>NC_140530.1:32422272-33848522 GCF_057382185.1 Mchenga conophoros | reverse complement strand
GTCACATTTGTATATGCGATTAATGCCATTGGCAACACAATTCCTCCACTGTTTGTGTTCCCACACATACATTATGCAGACCTCTGTGTCAGAGATGGACCAGTAGGAAGTACTGGTAGTGGAAATAAGTCAGGATGGGTGCAAGAAACAGATTTCCTCATCTTTCTGAAGCACTTTGCAAACCACACCAAGGTAAGCCCTGAAAAAAATAATGGAATTGCGATGCTGGTGAACAACTACATTTTTTCAGCTTCATTGTTATGTTCAAAATTGGTGCAAGAGTTGTAGGTTATAATGCCCACTGAGCCAATGAGGCCAAACTCAAGGAAGACCAACCAAAATTAATGAAATATTCATTTGCAGAAAATTCCATAATTTGTCTTTTTTGGGGGGTTGGAATATGCTCAAAAGTTAGATTTCTGCATTCTGTCACACACACACACACACACACACACACACACACACACACACACACACACACACACAGCTACATAAATGGCTCTAAGTACAGTCATGTGTTGAATAAACAAAGATTACATGTTAATATTTTGTTAGTACCCTTATTTCATTGTGTTACATTTTACCCCAGGATATGTTACAACTAACCCAGACTATGGGGTTAATTGTAACATTTCACTCTTTGTGTTTGAGACCATACCATGCAATGGGTAACTGTGCTGCAGAGAAAATAGCTGCACTATTTAATAGCAGAGACATGTAAATACTTTGCATTACATTTTGAATCCACTACCTTAAAAGAGCTCCAATTTACAGACAGAAATGTCAAAAATGTTACAACTATCCCCGGTCTCCCCTACTCGTTCTAGATGTTAGCACTCACTCCACCACAGCGGGTGACAGCAGGTAAACTTAGAAGCGTAACTCTTTAGGCTGAAATTAAAACCTGCATGCTTAAGCCACGTCCTTTCGCTGGATTCAGGTTTCATGAAAAACGCAGGTGGTGTCCCCACCAGCCCTGGGTGCACCCCGGCATCACCCACCCGCCACCTCCTCCCTCTTCACCGCCGGGCGGCTATGCAGAGGCAGTGACGTCAGCAGGCTGTCTCTCACTCCCTTCCTGCTGCATCACAACAGGCGTTAGTAGCTCGAGTAGCAGTAGTTGACCGGGGGGACGGGATATCCACCGCTGATTCATTGATAAATAAACTCTATTGACGCTGCAACACTCGACAACATCCTAACACGGGAACTGGTTGCAGTGCGATAATCCCGCTCCAGCTGTTGGGACATGGCCAGGCCGGAACAGGTTCTGCTCTTGGAGCCTCAGCACGAACTGAAATTCCGAGGTAAGAGGGGAGGGCCCGGTTGTGGCAGGGAGGAGGAGTGGGGGACCTGCCTCTGTCAGCGCTGTTTGGAAGGAGAGGGGGGCACTATTAGGGAACCCATACCGAGCGGGGCTGCAGTGCACATTTTCACAATATAGCCTTCATATGAAAAAGCGAAGGCTGCCCTGAAAGGACGGCAGGTCAGCTGACAGCTAGCTGCAAAGCTAGCTGGATTAGCTCTCAGCGGCTAGGTTAGCCAGGCCCTGTCACACATTTGACCAGCACCAAGTTCCTCTAAAGCGGGTTACAGCTACTAGACACGAAATGTTCACCCATTTAAAAATAGCAACTATAAAAAGATGACACAAGCATAACTGCTCTTTTAGTTCGCCACCTTTCATTGTCCATAAGCTGCAACATCCTTAGCATGTCTGGCTGGCTAACATTAGCTCCTCCTCTGATTGGCTGTCTCGCTCTGCTGGCCAGCCAGCTGTCATTTAATAACTTGACAGCTCACAGGACGGAAAAACTGGGCAACCTGTGCAACTTAATATGATTTCAACTGTGGGTCGTTAAAATTTCCTCAGTCCTTATCGTTTGGACTTTTGAATCAATAATAGATGTCTTGGTGAGACTCGGCATTTGGCTGCAAAATGTCACATTTAGGCCCAGATAATGTTACATAAACACATATGGTACATTTGTACCTGCTTTGGAACAGATTCTGGAGTTCCTGCCATAGTTTGAAACATTAAACGTTTTACTTAAAACTAAGACGCTGATAAATGTAATATTTATACTTGTTTTAATGATACCCTGGTCTCCCAAATGCCTGAATGGTCAGTGTTATTTCGTTTATGAGGCTTAAAGAACAACAAATTACACTTAGTTGTCTTAGCAAAACCAAAAAATAAATTAAATGCCAACCTTTATAATATTTATCACTGAGCTTCAGTGTAGTTAAATGACCTGCAGCCCTCAGCAATTTACACTGTAGCCACTGTTTAAATCCACTCAAAACTATCAGTGCTTGAGCCAGCAATTTGTTGAAGATAGTAATGCCTCCACTGCACACTTGTTAATTGCTTAAGCATTAATATACACTGAAAATGATGAGTAGAGCATAACCAGAATATGTCCCAATACTGTTTTGTTCTTACGTCTCTCATAAGATGCCACACTTTTCACTGTGTTAGCTATGATAAGCTCCAACCTTCCCACAATCCTAATCAGATAAACTGTTTAGAATGTAGGGTGAGAAAATAGACACCAAAGTGCATTAGTTGTTTACATGTTCGCCCAATAAGTGAAAGATCCCTGGGGGTTGAGTCAGCAAGGGCATTTGGTGTAAAAACTGCCAAATCAAATACGCAGAGCTACTCTCTGTAACGACCCTTTGTGAGTAAGAGAGCAGCCGAATGTTGCTTTTTCGTCTTCCTCTTCTTCAGTTTATTATCATGCTTCCATCACAGCCATATAACAAGAGCCAAATAGAGAAATTGTATTTAAATATTGATTTGTTGTCACTTTTACCACTTTAGTCCAATCTGCTCAAGAAATTTTATGGAAAGACCCAAAATTAAGAATGTGTTAGTCCACCTCTCATTAGGTCTTTAAATTCCCCGGCCTGCTATTTGGCTCTCCAGTTCCTAGCTTCAGCTCCATTTCATCTTAATGACGACGTGATTCAAAAAATATTTTTAAAAAGGGTACACAAATTCATAGCGTAAGTAAGAAAAACTGATTCAGAAGTATTTAGATTTTTGACTCAACAAGGTTGGAAAGCTTCTTTGTAGTGATTTAGGGTAATATTTAACTACAAGTTCATAGTTTTAAAACATCGTACCAAGAGGTTTGGCTATTCTTTAAAACCTCAGTCAGATCCATACCTCGGTTCTGCTTTATTGGAGATGAATAATAAAGAATAGAGAAACATATTTTTACCATAGAGCGTATCACCTGGTTGTGATTGGAACATGAACAAAAAGTGAAAAACACCATCATTATCCTGCTTTAACCATTCATATGGTTGTCGTGCAGTACAGTTCAGTGATCTGTAGCACGGTGACTCCTAATTGCAGCTTCATTAATGGCTAAATCCAGATCATTGTCTTTGCTCATCCCATGGGAGTACTGAACTAATACCATGATAGTTCACATAGTGGCAAGATATGCCTAGCACCACACAGCTGAAGCTCTTCTGAACCTCTACTCCTAATGTTTCCCATTTCAGCTGTTGATTGCCTTTTGGGGGGAAGATGTGGGTCATATTTGCTGTAAGAAAATTCTCTCATAGATTTCCTTTGAGGATTTTTTTGAGTTCTATGTCTCATCCTTATATAACCTCCATGTTTCAGCTACAGGTTCGTTTGGTTTACTTGTGACTATTTACACAACTGTGATTCTGTGTCTATATAAGTGACCCAAAATAGACTATGTGCATCAAAGTAAAGCATTATGTCACCCAGTGTAACAATGTGTCTTATTAACAGATTAAACTAGAAACTCACTATCAATTGGAAAGACTGTTGCTATGGTTACCTATAGTTGAAGCATTGGGTGGATGTTTGGGGTGTTTGTTTGTTACATGACTTTAGTGGACACACATCGCTTTTGGTAAATTCCTTAGCTAGAAAACACAACCTGTAAGGAAATGTAAGAAAAAATATAAGAAAAATAAAATCTAAGTAAAACTGAACAAATAAAGAATCTCAGTAAATAGAAATCTAGTAGAATGAAGTAAAATAAGAGTCATAATAGGTATAAAAATAAATACAGGTATTGTGCCAAGATTTCCTAGAGAAATTGTTCCAGTACCTGTTCAGTAAGTGGTGTAGGTCCATGTGTAAACTAGTTTTTTACATAAATGTAAAAGTAAACTGAAGATTAGTGCAAGATTAGACCATGAACCATTTATATGTATCAAAAATATTTCCTTCATTCAAACTGTATGTAGCTAAATCAATTGCAGGGAAAATCAGTAGGTCGGCAGTTTGTATCCCGGTGCAATCAGTTTTTCCAGTATTTGGTTGAGGGGTTCCGTCATCTTTAATTCAACTCTGTCTTTCATCAGTCTTCACTTAACCTTAGAGATCAGTTCTCTTTGGAGGCCAAGCCATCTGTTGCCGGACTCCTCAGATGATATATCTTCGTGGCTTTTTGTGATGATTGATAAGAATCTGAACCTGAAGCCTGAAAGAATCCCACATTACTGTATAAAAGTGTCTAATAACTGTTGATCTTAACCAGACAGAAGAAACTGTGTCTTATTGTAAATGAAAATACCACAAATCACATGCCTAGATGTAGGCATGCAGTGTGAAAGCTCAGGAAATACAGAGTGGGTTTGTTAGTAGCAATTTGTCTCTGGTTTTTACAATCTCTAGAGTAAATGCTCTTAAATTCTAGGCACTGGACTTTTTCATTTCTACCCATTTGAATTTTTTGTCAGGGGTAAGGGTAGCAAACCACCCCTTGGTTTTTATCTCCTACTTATAAAATCCAACATCGCATGATGACAGCTTCAGATATCAGCTTCTCATAATAGTTTTTTTTTTTTTAACGACCATTTGTGGCCTCTGTGAGTTGGACACTGTCCTGAGAAACCTTCAGGAAGTAGTAGATCAGGTGTACAGTAGTCAGTGGCGTGAGTCCCTTTCATTAAAAGCCTTTAGATCTTGAGCCAAGCTTGTGAAGCTCTGAATTTCCTCTCTGTTTTTGCTCAACAGGGAGTGGAAGTGTCAGTTGCTCTCAATGTTTGCTGAGCTGAAACTTTACCTTGAATCTGGTGTATGTGCTAATTCTGAAATAGCTCCGTGCTTTCATACAGGGAGTTAGTGTGCTTCTCTCAACTGCAAACTTTACCATTACCATAATGGCTACTGTAGGGGACTAATTTGTAGTTTCATCAGAAAGCTTTACTTGATAAAAAGGCTTTCACGATTGGTCAATGTGGTTCGTAGTTGTTGATCAAAATCACAAGACGGAAGACTGTTTTGGAACTTGGAAATTAGCTGGTCAGTAAATGCTGGTTTAAAAGTCTGCACTTTCAGATCGTTTATTGATATATTTTCATCCCTCTAACCATGATATGTATAATAGTAACTATATCTATGACAGCAAAGTGAGAGGAAGCATTGTCTGCAAATAAATGTGGATAGACATGGTCATTTATGGACATTCTTTGCTAATATGGTTTTCCATGATACTGTAACATTCCATTCCATTAATCTTGCTTTCCATAAGGCTGACTGTAAAGTGTGTGGTATTGGCAGCATATTTGCTAAGTTTGGGAAGTCATGCAGCCATTCATCATTGCCCCTCGCCTGACCATGAATTAGCACAGCTCTTACTCAAGCTACTAGGGAAAATACAGGCATTAGTAATGCTTCCAGTTAGGTTTTTGTCCCATCAATAAAAAAACCGGGAATAATTAATTGCATATAAACCTGTGACTCTCAAGCTATACAAGAAATGATATTTGGTCAGTCGGCAACATCAGAAAGGGCTCACAACCTGCAATATCTGCAATGAATATTCTTGTTATATCAAAGAGACTAGTGATTAAACAGTAAGGCTTTCTTCAGCCTCACTGAATAAATCATGTTACATTTATTCATTTCAAGACTCACTGTAGTCATGTGCTAGAGCTCTGGGATCCACCCATATTTCTGTCACCAACATCAAAGTCAAAAGAAAACCTTAACACTGAAGTAGATCTTGATTTACTCTTCACGTTGGGATGAATTACAGTTTTAGATGCTGCTTACTCTCGTGGTGACTATAAAATGAGAAGGCAATAACTACTTATATTTCCTGCTCCTGGACTCCTAAATCAGTGCACGCATGGTATATTTTATACAGTGATTCAAATAATTCTGTTTCAGCAAACATTGATTATTGTTTCAAGGCAATAACTGAGTCACTCGAGACATTCTTTGCTTAAACCAGGACAGCGGATTGGAAATTTCTCACTAAATGACAATATGCATAAATGAACTTGATGTTTAAATGTGTGTATGTTTGAAAAATAATTATTACAATAATCCTTGCAAACACTAAATCACTGCTGATTGGTTAGAATAAAATATAGTGTAGTGTTCAATCCAATATTTAGCTTCTTTTTTTTTTTTTAAAAAACGCATCATATCTAACAGGACTGAGTAGTATTTAAACTGAATAATTAGTCCGAGGATAATTTGTTCTTAAATGTTTTGTGTGTTGGAACAATTTTCTCTAGTAACTGATCACTGGTACACATCTGCTCTGAACATGCTGTGACACAAATCTACAATAACTATGTTACTTTAAATTCATACAGCTTACTGGACTGAGAATATGCTTTGAGATATTGTTCAAGCTCTGCACGTTAACAACATAACACCCCCCACACCCCTGAATAAAAAAGAAATATTGCCTGACTTAAGAAACTCACTATTTCACTGTTTTAGCAGAAGAAAACAATAACAGCAATATTCGATAAGCTGGGGAAGGGTGCACAAAGTTGTCTTACAGACTGTTCTTAGGTAGCTGTTATCTACGGAAGCGTGGAGCTGCCACCCAGGCAAAAGAAAAATACAAGTGTATCACGTTATAACGTGAAAAGTTTATTGTTCTAACAAGATACTTTTCCTGTTTGTACAATATACTTTCCTGTTTGAACAACATAATATCACGTTATTACAATATACGTAATTATCACGTTCGTACAATATAATATTTATAGTTATCTAACCTATTTAGCATGTACTTGTTTAGGAGCAACAGTCTTCAGAAAATTCACATAAAAGTCTGTTAGGTTCTCAAAACCCTCTTAAAGTATTTTAGGGATTTCCTTGGGGGGGGGATCCCCTCGTTGAGTCATAAATGAGATTTGGGGCATTTAACTTGTACGGAAGTCAAATTACTGAGCTCTTTTTTTTAATTGTATATTATGCATTTCCACTTTCACTTGTCTAATTTCAGTTTTCTTGCACCATGTAAATACATTACTGGGGCTAATTGATTGATTGCTTACAGCTATATAAACTTGCTTGTTATTCCCCTGCTTTTCCACCCCTTCATTTCATATTACTCTGTCAATTTTGGACATCATTTATTGTCCAGAATTACCTTCACTTGTGTAATTTCATTTAAAAAAATGCTGGAAGCTTTACAAAGCAGTTAAGATGATCCTGGAGGATCATCAAGGACTCCAGTCACCCCAGCCATAAACTGTTCAGACTGCTTTCATCAGGAAGGAGGTTCTGCAGCATCCGGTCCCGTACCAGCAGACTGAGAGACAGCTTTTTCCATCAGGCCATCAGACTGCTGAACACGTCATAGACACCTCAGCTTCACTACTGGAACTTCAACATTATGCACTCCACACTGTATATAAATGCCACTTGTTTTGCACATATTCAACTCTGTATATTTTATATATTTTATTATTATTATTATTATTATTATTATTATTATTATTATTATTATTTTATTTTTATTTATTATTATTATTTTTTTTACTATTTAATTTGTAAAAATGTGTATACACACACACACACACACACACACACACACACACGTAGGAAAATATTTAGTATACACATCCAGAAATGCATACACTATTATATATTGTACATATATTTATTAGTTTCAGGTTGGCCATTCTTGTATTTTGCTCGTTTGTGTTGTTGTGTTTGCACATCTCTGTTGCTTGTGGGGCTCGCACACAAGAATTTCACTCGCATGTGCTGTGCCAGTGTGCCTGCACATGTGATGTGACAATAAAAGTGATTTGATTTGATTTGATTTGAAGATGGGGGAGAAACTGTAACAGAAAAACATCTCTGGAGTTTTGGAAATACATGTGCAAGGAAGAAAAGAAATTAATAATGACTTCATTTTACTTGAATAGCCTTGAATTTAATGTTGTTAAGCAGAAAAGGGAAAGTGTGTAGCTCTGCAATCCAAGGGAATATTTTAAAAACTTCTTCCATGCTTCTATTATAACGGTTATAGAGTAGCCCATTTCAGACTTGTTCACACTCTGTGTAGTCACTTTAGTTTAGCCTGATGAATTGAATGGGCAGTTATTTACACATCTGTGCAATCTAATGTCACACAGATTTTGTATAGCTTTGTTAGGCTAACGATCCGATCTCTCCCTGTGCATACCTCTGTTGGTGATGCCTGGAAACTTCAGAGCTACAGTCCATGAGGAAAAGCAGCATTATTTTCTAATAGGTTGATGGCAGCCAACAAGGCAAATATTGTGCAGTGTCGATCAATGGAGGTTTCTCCATTATTGATAAATGTGCAGAGCTTAATGCGGCCACAGAGATGTGGCCTGCATCTCCAATGCTGGCTGTAATTAGTTAAATCCAAACTGCATTAGCTGCTCTGTTTTAGATAATGCAGTAGTAGAAGATTTATATTTATGTATGATTTATTTTGTATGTACAGCGTACCTTTCAGTTTTCTATTAATTGAATAATTGTTTTTCTTAACCATGAGGGCAGTGTAGATAAGCTCCATTAGTTTAATTGGCATGAAAACTATTTTTATTCCGATTATGTCAGGTCAAATGAAAAAGCCTTTACATTTCATGCAGCCGATTTGTTACATCACATTAGACTTTGATAGACCACATTCGAATGTCTCACACATACTCACAGCCCTTTTCCTCTATTATTTACTTTGTTTGAAAAGGGTGCAGTCAGCTTGTTCTTGTTTGTATGTACAGTGTAAATGTGCTTCTTGGCAAAATCTTTGGTAAATATTTATCAAAGAATAAATTGGTTTGTAAATTCATAGTACAAGGTAGTGCAACTTCTCAGTCAAGTGAAACTCCCACACTTGCTTCTGCGTCGATGTGCCAGTTTAAGAAAATTACATTTAAATGATTGTTTCTCAGAAACAGTCACATTATAGTGTCTGTTATCATGTTTTTTCCTCACACTGTTGCTTCTTCTGTGCAGTTGATGTATCTTTATTACTTGGCTCATTTGATTTCATTAACAAGTTGCTTTCTCATTGTCCTTATTTATCCAAAGACAGACTTGTCAGTCTTGTCAACACCAGTTTTTAAGTGTCCACTGTGTTTACTTTCCGCACAGGTCCATTCTCAGACGTGGTCACCACAAATCTCAAGCTCTCCAACCCTACAGACAGGAATGTGTGCTTTAAGGTGAAGACGACAGCGCCGCGTCGGTACTGTGTGCGGCCAAACAGCGGAATCATCGATGCAGGCACCTCAATCAATGTCTCAGGTAAGGATTCAGGGAAGTAGGACTGAGTCAAGTTTATTCACTCGCTGCTTAAAATGGGGTTAGGGTTAGCCTGTGATAAAATGACATGTTAGATCATCTGTCTCAAGTCTTTTAATGGATTGAACAATCATTGCTGCTTATGTGTGAACTATACTGCTGGTCTGTATACATCTGGGAATAATTGGGATCATTATTCTTTCAACAGAGCACCTAGTAAGTTGGGATGGATGATTCTTATACTTCTTAAGAAGGATAGACTTTATACACGGTAACTTACAGAACTCATTGGTTGTCAAGTCAGTATGAAGACAGTGTTATCCATATAATATATAAAGAGATTTGTTCTTGTTACATGAACTTAAAACTGCAACTGCGTGGTATTCCTCCCTCCTCCTTCCATTTTGAAGAAAGCAGGTACTGGCTAATGTTTCCATGTGTTCACCGTCTGTCATTTACAGTCCCAGACTCATTTTACAGTGCACCCTATCTGGTGTCAACAACTGCAGACTGTGTCAGTGGTGCCTGCAGTCAGCAGTGACAAACCAACTGAGTCCGCTCTGTCTGTTTCCTTCATTTTCCAGCCTTGTTAGACTGAGAAGGGTCACAGGTTAGAGCCTGAAAATGAGTTTGCTTCTCTGAGAACGTACTCACAGTGGCAGCTGTATAGGCATAGTCTGTGGTTACTTTAAGTCCTATGTCTTTAGGGAGTACTCAGGCTGTATTGAAGCAGGGTGTTTAACAGGATAGAACTGAGGCCTGGGCTGTATTGCAGGACATGTGGCTTTAAAAAAAGAAAAAGAAAAGTTGAACACATGCGTTATTTCAATGAAAAGCGGAGGATTATTTAAGATCTTACATACATATTGTAAAGTGATGAAAATTTTTTTCATCACTTTACATTTTGGATTAATTTTTTTTCTTTTTTTCATTAGTATGTGGTTGTGTAGAGTACTAAATGATAGCTCTGTGGCTCTCCTGTTGGTTTGACATCTTTTATCACTGCAAGTGCCCATTAGCACAGTGCTGGTTTTGGCCAGTGCACTTTAATCTCCATTTCATTTTGGCACACAGAACACCACTTAATACATATGTTCTTTATTTATAGTTTAAAAAAAAAAGACTTAACTAAATATTGCTCAGTAAACAATGCATGCTAATTAAGACTAATTTACATGCCTTGTTGTGACTTAATACTAAAGGCAAAAAATGAACTACTATCAACAGATGTCATAGGTGCTTAATCCAATGTACAATCCATCTACAGTACATTTAGAAGCATTTCCTTTCTGAAAATAAGAACACAAACATCCTGCAAATTTTAACATTTCCATATATGCTATTTACAAGGTTAGTAGTTTGATTTATCTATTTGAAAGAAGAGACTATTTTTTTTACTTTTTAACCTCCTGATTTATTTTCTAAGACTTTCGTTTTAACTGATTTTTTTTTTTTTTACACATTACTGTGAATTTAAGTATACGTTAGTAGTGTTGGTTCACCCTAAAACACTGATTTCATTTCTTTAAATGAAACTCAGCATTGACTGAGACAGCCGTAATATTACAGAATAGTTTGAAATATAACTTCTGGAGTTTTGCGAGCAGTTGTTAGCTGAATGTTGACATTTTCAAAGGAGTATGAATAAGCATAAGCCACAGTTCACAGTTTTCAGTAATTCTGAGGTGGTGGTATTACAGCCATGCACCAGCACAGGCACCAATGAGCAATATGGCTGTTGAACTCAAGAAATTCAAAAAATGAAAAACAATTAAACCTCAACTTTCAGATTTTATGCTTTGTAAACCTCGAGATTAGAACCGTCGAGTTTTGTGTAATAAAAAAATATAAAGAAGAGTTTTGTTTATTTTAAAGAAAGCTTCATGTCAGTGTGTTTCATTCCTGGTCTTAAAAGCTCTCTGAAACACTGGACTGTTTAAGAAGTCGAAATAAACACTGCAAGTTGCTATACCAACATTACTAATAAGAATAAACTTTTCTGTATACTGAATGCATGAAAGGTCTCTCCCAAAATAACTTGCCAGTATCTGCACTGGCGATATGACCAAAATCTCATATCCCGATATAAGAATTCTATCGTCCGATAACGATATAAATCACACAAATGTATCATTTTCTGTAAATTCTGTGAATCTCGGGCAGCTCGACTTGCGGGAAGTGTTTCCAGCTACACGTCATGTAGCTGGAGTAGAGTGTTTTAACCGATGTATGAAACGATACATTTTTAGACATAAGTAGTAAAGGCCGCCGTTTTCTTTGTGAGTATTTATTACACGGCGTGCTGCGGGGAAAAGCCTGTTCTAACGTTTGAGTCTAAGGTTTATTTTTTAGCACCTGGCGGCTCTTTTTTACTTCTCATCCGTAAATGATCTGCTCTTTCACGTGATTCAGTTTATTTTTGAAAAGTCTCAACAGGATCTTGAGCTTTATTGTGAAAGGTTTATGTGGAACATAAACAAGCGGACACACAATGCTGGTACCGTCGTTGTTGGTAACCACAACGCATAAAAACAGACGCTTGTCCGTCCGTAGTGTGGTTATATAAAATATAAGAGAAAGAGAGAACTTTAAGAAATTAATATAGCCCCTACAGTGACCATCAAAACGATGAAAAAATATTGCCGGAAAGAGTTTATTTTGCGACACCACGAAACAAACGATAGCGTAAAATGAAACTATAGATGTTTTTTATATCGTCATCCGATATATCGTTATATCGAACAGCCCTAATCTGCACTGAGGGACGAACTCAAACATTTCGTTCGTGTCACACTCCTATAGCCTCTGTTTAAGAGGATTGCAAGTCATCTGTAACTTGTTTCAGTCCAGTTTGTCTCGTATTTCCAGGATGTGCACAATAGTTGCACAGACATCCTTGTGTACCACTGCATACCTACAAACCCATGATTTGCCATTTGTTGGCTTAGCAGTGGACTCGCAGTGCTTTTTGAAGCTCAGCTTTGCTGTAACTGTATATGTTGAATGTAGCTACAACCACAGGAATGTTTCTGGTCTTGATTGGTGTTATGTAGCAGTATCCAGTGGAAAAATATCTGGCATAAATGTTTAAAAAATCCTCGAGTCCACAAATATTGAGCTTGTTGTGGGAATATGTCAGAAGTTCTCCTGACATACTGGGGACAGAAAAGCAAAATACCTTCCCACAGTAAAACAAATAACAGTTTTGTTGTCGCTGCTGTCCGAATTGGTTTCATTAGATTGTCTTGTTCTCGTTTCCTCCATGCCTGTGTTATGACAGGACATGAAACTGAGTCTCCAGTCAAGTTCTCATTCATTCAGTAGTGACACATGGATTTGAGTGTTTATGGCTGTGATCTTTTCTAATATTCACATTAGCTTGTTACCTACCAAGAGTCTTGTAATTGAAGTTGGACTCTAAATAGAAGCTGATTCCATGAAATATGTGGTGGATTGAAGTGCTGCTAATGTTGGGATATTTCTCACTGTGATATACACATGGTGGTGTAGTCGGTTACTTTTTCCTTTTGAAATATATTAAATAAGACAGACCCAAGAGAGCACAATCAGGAGTAAGAGCCTGCTAACCTGAGAAGTCTGAATAAATATACATATTTATTTATATTTTATGTGAGTTTCATCTTATATGCTGGTAAATTTTCCCTCTTGGCTTCTTTCTTCACAACTCCCCCAACTTAGTTCTCTTCCTCACTCCCACGCTCCCACACCATATTGTCTCACTAGGTTTGGTGATCTTTGACAAGGTCTTTGTGTTGACTAATACTGAACAAAGTGGCCAGGGAGTGCCCTGTGACGTGTCAGGCTTCTCTTAATGAGATTGTAAAAGGATGCTGTTATAGGTAGAGGGCGTAGTAATGAGCTTTTATGATCATATATCTTGTTTCATATCATATTGTTTTAATAATGTTGTTGGATTCACCTCATTTATCGTGCTGTGCTTAAACTTGGATATAATCCTCTATTTTTCTGGCCCACCTTCTGTTACTTAATCTTTGTTTTATTGCCAGACAGCTCTTTTTGTTTCTGTTTTCTTTTTTTAAACTGTTGTATGCTGCAGATAATCCACTTTTTAAGGGGCCAGAGAAGTCTAGTATATTACACACTTACCGAAACTTACTGGCTTTTCTGCTTTTTTTTTTTTTGAATAGCATATTTGTAGACTAAGACCAACAAATACATTTTACAGCAGATGAATGAGTAAATCCCACTATAGTTGATCTCCAGGGCCTGCTTTACAGGAGCCAGTAGTTGCTTGTAACTCTGGTGTGAGCTGGTTTTCTCAGAGGACACAATTAATTAGTGACAGGAGAAATTTCTTTTAACCACCTCTTTTAACTTTCACCTCTCTAATGGTTACATTCATCATCAACAAACAGGCTGGCAATTACCCTTCTGTTTGACCGTGTTGATTACAATTAGCCTCTTTGAGTTTTATAAATTATTGCCCAGTGTGAAGAATACTAAATCATGCCATTAGCAGAAGTAGCTCTTGGTGTAAAGGTGTAATCAAAGGGGGTAGATCAAAGATGATTTAAATCACTTTTTCTCCTACTGAGGCTGTGCTTTTTTCCATCTCAAGCTTTGACTCAGGATCATTTAATGTTATTCAGCGTTGCTTAAAGAACTTGCAAGCTTTCCTGACTCTATTTTCTTGTATTGTCCCCTTGGACCCAAGGTAGATGGTTGTGCAAATTGAGTCTGACTGAAACAGGACGTTCTCAATCTGTTCATGCCGTCTGTTTCTGATTTGCAATATTGAGCTACACTGATTGCTGTAATGGTGCACTACATCACTGAGGTTTTTCACTCTAGGGAGACTGGGGATGTGCCACATCTGAACACTGCCCTGATAGCTAGGCTGTTTGTTCCTAGGAAAAACCAAAGAATCATGCTGGCATTGTACTGATTTAAAAACATCTTTCAATTATATTGTGATTTAAAACCTGTAGTCAAAGGAGTAAAACATTTTCCATCAATAGCCATCTTCATCCTCTCTGCAATTCAGTCCCCTATACTAACATAAGAAAGGGATTGCTGTATATCATTGTTACAGCTCCTCTCAGTGACTGGAATAACGTCAAATGAGCCACGAGTGGCTGTGAGGACTGATGTGGTGATGGGCTAAAGGAGTATTCCAGCTCCACACCTGCTTTCTGTTAGACTGATATGTAATGTTAAAGAAGAAAAAGACAGAGTTGGATGCTGTTAGAAAAATTACCCCTGAGGATTTTTGTAGATCTGTCAGTGTTTCGCCGTCATGGTAACATGAAGAAATCTTCTTTAGCCCCCCCCCCCCCCCCCCCTTTTTTTTTTTCTTCATCATGGGCAAACTCAGACACCCTTTGCTCAGCCTGACAAATACACGAGATGCACAAGTATATAAAAACTCAACGTTTTCTCTCTAAGCTGGGGACTGAACATTAGTTTAGACAGAAAAAGTAACAAAGTTGGGAACCAAAATTTTATTTATTTATTTTATTGCCATGTTTCACTCACAAATCATAATCTCTTCCTACCTGTCTGCGGAAGTTCCTGCACGTGATTCAAACAAGAGATGTGTTTTCCCAGCTCCCTTGGGGATGGGAAGTGGCAGTGAGGTTTGAAAAATGGGGAAATAAAACTGAGGTCTTCGCGACAAAATGAAACGATAGTATTTTTTTTGGGGATTTCCTGGGGTCTGGGCTGGAGCTTTGGTAACTTATCCAAATTTTTCCTTCTATAAATAATAATTCTTTCTTTACTGTTGTAAAATTTTTCCTTTCTTTGCTTTCACATGCGTGTTAATTGCAAGCACCTTTTCAAACAGCATTTTCTTCTTTTTCCTTTTTATTTATTTAGTTTATTGATACTAGAGAGTCTTATAATTACAAGACAGTACAATTTAAAGAAAATATTCAGAAACAATTTTTGGAAGCAGACTAAATGTTTTTACTTTCTGTGCTGACATTAACTTTCTGTTTGTATTTCAGTTATGCTGCAGCCTTTTGACTATGACCCCAATGAGAAGAGCAAACACAAGTTCATGGTTCAGTCAATGCTAGCACCTCCTGACATGACTGACATGGAGGGAGTGGTGAGTGTGTCTCATTGTTCATAGCTTTTAGCATGTGCTTATTTTTACGTGCATGCTTTAAAACAGAAATACTTTGTACATAGATGCATTACAGTTATGCATATACAGTGGGGCAAAAAAGTATTTAGTCAGCCACCGATTGTGCAAGTTCCCCCACTTAAAATGATGACAGAGGTCAGTAATTTGCACCAGAGGTACACTTCAACTGTGAGAGACAGAATGTGAAAAAAAAATCCATGAATCCACATGGTAGGATTTGTAAAGAATTTATTCGTGAATCAGGGTGGGAAATAAGTATTTGGTCAATAACAAAAATACAACTCAATACTTTGTAACATAACCTTTGTTGGCAATAACAGAGGTCAAACGTTTACTATAGGTCTTTACCAGGTTTGCACACACAGTAGCTGGTATTTTGGCCCGTTCCTCCATGCAGATCTTCTTGAGAGCAGTGATGTTTAGGGGATGTCGCCGAGCAACACGGACTTTCAACTCCCGCCACAGATTTTCTATGGGGTTGAGGTCTGGAGACTGGCTAGGCCACTCCAGGACTTTCAAATGCTTCTTACGGAGCCACTCCTTTGTTGCCCGGGCGGTGTGTTTTGGATCATTGTCATGTTGGAAGACCCAGCCTCGTTTCATCTTCAAAGTTCTCACTGATGGAAGGAGGTTTTGGCTCAAAATCTCACGATACATGGCCCCATTCATTCTGTCCTTAACACGGATCAGTCGTCCTGTCCCCTTGGCAGAAAAACAGCCCCATAGCATGATGTTTCCACCCCCATGCTTCACAGTAGGTATGGTGTTCTTGGGATGCAACTCAGTATTCGTCTTCCTCCAAACACGACGAGTTGAGTTTATACCAAAAAGTTCTACTTTGGGAGAATGTCATGTGGTCAGATGAAACCAATCCTCTGCTGTATCATCCATGTGCTCTCTGGCAAACTTCAGACGGGCCTGGACATGCACTGGCTTCAGCAGCGGAACACATCTGGCACTGCAGGATTTGATTCCCTGCCGTTGTAGTGTGTTACTGATGGTGACCTTTGTTACTTTGGTCCCAGCTCTCTGCAGGTCATTCACCAGGTCCCCCCGTGTGGTTCTGGGATCTTTGCTCACCGTTCTCATGATCATTTTGACCCCACGGGATGAGATCTTGCGTGGAGCCCCAGATCGAGGGAGATTGGTCTTGTATCAGTGGTCTTGTATGTCTTCCATTTTCTGATGATTGCTCCCACAGTTGATTTTTTCACACCAAGCTGCTTGCCTATTGTAGATTCACTCTTCCCAGTCTGGTGCAGGTCTACAATACTTTTCCTGGTGTCCTTCGAAAGCTCTTTGGTCTTGGCCATGGCGGAGTTTGGAGTCTGACTGTTTGAGGCTGTGGACAGGTGTCTTTTATACAGATGATGAGTTCAAACAGGTGCCATTCATACAGGTAACGAGTGGGGGACAGAAAAGCTTCTTACAGAAGACGTTACAGGTCTGTGAGAGCCAGAGATTTTCCTTGTTTGAGGTGACCAAATACTTATTTTCCACCCTGATTTACGAATAAATTCTTTACAAATCCTACCATGTGAATTCATGGATTTTTTTTTCACATTCTGTCTCTCACAGTTGAAGTGTACCTCTGGTGCAAATTACTGACCTCTGTCATCATTTTAAGTGGGGGAACTTGCACAATCGGTGGCTGACTAAATACTTTTTTGCCCCACTGTATAGGCATGTGATAGGATTAACCTCTTCCAAATATACCTGTTAAAATAAATGAGTCCTAAATTCAACATATGACACATTAAACCATATCATTATTTAACTAAAACTAAACCAACATGCAGAAGCAGTGTGTGAAAAACTAAGTACACACTTACTACTTTCATATGAATTTAGAGGGTAAGTAGCAGCCAGCTGTTTGCTAGTCAAATGCACTTGATTAACTGACTGTTATCGAGTGTGACCACATCTATAAAAGCAGGAGTTTTGGCAGTTTGCGGGTCAGCACAATGCTAGGGAGGAACAACCTGCACAAAACGTCATTTGGTGATAACCAAAGCATATCAGCACAAACACGTCATATCAACCTTCAGCCATAGTGGGGCAAGGGTTATAATTTGGACTTGTATTGTAACCACAGGACCTGTGTACTTTGCAGTCATTGAGTTAACTATGAACCTCTCTGTATACCAAAGTATTCCAGAGTCAAATGTGCGTCCAACAGCTTGGACAATGATCCCAAGCACAGCAGTAAATCCATGAAATAATGGCTGGATCATTGCAAAACCTTGATTCTTTTCTTTTTCAGTCAAAGTCCAGATCTCAGACTGAGTGAAATGTTGTGGCAGAACCTTAAATGCCTGCAAACCTCAATGAACTGAAGCAATGTTGGAATAAAAAATGGACCAACATTCCTCTACAACTATCTGAGTGACTGATGGTGTCAATGAATGCTGAAGGTTATTGCTGCCAAATGTGGATCAACATCATGGGGTGTAATTAGTTTTTGACACACTGGTTCTACATTTTAGCTTGATTTGTGTTAAATAGTGACACAGTGTAATGTGACGCTTGTGCCTGTGTTGAGTTTGTATTCAAATAATTCTAAAACCTAGTAACATTTTAGTTTTTTATTATGTCCTAAAACCTTAGAAGGTGTACTTTTTTCACATAACTGTGCATACATTAAATTTTACTGTGAAGGAAGAGGCTGTTAATCTACGCCCTTCCCACACTTAATGCAAGCCTGTGCTGCAGTGCTGGCACGCAGCAACAAAACACATTTAGCACAGTTTAGTCATAACATCATGTGTGGTCTGAGAGACATCTTTGTGATGACTGGCCCACATTTAAACACCTACATACTTGTGTAGCTATCTCATTAATATGACAACAGGCATCTTGCGAATTTGTTTTAATGTAGTGACACACATGAAAATGCATAGAATCAACAAGAGGGACGGTTACAATAGACATGCTGTATTAAATCAGAGCTTGAATTCTGGTGGGGTTTTGTGGGTTTTTGTGCAAGGTTGTGACTGTAACACAAGTTAGATGTGAAAGCAGATTTTTAAGGTGGGGGTTGTAAGAAGAGCACAAGTCCTGTTGCTGACATGCTTCTGTCAGTTGTTTGTTTGAAACAATATGTGGAGTCAGTGAACAATGGACAGACTACTCTCATAATGGTCCAGTTGTTGGTGAAAATATGTAAGATGACCCTAAGCATACTTGATATTTAAAACCAGGCTGAGTCAGTATTGGATAAAGCAGTACTCAGAGATGCTTTGCCATACCTGGAAATTCCACACACTTTATCTAATCCCAAGAGAAGTGTAACTCCATTTGGTATGATATTTAAACGTGGGGAACCTGGGATTATATGCTCGCTTGGAAATATTTTGAAGTCTGAGAATCTTTAAAGCACTAACATATTCTAAAAGATAACTCAAACAATGCAAAGACTTGGAAAACAAAACATGCATATGTGGTTATTGCCTAAAATGGACCATCAAGTTTCTCAAATTCTACCAAAACCTAGTTTAGCAAGGGCACATTGGCAAAGCTCAAAGTGTGTTACTGTAACACACATGACAGCACTCTCTTCTGTCTAAATTAAATTATTATTCAATTTACTCTGAATAGTAATTGCATAATTATTCAGGCTAAATTCCTGGTTTTAATAAAACATGGAAAGAAAGCTGTGCCGACAGAATACATAAAATGACTAAAGAGAAATGACTTCATCTGAGTGCTCTTAAAGATTGAAGAGCCAAATTAATTCACAAGGACATTTTGTGTTAATATCCACTTATTTGTGTATTTCTTTCTTTCTTTTTTGCAACTCTGTCTTGAACCAAAGACAGATTTAAACAAATTATTAATAAAGAATCAAGAATTATTTATTTGGCTGTTTAGCTACAATAAAAATGTCTTTATGGAGATGCAGAATTTAATTAAATTTTTTTTCCAAAAAGAGTGGAAATACTGTATGCAATCTCACCTATTAAAACACACACGCACACAAAGCCTATACATCTTGTTTTCTTTTCATCTAGCAGCTAGCTGACTTTATTTTACTCTGTTGCTCTTTTTCTGTTTTTATTCACACCATTTTTTAAAAAATATATATACTTGTTTATTAGTGAGGGACATCAATGCATGTTGTCCATATCTTTTTCTTTCTACCTTTCTAGTGGAAGGAGGCTAAACCAGAGGAGCTGATGGACTCCAAGCTGAGGTGTGTTTTTGAGATGCCGACGGAGAACGAAAAAACGGTATGCACACAGACCTATCCCCTTTTCTTACCATGCATGTGCGTTTGTCTCCTGCAGATGTGATATCAGAAACAGTTATGTTTTTATCATGTTTTTTATTATTCTCTAAGTGACTGTAATTAGCCCAAGAAAGAGTCCAGTGTTTAATTTCAGTTGTGAGTATGTCAATCACTATCTGAAGTCACTAGCCAGCTTTTTTTTCCTACTGTGCAGCCTCTTTTTGTTTTGGGGTTTTTGTTAATGTGTCGCAATGGAAAGCGGCATTATATATTAGGTGGTGTTTATTGTTGTTTTCCAGTTCCCCATCTTGCTATTGCTCTGCTGTATCTGCCTTCTTTATCCTGTATCTATCAGTCTTCATCTCTTTTCTTCTTTTTGCTCTCTTTTACCACCCCGGGTTTGTTCTTTTTATCGAGCCGCTTATGTTTGAACATTTTTGTAGCATTTCCCTCCTCATCATCTTCTCCATCTTGTCCCACTTTCCTCTACATCTCTCTTCCTGCCTCAGCTGCACTCATAGCCATCAACAGCCCTTCAGAGACTCTCACATGTGGTTTATTGTTGTTGTTGTGATTCCTCTCAGACCTCATATTCCGCTCAGCTGCAGAGACATTATTTCGTCATAATATGAGTTGAGAGAAAAGGGACCTGTGGTAGTTGTTTTCAATTCATTATGAGCTGAGAAATACATACACATGTCTCCCAGTTGGCTCTGTACACCGCAGAGTCCGTTATGGAGAGATAATGCTGATAGAAACCAGCTTGATCCATTTACAAAAGGCACCCCTGTGTGAACTCTCAGACTGGAGAGGAGGTTTTGTGTGCATGCGTGTGTGTGCATGCGTGTGTGTGTGTGTATATAGAGCAAGTCCCAAAATGTAAACACAAAGTTGTACCTGTGTGCCAGCAAAGACATCATACAGAATCACCATGGAGATATTTTAGCATCAACAGTCAACTTACTGCATTACAACTTTTCTCTCTGTAACCCACTTACAGCATGATATGGAGTCCAACAAGATGATGTCGTCCAGCTCGCTGAAGTCAGAGTCCTCGCTGCCTGTGAAGTCAATGAGCTCCACCCTTGATGATGGGGAAGTAAAGAAGATCATGGAGGAGTGCAAGAGGCTGCAGATGGAGGCTCAGAGGCTACGGGAAGAAAACAAACAGATCAAAGTGAGTAAAATGACTCAAGACTGTAGACACAGGTCTTTATACAGATATTACGGGCTGCAAAGGCTTTACTGAAGGGAATCAGTTGGTAGTAATTCCAGTTTGTCATTTCAAGCTCAACACTTTCCAGCGTGTTAGTGTTACAGTACAAAATGTTACATGTCTTTATATTTTGCTGTCAAAGAGCCAAACAATATTTATTATAGTGGTCTTGAGCGAGTTCTCCAGGCTTTTTGGTATTTCAAAGTTCTTGTTTGGACATTGGCTGCCTTTTCCAGTCCTTGTACCTCACCATTTTGATCCTAATCACACTGCACAAGTTTCAGTATTTCCAATTTTCCTAGCAAAATATGATTGGTGAATAATGGAGAGTGGCTCAAGACTTTTGCACGGCTCACAAAAATATAATTTTAGCGGTGGCTCAAGTGGGACATCCACTAATCACAGGGTTGGTTTAATCCCCCTGCTCCATATGTGCCACGTGCCCCCTAGATTTATGGACTGAATAATTTCCCACAGAGTTAACATATGTAAACGTGTAACTACAAATAGTTTTAGTCTTGTAAAACAAAGAGGGACAAACAGGTCCAGCTTCACATAAAGACTCTTGGGCATTGTCAACTTACAGATTATAATTATTTGTAGGTTTGGTATTAGAGCTTAATCGGGCCAATGAAAATATTTTGCTTTGAGGCTTGACTCAAAAGCAGAAAGTGATATTCTGCTGATTAAACAAAGAAAACCATCTCAGTCATCAAAATTAGCAGATGACATCACTGAACATCATGAATCACCTCTGTGTTGATTATTTTTTGTACTGATTGATAGCTGATTGATGTTTACAATCAAGATAAGCTAATTAAGTAGAAGTGTTTAGTCACACAAAGCAGTGTCCTCCACCCAGGCCAGTAACTCACAATTAAGGTTTGCATGGAGTACAGCTGCTGATATCTTTAATCGGTAGCAGACCTCAAGGTTTAAAGCTTGTAAGCTCGCAATTTTGCAAATCAATGAGTATGCCATCAGTCACTAGCATCATTGGTTTCAAATTAGTTTTTGTAAAAGTTCGGTTCAAAATCACACGCACACACGCCTACGCTACAGACGTCCAAGAGTGAGTTGTCCTCCCTTCAAACACCACCGCCTCCTCCCCTTTAAGTTCTTGCCAGAGGCAGAACGACTGTTGGCTGCTCCTGCGGCTGAGATTAAACTAACAGAGAGCCCCCCCCACCCGCTGCTGGGAAATGAAGTGTGTTAAACCCTGGCGCCTTGTGCGTTCCTTTGGGGGTTTGGGTCAGATGAGCATTTAAGCAGATCCGATTTCTCTGAGCTAATAAATAAATACTCTTATCTTATTAACTGATTGACAAACCGACCATTTCTTAACCCATTGTTGTCCTTTCTTATTTCTCGTTTCCACATTCCTTTTTCTTTATTTCACTCACTCATCACTGCTTCCCTGTCATTCCCTTCTCACACACATCCTTTCATCATTTCATATTTATTCCTTTCACTCCCCTTTTTTCCCCTTTCCCGTGTCCCCAATTCAGGAGGATGATGGTCTGCGGATGAGGAAGAGTAACATCATGTCACCTCAGCACCCCTCAGTCGCGATGAAGAAAGAGGAAGGGATGAGCGCCCGTACGGTGGCCCTCATTGTGCTCTTCTTTGTGATGGGCATCATTGTGGGGAAGTTGGTCTTGTAGAGCACAGTGCAGTTCGGTCGGCCGCAGCATGGGGATGAAAACAAACACTGGATTTGGAATTTTGGATTATAAAACGCCATATGTGCTGGGTAGGGGGTGGTACTAGTTTTGATTCAGTCTCATTTATGTAAAATAATTCAAAAGGTAATGTATGAGGAAAAAAATGAAGAAAAAAACAACTTGTCATGTTATGAACAAACCTACTGTTACAGGTCTTGCCTCTACGTAATCATCACATTGTCATTCTGGCTCTCTTCCCAAAGTTTCACATAATAGAGTTGACTGGTTCTGTGGGTGGGAGAATGATGGAAACATGAATTAACACTTGTGATTCAGACCAGTGGATTTTCTAGCACTGGCGAAGTAGTGTTGGTGCGATTGAGTCAGTTTGCAGTCGTGCAAATGTCATTCTAGTGTATTGATGTTTCTTTTTCTAAGCGACGGAGGCCAGAGCCAATGTATATGAATACAAAATCACCCCACTGTACAGTATATCCAGGTGTTCCTTCCAGCGAAACCCCCTTTAAGGAAGGGATTTACCAGAGAGATGATCCACACAGTTGGGGGTTTTACACACACACACACACAGGGCTATCTCCTCCAATCAGAGGCTTTGTAAAATCAGCTCGTCTTTGATTGTATGACAACTTTGAGCAGTGTATGAAACACTATGCCGTAGGTGTTTTCTTTCCTCATGACCTTTTTTTCTTTTCACTCTACCGTATTTCCCTCACTTGTCACTCACTGCTCACTGCATCCTCCGACTGTCAGAGGGGGATGTGTTTGATTGCATGCGTTCACGCAGAGTGTTGCATCTGGACTTTTGAATCTAAATTAGCTGCTTTTTATAATGGTGATAATATAATGTCATTTGGCTGTAGGTTTGCACAACTACATTTCTGATTTTTTTCTTTTGTGTTTTGTTGCATTTTTATGATTTTATTTTGAGTAATTTTGTTTTGTCGTTAGGTTTGATGCATTTAAGAATATTGCAGCTACCTGAAATGAGGATTAGATCAGTTGTGTAAATCCAGATGAAAGTCTTGCCTTGTGACCTGTTGGGGTGCAAGTTATTCTCAGGCCAAGTTGGAGGTGTATTATGTACAGACGCACATACACAAAGCATGCGTGCACATAATGAGAAACCATAAAACTAAAAGACGGTGCATGAAGGAGGAGTGGTTTTATGTCACTGACAACAGAAAACCACGTTAAGGTCCTCTTGCAATGTCCAAACACATTAAGCTTTGTCCTTTCCAGCTCTTTTCATTCTCTCATATTGTCCTTTAACCATACATTTGTTTATTTGGGGCAAATGTATGTCAGAGATCAGCCGAGTGTTTTAAGCTGCCTAAACCTGCTTTCTTTGCTTACTCACGCTCTGCAGGTCTCTGTTCAGTTTTTTTGGGGTGTTTGTTGAGCATTTTTCTGTCACTTAAAATGTTAAATCCTCACTGCATTTGAAGTTGTGTTCATTTTAATGCACTAAAGGTTACGAGTGTTTCTCCTTTGAACTTCCTGCCTCACACGATGCTTTCTTTGGTTGTTGTTTTTCCATGAAGTGAAAGGTGGGAAAGTATACAGTCAGCTACAGCCTTGAGGGGACCACATGATGACAATGTACTGTTTCCACAACCTTCAGAAATAATAATAATAATAATAAAAAAGAAACATAAAGCATTCTCAAATTGTTTCAGCTCCAAATTTGCATATAACACGGGAGAGCGTTTGTTATTCTGCTCTGCATTAAAAAAAAAACAGCTGGTCATATTTGTATCCCACTTTCAGTAAACTGTTGAACAGACGCAGGAGTCCACTCCCCTTTGCTGAAAGATATCTACGGTTAATTTAGCTGGCGGGTAAGCGTTTAAACAAACACGTGTATGTTTCGACTGTATCTCTATGAAGTCGGTGGGTTGAGGATGACTTGCTGCTTAAAGGGAGGGCAAAGCGAACCTAAAACTAGTCTCAACTTGGGTTCTCAGACCTGGGTCATACAGTGCTTGCAGAAAATTGTTCTTGTTTAGTGAATCCTGACTGGAGTATCAGAACCTTTTTACACAAGAAAAATACCCTAAAACATCAGAATAATCCATTTATGTGACTGAAAATGTAACTTTACCACTGCCCCGGTGCAGTAAACTCCATCAATTTGCTACTTCAAGGCGGATTATACAAACAAAAATGATTATGTGTGAACACTAATCAATCCAGGCCTGGTTGTAAAACACATGACACTGATCTGTCCTGGAGCCTGACCATCACCGTGATCAATGTAAGCAGTTAAGAAACTGTTTTGTATGTATATAAATAAATAAGTCTATCTGAGAAAAAGATTGATATTCCTAGTCAAGTAGTCTCTCTGGTGTATAAAAATAACCCAACCTGGTTGGACTATGTAGCATCTTAATAAATTAAATGAATAAAGCCCCTAAATCACTGTGTGGCGTTATTTCCTGTTACGTATGAAAGGCTACAGTGTGACCATCATTATACACATGTGGCATTTTAAAAATATTTATTCTTTTAAAGTGTCTTTAAAATCAGGGATGGGATTGTGGTAACATTTTAGGGTGGGAAAATATGTTCGAAATAAAGATATTTGGTCTGGAGATGACAAATTAATCTACTGCTCCTTTCAAAACTGGGAAGACTCGACTACTAGCAGACAATGCTTAAAAAAAACCATTTTGATAGAGACTTTTTTTTTCTTCTTTTGTAATTCTCTGACACTCAAATCTCGTCACAACCTGGTTGTTAAACATTACCCACAGTGCAACTTAAATGGTAAATAGACTGATGGTCGTAGAGCAGTTTGCTCTAAATAAGCACTCAATGCACTTTTTACTACAAGACCGATTCACCCGGTCTCTCACAGACAGCAATTTAATCCAGCGGTGGGCTATAAATTTCCCCAAAGGGCCATGTGAAAAACTGCTTATAAAGGGGTAAAATTAATATTGAGCAGAACTGAGGTCAGCTTATTGTTATAGCCCTCCATAACAGTCCCAGTTTCTCGTGGCCCCTTGGAAAAATTGATTGCTCACCCCTGTTCTATAACTAAGCACCTTGAATCGGGAGCAAAATATCAGGTTTAGTATCGAGGACACTTCGCCATGCAAACTGGAGGAGCTGGGGATCCATCAGCACTATAGGCAGAGATTACTTACAAGCTGAAGTAGCCTTAGGGAAGGATAAGAATGAGCCTGTCTAGGTCTTGTAATCTAATTTCCCCTTAATTATTAAAGCATTTATATGATTATAAAAGGCTCTGTTATTCCATGTTATCTTAACCAGCACCGATTAATACTATTTGAGGGGAAAACAAGGTGATGAAGAATGAAAAAGGATTTTAAATGGTAGAATTATGACAAGCACTTCCCAGTGAGATTTACTGAGAAAGGTTTTGGTACTTACTCTCTTATCCTCAGAGTCCCGATCTTTCTTTAACCCCAGAGACCTGCACATAATAGAACTATAGTAATGTTAAGAGCCTGGCTTTTTTCCCCAACACTAGCTGCACAGTATGCATGTCCAGAGTCTGATCTTGTCCTGTCCAGCTAGACTTCGATAGCATCTTTGTTGGGATTGGAAAACAGGCTGAAAATCGATCACTGTGCAGCAGGCAGGTTTTTAACCCAGAATCTTTGAGGATTCAGGAAACACTTTTAACATTAGCTTCCTGGGTTTTTCAAACATTGCAGGATATTTATATTACAGAGAAACCGATCTTTATCACTGTGACTTAAGTGGACTAATGCAGATGCATTAGAGGGACTTATAGCTTATATTCAGTAATGCTTTAACTCATAGCTAGACACTTGTCTTAAATGGGTCGCATTGTATATGAAAGTAAATTCAGAAGAGTTTATTCATTTGTTGTAATAACTGGACTGATGTGAGGACAGCTCATCAATAAAAGATGGCTGTACATGTGCTGTATGACTGCTGCTCTCAACAAAACCAGACCTGCTGCCACTGACAGCCGAGGCTCCGCTGGCTTTTTAGTTGCTTCTGCTTTGCTTGATTTGGCAGCACCACAATTTGCAGTGGGATAAGAGTGTTAACATATATAGCTGCAGGGAAATTAATTACCCCTCGGATTTCTGTTGCTGCTGCTGTGTTGTGGAGTAAAATAAAATCCGGGGTGATTCATCCCGTGTTATTGTATCGGTAACAACTTGAGTTTTTCTGTCTGCACGTCGTGGATGGATGCAGCGGAGCCGGGTTTGTGTCAGGAAACCCCATGTGTTCACCTGAGCCCAGTAGCTCCTGGGCTGTTTGGTTTGGCCACAGCAATGCGCAGCTTCAGGCTCAATAGTGGAAACCAACCAATATTAATTCACAATTTTTCATTTAAGTTGGGAAATAATCTATTCCCAAGGTAAATCGTGTAGGGATGTTTTAAAAATGCTGAAAGGATTAAAATTACAAGGTCTGCTACTTACCTGAAGAAAAGGTCTGAGGCAACAACTGTAAGATACCAGTTAAAATATTCAAGTAATTCATTTGGCCAAGAAATGGAATGTGTAACACTTTCAGAACCACAGCTTTTCATCTGAACATGATGTTTTAAACCCATGAACATCCAGCAGGAGCTCATACTCATGGTGAGGCATCTGTTATTCTGTCTGTTCACATTCACAACTGATCCTCATCCAGTGGTCATGATAATAATGAGTAATGGTCAGAATTTAATGAAACATGCATACAGTGATCACCTAATGGGTTTTCACAAACATTCTACTCAAGGTCAAGGTCACGTTTAGTATTTTCAATTTGAGTGGCATTACTCTGTCCACTGTGCAATACGGCCAGCCAGCGACAACAAACCTATCACTTTCTCTTTGTACTTCACACATCATAATAACCTGTGAACTGTGATGGATAGTGACCCAGATGAGCTATGATGTCATTGACATTCTGGTTTCTCTGAATTAAACCAGATGTAATCTGTTATTTTGTAATCTTTGAAAGAAATAGATGGATTCTGTTACCTTTTGGTACAAAGGTTTCAAAGCTTTCAGACTCACTTTCCAGTCTATTTAAAAAAATATTATCAGTTAACGTGTCGCCTGATGACGTAGCCGCCATCACTCCATCATCATTTAATGCAGAGTGGTGTCAATCTTGGCATGTATTACTGAGTACGTGGATTTCCCAAAATGTCAAATTATTGCATCAAGAGTGCAAAATTCATTTCAAATCCTGCTTCCAACTAGCGTTCAGCCTGATTAGCTTTAGCCCTTTTCCTCTGTGCTGCATGAGTAGCCTTCCTATAAATGTGTATTTGCTTTTTTCTGACCTCATTAAAACTCTGTATCCCTTTCCTATAATTGCACAGAAATATTTGTTCACGACTCATATAAAAGGAAGTCCATTCTGAGGTCTAGGATTCGAAATAGACGAAGAGATAAAAACTCTATATTTAAAAACCTTTTAAAGGTCTGTGACCCTGAGCAGAGGTAATCCATCACAGTCTGTAATATGCTTCTAAAACAACTCATGCATACAGAGTCTTATTAATAAGGAATTCGGGTAAAGTTACATTAACACGGATCAAACCTAAATCATGCACACATCTGTATATCTCACCATTCAAATCAACAATCCAGCGACCTGAACAGTGTTCACAAATCACTTTTTTTATTGTCACATCACATGTGCAGGCACACTGGCACAGCACATGCGAGTGAAATTCTTGTGTGCGAGCCCCACAAGCAACAGAGATGTGCAAACACAACAACACAAACGAGCAAAATACAAGAATGGCCAACCTGAAACTAATAAATATATGTACAATATATAATAGTGTATGCATTTCTGGATGTGTATACTAAATATTTTCCTACGTGTGTGTGTGTGTGTGTGTGTGTGTGTGTGTGTGTGTGTATACACATTTTTACAAATTAAATAGTAAAAAAATAAAATAAAATAATAATAATAATAATAATAATAAAATATATAAAATATACAGAGTTGAATATGTGCAAAACAAGTGGCATTTATATACAGTGTGGAGTGCATAATGTTGAAGTTCCAGTAGTGAAGCTGAGGTGTCTATGACGTGTTCAGCAGTCTGATGGCCTGATGGAAAAAGCTGTCTCTCAGTCTGCTGGTACGGGACCGGATGCTGCAGAACCTCCTTCCTGATGGAAGCAGTCTGAACAGTTTATGGCTGGGGTGACTGGAGTCCTTGATGATCCTCCCCGCTTTCCTCAGGCACCGCTTCCTGTAGATGTCTTGGAGGGAGGGAAGCTCACCTCCAATTATCCGTTCAGAGCACCGCACTACTCGCTGGAGAGCTTTACAGTTGTAGGCGGTGCTGTTGCCATACCAGGTGGTGATGCATCCAGTGAGGATGCTCTCAATGGCACAGCGATAGAAGGTCTTGAGGATGCGGGGGCTCATGCCGAATCTTTTCAGTCTCCTGAGAAAGAAGAGGCGCTGCTGCGCCTTCTTCACTGTTTTGTTTGTGTGTACTGACCACGTAAGATCCTCAGCCAGGTGTACGCCAAGGAACCGGAAGCTGCTCACTCTCTCCACAGCAGCGCCGTTGATGGTGATGGGGGTGTGTACTTCTCTGCACCTCCGGAAGTCCACTATCAACTCCTTTGTCTTTGCGACGTTGAGGGTGAGATGGTTGTCTTGACACCAGTGGGTCAGGGCGCTGACCTCCTCCCTGTAAGCCGTCTCATCACCGTTGGTGATAAGACCCACCACTGTAGTGTCGTCCGCAAACTTCACAATGATGTTTGCGGACGACACTACAGTGGTGGGTCTGTTAGAAGGGCTGTTAAGAAACACTTGATACATGTAAGAAAGTAACGCATTAGTCCCTCTTCTTTGACTTTATATGAAACTGTCTGGATCTGTCCGTTCTTATTATCCATTTTAAACATTAAAAAACGCAACCCGGCTCTGATTGATCTATAACCAGCCTGCCTTGCATCCCGCCCCCCATCCCCACATACACACACCGTTGTTTCACTAGGTCTGTTCTTCATAGACCGCTATACAGAAAACTCAGTGTCTGCCTGCACTTTGAAGTTTGAAAAATACCTAAAATGTTTAATTATACATCACCTTGACACCTCTTTTTATGGTCTTAACTATGAGCCATAATTTCATTACGCATCCATTAAAGTGCACAATAAAAACCGCCCATCTTTTACTTCATTGAAACATTTTTGGCTTGTTTAAATATGTCCTTAATTTATTTTCCTTCTCAAAGTTTTGTGAGTGAAATAAAATACTCCTCATGGCATAGCTGCTTGGCACATAAGTAAGCCAAATTTCATGCAAATTTTCTATTTACAAGAGGTCTCTGTAAGACCTCGGGGGGCCTGAATGGTTTGAAAAATAATTGGCAGAAAGGTTGGATCCAGGACAACTGGCAGTGAGTGATGCAGTCTGGAAGAACTGGCCTGTGGCAGATCCATCCAACACACACCCTTTCAATCATTTGTGTGATCTTAACCTTAGAACAGAAACATGACCCGATTTAACAAGCCACCAGGACTGACAGACAGTCCAGAGGGGAATGCTTCTGTCAAAATGAGTCCCAGAGGCAGCAAATATGCTAGAAATGTATCTCAAACTGGATGCTGTGAGTTACTGTTCATCTGTAATGATTTTATGTGGCAAAGGAGAATGAATTATGGGTTTTCTTTCTGCTTTTTTCCCTGGGATCTGTTGTGACCTGGAGCGGCAAAGAGTTGTGTATTTCCTATTTTCCAATTTCCTTGTGTCTCTTCATACTTCAGTTCCACATTATTTCACAGAGACATATCGTGCTCTTTACAGCTAAAGTCACTTTAAAAAAATGACATCACTGATTATTAGAAGTTCTACAAATAAATGATTTCCCCACTGAACTCCTTTGAAGGTTTTATTGAAAATATATGACACAAAGTTTTGTAAACAACTATTGCACACAGAAGGCAATGTCTTTTTTTCATCCATCCATCCACCCATCCATCCATCCATCCCTCCCTCCCACCTCCAATTTTGGGACAGCTGTCACTTTTAATTGTTCCATTTCTAACTACAAAACTAGAATTTATACTGAATTTGCATAACCACCTCATTTACTTTACTCTAAAGGGACTCTAAGGGAACCTATGGACTGAACTATCTATATGTAAATAATTGTGAGTGAAGCTGTGAAAACTAGCTCCACCTTGATGGAGTAAAATGCAGCTTGCACACACTGAACTAGTACATTAAAGAGTTGCACTGAAACACACTTGAGATATTGTGTTTTACTTAATATTTAAGTTTAAACTACTTTGCATGTGATAGCTGTAGGTCTATTATTGGTTACTTAAAGATGGCTTTTAAGCTGGTAAAATTATATATTAAACTGCCTAAAAGTATGAAGGGCAGTTAAATAGTCCCAACAATACATTTTTCATACTCATTAAGAGATCATTAAGATAGCATATACAACACTCTCTGGTGCCAGTATTCCTGAAGAATCAATATTTTTGAGCCTTAAAGTACATTTTTCTGGGAAAACTCCAGTATTCCTCTTGAAGTACAGGACATTTTTCAAACTACAACACTCCTCACACAACTTACTAGTGTACACTTTTACTCATAGCTTATTTTTCTGCTTATGCATATATAATATAACACATATTATACATACACTGTTACTTAAATGGGATTTTGAACAGGAGACTTTGTATAAGTTAAAAGCCGAAAAGTCTTCCACCACTGTTTTATTGATAGATGAAGAATTCATTTTATGAAAGTAAAAAAAAGAAAATTACGTGCTGGAATGAGGTGCTGGATCTGTTCAGAGGTTGGTTAAGTATATGAGCATGAGGTCATGACAAAAAAGGAGCCCGCTCTTTGTTTGGCATGAGATCAAGCAGGAAAAGTGCAGTCGCTGCCCCATGTTACAGCACTGTGGGCAGAGACACAAAGCCTTGTTGTGCAGTAGGACACGTTTCTCAATAGAAACCCATTTGTTTCAACTGAGCCAGCCAACTTATGGCTGATGATATCTTTTATGAAACAGCTGCAGCTCATATTCTTATAGAAATAATGGGATTTTCTTAACAGACCCTGAAATTTGAATGAGTGAGCGAGGTTGGAAGTCGTCCATACTACTGCAGTGATGTCATCTCAATTACGTGTGTATATCTGTGTGTGCGTGTGTGTGTGTTCATTTTTATGGGAAAGCAGGAGATGGGAGAAAAAAAACATACCTCTCCTGTATTTCTAATGAATCTCTGTCCAAAAGCAGCACTGTGTCTTTCTTTTACCAGAACATTTGTCAGACTAAACCACCAAACTGTTTGTGGTCTGGAAACTTGGTTTAGCCGAAAGGAAACTCCTTAGGGTTTGTTTTGTTTTGTTTCTTCTTTTTTTTAATTTCTTTTTTTTTTTTTTACAGTCTATAGGAACATTCTTAAAATCGTATTCCAAGGTCAGCTCGTCAGAAAAAAGTCTAACAGCAAAGTAAAGAAATTTATTTCTTAAATAAAAGCTAAAACATTGCATGTGCTATGTTGCAGAAGTCCATGGGAACGCAGCTAAACTGCACAGGTGGTAAATTGGCTACTTTTTCTTGACTGTTACACTGGGCCCTAATTAAGAGGCTCATTGTTACATTTTGTTGGTGACTGACAGATTTTTGGACATCTTTTCTAGTCTGGAAAATGTCAAGTGAAGGAATTTTGGCCAGTTTTCTTATGCATGACCACTGTGTCCCTTAATACTTGTGTTTCTTTCACTTGGTTGCCTTTTAGAAAATTAAGCAATACAATTTTTTTTGGTATGAACTGAATAGTTTGACAGTTTGATAAATAGTCTATGTGTATTCAGTTTCTTGTGAGAGCCAAATAAAAGAAACAGGTTGCCTAACTTAGTTTCTTTTCAGTTACAAGCAAATAATCTGTATAATGCTGTTCCCTATTTTTATTCGTTTTGCTAAGCTAAGCTAAACTACTTAGTCAACTGTTCTGAAAGTAAATATGTGTACATTTAACTTTTCACGTGTTTTTTCCTTTTGGATTTTGACAATTAATAAATGTGCATTATTTAGGAGACAATTTGCTAGATCTGTTACAGTAAATTTAGATTTGATAAACAAAATAAAGATAGCCTTGCCCAAGTTTTGCAAATTAAACAAATGAAGTATCCTTATTCTGTAGTGAGTTTTTCTGTCAATAGAAAAGAGGCAACCTAAAGGAGTCGAGAAATAAAGCTGCTATAGAAGTGCCAAAAACTCCAGGTCCTAAAATAGCATGTGAGATTGGTTCTAAAAACAAACCAGTCCCCACTGACTCTTGCTTTAAAATATCCAGCCCAACCCCCGTACATCTTAATGTCTGACTTTGCAGAAGAAATGCTACATATTTATAGCCTAATAAAATAAGCCTCTTTAGCTTTACTTCATGTAGTAGTCCATATTATCTGAATGCAGCAGATGTCTACAGTATCTGGGCAAGAAAGGCAAGTCCTGCTTGCCCAGTGCTCAGATAAAACCAAAAGGAAAGCAGACTCTCTCCTTACATTTCAGAGAGTATTTTATGTCATAACCACCTCTCAATGCCTGTCTGCAACATCCTTTAAATGACTTTCATCCTCTACCTACAGATGGCTGTTGTTTCAGGAAGGAAGCTTAACCTCGCTTGACTCTGATTCCACTTAAATCTGCAATTGTAGCACATTAGCAAGGCCTTAATGACGGAGATGGGATGTCTGCTCCCAGCATGTCTGGTTTAATAAAACTGACAGGTGCTGAACAGGTGCAGGCAAAACCATAACTTTAGGATAAATATTACTAAGAATTTACTTGTTTGGCTCAGTGTAGTTGTTTTGCCAATGCATCACCTTCATATTTTAATCCACCTGTAGATATAAACAGCTCGCCATGTCACATAGTGCTCAAACCTTTTAATTTAGCTGTTCCATGCAAAAGGCATGGTTGCTGGTAGCCCCGGTTTATTTTTATTTACATTTTGTTTTGTGGTTCCAAATTAGACTCTTGTTAAATATCACTGTGCACTGTCGATGCACTTTGCTAACCAAGTTGACTCGGTAGAATAGGTATCATTCTTTTGCACTATACTCCAGGAATATAAATTACTTAATTAATTAAAAGATGACTGTTTTTCTGAGTGTTTTCGGTGTTTTTCTCCACCTAAACAGCCAGTCTCTTTGTTTCCTCTGTGATAGGCATACAGACATTTTCCCTATGCAATACTCTAGAAGAAAACATTCTTTATAAACTAATTCTAAAAATCCAAAAATATCTGCTGAGGTAAAATTTATAAACACTGATAATTCTAGGTAGTGACTAAGAGGGTTCTTAGTCTTCTTCTAACTAACTGAGCTGGCTCTGTTTCTTATCTTTTCCTCAATCATTGCATTTAATAATCTGCTGGGCCTGATTACTAACAGGCTGGCCTTGCATGTCTTTCTGCCTTCACTGCATGGTGCACTAACAAAAACCACAAACAGACCCCAGGCCAGCCATCAAAAGCAAGCAAAAACCGACATTGATGTGTGTGGTTACTCCTAGATTCACTAAAAGTTTGATTTGTCTAGGTTCAAAATTGTTTTAATGAAAGATTCTGCATGTTATTGTGCAGATAAATGCCACTCATTTACTTCCAGTTTTTTCTTTCAGTCAGTTTTTGGGTCTTTTTTTGTGATGGCTCTGGGAGGTTACAGACCTATATTCTCCATTCAAGCCTGAAGGATGACCTCATGGGACTAGCAGCTGCCATCATCGTCCTTGCAGGAGTTAATAAGAACAGTATGCAGTCTCTGGAAAAAAAGACCGTCTTCTTTCTTTCTTTCTTTCTTTCTTTCTTTCTTTCTTTCTTTCTTTCTTTCTTTCTTTCTTTCATAAATTCCAGGAGATAACCACGTTGGCTTCATTTTTTTCATAAATACCCCTTTAATGTACTTAACAACAGTTCCCAGTTTTAAAGCTGGATCACAGCAGAAAGCCTGTGCTGAAGAACGAGCTGAAGCTGAGTAATACTTTCTATAATGTTTGGTGCTCATTTCTTATTATACAGACTGACAGATATTGTGTAAAAGGGTGTAGTGGATCACCAAAACCACATGATGCATTCATGCGTAGCTGATTGGCTGTTATGTTATATTTAAAGCGCTTAAGGGTTAGCAATGCTGATGCTGTGCAAGACTTCTATACTGGCTCTAATGGCTGACTCTTGTAAAGTAGCCTTTATTTATCTCTATGCAGCCCTTGCTTTATTTTCAGCTTCATTTATTGGTTTACGCTTGTGTTTATTTGTGCTTATCTTTGTTTTGTGTTTTTAGTGCTTTATGGAGTGCATGACTTAGCCTTCCTCTTTGATACTGCCTAGTATGTTGGTCTGTTTTATACTTGTATGTGGGAAAGTTCAGTGAAGATATTGACCCTCTAAAAAAGCTTTACAAATGCACCAAATAAAAGATGGTCACAATGCTTGGCTTTCTGTTGAACAAAGTAGATAAACTAGCAGTTAGAAAATCTTACTTCCAAAAACTCAAAGAATAGTTAACATTAGATTAGGTGGCCAAAAGCACAATGTTCCTCTGTGCCAGTGTGTTGATGGGTAACCCTTTGCTAACAAGTTCATCCCCTTGATATGTTGTTTTCACCCGATCTGGCAATTTAGGGGTGGTACAGGCTGCTTTATTTTCTAATAACCTTATTAGCGAGGAATCTTGCACAACGTAAGTCCCAGATATGCCTAATTCTTCCTCGCCACTATCACTGTTATGCAGGTGTTGATAGACCTGTGTACATGTGCAGAGTATTCAAGTGTTCAGTAGATAAAGGTCCAGACACTGGTGATGAGTTTGGATGATATTCTGCACTATGCTGAGCTGAGGTGCTTGAAGTCATTAGACACAGTTGTCAGGGTTTTACAAATGGACGACATCTCCAGCGCTTCACTGACTTCAGTCACAACACTGAATATCTGGAGCTATATATAAAAAATATTCCTCTGCTGTCTCCTGCTGTTGCTCCTCTTGGCTCATTTAATGTCAAAGCGGCTGAAAAATCTGTTTTCTTGGCTGAAGGCTGTGCATCCAATCTGATATCCTTCTGTGTTTGCAGTAGTTTGACCTGCACTGGAATGTTTGCGGCGTAATGTGTGAGCCATATGACTATCAAACGCTCACCCACTTTGTGGGCTTTGAATCAGACCACAGTATGAACACCAGAGAACAAATTCAGTTAATCCTTGCCTGAATTTTCTGATAAAACAACAGCTTGGGAATGCTGCAAGTAAACTTTTATTTTTTACATGCGCCAGTTCATCCATCGTATACTTTGGTCCATGCTAACATATTTTAACAACTTTTGGACAGATTGCGAGTCTTCAGATTTGTCCCCTGAGGATAGAAACCTACTTACACTGATTTTAACATTACATAGCACTACCATAAGGTTTGTATTTTAGACTTGCATACCTATCTCAACAAATGTCGAATGGACAAGCATGAAATCTGCAACAGACTTTCTCCAGTACAGGACTCTAAACTGACTGTACTGTTTGCTTGAAGTAAAAGCTACACTTATTCCTGATCTCAGAGGTTCAGCAGCAAGTCTACTTAGGTGTGGCAGATGGTCCCTGAGCCTGGTTGCATTGGTAGGTGTCCATTCTCTATGTAACAAGTCATTCAGTGCTTTCTGTAAGTGCCAAGTTGAGTCGCCTGCTCCACATTCACAGGTTGATATCTGCCTACCCAGTAAATCATGTGGCCCATGTACTGAAGGCTCATGTCCTTTCTCAGGCGGTCTGATTTGAGTCTACCCACCAGCCATTTGCTGCATGCCATTTCCCTTTAGTCTGCTCTTTCTGTCAAACAAAGTCTTAAAACACTGAGGTCTAGGCTGCTCTATGCAAATAAACACTGTCCAGCCAAAAATAGCTGTTGTTGATCTAAAACGAAGACAGATTCAGCGAATGCATGCTTCATTTTTCTGCCTCAAATGTCGTCAGAAACACATTTCTTGTAATACTACCTAAATTTAAGTTAAAATTTTATCCAGTTAGGTGCAGCACAGTGGGCGAACAAAGAAGGAGCACAAATCTCAGTTATCTGTGGTCACTGTCAGTGTTGGGAAGCTGTCTGATATCTTACATACAAAAACACCTCTCTCTGGACACGTTCCACGAGTTTTTTCCACACTGCTCCATTGTCCTTGCTCTTTGGGGATTCTTGGATTTCTTTCTCTAATATTATGAGGTCTTTACCTTGCAATATCAAGTACCTTTAGATGACTATTTCTGTAATGTAGAAATGTAATATAAATCAAGTTTAGTTAAAATAAACTGAATTTATAGAGCACCCCACATAACTTTTGTCTTGATGATATGAACGATGAAAAGGAATCTCACAAAAATATTATGATAAGCAACTTTTAATAGACATGGAAATATTAAATGACAAAACTAACTAAAATATTAGACAAAAAAAAGATTTTTATAAAAAAGCACAGTATAAATGGATAAAATAAATATTAATTTCATTAATTTGTTTAGACTGGCTGTTGATAGAAAAAAGACTAATACACTAAAACTTGACCAGTGATGGTAACTGTTCTTACCAATATGCTGATAAAATATTATTTACAAAGTGCATTAGTTGTACTGCATCTTGGTGAAAAGTAACTGAAATAGCCCTGGCTTGCATATTAATGAAGACCCACATTTGAAATCAGTTTGCGACTTGAGAGCATCATTTTGATTATCATACAAAGGTATCATGTTTCAAAAGAATATATGAAGTTTTACATACTGAAACGATGGCATTTGTATATATTGGTGGCTTTTATACAGATTTGTTAGAAAAAGGAGATGAAGTGAGTCATTTAGGTTAACCTACAGACAGCATATATCTTCTAAATGTCTTTCTTGCCTATTTCACATGTGGTCATGAACATGTCATCATGTGGAAGGAAAATGAAAAACAGCTGCCAGGAAAAAATGTCCATCACTGGCTTCAGCTGTTTAACAGGTTTGATTTGCGAACAATGTCTAGTAAACACAGAGCCAGCCGCAAAGCACAGATCCAAACACCAGCAGGACCAGCTGTGGAAGCCTCTCTGTCCCACTGGCTGCTAACTGTACTTGCTTGCTGTTAAAACCTGAGCGGGCGGCCTGTGTGCTTCCCCCACTGCAAAGTACCATGGGAGCCTGAAAGGAAGTGGGTCGCCTCAGCGGTCGGTCAGGACTGGACCCGTCAGTTGGCCTCTCGCCGATAAACAGCAGTGGGTGTTTCCTGTGATCCAGCTCTATCTTGAAGAGCTCGTACTCTTTATGGGGCAGCTTGATACCCAACACGGTGCATCCGTCTGTGGGGGTCAAGTCCTGCTCTACTCCGACCTCCCATCCTCTAGCACGACCACACTTCCCTGGCTTTGTACTGTTTAGCAATTTGGCTGTGGGCTCCCCCATAGCTGTGGCTCTGACCTGGGTTACCTTGAAGACAAACTCAGAGGCTCCTGAGATTTTGGGGGAGGGGTTTCCCTGAGCATAGTGGCCTGAGGCTCTCAGGGTGAAAGTGGGCTGAGAGCAGGCAGAGTCAGAATAGTGCCGGTAGATGCCCTCCCAGGCGTGCTGGTGGGGATTAAAGGTGAAGTCTCGGGTAAGAAAGAGGACATTGGGACGGGTTTCACAGCGCTGGCTAACCCATCGGCCTCCAAGAGACAGATAGGTTGCAGGGCTGCGGGGCAACACAGGGGGGCGCTGGTCTGAGGAGCGGTACACCAGAGCACATACAGGGCAGGGGTGGATGTGATGCTGCAAGAAAAAAGAATGTTAGATGTTGACCCCAAGCATTTTTTTTAATAGATGCTGTCCGTTTCTCGTTTTAGAATTACTGGCTTTGATATTTAATCCTCTTTAATTAGGCTTGAAGTTATGCTTCATGAAGGATGGGGCAAGTTTGAGTGACAAATGGTGAAAGGGTGCTGGTTTAAAATGCAAATGTGTCTCCCTCCCTGCTTTCCTAATATTCATCGTGCTACTGAATAAAGCTGAAAAGCTCTGAAAAACAATTAAACAGCAACAACGAAAATATAGGTGCTGTTATAGGCATTAGCCAACCTCTGTGTTGTCGGTGGAACATTTTCATTTCAGCTACCTGCCAAATATCGTGGCTTCCTTTGTGGTTCGAACACCCCATCCAACACTGAGAGCCGCAATGCTTTGCAGGCATGAAAACAATCTGTTTTACATTTTTTCTCAGTAAATGACTGATACATTTTCTGTTGATTGACTAATGGTCTCACTGACTAATCTTTTCCCCCAGAGAGCTTTGCTTCAAGACTAAATTGAGCAGATTTTCCAGACTAAAAAAATGTTTTTTGGCCTGGAAGAAACTATTTTTTATAAATGTATAATATGGTCTAAACCCAAACTGCCTAGATGTTTGAAAACAACAACAACAACAGTTTGTCAGCCTGTAATGTGTTGACCCATCTTAATTAACAGGCTGCGTCAGATTTTTTTGAATTATTATTTGGAAAAGGATTTTATCCTTTAATTATAAAGCCGAGTAGAATAACGGATAAATCAGAAACACTAATTGATCATATTTTCATTAATAGCTTGGAGAGTAATATTATGAGTGGCCTCATCATAAACGATATAAGTGATCATTTACCAGTCTTTTGTACTTTTGATTTAAATATGAAAAGAAAGGAAGAAGTTGGTTTCGTGAGTCATAGAAGGTTAAGAAACAACGAGGCAATTAACAAGTTTAGACAAGATCTCATGGAAGTGGACTGGAAGGAAGTTTATGTTAATGAGGTCAACGTTGCATATGGAGCATTTTTAAACACTTACTTGGCCTTGTATGATAAATATTGTCTATTGGTATCATTTAAGTATAGGAAAAAGAATAAGAATTTGAAACCTTGGATAACTAAGGGTCTTGCTTATAAAAATAAGTTGGTATTAATATTGAGGAAAGCCAAGAAAGACTATTATATGAAACTTTTTCAGGAAAACAAGAATAATATTAAGTGCATTTGGAATATTTTTAAAGAAGTATTGGGTAACAAGAACACACCCTCAGATCGGCCTATTTATTTCATTAAGAATAATCAAGTTGTCGATGACTGAACAAATTCAATTCTTTTTTTGTAAATGTTGGACCTACTTTAGCAAATTTAATTAGAAAAAATGACGACCCAGAATATGAGGAAGTCTGGAAAGGAGAAAGTAGAGTGGTTAATTCTATATTCTTAGCTGATATTACCATAAAAGAAAATAGCAATTGTAGAAAACTTTAAAAATAAAAAATCTTTTTTACCTCCAGAACAGCAGTGGGAAACTACGTTATCATTTATTCCTCATCACAGAGGAACCATTTCAAAACTCTATGATGCTATTCTGTCTTTTAGTAACCACTCTAATGTTAAGCTTTATTGTACATGGGAAGGAGAACTGGGAATTCGTATACATGAAGAGTCTTGGGAACAGGCTATAGCAAGGGTACGATCTTCCACCTCCTGTGCTCGTCTTGGACTTATTCAATTTAAGGTCATACACAGGGTGCATTTCTCTAAGTCTAGACTTTCTGAATTGTATCCAGAAGTGGAAAATAAATGTGATAAATGCCATGGTTCTCCTTGTCACCTTAGCCACATGTTTTTTCTGTGTCCTGAGCTACAAGGTTTCTGGACAGGGTATTTTGCTATTATGTCAACTGTTCTTGGGGTAACTCTTCATCCTTGTCCTCTGATTGCTGTATTTGGGATTCCTGTTCGCTCACTTACACTTGATTCCACACAAAAGGATATTATAGCCTTCACATCCCTATTAGCGAGACGTCTAATATTGTTGCATTGGAAGTCTGTTAAGTATCCTACTATTTCCCGGTGGCTTAAAGGTGTCATGTTTTTTTTAAAACTTGAAAAAACTAAATATACGTTGCCAAATTTTTTCACAAGTGGCAACCCTTTATCTCTTATTTTGCTAGTCTAGAGGTATTGCCTGTTTAAATCTACTTTTGTTACTGTTATATTCCTCTAATATGTTTGATGGTTGTGTTGATCTGTGTGGGACTGGGGGGGGCATTGTGTTTTTATATATATATATGTTTTTTTTCATATATATATATATATATATATATATATATATATATATGTTTATTTACTTAGGAAAATGAAGAAAGGTTGATTGTATTTCGGTAACTGCAAGTACTGTTGTTTTCTTTTTTCAATAAAAATATTTTCAAAAAAATAATAAAAAATCTACTGACTGTGATGGTATAGACATGGTTATAATTAAAAAGACTTTAGACTGTATAAGTATTAAAGTATAGTGTAGTATAAGAGATATTTTAAATCTCTTGTTACAATCAGGAGTATTTCCTGATCGAATGAAAGTGGCAAAAGTGATACCCTTATATAAATCAAGAGATAAGCATAGTTTTAACACAGTTTTCAAAAGTGCTTGAAAAACTTTTTGCGCAAAGACTTGATAGTTTTATTGAAAAAAATCAACTAATAAATGAAAATCAATTTGGATTTCTTAAAAATAGATCATTGGCATTAGCATTGTTGACTTTCATTGACGATATTTCATCTGCAACCCATAATAATAAATACACAGTTGGGGTATTCGTTAATTTAAAAAAAAGCTTTTGACACATTACAACATTCTTTTTTGATTTCTTAATTGTATAATTATGGTGTGAGAGGAGTGGCATTGAATTGGTTAACGAGTTATTTAGAAAATAGGTCGCAATATGTACATTATCTCAGCAATACCTCTGAAAGATTAAAGATTGTATGTGGCGTTCCTCAAGGTTCTATTTTGGGACCTAAACGTTTTAATTTATATATTAATGATATCTGTGACATATCAAAAAGGTTAAATTTTATTCTATTTGCAGATGACACAAATTTTTATTGCTCTGGAGAGAATTTGAAAGATTTGGTTGAAATTATGATTTCTGAGATGTTAAGATTTAAAAAATGGTTTGATGTAAATAAATTATCTTTGAATCTGACAAAAAACGAAATTCATGATATTTGGCAATCGTGTAAAGGAGGAAGAAGTCATTATGTCCATTAATGGAGAATTGATTGAAAGAGTTACTGATTTTCGCTTTTTGGGTGTAATAGTACATGAAAATTTGACGTGGAAATCACATATTGAATATATTAGAAAGAAGATGGTTAAAAACATTTATATTTTGGGAAATGTAAGAGATTTATTAGACTACAAAACAATGCGCATTTTATATTTTTCATTGTTTTTCTCGTACTTTAGTTACTGTGTCGAAGTTTGGGGGAATACATATGAGAATACTATAAAACCTCTAAACTTATTACAGAAGAAAGTGATACAAATGATTCATAATGTTAAATATAGAGAACATACAAATAAATTATTTATAAAATCGAAATTATTAAAATTAGGAGATTTAGTGAAACTACGGACACTATTAATTATGTTTAAGGCTAAAAATAATTTTGCCTTTTAAGTTACAAAGAGTATTTTTAATGTGTTTGGGGGCAGAAGACAGCAGAAGGAAATTTTATTTTAAGCATCAGCTAGCTAGGACTACACAAAGATTAATGAGTCCAACGGTTAGGGGTATACGACTGTGGAACTCTCTTCATTATAATTTAAAGAATTGTATAAATTTTCATTGTTTTAAAAAGTGTTACATGTCTAAAACGATAACTCAATATGAAGAATGTGAATGAAATTGGAGTTAATTGACAAAGGATCCATTTTTTTTTTGCCTCATTTATTTTATTTACTTATCATTTCTCCTTGTTACTATGTGGAGTGGTATGTTCTGATTGTAAATTTGTTGTTTGGTTTGATTTAGGACCGGAGATAAATGTTAATGTTAGTTTGTTCCTTAATTTTTGGTGCCCACTTGCAATATAAGTTGGATTGTAGATAGGGGGCAGGGTTTAACAAGAATATTTTCTTCTTCCTGCTCCTTTTCACACATGGTTGCAGTGCTTTACTGATAGAAAGTGTGGTTGGTTTGTCTGAAAGAACTAACTGTGGAAACTGTTGTACCAAGTGTGAAATAAATAAATAAATGAAATGAAATGAACAGAAACTGCTTTCAGTGCTTATTGATAAAAAATCACCGTACTGTCTTACCATGGCATTCTGCAGTGGTTGCTGGTACCCAGTAGGTTTGTACTGAGTTCTTTGTGTCCAGTCAGTGTGGATATCCCCCAAGAACAGCTCCTGGACCTTCCTTCCATGGCTGTGGTATTGCGTTTCTACTCGTACTAAACCCATCTCCATCATGGAGAAACCCAGTGCTTCCAGACATCCCCTCCCTGCCCGGGTGTTGTATAGCTCGTAGAGCTTCCCTGGCACCACTCGACCCAGGCTGAGACCTACGCATGTTGAAGGGAGCCTGGAGGCCAACCTCTGTTTGGCTGCAAGGCTATGAACCACAATGGCCACTTTGCTGAGGTGATGCTCAGCTTCAGTAGCCCCACGAGTGATCCAAGAGGCCTGGCGCAGACGGATCTTTCCCCTGACTATCAGGGAGTAGCTAGGATCCTCGCAGCTGCTGTCGGTATAGTAGTGCTGCAGGGCCTGGAAGTGACGGTTGGGATGGAAAGTGTAGGAGCGGGTAAGAAACTCTGGACCAGGACGAACTTCGCATCTAAATGCAGAAGGAGAAAAATTATATAGGCAATTGTTTTTATGGATAGCTTTCAAGTTCTTAAGTATGACAGAGATGACTCTGAAGTATTGAATTATTTGGGACAGGTCTTGATTTGGCTTTTGTTTTTAAGATGGAGGGTCATTATCATTGCTCTATATGAATTTGTACCTTATTGATACCCAAGTACCATCCAGTTGTGGTGGTATATCTGCTGTGATTCTCACTCTGTCCTGTATGTTATGGTACTGACAGTGGGGCTCCCACTGGAGGCTCTCACTGAAGTTGGAGGAGGATGCAAATGGACCTGTTGGCACCTCCCAAAGTTTTGTCCCTGTTCCTACCACCAACAGAGCTGGAAAGAAAAATCAAAACAGTGTGTCAGTTATCCCATCTGATCAACACAAATGCTTCGCTCCATGGCATGGGAAGACTCTCAGCCTCCGTCATTAGAAAATAAATGGAAATGCTAAGAGCCTATTGGTTATATTCACATTTCAAACAAGCTAGATTCACTGCAGTTCAGTCCAAACTCTTTTGGGATTGTACTTTTGTTGAATTTTCTATGTAATGAGGAGAAAGACTGCTATTTATCCATACATGGCTGTAAAACAGGACCTTTGTATCAGTGCTAAAATTTTGGCTTGTCACTTCAATCAGCCTGCAGCTGCAACATACAGGCTTTTAGTTTGCTTTGAGACAGGAGGTGTGAGTGGAAGTGTTTGTGTGGGAGTGTGTAGTCTTTGTACTGTATATATAGTTATATTTTGTTTTTCTCAAAAAATTGCAATAATGCAAACGGGTGGGTCAGCAACAGCAGCAGGCCAACTGAGCCAAACACATCTGCTGATAATATGATTTTAAGAAAAACACTCATGATGATTAATGTTCTTGTTCTTGAGTTTTCCCAAACACTGACAGCTAATCCAAAGGAACGCCGTATTCACTCTATAGCATTTTATTGATCTGACATTTGCACATCTGCAGTGTGTCTGCCATTAATCTTAACTGCAATTTCACCTCAATGCGTGTGTTGCCAACAAGGTCGAGTGCTCTGGTGTGGTTTCCAACCAGACCAAAGCGATAGGATTTTCTGATTGCACCCTCATGGTTGCAACATGAGGAAGCCCTCTGGGGTCTGTCTGGGCAATGTGCGTACTTTTGCGTGTGTCAAAGTTATGGCTTCAGCTTTAAATCCCCCCAAAAGAAATGTCAAAAAGCAAAGCTACATGTGTTCTCGCAGATGCCTCCATCTTCTGTTGCATTCATTTTCATTTGTTGACTTGAAATATCCTCATTAGGCTTTTACCATTTCATGTAACCTTTACACAATGAACTTGTGAAAGTGTGTTGGTAGGGGAATATTGTCACATGTGGACAGAATGACTGTGTTTTTGCTTAGAGTGTGGTATCAGCCTTCTATCTAATGCTGTCATTTTCTGGGCACATTCCTCAGAGATTTTGGTTCATATTGACATGATAGCATCGCACAGTTGCCACAGACATGTCAGCTGGTCATCCATAATGTCAATCGCCTCTTCCACCACATCCCAAAGGAGCTCTATTGGCTTGAGACTCTGCACTGTGATGTTCAGCAAACCAGTTTGTGATGGCCTTAACTTTGTGACACTGTGTGTGTGATTTCTGCTGGAAGTAGCCATTAGAATGGTGTGCTCTGGTCATGAAGGGACAGATATGGTCTGTAACAATGCTCAGGTAGGCTGTAGCATTTAATCAATTGGTGCCAAGAGGCCCAAGGTGTGAGGAGAAAACAGTCCCCGCGCCATGACACCAGTACCACCAGTTTATAATGCTAATATAAAGCAGGAAAGATCCATCGTTTCATGTTATATGCCAAGATCAGATCCTGCCTTCCAAATGTCCCAGCGGAAGTCAAAACTCATCACACCAGGCAGCATTTTTCCAGTCTTCAATTTGAGTGAGCCTGTGTGAATTGCAGCTCCAGTTTTCTGTTCTTAGCTGACTGGTGTAGCCCACCTGCTTCAGAGTTTGACATGTTGTATGTTCAGAGATGCTTCTCTGTAAAACGTGGTTGTAGCCTGTAGTTATTTGAGTTACTTTTGACTTTCTGTCTGCATGGAGGAGTCTGGCCATTCTGCTTTGACCTTTGACTCCTACAAGATATTTTCGCACAGAGAACCTCCGCTCACTGGATATTTTCTCTTTTTTGGATCATTCTCTGTGAACGTTAGAGATAGCTCCAACTATTCAAAATCACTTTTCTTCCCCTTTCTGTTGCTCAGTTCTAACTTCAACAGGATGTCCAGACCATGTCTGCATGCCAAAATGTCTTGAGTTGCTGCCATGTGATTAACTGTTTAGATACTTGTGTTAACGAGCTGCTGTTCCTGATGAAGCGGCCAATGAGTGTATATGACTGCTAGCTAGTGGCGCATTCTAGAATATGTTAGAAATTTTGATTTACCAGTCAGGAATTTTTTGTGAGACACCCCCTCAAGTTGGAAATGGCAATATTAGTGGGAACAGATCAACATACCCTGATTTAGCTATCCAAGATGGCAGCACTGAATGTAAACAGTAAAACTGTAAAACTGCTACATGCAGATCAGGCTCTATCCACGAAAGTGCTTTTTAAGTGCTACAGTCTTTTGCTGAAAACATTAGAAATTGTTGCACTTTTGCTTTAAGTTTCTTTTTAAGTATTCCGCCTAGTTTTTCCTCCCTTTCCTTTTTACTTGCTCTATTATTCCTTTTACTCCCATAACTGTCACATTCTCCCTTTACTACTTTTAGTAAGCTTACACCACATTTTTCAGGGAGAAGATCACCTGTCGAGGCTACATTTGAGTTTGGAGTAAGTTGTGCAAGTTTCAGCTATGAGGACCCACAGACCACTCGGTTTTCCCATGGCTCAGCAAATGAAGCTCAAGGACTTTTGAACGGAAAGTGTGTGATGTTGATTTTCCTTTAAAAGGCTCCAAGATGGAGGCTGACGGATCTGCATTTATTAACCTTGTTAGTGTCAAATGGAGGATATTTTTTGTTCCCTTTGCTCTTGGAATGCTTCCCACACACACTGACCACAGCCGCAGACATGTGTGCTGCTCAGTCGTTTCCCAACGTCCTTCCAGCTGATGCTCACACACATAAACAAACACACAACCGTAAAGTCTGACCTGTACATCCATCGACCACAAAGCCAGACTCAAACTCAAAGCAAATTTTTCCTCCTTTCAGCAGTCTGTCGGTATGTTGATAAGATTAATTCTTCTTTTTGCTGTCACAGGCAATGAAACATGTTTGCAATTTCCCCTATGTGGTGATGTGTTTGTTTATGCTCCCTGTCACTGCAGCTGGTGAAGAAACCCGGTCAGTCAGTCCCAGCTGGGCTCCTTTGGGAGAACCCGGAGCAGAAATACTAGTCAGGATTAATTAATTTCCACGGCTCCTTACAAGTCATCCAATTGGTCTGTTTTGTGTTATCTGTCCATGCAACATGTTGCCTAAGTGGTTACTCGCATAGAGCACAATGAATGGACACAGAGACAAGAGTCCCAGTCTGTGATGTGGAGTCATTTGGACTGGTATATTGGACTTTCTGTTCTTGCCAAAGCATTTCTATAGAGTGTTTCTTGAGGTCACTTGTCATTCAGTCCCTTTCCCTCTCTTGGATCTCCTTCCAGTTGGGCATATGGTTGCATTTACTAAAAGAGTGCTCATAAAAGCAGAGCTTAGTAAAACAAAATTGCTCATCGTGGGGTTTTAAGTATTCTTCTACAAAAGAGCCCTATTCCAACCACAAGTGAGGTGATGGTGTAATACATATGATAATATCCAATCCCAGTCTCCATTTGGAGGAGATGGGGGACTATTTTACTTGATTCACTTCCTACACAGGCAGTCACATTGCATTAGTTTTACCCTGCAATGGTTCCTACTGATTTATTTTTCCACAGCGGGCCCTAAAACTTCCCACTTATATGGCCTGTCACAGCATAGTGGTCAGTGCATCTTTTAAAACAGATTTCATTACATATACCAGTAAAACTTTATGTAAGACTGAGACTTGAAAGTTACATTTAAGCTTAAAGATGGATTTGATGCTTGTGGAAGTAGCTGAATTTATTAAATACTTTTTAAAAGGTAGAAATTATCTTTACAGAACGTGTAATAGCATTTAGAGTAATGTACAGTGACCATGCGCTAAAGAACTAGATTTACCAGCATTAAGGTATTCATAATAGTATGCTTTCTATAATCTTCAACAATTTTACACTACTGTGTTGATCAGAATATTTAATAATTGTATACTTCTTGGATGACATTAGACTGTTATTTTAGTGTTTCTTTTTCTAATCTCATTAAACAGTTAATTACTTTGAAATATAACTCCAGGTCCTCACCTTAACCCCCCAAATCAGCCTCTTCTCTTTCTTTAACCGCGACAAAAATCTTCTTTGTCACATTTTTTACAGAAATGCTGCAGGAACATTATAATTCCTAAAGCCAAAGTCTAGTTTCCTCAAAGACATCAGAATTTACAGTATTCAACAATATCCAGAAAGAATATGTTACTGACTACATACAATGTGGGTTTCATGCAGCCTTATGACTTGATAGAAAAATACTAATAAGCATTAAAGAGAAATCACTTATCAGAAAAGTAAGCTTACAGGTTTCTACATTCAGCGACTCACTGCTTCTGCATTTTTATTTACATTCACCCATTTTCTTCCGCTCATCTTATGGGAAGGCAGAAAGGCAGCATGCTGCAGTGGTTAGCACTGTTGGCTCATAGGAAAAAGGTCCTGAGTTCAGCTCCACCATCTGACCCCTCTCTTTGCAGGGTGTTCTGGGTTCTGTCTGGGTAGTCTGGTTTCCTCCCACAGTCCAAAGAAATATAATTAGTGGGATTAGGTTAACTGATGATTCTAAAGTGCCCATAGGTTTCAGTAGGTGTCTGTCTCTCTGTGCTAGTCCCTGCCTCTTGCCCTATAATGGCTGGGATAGCATCCAGAATCCTTATTGTGTTCATAATTATTTTAAAGCCAAGACCAGGAGAAAAGTTCTTCTGTAGGGGACGTTTGCTGCTCTATGCTAATTTCTTATATTAATCTTCACATTCTGGAGTGTCAAAAAAAAACAACAGGTCGTTTTGTTTTATTATCCAATAGATGAATCCAACAATTGCCTTCAAAGCTGTTCCCTTATTGAGAAGAATGTGACAAATTCTGGAATGACAGGATTAAAGCCACCTTCCTACTCTACCCCTTGATGCACTCCGGCTCTTTTAATTGCCATCAAGCCTTACAAAACACTGCTGAATCCACAAGCAAAAATCATTCCTCTAAATCGTGTAGATTTACAATTCTTCCACCAGAGGTCAGTGCCGCAGCCTGTGAGCTGCGTGTGGTCTGGACGGTCAGTCTGTCATCCCCACTAACACTGGCGTTCGCCTCATCTGACTGATGACCAGCCAAAGTAATCTACCTGTCTTTGAGCTCATATATTCCTTCAGTTCCCCCCTACACACGCACATACGTACACTTTCACAAAAAACACACTGCACACATTGATGCACAGTAGACTGCAGAAGGGTTACCATTTATATGAGACCTCCGGGTTGCCCTCTGTTTGTTTGTTTGCATTTGTGATTACGGTCTGGCAGCGCTCGCTCTCCTCTCTCACGTCTCGTCCACAGAGCCACGTTAAAAATAAGGCTTTATGTACGTCTTTATTTGGAGCTATCCTGTAAAAACAAGAACCAGATCCTGGCACTTTTAATTCAGGGCTTGCGGGGAATCAAGTGCATGACGTTGAAGTTGACCGCACAGCTGGTCCATCACGGAGAGAGATGTCTGTGTCTTCTTCACAGCTACTTCTGAAAATATTTAACAGAGAATCACTAAAGCTGCCAAAATGGAGGCAGCCTAGGTGAGGGAAAAATATCCAAATAATGTGTTGACATGAAGGCAGTGTTGGACCAATCCCCCCAGTATTTTAAATAAATCTTCCAACTTCTTCTTCTTCTTCTTCTTCTTTTAACTACATCCTTACCCTCTTTCTGTGCTCTGATCACTCTTTGTGCTGTGGATCAAACTCCCTAAAGTGTCCCTGAAGTGCCTGTGCCCTCCTGGCCCTCCTTCCTCTCCGCCTGATTACTTTTCTCTCCCCCTGATGAAAAAGCCATGATATTTACGCCTCATTTGTCCTGGATGGATTTCAGATTTCTCCTTTCTTTCATCTGTCTTTGTTTATTTTCTTCTCTTTCTCCGTGTGTCTGTCAATGGTTTATGAAGTGAACGAAGTTCATGACAGTAAGGGGTGGAGTTTGGAGGGGTGAGGCATCTTCGTGCTCCAGAATGACAAGATTAGTGAGGTGCATGTGTGCACGTTCTCTCAAAAGCAACATTAAATGCTACAGAAGCTCATCATTCCACATATTTAGGTGACTGCTGCACATTATTCACAGTTCACAGCTGCTTTTTCAGGCTTCCTGACTCACTCAGCTGCCATCCAGATTTTGGATAGGTGTTAATAGCCAATGATTCCTAAGCGTTTTGGCTTGCAGCACCTGATAATGAAGGGGTGTGTGCTGGCTGCACAATGTTTTGCAGGATATCCACATATAGTGCACAATGCGCAGTGAAGATTGATATTCCTGCTTGTGGTTTTATTTTTTCTCACGGCTCCTCTTCTAATCTAAATAATTGAATTAATCTAGACGATGCAACCACCTGCATAATAACTTTTTACTCTTAAAAGAGCCACTATTTCAACAGATTTTCACTGTTCAGCAGAAACAATAATTTTATTTATCTTATCCAAAAAGGTAAGAGTACGCAAACATGGGGTGTAAATATTTCAAAACAACAGGCCGCACAACAGTTGTTCTACTTTTTTCTTTTAAAAAAGTGCTCTTTTTTTTTTTTTACTATTTACTATTTACTGTTTGTTTTAAACCATAAAGGATTTATTGTCTTCTGGTTCTACACCAGTGAATGACTATTGATACTCATATATCCCTCCATATAATGCTTTGAGGACTTTATTCAATAATCCGTTCTGCTGAATACAGATAGAAGATGTTGGTGCCCAGTGCCTGTTGCTAAAAACACAGAATACACATTAAACATCTTCTGCGTTACCTGGACCTGCAGTTCTCATTTGGTAGAAGCTAACCCTTCAGCCAAACCTCCTGTTCCCTCGATGAGCTAACACATTTATTATAAAGCAGCCTAAGTTATCATTATCCCTTCAGCACATTTATGCTGTGTGATTCTGGGCTGTCTAAGAAAAAATTTAAAGGCGTGAGAGAGGACTCTCATGCAGGCTGACACAAACCTTGATTTGGCAACTAAAAATAATCTATGTTGACAATACTTCTGAACGCATGCTGATGGTATGGTATGCTTTTCTAAACTTAGTCCTTTCTTTATTGATTTAGATTCTGACAGTTTTATTGACACACGTTAAGCTTGATCAACTTGGTACACAGTCAATGCCCTCATTGTTAAGGCACTAGCATTCAAAACTGTAATTACTGAATTTATAATTATAGTCTTTACGGCATAGATAATGTACTGCTGCCCTGCTCTGTCTCCGCACAACAGCATGCAAAGTAGATTTTTCTCAGCCAGGGCTGTTTTGCAGGAATATCCCTTTCCTTTCCTTCCACCCTTGTCACTAAAGTCAGACGCAGGTCAGGCTGATTTAGAGGTTTTCCTAAGAACATGAGGTCCAGTGTGTTATTCTAACCCTGGGTCCTCGTTTCTTCTTTTGGCTTTAACCCCAGCATCTCATCGCAGCCTTCCAGGCCAGGAGTATCCTTCTGTCCCCAGGGCAGCACAAGGACAACTACTGTTGTCTTTTCATCACAGTGTAAGCTGCTTAATCCAACGGCCTCGTTTATTTAGACAAGGGATCAACAGGGGTTTGCCCAATGGATGCTGCTGCCAGTTCCACTGTGGTTAGCAAACTCTGGCTCCTATTCACAAAGCAACAACTCACACACACACACACACACACACATAATGTCGTACTGCGTAAAACAGCTGTCTCCTCAAGCCAACACATCCACTTACTCTTCAACGATGTTTTTCAAAAGTCTCTGAAAGCCAGCAGCACATTGAAGCCCAACGCTGGATTTTGAGCTGTCTGACAACGAGGAGGATTCTTTGTTATACGAGCACCTTCATTCATTGTGGTCTTTTTTTTTTGGTGGACAGCCAAGGTACTTAAGATTTAGATAGTGGACAGGGAAGTTGATGGTCCGTTGATGTTTTTGGAACTGAAATTTTAATTCTTTCATCTTAATTCAAAAGCCTGGCTTGAGATGGTTCTGGATGGTGGCTGTTTCATGTACTTGGAGAGAGGTGGAACCTGCTACAGCCAAGATGTAGCTTAAACAAAAATGATTAGGGGTTGGATCAGACATTTTATTATCCAGTTCAAGCTGGATGTGTGCTGAAGGAGTTTTTTAAATCCAGTTATACTTGGTCACCTTTCCTTTTACACGTTCAAAGGTGGAGAAAATCTCCCAACAAAGTGTGGGTAAATGACAAGTTTTTCAAAAGATTAACTTTTAGAACTGAGCTGTTACTTAGTATAGGAAAGGAGCACAAATCTGAAATAATAAAACATCTGCCAAAAGTTATAAATACATAATCCAAACAAATTCCTCTTTAAAGCTTCTCTAAGCGGCTTTCTGCACAGTTTGAACTGTCCTGTGTGGAGCTGACGACTCAACCTTGCCGGTCTCCCACTGACAAACTTGAGTGGGGAAGAAGCGAAAAGCTCAAAGATACCAGTCTACTACTGAAGCATTGAGCAGGAGATGGTTCTGAAGGGAGGGGAAAGTAAGGCTGGCACCAGACAGATATCTCCTCCTGTCTGCCTCCAGCCACCCATCACCCTAACCAGCCCTGATGGCCAAAATGCTTTGCTTCCATGATCGAGGCCAAGCGGACAGATCATCAGCTCGGCACAGCAGCTTGAGGTAGGGTCAGTAATGGCTGTCTGCTGTTATTCTAACCATTAACATAATGGCAACATTAGTTCCAGGGCCACGCTTCTCTGCTCCTAGGGAGCCATTGTTTAAAGGCACCAGCTTGAGCCCCTTTTTGAAGACTCCTCCAGTGGCCACAAACGCTTTGAAGACGCTCACAGGGGGAGATGGGGAACACAGAGGGGCTATTCATAAGTCTAACATCAGCATAATTTGTGTTTAATTTTTCAAAGTGGTGATCCACATGTTGAGCTTTCATTTGAATTGTGACAAATAGCATAATGACTTCCTTATAATTATGAAGATGTCAGCTTTAATCTCTGTTTTTTTTGTCTGACCATGTGTTCGTTCTCCAATCTAAAGTTCTAGCTCTAGTTCTTACAAGAGTAAGCATTTACTGTCTCTTATTCTTTTCCTAGTGAAACATTTGATTACAAGGGGGTATCTGTAGCTCCGGATTACCTGCTGAAGTGTAAAATGTAAATTTTACATGACTCGTGGTCTTTGTGAGTTTAAGCCTACTGTAAAATAACATTTCTCTTCAACATTTTTCAAGAATCAAAATCTACACCAATTAACTACGCTGAAGTCAGTGCTTGAACTCACCTTGCCACAGAAACCAGACACCCCTCAACAGGTGACTGAATCGTCCGCTTGACATGTTTCCTGCTCCCGCGCCCTTCATTCACACACTGTGTTCAGAATATAAACTGTGATCCGTGGGAAATCCAAAACACAGAGATGGCTCCTGTCAACAAGAAACAATCATGCAGGATACCAACATGACAAGAGCTCATGAATGAAGTTCCCAGTAATCCCACAAACAAAACTCTAATTTCCACTTCAGCCAAAAAGGTGTTTTTTGTTTAAAAAAACAAACAAACAAGTAAAAAAACTCTTCTTTTCTTTTAGCTCCAATTCTTGGCTTCCATGGTCTGATAAAAAAGGTCCTCTGTTGAGGTCATCCGTTCATGAACCTCTGCACACTGGTGGTTTCCTTGAGCTGACGCGGGGTGAGAATAAACTCTCTCTCAATCATACACCGTTGTCTCACTCCAGTGCAGCACTGTGAATCTGTTCCACTCAAAGCATGTGCAGTGAGGGTGTGTGTGTGTGAGCAGGAGGATTGTATGTGTGTGCACTCCTGTCTGGCTCTTATAGTTTTGAGCTGAGAGGAGGGAGTAAAGAGAGAGAGAGGGATGGAAGAAGGGAGGGCAGATATAGGGAAAGTTTCAGCGTGTGTGTGTTTGTGTGTGTGGAGGAGGGGGATTGAGCTTCAAGCTTCCTTGAGCGAAGACTCTGAGAAGCTTTCAGAGCAAGGTGCAAAAGGGCAGGGATGAAAAGAAGTTACTGCTACGGTCACAATCCCACAGCACGACTCGGTTAAACAACAGCATAAAAATGAATGTATAGGTTCAGGCAAGGAACTGCAATCTCAGTATGTGACATTAGGGAGAAAAAAAAGTCAGTTTGTGTGGGTCAGTACTGTCACCTGCTAGTATTTATTCATTAAAGCTGTGGTGAAGCTGAGACTGAGGTATACCTAGTACACATTTTTTGATTCGGTCTAGATTAATCTCTGCTTTATGCCTTGTTAGCAGTGAAGAGCAAAGCATTACTGCGCCTCTCCATTTATAACTCCAACCAAACTTGAGCCACTTCCCCAAAAATCTTCCTAAAATTTTTGGTCTAAATTTAAAAAAGAAAAAAATATGTGTGTGAACAATGATTGGAGGGACAGCGTGAGTTTGCATTGGAATTAATATTAAAAAAAAGATGTGTGTAAATAGCTCAGTTACTACTCCAAAGACTTTACTGTAGACAGTTTTTATTGGATTTAAGTTCTCCCAAAGAAATAGTCCCAATGAAAACTGTTGACAGTGAGGTTTGTGGCATATTGGGAGTAATGGAAACACAATTTCTGGGAAGAGATGCTGCTGCTGCTGAATGTTTTAGCATAAATTTGTTAATGCTGTGTTTGTGATACAAACTCACAAAGTTTTTAACATAAAATCAAAACAATCTACTGGTCAAACTCCCGTGGGTGCATTTCTTTCAGTTTGGGTGCACTGACCCTTTAAGCTGAGGGGAAAAAAAAGGCACAAATACATGTCAGCAGCAGCTGCGCACACACACGCGGTTTGCACAAACCTGCAGCACACATCATTAAAAAAGGCACATGCATAGACAGACGCTCCAGTCACACTGATTCAGAGGCTCTGCGTATACATGTGGTCTGATGGAGATGTTGACAGTGTTGACCACTGCAGAGGTAAAGAAAGGTTTCAAAGTGCCTGCCAAGTGAGAGTTGGCAACACATCTGCGATGGGTGGGCTGACCGGAGCCCTGGCACGCAGACAGGGCAGCATACACTCCCGACCTACCATTACACACATATGCAGTCAACGGCCAATGCAATTGGGTGAAGCAATTTTACCACCGGTGTAGTGTTTTATATGGCAGATTTGTAATGCATCATCCTGCTTATATTAAGTTTTCTGTGCCAATTGTCAGGCGGCCTAAGCATTTTCTTCCTGAGCCATCGTCTTCAAAGCAACAGCGCACAGTTTCTCACAGTCTTTGCACCACATTCTCAAGGTCACGGAGGACTAAACGGGTATTAAAGGATATTTATATGTGTGCTTGTGTGTGTGTGTTTTCTTCTTCTTCTTTTTTTTTTAATTTGAGGGGGAATTGTTGCCTTTGTACCTTTAATAACAACTTCGTGGTCCCTAAGTTAATTGCTGAGATTGGAAAACATCTCCAAAAGGGAGAAATGTGAGCAGCCAGACAATATGAGAAGTTTTAAAATGCACAACCAAGTTAGTCAAACATATCATAACACAGAAAAAAAACTTAAAATTCAAACTTTCACACACAGTGTTGAAATAAAATGAGGATTTTGTAAAACAAAAACAAAGTTACTTTCAAACAATACCAATTTGTTATGTTGCGGTATAAAAAAAGATTTGACGCACCAGATTTAGACATCACAGTCTGAAAATTAGAAGAATAGAATAAATAGCTACTCTGAGAAATTTAGGAAGTAGGGAATACTTCCATTAGCAGCAGCTTTAATGCTTTTAAATAGAAAAACATTAAAATAATACCAAATTTCACATAATCAATATTAATTAGTTTTGGTGCTGCAAGATTGGTGAAGTGAGAGCTCATTGTCCTTGGGTCCATCTGCTAAACTGACACACTAAAGTGGGTCTTAGTGTGTCCTTGTTGTTATCCTTGTGCCAGCATGGGTTCTCTCCAGGTACCCTGGATTCCTCCCACAGAATGTTTCCATTCTGGATGTTAGCTTAACTGGCAATTCTAAAGGTGTGAATGTCTCCCCGTGTTAGCCCTTCAATAGATTGTTCACCTGCCTAGACTGTAAAGCCTCTCTACCTTATGACAGCACCAGGGACAGGCTCAGCCTCCCACATCCCTGTATTTGATTAGTGAAAGTGGATGGTAAATGGCCTGTATTTATATAGCGCTTTTCTAGTCCCTAAGGACCCCCAAGCGCTTTACACATCCAGTCATCCACCCATTCACACACACATTCACACACTGGTGATGGCAAGCTACATTGTAGCCCCAGCCACCCTGGGGCGCACTGACAGAGGCGAGGCTGCCGGACACTGGCGCCCCCGGGCCCTCTGACCACCATCAGTAGGCAACAAGGACACAACGACCGAGACTGTCCAAGCCAGGGCTCGAACCAGCAACCTTCCAATTACAAGACAAACTCCCAACTCTTGAGCTACGATCGCCCCTGATAATTGGATAATATGGATGATAATTGAACCCTCACCTGCTGTGTTTAGTGGATGAAGACATTTTCAAGAAGAACAGACATGTTGTGGAAGAGATCCAGAGATAAATAATATCTAATCATTCAATGTAGAGTATTGTGTAAAGATATAGTGAGTGAAAAAAGTGAGAGAAGAAGAAAAATGCATCATGGGAATTCCACAGCAGCATAGACCTATTACAATTGTAAAGCGCTTTGGGGTCCTTAGGGACTAGTAAAGCGCTATATAAATACAGGCCATTTACCATTTACAAAGTAACTATAGGAGGATCCAGGGTCACCTAATCCAGCCCTAACTTTATGTTTTATCAAAAAAGGAAAGTTTTAAGCCTAATCTTAACAGTAGACAAGGTGTCTGCCTCTTGAATCCAAACTGGAAGATGGTTCCACAGAAGAGGGCCCTGAAAACTGAAGGCTCTGCCTCCCATTCTGCTTTTAAATACAAGTAAACCTGCAGTCTGAGAGCAAAGAGCTCTATTGTAGTAATACGGTACTATAAGGTCATTAAGATAAGATAAGGCCTGATTATTCAAGAAATTATTCATTATTATTCATTATTTATGTACTCTATGCTTCACTTGGTCTCCAAAAGCTAACTGACATTTAGTTTTGTCATTTCTGTATGTCTAAAATTAGAAAAGTTCAGCATGTTTTCTTCTGTTTTTTTGTTTTTTTTAGAAACACCTCATCCAGAACACTGGATTCCATCTTAAAGAGAGCCAGTTTATTGATAACTGTTCAATTTACCTTTCTCAGTTTTGTAAATCCTCTTTTCACGAAATCACAGCCATTATGCTTGATTGAAAAACCTGGTAGAACAAATACACCAATCACTTTAAAGAATTAATAGTAAGCTCTAGTTAGTGCTTCTTTGTTTGTTTGTGTTTTGAAACCGAAGAAGCATTTAGACCCCGAAAAGACGCTGTCTCAGGATGCTTAACACAACTTGTTTTCCAGCATCTGAGGTTCAAGGTTGAGATTCAATAGGACTCCTTTGGCTCCTTTGGACATGTCCGTCCTGGCTGCCAGCCGTCCCAGCTATCATTTCAAGAGAGCTTAATCTGATTGTTGATTAGTGCCTCTGGCGAAGTGCTAACTTGCTGTGACAGACCCCACAGAGAGTGAAGAGAAGGGAGGACAGAAGCGGCTGATCTCTGATCCCAGATCTGACAGCTGGCTCTCTCAGGAGGACACTGCCTGGGGTGTCAGAAGCTTTGATCAACTCAGAGTCCTCTCAGGAATGCACACGCAAAAACACATGCACACAAACACACACGTACAAACACGTACATCAGTGATGGAGCTCTGGTGTTTATGTAAATGCATGCATTAGCAATTTTTCAATCTCAGCCTCACTCCCTTTTTCTATTTCCTGACTCTAACACACAGGCGGATACACACAAAAACACACACACGTTGACTCCCACACAAATTGCTGGGCTCGGCCTGCTGGCATATGAATCCAGGAGCTGGCATGAGTTGCAGAAGAACACACAGTCAACGCTATTTTATAATCAAATAATTTCTCAATCTTGAAACTGATACGTTTCCACCGAGCAGGAGCTATCAACTGCGGTGGGCTGTGTGTGTGGTGTGTGTTTGCTTAGGCATATGTCCTACACCTCAACACACATGCATAGGCTCGAAAAATCACATCCACTTTCACGTGGACCATATATTCACACTCTGAGCTTTAAAGTGGATTCATTCATGCCGGTTATTTTGTATTCTGGTGGCTCAGAAGCACAGAGGCGGTTTTTGGTCGCTCTGCAAGCTGTCAGCGCCCCCAGTAGGGCTAAAAGTCAATGTGCATTGAACAGCAATTCGCTTTTTACTTTCTCCTTTGTTCGCTTCTTTCCCTTATTCTGTTGAGAAAAACTGAACACATACAAGAGACAAGAGAGAAGGAGGTTCCACAGAAATAGGGTTTGGTTATTGCTTATTGCTTACTAGTGATAACATATCACATAAACAACAAAAATGTATGTAATTTGCACAAAGTCTGGATAAATAACAGCCACAACAAAACCAGCTGAGAATCAAAACACAAAGAGCTTCAGTAGCATAAAATCTCAATGAGGTGTGGACCCATGGCACAGCCAAGATGTTACCCAATGTGCGAGAACTTCTGTGGGCAAAAGAGAGCAGACAGTAATTTTGCTGCTGCATATTTCCAGCTGTGTATTTTCAACCCTTTTAAAAATTGCTTACTTAAGGCTCCATGGGCTTTTTAACACTTCCACGAATTGAAAAAATATAGTTTCTTCCCTTTGCGCCACTTGACAACATAATGTTTAAAGAAATAATTAAATTAGATGGCTATTAAACTTTCTAAATGTTATTTTTAATGGGTAAAACTCTGGTTGGTGAGCATTTGCTGTTTGGGCCATTAGCCATGGGTTTGGCTGGACACAGCCTGAATGAATAACAGGGTTCCATATGCCCACCACTTAAGTTCAGTATCTGTCCACTCAAGGCACAGTTTGATTTTTAGGAAAGGCACCTCTCCAGCGGCAAAGGAACCAAAAGTAGTGTATTTAGTTGTAGCTACAGTTGGAATGGGAATGATTCTGGGATCAAAGTTCGGAAAAGGGGCTGGACTTTATCAAAGCATATCCACTGGATCCAGGGTGTCTGTTTAGGGAATCTCAGGACTGGATCCCTTCCTTTTGTTGGCTATCAGAACGTGATGTTCAGCACATGCTGGGTCTGTTTGCAGCTGAGTGTGAGTCAACTCCTCCAAGTCTGAGGTCATGGTCCTCTGCTGAAAAATGGTGGATTGCTTCCTCTTGGTTGGAGGAGAGTCGTTCCCTATAATGAGAGTATTCAGCTATGTTGGTATTGTGTAGTATGAGACTGCTGTGGAGAGAGAAGGTAAAGCTTCTGGTTTAATCTTTCTGCATTCCAACACTCACCTATGCTCATGAGCTCTGTGTAGTGACCAAAAGAATGAGGTCACTACACACAAGCAGATGAATTGCTGGGCTTAGCCATCAGGATAGGCCGAGGAATTCAGAGTATACTTGCTGCAGTGTTACAGAACGGGCCTAAAACCCTTTTCCCTAATCTTTTGGAGAGACATACTTCCTCTTCTTCTTCCTTTTGCTTAATTTTTCAGGTTAAAAAACAAGACACGGGGTGTGTAGCTGAAAGGCTACGGTGATTACTACGTGAGCTTAAATGCCAGCAGGAGTGAGTCATTGATTTGATTTATGATGGGACCTTTACTTTGTGATCCCCTGCTGTCTTTACCCACATTTCCTGTAGTATTGTGCTTCCCTTTCTCTAGTTGTGACTATATAATAAAGGCAAAAATGAAAACAAGATATACAGTAAGCTGGCCTTCCTGACACAGCCACACACATCCTAAGCAGATAGCACCCTGCTCTTTAATCATCACACATTCACATCCCCACCAGTTATCTGCAAGATGCATGACTCCAAAAATGCAGCCAGAGAAAAAGCAGACACCCACATCTCTTGCATATTATTCTTCACCCTTTGTAATGTCACTGCGCAGAACAAACTTAGCTAGGTTTCACTGGCACCTGGGTTTGGTTGAGCTGTCACCCAGAGCGAAACAGTGCAGGCTACTTTCAGGGACTTTGGGTGTGTTAACAGTACTGGGTGGTAGGACCAGGTGAGATCTGAGATACTGTGATGTTTTGATATTTCCTAAATGTGCTGATACGAAGATAAGAGCCCCGTTTGAGTCTGGTGTTGTAATTCCAACCTCCTGCAGATGTCCAAACATGTTTCAGTGTAAACATGAAGAGAAATGCCGTAATGTCTGCCGTCACTACCACAGCCTGGGAGTATAGAAAGGCTTTGATAAACCAGGGAAAGCTTTCATCCTTCATTATTCAGATTTTTTTGAACAAGTTGGAACTAATTTCTGTAGTTTTGAAGAGAAACAAATGTATTTTTGAAGTATAAAGATGCTCTTGTGTCTTCTTTTGTGTCTTTAATTAAACAAGTCCAGTCCTTTCTTTTGGCTGGCCTCCCGTTGGCCCCCTATATGCGCTAATGGAATGAAAACAATGTACATGGTTCACATCTTGATTACTCAAGACTCATGCTTGCTCCTTTGTGATGCACCAAACGTATATTTTGTAATATCCACTAAAATAACAATGACTCTTCTTGGGGCAGCAGTTAGATTAATTATATGATGTTTAATTAAAAACTGTATTACTGAAATTTCTACACGCATCATTCCTGAGGAGTCAGTCAAGTATAATGGTTGTTTATAAAGGACCACACACCAAAGCCTGGTTTAAAAATTGTAATAATTATGGTACAGTACCACTTTCCATTCTAAAAGCCCTTTCATACCAGGTACGTAAAAGCCGTGTGGATATTTTGTGTTTAAAAAAATACTTTTTGGACTCACCTATTCTTAACACACCATGATTTTTCCGACGTTTCGGATCCGAATGAATAGATTTTATCAATCAGATCACTTCTTTTGGCAATGCAGCTCAACTCATGAACTTGTACTGAATATGCAATGACATTGTAATAGTAAAATAAATACCATTTTACCCCAAACACACAGCTGAACACTACTCCAGCTCACTTGGCTCTCTGAATAATGCTTTCTCTACCTCCTCATTCCAACTCCAGCAGTTCCAACTCTGCTAACAAGAGTTCAAACTTCCCCACTGACATCCTGAAATATGTACAAGAGCGGCTGTGATGCAACTTCCACACCTGGATAAAACCATGAAATTCTCCCTGCTGCTGCCTTCTGCGGAGAATTGGATGAACCCAGAAGTTGTGTTTCTTTCTTCTCTCATTACGGAGATCGAGACCAGCTCATCATCGTGTCATTTCAGTGAGGATGAATTTTTGCAAAAACATTACAAAAAGGTTACTGTACATGTCAAGTTTGCATCCATAAAATGTGTCTTTTTTACGCAACACATTCAGTGTGTAATGGCCTTAACCCAGTCATTTTGGGGTAACACAAAAAAATATAAGAAAGAATGAATATAAAAATAGTAAGTTATTGCCTCTTGATGACAGTAATAGCCAATTAGTAGCAATGTAATTATCTTGTATCAAGAATAGTTGAGTAATGTTACACTAAAATCTAACCGGATACTCAACAGACCAGAAATTCGAGTTAATAATGTGGAAACAAATGTATGCCTATAGACAAAAAAAAGGTAATATACATACTGACTTGTAGTACTAACCTCATGTTGTTGCTTTAACATTCAACACACTCTGAAAATATTACTTATAACCACTGTTGACACAAGATAATTACTTGGTTAGTACTTGGATATTAGATATTAGATTAGATATTAGATTGGTTATTAAATGGTAATAACCCACTGTTACCATCGTGGCTCAAGAGTTGGGAGTTCGCCTTGTAATCGGAAGGTTGCCGGTTCGAGCCCCGGCTCGGACAGTCTCGGCCGTTGTGTCCTTGGGCAAGACACTTCACCTACCGCCTACTGGTGTTGGCCAGAAGGGCCGATGGCGCAATATGGCAGCCTCGCTTCTGTCAGTCTGCCCCAGGGCAGCTGTGGCTACAACTGTAGCTTGCCTCCACCAGTGTGTGAATGTGTGTGTGAATGGGTGGATGACTGGGTGTGTAAAGCGCTTTGTGGTCCCTAGAGGGGACTAGTAAAAGCGATATTCAAATACAGGCCATTTACCATTTACCATTTACTACATTATTACCAAGCTAAAAGGTCCAACCGGAATTATGAAATCTATGAAAACTCTTTACATGGAAACGAAGTATATATGTAACAAAAAGGTTACAAAAAGGTATATATATGTATATAACACCCAGCACGCCCCTGCGGGCGGTTTATCCTTCAAGCTCGGGTCCTCTACCAGAGGCCTGGGAGCTTGAGGGTCCTGCGCAGTATCTTAGCTGTTCCCAGGACTGCGCTCTTCTGGACAGAGATCTCCGATGTTGTTCCCGGGATCTGCTGGAGCCACTCGCCTAGCTTGGGAGTCACCGCACCTAGTGCTCCGATTACCACGGGGACCACCGTTACCTTCACCCTCCACATCCTCTCGAGCTCTTCTCTGAGCCCTTGGTATTTCTCCAGCTTCTCGTGTTCCTTCTTCCTGATATTGCTGTCATTCGGAACCGCTACATCGATCACTACAGCCGTCTTCTTCTGTTTGTCTACCACCACTATGTCCGGTTGGTTAGCCACCACCATTTTGTCCGTCTGTATCTGGAAGTCCCACAGGATCTTAGCTCGGTCATTCTCCACCACCCTTGGGGGCATCTCCCATTTTGACCTCGGGACTTCCAGGTTATACTCGGCACAGATGTTCCTGTACACTATGCCGGCCACTTGGTTATGGCGTTCCATGTATGCCTTGCCTGCTAGCATCTTGCACCCTGCTGTTATGTGCTGGATTGTCTCTGGGGCATCTTTACACAGCCTGCACCTGGGGTCTTGCCTGGTGTGATAGACCCCAGCCTCTATGGATCTTGTACTCAGAGCTTGTTCTTGTGCTGCCATGATTAGTGCTTCTGTGCTGTCTTTCAGTCCAGCTTTGTCCAGCCACTGGTAGGATTTCTGGATATCAGCCACCTCCTCTATCTGCCAGTGGTACATACCGTGCAGGGGCCTGAAATTATTATATAATAGAAGGACGGAGATGGTCATAAAGCCAAGTATCATTTTACTGCTGGAAATACTGTAGTTGTTTCTGGTTCTGCTGTGCTGCTTTGCAAAACAATCAATCTTCTATCACGCAAACACATCACTTAGAGCCAGAGGTTGCCTTATGGAGGAGCAGTGAAAGCTGTGTGCTGATTTCACACACTGATATGTCATCAGGTCTGGAGGTCATGGTAACCTTTCTAACTAGTAAACTGCAAAATAATTGGTTCACTGTGTCATTGTGGATGTGCGAGGAATTCATACTTGATTAATCATATATGTATAAATCAAGGAGAGCTCAAAGATGGATATTGACATCTGAGCCACAGATAGGGCGGTTAAGTGTATGTGTGTGTGTGTGTGTGTGTGTGTGTGTGTGTGTGTGTGTGTGTGTGTGTGTGTGTGTGTGTGTGTGTGTTGAGCCAAGTGTCTCATGACACAGACAATGTGGGCCAGATGGAGTATCTCTGGCAGATATGTAGACTTGGAGGAAAAGTTGAGCAAATATTCAGAAGCACAGATTGCTGACAGATGATTACCAGCCACTGGTTTATTGATTCCCCAGCTGCAGGTTGCATCAACCTCTGCTCTGTCACTCCAAATTTGCAAACTTTCCATCTCCATTAGTGTGATGAAATTTATCAGAATAGATTTGTGCAAAGTTTGCATGTTGACAAGGTTTTTTTTCCAACATTTCACCTGCCACTGGGTACAAACAATGATTTATCTCTTTAAATCAGTCATCGGTATGTGTGCTGAACCCCATCCCAAATCACAATTCTACACTTGTATATACCACAGTAGTGGTATACTGTCACTATATGCACAGTGGTGAAAGGACCCCAAAGCCATGTATGCAAAATCCAAAACCAGGGTCCAGGCAGAGAGACACAACTGAAGAACGTAGAGAAAACAAACAGGAGCCAAGCCAATCTGACAAAGCCAGCAGGATTTGGTTTTATCCAGGTAAATTCAGGATCAACTGTTACCTTTGACTGCCATTTTAGGTTTTGTCAAGTCAGATAACAGAAAGCCTAGTTTGACAAAAGCCTAGGGGACACAGCCACCCACTAGAGAAGGTATGTAATCATTGTTTTGTTTGTGTGATGGTAGACACAAACAACCGCTCGAGTTGATTTAATTTAGGTGAAAATTGTTTCAAGGTCAGGTTTACACCGAAATCAGTAAAAACCCAACAAATTAAAAAAAATCAGTTAAAAATTTATGTTACCCACATTTTTTTTTTCCATTTTTCTTTTATTTTTCAAACTCCCAACAATATAGTAGACCTTGGGCAAGATGACTTCTTAGGTTGGCTAAGCACTTGGTCTTGACTTTATTCTTAGCACAAGGTCAAAGTTGACCTTGAAAAACATTTTTAAAAATCATATCAAGTATAATATGTCATAAAAGGGTATGGAGAGATCTGTATAACACACTTTTTATTATTTTAGTACAATGCCCTGCAACATCACAATGACTGATGTCATCATACTGTAATAAAAACAGGCTGATGTCAGCATGTCGTAACAATAACATCACAGAATGTCACAGTTTTATGATGTTTTTGATGTTAACATGGTTTCTTGATAGTATATTGTTATGAAGTTTGAAGACAATCCATGAAGGACTGTGGGCCTATGGTGTGATCTTGACCCAATTTTCACCAAAATTAAATCAACTTAAGCTGTTATTGGTTATCTACTGTCAGAAAAAAAATTTAAATGATATTTTGAAAGCTCTGGTCGCTAGACTGCAAACAAACACACAGTCAAACAGACAAATGGAACTTGTTACATACGCCCTCCCTTCAAGGGGAGAAAAACAGATTATGTACAGTGATTATTACCTCAAAAACTAAACAGCAGGAAATTTTAAAAACTAACATTTAACAAAGTAGAGTATCTGGCTGATAAACACCCAGATAGAGATTAAGAAGGAAATTATTGGAGTCCAAATATCATTGCCAGTAAATCTGACTGGTAAGGATCCTTTTTTTCTTTGTTTATATCTTGTCAATATAAATGATATAAAAAACCCCACCCACATTTAGTATGTTTAGAATTACATACAATATTTATATAAATGGGACTAATTAAGTACTTTTTAGCAGTAGCAACTCAGTACATTAACATTCTCTAATAATGTCACATTACATGCTTTTCATTGTTAGCAGCTAAGTCTGCCATGGGTTCAAATGGCTTTTACATGCATGAGTGGATCAGAGGAAACATCTTCTTTGACATTAGCTTCAGTGTTTACTGTTCGCTATCCTCCAGCTGCATCAGACTCCTATCAAGTTACTTCTACTTGAAGCTGAACATCTTTTGCTACAACTTGTTTACATAAAAAGCTTTTGAATGGTGAACTCTGAGGTGGTCTTTCGTTTGAGGCTCTCATAGGAACCAAAACATATTTATTACCACATTAGCGCTGACAGCAATTGTTCATTAAGTACACAAATAAGACTGATTATAACTTTATGTTGAATAGTAATTGTGCAGTCTGATGGTACAATACAGGAAATCATTCCTGCCTGTGGCTAGCTCAACAACTCGTACAATTCCTTCATGTTAAGCACAAGTACACACTACAGTACTTGCACACACTTATTATTTGCACATCCTCCAACAAAGTACAGTAAGATAAGAGCGGAACTTCAATGTCAACCATATATATTTAATTTGTGTTACATTCTGGGTTGTTTTTTTTTTTTAGAGCTATTTGTATCTATCTATTATATTGTATTATTTAATTTAGTTTAGTTAGTTAGTGTTCTTACTGGGACCACGTTATTTCCTCAGGGATTAATAGAGTATTCTGTTGTGATTCTGACACAAAAAGCAGAAGTACTTATAAGAGGAAGTACTTTCCAGGATGCATGCAATATGCATGTGAAAGTCAAACGTCCAACTAAATCAATAACAGCATGCCATGATAGTTAAAGTGGGATCATGAGGTGGAAAATTTACACATTGCTTGTTCTGTCGCTCATCTCAAGAGTCAAATAATCTCACGGCATGAGTCATATCAGTGGTTTTGCTTTTCATATCTTCTCAGCTGCAGGAGCGATATTAGATAGCTAAATCCTCCTCTTGTACAAGAATGTGCTACCTTAAAAATATGACCAGCCCTTCATAACTTGCCTCGTAGAGCCTCTCGCATTATTGCTCTTTAACATGTAATCATCACATCTCAGCTTGTGCCAAGCCCTGTGAAATAACCGAGATACACTGTTATCATGTGTGCAGCTATCTATAACCTAATCCGAGTGTTTTCTATTAGTTTAATGTTTAAATGAGCATGTAGTGGGATTGAACATGTGTTTCAATTTAGCCATGTCAACTTTTTCTGATTTACGCTGCTTTGTGCACACACTTTGCAGTTTCATCGTCCTCCTGAATGGAAAATCAAATCAAGTTGTGTGCGCATACTTTCATGAACCATGTCCAAACTGTAATTTAGAAAAAGCTTTTCAGCAAAAGTATTTTAATTACAGTAATATACAGTTTAGGGCTGGAGCTATTTTGGGGGTTTGTTTGGCAAGCGCCTGTGAGTAGTGCATGGAGGAGTGAAACAGCCAAAATTTAAAAAAAGAAAAGAATTAATACTCAATAAATAAAATTATGTTTCAATTAGATCGTATAAAAATAATAAACTTAATTTAAACATCTACTAATTTATAAAATAAAACATAAAAGACTAAGTTATTTCTGTATTTACCAGTTAGTCAACATGCCTAATTTTATCGTCATTCAGTTCAATTCAATTCAATTCAATGCAATTCAATTCAATTCAATTCAATTCAATTCAATTCAATTCAATTCAATTCAATTTAGACAGTGCCAAATCCCAACAGTTGCCTCAAGGCACTTTATATTGTAAGGTAGACCCTACAATAATACATACAGAGAAAAACCCAGCAATCATATGACCCCATATGAACAGGCACTTTGGCAACAGTGGGAAGGAAAAACTCCCTTTTAACAGGAAGAAACAGGAAGGCTCAGCGAGGGGCAGCAATCTGCCAAGACCGGTTGGGGTGAGTGAAGGAAGACAGGACAAAAGACATTTATCCTGATTTTTAACTTGATGGCAACAAAAAAATCTCACAAAAGTAGAGCTGTGCTATGCTTACCACTGTGGAGTAAGCATGACATTCTTACCAGTCAATTTTATAGCAACAGTTAGAAAACAATCGGGAGTTTGAGGAGACCAGCTGTTGAAAGTTTGTGAGAGGAATGGTGTACCTGATATAGGATTCTAACTGCTCAACAGTTCTGGGTTTTCAACATAATTAAAAGCCATGCTGTTTTAATAGTTGCAGTATGTGGTTTAGTGTTGTCAAAGCTGTAAAAAAGACACGATCTGGATCAAAGCATATGCTGCTCTAAAATCTGTACATGCCGTTCAATATATATATATAGCCTTTCCCGATGTTCCAATACCGAAGGCTCAAGTGGGATAGCCCCTCTCTTCTTTAATCCAAAAGATCTGGCATCCACATTTTCAAAAAATTATTTCAATTTGTCTGACCACAGTTTTGTGCGATAGTGCTTTAACCTACATTTGCGGATGGCACGGAGAACTGCTTGCTAAATTAGTTGTGAAATGTTCCTCGTGCTGTTTCTTTTTAGCATTTAGCAACATTTCGTTTTGTTGTCCCCTTGTGTAGCTGCCATCAAATTCTAAAAGAGATAATACTTTTTATGAAATGGCAACATTTCTTAGTTTAAACAATGTGTCCTGTGAAAAAATATAAAATATGGGTTTATGATATTTGCAGTGGACTTATTGTTGTAGCACATTTACCAGGAGGAAAAAAATCACGTATTAATGCTGAATTTTTTCCCCCTTTTTTAAACGGAACTAAATAACCAAATTAAAATCCAAACAACACAAACCCCAGAGACAGTGAAGGGTCATGGCTGTGACAGATGTGAGCAGGAGTCACATCTGCTTGGTATAATGTATAAAATGGAGCTAATGGGGTGAGAGGCTGAAGGTTCGAGGCTGGCAGATGTCAGCAGAAACTGTGCCTGTTATTGACATAGCTGCCATCTTGGGTCTTCTTTTCATCCATCAGCCGGAATTGACCGTGGATCCCCGCTGCTTTGTAATATGACCCAGATGATGGATCTCCTTTCACGGAATGTGCGGGCACATGCACACAGACACATAGAAGGAAAACACACTCTGTCTTTGGATACATGCACACACACACACACATTAGTGCTCTCTGCTGCTGCTGTCATCTGCCATTTGGATCCATATCAGTTGCTTTCCAAATCTGCCCACATATTATTTTACTTGACCTCAGTCGGCAGAGGAGATTTCGTCCGGAGTTGCAAATGGGATCCTGACATGCAAAAGTCATGTTGGATTAAATCTGCAGGCCAGGCAAGACCTTTTACAGGCTAACTTGAGCTGTTGACACTACCCGCTCACTGCCACTGATGATTTATGAGCGATGTAATCATCACATTCTTTTAGTGTCAGCCTCCCATGAAATGGCAGAAGTGGATCATTATGTAACATGTGCAGCACATTTTTAAAAATTAAAGTAGATCACTTCTTGGACTCAACATGTGTTTCATTGCAACAGTTTTCTTGATTTATCCTTCCTGCCATACGGACTCTCCAGTTTTACAGCAATGCCATTGTATTCTGTGTGATAAATCAAACACACCTCAGGTATTTCAGATGACCTGGGTCAGCTACTATTGTCTCATATCCTTCAGTTTATAGCTGTTTTCCGGTGTGTGAATGAAAGAGAGAAATAGAGTGGGAGGGAGGGATGTAGCATTTGCAGTCTCATGACTTGTCACATTCCAGTTAAGGTCTCTGCAAGGGCTTCTGGTCCCAGTATGAGAGATTAGAGAAAGACATGAAAAGGCTGCCTGAGGTGAGAGCTGATTGCGACCACAGATATCTCATCTGGGGGTAACAGCAGCAATTTTGTGATGGTGGTCTGCTTTAGATAGTGTTTTCTTTTCTAAAATATGACCAGTACTTAGTCATCACCAAAGAGTTTCAGAAATAAAGTCAGTCAAACTTAGCAACTAAAAATTCTACAAGTATTGAGCAGCCAGATATTTTATCAGGAGTTGTTGAAGACCCCAAATGCTGTAGGGAAAGGTAAAATGTAGATATACCATGTGCCCAATGAGTTTTCTAACTCTGGTCATAAAAAGCAAAAACCTTTCATAAGTTAAATTTAGCCAACCACCACCTCAGGTTAGTCTCCTTATGAAGCCCTGAAACACTGAACAACTACCATTTTTACAGTAAACTCAAAATATATTTGGACACTGAAACAAGTTATTTTTAACCTATTTACTAAACAAAATCAACCTATAGTTATATAATGTACATGAACATAATATGTAGACTCTCTGCTTTCATTTGAAAGTATCCACGTTCAAATTGAATGAAGGGTTTAGTTTCAGCATGTGCAACCCTCTTTTAAAAGGGACCAAAGTAATTAGACAACTGACTCAAGGGCTATTTCCTGAGCAGCTGTGAGCAATTCCTTCATTATGTCATTATCAATTAAGAAGACTGGGCTGGAGTTGAGGGTGTGGTGCTTGCATTTGGAAGGTTTTGATGTGAACAGACAACAATCAGTGAAAGGAGCTCTCCGTGCAGGTGAAACAGGCCATCCTTAAGCTGTGAAAACAGAAAAAACACACCTGAGAAATTGCTACAATATCAGGAGTGGCAAAATCTACAATTTGTTACATCCTGAAAAATAAAGCAAGCACTGGTGAACCCAGCAATTCATAAAGACCTGGATGTCTACGGAAGACGACGATGGTGGATGATCACAGAATCATTTCCATGGTGAAGAGAAACCCCTTTACAACAGCCAACCACTGAACAACACTAAAGGATATATTGATATCCAAGTTTACCATAAAGAGAAGACTCAATAAAAGTAAATACAGAGGGTTCACTCAAGGTGCAAGTCACTCATAAGCCTCAAGAATAGAAGGCTAGACTGCACTAAAAAAAATCTAAAAAAGCTTTCACACTTGTGGAAAAACATTCTTTGGATAGATGAACCCAAGATCAACCTCTACCAGAATGATGAGAAAAGTATGGAGAAGGCGTGGAACAGCAAACCACATCATCTGTAAAACACTGCAGAGGCAGTGTGATGGCTTGGCTGTGCATTGCTGCTAATGGCACTGGGACACTAGTGTTTACTGATGATATGACATAGTACAGAAGCAGCCAAATGAATTGTGAGGTGTTCAGAGACATACTGTTTGCTCAAATCCAGCTAAATACAGTCAAATCGATCGGGCGGCCTTTAATAATACAGATAGACAATAACCCAAAACATACAGCCAAAGCAACCTAGGAGTTTATTAAAGCAAAGAAGTGTAACAGAGAGCAAGGCCCACAAACTGAAACCTTTTGGGGATCGGTATTTTTTCTCCTGAACTGCCCTTCTGTGTTACACATTTCATTGTTTTCCCTTTATGCTGCCTAGCCTGACCTGTCTCCCCAATGTGATGTTTGTGTATTGTATGTATGGTCGGCAAGGTCTGTCATCTCAGTTGTGGGCATCTGCAACTGACAAATAAAAGTATTTCTCAACTCAACTCAAACAAACAGCAAAAGGCCTGGCAGAACATCAAAAAGGAGGAAACCCATCTGTTGATGTCCATGAGTTCAAGACCTCAGTCTGTCATTGCCAGCAAAGGGTTTTCAACCAAGTATTCAAAATAAACATTTTATTTTCAGTTATTCAGTTATTGTCCAATTACTTTTGAGAATTAAGGGATAGTTTTAAAATGCTTTCCAGGGCTCCAATTTAGCTCAATGGGGTGACAATATGCCGTATGGCTAGCCAGCTCGCCCAGGTTTGACTCTGACCTGTGGCCCTTTGCCACATGTCTTCCCCTCTCTACCTCTCCCTGTGCTTTCCTGTCAGTCTTCACTGTACCTATCCAAGAAAGCCAAGAATATGCTTTAGTTCCTCAGATTTTTGTGGAATCTTTTTGTTCAACCCACTGAAATAAAACTGAAAGTCTGCATTTTGACTGCATCTGAGTTGTTTCATTTAAAATTTGTTGTGGTAATGTACAGAACAAAAAAAGTTGTTTCTGCCTAGTTATTTATGGACCTAACTGTAGATCACTCCCTGGAAATCCCATTATGTGCATTTGACATGTGTGCTTTATATCCTTGAGCACCAAAACCTTTGAACCTAAAATGTAATTTTGAAAGAAAGAAGTTGCAGGGAGCCACATTGGAGAAGCAGAAGGTGTGGCTACAATCTACAATTGTGCTAGTTTATTTCAAAAAAAAGAAAAAGACAGTGCCTAATCTACATGCTTTTGAGTAGGTACATAGTGATATGCCAGAGGATAGTGATTTCCTGAAAAGTGTTAGGATTTCACAGTGAAACTCTAAGCTGGCCTTGAGGGGTAAATTTACAGTCCAAATAATGAAATGAAGGACATGCTCCTAGTCATATCATTACCTTACGCACTGTTTTCAAACTTAGACTGGTTATTCTTCCGTGGAAAACATCTGTTTGATCTGTGGATTGTAGTGGGAAAACTAATCTGATGTTTGGTCTCTACAAATTTGTCATGGTGAAACTCCAGATGTGCTGGTACAAGCAGCATGAAATTTTAAGGGAGAAATTAAAAAACAGCAGTGCTGGATACATAGAGATGAGACTGATGGGTTGAGTTGCAGAACCTATTGATAGTCGCCCTGAGTCATCTAATTAAACAAAGAAATGTTAATTTAGTATTAGGTATGACGTGGAATTAAATAACAAACTTGCTACAAGATATCTGGTGACATTTCTGATGTTCACTTCATTTAAATTTGATTTAGTTGTATTTATATACCCTAACGCCAAATTACAACAGATCACCTCAACCTCAGATTAATAAAAACTAATGATTAACTGCATTTGTATCGATAATAAAGAGTTACTACTTTAGGCACATTTCTCCTGTGTGTTCTACACATTTTAAGCGTTTTCTGTGTTATTTTGCAGCAGTAAATAGAAAACAAAAAGATTTAAGGTTCATCGTTCAAATCACTTTTTTCCTACTACTGCGTATTTCACTTTCATTAACTGTCTCTTTGGGTGCTCTGAAAAGGAATATGTTTTCCTTGCTGTGTTTACTTTTAATATATGTGTGCCATGAGTTACTTTAAGCCAGTGTAAAGTTGAAACTGTATTTTTTTTTTATACAGTGTATTTGATGAAAGAAAGGAAGTGTGGTATTTAATCACTAGCCATCACAGCACAAGTTAGACCTCCTACAAACAAAAGTTTAAAGTGACAACTTTACAAGGTTATAATGTCAGTGTTGTTTTTACAGCTTGTTTTCATTCCTCCAAGTGGCCAAAACATCAGTTACTGCAGCTTTGAGACCAAAGCCAACAGAGTCAAAGTAGTCTAAGAGCAGACAAACACACCTCCAGTCCTAAATGGTCATTTTGCATTTGCAGCTGCAGTGGATTCATCTAACAGAATTTTGTGTTCAGCTGTGTCTACAACTTTTTTATCTTCTTCAGCCACAAACAGCAGTAATTATTTAGCCTGACTGTTTGAGCGAGTGAGGATCCTGAGTCTGCAAAAACAAAGCCTCACCATCCTTTGGCTTTTCTTCTAACTCGGTGGGAGATAAAGAGCCAGAAAAGGATTGTTGTCTTAATATCTTACTGAATTTTCAGTGGAAAAGGGCGAATTAGAAAAACAGGAAAGCTGCAGCTACATCAAGCTTTGGATTTCTATTTGGAGCCTTTGAAAAGACTGTTTGTTTGGTTTTAAACACCTCTAGACTGGATATCTCTTACCTGATTGCAATCATCATTACCTCTATTTTGTGAAACTCCAAGTCTGTAAGTTAGTTGGAGATATTGATGCTGACAGATGTGGTGAGAAGCAGATAAGGGTAGAGAGATAAGAAGAGAGAACATGCAAGTGAGAGAAGACATTGTGTGCAGGCTAAAGCGCAGAATCTTTTTCTCTCTCTAATTTCATACTTGCAGACAGGTGCTTGGCAGAGCAGAACGTGCGTGTAAGAGGTGGAAGAGTCGTGCAGAGGGAAAGCGGGAATGAGGAAGACCTTCAGTGGGGATCAAAGAAGGTCACGCTATTCTTCCCGCTTCTCCCCCACTCCTCCACTGATCTGGAAACGATAGATTTCATTCCTGCTTTCACTCCTGAAGAAGGGAAGTGGTGTCAGATTATCCGGGTGGAGCCTGAGGACGTGATGTGGAACTAAATCCAGAATGCACTTGTGTGGTTCATCACAATGCTTTCATCAAGACCGAACAATGTAATGTCTGCAAAGTAGAAGGTGAATTCTAGGCCAATTCTAATAGCAGTAAACATACCAAATTTTCTCCTTAAGATAGGCACCAATGTGTCTCCACGTTTCCACAAAATGCCAGAAAGAGGTAAAAGGGCAAGAGATATGATAGTTCAAAGGACCCTTTACTGCTTTCCCTGGATTTTTTTCTACCTTTATCCGCAGTCTTTATTAGCAGAGCTGATTATAACAACAGAACACAAATTTTGCTTTTATGATGATGAAAAAATCTGTAGCTTTGTTGCAGCAAGCCTGTCTTTTACTTAAAACCAGGTATATCAAAACTCTGTGCTCCAAAGTAAATTAATAAATGCTTGTAAGTAATTGATTTTTACCTGTTTTAGTGCCTCTTTGCCTGTGTCAGTTGTGTCTGGTCCGCTTATGTTTTTAGAGTCTGTCACAGATCAAGTGTTTTGGAGTGCCATGATGTCCAATCAGAAGAGCTGGAGGAGGTGGCTGAGGAGAGGGAGGCCTAAGGGCATTGCTGCTAAGACTAGACTGGGTTAAGTAGTGGATGGATGGATGGACAAATGGACGGATGGACGGATGGACGGATGGGTGCGTCCCATTCTCATGAACACAAAACCTCAGGAATTTTATGATGGAAGTTCTTCATGTTTTGTACCTTAACTTAAAAATTCACATTCTTATTATGACAGCATTGCACACAAACTTTGTCATCATAACCTTCTGCAAAGAACCTTCTGGGTCTCATGCATCAACTTGGCTCAGGAACAGAAGGAGACATGGCTATAAACTCATTATCAGCGCTTCAGTCAGTTCACCACTCTGGTCCAGACCGTGGACTTCACACCCATTTGCTTCACCTGCCTGGAATCATAATAAAAGTTCAACTTGATGTTTCTTAGCATGAATGTAGGAATCAGCAGGGTGGACATGTGGATTTGATAACATCAACATTTATTTTTTTTGGAAACTCTCTTAGACTTGTGCGAGGTACCACAAAACTCTGTGGTTAAACCCGTATAAGAGTACAAGCATCTACAGTACCTAAAGAAGGCCCTCACGACAGATCTCAAAAAGCGAAATATGTCTATGTTGGCTTCTCTAATGTTCAGTGGAGGGTTAGTGAAACAGTCTCTACTTTTATATACAGTCTGTGGTCCAAACAGAGAAACAAAGAAACTTTAGTTATTCCCTGATCACTATTACTTTAACAGGTTGTTTCATGCTTCAACAAAAATCTTGCTCAACTATGGACAACACACAGCTAAGAAGTGCTGGTGATACCAGTTTGCATTATAGCACCATGCTGTGCCCTAATACACCTGAAGCTTACAACTTTGAAAATGTTCATAGGCTCTTAGTTTTTTCCCCCAGTTTTTCCTGAATCACTGGTTCTAAGTTTGTAACACAAAATTGTGATTTTGGGTTTCAAATTCAACCAGAATTAATATTTCTTTGCAAATAATCCTCAAGTGTCTATGTCATCCAGAAATATTTCCCTAGTTACCCTCTACTTTATCACTTTTGGGATTTGTTTGAGAGGGTCTTTTGTTTTGTCCCCTAAAAGCATTTTTCATTTAATCCTTCATTTAATTGGCTGCTTTATGCACATTTTCTACCACACAATCTAGTGTATCCTGTTAACCCTCACTATAACAATAGACATCCTAGTTCAAGGCTTTATGGGATTTAATTTATGTAGACAGCTCAGCACAGCCATAATTCTCATCTGTGCAGTCTTTATAGAGCTGGACCATGTATATTTATGAGTGGAGTCCCTTTATGATTTCTGTACTGTAAAAGAATAACAGCCTGGCAAGTAGAGGTGTAGCCCCCGACCATTACTTACTGCGGTGTTGCACCTTGGAGACATGCAGCCGTGATACAGGACAGGAGGCATGCGGGAATTAAATTACACTAGAAATTTAGTGATCCTTCAAAAGAATGGGCTCCCTTGTTGGATAGGTTTACCTACATTTCGGCAATGGAGCTCCCCCTTTGGAAATGTGTGCGGGAGCAAATGGCTAAAACAGGTTGGAAGGAGCAAGTGAAAAATTTCAAATTAAGTGTCATGGTGGTTTGTGGGTGCAGAGTGCGGTTGACATGTTGGCTCCTGCCTGGTAGGCTCAAAAACACCCTGCTGGAAGTTCAGTTAAAGAGGGAATGGCTGATGTCTAATTACCTGTTGAGATGTGGTTTGGACCTGAGGAGCTCTTTAGGCAGTGTGTCTTTCTTCTTGATGAGGAAATTATAGACTACAGTCAGACTCCTATTCCCTTGATTTGCATCTTGAGGTCTTCACCTGCTCCCGTGCGCCTCTGTTCATTTGAATTATGAAATGGAAAAAAAAAATTCCCCCTCATCAGAAGTCAAGTGTTTATTTTCACTGCTGCCTGGAGGAGCTGGAGGTTTTTGAACTTCAAAATCAGACATGAGAAATGTTTTGAATGCAGTTGATAATGACACCCTGCAATGTAAATGGATCTCAAATGCGTACTCTGCACCTCCTGACTGCTTAGATAATCACATTTGTCATCAGCAGCGGGTTTCCAGGGCAGAGTTATAGTGATATGTTGTGTAGCAGTGTTTAGAGGAGTAAACCAGTGAAGTGAGATCAAATAGCATATCTGTGCGTGTGTTGTGGGTGTGTGCGTGGAGGCAAAGGGGGCACATTCAGGGCAGGATTATCAAACTGCCCTTGATAGCACACAGGTGGTTGATCCTCTAGCTTAGTGTCTGATGCTGCCCCTCGATCCACCACTTCCTACTCCTGTGCACACACATACACACCGCTAAATAAACACTGTCAGGGGAGTTGCAATATCATGACAGAGCTCAGGTTACTGTCCGGATGCACAGCTTTCGGGGTGTGTTGAGTTAAGAATGGGATGAAATAGATAGTCAATGTAATATTCTGCCAGTTCGTGCAGAGGTGAGGGGTTATTGATGGAGGCTTTGTTGTTTGAGTGATATATCTGACTACCCCAGGACTCCTGTTTGATTTAAAGTTTAACGGCCTGTTGCTGGAGAAATGAATAGTGCTATTCCAGGAGACAAAGTGGGGGGGAAAAGGAATTTTAAAGCACAAATAACTTAGGCAATCATTCTCTGTGCGTCTCTTGAGCACATTCTTAAGTGACGACGATTCATCTTCAATTTCACACCAGAGTTTTCCCGTGTAAGACCCCCATAAAGTTGTGCTCGAGCGAACTAAAACTCTCCCTGCTTGCTGTTGGTGTTAGCGGTGGGGGCTAGAGAGCGGAGAAGTTGACATTTATGGATGAGGTTTTCCACAGACTCTACTATCAGATTTTAAGAGTTGCTCCTAGCAGGGAGCCCCTCTGTGTTCACTGTTAAGGGCCGAGTGGAGGGATTCAACTGACAGGATCTGGGGTGGCTGCACTGTATTCACAGAGGCTTTGTAAACCATGGCTGTGATGTGCACATCCATCACTGCTCGGCGGCGTGCTGGGTTTCAGAATGGTGGTGCATTCGTTATACTGACACGGCCAGGGGCATAAGAGGCAGCGGGGGAGAAAAAGGTCAGGATTAGGGGAGCAGGTCAGTGAAGGCCGGGGTCAAGATTAGGGTGTCGAGGTTGAGTGGACTATGTAGACAAAATGGAGTGGGGGCTGGTTGGTGATAAGGAGATATTTGTGGTGCATTAGGGGGATAGGGGTCCGTGGTAGCAGTCTAGCCACGGAAGAAATCTCACTTGTCCTTTTATAAGTCTTTGCATTATTAGGGATGTAGAGAATGATGGAGGCCAAACTTTAAGAAGTTCACGAATAGAAACCATAGAAAGCCGTTAATGTCACTGTACTATGTGGAATACAAAAAAGAAAATAGGATATCTATTTAAAGCAGCGTAGGACTACTGTTTGTGCAACATGTGTGACAGTATGGCTTAAGTCTGTTGCTTTTGGACAACAGCAGAGTTGAATGACACAGATAACAGATGCGTAAAGCTCTGACCACAAAGGCTTTTAGTAGTTTTAAGTAAATTTTGAAGCCTTTGGTGGGTCTTTGCTGCTCTACCTGGTAAAAGATTAAACTTTAAAAATGTGAGACCTTTTATTGGGAGGCAGATTATAAATCATCTACATATATACAGCTCCACGATTTACAAGCCTGCTTGAATGGACCAGTTTTCTTTCCTCATTGGCTTCCGTGTGTGTTATCCAGAATAAACAGGATATTGTGACTGGAAATATTTTCATGTCATCTTCTGGTGCAGAGTGCAACACAAATTACACTTCATACATATATTAGGTTTTAAGATGGCAGCAGAAAAGTCATAAATGGATCATAATAGATGTCAGGAAAGATAAAAACGAGAAACGGACAAGTCTGATTTTTTTCCTTTTAGCATACAGACAACTTTTTTATCTCATCCTCCACCCTGTAATCTGGGCTAACCAGGGTGTCTGGTGTTGGATGGTGGGAAAGGAGGAGTGATACTGACGAGGAACATCAAAGCAAAGAAAGGAAGGAGAGAGCAGGGGGAGGGGTGAGGGGAAAAAGAGATTAGAGTGATGGAAGAGAAAGCACAGGTCAGTAGCAGAGCTGCATGGAAAACATGACACTGAAAACAACGGGTCTGAGGTAATTATCTTGTTTTAGACCTTATCAGACTCTGGCATGTAGACATTGCTGTCTGCGTGATGGGGATCTTTAGCGTGAAAAAGGAATCCATGCATTTAGGAGAAATAAAGATCTTGCCACACACAATCCCAAAACTTTATAGTGATTTAGAATGATAGGCGGTGTAGAGAGGCCTTTATAATCCTCGAAGCTGATTGCTTTATCACAAATACCATCTGAGAGCCAGTAGGTTGCCCAATATGTCACTCACAGACACGGTCGGGCTTTTGTCCAGGCAGCCAAACCCTCCAATCAGACATAATGATTTCCATTTGCTAGCTGCAGCTAGCAAACATCTGTTGTGTTTGGCAGTGGCTGCCTTCTCCTTCCTCTTTTCTCCATTGCTCCTCTCCTTCTTAGTCAGCCTCTATGACAAAAACTATTTGAGTCTTCCTCCCACGCAAAATTGTATGTGTTTCTTCTGTGGCCTAGACCCTTACCAGGGGAGAATGAGGGAGAGGCTGCCATGTGGGGCTAAACGTGAAGAGGAGGTTACAAATATATGAGCTCCTCTGTGAGAAGAGACTGCCCCAAGAAAACGAGAGCGCAGGATAGTCACATATTTCTCCAAACACAACACTGTCTGGCTGTTATATGTGGTTATTATTATAGATGGTAGCTTTGCTAATTCAGTAATGATCTCATGCTCTTCTGGCAGTAAATTATCTTCCAGCTGTCCTAAAATGCATCTCAGATTCGTATTTTTCTGGACACATGAAGCACGAAAACATTAACTCTGTCCAGCAAAAACAGTTTTGAAAGTGTGTAAATTGGCCTATTATGAAAACGCTTCTCTTTGTGGAATATCAAATGGATGTGGTCAGCTTAATTATTAATAACTGTGACGTATGTGCCACAAGAATTCCAATAATTCTTACGTATGACAAATAAAAAATAATAAAAAAAAACCTTATTGGAATCTTGTGAATCCCAGGGGTTAAAGTGGACTGGAATGACCCCGAATGGCATTCCAGATCATTCAGTTAATGAGTAATTAAATCTGATGGTCACTTTCATACAAAATACAGTCAAGCAAAGTAATTTTTCTGTGGTGCAGCCTGGTGAGCTTCCTAGCTGATGCCATGGATAAACTTACTCAATAACTTGCCATCTCGCAGTCCCACTTACACCCTTAACACATCCTTTTTCCCTTTTCATCCCTGTCATGCGTTCATGCGTGGCATCTGCACGCATGAACGCATGACAGGGATGAGAACTTTGTCATGTAGCCATCTAGTCAGGGTAGCAAAACTGTCTGTGCTGTTCGTGGTCACTCTTAGTTTAGATCAGTGGTTCTTAAACTGTGGGGTGGGTCCCACTCATGCAGCATGTTGAAATATATGAAGTGAAACTAAAGTGGATAAATATGATGTCATATGATGATTAAAAACAAACAAACAAGGGTTTGCTGTTGCTACAGCATGGAGATATGCACCTTTATTTAAGTAAACTTCAACCCAGTCCTTTGTATCAATCATTAACAACAGCAATTTTTTTCAGCTTTTTAACTGGGGAATGTTAAAAAAAACAACTTGAAATTTTGAAATCCAGTTGGTTGGATCAAGGCCAGCAGTGAGATATCTAAATTAAGGCTGATGATGCTGTTTAGGCTCACTGAAATTCTGTCTTTCATACTATCTTCATACTGGCTAAGGGTTGGAATGCTGCCATGATGGCTCATCCTTATAGACTGTTGTCTAAATCAAGAGATAGCAGTGTCAGCTGATTACAGCCTGTACACAAAAAGAAAAGATCTACTGGTGCACACAATGCAAATTTTTTTGACTTTTTGCTCTGAGTTTTTCAGTTAGCAGCTAAACTAGTTAACTTATTAGAATACACTGGTAGCATTATAAACTAGGCAACAACGTTTTCAGTGTACAGTGTATTATTGATCATCCATAGAAAGAAGAATAAGTCTTTATGAAGCCATGTTAAAAAACTAGAGAAAACAGGTATTGTGTAGATGTCACCTTCTGTAGGTTTTTCCACCATTTTTCTAGTGCAGCTGGAAGTGCACTTGCAAATGAGCCACTTTACATGATCTTAATCTTGTACTATAAATTCTCTTGCTCAAATGTCCATTACAGTTTGTAGTTTAAAAATTAAAGTTAAAAAAAAGAAAAAAGAAGAAGGATTCAATATGTAATGCTTCCCATAGATGTTGATTTGACCTTTTGTCAATTTGTCTTTAACCTTTTTGTGTCTGACAGGGAGCGTCTTGCTGACCTGTCTGTCTCCAGCACTTTCCTAATCAGCCCTACAGTTGCTCTTTGTCTCCTTCCAGCCCCCTGCGCCTCCAGTCCTGTCAGGCATGTGATCCAATGATAGCTCAGCCAGGTAGCTTCGCCATGTGGAATTTAACATTGTCTCCCAGGGCATGTCAGACCCCAGGAGGAAAGTCTGGGTTGATGGAAGATAGGAGTAGCACAGTTTTTATTAGGAAACACATAACCTAAATGTTCAGAGTTGTAAATAATTTAAACGTTCCCCTTTCACTGTTGGGAATAATACATGTTTTTACTATAAGCCTGAAACAAAATAAAAGTAAATAAATAAATAAATAGTAGGCAACTGTTCTTTTTTATACGCATTTATCAGGTTGTGGATCAGGTGTGTTTGGGTATTGGGTACCTCGGATTAGTTAAAAGTGCTCATCTGAATTTTTCTGTTTTATCACACAGATAATAACCAAATTTAAGCAAAGGAAAATGTGCTTTGGTTAATACCTTCTGCTGCTTCTTAATCTTAGAAAATGTGTAGTTTCATAGCAAAAGTATTAGAAATGCAGCCAGAGACATTAATCAATTTATAAGCAGGCAACAGAAACAGATCATGTGATTTAGTATTTTGGCCTTGTAGTATGAAATGGTTCAAGCAACCTCAAACAGTTCAAAAATAACCATTACTATCAGGATGAATTTTCTGTTTAGTGTTGTGAAATCTTGTTTTTGAATATTTTTCCAAATGAAATTTGGAAAAGAGAATTAGACGTTGGGGAGAATAGAAAAAATATGCATTCCATAATATGCTATCAGCGTTCATTATCTTGTCAGGCAGCAGTGCAGCCAGCTGGAGTTTATCTATTGTCAACAATAAACACACAACAGGAGCTTCAAACATATTGCAGGCATGTATTTCTTACATCTCCATAATCAGATTTTTCTTTTTTTATACATCATAGATGAGCAATTTCTATAACAACAACTGTGTAAGGACCTACTATGCCTTGCATCAAAGCAGCCAGCATGCATCCAGATAGGCAGATAGAGCACATACTGCACATACTACAACACCCGGCTGTTATACTGCACATGTTTCCTCCAACATTTCTCATTCGCCCTCCCATCCCTCGTCCTCACTCTCCGAGGATCGCCAGTCAGTGGCTGCAAAATGATTCATGAGCCGGGCGGAAGGAATGTGTATGAGCACCACATGTCTCCTCAGTTGCATGTTCAGCGCGCACATAAAAACATGCACAGAAATGGTAACAGGTGCAGCGCTGCAGGATAGGACGTGGCACTAAAGAGGCCCTTGTCAGCATTGGCACCAGACTCTAAGCTGTGTCCTGTCGCAGCACTGGAAACTGTGTGGTTAAAGGCTGATATATGGGCATCTATATAGGAGCAGACATGCCATCACATTCATTCACTGTAAAGAAATAGTGGAGGAGTCAGGCATGCACATACTCTGCATTTGGTCCATTTGTCAAGACCAAGTACTCACCCAGATATGTTACTGTATTCAGATTACTCAACCTAATTATTTTTCCAGGGTTAGTTTACCTAAATAATAAAGGAGCAGATTTTCCTCTTAACTCTGGCTCAGTGTTGCTTTGCACAGTTTTTGTTATATTTTTCCAAGACCGAGTCAGTCATCGCCGACCTTTCTGCCTCCACCCCACTGTGGATTATCTGAAGTAACTGGGGACACAGTTTTTGAGAAGATATACTGGTGCAGATTAACATTTTTATTGCCCTTAAGAATTGCATCAACATGTTTCACAGGGACTATTTTAACAGTCAAAAGTAGCTCCAGTGACAACTGTTCACAGTTATGTCCTGAGTTTCCAAAACAACCTGATTAAAAAAAAAGAGAGACATCAATTAGGATTTTGTAATGTGTGTGTCGTTACCCAAGCAACTATTGCATGAAACTTGGTACATAATAAATTATAACAGTAGTTGTAATCGTAAAACTCAACAGGACGAGGACAAAGTGATGTTACAGTATGTGTAATGTTGTGTTTCTGTTAATGTCAGCATGAAAAAATGCAGGCAAGCATGTTAAACATATGTTCCTTAATACCAGCACAAAAACATCCTCTTTCCACAGAGCAGTGTGTGTGTGTGGGTGTGTTTTTGTGTATATGTTTTTTATTGTTGGGGGGGGGGGTCATATGAAATTATTTCTTAATAATGAAAAAACGTACAATAGACTTATTTAAAAGCAAAAAGCTACCTTACCTTCATGCACAGTTATAATACTTGGGACTCAGAGGTATGATGTTAATTGACACTTAAAAAAATACCTGTCACAACATCATAGCTACATACATATACAGACATATATTTCTTAGATCACAGGTCTGAAACCTGCAGCCTGGGGCCCATTTGCGGTCACATCAACCCTACTTGTGGGGTGAAGAAATATAATGCAATTTGCCCTTGAAGTTACTTTTTTTGTTAGGGAGGACTTGTTTGTTGTGGAGTGCAATGTTAAAATAAGTTCTTTAAAATGATAAAATGATTTAAAATGAAGGCAATATGAGCAGAGAGTACAAACATGTTGAGGGATTGACTGTGTTAGTTAAGTGAGAGTTATTTTTAAAGAAAACTGTTTTCACTAGGCGTCAAAAACTAATGTGTACACACATGTCTGCATTTTTATTTTGTTAAATACGAACAAAATTATAGCTGATGTGCTGCCACATGTCTGGCCTGACAGAGAGTACCAATTTATTTGATAGTTCACTGAAAGGCTTCAGTTAGTTAAGAGTGCGAAAAACTGTGTTCATGTTTGCAGTTTTGTCTTGTTATACAATATTTGAAATTTAAAAAAAACAAACATACAAAACACTACATTTTCTGAAATATTTGTGGGTGTTTTCTTCTTTCTTTGCTTTGTACTACTTGAACATTAAAGTGGCCCTCCAATGAGACAACGGTGCCAACAGTGGCCCACAGCTCATTTAGGTTTGAGACCCCTGTCTTAGATAAATAGGAACAGGGATCATCTTAAAAGTGTTTCAACATCTTTATCTATTTTTGTTTTGCAACTGGCAGGGGGTGCTGTGATGTTTGCCTTTTGCAGCATTTGCATTAAACAAAGCGCTGCTCCACCCAAATATTGCATTTATGTATTACTGGAAAACAGTTGCGCAAATAATTTATTGTGTACTGCTTGAACAGGACTACTAGGTGTGTATTCCTGCTTTGCATCATGGTATAGTTATACAGGGCCGCATGTGCACAGCTTTATAAATCTTCATGCAACAAAGTCTAGTCTATACTCCACAAAATGTTTTTTGGTGGAGCTGATCCCTTAAGGTTTAAGACATCACCAAATGTTGAAATGTGTTAAATATTAACAAGTTGACTATTTAATCATCGCAGAAACATATGACTTTTATTTGAAACATTGTCAGAAAATGAGTAAAACTGCCTTGATTTTGCTTCGGTATCCATTCATTTGGCAGGATTAAATTGGTTTTGAAAGGGTTTAGTAAACCCTGGGGGTTAAATAATTTTGGCAGCCTTCAGGAGAACCATTAAGCAACAGCTTTCAATGAAGGAAAACATTAAAAGTCACAAGAATGAGGTCACGGGGGGGTTAAAAACTTTTCAGTGGGTAGTGATGATTAAAAACTACTTTCAAGAATTACACATTGGCGATGACAAATAGCCTTCCTAATCGATACATTCACATGCGTGTGTATATTTCTCTGTCCGTCTTTCATTTGGGCTCTCTGGGGGGCAGAAGGTTTAGCTAGCGAGAAAGAGACAGGTTAAATGAGTTGATTTTTCAGAGACTGAGACAGCTGCCTCCTCTGAGAAAAATGGTGTTAATAGATGCATAGAAATGTTCACCTTCTAATTAATATCACATGGAATATTGGAGTAGTTTAAATCCTGAATCCCAGTGTTTGTTAACCTGGGTGTAGAAATATAGAAATACATTTACTGGTTGGGTTGCGTATTGGTGTGTGGCCCCTAACCTCTGTGTCAGAGCCAGTTCTGTGTGTTTTTGGTCTGAGCATGTGCAAACATTTATACGCGACCAGAGGAATGCAGGAGTACCTCATTTAGAGTTCTGTCTTTCTGTCCAGGTCGTAACTGCGTGTGCAGGCTGACATGTGTGTATATTGGTGAACAGTCTCCACTAAAACAACAGCTGCCACAAACATCACTCTGGATGTTATGGATGTTACATTAAATCTAATTAATGAATTCTTAAGTTTTGTTTTTGTTAACATCCTAAATATCTTCAACAAAATACTTTTGTAAAACCACTAATGTACTAAACTATTTACGTACTGGTGTACTAGGTAGCTAGTATCACCTAGGTAGTATTATCTGCCATTTGTTTTAGAACTGAAATAGTTTTCTTGAACTTAAAGAAGTCCAGGTGCCTTCTTTTCAAGCACTGAAGATATCACAACTATTTAATGGGCTATTGCAATTTGTAGAGATCTGAAAATTCTTGAGGTTGTGCCTCATATTAAAATAATTCCACATGAATGAATACCTGCTACATGCTTGAAATAGATTGGTAGTCCCTCCTTTTCCACTATGAAGCTAAGCAGGCGACAAACATGAATGAATGAATGAATGAATGCTTTAATGAATTGATTGTGAAGTGTGATTATTTTGTGATCCTTTTGTGAGTACTCTATCCATACAATGAGCCAGAGAGTTGTACTCTGCTGAGGATATAAACACAGACCGCTGCAGACACCACAGACGAGTATTCATTCCTCTTCTAGTCTTTAAGGTCTGTCTGAAGTGTGTGTGTATAGTTGGTATGTTATACTGTAGTGTCTCAGCAGACATGAAAACACTATCATGCCTCTTAGCCCCACTTTGTTAGTCTGAATGCACTCATGCCTTCAGAACAGTGAGTGTAAGTATGGAGGTACTTGATGTGAGATGCACTAGGTGAACACTTTAAGCATGAGCATTTTAGTATTTCCATTGGGTCACATTAGCATTTTCTCAAAGGATAATTACAGGCCCATGATTACCATGTATTATTTACCTTATCTACCTGCTTTTCTTTTCTCTCTTTTTTCTTTTATAGCGTCCGTGTCTCTCGTATATTTTTCTTGTTACATGCAAAACAAACATAGAGATCTGGCTTTTAACAATATTGAATTCTACATAAATACACCAGTGTTTTACACGTAAACCGTTTATTCGAGCACCAGGCACAGTGTGTGTTCAGTTCTGTTTGTCAAAAATTCGACCTCACAAGTTGAACTAGATGGCAGCTTGTGTTTGAGGTGTTTTCCGTTATGATTTCAACAGATGCCTGGCAGCCAATCACAAATACTTTTCCTCAGCCAAGGCTTAAATACAGATAAATTCACACCACCCAGTGTTACACTCACATTCATGTCTGTCAAGCTAATCAGTCACAAGTGTCTCAATACACAATTCCTGTTAAGAACTTCTAAGAAAACAGACGCTCCAGCATAACAACCGCCATAAATAATAAGTTACAGTACTGTGCAAAAGTCTCAGGCCACTCCCCATTTCTTTATATTTTACTTCCAAGGAGCCAGACTGTCTTGTAATTTTTTAAACTGCTCTTGAGCAATAGCTCTCCAGGCTTTCTGAAGGTCTTTCAAATTTTTTCTTTGCTTTATCACTTATTTTCAGTCCAGTGCTTGTACCTGCCCATTTTCAGAGCAATGTGTGCTTGTTTCTTTGTAAAAACATGTAATACTGACCTATGAAACAGTATGAATATGAATTCAAAATAATGCACCTAACTCAAGGGATGTGTTGAGTCTATACAGACCAGGCAACTTGGCAAAGGACCAGCTTTTTTTTTTGGTACTTTGCTAGAAGCACCTTGTAACAAAACACATAATTTGTTTCTTTTTTAATTGAATCTATGATAAACTCTAAATATAACACAGTTTGACGGGAATTAAAGAGTATTTTTGCACTAATGATGTGATTTCCAAGAGTTATTAGTCAAAAGCTGGGTGTGAAGTGTGTCTTTAAAAAAATTTGAGGAAATTTGTAAAGTGGAGGACAAAACAAGCAGTGACAGAAAGTATATGAACAGCATCTGATATTCATTTCCTTAAGAAATAGGAAAATAAATCCAGCAAAGACCTTACACAGGATCTGAGAGATGCTGGATCCATCTACTGTTTGCTGAAGCCTTGTAAGAAATGGTTTTAAAGGAACGCTGGCTACAAACCCATTAGAAATGCACAGATTTTGTTTTTGCTTTATATTCTCCATTTCCATGTATTTTTGCTTGTGTTTCTATAAATCGCAGAACAATGGACAAGTCTTCAAAATAGTCTCCTCAAGGAAGTAGAGGAAGTATTTTCCTGAATACTTACAGCACAGTTTCTTTTTTTTTTTTTTTTTTTTTTTTTTTTTTTTTTTTTTGCCTGTCCCGTTTGGCTCTTTTGCCATCAGAATTGTTGTCTAAAGGCAAAGAAAGGTGCCCAACGGATTTACTTTACCAAACTGACCATCCCAGCCTTGCCGTAATGGTCCATTTGATTCACCTTTTATTGTTTATTTTATTTTCACTTACTGAATACGGGACAGACTTGACTGGGGGAAAGAAGGGGAGAAAGAAAGAGGGAAAGAGAAACAGCTGAGAAGAGGGACGGGGGAGAGGGGCAAAAGACAAAAACCAACAGAATGGGCAGAGAAAAAAAATGCATATATCAATCACCTGGATCACCTGCTGAGAAAGAAAAAAGAAAGCAAGCAGAAGAGAACAAGAGTAATAGAATAAACAACATCACAATGATATATGGGAATATGACAGTAAATACTAAATGTTAAACATTATTGTGCAGCACATAAGATCAACAGAACACAGTGTGCTTTGAGGTAGGAGCCAAAAAGGGTGTAGTTTGTGGGTGTGATCACCCGTGTGTACACCTGTGAGCATGGACGCGCTTGTTTTTTGTTTTTTTAAAAGGTTCCTTCATGTAATAATCTGCTAGAGGGTGTGGGGGGGCCACAGCCCCGTCCTCCAGGGCGTGAAGCAGGTGTGGAGGAGATCAAAACTCCAGACATCCAGAGGCCCCCAGAACACAAGAGACCAAGGAAGACCAAGACAGCACAGTTTCAAGTGCCGTCGCGCATTAAGGACCAAACTCTGAGCCTATACATTCCTGAGCCTGTGTGCTGGTTGCTGTCTGCAGCTACCGGACTGCTGCCTGGTTGATAAATGAACCAATAGTGTTCTTGCTATGTGATGAATAGACCAATAGAGAATGATGGATAACATTGTAGAGAGCGGGTGAGGGGCAGATCACGGTCTCAGTGAGGCCTAAAACATGAATGTAGCAGGAAGATGTTAAAAAGAGAAGGGAGGAAGAGGGAGGATGGGAGATAAAGAAAGATAGAGGAGACAGGTAGAGGGAGAGTGTGTCCACAGTGATAAGTGAGGGGAGAAAGGAGTGAGTGGGAAAGAGCAATGTGACAAAGTGTTAGCGAGGGGAGGAGAGCTGACAAAGGGAGGGAAGATAAATAAGCAGGGAGAAATGTAGACTGAGAGGAAAGGAGCTGAAAGACAAAAAACTAAGAAGGAATGATAGAGCCTGAATCAGAGGTAGCAGTTCTGAGTTTGTAGCCTACCAAGGTATTGTATGAGAGAGGTTTGAGCTCAAAGTTTAATGGGCTGTTTAACCCTGGAATAGTAGGGTAGCCTATGTCTACATTATGTCTGTTTGGCTAACAAATAAGCTCAGCAAACAGACAAAGCGGTACTATGCAGTTTGTGTCAGCTAAAGTTACAACTAATGTATTTCCTAGGCATAGGCTGAGGATAACTCATTCAGATGGAGAAAGTTGTAAGAAAGACAGGTCAGGAGAGGAAGAAGAGTGATTATTTCCACACTTATTTTGAGTCACATTTGATAAACTGACAATTTAAAGCTTACATGTAATGTCCTCATTTATTTTAGTTATTTGAACACATATATTTGTTCTTGCTCAAGTTCTTATTTTTTTCACAATGTGAAACATAATGTTAAACAAATTATTCTAAATTCAGGTTATTCAGTGGTTACATGAAAATACTAGGCAGTTTTGTTAAGGCTATACTGGTTAGTTTGCACTAAAATTTATGGCAATGCAGTATGTTGAACAGCTGAGCAGCTGTGGTGTTCATGGTCAGTGTAAGTGTAGATCAAAGGTGGCAGAGAACGTATCGTCCTAGGACCCGGCATCCACATATTTGGACATCACATTTTGGTTTGTCTAGACTAAAACACTAAATTTTGCTCTATAAGAGCCAGATATCTCTTGCGAGGAAATTATACTGCCACTGTTCTATTGAAATTTAAAGCGAATGACCTCATATGTGAATATCTGGCCCTTATAGAGCAAAATCAGGTAAAATGATAATTCTTTGTTTCAGCCCAAAAAGCAAAGAGAAATAAAAAATCTGTGCCATGAAAGAGTTCGAGTCTTAGGAGGTCAAGGTAATTATACAGATTTTTCACTCGCAGAATTCCACTAGTTTTAGACTAGTATAAAGTATTTTAGACTAGCAGAGGTGGTAAATCCAACATCATAGCTTATATAACAACTACTTTTATCTTGTTGAATTGAGCTGGCACAATCCACAAAGATCTGCAGCACAGGCCAGCTCATCCAAGCTTGTACACAAAATCTAATGGAGCACATAATACAAATTATGGTGCCTTATATATATTTTATATATCATTCATTTTTAAGTTATTCTCTTCCCCGCACCTCACCACTACAACCAATCTTAGGGTTTTCCTCCTGCCAAATCCCACCCCATTATAACCCCTGAATTTACCTTTTTTTCTGTCCAGGAGTGGAGGCAGGTTCAAACAGATGCAGGCATAAAGGCCTTTCCACACTGGACGCGTAAAATCTGTGCGAACATTTTGTGCAGTGAAAATATTTTTTGGATTGACCTATCCTTAATAAAGCCGTTCACACTGAACTTGTACTTCCACCGCACAGTTTGCGGGATTTGTTTTTTCAAACCAATCTCAATTTTTTAGATTCGAATAAACAGATCTGATCAATCAGATCCCTCCATTTGGCATCAGCTGTGCTCAAATTGTGCACCAGTGGTGAATGTACAATGATATGGGAATATAAAATGATATGGAATTTTTTTGAACTTCCAAAAAACATCATGTTTTTTGTTTTTTTTTTTACCTCAGACACACAGCTGCTCCAGGTCAGTTGGCTCTCTGAAATTATTTCTCTGCCTCCTCAGACCTGGTCCTGGTTCGGCTAACAAGAGTTCAAACCCACTGATATTCTTTCATATGTATGAAAGCGTGATACAGCTTCAGCTCCTGGAATCAAACCATATTATTCTCCCTGCTGCAGCTTTCTCATGAGAATTGAATGAACTCTGTTTCTTAATTTTCTCGTTTAGGACCATCAGGACCAGCTCATCATCTCTTCGTGTCAACTTCATTTTTTGTCTTAGAGCATTTTTGAGGATGAATTTCTGCAACAGCACATCACATTTGGTGTGCGTATAGGTTACAATCAAGATCGGATCTGTAAAATTCTGAATTCAGTTTTGTTTTTTCGCAATGCATTTAATGTGAAATGGCCTTTAGTCTATATTATAGGCAACAGGAAACAGAGCCATTTAAAAGCTGTGTTCAAGTTGTGTAAATTAATTTTGAATTGAAGCATGCACTCTCTTTTATTATGATATTAATATGACACAAGATTCAGTTAGCATAAAAAAAAGAAACCCAAACTTCTAAAAAACTGCTTTTATACTTTCAGTATATTTCAGAGCCTGTACTTTTTCCACTTTTACTTGAGTACAAAGTTGGATCTGTACTTCAGATACTAGAGTATCAATACATTTACTAAAGGAATGGATGTGTGTACTTTTGCCACCAGTGATTATAAAGTACTTTAGTCTACTACAGTTAGCAGTAGGAAGTGGTGCACATTTTATTGCTGTATATAGTGGTTTTTAGAAACCCTGCAGGTAATTTGCAGGTAGGCTTTACCTTTATTCTTGTCAACTGTAGCTAAAGTCAACTTTTCATTATGACAGTCCATTAGATAGCTATGTGAAGTGTTGTGAAATCTAGGAAAACTACAAGCCCTCATGGTGGCAAAAGTGATTAAGAGTCATATACTGGAAACTATTATTGCGCTGCCAATCAGCAGACATCAAAAAAGTTGCTAGATCCACATTCAGAAGGGTTGCAGAAACCATTAGGTTTCAAAACAAGTGGAAGAAAGACAGTTATGGGATGATGGATTGACTCCATTACTTCTGTTATTCACTGAAGCGTGCACGCTTTTAAAATCCATCTACTGTATGCCATGACACCACAAAGACACTGCAAGAAAAAACAGCATGACATAAAAGCAGACAAATTTGCCTGGCAACCCTGCAAACAAATTATTGCAAACAAAGACTTTTTTGTTTTCCCATCGCCCAAACTGTGAAAAACAAACCAGTGAAAGGCAATGAAAGAGTGCAGAGTTATAACTCCATAAATAACTCCTTTGAACCCATTGAAGAAAGATTATATCCTTAGCTCATTCCAGCATCAAAAAAGTGGAAAAGGCAGGGCATATTTACAGGTTTTCATGCATATCAAAACTGTCCCAACAAGGATCTTGCTGGCACGTCAGAACTAAGCCGGAGGCAAAACTTCCTTTGCCAAGGTGAATAATATTGGTAATGGCTACAGGGTGCAACTTCATGCCACAGAGAGCTCCATAACTTGTGGCAACTTGGCAAGGAACTTTTAAGTCAGTCATGCAGGTTGGGGTCTAAATAACTCTGTCAGCACAGCAAAGTGCTTTGCAACAAAGGGAGACTGATTAAAGTTTGGGGCTCTGCACACCTGCTCATTTTGATATTAGAGGATGAATCTCTTGTTACCATTCATAAGGTTTTACATTCAATGTAAAACCTGCAGAGTCTGACTCATTTAGAGTACAGAGGAAACTGAATGTGTTGTTCATAAGCTGTGTGATCTTGGTGAAAAATGTGGGTCACTTTCTGTTTAGGTCTGACCTATAATGGAGAGGATCATATAACTGATATGATGCTAGAGTTACTAATTGTAAGGTACCAAGCAGCCAAGGATAAAGTCACAAGTGTACTGTTTAAAAAGCATGTTTTATTTGACTCTGAAATATCAAAAATCACACAGATGGATGAAAGTAACCTATTTTTCAGAAACTTGGTGTGCCTGTTAAAGAGGGAAACTGAACATAACACTACTCAGAAAATACTGAATACAAGACAAAAACTGACCCCAACAAATGAGAAAAACAGCAATGTATCAGCGTGACAAAGTGGATGAGCAGTTGCAATGCTCTCCATTTGTCCCATATGTGTTGACCTTTTTTTGCACATTATACACATTATTCTGTTTCTATTTATTTGCTATGATTTGCTATTTGTTAAGTAACATCGCTGCACTCACTATCCCGGGTTTGTTTGTGTAAGCGTTCTGTTGCCAGCAAATCAAACATGCTGCAAATTAAGGCAAATACTCAGTTACATGTTTCTTTATATTTTATTATGTTACAGATTAAATCATTTGTTCATACTTGCTTTGTCCTGTCTTTTCAGTCTTTATGAGGGTCAGGTGTGGGGAAACGCCAGCCTAGCATTTCCTCATTTTAAAACCCTGATGATGTCACACATGACATCAGCAGGTCGGACCAAGTGGAGGGGTTTCTTTGTCCATAGAAATGCTTCCTTTTGTTTGTGTCAAGGTCTAAAGGGATTTGTTGAATCTTTTTCTTTTCGTCAATACAGCCATTTAGTTGTGTAAATGTGCCAATTAGAAGTGTGAAAAGGTTTTGTGTCTTTTTAATCATCTGTGTAGAGTTTTAGATCCCTCAGTTCAAGTGAGTGGTACTGGCTGGGCTAATTGAAGGGAAATTGATGGCCCTATTTAAAGCCAGTCTCGGCCAGATTCAGGGGAGAAAGGAGAGGTGAGCTGTGTTACCAGAGGGATGGCCTGGTGAGGGTTGTTAATTGAGGTACTTTGGGGGAGAAGTTTTGTTAAGTTACACATTAAATTAAGTTCACTGTAAATAAATTGCTCACCTCTGAAAACCTGAAATGTCTTCGTAGTCTGCGTCCCTACCACCTTCCTTGATGTTTGAGTCTGACTACTTCACAATCAGTCTTTGGAAAAACTTCATAACAAGTACAAGTCCTGTAATTTGAAAACAGTAAAACTACAATGTAAATAATGTAAGAAAATTCATTATAAAAAAAAAAGCTGTCTCTCAGTCTGCTGGTACGGGACCGGATGCTGCAGAACCTCCTTCCTGATGGAAGCAGTCTGAACAGTTTATGGCTGGGGTGACTGGAGTCCTTGATGATCCTCCCCGCTTTCCTCAGGCACCGCTTCCTGTAGATGTCTTGGAGGGAGGGAAGCTCACCTCCAATTATCCGTTCAGAGCACCGCACTACTCGCTGGAGAGCTTTGCAGTTGTAGGCGGTGCTGTTCCCATACCAGGTGGTGATGCATCCAGTGAGGATGCTCTCAATGGCACAGTGATAGAAGGTCCTGAGGATGCGGGGGCTCATGCCGAATCTTTTCAGTCTCCTGAGAAAGAAGAGGCGCTGCTGCGCCTTCTTCACTGTTTTGTTTGTGTGTACTGACCACGTAAGATCCTCAGCCAGATGTACACCAAGGAACCGGAAGCTGCTCACTCTCTCCACAGCAGCGCCGTTGATGGTGATAATGGATTGGATTTATATAGCGCTTTTCAAGGCACCCAAAGCGCTTTACAATGCCACTATTCATTCACTCTCACATTCATACACTGGTGGAAGCAAGCTACAGTTGTAGCCACAGCTGCCCTGGGGCAGACTGACAGAAGCGAGGCTGCCATATCGCGCCATCGGCCCCTCTGGCCAACACCAGTAGGCAAGTAGGGTAAAGTGTCTTGCCCAGGGACACAACGACCAGGACAGAGAGCCCAGGGATCGAACTGGCGACCTTCCGGTTACAGATGCGATTCCCAACCCCCTGAGCCACGGTCGCCCGTGTGTACTTCTCTGCACCTCCGGAAGTCCACTATCAACTCCTTTGTCTTTGCGACGTTGAAGGTGAGATGGTTGTCTTGACGCCAGTGGGTCAGGGCGCTGACCTCCTCCCCTATCTTGAATTGCATAAGTGGATAAGGGACTCATACTGTTGCCTCATAACTAGAAGGTCCTGAGTTTGAGTGCAACCTTTCTGTGTCAGTCCTGCAACCGACTGGCAATTTTGTAAAGTCAGACTTTTTCAAATGGGGACTGACTCTTTTGCAGCACTGTGGTGTTAGTGTCATTTTTAAGCCCCTTGATGCTAATCTGGTGTGTTTAAAATGAGAAGAGTTTGGAGTTAGACCTGTCTTACTGTGGCTGTAACATACTGCAGTTTACACTGACGTCACGGGACATCTTGTACGTGTCTTTGAGCAGTTGAGTGGCTTTGATAAAAGAGGGTTTTTGATGATCTGGGAGTTTAAAGGTACTGGCTGAGTGACTTTGCAGTTTTGGGTTCAGCACAGATTTTTAGGGAATAAAAAGTTCTCATATTGTTACATCGGCCAGTCTTCTGTATATATCATGCAACATTGTTTATTCATTTTACAGGAAACTGGCATGAAAACAGCGCTTGATCTTGCACCACCATCTGCCCACCTGTGAAAATAAACTGGATGCATTTATTTGCCATGGTTGTCGGGACTACGCTGACACATGTATCGCAGACAGTGCTGAGTACTGTAAACGGTGAAGTCAAAGGTGCTCAACTGGACAAAATATGCTGGTATAATCCCCACACCCCACCCCCTGCAAAAGAAAAAGATATGTTTGATAGACCACTATCAGACACTAACGTGTGCAGACAAATTCTTTAATATTTACATGAGCTCTGTTCTATATTAACTTTTCACCCTTGTTTATACTGGAGCAGTTATATGGGGTTGTGTCCTCTGATCTGTCAATAGAAGACTGATTCATGGGGAACAAATTACTATTAGTCAGCTGACTTATATATTTTTATTTTTTTGTTTAAGCTCCGGAGTAAAATACAAATGTTGCTCTGTTAAATTATATATTTTACAAAGTCTGTACTCTGTTTTCTACTGAAATATATGTGCATTAGTAAGTTTATCATTAGCAACTACTCCTAAAACTGCATGAGATTCATAGAATTTGATAATCAGTCTAAGGATTCCACCTAAACCTAACCTCTTCCTCTGAGTGTCAGAACATTAAAAGCAAAAGTGCTTGAAATTATTAATTAGAAGCCAAGGTGTCCCTTCATCAACAGCATGCACCTCTGATATCTTCGTGTACAGTGGTGATGTGCAGAGTTAAAGGAGAACAGCAACCTCAACCAGTGTTGGAGGAAAACCAAAAACACAACTATTACCCAACCTCTCTCTGGGGTTGCCATGCTCCTGTCACTGTAATGAGATGAAAACAAAGTGTGTGTGTGAGCAGACATACCATGTTCTTGTGTGTGTGTCTGCACTCCTCTCTTGTCTAGTATCAATGGCAGTCACTTAGAGTGTGTGAGTCAGTGTGTTTACTGTTTTCACAGATGGAGCTCTGACACTGTCTGGATAACTGAGATAAATGACTTGCAGTGCAGCTCAGCAGATGAGAAAAACAACAGCCAGTAACACACAAATGCGCACACACAAACATAAAAACTGCATGCACTTGCGAATTCCTGTGCATTCATTCATACACATGTGCATGGCTATATATGTGCACACAATCAAACATGCGCACACAACTGATTAATAAAAGTGATTTACTGATACTGTTGGGTATCAATTAATTCATATTTGGCAAACATACTAGATCAACATCCCCCTCGGTAAAGGAGACTGTTTCTTGTTAGGAATGGAGCACTTTATCAAGTTATGCTTTTTTTTTCTCCTAATCACAGCAAAGCAGCAAACCACAGAAAAAGAGAAGCTTCTCATTAGTGGTAAAATGTCAGCTGCCGATTGGCTCAGAGTGGGCGCTGACTTAATGTAGAGAGAAGTCATCTGTAATCAGTTACCAGCTGCAGCTAGCTTCAGGGAGTTCTGACATAAAGCAAAAGACAGAGACAAAGAGAACAACACACTCTTCCCATATGTAATAACTTCTAAATTGCAGTATGGCGCCCTAGGACCAGATTTTTAGAAAAATGTACCACTGCTTGAAATGTATCAAGTCCTCCAAAGGTTAATGTTATTTAGTGGAGGCTGCCGCAGCAGGTGGGTTACAATCTGCTGCTGAAGGTGGCCTGTTGCACCTCGACCACTGAATGCTCTGGAAATCCCTGACAAATACTGCCCCCATGTGGCAAAAACACCCCAGCTGTTCCGGGTGAAGGATGAGCCATCTGACTCAGCCAGCAAAAAAGCAACCCTAAATGTTTTCAAGGATATATGAATGAAGTCCTGTTGTTCTCCAACGTATCTGTTAAACATGATTCCAAAAAACAGAATCATAAAAAAAAGCGACGGATCAGTTCTTTCAGGTAAAAGTATTAAAGACACTCGCTGCTGTGCTGAGAGCACATTGTTCTTTGGATCTTGATCAGTTGCTTCAGCTTTGTTAGACAAGAGAATTGAATATAAAATGAAGTGCAGATTATGTAAGACAGGAGGTATGAAGACATACCTCTAGTAGTGCTGAAGTTCTTTTTGTAATTTATTCAAAATGAAAGAAAGAGAAACTTTAGAATTTCAATATGAATTTGGCTGAAATTTGTCTTGAAAGCATTGAAATGGACAAGAATACCTTACAACAGGAAATCAGCGTGAAATGACAACCTTTAAATCTGTGAATAAGGTACCCTGAAACACAGGCTTTCAGTTCCTAGTTCCTGTACATTTTCTGCATGAATACGTAGTGAAAATGTAACTTAGTGAAGAATAAAAAATATGCCAATTTTTTTTATTGCTTTTAAATGTATAATTCCCAGCTTACTTCATTTAATACAATCCCTGCTAAGTCAGCATTTATATAGGCATCATTTCCCCTTCTGCACTTTTTTATCTTTATTTAGCTTTTAGAGTGTTTCAGTTCTGTCTCGGTGGGCGGAGGTGTTTGGGGATTTTGGGTGAATTAACCTTTTAAATGTCATGTGTTCATATCATATATTTTTTATTTATTAACACTAATAACTTAGGTCACCATTTCTTTATCATTTTCAAAACGTTCTGCTAATTCAGCACATTTCACAAATAGAATAGAATACCCATTATTGTCATTGTACAAGTGCAACTAAATTTTGGGTGCTCCACACAGACTTTGCCAGAATAAAATATAAATAGTAGATATGAAAAATATGTTTACAAAAATATAAGAAAGACACACTAAATAGTTCTCAGAGTGAACAAAAAAGTGCTCAGAGGTAGTGCTAAGAAAAATAAAATAAAGGGTTTTTTTTTTTATGAATCCTGGATCTCCATTACAGACTTCAGCCCCCTGTGACCTTAAAAAAGAGAAGGAGTTAAAGAAAGTGGATGGATGGATATATCTCAGTTATTACCGAGGCTGAGTGAAACCAGAGCGATAGCAGACACATATGGGTAATAACTTTTAGTATTCATGGCTCAGTTACAGCACTGACAAATGTTATGTGGGCCAGCTGTTACCCAGAAGGCAGGGTTGTCCTAAGAACTGCTGGTAAAATAGCACTAACACTTAGAGGTATAGTGGCTCAAATTTAATTGGTTTCTGGAATTTCAGACATATTTTGCCCGTGGTTTATACCCTGCGTGTAGCAGGGATAGTTATGTTTACCACAAACAATGCAGTGATTGTATGAACTAATAATCCACATTCTTATTTTGGCAGTAAAGACTTTGTGCTGAAGGAAGAAGCCACACTCGGATAGACATTCCTCTCTCTTCCTCTCTCATTTATTGCTATTGGAGAGGACAGCTGTGTGTGTTCTGCCTGATATCGACACATATGAATGAAATTTGCTGTTTACATGATTCAAATTAATGATATCCTAACCTGAGCAATAATGGTTAACCATTCATTCACTTTTCAAAAAAGTGAATAAATGGTTTTATAGGTAGCTAAAAGTATGGCAGTTGAAACCACAAGCTAAATATGCATTTATTTACCGTCTGTGTCTGAAGTGGTTCACATCTGGTACTACTGACAAACTGGTCAAACTGCAAGTTAGCAAAAACAAGCTAGCTATAGCTTTGAGATTGAAATGAGACCGACAAAAAGGGCTAAACCTGCATTTTCTCCAGTAGCCACTTGAGGCTGGTTCCAAAAGTGTTTAAGCCTCCATAGACTCCCATATTAAAATGTCCATCTTTAGAGCACTTTAGTAAGCTTTACAGTCTGTTACAGAAATGCTCTTGGACTCTGGGGATCGTTTCCCTCTCCATGGCAACTCTGCTGAAGGTGCATTAGGGGTGTGGCCACTGGGTATCTGAAAAAGGCACAAATACAGAGTTATTTTTAAAAACAAGCATTTTCCCACATTTATTCATTCACGCTAAATTTTGTGCTGAAGTCGACACGAGAATACAGAGATGCCAAGCACTGTCAAAATATACTGTCTGTCATAAATGTCAGAAGCCTAAAAACAATAAGTTGGTCCAGTTGGGTGATAGAGGTGTACACCTTTGAGGCAGCAAGACGTCATTTTCATTTTCCTTGTCCGAAGTACACATTTTAAAATGTCTGAGTTTCTGAAAAACTTCACCCTGGCTGGATCTCACACAGCAGGGTGATAAAAGTAATGGGTTAAATAAGTATTCCTCCAGGAATGCTGGGGTGCAGGCAAATGTGTTCTTTACTGATTTCTTTGGAATATGATAATGGTCATATATTTAATATAGTCATGTACTTTTTAAGTGTGCTGCCAGTGGTTCACCTGATTTTACAGACTTTGGTCACAAGGTGGCAAAAGTGTGGAAGAATGCAGTTATTCCACCATGTGCTTCTTGATCTGTTTTATGTTTTTAAGTTGGGCTTGTGGTTGCTTTTGTACCAGGCTGGAGATGCATGAAGGACAGTGATGGTAGTCCTGTGTAAAGTAGTTGCTGTTGGTGTTAATGACCAGTATTTGCTGAGCAGGCTGGAAAATTCTTTGTGGCTTTGGTGCATTTTTTATGTAATTATCTGGCCATATTATGTCTTGCTGTGTGGTTCAAGGTCCAAGAAGTCTGGGCTTTATTTTTGGTCGATGACATTCTAGCATTTCATTTGTCGCATTATGGAACTTTATATTGTAAGATAAAGACCCAATGAATACAGCATATTAACTTTAGCTGATCCCTTAGAACTCCAACCTCTCCCCTAAATAGGTTCACTTCCGGCTCAAAACCCCCGAAGTGAACGATGCCAGGATTCTAGCGCTTTAACTTTAAAAAGCCGAATTCAAAATCAGGTTTCTTTATAGTGGCTACTACATCTTTCTTTTATATACAGTTTATGTACGTTGAAAATAGTATAGAGATAAAATACAAATGAATATATCTGAACATACAGGGTTTACATCAGATAAAAAAAAAAATCTAAAGCTGTAAGCCCACTGGCCTAAATATTCCAGAAACTGCAGCACACTGAACCAATGATCATCACATGCTCATGGTGCTGCATACTGACAACTTTATGAAGAAGTTAATGAGTCATAACAAGTAGTGTGACACACAATTTTGTAATCCTAAGATAGCACACACACCAGCACACACCCTTATCAAAACACATTTGAAATATAATTTATTGCACATTTAAAGATCAACATAAAGTGGCACAATACCTATTTCAATCTTGTTACATTGGAACAAAAAAGAAAGAAAGACAAAAGAAGTCCTTACAAAATGCTCACACCTTCTGTTTATGATCATAGTTTGTTTTTAGAACAAAATGGCCATAAAGTTGCAGGAATTTCAGACTGAAACTGCATAGATTTATAAAAAAAAAAAAAAAAAAAAAAGAAAGAAAAAAAGACTGAGACACTTATTAAATATAGCACAGAAAATCCAATCAGACCTTGGCATTACTCATACTTGTCATGGGCCCACTGACATTGTCCCAATGACTTGCAGGCAGTTCAGAGTGTCAAAACAAATTGGGATTTACCCTTTCTAAAAGAGGAACATACTATTAATATGTTCATGGAAAGATATACATAAATATCTCAAGCCCAATTCTGAATTGTCTTTTGCAGAAACAGAGGCTTCAAATAGAACATGGCTAAAAATAAAAAAGAAGAAACATTCCTTAAGCCCCATGTACAGTAGCATCTTATTAATATTTTGGGAGCAGGCGTGTCACTGTAAAAACCTCAGCATGGAGGTGCAATGAAAGAAACTATACAAAAACAAATTACATGATAGTCACAGTCATTTGTTTAAGATACTATTTACATCTTTGACCTCATTTATCATGTCAAACCATCGCATCACAACCCAACTTCCCTTTTTTTGTGGTTTCAGAATATTAGTCATCATTAACTGTCACTGGATCATATTTTCATGATATTCATTTTATTGCTGTATGCCTCCTAGTTTGATAAGCGGCATTGTTGTTTTTGTTGGCAACAACCTCCAACTTTACACTTGCTGTTCTATTGGCTACTTTATGAAACAAATCACTGCAAAATGTGTGACATCCAACATAACCCTGCCATTTAGTGGCATACATGGTACAGCTACAGTATGTACAATATGACAGTGAGAACTGGCTGCAGTGGTTGAGATGTAAAAAAAAAAAAAAAAAAGAAAAAGAAAAAGAAAAATAGTTTCAGAAGTCTGTATATGATCTCCGGGCCTGACCTGAACATGAAGTAAACAGACACATGTTGATGTAAAGTATAGCATAAATACAAACCCAGCCAATGTTCAAGAGAAGAATGGCACCAAAAAAACAAAACAAAAAAAAAACCAAAAAAAAAAAAAACATGCTAACTGGCTTCATAAATCAACTTTTATATTTAAGTCATAAACACAGTTTTATTGGGGTTACCTGATCAGAGTTTTACAGTTTCATTAGGGCTGCCTGGTTGCATATTTCATAGGGACGACACATGTGAGGTAAATGAAAACCTGTCTTGTTGAGCAGTTTGTTTTTACTTGCTAGCATGGAGTTTACTGGGGAGTTTTAATTTCAGAAAAATCATAGTATGTTTTTAAAAAAAAAAAAAAAAAAAAAAAACCCACAACAACAAGGAAGCCCCATTGATAATAAAACAGTATATACATGGATAGCAGTAAAGAAATGTGATTTGTTTGGCACAGGCCCAAAGAGGCTTTTCCCATCCTGACTTTGATATTTACCAGTAGTAGCATCATCAACCTCTTAGTAGTTCACATAAATGATGGAACTTTTCCCCTCACTTATGGTTCAGAGATATTCACTGAAGGTGGCCTTTAGTGCCACGGCGACAGTGCTTATTTCAATGCGACTTTCCAGTTAAATTAAGTCAATCAAAACAAGCACTCAGACACTATCTGCATCAAAGACATTTTTAATCAAGGTTGGTTCCAGCAGGCTGTTTATTATGTATGTCAAGAAATACAGCTAGAAAAGGACAGGGTGATGATTAAACAAGAGAGAGCCCTCAATTGTTAATTTAAGTTACCTAATTTAAGTGTTACAGAACCTGCCTGTTGAGTACATTTACCCTGGCACTACCATTATGGCTATTTTAATAGCCTGTCTATTGAAAGTCACAGAAAAATCCACAAAATAAAGTGTTGTCAGATACTTTTGTCTGCCACAAAAACAAAACCTGAAACCACAGGACGAGTACTGTCCAAGTAAACATAAAAATAAAGATGCAAAGTTGAGTTCCAGAGCTGAGTTATTTGGAGACACTTTGAAGAAGCAGCACTTGAGAAAACTGGAGAGAAATGCTGAAAGTCAGACAGAAATAGAGGAAGAGGGGAAGAAATGAGATAAAGGATTTCAAGAGAGACAGACTTTCCTTTGGCACCTGAGCCACAGGGGCAGTGCTCTTCTGTGGGCGGAAAAGGTACCAGACGATGGTGTAGAGACGCAACAAAAGAGGGAAAGAGGGAGGTTTCACTAAACAGCTCATGCCTGATTGAAATATCCTCCCTCTTACTCTCTTCAACAGGAGCTTTATCTTTTCTCCTCTTGCCCTTTCTGTAGATCCTGATTTGATTCCTCCCACATCGGTCGCATCTCTCCAAAACATTTACCCGCAAGTTTAGTCAATCGATTCAATCAGAGCCACAGTCAGTCCAGCAAGAGTTTGCCTTCTACAGCTCAACCTCTTTACTGCAAGAGAAGTAAACAGTGAGTTCTTGCAGAAAGGAGGTTCTTCAGGTTCTTCTGTAGAAGTTCCGTTATGGCACATGAGGGGACTTCTGCCGGTTTCTATTTCGGTTTTACTTCCACAGATGAATCTCAAATTCCTCACAACTGAGTTTCACAGGCTCAGATCCTTAAACAGGAGCTCCTCTGAGGTCTGTTAGTGCAGATCATTCTGTGCTGAGGCCCTTTCCCCTTCTCACCAGGTTCAATTCGATATACGGTTCTATAGGTTCTCCCCAGGCTGATACTGGGGTTCTGTGGAGGTGAAGTAGTCCTCTAGGAAGCCCTGCAGGTACTCAAATGTAGGCCTCTCTTCTGGATCCTTCCTCCAGCAGGAAAGCATGAGCTCATGCAAGGAGCTTGGGCACTCTGCTGGACAAGGCATCCTGTAGCCACGCTCCACTTGGTCAAGCACTTCTCGGTTAACCATACCTGTCAAGAAAAACAGTAAGTTAGATTTTTGGACAGAAATCCTTTTGTGGTATGGCTCTGATCCAGGACCTTCCCAGCCTGCAGGGGTGGGAAGCTGGTTCAGGCTGGGATGGCAGCAGAAACATCCTGATCAGTGAGCAGAGCAGATATCAATGACAACAGCTGATCAAGTCAGATGTAGCAAGAAAAGGAGAAGATTTGCAGATGTGCAGCAATTGTGGGTATGCTAAAACACCTTATATGGTGCAACTTATGTGATTTGCCTATTGGATGTGTAGAAAGGTATCAGCTAGTTTTGGTCAATTCTGTCTCACAGCACAAGATGTTTATCAAATATTGAATTATTTTAAATCATACAACGCGATTTATTTTTTTATTTGAATAAGAAACTGAAATTATTATGTGGGTTTATCCTGTCAGGTGGAGCTTTTACCTGGATAGGGAACTCTGCCTTTAGTTGCCAGCTCTGTGAGCAGCACACCAAAGGACCAGACATCTGACTTAATGGTGAAACGACCATACAGAGCTGCCTCCGGTGCTGTCCATTTGATTGGGAACTTGGCTCCTAAGAAAACATTATGAAACTCAGTGTGGCATGTTATAAACACTTTAGGACATCTTATTCTTATAAGTCACTTTTTCTTCTGTAACCAAACTTCTCTCTCTCTGATTTGAGTGTAAATATTTTAAGTAGGAAGAGGAGACTTACCCTGTCTTGCAGTGTACTCATTGTCTTCAATGAGTCTTGCCAGACCAAAGTCAGCCACCTTGCACACGAGGCTGTCTCCTACCAGGATGTTTGCAGCACGCAGGTCCCTGTGGACATAGTTCATCCTCTCCACGTAGGCCATGCCTGCTGCAATCTGGAAGGAGAGAGGACGAGAAATTTAAATTTCCATGTAGTACACCTTTTAGTATTGAATTCTTGGTGGTTAGATGATGCACTTAAGCACACTGATCTTTTGTAGTTTTACCTGAGCAGCCATGTCTACCAGCTGAGGCAGACGAAGCAGCTTTCCAGCTTCGCCTTTAAGAAAGTCCAGTAAGCTGCCTGTGAACACAAACCCAATATTATTTAATTTACGAAAACCTAAGCTGATAATATGTCAAATGTAAACATCCCTTTCCCCCTTTTTTGAACAAGAATTAGTAAAGAGGATTATGAATTTGTCCGAGTATCAAGCAGGTCTGAGAACCATCTCTTGACACAGTCTGCTGTCATGCGCTACCTTGGCTCATATACTCTGTTACAATATAAATGGGCTCCTCAGACACAACGGCGTACAGCTGGACCAGCTTTTCATGCCGCAGCTTCTTCATGACCTGTGCTTCTTGAAGGAAGGCCTCTGGAGACATGGTGCCGGGCTTTAGAGTCTTAATGGCTACTCGTGTTGTACCGTTCCACGTACCTGTCAGAAGCCAGACAAAAAGACATTGCTTCTACAGTAAACTGCTGTCCTTACTCCTCTTAGTCCACCTACTCTCCAAATATAAAAGGTTTCCTAGTTTTAACAAGAAAGAGTAAATGATGCTCATGTTGCATCATAAAAGTTTAACCCATCTGCTAAGGTATGTTAGGGATTCTTACCCATCCAGACTTCTCCAAAGCAGCCCTGTCCCAGTTTGACGTCAAGGCGGAGAGACTCTCTGGGGATCTCCCAGGCATCCCTAGCCAGTCCCTGCGTCTGAGGTTTGGTCACTGGACAAACATCTGTTAGAGCGTGGCACAGTCCATCAGAGTGCTCTGAATGAGGAAAGGTTAAGAGTTACCATCAATGCAGTTGACATTTCCTAACTTTTGGTGACTACATGCACCCGAGTACTTACTGCGATAGTGGAAGACTAGCTGCTGTAGGCTGGTGAACTGGGTGCGTGAAGTGATGTAGAAACCTCCGCTATCCAGTTTCCTGATTTTGTAATGTTTAACATTAGCGCCTTTGGTGTTATCATAATCCAGCACTGACAGGCAATACGCCCCTGTGAGCAAGACAAAAACAGACAGACAGGTTAGAACAATAAAACCACATTGCTCCTGGCCCGTCTGGCAGCTGCTCTCTGGAGTTTCCTAGCAGCTGCGCTTTGGCTATTTAAGACCCTGCTGGTTGGATTAATGGCCAAATAACTAAGCCTTTGTCCTTATCCACTGCCCACCACTACAGAAAGTTTCATTAACCTTGTTTTGTCCAACAGTTTTTCACAAAACTACATTTCACAAGAATAATGATGACAAAATAGCCGATTAGGTAAAAACAAACAAAATGCAAATAACTTAGAAATGTGACAGGACTCAAACTTGATGCGATTTAAAAAAGGACTGAACTCACTTAGCAAACCTAAGCTTTACAGTGAGACATGAAAGAAAATGAAAAAAATCAATTGTGTTCGATCTGGAGTTTCACTGACTGACCTATTCTCTCATTAGAAAGAAACTCTAGAGCAGGAAAGACAGACTTCCCCAAGTGCATCAAGCAAATGTACCAAATCATTACCACCACTATAGTACTACTCAAGTACCTTCACTTCCAGATTTAAAACTAAACATGTAAAACTGAATTATCCTTTATTCATATTCTGAAAGCTAAAGAGCCTTTACATGATTACAACTACTACAGCATTTAGCCACTTCACACCATTTCTTCTTAGGTATGTGACATGAGAGAGACAAAAACCTGTCAAGAGCTCAGAGGAAAGGTTTCTTTAACAGGGTCACAATGTGAGTGCTTGTAGCCTGAACCTTGAATGATAAGATTCATCTTTTTCAACATGCAAGAGGCATGTTCATGCTCATCTCTGTCTCACTGCGAGCCTCACATTTGATATCTTATACAGAACACACCCAGAGGCCATGGCATCTTCTGCCAACAGCTCCTCCTATTCTCCCAAATCCTCCCCTTTTTCCTACAAGTGTTCACAGTTCTCCCCTCTTCTCAGTGTGTGTGTGTGTGTGTGTGTGTGTGGTGGGAGAACATGGACCTATAGCCGGGGGAAAATCCAGCAACCTTCTAAGATGACCTAGTTCTGACAGAGTGATTCACCCCTATCCATTCACAAGCCCAACCCATTCCAATCTTTTCCTTTTACTTCCTCCAAAACAGCCCCCTAAAGAGTCAGTTTACGTCACAGGGACCAGATCTGAGTGCAGACTTTCAGCGAAAGATGCAAAACTCTGCCACAAGCCCAGAGAACAAAGACACAGCGCCGCAGGCCAGTGTGAAAGTTAACAAATGACTTAATTAGCAGGTTCTACCTCTTTCAAATTGAGTCCCTGAAGATCTACTTATTTCAAAGCACATCTGCTACTCTGTGTAAGCCTCCAGGGAGGCAGAAAAAGTGTCATCGCTTTATTATTTTGCCCACCTCACACATTTTTAATGTGTGAAAAATTAAGAAATCTCGGGGTTTTATTAAACATGTTTTACAGAGGCAGTTTTACTAGATAATCATGGAGTGTAAGGAAACAACTGAAAAACTGATCATTTCACAATTTCATTACGCCAACAACTAATTCTTGTTTTAATTATCAACTTATCAGCAGTTTTTGCCACCTCAACTAATTGCTTAGTGTGCGAAATGTTTAAAGGGGGGAAAACATGAGCCCATACATTTGTTGTGCTTGCACTGTCCCACACCAAAATGAAAACGGCACATTAAAGCATTTAAAAAAAGCTGAAAAAAAGAGAGCATCTGCATTTTACTTAAACAATGAAACCACTTTAGCATAAAAATAGTTTTCAGTGGAAATCTTTTTAATGTCTTCGAATCCCTGCTGTCAAAATGTCAAATCTCATAGTGTATGTATGATATAATTTTTATTTATTTATACTTGGGAGGCCTAAACACAGTTACAATACATTTTAGAAGAATCATGTTGATCCACGTTTTGCACATGTCATCAGCCTGAAAAAACGAAAATACGCCTGCCAAAAGCCTGTTGGTCAAATAAAGAAATGCCACTTTGTGCAGGTCGAACACTGCTGCTAGATAGTTTTAATGTGAGAAAAAAAAAAAAAAAGCACTCAGGCTGATTTAATGCATCATTACGCGACTGCAGACCGGCAGAAGAGCTAATTGTTCTTGATAATGGTTCATGATAATGACTGTAGTCTCTGAAGTGATGCAAATGTCTGCTCTCTCACCTTTAGTAGTCTCGCTCTCCCTCACCAAGAAAGTTCCTCGTCTGTTCTGAGGGTTGAGAAGGAGCCTCTCCGAGTCACGTCGAGTGATCTTCCCAAAATACCACCTGCCAAAGTGGGCCACAGAGAGCGAGATCAGTGACGAGCTACTACTGAGCAGCTGGAGCAGGAATGCAGAGCTACGTTTGGATTATATGTATGAACTGTATGTCAGTACCCTTTATTTGTAAACATGGCCTTATCATGCATGGATCATTAAAATGCGTGCAGAGCACAACTACATGCAGGTTCTGCACTGAAAACCAGCTTTAGATGTAAATAAACTGCAGGGTTAATCGCATGAGGAGAACAAAGAGTGGATAACGTACTCTTCTGCTTGGATGGAGTCGGATGGAGCCACATAGTTGCTGGGGATATAACCGCTCTCTCCAGTTGTCAGGGAGCGAGCGAGCCACCAATCCCCTTCTCTGTGAGGGAAAGAGAGAGACAGAGAGATGAAGAGAGAGTGAGAGTCAATCACGAACAAAACTGAACAAGGCAATTAGAGATATTTAAAGTTTATTCAAAATCAGCACCATATTTCATTGATGAGGAACAACTTCTACCTTGTCTTTTGCTCAAAGACCCAAGAATATAAGAAGCTAAAAAATTTGATTTAATGATGTAAACTGAGGGAAACTGCACATGTATTGGGGACCAGTTTGAGCTTTAGTTTGTAGGAAAGACCGTGCATTCATTTATCAATGGCTTTGGACTTATGGGATTTGTTGCCAATGAGAAAAAACTGAACATTACTGGATTTATCCCTGAAATATTCCAGTAACTTTGAAACAGTGCCCTCTGATATGATCCATCCAGTTAAACTTCCACATCATTTGACTGAAAACCATAGTGCCATTTACACTGCAAAAGTGAAACTTAAAAAACCTCATCCCGCAAAGTTGATAGGATGGAGTTAAGAAAAAAAAAAATTGGTAAGATGGAAAATAAATGCAGGCAACCTTTTATTCCACTTGTCCCATCTTAGATTCAACTTTAGCTCTATGTAGAAACATGCAATATGTTTTATATAGGAGATATAGAATTAGTCCATCTCTATTTACCACTTCACGATGAAGCAAATGCAAGGATCGCAGGGACGGTGAAGAAAAGGTTGCATGAGGGTTTTTTTTTATTGCATTAAATATTACTGACCTGAAGCTGTACTTTTTCCTAGGAGAAACCATGAAGCATGAGAAAGAAAGAGAGGGAGAGATAACAGACACAGCAGACACATCAAAATGCAGCAAGGAGACACGGCAAGGCACGCAGCACGGCACAGACAGATAGCAGACGAGCTGCATAAGCTGTGGGATTACACAGTGGGCTGATTTAACTTTGATTTTCCATTTCAATGTGGGATTCTAATACTATAGGAGAGTATGAATATATTTCATTTATCTTCCATAAATGTCCACTTTAGGCCTTAGAAATACAGCCTGGCTAAACTCATCTAACTACTAAGCACTGCTTTGTAATGCTTCATTATGTATTTATTCTACTTTTCAGCCCAATTATGTAGTGCCAGGCTCTCAATAAATACCAGCAGAGCAGACTTATAGTAGGAAGTTATAGAAAGAGCTCATAGGAAAACAAAAAATTGTTGTGATTGTAAACACCTGCAAGAGAGTTATGTTGCAGATGTTTAGCTTAGAAACAGCAGCTTGAAAAAACTCGCAAAAATTACCCCCCCCCCAAAAAACAACGTAATTTCACTTGAACCTGTTTTGTTTTGTCCTGTTTCTATCTATATCTCAGTACAAAATGCTCCCTCTGAAGTCTCTTAAAAGATTATGATGATCACAGTTGCCCATGAGGAACAGAATGCATTAGCGCAGAGCTGTTCTGCTCACTTTTAGTAAACAGATGGGAAGGATCGACAGTTACCAGATCTGACTATCACCGCGTGTTCATTCATGTCCACATATGTGCGCGTCACAGATCACGTGTGCACCAAGAAATCTGTTCATTCACATCTCTGTGACTGTGTGGCATCACTACTAGAGTTACAGTGGGATGACTCTTGATTCTTACGTGTTGTTGACAATCTGCAGCCGGTCCCCTTTCCTAAAGGTCAGATCAGATGCTGTTCGTGACTCATAATCATACAAAGCCACAAATGTAGTGACGCCTCCTGAAAGAGACCACGGAGAAACAGAAACGTTCATTTGGGGAACAATACAGACACTGAAATAAAGACATTTAGCACACAAAAGGGTATTTCCACTTAAGATCAATGACACTGGTTTAACAGAGCTGGGAAATTTATTTTTTAGGTACAATTTGGTTTCCCAGGGATCTAAAAACAAGGTAAACTTAAAAGCACACCACTGTTCTGCATTTAATTTAGCAAAGATTCCCTCATCTTGTCTCAAGCCCAAACCCTCTCAGGCTGTCGCCAGTCAGTTTTTCAATTAAATTTGAAGAAGAAAATCATCAGTTAAAAACCAGTGGAATAATAAAAATATTATTCTAATAATAATAATAATAACATATATATAATGAATAACGTGTGTGATTTTTAGCACTGTGACCTAGCCCTTGAATTTTCAGCTTTTCAGGGTTGGATGTTAAGGTATTCTACTGCTGCTCTGAAAATGTATCTAATGAAAAATATTGACATTCAGACAGCATCTGTCTGACCGCCCTTGAAGGACAAAGGTATGATATTAATGGGGTTCTATGTAGCTTTATTTAATGAACTTGAGACCTAAACTGGGGAATTCTTCAGCCGATCATTGATTGGCTCATTAGGTGCGCAGCAGTAGGTTGCAACCAGCAGAACTGTTCTTCATATACCAGCAGGCCTTTGCTCTCTGGATGGAGCAACATTAACCCAGCCATCTGGCTGGTTTAGGCACATTACAGTTTAAATATATCCAGTAAATAAAATATGGACAGCGTGACATGTGGTGCTTCAAAGACGAAAAGAAGTTTTTAAGTCTGGCTCTTAGATAGTGAGAAAAAAAAAAAAAAAAGATGCTTTTAAATATTTTTCTGTGTAAATGTGACTCATTATGAATCAGATTTTGCTTCTTCCCCCCCCCCCCATCCACTTTGGGACTTTTGTGATCTCAAACTGAAAGCAAGTCCGTAGGCTGACAGAGACATCAAAGTTCTCGTCAGATTTATTGAATCCGTTTCACGACCACATTCACACAGGCAGTTAGCTCGTGTTGGCATAAAGACTGGAACCAAGAGAAACAACAAAATCTGCCTTTAAAAGCACTTCTAAAAGCTCACTAATTATACAGGAGGTTACTGTTTGTTCCCACTCAGTTCTTTCATATCAGGGTACGATGTGTTTCTGTTTCCTGCTGCATTTACTTTATTTAAATGTGGGACTAAAGCTTCACAGTAGTTTTACTTTACACTTTCCAGAGTCATCTTTCTAATTCTACTCTAATGTTTTATATGTTTATACAATCAAAAAAAGGTGACTTTTTAAAAAAAATCTTGTCTTTTCATGGCTTGTTGTTAAGAGGCGCTACATAAATAAACTTGTCCACTTTGCCCCAACTAACCCATTATCATAATGTTTTTCCTACCTGACAGAGGTCCTCTATGAGGTGATGTGACAGTTCCCGTGTGGTCCACTCCTCCGAAGAGAGCCAGCTCGGGAGTATTTGTTGGGGCGTGCTGGTGCTGCCCTTGATGCCCCCGCCTGCCTGTTCCGACGGCAGGGCTCCTGTTGGGTGTTTGGGTCTGCTGGGCGGGTCCCAGGTGGTGGAAGTGCCCGCTGTCGGAGCCTGTGCCTATGGTACCATCCAGGCTCATGGAGCGCTGGCCCGGCTCCTTGGGCTTGCTCTTGCCCGCCCCCATGTGCAGACCTGGGACCAGAGCCAATGATGAGTAAGCAGCACTTTAAGGTCCGAAGTGGCTTTGCTACTGCTTCTGTTAATCAATAAAAGTCAAATACATGCCATCACTGTATACTGTAGACCATGTACACTGCTATAAAAAAAACAAAAAAACAAAACAAAACCCTACAGTATCCCAATTCAGTAAGTGTTTATTTAGTTTTTTTTTTTTTTTTGCATTTGCAATTTCATCCAACATCTCTGCCATCATATCTGCCAGTCCTAGCAGCAAAATTTGACTCAGAGGCAGGCATATGAATGAGGATATTCTTATTAATATTTAAATGCAGTTTGACCCACAAGCATCCTAATGCTTTAACCCTTAATTATTGATGCCATTTCAGTAGACATTTAATACAGTGTTATTTTTAAATACAGTGTTCATTTTCTTAATTGTTTACTAAATCTGACCATTTCAGTGTGACTGTACAAATGTACATTTTAAAGATGACGATTAAAAGAAAAATGAAGTTCACTCAGGAAAAGGAAGCGACCCCATTTCAGTTTCTAGCCATTCACTCTCCTAAAAGAAAAACTCCTCTTGCTTCTAGCATCGCATTCATTTTAGCTCTCCCGGTCTGCTGTTGAGTATCCTTGGAGCTGCTCCAGGTTCAGTTAAAACCGTTTAGCATGCAAATACTCCACGAAGAGGGCACATAAAAACACGCATAGATTCAAGGTCGTTCCTGTCTGATTCAATCTGTTTTGAATCAATAAGCATTTACGTGGAAAACAAAGCTTCAAACAAAGGAGCTGTGGGCCGTACTGAAGCCGTGTGTTAATGCTGCTGAGTTGACAAGGACACAAACAGTTTCATCTCCAACAGGTAATTATACTGCTGCTTTTCCTTCACATCCTCATGTCAAATACATTTATTACAGCCCGATAAATGCAACAAGTCAAGAGTGCGCCTTCATCCCGAGTGCAGACAAAGACAAACATGCTCAGACAGTCAAGTGCACCCACAGAAAGTTAGAGTGCCTTGTTCACACACCAAGACCAATCCTCCCCTCCAGGCATAGCGGCGTGAGTCACTGCGAGACCGACTATTTCAAGCCAGCTGAAACAGAGACAGTCACACACACATGAAACAGTCTTGTTCCTTTGGAACCGAGACCGAGTGTGTGCGTTTCTGTGCATTAGCAGCTGTTCCTTGGTCTCTAGGAAACTAAGCTCAGTCGCACACTAACACCCAAACACAGTTGTGTCTCATATCCTTTTTCCAGCAACCCGTGTATCCTTATGAATGTTTCCAACACACTTGTGTTAGTCTGACAGACAGGACAGAGTTTTATTAAAAGGGAAAGAGGAAGGAACCGGCAGCGGCTGTAAAAAGAACGCGTAGGTGGTTGTTGTATACTGCAACGCAGACAGCTGAGGCTTAGTGGGTGTTTTAAGTGTGATGTGTGACTATAACTTAATTACACAGGTACGGGAATCCTCAAAGACATCCAAGGCTCCCACTGTGAAGCTGTGTTGGCGTGTAAGCTACAATGCGTGTGTGAACGTACACGAGCGATTTCAAACACGAGCGCAGTCGTGCAAGCTTCGCTTCAGCCCCTGCCAGGATGTAATTTGGTGCAGTGGAGGGGTTAATGTATCCCATGGTGCAACACTGAGTCATACTGAGACAAGCTCATAGGGCTTCAGACAAAGATGGACAGGGAAGTGGGAATTGTGTTAATCAATTTAAAGAGCTATTTTAGACATTGGCAATCAACATTATGGCCAGTTGCACTGACCGCCTCTAATGATCAACATCCGCCTCAACGGAAAAAAAAAGAAGAAAAAAAGGTAAAGATAAGATACATGTAAAGTGGGCCCTTACCACACGGGGAAACTTTTCATTTTGTCCTCTGTTACTTCGATATGCTACTAGGGGATTCCCTAGAGGATTGAGCCATCAACTTCCCAACTGGTGAATGACCAGTTCTGCCTCCTTAGACACAGCTGCCCCTAGTCAAACTACATCTGTGTGACTGGAAATTTATGAAAACTTCATAACATCCATATTGTTATGTACACCTGTTCATCAACGCAAATATCAGCCAGTCACATGCTAGCAACTCATTATGCATTTAGCCATGTAGGCATGGTCAAGACAACGTGTTCAAACTGATCATCGAAATGGAAAATAGCATGGCTGTTTGTGTCACATGGACTAATCTGAGTATTTCAGAAACTGCTAATCTACTGAGATTTTCTCATAGTATGGTTAATGGTCTGAAAGAGAGAAACTATGCAGTGAGTGGAAATTCTCTGGGTGAAAGTGCTTAGTTGATGTCAAATGCCAGTGGATAATGGCCCGGCTGCTTTGAGCTAATTGGTAGGCAACAGTAACTCAAATAATGACTCGTTACAAAGGTATTTGGAAGAACCTCTCTGAAGCCACAAGACGTCAAATCTTGAAGCAGATGGGCTATAGCAGCAGAAGACCACACTGCAAGCACCACCTTTCAGTTAAGAGCAGAAAGCTGAGGCTACAATTCGCACAGGCTTGCAAAAATTCCAAAAACGGTCTGATGAGCCTCCATTTCTGCCGTGACAATCGGCAGGTAGGGTCAGAATTTGTCAAGCACGGATCCACTCTGCCGTCTATCATAGTACACCTTTCTTGTCCCTCACTCGTTACCCGTTATTGTGGTCTATTGCTGATTCCACAGAGGAAAGACATTTTGATCTCAAGGAAATCAGTAATGCCATATGACATGTACCCATGTGTGTCACACATGCCAAATTTACATTTCACCACTTCAACTTTATTAGTATATGCACCACAGTGAATTTGGAGACTGCACAGATATCTCCCTGGTGGTAAATTCAGCAGGGTAAGCACTCGGCAGAGGAGTTCAAGCCAACTCTGATTCGCTCATTCTGGCTTTGATAGCCTCAAATGGATTTGGAAGACGTACTAATCATTAGGATCAATCTCAGACTGATGAGGAGAAGTAATGATTCTCACACACAGGTTTAATGTGAGCTGCAGTGTCCAGCACTTAGTTTAGTACTTCGCAGAGCAGCGTACAAACCACAGCGCCCTCGGAAGCCTCAAAGCCGGCGTGTTTGTGTAAACAACAGAAGTAGCTCTGTAGCAGAGCCTTGTGCCTTTTCCTAATATGGTGTTGCAACGGCCTAATATCAAGTGGTAACATGTGACCACATTAGCATAGGGGTATAAAATGAAAGACTATGGATTGGTGAGAATGGAATTAGACATTGTAGAGTCTTGCAAAAGAAAAGAGTAAGTAAGATCTGGAAAATATGTGAGAGATGAGGTGAAGTTGAGTTGGCAGTTTTAGATGAAGCAGACTGCACTACACACCTCGACTGCAACAAGAACAGGCACCTGAGCAGCAGGAGGGCAGGGTGGGAGGAAGGAATAGAGGAGAGAGAGAGGGAGGAAGATGGAGCAGGAGAGCTCCATTTTCATGGTTTTCCAGGACTAGAGATGCAGACTGAAAATTTCTTGGACTATTTTCCAACTTGCAGATCAATGGAAAAAAACAAGGAAATGGCTGACGCTACACAAGCAGATTACTGACCCCAGTGTTTATGAGGACGCCAGATACAATTACAGACCATTACATATTGCACTTTGTCTCATGGAAGATAATATCTTGTAGTGGATCAGTTGATGTGACCTACTTCACAGACAGGAGTGTAACAGTTATCAAGGTTTACTCTATATACCTCTACTTTTGGCCCAAACATTCAGTTCATACTTCAGTTTTTCTCTTTGATGAGATGAACAACAAAAACAATAAAAAAAAATAAATACCACAGGAATACCCTCCAATATTCTGATATAATTCAGTCATTATCTGACTGAGCTTTAAGCATCGCATTAAACTTGCCAGTACAGGAAGGTGGAAGTGCAGCATGATATTGTGAACGTTTTTGTCATGAATCTTGGTTTCTGCAGTTAACACTGTCAACAGAAAGAAGATCCTGGGTCTTTCTGTGTGGACTCTGCATATTCTTCCTGTTTCCATGCGAGTTCTCTATGGAGACATGCATGGAGTTTGATTAACTGATGAATCTAGGTGTGAGTATGAATGGTTTCTGGTCTCTCTGTTAACCCTGCAACAGATTGGTGACCCGTCCGGGGTGTACCTCTCCTTATGCTCCTGGCCCCATCACAACTGGTGTTAATTACATTTTTAGACAAGTTCATGACAGGCTCAGCAGATTGGCACAGAAGTGAAGACGTGCAAACCTGATCTGTGGGTTATGGGTCATGACCAAATCAGAAGAAAAGCGGTCAATCTAGCAAGAAGGCAAAACAGAATCTCTTTCAAACAGAAACTCATGTTGCTTTGCGCCAAATAATCATAATAATAATATTAAAAATACTTTTCTTTAATTATTAAAGAAAGTTGGCTTCGAGCATGAATGGATAGTGTCTTCTCAAATTTGCAAACTTCTTAAAGCTGAGGTAAGCAGCTGGGATTTTTGTGGCACTCTTTCAGTATTTTTTTTTTTTTTTTTTTAAAGGTTCCACATTTGTTACATAATATGTGGTTTAAATGTCAAGAGATAGAGTAAAGACATGCTGTAAGGTAAGCTCTGGATTGTTGGATTTCTCTATATTATATATAGGCCATATATAACCTCTTTAGCTCTCACTGTAAAGTCCACTGAGATACGTGTTGTTCTCAATGGAGACTATATAAATAAAGTTAAACGGAATTAACCGGTTCTTGATTTGCCTTGTATGGAGAGTGATTCTAAGGATTTGATACCCTATGAATCTAAACTTTCTGCTCATCAACAGGGAGCAAAAGCTGTGGAGAAAGCAGAAAAAAGTAAAGGAATAATAGCCAGCTGCCTAAATGGAATGCAGGATATAAAGTAGACAAGTCCTAACACCTTTCATGCTCTTCAACTGCATCGCATCAGGCCAATATTTGTTTCAATTTACATGTGCCCCAATATGACTTTTTAATCATTTTCATATCCATCTTGAAAGACTACTGAATGATTCTGTGCATACTGAAAGACTTTATGCTGCACCCTGTCCATACTGATTCCAGTGTAAGTGACAAGGGGGTCAAAGTGCACAGTTATCCACAATGCCAGTCATACCTGACATTTCCTCGTGTGCACAGCAGGTCAAAGCTGGCCTTTATCAGTAAATATGTTCAGCTCTTCGATATTTTTGTAAGGGAAAAACATCTGTTTTCCCCAAAAGAATGACTTGGTGGAATCCCAACTTCAACCTCATCCCTACAGAGCTGACATTTTCTGCAGTCAGCTGTGTTGCAGCTTTGCTTCCTCAACGCAGTTGGGATAGATTGCCATTGACATTGCTGCTGTGGATTAGCTTTTAATGAGAAAATACACCACTTTTGTTTGTCTCCAGGTAGCATCCATCTGTTAAACCTTTAAACTTGTTAATCTGTTAGTCCTACTGAAATTCTGCATTGTAATTCATTGTCTCACGGATATCTTAATCTACACACACTCAACAAAGCACACTTCTGTGCTGTTTTTCTGCAATTATTTTCAAGCCGAATCCCTAATTATGCAGCCTTTACAATCATTGTAGCCCCCACCCCACCCCCACTTTTTTTTTTTACCACCCTTTGCCCGCATCTCAACAAGGAACCATTGTTTGAGAAAACAATGACAAAATTTAGTCCGAAAAAGACTGGAAGATATCCACTTCACCAGAATAATAATGCAGAAGCTGTAGATGAGCTTCAAGTAACCTTAATGCTTTCTTGCACAGAATAAAAACTGCAGATGTTGTCTGTTACATCAACTTAAACTGAAATAGTAACATAACCATTAAATCTTTGATCATCCAATAACAATATTCTCTGGTATCTCTTCAGTAGACACAATCAAGTCCCTAAATGTTAAATAGCATAATTAGCCATAATGCAAAGGACCCATCCTAAGAATTTCTGACAAAATGACTGCTTTAAAGCACTACTTACAGTTGAGGAGTGTTTTAGTGCAATCATTCTCATTTTTGTCATTCTTATTTTGCATAGGTTGCCAAAAAAAAAACCAACCAAAAAACGTTTGGAGTTCCATATTAACCTTCGTAATCCTTCATCTAAGGCTGAGCTCACAAGCTCAACATGTCTGGTCAGGCACATAAGCACATTTGGCCACGACAAACCTCACTGAGTCACAACAGACGGTAACAGTTGCCACTGTGCTGCAGAGAGGAAAGACAGCTCCAGCCAATGTTTCAGCTGAATGGGAAAATTACGGTTTGCCCTTGGGAGGGGAGAGGAGGGGAGGCGAGGGGGTGGTGGTGGTGGTGGGGGCGTAGTAATGATGGTTCCTCAAGATTAAAACGAGAGGAAATGTGCACATTAGTGTCGCTGTCTTATTCCCATATAGATGTTGCATGATGAACAATGCAGTCCACAGATACATGCGTAACGTACAGATCATCTATATATAGCAAAAGTCAGAGAGAGAAAAAGACAATGCAGTCGCATAACTATCGAGCCTTCTCCAATTTTAGTCCTGTAACTCCCCAAATCAGATTTTCTGTGTTTTTTTTCCTCCCATTTCTTTTTATGATTAAATCCCACAGACTTTGGAAAGTGAAAGTCTCTGTCTAGCTGTCTCAATTCATCTTCCCTCTTCCTTAGAAGCCAACATACTCAGCAAAGGCGAGGAAAAAAAGCAGTGGAGGAAGATAAGTGGAGAGGAGAGGGGCACTGTGGCACTCAGCTGATAAAACCCACTTCCGCCCATCTTTAACTAGTGGCTCTGGCAGCGAGCGATCCGGACTAAAAGGAACAGCTGCTGTAGCCGGATTAATTTTACAGGACATCAGTCGTTCAGTCTACAAATTTATACATCTTATTAACGACGCTGTGTCATTCTAGGTCATTTACACACAGCCTTTTTTTATTATTTACAGGATTTTAAAATAAAGTCGGGGTCTGCTTTTTGAATCTGTTCTCTTGAAAAAGTCATTTTACACACATACTGTTTCACAACAGCCTGTCTGATTGTTAACTGGCAGTCAGTTAATCAGTTTTAATGAACAACTGAACATTAAAGAAGCTTTCACTTCTGTCATTTATTTCTGGTTTTCTTTGTTATGAGAGTAAATTGATGTTTTGGACGGTTGACTGGACAAAACAAATAGTATTAAGACGATATCTAGGGTTGTTGCAACTTGTAAAAAAGTAGACCTACATCATTAAAAAAAAATATTTTTGCAGGCCTATATCAAATTTCAATCTTTCACAGCCACATGAGGGGATTATGATGCATTTTCACCCACTTCCTGCACTCTTTTTGCTTGAAATGCACTTGTAAGAATTCAACAAGGTATTTAAATGTTCTTTCATAATTTGCTAACATAATGCTTGCATCTTCATCCAGTGATAACATCCAATACTGAGCATTCCCATGATTCAAGCCAAAAACCTGAATCCCCCGCCGTAAGGAAATAAGCTGGAGCTCGTCCAGAGCCCCCAAACCAACTCTAAATAGATTAACCACATAATTAAAACTCTATTTCCACGGGATTAAACGCCAGTTGTTGTGAGCAAAGCTGCTATCAAAGAAACACGGGGTGGGGTAGTAGCTGCCTACAGGATCAGCAGCTGTCAAAAATGATAATGTCTTTGCTATTAGAAAGAATCGTAAATTGAAATCAAAAACGTTCACTGTTCGTGTTTGCTAAACAGATGCCCACAAGGCTCGTAAACAGTGATTTGTGAATGGGAACCGGGACAAAAATAATAATAATGATGAAAAAGGGACAATGCTCCAGTGAGTGTCGTAGGCTTTGGCTCACATACAGCGCATATGCGGCCTGATGAACCAAAACAGGTGCTGCTACAGCTCCATTTTGAATTTCGATGGATTGTTGGCTTTATTTTCTGTGCGCAGCCGATTTGCTGCGTCTTCCCGAGTGTTCGTGATGATCGCCAAGACAAAAATGAGAGATTTGCACAAACGCTTTGCATTTTGCGGGGCGTAGTAAATCGTCAACAACCTAGCCCTGGCACAGACTGAGTGGCACTGGCCAAATGTGCGAGTGAATGGCCTGTGCAACAATGAAAATACAAGTCAGTGAAGAGGGGGGTAGCTTATCAATCCCTGTGTGAAACATCCGTGAGAGAAAAATGCGCAGCACACATTTTTTTTAAGAAAAAAAAGAAAAGCCGACATTGAATGCCGAAATAAATCTGCATTATCGCACTAAACTGCTACGAGCTCTAATTAACTTACCTTTGACGCGTCTTGAGATTTAGCCCAAAAATCAGAGACGCGCAGCGAGGAACCGTGTTAGATCCGAACGGCTGTCCTCATTAGAAAAATAATGGAATCGGATGGCCAGTTGCTGTGGAAACCCCGGGCCAGCCACGAATCCCATTTAGCGAATTTCGGCAAAATCACAGGAGGAGGAGGAGGAGGTCATGACGGGGACTGCTTTCAGGAGTTGGGGGCACAGCTGCCGAGCGGCTGCGGTGGGCCGGGCAAACCTGTTCAGCTGGGAAGGGTCGGCGGCGCGGTAAATTGGTGCGACGAAGTAGGAGTGGTGTAGTGTGGAAAAGACATGCCTCGTGGGGGGGAAGGCACTAGATAATGCATCACCAACGAAACACGAGAGCGCAAATATGGGGAGGCTGGATTTTACGCAGTAACGTCGGGAGCATTCACCACGTCACCTTGCGTAACTCGACGCCGGCTGTTAAATTCGCCGCGGCGTTGACAGAAATACCCCCCCCCCCCCCGTTTGGGTTTTCCTAATATCTTTTTATTAGTCACGACTGAAAACATTCTTATAATAAAGGTAATAAGACACTACGCGCGTGCCCTGTATGTTTACGTCTGTCGTTTGCTGAAAAGCTCCATTTAGCCGACTGGGAAAATTGGTTGCTAAGCGACACACACTTCCCTAATGGTAAGTTTTTGCTGGTGCAGTGATACCGGAACCCGGTCGGCGTTTAGCGGTGTTTATCATCCATCAGCTGATATCCTCTCCCACACTCCCGCATCAAGTTTCCAGTAGTTGAAGCGGAGAACTGAAACTACTTCAAGGAGAAGTAAAACGTACAATCCCAGTACTTTTTTCAATGACACAGTCAACTAACTTGAAGATATATTCAAGCAGAGGCACTATAATGTAGGCCCATGTCGCTCATAGAACCCTCGGAACTCTGCAATAGCTGATATTGGAAGTAGAATTCCCAAAAGCTTTTTAATTTCACTGGTAACTCTATACGTGCAATTCTTATGTCCCAGTAACCTTTGAAATGAAAATTAATTTAAAAATAACTGCCCAGATGCACATCAAGATGGCCAGAATTTGTCTGGAATACTTGGATTAAAATCAAGACTTTATACAAGACAGTTCATGTAAAATATGTGCAATACTACCGCTTTAATAAAATGCTAAATGGATCTAAACGAGGTAATAAACATCCCAACCAAATGGCTTTCTGAGGGCATCAACGATTAGCAAAAATCTGATCACTGTTTATCTCGGAATTTTGAATACATTTAAACATACAGTCGTTGTATTACAAATTTAGAGTGAAAACACAACCTAGTACTTTTGGACAATGTGAGACTTTGGTGTATCATCTATGGCATTATGATTTACTACACCAAACCACAGTTTTATAAGGTATGTGTTTTGTCATACAGAAGGCTGGGTCATGATGTCCTTCTCATTTCTTTACATGAAACTGAGGTTTGGCAATTACTGTAAACTGCTAAGGTGGATGGCTGCAGAACACATTTATTTCTTCCTTGTTATTAACACACAATTCAATCAATGATATTCAATTGTTACAAAAGAAAATGTATAACAAACACAACCAATGAAATACGGTGTGTAACTAAATAAACTGTTGGTAAGCACCATGATAATGAGCTGTTTTTGTAATGTGTTGAACAGGATGTAGTTGGTCCTTTTCTTGTGCCTCAAATTCAACACACCTCTTTAATTTTTTTTTAATTGTTTTAAATTAGTGCTTATACTTGTAATAACGAAATTCTTATAACGTTGGCAATGACCCAACACACACATTCTCAAGGTAATACACACACGCGCGCGCACAGACATGCACACAGATATTTATCGCTTCTTTTTGCTCTCTTTCTTTGGTTTCTGTCGAGGCTGAGGTGTTGGTCCTTTAGGTTTCTTTATCTGTTCAGCAGCCTTTACGTCAGTGGACTCGGCTTCCTCCTGCAGAGCAAACACAGAGCACCCTGAACAACCTCCAAAGGAACAGTCTTTTCATTTGTCCTTGGCACTCACTTAAGAATGGAAATATAGTGATAAAAGTCCAGCATTTTACAACCATAACTTTAATAAAATAATGCAAATATCCACAACAACATACTGCATAGAAGTAAAAGCAATGGACATTGTACAGTGCAGTGGCCAGTGGTCAGAATAGAAGAGATGGAGGCAGATCACCAGAGTGCCGAACCCTGGAGCAGCTGAAAGAAGGATGTAGCTCACAAGTTAGAGGCTATTTAGGTCACTTTACATACTGACAGCCAGTTGATTCATGTATAACTAGTAAATATAATGCTAATGTCATTTTATTCATCATTTTTCCCCCATGTTGAACTTGTCATAAAGAGTGCGTTTAATTTGACTTCTTATCCACATGGGGTAAGTATTATACATTTTCAATGCTGTTTATACAGTTTGCAGTTTTCCATCTCTACATTAAACTATTGCAGTATTAACAGACAGTTGAATGAAATTCCCAGACAAATACTGTACACAGCAGACAAAAGAAACTGACATTTTTCAGCACTTTTTATTTTCTGCCAGCCTAGTTTCTGTGAGTGTAATCTTTCCCATTGTTCTGGTGGGTAAAAAAGATGAAATGGCGACATACTGTGGAGAGTAATCAGTGCATCTGATAATGATGCCTGAAAATAGAGTAATTTGACAGTGGATTTAATTGCTTTTGTCTATAAATAATCTCTCCTGACAGTTGTTATTATGGAGATTGTGAAAGTAGCCCCGTCTTCACAGACTTTCTAAAACAAGAGACTCAGCACTACACTTGCTAAGTGGCGCCCAGTTTCTCTGCATTTCTTTTTAGATCAACTTCTAAATGTGACAGGCAAAATATAATAAAAATTTAATTATTTTACTTTCAGTATTCTAATGTTAACATTAGCTGTTCCATAGTATAACTACGTTAATGTGTTTAACTCATTGGAAACCATAATGTAATCAATTAAACTCTTCTGTGACATAACAAAAGACATATGATGGATCTGTGTGGTGTTACAGCACAGCCTCTATACCATATATCACTCTAAAGCAGAGTAAAATAGCCTAAAAAGTGTAAATTAGGTTGATGATTACACATTAATATCTCCTTAAAAATGGGAATAGAATAAGTTAACTGTGATGTAACAAATGCGCATGCAATTGTAGACATTTCCTAATGTATTTCTAATACACCTACAATTTTTACCCCCTCAAACTCATACTGTCATTCTAAGAATGAAGAAAAAAATAACATCGTGTGTAACAACCGAGAATAACAGTTGTTGGGTGCTCATGAAAGAGAAGAAAAACATCAGGATGGGCATATGGTGTACAGTGACAATTTGACTCAACTGTCTGCATTGTGCTTCAGTTCTATTGATTTGTGCATCCTTCTCTGTTTCACCTGAGCCCAGACTTATTCACATCCTTCCTGTGATGCTCAATGAAACCAACCTTACCCCAAGCTAAACCAGAGGGGAGGAGTATGCAGAGATCAATGGGTTACCGAGCTCTGTTAAATTTAATGTCAGAGTGTTCAGTGTGATGAAGATGGCTCTCTTTTAAGCTTGTTATAAACCATTGTCATGAGAATTTGCATGCATACAGTGTATGAATGTTTTTTTTAATATTTGGTCCTACTGCTTTTACACTGAAGGAACTGCAGCTACTAAAACACAGATTAGAAAATCAATTTGTTCCTTTTGTTGGCTATTCATCACTAAAACAACCTACTCAGTCAGTAATTTTACTTTCACTTTGGCGACAAACTGAAATGAATTCACTGTCCCTTTTATTAAGTTGGAGGAGAGTCTTAGCCGTGCGTAGCATTTACTTGCACCAAAAGCCTCACAGCTGGATTGTGCAGCTGAAATAAACTGTAACAACAAAACCACACAGAACAGTAAAATAAACATAACTGGAGATGAAGCATACATTTATTTTGACCACAGAGAGTGCTTGATGATCACGATTTCAGAAATGTTGGGCTTTCATGTCAACAGAAAACCACAGTTACCAAAGCCGGTGGATAACTGCTCTAGTGATACTCAGATAACACAAAGAAAGCCTGACTATGCAGAACTTCCTTCACAGTACACCCCTCAGGATGGGCAAGCAAGCACACCTCTCTATAAGACCCACCTGTTCGTGGCCCTTGGATGAAGGGAAGATGACAGCCAGGATGCAAATAAGCTGAAAGATAGCACCGAGAAACAACCCATAGCGCAGTATGCTTTCTAGCAGGGTAGGCTCAGGGATCTCTGGAGTGGACAAGTCCAGTTCTGCAGACATGATGACCCTGCTCTGTTACGCTTCCTCCGGTGACCTGCCTGTGAAATCAACGTGAGCAACGGTAGAAGAAAGACATGTAAACCATTAAGTGACGACAGGGTGCATTAAAAAGAAAGAGAGAGAGAGATTATGTGTTGAGATGTTACTCTGCCTCATAGCGGCCACTTTTTAAACAGACTCTCTTAAAAATGTGAATGAAACAGACACTCTGCTCCACTGTACTCAAACGGACTAAAACATAAACGCATTTCATGCTTACTTTATATATTTACTTTATTGTGGATACGCCTAGCTACCACACACTCACAGCGTTACAATGTAGCGAAGCACTTTGGCAAGACAGTGTTCGAGAGCGGAAAGTGGGGGGGAAAAAGCTCACCAGTGATGGAAGTACTTGCCTCGTTTTACCGCTACAGGAATGCAAACACCAAAGTCAGTTCTTCTAACGTAAAAAAGCTAAAGTAGTTCACAAAGGGAGAGAAAATAAATCACTTGTCGGAAATGACATCATAAATCCGCCATCTCCTTCCGCTCCGATAGAGGATTGGCTTGAAAACAACACCCTCTAACGTTCGTGGAGAAGAGTTTTTATTTATTTTATTTTATTTTTCATATTTTTAATCCTTGCGGAGAGATTTTATCCACAGTGAACAATAAATAAATTGAAAAGACAAAAAAAAAAAAAATCTAAGATAAATTTGGTGAAATAAATGTCATCAAGGTGGCAAACGCTTCTTTTTTTCTCCAAGCAGAGTTTCTGTGCTTCACCAGCGATGATGCATGGCTGTTTTAGAGCCACTGCTTTACAGGAAATAAGTTTCCATCCAAAACCTCGAGAGGTTTTCACCCACTAAATATTTTACAGCCTCGCCTCAAAGATGAAGCGTAAAAGTTAATAAGTGTTGCTAATCAAGATAATTACCGCCAATATTTTCTCTCAAGTGTGCTTTTTAGTATTGCTGCATGTAGTATTACTGCATTTCTATGCAGTTTTTCCAAGTTCATATGAGCACGAATGAGTCCTTTCACACTCTCGTTTTCCCTCTTTCTATTGCAACGGTTATTAAAACCGTTTTATGTCATCAGGTTTCTCCTTATTTACTTCTGTAAAAAGGAGACAGTCAAAATGTGAGTCATGATATTAATACGTGAGTTCAGATGCAAAATGCTTTTAATACCTTTTAATTGCTGCCACCTACATTGCAAAATAGCTTTCCTGTTTACAATCAAATAATGGAATAATTAAACCCGAAATAAATCTAAAACAATACTTTAAACATTCAGCTTGAAATTATCTTTGCAGAGAATGAAACAAAAAGGCAGTAAAAGATGCCACTCAACGAGCCTGGAGAACTTTTCCTGAAGACTAATTAAAGAAACTACAAGAAAGCTGCCTAAGAGAGTTCAGTCTGTGTTGAGGAAAAAAAGTGATCATACCAAATATTGACTTTCTTTCAAGCTGATTAGAACTGTGCAACCTCTGTTTTTGCCTTATATACTGTATTTACATTTATGTTTGTATGCTTCAATAAATTCACCTGTTTTTCAGTTTCCTACAAAAATATATAGAAATGAGGGCTAGCTCAAGGCTTTTGCACAGTGCTGTGTATTTTCTATTACTTAAAAAAGGTACACATTTATTATTTAGTTCCTTCTGCTTCCTATATGTAACAAAATGATTACAGTCAGTAAGTCAACACTCAAACACCATATATATATATACAAAGAATTTGTTTAATATAAAAAATTTTCTACAAGCTTACAACGAGCAATTTTACAACTGTATAAACAGAAAGAAGTTAAACAAGTTAAAATAAAAGAGTATAATGAATATATGATCCAGTATTGTTACTAAGGCTGAAATATATGATAACAAAATGGAAATGGAGCTGACCCTTCAAAGTTGTACAGAAATATGGTATATAACGGATCAGTCTCTATCGTTTCGCTTAAATTACAGTTACTGAAGATTTATTGTTCTTGTTCTTGATGTCTACAGATTATGCTTAAACTTTGAGTGGCTTCAGATCAGCATGATCACTCTCCATTGTGGCCTCTCATGTCTCTTCTTATGATGTCATTCACTGGAAAACATTGAAAAGAGGGATTAAGAACGTTCATATTTGCAGCAAAAATGCAAGTTGAGCTGCTTATTTCTATTATTCTTAAATGCTATGCAGATTATATATATTATATATATATTATATATATATATATATATATATATATATATATATATATATATATATATATATATATATATATATATATATATCGATCGATAGATCGATAGATCGATAGATAGATAGATAGATAGATAGATAGTGTTTTTAAAGCCCAATTGCAAAGATTTAAATTCTTAAAACAAACCTCAAGTTTGATCTGAAGGGTGAGAGGACCTTAAGTGCCTTATTTGTTCCCACCACCAGGTGTTGCCATAGTCAGACTTTTTGGGGCAGTTTATGCTTTTATTAAAGGTAGATAGTAGAGAATAACAGGAAAGGATGGGGAGTTGTGGGAAATACAACAAAAGACCTCAACTAGACTTGAACTTGAAAGAATGTTGTGGGTCGTGGTTTGCACTCTGGAGGCCTCAGCCATCAGTCCTCCCCAAAAATGTTCTAATTTTAAGCATAAATCAGTCTAATCGTGACTTTGCATGGCTGCAGTTATATTTACGTCCACTAGATCTCTCTGTTACGCAACATGGGTTTATCGACACTTATCAATGATTTCAGGATGTTACATCCTTACCTCTGATAGAAACAACATCCAAATGTAAAGTCTACATCAGAGACAAGAACAAAGTGCTTTTATTTATTTTTTTAACCATGGATGTAAATGTATCCGCATGTATTTGCCTGTACCATGTACTTTCTGTATCTTCCCTCAGCTACGGATGTGTAAACATAAACACTCTTCCACAGCAAAGCAGGTCAGGTTGCTTCAAAGCAGTGCCGCTGCTTGTTTCCCCATTCATTATCTACAAACACAGCAAAAACTCTAAGGAAAGTGCTTTGGGTCATACCAAGTTTCAAGTGAGCCCGTGATACTTTAACAAGCGTGTGTGCTTGCATGAGTGTGTGAAATGAGACAGTGAAAGTAAGACTGAAACAGACAGGAAAGTGGAGAGAAAGGCCCTAAAGAAAACCACAACGCAGGATTTGCAAGCATACAGTTGCAATATGCTTGTATGCACTGCAAATTGGACCACAAACACAAGGCTTCAGTATTTCACCTAACTGCTGCACCTTGTATGCACTTTTTTAATAATGTGTTTATATCACAGTGGTTACACTCGGAGGTGGGGGTGAAAAGCTTATCCTCATGACAAAGAATCATTAAATTTATAAACACAATAACAGCAAACATTTTTGTTCAGTCCCTTCCCAAAGTATGGCTGACTTATCTGTGCGCAAATATATTAAAAACAAACAAACAAAAAAAACTACCTATATAAAGATTCAGAAAGGATTAAACCTTGCCGACATTCCTGGGTGAAGTGGGAATTCTCGATGGAAAGGTTAAAAAAAACTGTCAGGCATAATTCCATGGTGGAAAAAATGTCAGGAGGACTTCAAGCATTCAAGCATTCAAGCAGTACATAACATTATACTCACCATCCTCCAGATAGGCATAACTGAGGTTCTCTTGTTTGATCATGATTTTCTCTGGAGCTCGTTCCTCATGGTTTCCTCTAGCAGGGGCGATCTGGGCCAGAGGCTGCCCACCTGGGTCCACCCGACTTCCAACCTTTGCCTGGACTTGACTTTGAATGTATCTCAGAGGTGGCGACTTTCCTAGTGGTAGTGCTGTCTGCATGTAACCATGATTACTTGACATTGAATAAGGGTCAAACGAATCACCAACCTGAGGACCTTCACCCAATTTGGGCAAAGGGGTTCTGGCACTGACACACTGGCTGGGAGCAGAGGCTGGATGCGGAGCCATTGGGGAACCACCTAGTAAAGCGCTACTGCAGTTGCTGTAACGCTGATTCCCAGTGTGGTACAGCACTGGGTTGTTGACCAGAGTGCCAGGTCTTGACTGGTAATAGACTGGTTGATCATCCAGTTGATCTGGGGTTAACATGTGGGCTCGGGGGTCTACAGTGGTTAGATGGTAAAGTGCTGAGGAAACATTCAAGGCTTGAAGGTTGTTGTCTTGCTCCAGGGGATGGTACAGAGACCTCATTGACATGCCAGAGAGAGACTGATTATTTGAATAGCCATAAGAATTCAGCTGGTAGTCATCCAGTGGTTCTGCTTTAATGGCTGAAAAATAAAAACAATTATTATTAGATTTTTCAGAGAGTGAGAGAACAATGCAGGTCTGTCACTAGACCAGTATAAACAAACAGCCACAGTCATCTTACTTTGCATGTTAGCATGCTAACATTTGCTGATTAGTACTTACTTTCCTATTTACAGAGTAAACATAGGGATGATGTAAATGCCAGTAGTTTTTGCAGGTATTGTGTTATTAGGCAAGGTGAAACCAAGTTTACTGGAAACTGTTCTCTTGAGACTTTAAATACAGTATATTAACTGAAATGTCACAGCAACTCAGCTAGTATAAAATGGGAAGAAGATATTTACAAAAGGAACATTAATGCCAGCGTATTTAGAAGCTCTCGAGTTATTTCAGTGATTGTGTGACCTAAAAAAAACAAGTCATTGCATCTCCAGTCATCTTTAGGTCTGGTGATAGTAAACACATGTAGGTTTCATAACCAGTGGCTGGAGTATAAATCAGTATAGATTGAAATGGCTTTAAATTGTCAGCTGCAATGATGTTACGCTTCTTTCTCTACTTCTTAATAATCTTGCCTCATTTCACCTAAAAGCTATAAATATATATCTATATATATATAAACCAATAAACTAAAAGCCTTTTTTGAAATTAGCCAGAGTGTGTCGGCGCTGTAATGTGGGTATCACATGTAGGCGTTAAAAAGGAAAACTATTTTTCCCTTTGAGAAGAAGTAAGATTTGCCCCCAACCCCTACGCAGTCTCTGTTGTGGCTGCAGTGTCAGCGTGCTGCTATAACTGATTAACTTCTGATTTCTGATAAAACTGCAGAACAGGAGTGTTATATCAGAAGTTTGTAACTGCATTAATCTACTTTTGGGGTTAAAATTTTAGAACTGTCAGATTTAATCTAACTAACATTTTGCAATTTCCTGTAACTTTTCTTTTGCTTTTTCTCATCGCTGATGGATGACTTAGCACACATTTGCCTCTTTTAGCAACATCAAAGTCAGTTTATGTTTTTTTTATGGTGTTTTTTTGTCATTATTTGCTAGCATAAGTTATGTAGTGCTATAATACAATATCTCTCTCCCGCAGAAAGATATCTGACAGATTACTATTATTAATGTTATTTCAACAGCTGTAACAGAAGAATTTCCCCAAAATGGGATTAATATAGTATTTTACTTCACATGCAGGGTTACATTATGCTGACAAGGTAATAATAAGATTTCCAGTGCTGACATTCAAATTCAAATTCAAATCCAGGCTGGGAAATGTTGACACTTGAATCACCTTCCTATTTCTCAAACATAGGAGGTACGCCTGTTTTCTCCGTAATAACAGAGCTGAGATGACTAAGAGATATACACCTATCATAGGAGTGTAGACGAAGTGCTGAGGCTGACTGCGTTTCTTTTTCCCATTGATGACGCAGAAGTTGACTTTGGCCGGCTGGCAAATGCTCCGGTCTCGATATGGAGGGACTTCAACAAACAGCATGTTCTATTGATAGAATGAGAAAAAAGGTCACGAGTCAGCTGGCACAAATCTCTACCTGTCAGGTCAAAATTAGTACAAGAAATAACACTTTTATGATACGATGATATGCGATTAGCACATTCATGTACTCAGTAAACTGAAGACACGGGCTTTACATTTTGATTTCTGTTTTGAGCACGTGTAAGCATGTACAGTTACCAGACAAATGACTTTAGCATGCATCTTACAAAATGTGCATCATAGTTTATGTGTCAGTAAAAGGGAAGTTAACTTACAGCTTGAGTTTTATCTCTGTCCACAGTGGCCTCCACTTCCCAGATCTGCTGTCCATCTGAAATTAAAAGGAATAGTTTTTGCAGGTTTGAGTCCCATTTTGGAAAATACGTGTTATCTGGTTTTTTTTGTTGTTGTTGTTGTTGTTTTTTGTTTGTTTGTTTTTTAGCACAGCTTAATTTAGCATAAGGGCTAAACAGCGTGGTCTACTCTTGGTCTACTGACTGCATCACTAAGACTCTAAAGCTCAGTAAATAGCATTTTATATTTGATTTGCTTCATTCAAAAGAGTTGTGGTTTATGTGCTGGACTATTTTATGGCTTTGGAGGTGGCTGGCAGATATTGCTACCATCTTACTCATCTTACTACAGGCTCACAAGCTGCTGAGAGTAGTTTTATTTTTTACCACAAAATTATATGTGGTGGTGAAGTGGCAAAGAATCCTGTAGAAACCAAAAATGTAGCAAAAAACCAAACAATTTCTACAAGTTTAATCAGCTGGAAACAATAATTCAAGCAATCAGATGATATGTCAGGACTTTTATTAACAGTACAGTAAGCACATTTGTCACAGACAGTGGAAAACAGGGTTCTCTTTTATGTCTGGTTTAGTGTTTCATTCCCATCTAAAGTTTTTACCTGCTGTTTCTGCTTTCTACCCACACAGTGAAAAACACAAAGCCTCTGCTCTGGGTCTTAGTCTTTATCAGTCTGTCTAACCACATCCTGTTGCATAAAACCCCACGCCAAGCAACAAGGAGGCTTTACATGCTTTCAGTTGTACCCATCCTTCTCTCAAACTATGTAACCCTACAATTTTGTGTGGGCAGAACAAGCAGTGACGAGGTGAGAAATTTCCATTTAGAAGTAAATAAAAGTTGCTACTGCCAGCAAAACAGTAAATGTTTAAGTTAATGGTTAATTTTATCAAAGGTAGATGTGGGGGCTGGAGGAAGAAGTGCGTCACTGAACGTTGAGTTATCCTGGGTGATATGCAAATAATCTAAAAATACAAATACTGCACGTGTACATGGACACAGGTAAGTGGGATACTGGGAGACCAACACAGGCTCAATTTTAAATCCTCAAAAAAATAAAAATCTGAAAAAAAGTTTGAAATCACAAGTGAACACACATGTCAACAATCCTTCTAATTACATAATTATGGACTGTAGATAAAAGATAGAAATAGCCACAGTGATGCCACACATTAGTTTGTAAACTTTCAGTTTGTTGTTCTGGCCTCACTAATTTTTTTAAATTTTTTTGTACCTATAAGGGACTATATTTGAACAGGAGGATACAGTGAAAGTTAGCAGCCAAGGCTAACATGTTTGGCTAACAAGGTGTATCATTAAACCCATTATAACTGTACTAATGTGCATCTTTTTCATTTTGTTTTAGCTCAGAGCTATTAATATTGAATTTATCTAAGTAATAAAGTTAGTAATTAGTAGTTTGTGCTTTTTATACTTTTATGCTTTGTAGACAATCCAATTTGCTTCTTTGTCTCCTCCATATTTTTTTGCCCTTAATAACACATATAATACTTAAAGTGGGTTACATAAAGCATGCCTCGAAGGCACCACTTGAGGAACTGCAGTTTTTGGCACTTTTGTCTTAGCTTGGGAATAATTCTACATTTTAAATAAAATTCCCGTGTTATTTGTGCGTTTTTACAGTAATTACAAAGGGTATGGACTACTACCACCAACATTCGGCTTTGTAAACTCAAGTTTGAACTTTTCTTTGAGTGGCTAACCCAACGATTAACAACAGAAATATGATGTTTTGATGAGCTTTACTGAGATTTTTTTTGTTTCTTTCTGAGTCTATAAACTGTGAAGTACCATAATATCACATATGAGGGCTTCAACCTCTTAGCCTAAAACTGAAGTTCCTTTGAGCGTGGCTGCAAAAACAAGTTAGTCCCTATAGACCTCTTTGTTAAAATGTTAAAAATTTACAGGGGAAATAAAATAAAGTCATAAGTACCATACCAATTGTTAGTCACCCATTTAAACATTATGTAACATGTCTCTCTCTTGTAAATGAGACATTGACTATCAATGGGATAACCTGTATAAATACAGGTAAAAATAATAATAATAATAATAATAATAATAACAACAAAATAACAAAATTGTTAAGCTTTGATGCTAACTGGCTACATGTGGTAATTGCTGGCTCAAGCTCCCCTTCAGTAAACAATGTGCAGTGTAGCACAGGGGCCACATCTACCCTTTACAAACTACCAATACAATCTTTGGGTGGCTCTTCTACAGTAGCTTTCAAAGAAGACCTTAGAAGATTCATTCCACCAAAGACAGACATTTGTGATTAAAAAAAAATACTCCTCACCTTGTGTTTTCTCCGAGAATATCACCTTTGAGTCAGATGTAAAATTCTGTCCAGTAAGGACCATTTGTTGACCACCGAGTACAGAGCATTGGTCCAGGTCCTGCCTCTCGACTGCAGGGAGCTCCTGAGCTGAACGCTGAGCTGTGAAAACATGAGCAGCTTTATTGTCATTGTAACACTAAAGTATACTGTATAGTGGGATCAAATCCAAGTCAGTTGCACTATTGACCATTATAGACTGAAGAACATTCACATTAAGGCTAGTACCTTTTTTCTGAGCAGTCAGCAATACATCTACAAGTGGTGTGTCAATGTTAAATAATATAAACCAACATGTTTGCCAACATTTGCTAACATCAACCACCAAAAGCTAATGAGAAAGAATATAAATACAAAAATACAGAGCAGCCGACAAAGCTTCAGGGTCTACAGTGACTCTCATGATCAAGCAGAAAGAAAGAAAACGCTCATATGCAACAAAATACTTCTTACAGCATTCAATAGGATGAGAGGCCACTTGAAGAGACATGAGGTGGCCTCCAGATTGAGGAATGTGGACACGAAAGACCAAGCGCACGCGTGTGTTTTTTCGTCCAATATCAGTCTCTCCATTTCTTAGTTCAATGTCAGCATTTCTCAGCTTCAAGATTCCAACGCAGTCAATCCTTTATCATGAAAGAGAAGACATATGACATAAAATCAGTGCTCAAAATGATATTTCTGTCGTATTTATAAAAAACTTGATTTTCTTCACAGTCCACGCAGACTGTCTTTTTTCACATTTAACTGATGCAATCTCTGCTATTTCAAATATTCAGTCAGTAAAAAGCTCTTTTTTTTTTCAAAGCAGCCAAAGTAGTGATCTCAGGCATTTTCATGGAAAAAGAAACTTCTTTGATTTTGTTTGCTATTTGCTGTTGTGACTCATCATATGTCACGTTCATCAAACCAGTTTTGGTTGCTGCTGCAAACACCCAGAGTTTGCTAGGTCTTTCTTGGAAAAACTCTCTGGCACACAGGAAGTGGTGCGTTTTATGTATCAGTTGTCAGCAGCAGCAACATTTTTGGAGGGAAAAAGATGAAAACCTTGCGTAGCTATAGCTTGTAGTATTTAAAGATTTAGCACAGTGGAAAATCAAAAGAAAACACATGACGACTCAGGTTGCTGTATCTCCACTCTGAGCCTTATAGTGCTAAATCACCTCAGTGGTCTCTCTTGGTTGAAAAACACAAGTGAACGACTTGTGGTGAAATGTTGACACATACTCTAGGCATTTGTGACGTATGATTGAGAATCCCCTTGGCATTAGTTTTACTCACACAACTCTCATGTGGCTCTTTGGCTCCAGAGGGATCTCCAACACTTTAGTGCCGTTGATCATCCTCTCCATGCTGGGTGTGGTGACGGTCTTCCCGGTGATGCGGTGGACCTGGTAGAAGGCGTGGGGTTTCAGGAGCCTCTCATCGGCTGTTCCAATGAAGATCTGCAGCGCCAGTGCGGATGTGCCTTGGTAGCCACGGAGCTGGTGACAGCAACAAGGGCAGTTAAAATGTATGCTTCATACTGAACTAAATAAACTTTGAGATCATAAAAGTCCATGCCTTTTGAGAAAACATTTACACCACACAATAAATCTCTTGTGTCTGTGGGAAAGAATTCCCATGCAAACTGGCAAAGCCAGAACACTGCTTTGCATAATCCATTTGTGTAGCATGACTGGGAAAACTGGTAATGGAGGCCCATTTTTTTACTTTCCAGAAACAGTAAATAAAGGACACCATGCACTAACATTTATATGCTCTTTTTGTGGGTTCTTGATTTGTAATTATAACTGTGTTTATTTGAGCAGATTGAATCAATGCATGTCTAAATAATCACACATGCATTGTGGAAGCACTGACATGTTATGGGGCTGTTTCTATATTTGCATGAGTATCAGCTTTACACAAAGACGTTTATCAGGAAATATCACCCCAGCATTTACAATCTCCCACTCCCTCTCTCTGGTACAACTACCACGCGTTCGTTTCCTCTCCTTTCTTGTATCTACATATGAATCCCCACACCTGAACCTCCGGGTGCCCTCCATTTGGTGTCTTGACAGCTCCTCGGCTGCCCTCAGTCTCATAGTGAGCTCTGTGATGCGATCTGGGCTGTTGTTGGATCAGTAGCTCATACTGGCCCGTCTGATTGGGAAATGACCACTCTAAAGATGGAAGTGGAGCCAAGGTGAGACCACTGGAAGAACGAAAGAGTTCAAAAAAGAGAAGTTTAGATTTAAAAAATCAAAACGAACCTTGTACCATAGTAGCTTATTAAAACTCATTAAAAACGACACATATTTCTTGTAAGTGATAAATTAAGACAAACATAACACCTGAATGTGGATCGTCCACTATGATGGAGTGAATGAGAAGGAGGCCACACAGTTGGGAGCATGTAGAAGGTCTCAGGTTTGATCTCAGCTCCACCCCTACTCATCTTTTCTTGCTCAATAGCCCAGTCGTAACCCTCGCCATATACACAGTCCTGTATTTTGGCCCTTCCTGGACTGCTATTCAGAATCTCGTCCAGGCCAGAGGTTGCGGTCTGAACTTGAGGGTGAAACTCAGCTTGAGCCTGGTATTGGTGCAAGTAGTAGGACCCCTGCTGATCGTGGGGTGATGGGATGGGGCTAGGACTCCGGGAGCGCTGCTTAACAGGAGTGCCCTCCTGACTAGAGTGGGTCTGACCGTAGAAGCGTTTGCCTCGCTGCGGCGAGACAGACCGGGAACGCTGATGGGGGAGTGGTGAAGCAGAACGATTCTGTGGTTGGAGATAGGTCTCATCCGTGATGCTGTTTCGAGGTGAGGCTCCTGGAGAGGAGTGGTTAGAGGATGTATGGATGCCCTGCAGGCTTGAGCAGAGGTCCAAGGGATTCAAGCCCATACCACAGCTCCCTACATTAGATGGCGACACACATGGAGATGCCAAGGGAGAGTAAGTATCTGCTCCCCAGCCAGTGGAAGAATTACTGCTGGCAGGGCTAACGCACTCTCTGTAGGATCCCCGGGCTTTAGATGCAGGACTTGGCTCTAGGGTTTGTGAACTGAGAGAGTCACCAGATGGAGTGATCTCAATCCTGGGGCTGGGAGCAGGGATACCGACTCGTGATGTCAGCCCCATGGTGTCAAACACAGCTCCTGATAGGTTTCCTGCGTTGGTGCTGTGAGAGGAGGTGTCCTGGTTAGAAGTTGGTGGGTTAGAGGTGGAGATGTATGCATCTTGAGGCTGGACCACCAGTAGAGGAGGCTGACTGTCATTGTCAAGGAGACCACCAGTGTCATCTGTCACTGATCAAAGAAGGGACACATTTTAGCACACAGGTCAGAATATCTGATTACTACAATACTGCTATTACCATGTGGTAACTTAAAGTGGACTTAAAGATAGTCAGTGTTTCAAATATGAAGTAACACACTTCACTTTTTTCATTCTTGCATCTATATGATATCCATGCGAGCAGATTAATGATTAATATGGTCACCTCAAATACATGGCTCTGGCTTCAGCACAGAGCCTAACCGGTTTTCGGTTTTAAACACTTTGTTTGGGACAGCAACTCAGAAAAAGTTGGCATTAAAGGAAGAGACACCTAAAACACCTAATTTCAGAGAGAAGATGAAGCAAGGCGCTGCATGAAGGCAGAATATAAAGTAAAACACGATTATTTTGTGAATAATATTTTTTAAATTTTCCTAATCATGCAAAGCTACTCTAGTTGAGTCCAAAAATAAAGATATGGAGCTGAAAATGAACATAATCGGTTCCCTTTAAAGTTTTTTTTTGTTTTGTTTTTTTTACCTAAAACATGTTTGAACAACATTTTCTCTTAATAAAAATCTATAAATTGAGAATATGCCAATGTTGGGGATGTGAGAGCTGGTTTTGCGTTTCCTCTCCCCAGTAAAGCTATTACTATCATACTGAACAAGTGTTGGTTTTAGTCAGGATGCCAAAAATGAAGAGGCTTGCAGATACATATTCCAAAAAAAAAACCAAACCATTCATGGTACTATGAGGATCGCTTAATTTTGAATCTACTTAACTATAATCTGTTGCACTCCTGTTTACTTTCCATTCAAAAATAGAAAAAAGGGTCTTGGAAGCCCTCTTGATCTTAGATTAAAAACAAAAGGATGATGATTATCGATCAGTGTATAATGTCATAATGTCAAGGTCTGGGAGCTAAATTTTCATAAAAATAAAACACAACACAGTAGTTACAGACGCATCCTCAGCTGAGAAAACGTGGGCTTGGCGGCAATAAGATCATGAAATGCCTTTAAAAAAATAAATAAATAATAAGATACTATGTTTAGAAAAATGCATATGCAATTTATGTATACACACCTTTATCACAGCCAACAGAAAAATCCGGTTGATTATACAGAAAAAGGTCCGAAAAGTCTAACTCCTCCTGGTTTATGTCTTGGCCCAGGCCCTCGGTGAGCCCCAAACCTCCAGAAGTCATCTCCAGCTCGGAATAAACAGGTTTGAATCCCGACGAACGTAACTGTTGTAATAGCTTTTGCTCAAATAAATCGTCACTTTAATTAAGGCGCAGCGTGGATAATTAACGCAACGGACGAAGTTACAGTACTTCACAGATGCGTTCAAAACATTAGAAACTGCGCAAATAAAACATCTAACTGAGCGAGGTGAAAAAAACGAGCGGTGTCAGACGCTTCCTGTCACTGCTGATGATGACAAGCAGGCCTCATCTCTTCCTGTCTAAGTTAGGTAGGCTGATTTTTTTTCTAAGATATAAAATCTATAACGTCTGCTGATATCAAATCATAAAAGTCGGATTCTTTTTTACACATTTTTCTTTTCTTAAATGCACCTTTTATTCCTTCGTATTCGACCTAGTTATCTTTTTTTCGGAGACAAAAGATTTTATTCAACTGGGCACCATAAAATTTACGACTGACACACCTCTTTTAACTCTACCTGTTTTTGTTCTTATGTGCAGCTACTATCAAATATGTGTAATATGAAATCACATATCGATATTTTTTGTTGGAGAAATCTGTGAAAATTAGACGATTCTCCATGATCCTAGCCCCAATAAAATCGTACTTACAATCTCTGGTCAGTAGGTGGCCGTATTGCACAATTACCGCCAACACCCTTTTTTTTTTTTAAATTGCTGTTCAAGTTAACTCAACTTGACTTTGAGACGTTCGTAAATATATTGATTGCTGCACTTTGACATAAACTTACTGTAGTTGTGGTTTTGACAGCTCTACTTCCTGTTATAAAGCAGATGAACATTTAGCAACCACAATTCACACTTTACTCGACATAAGGTTTCTCTCATTCATTAAGCTCATTTCTAGCTCGTAAATTCTAGTCTTACACTCCCCTAAAGTACTTTATCATTCACATATAAATAAAAATCAGAACAATCCTTCTTTATCTTATTTTGACCCTCAGTTCATCCACGTGCCCTTCTTTCCTTTAATTAAGCTTCCCAAGCAGAGGCTTTGAGCAGCAGGTGGGTGGGGTTGTTTTTTTCCCCCCAGCCAGAGCCGTGTGCCGGAGATGACCATATAAGGAACCCCTCCTTCCTCCTCCTCCATGACATCATACAGAGCCAAGGGCGTTAAAAAATGAATATGAAAGGAAAAATCTAAAGCAGTTTTGTGTTTCATAGCGATTAGTTGCTCATATGCCTCTCTTATATCAAGTTTTATGTGCCTCGGCATGCATGACCAGGCTCTATAGCTCAGTGGTTAGAGCACTGGTCTTGTAAACCAGGGGTCGTGAGTTCGATCCTCACTAGGGCCTGCATTTGTGAAATTTATGTTATCTGAATTGTTTACATAAGTAATTAATATGTGTCATTTAAACCAATCTCAGGAAGAAACATAACCTCTTGGGAATTTTTAATGCTACACTCAGTCACAGAAATATTGTATTTTACTTTACATGCAGAGATTTATAGAAAAAATTGTCATGAAAATTACATAAAGAAAGTAAGATTTTTTTTTTAAGGTATTCTACTTCCATCAGTTCTCCTGAGTACTGAGACTGTTCATAATCGCTGTTGAGCAGAGTAACCATTTCAGGTTTACATATCGAAATCACCCGAGGTCACAGCTAAGTTCTTTGCGCACATGGCACTTGTGAAAATAATTAATCAAAAAGTGAAGCGATGTGTATGGATTGCTTTTTATGTAAGAAACTCCTCCTGTAATCAGCCTTCTCAGTCCAGAAAGCGTCCTCACAGGAGATTTCTAGTTCCAGCAATCGGTGGAATATGAACTCAGATCCTTATTCTCGAGTAAAAAGTATTTACAAAAAGTAGTGTAAGTGTGTATGTAATGTATGAGATCACGAGCCAAAACGAGGGATCACGAGGGATGATTGATAATGGATTGGGGTTTTTCTCCTTTGTGCATATGTGTGAAATATTAAGTAGTTTTACATATTTTGTACTTTAAGTAGTTATTTAAAATGAAACCACCTGGGAGTTCTACAAGGGAAGTTCATCATCAGTCTTTGCTGAAGCTGCTCAAGACTCATAAAGTGACAAAAGACCTGACAAGATGGAGGTTTTTACTGAGGAGCTGCCAAACCAAAAACTATTTTTCATTTTTAAGAGTGCTTTGTACTTTGTTTTATGTCAAACATTGACCTGAAAACTAAGCAGATCTGTCAAATAAATGCACTGAGTACAACACAGGATATGTAAGTCCAGGATCTTTATTTTATTTTATTAAACTGAAGATTTTGCAGTGTAATACTGAAAATCTGATGTTACTTCAGGGCTTTGTTTATTGATTGATTGTTGATTAAGCGTTGTTGTTTTTTTATTGATCCCTGCATAGGTAAGCTCATTCTGTCTTTGTTTAACCCATCTGAAATACTTAAAAACAGTGGGGGGGAAAACAGGGACTAAAACAGTGCTTAAATCACTTCACTTGATCTTTTATTATAATTATTAAGTTCAGTTATAATTTCATAATTTACTTTCATAACACTAGAAATCCCACTGAAACATCAGACTGTGGGATTGTGTAACATGTTTTTCACATTGTGCATTTGAGGAATCCATCACTTTAATGGCAGGGGCGGAGCAAAAGGGTGAAAAACAATAAGTTTTGTTAGTTTTGAAAGATGCACTCCCCCTCATGCACCTCATAGTGGTTTGGTCCATTGCCTACTATTACCTAACTTTTACTTTACAAACTGTAAACAAAGGATATGTGAGACACTGCTATGTACTTGTACCACTCAGTAAAAGCAAACATATTTACTGTCATGGTCCTGCGACCATGACTCAGTGACTTTATGTTTATGTACTTATTGTTATTACTTTCATTATTATTCATGGCTGTTTTGGGATGGTTTGTGTTTGGGATTTTAGACACTGGGTTCTGGGTTTGTGCTCCCTCTGTTGGTCCCTGGTGTTAGTGTTCCCCTGTCTCGTCAGGTTAATCAGGTCCAGCTGTTTCCCCCATCTGTGTGTGATTTCCCAGTGTCTCTTTGTGTATTTATAGCGTGTGATTTCCTCTGCTCCTCGTCGCGTCGTCTGTGTTCCTACCTGTGTTCATCCTCTGTGTTACCCTGCGTACTCTGCAGCTACCCTGTGAAATCCTCTGCGTGCTCTCCCTGCTGTTCTCCCTTCGTGTTCAGGTTTGCCACTCCTTTGTGTAGTTTCACCCAGTTTAGTTTCGTCATTAGTTCTGTTTGCCATCTCCTCTTTATGTTTGTTATTATCAATAAATCACCCTCACACCTGAATAAGTGCTGCGCTTTGAGTCCTCCTTCCACTCTCCACACGGCCGCTGCCCCGGACCGTGACATTTACTGTCACGAACACACTTTTTTATTAGCTTTTTGACCTTGATGTTAAATCTTGTGCTTCAGTGTAGATGCTATATTATTGTCTCTTAATGCATGTTTATGGAGTTATAAAATTCACCATAACTCACTAAATTTTTAACCAGCTGAAAGTTATTTCATTTTCATGTTCACAGCTGTGAATTACTGCTTTGCCTAAAAAGCAAATCTTTGCAAGGTGGGAGAAACAAAAAACATGTAAACTCCACACGGAAAGGTGTGTTTAAAGATATATTTATTTGATACATTTGTTTTCATGAATAAAATATGTCTCTTCAAAAAACGATGTACAATCTTGCAATATTATAATTGTGCTTATATATACAATAAAACATAACCCATATATCAATATATATATATATATTGATATATATATACACATACACAATAAAAAGCATAACAAAATACTTGGACTACATTCTACATGTCTAAGATCAAAGATTTGAGGACAGCTGCCTTGGTACAATATTCACTTTGTACATAACAACTGGTACTTTGGTCAGTCATTAACAGTCATAGTTTTAAATATGTCTGAGGTATTTGTGGTAAGATTAGAGTTATAATAATTGTTGTTTTGTATTTTATTTACAGAGCAGCAATGCAGGGAGTCACTGGACCACTGGGACAAGCAACAAAGTTATCACCTTTCTGTCGCTCAGTCCGGAAGAGCTGAATTTAGAGCCTGGAAGGGAAGAAAAGATCAATTAGGGCTCTTCTGAACTTGATGGAAATGGAAATAAAAATATAATTTGGCAGATTCATAGTTACAGTTGTCTAACTTAGATGTAAATTATGATATCATGTCTACATCTCTGAATCTCAACATGTGTGTTTCTGTTTGTTCTGGCTGCAACTCACTGCCTGCAAGTGAGGCATTTAGGGAACATCTGGAAATTGTAGCTTCCCAGAATAACATAGATTACGCTGTGTCCAAACAGGCTCTGCATAAGACTGTTAAAATAAAGCTACAAACAGTAGCCAGCCAGAGTGATTTAGGGAATCTTTGTGCCACTTCCATCTTGACTAATTCCTAAGTAGTCTAGACATTTAAAACTGTTCTTACTTCATCTCCTGATGAAGGCGACAGGCAATTCTCTATTGGGAACCAAAAGCCCTGAATGGATGACGTCAAGCGGCTCATTATCTGTTGCCACAATCTCATAGTCTCTGACCAGCTGTAAGAAAGACAAGCAAAAATCAACAACTGTTCAAATAATGGCATTTGTTGAGGACCATCTTGAGCTAACCACTTAGGTTTTAGTCACTGATCGTACCCAGCACATGGCCAGTTGCAGCTGAAGCTCTGCCAGTCGTCTGCCGATGCACATCCTCTTTCCAATACCGAAAGGAACGTGGGCAAAGGGGTTGATGGTGTTGTTCTCGCGCAGCCAGCGCTCAGGTTTGAACTGCTTGCCATCATCAAAGTACTCTTCGTTGGAGCCCAGTGCATGGCTGTTAATCATCAACACTGTCTGTGAATGGAGGAAAAAGTATAAGTTTTTGGTTTTGTCCCTATTTTACAGATGAACGACGCAGTATAGTAGATAATGAGACTAAAGCCTGAGAACATGAACAGATTTTCTTTCTAAAAAAAACTCATTTAGACATCAGTCAAATGTAAATTTTCACAAGAATGGAATCTGCTTATGTCAGGTGTATGACGACTACTGTCTAAGCCACTTACTCCTTTGGGAATAGCATAATACCCCAACACAGTGTCCTTGTCCAGGGTTCGGCTTGTGAATGGAACTGATGGTGATAACCTGTAGGAATTAGACAAAAAATACATGTGAGATTATGACACAGTGACCATACTCATACTACAGTATGTATAAGCTGCTTAACAGGAGATAAACATATTCCGGCATTGTTCACAGGGTAAAATAAGGTGAGATATAATCTCCAGTTGGGGGGCTTGAACAGTACATTCCATGGGTGATGTGGTTATGTTGGTGGACTTAAATGAAATGTTAGACAACTTGTGACTTCAAAAGGAGACCAAAGGAGAACCTACAAGGGCTAGGAAACAATTTAAATGTGACCACATGGTAGACTTTAAGCTTGTTGTTGCTGGTCATGCCACCACATCTCACGGAGCTTGTTTTTGAGGCAGTCATGCGTGTGAGTTTTCATTCTTAATCTCTCTGTAGTACGAGCCAAAATTATGATTTAAGTCTGATTTACTGCTTGGGAAAAACTAAACAAAACTGATTGTTTAACTGGTGTCTAATTCATTCATTTAATAGGAAATGGAGATTATTTGTATTTGTCGTATTTGTTTTGCTTGTGTGACTCTTGCACCAAACTCCTATTAAAGAAAAAGATTTTCTATAACTATATTTAAATTTAACCAGTCTATAGTTAAACTGGTGTATCGTTTGGATTTCTAAATGTATTTAATTGTATTAACAGAGTATGTTTGGCACTTTTCAGAGAGGAAGATTAGATACTACACCGCTGCTCATAATATAACCATCAGTGTTAATGTACCTCATAGACTCTTTGAGGCAGGCCTTGAGGTAGGGCATATTCTTGATGTGCTCTCCACTTGGATCCTGGTCAGGAGGCACGATCTCTCTGATCTCCTGCAACAGCTTCTTCTGGGCGCTGGGGTTTCGTGACAGGTTGAAAATAAACCACAACATGCTATTGGCGGTCTGAGAAACGTAACAGCAAGACAGAGAGGGAGGAGAGAGAGACAGAGACAGAGATTGAAATAAGGAGGTAGTGAGGAGATGTCTCTAAATGAGGCAGCTACGCTAAGTGCATTCATCAGTGGGGTCCTGAAAGGAGCTATGGAATGTTTTGGGTTCCTCAAAGGCTCCTCAGTTACATCTACTACATTAATTTTCCGCTTTTGAAGGACTGAAACTGCAGCACCTTTTTGTTTTAGAGTTTACAAGGTTTTTTTTTTCTTTAACCACTTGAAGGAAAGTAGGTGAAAGGTTGAAATTAAAAAAGCAAACTCATGCTTGTTCTGTTAAAGTGCAGCTTGCAGTTTTTTGTTCAGTAAAGTGTGACTAAACAAAAAGCTGTAATAGACAGAAATGGCTTTAAAGCTTCGCAGCATTATGTTTCTTTGCCTTCTGCATCTAGCAGCCATTAAAAATGGGTAGAAGTGGCCAGCTCGATCAACAAATCACTAATCTGTGTGACTGTTAAAGCCAGTCAAAGGACTTCAGCAGCACGTTTGCCACCATGTGGTGAGAACTAAGCTGAGCTGAATATAAAAGTGTGATGTAAAAGAAAAATTCTGGCGACTACAGATTCACTGAAGAGGTTGATAGAAGACTACATCAATTTACATAATAAAAAAGGATTGTCACAAATAAAATTGTTGTGTCTGGGTGACACCACCAGGGGGCCCGATTGTTAAAAAGAATACCAGGACTAAACCTGTCGGACATTAAGTAGCGCCACTGTGTGGCCAGTTATAAAACTACAGTTATGCTACCAGTTCTTAGTTGCTTGAAAGGTAGATTCTACTGGCTAATGTCAGCCGTCAGAAACACTTTCAGAAGTCAGAATTTCTAGTTAACTGTTAGCTGTGTTCTTTTTCAATCAAATTTATAAGAAATAATGTGTTAATTATTGAGTTTTAGAGATGTCGGTATGTATTTATGTTTGTTGGACAGAATGTTAGCATTGGTTTTCATACTAAGCTAAGTAGCTGTAATGACCAGACAAATAGGAGAGCGATGTCCATGATTTTAACTATCTCAATGAGAATTAAATGTATATGTTTGTGGTGTAAAATGTTACTCACTGTCTCAACTCCTCCAATCTGCAGCTCGGTGATGGCCGCGTACAGCTCCTTTTTTGAAAGGCTGCTCTGGTGTAAGATGTCACCGATCAAATCATCAGGAGCTCTGGTTGCGTTCCTCTTCAGCTTCTTGTCAATGTAGACTTTGGCTGAGGGAACAAAAACAGTCACGATGTAAGCATGCTCATTTTAAAGTCAAATCTCATGTGTTTTGTTTGCACTTGAAAAGTTGGCTTTTGGTTGTTACTTTATTTTTTCTGTCATGTTCTCAGCTGCTTTCAGGCAAAATAGTAAAAAAAAAAGATTGTTTGCTCTTGGAGCTCTGTTGGCTTTTGTGCTGGTTTGAAATCTCACATATTAAAGGCTAACTGTCAGGCCTCTTTAATTGTAACTCTAGATGTAAGGAATACACGTGAAGTACATACAAAGTTATTTATACATAAAACAAAGAATAACTTTTTTTGTTTCTGTTTTCGGGCTAATTTTCGTTACTGTTTTCTGAAAGTGTGTCAGTTGTTTTTTTATCCTTTCATAAAATGCTATCCATAATCTAACTTGTCTGACTGAAAGACATATATTAAAGACAAGATATTTTGGTGCTGTACTGAAAACACATAAAAACATCAATTGTTGGTACAATAAGTGGTTATGTGTGAATATTTGTAAGAGGTTGAAGCAGCATAATCTTCTTTATCACTGTATGCCACTACCTTCTGCTACAACAAATATTTGGCATATTTCTCCCTCATGGGTCATGCAGTTTACTACAACACTGAGTACCAGAGCGCCAAGTACACAAAACACTGGCACACAGTTCAGATCTCGCTGCCACCCACCCACCCTCGTCTGTACTTTCCTATTGATGTTCTTACTGGAACTGAGCTCAGACAAGTGCAAACATTACAGATGAGTGGAGACAAACAGTACCCTACGACAGTAATTACTGCAGGCGGGGGAATCTTAATTTTCTAATTTTGTGGCAAGGCATAAACTCGCACCTGTGCTGAAAATGCGGTCCCATGCTGCGGTGTGGTCCTGCCATGTTTTGGTGTTGAGGCTCTTGTGGAGCTCTACTGGTGTAACCATCATCATGCCAAAGGTGCTCATCATCTACAGAGAAACAGAGCGACAAGAGAAGACAGAGTCAGAGAGAAAAGGATTGGGAGTCTGATGTAATCCATTGTCACTCGTGCTGAAAGTCTCTGATTCAATTGTTTTCAAAGCTTTTTCTATACTGTTGCCCCCATTACCCTGAGACCTTTGTAAGCATATTTTTATTATCTGTTAACGGTATTGGTTTGCCCCAGAAAATCAGTGAGAGTGTTAGTCACTGAACTGCTGCATCACTTGGTGAACCTGATGAACTGCGAAGTTTCCACAGGCTCACAGAGAGAGCCAGCTTCAGTCCTACAACTGTCCCCTCTTACAAGTCACAGTGCTCCTATACTCACTGTTTTCACAGCTGTGATGAAGTTCATGGCTTCCTCGTTGACCGTCTCTTGCAGAAGACCAAATCTCTTCCCATAAAGGATGAGACAAATGGCTGTGAGGTGAAAAAGAGCAAAAAGTGAGATTCAGAATGCCAGATTTTTACTTTGTACAGGTCTGCAATGTCTCAAAATCCTTTTAGTTTATGATTATCTTTTTAACATTACAGGTGACAGAAAACATCATAGCAGAATATTGCTTCTATAAATAACATGGTTGAAAGCCAAAGATATAATTAGGGTTTTTTTTCGGTTTTATAATGATTCATTTTGAAGCCCACATTCACTTCATTTATCAGAGTTTTCGCGCTTTTTATTTGCCTTAACCGACCTTGAATGTATTATCTGTAAATTATCTGGTTTTAAAACCGTTTAAAGGTAACACCTGATTCTTTCAGAGTTTCAATTTCCACATTTTCTGTATTAGACGGTTAATCGAGAAAATGATCGGCAGCTCAATCTATGCTGTAATAAAAATCCCAGTTGTAGATTTAACGAGGAATCGAATCAAAAATAGTGAACTTACTCTCAAACGACCATTTATTCAATTCGAAGTACAAGTCTTCAATCTTCCCGTTGTTGCTGATGTTTCCAATTCTGCCAACGAAGTCCACCAACACCTGTTTTTACAAGCAGAAGGTGTCAGTCATCGATAACTCTAAGAAGTAAAAGCATATATTCTTTATGTAACGGAGTCTTACCTCGTTTATTTTGCCATCGAGCTTCACCACTTCTGTCGGTTTCATGAGTTTCTGCTGAAATGCGCTCCTCACTCTCTGCCAGTCCTTTCCTTCCCTGCAAAACAAAAGTAAGTGCGTTTTAATTTAAAACATTTGTGCTTCTACTTACGTCTCAGTCTGCCTCCTGGTGGGTTATTGCCATTTTAGGCACCAATAAAGGAGAAATCGAAAGACCACTTACAGAATTAGGAGTCCGTACGCCTCGTCTCTCAGGTCTCTGTATGCTTTCCAGGGTTTGATTTCCAGCCTCTGAGGGTAATTTGCCTCCTTCCTATAAAGCGCCTCCAACAAGCAAGGTGCGCCAATGTGCACAGACTCGAAAGACCCCAGCTTCATCCGGAATATCTTTCCGAACTTCTTATGATAATCAACCTGAAAAAAAAAAAAAGATTCAAGTAGTTATAAAATGTCATGGAAAATAAAAAGTGATTACATCTGTTTTGGTCACATTTTAATAGATTAAAAAACACTTGGAATGTTTATGGTTATATGATGACATATGATAATACTGTACCAATGCCTCATGTTGCCTCGTCAAACCGCCTTTTCTTAGGAGTTCAAACAGACTGCCGACCAGGGGCCAGTTGGTGGGTCCCGGGATCTCGTCCAAACTGTGCGCTCTGAATGCCGCATGAGGACACGGTGCAGCCTCCGCAGCATCCTTCTCCTCCAGCACGCACACTGAGGATGTTGGCTTGAAGTGCTGCAGCCCGACAGACTTCTTCTTCAGCAGCTCAACTATCTGAGGAACTTTTTGGATTTGCGCCCTCATCCTCAACTTTGTATTTATCTATTTTTTACTCAGTTAGTACTCAGATGTTTAACAGCAGCTCCCTTTTCATTACCTAGAGGTTGTTCTAGTTTCTTGGAAAAGTGTTACTCCATACCGCATTATATATACTCTGAGAGTGTTTATTCCTGCCGTGCACGGAACCAATCAGGGGCCGGTCCTGCATGGTGTGGCCGTCGAGCCCGCCATTCATTTATGGATCCAAGTTGAGAGGATCGTATGACCCCAGATAGACCGAGGAAGTGCCCTGACCCCCCCCCCCCCCCCCCCCCCCCCGCTTTATAAATAAACACACAGGCCACTGCGGAGGTGACGCGGTTCGCTTGAACCTGTTTCACAGTGACCCGTGATTGGAAGAACCGAAACTCTGGCAAATACTACTGCCACACTTCTGCACCGGGCAAATATTTGACCGATTGCAGCTTGTGTGTTTGCTTTGTTGGTGTTTTGGAGTGTGTGTTCTTTGTGGAGAGGTAAAGGGGTGGTGGGGGTAAGTGGGCATTTAAAGTGCTTTTTTGGACCGTTTATTGTACTAATTATACGGGGTAGTTTATACAGTCCAATTAACAGGAGCGCTGAATTGGAGTTGTTATTGCAGGAAATGTAAAAGTCCCTCCATCCATGGTCGCCCGCTGATAAATAACATTTAATTCGTACATTTCCAGATCGTTCTGTAGTTTCCAGATCGTTCTGTAGCCTCTGATGATCAAAATCAAAGTCAGACCTTTTACAGTCTGTTTTTCTTCACCACCAACAAGAAGCTCACCAGACACAGGCATGAAAAAAGTGATTTTTATTGTTTGATATATTTCTTAGTTTGAAAAATGAAACGAGTTGATGGCGAAATCACCCCCCCCAACACACACACACACACACACACACGAATCCTTATGTCGTTTATAATTGCGAGGACCCCAATCTTAACCCCCCCAACTGAATGCCCAAACCCGATATATGCCTGCCTCGAACCTGGCTCCCCAACAGCATTTCGCAGTTCTCAAATGAGGACCGTCCTCACTTGGGCTAAAGCTAATTGGTCCTCACAAAGATAGACATACATGTAGCGCACACACTCAAGTACAGACGCACACGCCGCCCACTCAGAGCTGGCATGACTTAAATAACATGTACTGGGGCCCCGTGTTGCTGCTCTTTAAAAGTGCTCATTCACAGACTCTCGGGTGGCATCAGAGCAACCTTGAACTCTTAACTGATGTTTGCCGGTTATTGGGTGAGCGAGCAAAAGTCGTCTCATGTGTAGCAGGCACATATTAATCACCCCCCAAAACGAGAAAACAACCACCCACGCACCTACAAATGCACACGGTGACCGCTCATGCTGTTTGATATGTGGTATCACATGATATCAGGCAGCTTTAGTACTGTATTTGTGCTACTTTATTATTTAAAGAAATGTTAACTTAAAAACTTTAAAAAAAACCACACAACCTTCTTGAAAACCGCATTATTTCTCTTATATATACGTATATATATCGTCAGTCTGAAAACAAAGACAGATGATCTGCATCTTGGCCAGCTGTTTCTCAGTGTTTCAAGTCTTTATGCAAAGCTAAGCCAACAGTCTGCTTGCTGGATTTTTTTATTTTTAACATACTGACACGAGAATGGCACCAATCACCTCATCTGTTTCTCAGAATTTTAAAAAAATGCGTGTTGTGCAAACCATCAAATTATTCTTGCGAAAGAGGACTCTAGTGATTTTGTTGAGTGTAGATTAATAACATCTGTTTTTAAGCCTTCTTTTCTTGGTAAACATCTACATCTCCCAAACTCTATGTGCTCAACCTGAAGCACGATGCAAAATAATGGGACCTAACCATTTCTAAAATCCCAAAGCGTCTCAATAAAGTGTTTTTGTTGCATGAGTGGCAGTGCTTCTCATTATGCATAGTCACATTTGTAATGAATAAAATCAAGTATTTGTAGTACATTTTTAAACCTTATCTTTAAAAACATCAGCTTAAAAGAAGTACATTGTTTGAAAATGCATTTATTTTCATTACTGGGCAGCTTAAATGAAGGGTATCAAACCCATTTTAGGTTATGGAGCATATGGCCTAATTTAATCTGAAGTAGGCTTGATCAACAGAAGCGTGCAATAATTCATAAATTAAAAAAAGTAACGATTTCCGAATTCCTCTTTCAAATTTCTAATTCTTCGCAGGCGCAGTCCATATACAAATCATATAGTGAGCATCCTGAGACAAATAAATGCAGCAAGTGTGTCATTACACATACAGAAGTTACAGATCACAAATAGTATTTAAAACCAACTTTCTGGAGTTAGAAACGTATCATTTATTTTTACTACCATATAGTAATAGTGGCCACTGCAAAGGGATTAATATGCATTCAAAACAATAAAAGAAAATTTGGACAAATAATGACTCACACTTTGCAAAATTATCCAGTGGACTGCTCTAGAAATTGTGGCTGGCCTGTTATGGCCCAGTTACTGCATGTTAGACACATGCATTAAAATGATACCTTTACTTGGAAAAATCAAAGTAGCATCATTATGGAACTGAAATGACTACTTTGTCCAAAGACATATTTATTTAAATTTCTTTTCAAATGTCTCTGTTCCCAGCCTCTTGAGTGTGTAGCTCAGGTCATGCCCTGAAACAGACAAATCTCTGGTTTCCATACACTATAAAGAGTTGATTAGATTAATGTGATCGCTAGTTGCAGCATAACACTCTTAAAAATTCAGTGTAATTAATTGGAGTATTGAAAATTTCTAATACTTAAATATTTATTTAGATCCAATGTCAAATTAATATCGTATAAAAAGTGCATGACAGATTTAGACATAGTCTAAAAAATTTACATTTCTATTATTTCAAAAAGCAGTTGGCTGTTGTGCAAGGTGTCACTTCAGGACTTCAGCCTGACAGTGTGCTGGTCTGTGCTGCCACATTAAACACTGGCAGTGTCACAGATAGTTGGCACTGCGCATAGTGCAAGTCATAAAGAAAACATGTTTTCTTGTGATGTCCTGTGTAGGCAAACAGAACTACGCAACACCCTCCCCTATGACCTTGAGCAGAATACGCAGCTGAAGGTTTTATTGCAATAAATGTGTACTGGCGGTGGTGCGTTTGTGCCAGGCATTTATCGGCGAGTCATTACTAAATGTATTTATAAAGCAGTATATTAACTGAGACACAAGGACAAACTGGGTTTATGGGTTCATTTATGGGGTATTATGGATTATTTTGCACAAACGCATAGAAACACAAGCCGTCAGCATTTCTGTGTTAGTTATTTGCTAAGAATATCAATTTGCTGGACAAATAAAAGAAAACAAAATAAGTAATGAATAAACACACTAAGTTACATTTTCATTTTAGTTTCAGTCAAGCGTACTGTTGTTGTTGTTTGTGCTTGCAAGATGCTTAAAACTGAAGCCTCGAGAATTGACTGAATACTTCCCACTGACCCGTCATTCCTCATCTTTAAGACATCCCTTTGATTGAAGTGCAGGTCAATACTCTTTGTTCTTTACAGTCAGCTCAGTGGAGGGTTTGTAGTAGTGATGACAGCAGGCGAGAGATAACTGATGAACCAAGATAGGGACCGGTCGACCCTCGCAAGTAGCCCCGAACTCCCCAGAAGGCGGATCAAACAAACCTAACGACCTAAAGACACTCATGCCCAAATTGAGCGACAGGTCAGGGAGTTCACTGATTATGTTTGAAGTGGATGCTGCTCTATACACAGGTACATACAAACGTAAGTCATGTGTGCACACAAAGATGTACATTCATATGTGAAGCCACAGAAATATAACCACCATGTTCTTTAAAAAATGTAGAGGCCTACAGAGGAGGACGTTACTGGAGATTGACTGTGGAGATGGAAAAGCCTCATGCAGTCACATCAGCCTGACCCAGAAAGTGAGGTGCCCTCTTCCCCAGAACCTATATATTACCTTTTGGATAATCCAACAAGCACTCCTCCACCACTTAAGTCAACTGGTTATTGCCCTTTCTTTACATTTTTTTCCTGGCACCCCATTATGTGTGGCCATGATTCAGCATTAAAATTCATGATTACTGGGAAACCTGTAGATCTGTTACATCAACAATTTTTGTTTTGTTTTAAGTTATCACAGTGGACTATAGATTTCTGGCATTTACAGGAAACTAGTTCATTGCTATTGATAGAGTATGTGGGAAAAGCACTGGAGCTATAAGGAAGGAGATCTCCATGAACCTACTGACCTCCTCCTATACACTGAGGCTGCTGTTGGCTCCTGGATGCATTCAGTTCTGTGGAGGGGACGGCTTTCTTGAAGCTGAAGAACTAGTAAGGGTTGGCACAACAGGGAAGTCACAAGGTTTGTTTCTGAAATGTGAAATGTAGGGGTGACTGAGGTGAACTGCTATGAAAGATGCAGAGGTCACTGAGGGCGTGTGGTTGACAAAGTTGAACTATGTGAGCAAAATGTCCTTTAAAACTCATGTTAACAGTGAAATAGGGTCTGAAACATGAATTATTATGTATATACACTAAGTATTGATTCTACTTATTCTACTAATTATAAACAGTAATGATGATATGGTAACGGTAAATGTTTCAGGACACTGCCGTAACATTCAAAGCTTATTATTATGTTTTTTCACCACAGTTACAAATTGGGATTTTTCATACAAACCCATATTAATGTTCACAATATAAAAGATAATTAAAGATAATATAACCTGATTTAAAATCCAGCACATTTGCTTTATCTTTAATGCTATTCACTTGGATATTTAGTTTTCTGTTTTGCTTACAATTTAATTCATTTATTTATGGTACTGTTATTAACTGCAGTTCCTGGAGGATGTCACAAAATAAGCATAAATTTGCAGTGGATAAGAGGATGGTATCAAATGGATTTTTAGATACTTTGGAAGCTTTCAGACAAATGATAAGAGAACATTCACAAAATAAGTCAATGTATGTAAAAACAGTCACATTGGGAATTTTAATTATATTACATTAAGTAGTCTAAGGGGCTGGAGCCCCCAGGGGAAAAGGCAGTATACACCCTGGACAGGCTACCAGTCTATAGCAAGGGTAACACAGAGAGACAACTATTTATGCTCACATTCACACCTATGCCCAAGTTAGAAACACCAGTTAAACTAACATGCCTGTACCTGGAGTATAGCACCTGGAGAGAACCCATGCAGTCCCAGAGAGAGCATGCAAGCATGCATCATATAAGATACACCAATAGAGCATATTTTAATTCTCGTAGACAAAACAATCCTGTGGAGTTTTAAAAATGGGAAAAAAACAGTTTTCGCAGCAAAAATTTTCTGGCACAACTTCACCTGCTTCCAAGGTGCATGGAGAGGATGAAAGAATTCACAAAGCAGGAACTCCAGCAACACTTGAGGGAAGATGAATAACTTTAATAATTGACCAACGTGTTTCGGCTTGCGGCCTTATGAAAACAACAGTTTTGCCAGGATATAGTACTAACTCTCCAAAATAAAGGTGGCATTATCTATGAACTGATACAAGTAAGGCTGATCTGTAAGTCTGAGCAATAAACTCTGCAGTGATCCAATAGTCTACAGTTTGTACAGCGGCCTTGAGAGCTTAACACACTGTAACTTATGATAATATGTGCAAATAGACAAAAAAGAACACACACACCCATTTTTGAATGCGCTCCCTAAAAGCTGCTCATCTGTCATTAAAGTGACGTGCTGTGATGTGTTTATTTGTTCTTCAGCTTGTCATTTGATGAGTGAACGGGTCATGAACTCACTGAGAGGATCTTTACCTGTCATTCTGTTGTGATAGTTACAGTACAGATACACCTTGAAAAAACAAAGAATATCTGACCACTGGTGAAAGGCAGTCCAGAAACAATGACTTACTGTACAACTTTATGGGATGACCTACTTTGTGCACACACAGAAACAATAGGTTAACAAGTCTGACGATAGCATTTAAAGGCCACTTAGCGAAGGAGTGCATTAAGTGCAGTAGTATTTGACTGGGTCAGCGGTTACTATGACATACTTGTGTGATGTTTTTGGATTGATGATGTTTTCTGCGGGGATTGTTGACAGCATGAACCCATCAATCCTCTACGCTGATATATTTCACTTTGAACTGCAACAAAAGATTTATTGTTTTCACAAATGTGCTCCACATGCAATGAAATGTTGGTCACCCAAAATGAACATTACACTGTCATTTTTTTGATTTTCCCTATAATTTCCATGTGAAATTAGTATGTTGAATGTTAATTTTAAATCATTTAAAATAATTCGTATTTTAAATCTTCAGTACCTTCATTCAGTAAGGTACTGAAGTCCAGTTATAGTTGTGAGTGAGCTGTCACCATTGTTGAACACTTTGACCTTTTTGCTGACCTGAGTATCAGAGATAAATTTGTGAAAGTTTTGACCCCCCTGACAGATATACTGTATCCTCAATGCCCCCATTAACTCAGTGCTCTGTCTCCGTTATCTTATCATTATAAACAGAAGCTCTGAGTAAATGTCATCATGCACTGATGTCCTGTCAGCCCACGTGCCGATGGACATTCAAAGGAACCCATGCATGGCAGAAAAAAGTTGCACAACATAATTTATGCAAGGTTTAGTGTCCAGTGAGCAAATACTTTTCAACGTGGCTCATTTAACCTTCATAGCAGTTAGGAACTAAAGAAACCATCCTTCAGCGGCCCCATATTGCCACTGAGCAAGAAAATTAACTTACCGTATAATAGCCCCTCAAACTATTTATGCAGCTGACTAGAAAACTTAGCCTTAGGTTTTCTTATTGCTACACAAAGGTATATTCATGTAATAATCTTTGGCCTTTCTAATAGAATTTTTTGTCGAAAATTATAATGACAGTGAAAACATGCAGTTGTATAGCAGGTAGATGGATTACCATGCTCAGAATGAATGCTGTATCTCAACTCATGCTTTTGTAATAATCATTCTTGCTTTGAGTGCAGGTGCAACAAGTATGGCTACAAAGAGCACTTCAGATGTTAAGCTGATTGGCAGTTCTCAATTTGCCATGTACAGTTATGGCAAAATGAGCAATCTTAAGGTTTTACATATCAGAACATAATAAAAAATATATTCAGTTATTAGCAGGTCTTAAAATTTAGGCAAATACTGAACAACCTCAACAACAAGACATGATATACTATGTCCTTATTACTGAACAAAAACTAAGCCAAATGCAGAAGTAATGTGTGAAAGATTATGTACAACCATTATTCAACAGCTTGCAAAATGACTGTTATCATTTTCTTTATGACTTTATCAGTGTTTTACACTATTGTGGAGGAATTATGGCCCACTCTGCTTTGCACTGTTGTTTTAGTTACCATACCATACCCTAATTTATTCATACAGCATTTTAAAAACTACACGGCCGACCAAAGTGCTGTACAACAGATATATTTTTTATTGTTATTGATGGTTTTGAAACACCTAATCCCTTATGAGCCACTAAATCAGCTGATGCGGGTCAGGAAACCTCAAATAAAGCTCCTATTAAACATCAGAATTAGGAAATGTTGTAATTTCAGTGATTCCTCATTATTTCTGAGACTGTACTGGGATTTTTCACCCACTGCAGTCTATAGAAATTACTACAACAGAGTAATAGTGCCACAACACAGAAAACAAAATATTGTCGATCATTTTAAGTCGAAAATTTCCAGATTAAAGTCAAAATTGTATTTTGAGAAAAAAAATATCCAAAGCAGCAACCATGGCAGTTTGTTGTGAAATAAAAACTGTAATCTCTACTTTTTTCTCCAAATACAATTTTGGTGTTTTTTCATTTTTCTTAATATTGCTCTAATACACTCTCGTAGATTACTCCCTCAAGGCAGTGCGAAAAAGCACCCAGAGTATGGATAGAAAGCCCTGTTGATGAAAGAAGTCAGAAGGGAACAGAAACCCCAGTTGTCACCAACAGTGATGCTGTTGTCCAGTCTTGAGGTACATGGGTTACAAACGTAGAAGACGTTGTGCCAAGAAGACAAATTCCAACTGCATCTGCACTGGATCAGCACTCACCAAAACTAGAAAGATGTAAACTAGAAAACTAGAAAAAGAAATATTTCCTTGTGTGATGAGGCTCGATTTCAGGAAAAAGGCGGTCTACAATGAACAGAATTAATTCCTGTCTCAAACCTGCCTTTTGTCAGTAGTCCAGGCTAGTGTTGGCAGTATGATGGTGTTAGGAGGGATCTCTGACACACTTTGGCCTCTTCGTGGAGTTTTGTTTTCCATCATGTCATGAAAGGGCACAGTTTAGCATGTTCTTATGACTTCCTCTAGTGTGATAAATGCAATGTCCTGGATTCAGAATTACTAGGTGTTCTGAACCTAATCTGTGGGATGTGGAAATTCTGAGATTTGGGAGCATTTACATGCAGTTGACAAGTCCACTAAAATTATAACATGTTATCTTTTCTACTTGCTCTGAAAGGAATGCTGGGTGTGAGCTATTATATGAGGACAAAACATTTATGATTGGAGATCACTGGAAATATATATGAAGGACTTTGGTACATAAAGTAGTACACAGCCCAGAATAATTCCTTACCTGCTCATAAACAGTATGTGCCATAGTACCTTTAGACCAAAGGTTTAAAGGAACTGTGGTACTAAAGGCAATATAGTAATAACTTCTAAGGATAATGTGATATATTTCCTGAAGTATACCATATTACCACTCAACCTATGAGTTGAAGGTAATATGCTATTATACTAAATATTAATAATATACTATATATGTTAGGACTATATACAGTATATTAGTGACATAAACTGAGAGACACCTAGCTAATCTCAACTACATTCATTTCATTGTATACTACTGCCTTGTTAACTGTCAGATCCAAAATAAAGGAAAAAAGGCATATAAATGACGACATCAACAGTCAGCTCTGAAACTTTCCACCAAAAATCTAAAAGAACTAGACCGTTTTGATGCTAAAACTTTAAAACACTGCCAATGATAAGAGCAATACACCATTACACCTCCGGAGTGGACGACAGTGCTGTTTACAATAGAATGATGGACAGTTCTGCTCTTATTTAACATCTGTTACATCAATAAGTAGAACACTTGGCTGCAGAGAAGTACAATTACGCAAACTTCCAGGAAAAGTTGTAACTCCACTTGTTCATGACATGTGGCATGTGTTATTGTTCATTCATAAAGATACGTGGAGGAAACAGAGTAGAGGGAGAGATGTGAACACGCCCCACATCGCACAGGGTGAAAAACATTCCTCTGCGTACAGTAACAATATTAGGTTTCACTGGGAGAAAAACTACATGGTTAAATGATGTAGTAAACAGATGAGAGGAACTCGGAAATGGGGATTTAAACCATCAAAACAAGCATGCTGAGGCAGTGCAGTAGCTTAAAGTCCCACTTTCTGAAAAATCTGTTTGTGCTTTTTGTTCTTGGAAGGCTTTCAGATGTGGGAAAACAAGTCATTACAGCCACTTTTGCTCCCACAAAAGGAGGTTGTGCAAGACAATGTTTTGATCGGCCTTTGTGAAGTCTACTTATTAGGGCAAAGAGAAGGAGAAAAGAACAAAAACATCAATGCAATAATACTTGTGGAGGTGTGTGCAACATCTCATGAGATGTTTGTGTGTATGTGTGTGCATGCGCGTGTGTGTGCATGCTCAGACCACCAAGTAAGCAACTTTTAATGTTTTTGCTGAGGTTCATACCAGTGTCACAAACAACTCCTTATAAGAATGTATTAAGGATTTTTTTTGTTATACAACTGTAGCCCTCTTTTGCAGGGTATCTGTGGTTAGCAAATCATTAAGTTTTCCCACAGACTTTTTTTAATGCAAAATGTACCACAAATAAGACTAGAGCCTGTATTGGTAGTCAATGAATTTCTAGCTGTTTTTTGAGACAGTATATGTCAATCCCAGTGACAGACAGACAGACAGACAGACAGACAGAGAGACCAGGGTTCAGTGGATTAGTGAATTGACGTCTCTTTCACTAGTTGCATACAGCTTGATGTCGTCCATGTATTTTGCTGACATAGACAGGACAGGACAAGAAACTATGAACACACTGACTTTCTTAATGATGGGCATACTAGTCTAATAGTATCACTAGTGTCTTATTTACTCTAAGTTTTACTGAACTACTCAACCCTGTAAAGTACGGTGACATTAATACTGAAAAGCTTCATCTGTTATATCAATTGCCAATTGTTTGGAAATGTGTTTTGTGGACTGGAGCTGGTAGATCTGTGCAGAGGCTGTCTATGACTCGTTTTCTCAAATCCAGTGTATGGCTGTGTAGTCTGTGTCACATGCTACACACAAGTTCACACATACATGCTTTGACATGTGTGCCGGTTATGTGTGCGTGACTGCAAATGGGATTCAGTACCATTCCCAGGCTTTTTCCTAATCTTGTTATTTTCCATGTGCCTGTTTTTCTATCACCTTCACTCACGTTTACAAAGTCTGATGTGGTTTCAACCAGCTCATCACTCATGCTGGTTGTTACAACATCTGTCTAGCTTTGGTGCCAGGGTGCACGCCGTGCCGACGCTTTGTGTTGATGTCTTGGAGAAAACGAAGCCCTGAAGTCATGCAGCCTGATCAAAAGAGGGTTTTAAAATGCTGTTTAGTACACTTGGGCAGGGCTAGACTGGTTGTTTTGCAAAGCACTGCGGTATATTAACCCCTGTTTTTTACTTATGTGTGCGCATGTGTGTGTGGGTGGGTGGGTGTACAAGGTAAGAAGGGCACGGAGACTCTGCTCTGTTATGAGCTTTGCAACTGAGGTGAGATATTCATTGGAATGAAGCCAGCATGTTGAGTTCAGAGGGGTCCTTGTGTACCCTGCTCTGAACTCTTGCAACCTCAGTGCGTGTGTGAGCGTGTGTGTATGCGTGTGTGAGGGGTGATAGGGGTGGCGGTGGTTGTAGGTAAATGAGTGAATGAGCTAGAAAACATGCACCGGTTGACCTCTTCTGTGCCAGCAGGGTGGAAAGTGATTTGCCCATGGCCACCATGGACAAAGTGTGTGTCACGGTGATAACATGCAGTACCTTCACTTTGAACCACCTTTACCCCCAATTAACACTCCATGGAAGTGCATATATGTCTCATTTATTGCATTTCCTGTGGATGTGATAGAAGTGTACATGCTCAGTGTGACAGCACATTTGTAGGCTATGCAAGTGAAACTGTATTTATATGGCACATATTTTTTCACATGGAAGCACAATGTGCTGCACAAAGATACCACAGAAATTGCAGCTGTAATGCCATAAAGATAATGTAAAACTCAATAGACAGAGATAAACAAGTGAAATAATAAAACTAAACAACACAGGCTACAGTAGTTTAAAAAAAAGTAAAACTCAATAGCTGAATCCATAAAGGAATTAATTAAAACTCAAACAGCTGTATTCTGGATAAGCTGAAGGTGATTTAGACACTTTTTCAAGATTCTGCTGAGTTACAAATGTGAAGCCTACATGAAACAAAAGCATGGTCAAGTTTTTCAGCATCCTCTGGGAACAGAAAGCTCATTACATTTGCAATATTTCTTTAATGATAAAAAAAAAACAATCAGCAGTAACAAATAACAGTTTCAACTATGACGTTGATATGACCATGCAAAGTTAAATAGCATCTTTGATGGCAGACTCTTAGCTTTAGATCCAGTGATCCAGAGTTTCATCTTTTAATGATTTCATGTATTTATTTATTTATGAATGTTATTACACCAAGATGCAGCAGCGACATTACAAAGTGTCTTAATCTAAATTAAAATACCATTGATACCCCAGGTACTAGACAAAACATGTGAGGAATGCAAAAAGCAACACATTAAACCTAAGCTAGGATAAGTCACCTAGATCATAAAACAAGTGCTCCTCTTAACTTGAATAAATGTGATAAAATGATTTTATTTTTTTCAAAACTCACCGGAGAAGTCTGAGGAGTCAAAACTTGGCAAAAGTGGTTTCAAAAAAATGTGATAGGGCCTCCCCAGAAAAAAGGTTCGGAACTTGTTCCCTTAGATTTTAGTGATTCATTGTCAGATTTAGGAACAACGGAAGTTCACATAAAGACCGGTGGATTAAAGAAGTCCCTCTAAAGAGGTCTATAAAAAGGGATTTGTTTTAGTGTTATATAAATCATACAGAATAATGGCTTCATGTGTCGCTGCAATCACATCACACCTGCATTCAGAACATAAACCACTAAAGATTTCTCAGGTTGAACTCCCAGATGAGTTTTGGGGCATTCATATATCACTATCAAACTTGTAAACATTTGCAAATGCTGTCAAATATTTTCAGCTCAGGGTTCATTAAGTCAATTGGTCCTTGAGAATTTGCACAGGCTTTTTTTTTTTCTCTGCACATTGTGTTCTTGGATAAAGTGGATAAATACTGCTGCTTGGGAGGTTTTCGGTGTGGTCTCACAACAGAACATTTTGGTTTTTTTAGAGACAAACCTTGAATCCCTGATGGGAAGAAACATTTTATTTACTGAAAATTCAGGATAACCCCTAAGGCCTTTTTATTTCTTTTGAAATGTTTTTTATTTTTATTTTCTGTATATACAAGGTTTAGTAAAACTTGCAAGTGACCACTATCTATGCATGTTTATGCAACACATGCAGTACCAAACAAACAGCTTAAGCAAAGTTTATTTAAAGTCCAACATATACAGTAAAAGTAATCTTAGCTTTATTGGATGGATTGATAAGACACTTAATGTTTTCTTCCTTTAAAACATTAAGAATTTAAAATTCTTCAAAGTCAAAGAGGATAATACAGTCTTTGCTCTCATGTAGTGCCTAAAATGTAGGATGAATGCAGCAAATGCAGGCTTGTTATGATAAACTGAGGTGAGGAACATGGTTAACAAGATAATGTTTTCTCTTTTTCTTGTTTTTCTGTCACACTGACGTATGGATGACATATGTGCGGTGTGTGTGGTGTTTGCGTTCGGACAGACTCGGATGATTGTCAGGGGCCAGTGGGGCCAGAGAGGGACTGACCTCGCTGCAGATGTTATTACACATCAGTGAGGCCGGCCATCTGATCATTAACCCTCAGTGCATAATCAAACCAATTTGTGTGTGTGCGCATGTGTTTGTACCCACTTTCCAGGGCTTTCCTAACTCTGTTTATGCTACTTTATTTCATTTAACACTATCGATTTCTCCATGAACCACCTCCTCAAGGTCTCAAATGGCAGGACTCTGATCTGCACTCTGCTGCAATAAACTTGTGCCCCTTTTTTTTTCTTTCGTAATTTTGGACTTTCAAAACTGCAGGGACTGTATTTAAAAATAAGTCCTCTCATCTATCATCTCTGTTTTCAAGCTTTTTAAACTTACTACTTGTGAGGTGTAGTTACTCTTAATAATGCATCAGTGACAGTTTATTAGGTGGTAAATATTATTTCACCAAAGCGGAAGTCATTTTCTCCAAAAGAACATTGTAAAACTTTAATTGCCTCTGCTCAGCTCTAAGTTAAGCCTCTGTGGGGCCTGATTTAACTGCTGTCATTTATGTTAGGATTTAGTGAGTATCACCAGAACCAAACAAAGCTGGTATAAGAGTTAAAAGTTTATAAGAGTTAAAAGTTGATACTTTGACTAAATGGCACTTGCTATTTAGTCAAAGTATCAAAAGTATTTCTGGTGCTTCAAGCACCATAAATTTGATTTGTGAGCAATTCAATTTGATTAATTTAAATGAACTTTTATTTATATGGCACAAAGTGATAGCAACAGTTCCATCAATGCGCTGAGCGGTCTCTTTAAAAGATAATAAAAAGTGTTCAGAAAGATACATAATTATGTAGGAACGACAGAACAGGAGAGGGAGAAGAGAGATTATATTTGACTACTCAGTGACATTTGATCTACCGGAAATTTAAAGTGTACACGTAATGCCCTCTTTTTAAAAAGCAGATATTGGATAGTGTATGATGTGATGGTGTGTTTTTTTCATCTAGTGTAAAAAATGTATAAACAGTAGTTCTGTCAGTGTAAACAAAGGAAATTATCCAGGTGTGAAAGATCTGCTTACATCTTGTAGTTGTGCAGTTCCACAAACACAGCAGCATAGGTCAGCTCATCTCATTTTTTATTTTTATGAACAGTATGCTAACTTTATTTTAAACATATACATATAATGTATATGCACTTATACACTTTGTCTGAACCCCGTTTTACACTTTTTTGCCCGCAGAACTGCCTTAATTCTATGTGGCATGTATTCAACAACGTTTCTCAGAAATTTTGTTCATATTGACATTTTAGCATCACAAGGTTGCTGCAGATTTGTGAACTACACATCCATGATGTGCCATCAGAAAATAGGTACACTGTGTACATATTTGTCAGCAACAACACTCAGGTAGGCTATGGCATTTAAATGATGCTCAGCCGATACTAAAGGGTCCAGAATGTGCCAAGAAACACAAACCATTACACCATCAACATCCTGATTAGTTGATGATGGATGGATCCAAGCCTTCATGTGGTTTATGCCAAATACTGACTCTACCATCTGCTATGAGGCAACACTGCTAACCCCTGCACCACCATGCTACCCAGCCATTTGAACAATTAAAATGAAATCATTTGTTTGCAAAGAACAACTTGCCTACTCCCTCTAGAAGTCAAAATTGTTCTCTCTGTTTTTTCAATAAATAAACAAACAAAAAAGACCTTAAGTAAACATTAACATTCAAACATTTGATAATTTCTGTTATTTCAGTTATGACTCCTGATGAAATATTTCACTTTCCACTTTGAAATGTGCAATAACCTTTTGGTTCATTACAATGGACCAGTTGTTTTGTTTATTTTAGTTTATTTAAAAATAAACTAAACAATCAGACATAAATGTTACACTTCACCTTCCCCTCAAATTCTCCTCAAACAGTTAACATTTTTTTTAAATATGTTTGTAGAGTCATCATCCCAAAACAAAAGTTCTTACTTTATTATTAAGATTATTTTCTGGCTTTTCATTTGTTCATTTGTTATTTTCATAAAAATTACCAATAATGTCTGTTGGGACTTTTCATATTACTTTAGTTGTTAAATGTTCCTCATCGTTAGCTGGGTGAAACTTGTTAAATTGACACTTTTTAAAAGTCTGATATCTTTTAATGCCTTATCAAGCTCGGGGGATCGCAAGGTCAGAAAAACAGTTTGTTGGCGAACACACAAAAGGTAACCGTTTGTGTGCATGGCCAGCAGGCAGCATGTTTATTTGTTTGACCTGAGCCGTGTTCTCTATTAACGGCCTGCAAAGGAAGTCAGGGCCCTGCGGTCTGCGGCCTCCCGGGTAGCACAGATGAGACGTCCATCTGTTTATCATTAAAGCGTTGATCTGTCAACATGACCTGATCAAATAACTATTACACATTTTGGCAGCTGTGTGCTTATGGGTATACAAGTGTGTGTGTGTGTCCTGCTATGTGTACCTGTGCATTTGTCCTCGCCTCTTGTGCAATAAGAGTGTTTTTGCCAGGACAACTAGTAGGTTTATGTGAAACCACCCATTTTAAGCGTTTCGCTGTTGTGTAAGATAAGTTGTAGGAGATTCATACATGTAAGCCTTTGTTTACTTAGAAAGGCAGGGTGGAATTAAAAACTGCTTGCTTATGAGGTTTTGGTGTCTACCTTAAAGAAGACTTAACAGACAGCAATAATAATGTTAATATGTTGGTGTTTTAAATGCATTTACCTTTTTAAGGAAGTGACAACAACTGCTATTCAAGTTTTGACAAAGATTTGGGCTCATAAGTTGTGGAAATTGATGGATAAAGTCCCAGTCAGACATAAAGAACATTTAAGTCCTCAGATTACAGAAGCAGCCTGTTGTACTCATAAACAAGTTTTACTAGCTGAAATAAACTTTAAAGCTAAGTCCCTTCCAGTTTCTTCTATTTACTGTTGAGTTGTGTTGTCTTTTTGTTGTTTTTTCCCCCTGGCTGTCAAGGAATAACTTTTAGGCTATACTGTTGCTATTATAGAGTCTATTGATACCACTGAGTTTATAAAACATGGGCATACTTTATTGATCAGAATAACGAAGCTAATGCAGAAATGCCTTTCATCTGATTTCTGTCGGAAAGGCCGACAAATTGTTTAGCTGTGGTTGCAAAAACACTTCCAGTAAGATAGAAGCCTGTGGGAAAAGGGCTTTTTGTCTTAACCTCTGTAAACAACAGTTCTTTTTTGGAATCAAGATAGAAACAGTGGAAATGTGCACACATGTCAAGGCTTCAAAACCAGAGCAATCAATGGGTGGAGTCCATCTTATATACTGTCTATGATGGAGACACAGTTGTGGGAATTCCACCAAAAAGTCATTTTAATGGACCGTTGGCCTAAAAGAAGCTCTTTCCTTATAGCCTTCAGTGTTTTTCATGGCACTGGCAGGCTAAAAGACCAAACACACCTCAAACAAGACTTCAGCTTTGTCTTCAGGAGTCTTCGTAGGTGTCAGTTTGTCTTCAGGAGTGCCCAAAGCTTTAAAATGGTAAATGGGCTGCATTTGTATAGCGCTTTTCCCTAAGGACCCCTGTAGCTACATTGTAGCCACAGCCACCCTGGGGCGCACTGACAGAGGCGAGGCTGCTGGACACTGGCGCCACCGGGGCTAGTCATTTGTTTCGAATGTTATCATCCCATTGAATGCCTGTTATCAGTTGTCATCAGTCCCATTGATATGATGCCAGAGGTCGTCGTTAACCTCTTTGTTGGCTGGTTGGTGTATTATCACTCCATTGGTAGTGGCATGAATCACATTTACAGTGTTTAAGTGTTTGCTGAAAATATTCCACATTTAAAAGTAGTGGGTTTGGTAGTTGCATAATTTAAAACATGTGGTTGACTATCACTTTAATGACAATGTTTCTTGTAACTGATGGGACTTTATTTACATCTGCTTTGGTGAAAAAACTCAAAATATATATTGAGATAAACCTGTGGGTATGAATTATGAAAAGACAATGGTCAGACTAGATCTATTATCTTGTTCCAAAACCCATTACATCCCATTGCATATGTTTACAAGCATCCACAGCAGGTGGTCTGTGGAATCTAGATACTTTGTTTTTCAGTTATTACCTTTCTTCCTACTACTAGGTGCAATCTACAGTTTCCACGTTCTCAACAGCAAGTGCAGTTTCTGCAGTCTGATTTATAATTATAGAATTGCTGACAACTGATAACAGCCATTCAATGGGCTGATAACATTCAAAGTCACTGGGTTTGTCAGGTAAATTATAAACTGAAGTTGTTTTACCTCACTGTACTGATGCTGCCATTCTTTCAGGAAGCAATGTTTTTAGATTTAATTAATGCAATCTTTTTATGTTTGATTAAGTAGTTCATCTAAAACCCAAAAAGTTGATAATGATGCTAGAAGAAAAACTAAAAAAGAAATCACCAAAGTGAAATGAGTTTTACTCTCAGGTTAAAGATCAGAATATGTATTTTATATAGATTTAAAAGGTCGTCAGTTTAAATATTAATAAATGTTAATAGCCAATGACACTATTTTATTTAAGAATTTTATAGTGTAGTACATGCTATTGGTAGTGTTATTATTTGGCCTGTTTGTGCTGTTTGCCAACTTATATACTCGGTGGTTGCTTAGCAACATGATGGCTTCATAATATACTGTTCATAATTCAACTTTGGCAGTATGATTCATTGTAAAAATTTAAATTACACACATGCTTTCCCATGCTTTCACAAGGTACTGTATGCAGTTTTCATTTTTGATTCAGTTTTACTAATTCTTTTCACTAAGACCTCATTTAGTTTTAGTCATAAGTTAAGCATCCATCCATCCATTCGCTTCCTCTTATCCTTTTCAGGGTCGCGGGGGGCGCTGGAGCCTATCCCAGCTGTCATAATTCATAAGTTAAGCATGTAAAAAAAATTGTTTTAGTCTTGTTTAGTTGTCTTATTATCACTAGATTAAAGTAGATTAACTCTAAAGGTGATTCAGTGTAAAAGTTTGACATGTTTTTATTGGTGAGAGTTGCTGCACATAGTGCTTTAGGTGAGGTGGTAGAACAGGTCATCTACTGACTGGAAAGTTGGAGTTTCGCTTGGAGAGTAGAAAAGTGGTATATAAGAATCAGTCTGTATACAAAGCAACTTTGTTTTCCTTGATATTAAATGTGAAACATGTTTATATGTTTACTTTTTTTGGCTCCCAAGTGTTGAGATTATGTCACGTTTTTCCTGAGAAACCGAGCGCATGGGAGCTAAACCTTTACAATATATTCCTGAAGGTACTTCCAGGTGTAAAAAAATCAGACTGCTTCTGCAAACATTTGTGAATGCGTTGATCTCAGGAGCTCAGTGAATTCCAGCATGGAAACATGATGGGATGCCATCTCTGCAAGTCCAGTTGTAAAGTTTCCTTGCTACTAAATATTCCACAGTCCACTGTTAGTGGTATTATAACAAAGTGGAAGCAACTGGGAATGACAGCAACACAGTCGCGAAGTGATGGGCCACATAAAACCACAAAGTGGGGTGGCTGGATGATGAGAAATTTAAGATGCAGGGGTCACCAGTTTTCTGCAGAATCAGTCACTACAGACCTCCAAACTTCATGTAGCCTATTAGAAAATATTATAAACATTTCTAAAGCTGTGACATGTACTAAACCCTTCACAAATACCTCTAAGGCAAAGACAGAAGGTTACAGTGATCCCCAAACTCTTTGCCTTCTTGGGGCATTGAGTTTGGGATGGTCTCAGTGACTGGACATGAGACAAAGTCCATTATTATTGATCCAGATTCCATCCAGCAAGGCCACTGAGACACAGAAAACATACTTTTCTTCCTAGAGTCTGTAAACAAAAAAATAAAGTAGATTAAAAAATCTATAAGTAATTACGCATCCCTTTACAAAACATTCCACTTCTGTTCATTAAAGTTATCATTAGTATGATTTCAGATTCAGTTTTAATTACAACAGTAGTTATACACATTAAAAAAATTGTTCTCAGTTCTCAATCCATTATCCACATCTCCATTGAAGAAAAGCTATTAAAGCTATTCTATATTTAATCTATAAAACAGCATTAAACATACTATTAAAAAAATAAAACAGTTAATCAAAGTTAGGTCCATGATTTGTAGGGAAAAAAAAGAGTATAAGCAGCTTTGCCAATGTACACAACTACAGAGGATTTAAAAATCAAACAATCAATACGACCAAAGCACAGATTTTCAGCTTTAATTCAGGGAGTTTCAACAAAAATAATTTACTAACTTTTTAGGAATTATAGCCATCTTTACACCAAGTTCTCTATCTTCAGGGGAATAGGAGAAACCAACTAATAATTTTAATTCAGATTGTGTTTACTCTCTTGAAATACTCAGCTTAAGCAAGTAAACACACTCTGAGCAGAGCAACCTTTAGCTGCTGCTGTTTCGTTGGGGTTTTTCTGCATTCAGTTTTGTAGTTAATAAATAAAAATCGTGCTCTGTGGGTTTGACATGGTCACTAAGGAATAGAGGACATGCAGAAAGTATTCACAGCGTTTCAGTGCTCACATGACATTTTTTCATGTCACGGCTTTATTCTAATATGGATTAAATAAATTTTTCACTTCAAGATGTTACACACAATATCCAATAATGTGAAAAAGTTAGCTTAAAATTCTTGTAAACTTATTAAAAACTAAAAAAAAACTAAAATATAACATGTGCATAAGTATTCACAGCTTTTGCTAAATACTTTGTTAAAGCACCTTTGGTAGCAATTAAAGGCTCAAGTCTTTTTGAGTAAGATGCTTCAAGCTTCACACATCTATTTCTGGGCTGTTTCTGCAATTCTTCATTGTAGAACCTCCTAAGATTGGATGAGCTGTATGGATACACAGACATTTTCATATCTTTCTACAGATGTTCAATTCAAGTCTGGGCTCTGGCCGGGCAACTTAAGGACGTTCACGGCGTGGTCTCAAAGCCACTCCTTTGTTATCTTGGCAAGATGAACATTTGACCCAGTCCAAGCTCCAGAGCATTCTGGAGAAGGTTACCAGCAAGGATGTCTCTGTACATAGCTGAAGTCATCTTCCCTTCGACCCTGACCAGTCTCCCAGTTCCTGCCTCTGAATTTATTTATAATTGAATTTAACTGAATTCATTTCAATTTAATTCAGTTTTATTTATTTACATAGCACATAATCACAACAACAGTTGCCTCAAGGTGCTTTAATTGTAAGGTAAAGACCCTAAAGAAAATATAGAGAAAACTCCAACAATCAGGTAACCCCTTTGAGAAAGCACTTGGAGACAGTGGCAAGGAGAAGCTCTCTTTTAACAGGAAGAAACTTAAAGCAGAACCAGGCTAAAGTTTCACATTTTTCCCAACCTTACTTTTTATTCTAATAAATCACAACAGAGATAAGTTAAATAAAACCATGAACAAATACATTTATTTACTCCCAGGCCATGCACTTGGTTGTTTTCACGTAGCCTTAATGTAAAATTCTGTCCACATTAATTTAGTACTGATATAATATCAATATATTTTATGTTCTCCAGTTATATGATGTATGTATGGCAAAAATGAGCAAATCTTAACAGACATGGTGTTTATGCTTCCACTGATGTGAGTTTTACTGCTGCACTATTCATTTCAGTGTCACTTAACAGTTTACCACATGGTGCGTTCAGGTGGTAAACTGTAATGTCAGATACTAACTTGAGAAGAAGTTGTCTTTGACAACTAACATACATGTAATTGTGCATGTTGAATCGCCTCATCATACAATGCAGTTATATATTCTGTATGTTCAATGTCATGCAGGGCCTTAAACCCTTGATATATTCATCAGCTGACACAGATTCAACATTGCCATCTTGTTTGGAATTGTAAGTCGTGAACTCAAAGCCTTTGGAGGACAAATAGAACACACAAAATACCTGTCAAGTGTTATAACACAGGCAGGAGTAACCTTACCTCTGGTTTCTCAATCACCTTCTTTGCTTTGGAGAGCAGCCAGATGTCATTCACCCAAAATGGGTGTAGAGATGAACTCAAAACAAGTGTCACATGTTGAATTTGTGGGTACACAGATGGGAAGAAGGGGTTTTGGAAGTTTTCTGGCTTGAGGTTCACTCAAAGAAAGTGACATTTAAATAAAAGTTGCTAATAAAGTTGATGATTTCAGTTTTTCATATCGTCTCTGAACGTGGAGGTAGAAAGAAAGATGTTTGGAGAGCTTTCCTGTTTTTCAGAACTCAAGCATATTCTACATATTCACACATTAAGTTAATTTAAAAAGTTCATAATTTGTTTGATGACAGTCAAACCAATTAGGTCATCTTTATTTCGCTTTATAAGGAATCTTTGTGATGTTCCTTAAGTCGATCCTGAACAACAAGTGTGGATGTCGCTTTAATCTGCTGTGAGGAGGCTGAAACTGTGGTAAAGTAACACTCAAGAGATCCCAGCAGAGCTTTGCATTACAATGACTTTAAATTATAGGTTTTATTCATGTCACCTGTTAATCCTGTGGCAGAACTGTGTTTATAGAAACGTTAGATGCACAGCTGAAAGACTGGAAATATTTGGAAAAGGCTAGCCTGACTGATCAGGTACAGATTTGTTACCTTTGGACAGACCCAAACTAGAGTTTTTTATCTGTTTATAATCTCTTTTTTGGGGGAACTGAGTACAGCCATGTAGTGTACAGACATGAGAAAAGTTCTTGAAATGCTGAACTTTTTACAGCTCTAGCTTCAAAGTCTAACTTTTACCTTTAATATGTATGGTGAACTAAGCAACAATTACAATAATAAAAACATCTTTAGATGTTTCTTATCGTTTATATAAAAAGAATGGATTAAGATCATGTTCTCCTCTTTTTTTCAGTCTAATCTATACTAACAAGCAGGATCTCTATAACCTATTATCTTTTTTATTTGACTCTCTGCCATCAAACATACAAGCACAGGCCTTTATAAATACAAACCAAGTTTTTAGTAAGATGCAACTGAAATATAATAATGCAAAGTTTTGTTTTTTAAAATAATTAATAATGCAAGAAAATACGTTTAGTATGAACTGAGTGTATATGAGTCAAGTAAATGTTATTTGACCAGATTCCATTAAATGTAATCTTTTATCTTGTACTCATGTGATAAAATTGTGTGGAAAATTTACATGTAATCCTATTCAAGGTCAGCATTTTGGGCATAAATATTTTTTGAGTGTGGTGCGTCTGTGCAGGCTCTATCAGTTCTTAGGTTTCACATATCACGGCATAACCATCATCAGAAAATGATCTGGTCTTCACCAGGTTCTAAAATTATTTACGTGCCATTATGTATTTGCTGAGGTCTGGATTTTGACCAGACCATTGCAACACCTCAAATCTTTCTCTTTTAAGCCTTTCTGGTTGTAGATTTACAGGTGTGCTTGGAATCATTGTCCTGTTGCATAACTCAGTTTTAGCCAAACTTTACCAGACAGACAAATGACCCTGGATTTCTCTGGTATGCAGAGGAGTTCATAGTCACCTCAATAACTGAAACTGGCTAAAAAAAACAAGCCCAAATGGTCACTTCTCCGCCACCGTGCTTAACAGTTGTAGGTGTTTGTAATAATATTCCTATGTTTGTTACTTCCCAGACATGCTGCTGTACATTCTAACTCTGTACATTAAAAAAACAACCATATCAACTTTGGTGTGTTTGTCTAAAGGACATTTTTCCAGGAGTCTTGTCTTTGCAAACCTAAACCATGCTAACATGTTCTTTGATAGGAGAGGTTTTCTCCTTTAAAACAAGGCATACATGTTGAGTCTTTCACAGATTTTACTTCCACAAACTTTAATATTTAACATGCTTAACAATCCCTGTCTATAGTAGCTATTGCAATTTTTTTTTCATGTCATTAGAGGATTGTACAGTCTGACTGTGGGGGGAATTTAATGGAATATGACGTCCACTCCTGGCAAGACTCACAATTGTCTGGAATCTTTCTACCTGTAGAATATCAGACTTCAAAAATATAAAAATGTTTATCTGCCTTCTTAGATTGATAAACATTAACAATTACTTCTCCAAAGTCATTGATTTATTTGCTCCTTATCATCATGTTAAGAAAGACTTGAATGCTGCAAACCGGCAAACTGCCAAAATTTCTGCTTTTATAGAGTTTTTCACACCTGCTTATTATTAGTTAATCAACTGCATTTACAAGAAGCACCTGGCTGCTTCTTAATTCCAGTGGAAGCAGTAAGGGGTTATTTCTTCATTTTTATTTCGGTCTCATTTTCCCACACTGCTTCAGCAGTTTGGCTTAGTTTTTGTAAAATAACTATTAACATGTTGTGATTTATTATATGCTGTTCATCTGAGGTTGTATTTAACTCATTTTCAATTTAAAAAAACAGAAAGAAAAAGAAATTTCCCAAACTCTCACGTGAAAACAAAACAGAAAAAAAACTAAATAAAACTGTGTTCATTTAGCGTCACCGAAAAGAAAAAGGAAACAAAGATTTACAGGCCCCATAAAGGGAAATAAAACAATATTAAGTCCTCATCTGGAACTACAGATTAGAACATTTATCACAACCTGACTGGAGTTTTTTCCACATAAATGAGGTTATATAAAGCAGCAGAGCTATGTTGCTTCAGTAGAGCCAGCAGGGGTCTGTTTTGCTCAGTGAGTTGTTGACTGGTCTTCTGCTGGTTGAATGTACCAGCACAAAAACACCCGTGGGCGTGCATGCCTGTATGTGCTTTTTCTTTTTTTTTCTAGAAACCCATGGGGCACTTAAAGGTAGGTCATGTTTTTTTCTCCTTAGAAAAGCACAGAAACAGGACTGGAACCTTTCTCCACAGGTTAGAGAACAGTGGAAAAATTAATTTGTTGTTGTTTTTTTGTTTTCAGTGGGGGGTTTTTTTCCTTATAAAAGAAGAGAAAACATCCCTTTGCCAGTAAAACTCTTTCATACAAATTAACCAGAAAATGTTTTTGAAATACAGGAACAAATTCTCGAGATAGTTGTTTTGGATAGTTATTATTGATGCTTGAACATTAAACATGTATTTAATAAAGAAATTATGCTAAGTTTCAACTGATTGCAACTACTTACATATTTTCTTCTTAAAATCTTTATGCGAAAGAAACAACTATAATTGCTGAATTAATTTAGTAGAGGATCCGTATATATCTGAGAAACAATAAATTAAAATAGCTAAGCAAACCTGTGTTTCACTGTGGGTTGTTTAAGCAAACTTATTATTTCTCTGTTTTTGTTTTTGTTTTGACTGAATTAAAGATAGTTCAAAGGAAGATTGATTGATTGATTGATTGATTGATTGATTGATTGATTGATTGATTGATTGATTGATTGATTCCATTACATTCATTATACACATGATCTTATTAATTACTTTGTGATTCTAAAACGTTCTACAAAAACAATTTGTAACCAATGATACTACAGTTTAAAGACTAACCTACCAATGTTATGTATGCAACAAGTGATATACACATTTTAATTATTCTCTACACAGATTCCATTATAGTAAGATACACAATTCTAATGTAGACATCTCAGCAAAAGAATGTAAACTTTTAGTACTCTAATCATATTTCAGTGATATGCCTTATAATACATTTAGTTACAAATAAAAATTCAGTTGAGGACATCTTTGTAATTATGGATATAATATGGCTATATTTATATTTTCATGGCATAGAGGTGCACGTCATTTTAGGCTGTGAGATGACTAATTTTGATAGATATGTTATACATAAGAAACAAGGTATGGAGAAATAATCTATCAGAAAGCATCTATCAGTGAAAAGATGTTACTGGTTGCACTGTGGGGAATGCAGGATCCGGCATACACATAAAAGGTCATTATATTAGGTACACCTTACTAGTAGCAGGTTGCATCACTTTTACCTTCAGAACTGCCTTAATTGTTCATTACACAGATTCAAAAAGGTGCTGGAGAGATTCCTCTGAGAATTTGATATTTACATGACATTACGTGGCTGACTGTATTTGCCTTAACCAGAGTTGGGTATGTTACTCAAGAAAAGTAATGTATTACACATTACTCATTAGTTTTCTTAAAAGTAATGCAGTACGTTATGAATTACTCACCAGAATAAGTAATTGTTTACACTATTTGTTACATTACTTTCTTGTTACTCTGTAAAATGTCCTGAATTGTACTGTAACATAATTACCAGCTAATAATATAAATCTTAGACTACAGTCTCACATACCAAGACAAATCCTTATACTAATGAGGATATAAATACGATTCTTCTTTTAGTGTTTACATATGAACACAAAGCCAACAACAAAAAGCAAAGACAAAAACTAGCTCAAACATACTTCAAAGCGATCACCAGGGCTGGACTGGTAATCTGACATACCGGGCATTTTTCAGGCCAGTGAACTTTTGGGCTGATGGACTGGCAGTACAAGCACTGACAGAAGCCCATTCGTTCATTTTCATTACTGACGCTGGATTGTCCAATCAAATCTCTTAATGTGAACAGCCCCTCCCCTTCTGTCGCTGTGGGCTCAGGCTTGTAGAAAAGGTTTAGTGTGGAAGAAGGGGCGTGAAGGTGGAGCTGGAAAGCTGCGAAAAACAATAAAAAGATGATAAAAATAAATTCTGGAAATTAACAAATTTCGTGAATTCAAATTCAAATTCAAATTTTATTTGTCACACACACACAACCATACACAGTATGACATGGGGGTGAAATGCTTGTAGCTGTACAATGCCCGACCATTAAATGACAGAAGAAAAGTTTTACAATATTTACAATTTACAGTTTACTACAAAAAATTTACAAATTAACTTAGGAATTTACAGTAAAGAATGTGCAAATAGCAGAAGAGATTATAAAGATAAGGATTATAAATTATAGGAATTATAGGATTATAGGAAATGTGTGGTGGTGCGTGTGGTGACGTGTGTGAGAGTCCAGTCTTATAGTGACGTGTTTGGGAGAGTCCAGTCCTACACCTGGTTCAGGCCCCGAATAGCCTGGGGGAAGAAGCTCCTCCTCATTCTCTCTGTTTTGGCCTTAAGGGAGCGGAAGCGCTTCCCAGACCTCAACAGTGAGAAGAGTCCATTGTTGGGATGGGAGAGGTCCATCATAATCTTCCTAGCTTTGGACTTGCACCGCTTGGTGTAGATGGACAGCAGGTCAGGGAGCTCTGATTGAATGATGCGTTCTGCCGAGCGCACCACCCTTTGCAGATCTCGTCTGAATTGTACAAAAACCACATTTTCTGTGTCAAATTAACCAACATGTTAAGTGTTGAGGCTGCTGCACCGCGAACAGCAGTATCATCAACAACTAGGCCTCACGGTAGCAGGAGGCTGGTGCTGGTAGCAAGAGCTGTGGAGAAAAGCAGCAGGAGGGACCACAGTCCCAACAGCAGTGTGAGGAAGAGAGGAAGACAGTGAAATTAACATGGTAAGAAAATAGATGGAAGGACATAGCTAGAGAGAAATTCAAGGATTCATTAAAGTGAATGGCTACGAGCCACTGCTAATAACTAAAGTGTAGCTCTCAATTATCGTCACATGCTGCAGTTCAACTAATAACTAACCCAACAACATCTCAGATATACATAATATAACTTCTTTTTTTTTTTGAGCCATCATGGTGCACTGCCTGGGCGAAAAATGCACTGGCGATCACCACAGTGATTCCACTTTAGTGACATGAACAGTGAATGCAAAGAGATCAAGTTCTGTTTGCTGTATAATGTGGTTGTTACTGTACTGGATGCAGTTTCCGCTTTACCATCACTCTCTTGTCTCCATATCCCCACTCCTCAAAAGCTGTATCTCTAATTATAATGGGCCCAGGAAGAAAAATAATAATAATATTGCTTTTTGTTTCCATCTGCCTGGTACAGATAGCTGAAGAACCTTTGAAACACAAGTAACAGCATAATTGTAACTTTAATGCAATTACTGAATTTAGAACAGTAATGCATTACATTGCTTTAAACTGGGCTTAATAAGCATTTAAACACATGTATCTAATAAACTGGGTATATAAAAAGTGTAAAAGAATTTGGTTTATATTAAAGACCAAGTATTTGGAAAGTGCAAGTATTAAATAACTTCCAGAAGAGAACAAAATACAGTCCAGTAAGTATCCAAAACATACAAGTTTCATATATATAATTTTTCAAGGCATCATATATCTGTTTTCACTCTTGTATGCTTTTCATACAAATTTCACACAAGACAGATACAAACTTTATAAGATTTATATATATATATATATATGAGCACAAGATCCATAGAGGCTGGGGTCTATCACACCAGGCAAGACCCCAGGTGCAGGCTGTGTAAAGATGCCCCAGAGACAATCCAGCACATAACAGCAGGGTGCAAGATGCTAGCAGGCAAGGCATACATGGAACGCCATAACCAAGTGGCCGGCATAGTGTACAGGAACATCTGTGCCGAGTATAACCTGGAAGTCCCGAGGTCAAAATGGGAGATGCCCCCAAGGGTGGTGGAGAATGACCGAGCTAAGATCCTGTGGGACTTCCAGATACAGAGGGACAAAATGGTGGTGGCTAACCAACCGGACATAGTGGTGGTAGACAAACAGAAGAAGACGGCCGTAGTGATCAATGTAGCGGTTCCGAATGACAGCAATATCAGGAAGAAGGAACACGAGAAGCTGGAGAAATACCAAGGGCTCAGAGAAGAGCTCGAGAGGATGTGGAGGGTGAAGGTAACGGTGGTCCCCGTGGTAATCGGAGCACTAGGTGCGGTGACTCCCAAGCTAGGCGAGTGGCTCCAGCAGATCCCGGGAATAACATCGGAGATCTCTGTCCAGAAGAGCGCAGTCCTGGGAACAGCTAAGATACTGCGCAGGACCCTCAAGCTCCCAGGCCTCTGGTAGAGGACCCGAGCTTGAAGGATAAACCGCCCGCAGGGGCGTGCTGGGTGTTTTTATATATATATATATATATATATATATATATATATATATATATATATATATAGATAGATAGATAGATAGATAGATAGATAGATAGATAGATAGATAGATAGATAGATAGATAGATAGATAGATAGTGTTTTTAAAGCCCAATTGCAAAGATTTAAATTCTTAATATATATGTGTATATATGTATATATATATATACATATGTACACAAAAACGCACGCACACACACACACACACACACACATATATATATATATATATATATATATATAATTTTGTATTTATTTTTATTTTATTTATTTTTTTATCTCTTTATTTTATCTCCACAATATCTCAGACTGCCTAAACGTGATATTGATTTGCTCTCATCTTATGTTGAAATGACTTTCTGTAACCAAAAATGTCACAACAGAGGGAAACAAATATTTTTTCAGACAAAGTGGCACCAGAGTAAATCAAAGCAATTCTTTAGATATTTTGTGCTGTCAACAGGTTTACGTGACTTTTCGTACATTTATCTTCTGACAGAGACCAAATAATGGACAAACAAGTCCTTTGAAGAGCAGTAAAATACTGACCGAAGATGGCTGCTGTCAAATATGATGAAACAGGAGTCACATGCATGCTACTGTACACATGCAACATACCTCACATACTTAGAAATTTCCACTCCCTTTGTTGTTTCCAGTATTTATTGATGTAGGATATATGCACAAGCAACATACAGATCGTCATGTGTTTAGCTTCGACCTCTCACCAGCTCTTACTTCTCATTTTACATGCAAAATTAGTCTCTGTTTGAATTGCAATGATTACATTTAATATATCTAATGAATACACGTTGAGTATAATTGTTCTGTTACTTTTTAATGTCATTTTAATTCTTAAGTTTGGTAAGTTAGTTTATAGACAGAAAATAAAGCAACATTAATTACCTAACCACTCTTAGAGTTACACCCATCTGGAAGGATCAAAGATAGGTACACAAGTGAGTAAAACTACAGACTGAGATGCTCTTTTTAAACCCTGATTCAGTACTCGTTTTGTTGTTTACAGTTTAATCCATAGCCAAGAAACAAGAGGCCATTTTGCTTCTTGCCTTACAAATTTCGATTTAAAGCATCTTGCTGCTAACATAGTTACCTGCATATACCAATTTGTCTACAGGTAAGGTTGTGACTTACAGTTTAGCATAAGTTTTGCACATAAAATACTTTTCAATTGATACAGTAATTGGTAGTAATAGTTTCCAATTTCTAAATGCTACAGGAGATACAACCAGTCTTATTTTCTTTTCTTTCATTTGACTCTGGCAAGGATGACATGCCATCTCCAGGACCTCAGTGTTTTAACACTGTGGTGGAGTGTGGTTTGTGGCTCAGCTGCAAGGCATGGATCGAGCAGTGGGTTTGGGGGACGGTACCTCCACAGCTGAGGTCCATCACACAAACCACGCCTTCCCTATTTCAGTAGCTGCTGGGGCCCAGAAGAGATCTCTGTGGGTTGGAGAGGACAGCATTGACGGGAGTGCGCTGGAAAGCGTACAGCCTAAAACAAACTGCCATGTCTTATGGTCCTTGTGTCACAAACACATTTAACAGGTCTCACTCAGGTTCACCCCCTCAGCTGGCAGCAGAGCAGTAAATTAAAGTTAATCCAGGCACACCTGGTTCTGTTTTTATCTTCATACCTGTGTGTAATCACATGTGAAAAAAAATATTGACAGCAGTGAGCATGTTCACGTGGCAGCTGATTTGTGGCAGAAGTGAAGACAGTAAAGTTACCAAAAGGCCACAAAGAAAGTATGATTGAAATGAACCTGAATTTTCTTTAAATGAAATAATATTTTATTCTGTATAAGATGGTCTGTTACATAACAATCATCTTTTGTGTGACACATATATCAAAGGCTGTTTTTATCCTTTCCTTTTATATCTGGAGCCTGTTTTCTGTGACTGATGTAGATCATGCAGAAAAGTGGCATATTAACCCCTCATCATTCAGGTGTTCAGTAACCTGAGACATATGGCGTGCTCTCAGAAATGAAACACAAAATGACTAGAAGAATACTATACACACAAATATTGGTCTTTCCAGCACAGTTCCTACAATTTTCTGCCAATACTGATCAGTGTTGATTTAAATAATTTGTTCAGTTCTTAGAAAAACTATCAACCGGAAATCCACGTAAAACTGAATTTTACTGTACCGTGCCCAGGATACTCTATTTAGGATTCAAATATTTGGCACCCCCTAATGGTAAACTAGAAAAATAGGCAGACAACTCAAAAGTGTGTTTACACGAACAACAAAGTATCTCCTGAGCATAGAAAAATGCATATTTTGCTTCACTTAGAGGGGAATTAGTTTTCAGTACAGCATGGGAAAACACAAAAAACAATGGGAGGAGTCCTTGTGGTCTTTTGCTAACTGCAGGAGATACTATGTTTTTCCTTTCTGGTCTGAAAAATGACAAATCAAACCACATAGAATTTTTAAAATGTTGGAAGTTGTAATGAACACCAGCTACAGCAGTCAGTGAGTTTCAAACTGCTACCATTACCCATGAAAGGTTGTGCACTAGGTCATCTGTTATTGTTTCATATTCTGCATCACAGTCTATCACAACATATTCTAGATATAAAACTTGTGTTCACAAAGCATATTAGAAAATGTACTGTATTTACTTCCCAGCACTGTTGTTGGTGCACACATATTTTAAACTCCTAATACTTTCTGGTATAAAAGGAAGTAAATACAGTACAATATCAGTAAATACTGATTTTCATCAAAAGAGCTTCAGTGTTACTTAGATCAATAGTGTCCTCTGCTGTTCACATTCACATCTACAGTACAGGCTGGGGCACAACATACTGAATTTAGATTTGTGATTTAATTTTCAACATCATCAGTCTTAATAATCATGTCTTCATTTCATAAGCAAATATCTCAGTTATCCTGATTACATCAAGGAAAAAAGGTGTAAAACAATGGAAGAGTTTAATGAGAATTTTAAGTCCACTCTGATGCATATAAATTCTCTACGTTTGCCTTTTAAAAGTTAATGGTTTTATTATTAATATTATTACGACATGTATCTTTGTATCATGTGCTTACAATATGTTATCTGTATCTCAGTTATGACATTTTAAAACATTTCTTTCTTTCTTTTTTAAATGAATACAGCTGAAAGTGGTCAGTACATCTGATTACATTAAGTTATTCTAATCGTCACTGAAAAGTACACAATGTAAGGATTAACTGTTAAATCTTGGTTCACAGGACTGGAGCTGCTAATTGGCCTTATGTTGTTAACAGACAATTTTTGGGGGGCTTAAGGTGTAGTCAGAGAATATGTAAAGTACTCTATAAAGAGGAAACCAGGTTTTAGTAACAACATCTTGCTCCTTACTTTCAGATCTGTTCATAGTGCTTTGTCCTAAAGTATATAACAGATTTGGCATTTTTTTCCAAAGTTACACCTGAACAACGTTTTGGTTACAGTCAAGTTTAACCATTGCCAAATATTAAACCACTGTTAAAGAGGAGCCAAGCGTGAAAACAACACACTGCTGATGAGTGTTATTTTTGATTTACAAGTATTTTTCCATCCTTATAATCGTGACCCTGGCCAGTGAAATGATCCAATGAGCTGCCTGTGCTTTGATATGAGACTGGACACGGTTAAACCCCACTTTGCTGTACAGGGCCACAGCTGCCATTTGGGTGGAGCTAGTCTCCAACACCGCCTTGGAGAAGCCCCGTTCTTTACAGAAGTCAACCGCGGTCTGAGTCAACCTAAAGCCGAGGCCCATCCGTCTATACTGTGGGAAAATGATCATTCTGAACATTTCCCCATACTTTTCTGTCCCACTGTGTTTAGCTACCACAGCCACCATACCAACAACCTGGGCTCTCGCTCCAACCTCAGCCTCAGCCACCCAGAAACAGTCATCAGGTCTGCTGAGGAAGTTCCCAGGGATGTCCTGCATGTCGGTGCGAAGTCGCACCCTGACGAAGCTGGCATATACTTCATGACAGCAGTAGTAGATGAGACCTACCCAAGCTGCTGGGAACAGTACAGCTCCAAACACAGAGCCAAGGAGATAACCAACAGCACACAGAGTCGGGGTGATGGTGAGGTAAAGGGGACTGGTCATGGCGTTATAGAAACATGGACGGATATGCTCCAAGATGCCAGTACTGAAGAGGGTGAGCACTGTGTCCTTGTCTGCAGGACGGTACCGACGGATCACCAGCTGCATGACGAAAGTAACTACAAGGAAAATCATAAAACAGTGAGAAATGCTGTTGTTATTTACACTACATTACTAAGCATGACCCTTAAGGAAAATTATTTTTAGTTTTTTACTTAGTTTCCTTTTTCATAATTTAATTTGATTTTATAAAAAAAAATTTTTAATGTGTAGAACTTTTTATTGTCGTGTTGAAAAGGCAGAGGAAAATGGCCAGACAGCTTTCAGCAGATAGGATAAAAACAATAATTCAAATAACCACTTGTTACAACGAAGTTATATAGACGAGCATTTTTAAACATACTCGGCTATGAACAGAAAGCTGAGACTAAAGCGTCAGCAAAATTGGACAACACAATACTAGAAAAATGTTGCCTGGTCTAATGAATGTCTTTTCTTGCCACACTTTGGGCACTTAGCACTGGCTGAGCATCTTTTAAATGTCACAGCCTACCTGAGTATCATTGCTGACTCTTCACTAGCTGGGCCCACGTCCTCATTTTAGGTTTGACAGCGTTTTAGTAGGTAAAGGTGAATGCTTGGACATTAATTGAGGTGCGGTTTGGGGAAGGCCTCAAAGAGGACTGGTGATGGCTCCCGGGCCTGGCAGATCCCCGTGTACTAAATAGGAGTGAATAAGTTAAAGAATTGAGAACAAGGAGGGAGGGAGGATGGGGCACGTGAACCAGAATGAACAGTTTGCAGAACTGGGGGGAACCTATATAGATGACAACCGGAAGGAGCGTGTTTGGAGGCGTGGTCCCGCTCCTGAAATTCCGATACATAATCTCCAATACTTGGGTAGTATTTATCACCACAGTGTACCAGTGCATCCTTTGATGGCAGCTTTCATCAGGATAAAGCACAATGTCATAAAACTCAAATAATCTCAAAGTGGTTAACGGTGAGTTCACTGTACTGAAATTGCCTCCACACTCACCGGGTCTCAATCCAACAGAGCACCTTTGGGATGTGGAAAGTTACATCCTAGATGTGCAGCTAACAAATCTGCATCAGAACTCTGTGATGCTATCATGTCAACGTGGACCAAAATCTCTTGAGAATATTTCCCACACCTCCTTGAATCTATGCCATGATGAATTAAGGCAGTTCTGAATGCAAATGCCAAACTGACCAAGTATTAGCAAGATGTACCTAATAAACTGGCTGGTGAATGTAATCTGCAGATTGGTTCGTAGTGAAGATGAGCAGTAGTTTCAGTTTTCAACTAAATAGCTGAAAGTCAGGTGTACCTGCTCAAAAATGTTCATTTTTCCTTTTAACAAGACAACAATCTGATACATCTCCATCTTTGCCTTGATTTAAAATACTTCTCCACACAGAACGTACTCGTTATTTTACAGTCTTTGCACTTTTAAATGCACGCGGCACGCAATAAGGACGAGCTAACGTGATGGTTTAATGCTATGTCATTACGTCATGGATATAATGGTATCAAATGTGTCTAAATGCCAGAAAACCCGTTACACAGTGTCTGTACATATGATCACACTCACGTTACACCAAACTCAACTCATTCAGCAACAGCACAGGCCTGTTCGTGCACCACCAACAGGTCTCTAACAGACCTTATCCAACTTAATAAAAAAACAACAACACAAGAAGCGATTATATGAGTTGCTGTGTAACAAATTTGTCTGCTAGTCATATTACAATCGCACAATTACCTCTGCCTTACGTTAGTGAACTTGCACAAGTTGATACTTCACGGAGAAGAGTTCACACGAAACAATGAAGAAGCGCAGCAACACCGTGAATCAGCTCAACTTCTAGACTGGTTAATAAAACACAAAAGCAGCACAAAAGCTTGACTCTCAAAGCCCATATAATACTTCGATGGGATGATTCGGTTCAAAGTACAGCTGTAAAAGTGTTAAACATCCTCTACTGTTACACAAAAATGTTACACAAAGTCAACCATGCAGAACGTTTTCCTGGAGAAATCACAACCTTCCAACAACCTGCGGGGCCAAAAAACGAAGGCAACGCGGAAGAGTCAAAAATCGCAAAAGCGGAATTTATGGTTCAGCGGGAGTAGCGCTTTTGCAGTCTATCTGGGGGCTGGCCAGTTTATCTGCAGAGAGCATGTGAACGCTGGCGACTGTGTGAACAACTCGCAATCGATATTTCTGTGAGTTACCATCAACAAACTGAAATACAGCTCATGGCTGTCATCAACAGGTTTACGTGACTTTTCGTACTTTTCTCTTATGACAGAGACCAAATAATGGACAACAAGTCCTTTGAAGAGCAGTAAAATACTGACCGAAGATGGCTGCTGTCAAATATGATGAAACATGAGTCACATGCATGCTACTGTACACATGCAACATACCTCACATACTTAGAAATTTCCACTCCCTTTGTTGTTTCCAGTATTTATTGATGTAGGATATATGCACAAGCAACATACAGATCGTCATGTGTTTAGCTTCGACCTCTCACCAGCTCTTACTTCTCATTTTACATGCAAAATTAGTCTCTGTTTGAATTGCAATGATTACATTTAATATATCTAATGAATACACGTTGAGTATAATTGTTCTGTTACTTTTTAATGTCATTTTAATTCTTAAGTTTGGTAAGTTAGTTTATAGACAGAAAATAAAGCAACATTAATTACCTAACCACTCTTAGAGTTACACCCATCTGGAAGGATCAAAGATAGGTACACAAGTGAGTAAAACTACAGACTGAGATGCTCTTTTTAAACCCTGATTCAGTACTCGTTTTGTTGTCTACAGTTTAATCCATAGCCAAGAAACAAGAGGCCATTTTGCTTCTTGCCTTACAAATTTCCATTTAAAGCATCTTGCTGCTAACATAGTTACCTGCATATACCAATTTGTCTACAGGTAAGGTTGTGACTTACAGTTTAGCATAAGTTTTGCACATAAAATACTTTTCAATTGATACAGTAATTGGTAGTAATAGTTTCCAATTTCTAAATGCTACAGGAGATACAACCAGCCTTTTTTTTTTCTTCTTTCATTTGACTCTGGCAAGGATGACATGCCATCTCCAGGACCTCAGTGTTTTAACACTGTGGTGGAGTGTGGTTTGTGGCTCAGCTGCAAGGGATGGATCGAGCAGTGGGTTCGGGGGACGGTACCTCCACAGCTGAGGTCCATCACACAAACCACGCCTTCCCTATTTCAGTAGCTGCTGGGGCTGTTAAAGACTAGTAGTTAAACATATGCCATTTTATGACCAGTAGTCAAGGTAGTAAATTAGCTTAACAGCTGCAGGCCATATATTATCATTTAGTTCTAATGGTGTGCTATGTATGTAGTTTAGTCTCTATTATACTCTTGAATAAAAGAAACATAATCATTTGTAGTTCATTAGAAAAAATGTGCATTACTCTGTATCCTTGATCAGCTGTGAATGTCTGACACTGTTTTCTTGAGAATGTTTTACTGCTGAATCATGTGAAGAAGGCCATAAGAGGGAGACTAGGTGTCTGGGCAGAAGAGATAAAACCACATTCTTTACCCCCCTTCCAGTTTCACACAGAAAGACAGGGAGGCAAGGTCAGGAGCCAGGCTCACTAAGAATTAGAAAAACATGTGAAGATGCAGCTTTTATGACAAGGAGGGGGGCCGGGATTAGCTATAAAAGTCTGTGAAAGTTGCCACCATTTTGAGACATGCTGTCGAACCTCTGCAGGCATCTCTCCCGTCCGGACGTTGTAATGCTCTGTTTGTGAATTGTACCGAAATAAATGATTGTTGATTGAGCATATATACACCGAGTATTGTCCTTCCTTCAGCCCAAAGATTCAAGGAACTGCGTGTTTTCAACAGGGCCCAGAAGAGATCTCTGAGGGTTGGAGAGGACAGCATTGACGGGAGTGCGCTGGAAAGCGTACAGCCTAAAACAAACTGCTATGTCTTATGGTCCTTGTGTCACAAACACATTTAACAGGTCTCACTCAGGTTCATCCCCTCAGCTGGCAGCAGAGCAGTAAATTAAAGTTAATCCAGGCACACCTGGTTCTGTTTTTATCTTCATACCTGTGTGTAATCACATGTGAAAAAAAATATTGACAGCAGTGAGCATGTTCACGTGGCAGCTGATTTGTGGCAGAAGTGAAGACAGTAAAGTTACCAAAAGGCCACAAAGAAAGTATGATTGAAATGAACCTGAATTTTCTTTAAATGAAATAATATTTTATTCTGTATAAGATGGTCTGTTACATAACAATCATCTTTTGTGTGACACATATATCAAAGGCTGTTTTTATCCTTTCCTTTTATATCTGGAGCCTGTTTTCTGTGACTGATGTAGATCATGCAGAAAAGTGGCATATTAACCCCTCATCATTCAGGTGTTCAGTAACCTGAGACATATGGCGTGCTCTCAGAAATGAAACACAAAATGACTAGAAGAATACTATACACACAAATATTGGTCTTTCCAGCACAGTTCCTACAATTTTCTGCCAATACTGATCAGTGTTGATTTAAATAATTTGTTCAGTTCTTAGAAAAACTATCAACCGGAAATCCACGTAAAACTGAATTTTACTGTACCGTGCCCAGGATACTCTATTTAGGATTCAAATATTTGGCACCCCCTAATGGTAAACTAGAAAAATAGGCAGACAACTCAAAAGTGTGTTTACACGAACAACAAAGTATCTCCTGAGCATAGAAAAATGCATATTTTGCTTCACTTAGAGGGGAATTAGTTTTCAGTACAGCATGGGAAAACACAAAAAACAATGGGAGGAGTCCTTGTGGTCTTTTGCTAACTGCAGGAGATACTATGTTTTTCCTTTCTGGTCTGAAAAATGACAAATCAAACCACATAGAATTTTTAAAATGTTGGAAGTTGTAATGAACACCAGCTACAGCAGTCAGTGAGTTTCAAACTGCTACCATTACCCATGAAAGGTTGTGCACTAGGTCATCTGTTATTGTTTCATATTCTGCATCACAGTCTATCACAACATATTCTAGGTGTAAAACTTGAGTTCACAAAGCATATTAGAAAATGTACTGTATTTACTTCCCAGCACTGTTGTTGGTGCACACATATTTTAAACTCCTAATACTTTCTGGTATAAAAGGAAGTAAATACAGTACAATATCAGTAAATACTGATTTTCATCAAAAGAGCTTCAGTGTTACTTAGATCAATAGTGTCCTCTGCTGTTCACATTCACATCTACAGTACAGGCTGGGGCACAACATACTGAATTTAGATTTGTGATTTAATTTTCAACATCATCAGTCTTAATAATCATGTCTTCATTTCATAAGCAAATATCTCAGTTATTCTGATTACATCAAGGAAAAAAGGTGTAAAACAATGGAAGAGTTTAATGAGAATTTTAAGTCCACTCTGATGCATATAAATTCTCTACGTTTGCCTTTTAAAAGTTAATGGTTTTATTATTAATATTATTACGACATGTATCTTTGTATCATGTGCTTACAATATGTTAACTGTCTCTCAGTTATGACATTTTAAAACATTTCTTTCTTTCTTTTTTAAATGAATACAGCAGAAAGTGGTCAGTACATCTGATTACATTAAGTTATTCTAATCGTCACTGAAAAGTACACAATGTAAGGATTAACTGTTAAATCTTGGTTCACAGGACTGGAGCTGCTAATTGGCCTTATGTTGTTAACAGACAATTTTTGGGGGGCTTAAGGTGTAGTCAGAGAATATGTAAAGTACTCTATAAAGAGGAAACCAGGTTTTAGTAACAACATCTTGCTCCTTACTTTCAGATCTGTTCATAGTGCTTTGTCCTAAAGTATATAACAGATTGGGCATTTTCTTCCAAGGTTACACCTGAACAACGTTTTGATTTCAGTCAAGTTTAACCATTGCCAAATATTAAACCACTGTTAAAGAGGAGCCAAGCGTGAAAACAACACACTGCTGATGAGTGTTATTTTTGATTTACAAGTATTTTTCCATCCTTATAATCGTGACCCTGGCCAGTGAAATGATCCAGGGAGCTGCCAGTCCTTTGACATTAGACAGGACACGGTTAAACCCCACTTTGCTGTACAGAACCACGGCTGCCATTTGGGTGGAGGTAGTCTGCAACACCACCTTGGAGAAGCCCCGTTCTTTACAGAAGTCAACCGCGGTCTGAGTCAACCTAAAGCCGAGGCCCATCCGTCTATACTGTGGGAAAATGATCATTCTGAACATTTCCCCATACTTTTCTGTCCCACTGTGTTTAGCTACCACAGCCACCATACCAACAACCTGGGCTCTCGCTCCAACCTCAGCCTCAGCCACCCAGAAACAGTCATCAGGTCTGCTGAGGAAATTCCCAGGGATGTCCTGCATGTCGTTGCGAAGTCTCACCCTGACGACGGTGGCATATACTTCATGACAGCAGTAGTAGATGAGACCTACCCAAGCTGCTGGGAACAGTACAGCTCCAAACACAGAGCCAAGGAGATAACCAACAACACACAGAGTCGAGGTGATGGTGAGGTAAAGGGGACTGGTCATGGCGTTATAGAAACATGGACGGATATGCTCCAAGATGCCAGTACTGAAGAGGGTGAGCACTGTGTCCTTGTCTGCAGGACGGTACCGACGGATCACCAGCTGCATGACGAAAGTAACTACAAGGAAAATCATAAAACAGTGAGAAATGCTGTTGTTATTTACACTACATTACTAAGCATGACCCTTAAGGAAAATTATTTTTAGTTTTTTACTTAGTTTCCTTTTTTGTAATTTAATTTGATTTTATTAAGTCTGCTTATGTGTAGCACTGTTTATGGTTGTGTTTAATACAACATTTAGCTGCCACGGGGCGATCTGCGCTAAGTTGCTGACGGAGATTTGCCGCGTTAATGCGGTTATGGCATTAACGTCATTTCGACGAGATCAACACTGACTGGGTTAAATAGCTCTCTATTAGGTTTTTGTGCTTGGCATGACTTTCAGATTCAGTTATTTACGTTACGATCTTAAAATGGAATCAATGTATTGTAAAAACAACACCCAACAGCCACTTTATTACAGGTGATACAACTGCTTGTTGACATACATTTTTAGCCAATCACATGGCAGTGACTCAAAACTATTTGGCAAGTAAACATGCTCACAATATGCTGCTGATATTCAAAGCAAGCATCAGAATGGGGAAGAAAGGTAATGTGAGTGACTTTGAACATGGCAAGGTTGTTGGTGCAGAAACTACTGATCGACAGGGTGTTCCTATACTATGGGCTCAAAATGTGGTCATAAATATTTTGTACTTGTAAAAAAGATTTGTATGTGTAAAAAAGATTTGTATGTGTAAAAAGATTTTGTGTGTGCGTAAAAAAGATTTGTGTGTGTAAAAAAGATTTGTATGTGTAAAAAGAATTTGTGTGTGCGTAAAAAAGATTTGTATGTGTAAAAAAGATTTGTGTGTGCGTAAAAAAGATTTGTGTGTGGACTTAGAAAAAAACCCCCTGCAAGTTACAAGTACGGATTTTTGACCCTATTTTTCTTCCCTTCATCTGATTGGTCAATGTCATGTCAATCACAAATGTAACAATCCAATCAGAGAACAGATAGGTTTGGCTGTCGAGGGGAGCTTTTTTTGAACTGCAGGTCTTTGAAGGGAGTAAATGCCCTTTTACATGCCAACCCAGCGTTTTCCTTCATCACCACGAAGGAAAACAGTCTGTGGTCGTCCGAGTTTGGTGATTTTTGTGTCACAGGTCTACGTGTTTAATACAGGGACTTCCACAGCCTTTTCAACAGCGCTGCGGACCGCGGGGTGGGGGTGGGCAGTGTTTTGGAAATGACAGTCTTCATTACAAAGCTTTCTTCGTTATGAATTAGCATACATGTTTTTATTGAACATTTGAAGAACTAGCAAAAAAAACAAACTCTTCTAGAGGACATAAAGTCAGAGATAGAAAAGACAAGGAGCAGGTGCATCTAGTACAGGTAGAGCTGCTGCAAAAGCCCACAGAGCCCAGCAGCCAGCGTAACAAATTCTGGATCCTTTGCTTTTAGTTAGCAGTTAGCATTAGCAGCGTATCCTGCATCCGATGTGAAAGGACTTTTATGCTGCGCACTGTGACTCACAGCAATGGTCCTGGGTCAGCCCTGACTTTGTGTTAAACTAATTCTAAAGTAATAATGTTATTTCTAACCACTGATATACCACAACTTTATCCTTTCAACAGCTACTGAAAGTTAGGGGACCTAGCTGCTATCGGATATTTATATAGCGATCCTCCAGCTTCAAACGGTATCACCCTTCAAGGACCTGCAGTTCAAAACAGCGCCCCTCCGACAGCCAAACCCATCTGTTCTCTGATTGGATTGTTACATTTGTGATTGACATGACATTGACCAATCAGATGAAGGGAAGAAAAATAGGGTCAAAAATCCGTACTTGTAACTTGCAGGGTGTTTTTTTCTAAGTCCACACACAAATCTTTTTTACACATACAAATCTTTTTTACGCACACACAAATCTTTTTTACACATACAAATCTTTTTTACGCACACACAAATTCTTTTTACACATACAAATCTTTTTTACGCACACACAAATCTTTTTTACACATACAAATCTTTTTTACAAGTACAAAATATTTATGACCACATTTTGAGCCCATACTATACAGCCATCTCCAAGGTTTACATAGGGTGGTCTGAAAAAAAGAAAAAGATCTAAGGAGTGCCAGTTCTCTGGATGAAAATGCTTTGTTGATGTTATACTCACTCACGTTATACTCAACTCATTCAGTAGTGATGTGCGATACCACTGATTTCCTTTCCGATCCGATACCAAGTAATATTCAGGGTGGTATCGACGATACTGATCCGATACCGGTACTTTGTACAAAAACTTATTTTATTCATTGTATCTCAAATTATAGCATCATAATGATTTCAGGACATCAGAGTACTTGTTTCGAACAATGACGGCAGCTGCTTAGTTTTAATATTACTCTTATTTCTCTTTCTGGGTCGCAAAAAAACTTTTAACATATTTTCAGGTGAGAATGTAGCCGTGCAAACTTCAAATATCTGAGCCGATCGACCAAGGGCGTAGATTTGGCATGGACGGAGGGGACATGTCCCCACCAATATCCAGCGATTATTGAATTGTCCCCACCAATAATTTGATCTCTTCGAGTAAAGAAAAACAAACCCAATAGTAAGAGAAAAACGATCTGTCAGCGTTTCTCCCGATTTTCCACCCGGACAACAAAACTGAAAACCATATCCCAGACTGGCCCAGCCAATTCCAGTTTCCAACAATGGCCACTATTACTGCAGCTACTTAGTTTTAATATTACTCTTATTACTCTTTCTGGGTCGCAAAATAAACTTTTAACAAATTAAATTCTGAAGGCTAGACCGTCCAATTTCACAGTCGCTCATTTCCGGTCTACCCGGCTTTCGGAGGACCCGGCTCACCCGGGTCCTCAGGTGGACGCAGCCTCTGAATTTGGACACCCCCCGGCCTGTTTACGGTCGGACAATAATAACGGTGACATTTAACTTATTTTATCCGATAAATAAACACTGTAAAATTAAAGTTTTTTGTATATACATGTACATGTATACCTCCCCCCAGCCCCTTTGAATGTCTCCCTAATTCTGAGGTCTCAAGGTTGGCAAGTAGGTGCTAGGCTTGGCCCACATCAGTCTAAAATTGTATGTAACCATGAATAATGTGATGCCATGTCCACCAGGAGAGACTGGACAGTATAGATGTAAAACAAATATGCCAGCAGTTCATTTCAGCTAACGAGAGGAGCAGGCATGTGTTTGTTGTGTGGGCATGTAGTCCATGTCTGTTGCTGTAACAGTAGTTCATGTTTAGAATAAAACATCTCAGCTCACTGATCTGATAGAGGGCAATAGTGCCTAAAATGTTGCATAATGTTGCTGAGAGATCTTTTACTTTGTGGTAATCTTAGACGAGTAGTTTTATGGACAAAACCCACCAGGTCATCCAGTGTTCCCTTAGTGCTAATGTGTCAGAGATGTTGGTGTACTATAACTGAAGCAATGTTGTTAAGTCCTTAAAGTCATATTCTTTTATTGTCATGACTGTATTTGAAGCTATTTTTATTTTTGTATGATACCTGATTTATATGGAATATGACTGAAGTAAACTAAAGTCTAAAATACTTAGTCATTTGTTTAATAGTAATTTAACATTATATAATTCACATATAAAACTATGAATTGTAATTTTAAATGGTTTAAAAGCATGTAGAATAGCATATGTAGGCAAGTATATTTCTCCTTTTATCAAGAAGCAAAAACAAAAAGGAAAAAATAAGAAACGGGGCAGGGTTCAGTGGTTGAATCATCCGTCCCCACCAATGCCACAATCAAATCTACACCCTTGCGATTGATCGTTTTCAAACCCCCGCGGTCTTTCGCTACTTGGGTTAAACATGATATATAAGTCACTTAGATAACTTAAAAATGTTATTGTTTGGCTTTTTCAGTGTTTTATTTGTTCGTGAGTAAATCGGTTTGGCTGAGATTAAAGTTATTAGATTAGATTAAATAAAATTTAACTTTATTAATCCCTCAGGAGGGTTCCTCGGGGTTTTCACACAGCTGAATAAACGTCAAACTGAAAACTGATTAAACAGAAGTGTGAGACGGTCGAGAGTTTACGCCAGCGTCCGGTTATATTTTAGATAGCAAGGAGCAGACGGCAGTTTCACTCCACCGAGGGAGCTCGTGCCGTATACCCGTCTTTCTTTAGACCGCGAAGGCCCGGGTCCTCGGGTGGAAGCAGCCTCTGAATTTGGACACCCCCGCTGTATCCGGACATTTAACGTATTTTATCCGATAAATAAACACTGTAAAATGTATTTATCCCCACCCCAACAGCATTTTTGAATGTCTCCCTAGTGTGGCCACAACACCTCACCTTTTTTCCCCACATGTATGGCAAACCACGTCTCAGTTTTTGTGGAGGTAAAATAGGTTCGCACATGACTCCAATTACGCTCAGTCATTGTTGTGAGTGCGCACGCCAAGGGGCTGCGAAACAGACAGCCTATTTCGCAAATGACTATGAAAGGCGGAAGAGGAAGTAGTTCCTTTGAATGTAGACAATCCGAATGTTATAGTTTCTTTCCACTGTGTTCCTGTTAATGATAAACTACAAATTTACCCTAAATTACTAAAATATCGATATTTTAATGTGAGAATCGATTCTAGAACATAAATGATTGGTATCGGAGGAATCGATATTTCAGGATCGATCCGCACATCACTATCATTCAGCAACAGCACAGGCCCGTTCGTGCACCATCAACAGCTCTCTAACAGACCTTACCCAACTTAATAAAAAAACGAAACAAGAAGCGATTATATAGTTGCTGTGTAACACATTTGTCTGCTAGCCATATTACAATCGCACAATTACCTCTGCCTTACGTTAGTGAACTTGCACAGGTTGATCCTTCATGAGAAGAGTTCACACGAAACAATGAAGAAGCGCAGCAACACTGTGAATCAGCTCAACTTCTAGACTGGTTAATAAAACACAAAAGCAGCACAAAGGCTTGACTCTCAAAGCCCATGTAATACTTCGATGGGATGATTCGGTTCAAAGTACAGCTGTAAAAGTGTTAAACATCCTCTACTGTTACACAAAAATGTTACACAAAGTCAACCATGCAGAACGTTTTCCTAATCCACGCCATTATCCTGCAGAAATCACAACCTTCCAACAACCTGCGGGGCCGAAAAACGAAGGCAACGCGGAAGTGTCAAAAATCGCGGAAATTATGGTTCAGCGGGAGTAGCGCTTTTGCAGTCTATCTGGGGGCTGGCCAGTCTATCTGCAGAGAGCATGTGAACGCTGGCGACTGTGTGAACAACTCGCAATCAATATTTCTGTGAGTTACCATCAACAAACTGAAATACAGCTCATGGCTTCTTCTTCTTTGTGTTTAACGGCGGTTGGCAACCAACGTAAAGGAGGGGCTCATGTCATCTCAGTCCTAATTTATACTTATGAAGTGAGCTGCATAGTCCACTGTTAACGTAGTTGCCAGTGTTGTATATTAAAAAGAAAGATAATCTGCTAAAAAGGGATTTGCACTTATGCCATTTCTTGTGTAACAAAGATTCTTCTGTTATCTGTGGGAAGAATAAAACATCAAAATTCATGTTTCGACAGTAGTATCATGTGGAGATCGCTTTACAGTCTCTTCGGGCTGGTTTTCATATTTGCTTTGTGTTGTCAACTTTGTGTTCATAAACACTGCAAAAGGGATTCTATATGTGTCCTCATTTGAATAAGGATTTATGTTGGTGTGTGGGACTGTAACCTTAGGTTTATAATGTTATCTGGTAATTATGTGACAGTGCATTTCAGGCCATTTTATGGAGTAACAGGAAAGTAATGTAAAAAAATAGTGTACCAAACTACTTTCTTTGGCAGGTGATTAATTTAAGAAAAGTAATACATGTCTAATACATTACCTGTACGGTCTACAGACATTGTACACTACTTTTCATGATTAACAACCCCAAAAGTGGTTATGCTGTGCAAACATTTTTAATGTAGGTGAGGAAAAAATTCTGTAAACAAAGAATGCTTTCAAAAATAGAAGTGTCAATCATTTATTTTCATCAATCAACAAAATGCAGTGAATGAACAAAAGAGAAATCTAAATCAAATCAATATTTGGTGTGACCACCTTTTGCCTTTAAAACAGCATCAGTTCTTCTGGGCACACTTGCCCACAGGAACTCGGCTGATAGGTTGCTCCAAACATTTTGGAGAACTACCCACAGATCTTCTGTGGATGCATCCTTCCTCACATCCTTCTGTCTCTTCATGTAATCCCAGTCACACTAAATGTTTTTGTGATCAAGGCTTTGTGGGGGCCATACCATCAATTCTAGTACTTCTTGTTCTTCTTTACACTGAAGATAGTTCTTAATGACTTTGGCTTTATGTCTGGGGTCGTCGTCCTACTGCAGAATACATTTGGGGCCAATAAACAATCATTTATATTTCTGAAAGCATTCTTTGTTTACAGCATTTTTTCACACCTGCCTAAAACTTTTGCAGAGTGTATATATACACACATATATATATACACACGTATGTATATATATATATATATATATATATATATATATATATATATATATACACGGGCGATCGTGGCTCAAGAGCTGGGAGCTCGCCTTGTAATCGGAAGGTTGCCGGTTCGAGCCCTGGCTTGGACAGTCTCGGTCGTGTCCTTGGGCAAGACACTTCACCCGATGCCTACTGGTGGTGGTCAGAGGGCCCGGTGGCGCCAGTGTCCGGCAGCCTCGCCTCTGTCAGTGCGCCCCAGGGTGGCTGTGGCTACAATGTAGCTTGCCATCACCAGTGTGTGAATGTGTGTGTGAATGGGTGGATGACTGGATATGTAAAGCGCTTTAGGGTCCTTAGGGACTAGTAAAGCGCTATACAAATACAGGCCATTTACCATTTATATGTATATATATATATATACAGCTCCAGCTCAGTCAGATTAGATGGACAGCATTTGTGAACAGCAGTTTTCAGGTCCTTGTCCTGCTGGAAGATGAACCTCCGCCCCAGTCTCAAGTCTTTTGCAGACTCCAAGAGGTTTTCTTCCTAGATTGCCCTCTATTTGGCTCCATCCATCTTCCCATCAACTCTGACCAGCTTCCCTGTCCCTGCTGAAGAGAAGCACCCCCAGAACATGATGCTGCCACCACCATATTTGACAGTGGGGATGGTATGTTCAGAGTGATGTGCAGTGTTAGTTTTCCACCACACATAGCGCTTTGCATTTTGGCCAAAAAGTTCCATTATGGTCTCATCTGACCAGAGCACCACATGTTTGCTGTGTCCCCCACATGGCTTGTGGCAAACTGCAAACGGGACTTCTTATGGTTTTCTGTTAACAATGGCTTTCTTCTTGCCACTCTTCCATAAAGGCCAACTTTGTGCAGTGCACGCTTCCGTTTCTGAATGATCGCTTGAACAGTGCTCCGTGGGATGTTCAAGGCTTGGGAAATCTTTTTGTAGCCTAAGCCTGCTATATTAAATTTCTCAATAACTTTATCCCTGACCTGTCTGGTGTGTTCTTTGGACTTCATGGTGTTGTTGCTCCCAATATTCTCTTAGACAACCTCTGAGGCCGTCACAGAGCAGCTGTATTTGTACTGACATTAGATTACACACAGGTGCACTCTAGTCATTAGCACTCATCAGGCAATGTCTATGGGCAACTGACTGCACTCAGACCAAAGGGGGCTGAATAATTACGCACACCCCACTTTGCAGTTATTTATTTGTAAAAAATGTTTGGAATCATGTATGATTTTCGTTCCACTTCTCACGTGTGCACCACTTTGTGTTGGTCTTTCATGTGGAATTCCAATAAAATTGATTCATGTTTGTGGCTGTAATGTGACAAAATGTGAGAAAGTTCAAGGGGGCCGAATACTTTTGCAAGCCACTGTACGCATTGACATAGACGGCTTCCTTATTTAACCTCCCTCTGAGGTTTGCAATCTGGGTGTCAATTTAGACTCCACTCTTTCATTCCGTGCTTATGTCAAATCTGTCACCTAAGCAGCTTTTTTCCACCTAATGAACATCTCTTGAATTCGGGCATCACTCACTGACTCTATAGCAGAGACTCATCCATGCATTTGTCACCACCAAGCTGGACTACTGAAATGCAGTCCTGTTTGGGATTTCCACTAAAGCCCTGGATAGCCTCCAGTATGTCCAGAAGGCTTTTAACAGTCTGGAAGGCTTCTAACAGGCACTAAGCTCTGGGAACATATTACCCACACCCTCATTAATCTCCACTGGCTTCCGGTCAAGTCACACATTACTTACGAGATTCTTCTTCTCACTTACAAATCCCTCAATGCCCTGGCACCTCAATATGTCTCTGACCTCCTGGAACCATACACACAGTCTCGGATGCTACGGTCCTCATCCATGGGACTTCTCAAACCTCATCTCTTCAACAAAACCTTCAACCTCTAGCTTTTTAGCTAAGCATCCTTGGGGTTTTTTGAAAGGCGCTATACAAATCAAAGTTATTATTAATGGACTTTCACAGGAGATACTATTATTTTCCTTTCTATTGTGACAAATGACAAATCAAATCATATTTTAAAATGTTGGAAGTTTTCATGCACAGCATCTACAGCAGTCAGTGAGTTTCAAACGATTTTGATTACCCATGAACTGCCGTGCACTAGCTCATTTGTTATTGTTTCACATGCTGCATCATAGCCAATCACAACATATTCTAGATGTAAAACTTGAGTTTAAACGGCATATTAGCAAATGTACTGTATTTACTTTCCAGCACTGTTTATGGTGCAGTTATATTTTAAACATCTAATACTTCCTTGTAGAAAAGGAAGTGAATGCTGTATAATATCAGAAATAAATTATTTTCATCAAAGGAGCTTCAGTGTTACTCAGGTCAGTAGCGCCCTCTGCTGTTCACATCCATATCCACAGTATAGATTTGGGTACAACATACTGAATTTAAAAATCAAATCTTCATTTCATAAGCAAATTAAAATCCTTGTTATTAAGATTTTTACATACTTTGTATCATGTGCTTACAATATGTTGTGTGTACTGTATTTTAAAATGTTTCTCCAAATATTGGTAATTAATAGAAAAACATTTAGACATTATACATTAGACGTTATCTCTCGCATAATAAGAATGATGAATTTTCAAACACTATTTGTTACAACTACTAACGCCTGTGGGCGTATACGGAGATTTTGAAACGTATTTTTTTTCACTTTCTTTTTTTTTTTAAATAAAAATAATTTATTAATTAAAACAGTTAAAAGTGGTCAGTACAACTGATTATGTGAAATCATCACTGAAAAGTACACATTGTAAGGATTAACTGTTAGTGAATCATGGTGTAGTGGGAGGAAACCAGAAAGTTTTTAGTAACAACATCTTGCTCCTTACATTCATATCTGTTCATAGAGTCCTACAGTGTACATCAAATTTGGCATTTTTTCACACCTAAACCAGAGGGTTTTGGTTACAGTCAAGTTTAACCATTGCCAAATATTAAACCACTGTTAAAGAGGAGCCAAGCATGAAAACAACACATTGCTGATGAGTGTTATTTTACATTTACAAGTATTTTTCCATCCTTATAATAGTGACCCTGGCCAGTGAAATGATCCAATGAGCTGCCTGTGCTTTGATATGAGACTGGACACGGTTAAACCCCACTTTGCTGTACAGGGCCACAGCTGCCATTTGGGTGGAGGTAGTCTCCAACACCACCTTGGAGAAGCCCCGTTCTTTACAGAAGTCAACCGCAGTCTGAGTCAACCTAAAGCCGAGGCCCATCCGTCTATACTGTGGGGAAATGATCATTCTGAACATTTCCCCATACTTTTCTGTCCCACTGTGTTTAGCTACCACAGCCACCATACCAACAACCTGGGCTCTCACTCCAACCTCAGCCTCAGCCACCCAGAAACAGTCATCAGGTCTGCTGAGGAAGTTCCCAGGGATGTCCTGCATGTCGGTGCGAAGTTTATACCTGACGTAGGTGGCATATACTTCATGACAGCAGCAGTAGATGAGACCTACCCAAGCTGCTGGGAACAGCACAGCCCCAAACACAGAGCCAAGGAGATAACCAACAACACACAGAGTCGGGGTGATGGTGAGGTAAAGGGGACTGGTCATGGCGTTATAGAAACATGGACGGATATGCTCCAAGGTGCCAGTACTGAAGAGGGTGAGCACTGTGTCCTTGTCTGCAGGACGGTACCGACGGATCACCAGCTGCATGACGAAAGTAACTACAAGGAAAATCATAAAACAGTGAGAAATGCTGTTGTTATTTACACTACATTACTAAGCATGACCCTTAAGGAAAATTATTTTTATTGTTTTTTACTTAGTTTCCTTTTTTGTAATTTAATTTGATTTTATTAAGTCTGCTTATGTGTAGCACTGTTTATGGTTGTGTTTAATATAACATTTAGCTACCATAAACAAGGAATTTCCAGATCCTATCACCTCTCTTGTATTATACAAATTATCTTGAGGCAATTGTTGCTGGTTAAAAAACAAAAAAGTGACTATAGTGACTATATGAGTTGCTGTGTAATAAATTTGTCTGCTAGCCAGATTACAATCGCACAATTACCTCTGCTTTACGTTAGTGAACTTACACAGGTTGATCCTTCACGGAGAAGAGTTCACACGAAACAATGAAGAAGCGCAGCAACACTGTGAATCAGCTCAACTTCTAGACTGGTTAATAAAACACAAAAGCAGCACAAAAGCTTGACTCTCACAGCCCATGTAATACTTCGATGGGATAATTCGGTTCAAAGTACAGCTGTAAAAGTGTTAAACATCCTCTACTGTTACACTAACTGTTACACTATGCTGGTTAATAAAACACAGCTTGACTCCTACAGCACTTATAATACTTAGATGAGGTGATTAGGTTCAAAGTCCAGCTGTAAAAGCAAGCAGCAGCAGCCAGAGCGGATATATTACATCATATCTTAAGGCAGACCTTCCCAAAGTGTGGGGCCCGCCCCCTAGGAGGGGGGGCGCTATGAAAAGGAAGAGAAAAAAAAACAAACCAAAGCTTGGACACTGCTAGCACGGGGCGCCTCCACAAACGCTTCAGGTTGTCTTCCCAAATTGACTCAACTTTATTCACAAGTACAACAGTTTATATAGAGGGTAAAATTCATGAGACAGCAGATTATCAGTTTAAACCAGTACAGACCAAGATAAGGGAGCGTCTTCCTGCCCTTGGGTGAAGAAGCATCCTTTGTATAGTTTATCAGTTCAGCTACAATTATGATTATCTCAGCGACATATTTTCAAGGCACAAAATAAAGAGTTCTTTCATTAGTGAATTCTGAAACAAACCATCTGGCCTTCAACAGGCGTCTCCTAAGAGATTAAGAAACTAATGTAGCTGAGGGAGTGATCTCTGTGGTATTTCAACCTTGTACCAGCCTGTGATTCTCACACATCAATTCTTGGGTCAAAGAGAAAAACACTGAAACAAAGGGGCCTTATTGAATGACAGAGTTTTCCTGCATAATGTCACTATAAAACAATATCCAGTAAATGCTACCATGGTACTAAAATACCTAACATTTTTGAACCCATTTTGCAGAGGGATTGAAAATTTTATTGATAGCAATGTTGAATATTATTACACAGGAAAAAAAACAACTACATGTAAAATAATTACACCGTGACGCCTCTGCCTTTGTAAATGGAGGGACAGTAACTGCGCGTAAAACCTGAAGATTGTCAGATTAACAGTATTTTGTCTCTGTCTCCCATTCTGCAATTCATCTCATGTAAACAATTACGTGGCGCACAGCGTGACGTGAAAAAAGGCACATACCTTTGACGTTGCGTGATGAACTCTGTATTCCTCGTCCACACGTAAACGAAAAAAGGGAGTTTTAAGGAGTGATTCCAAACGCCGTTTACGTGTGGACGAAACAGCTGCGTTTTCAAAAATACTCGTGTAGGTGCGGACGTAGCTTAAAAGAGTTAGTAGTTTATTTCCTTACCACCTGCAATTTATTGCATATTACTTGTATTTGCTTAACTGTTTACTAAATGTTTGAGGTGTGAAATAAACCGCAATGGAGAAAAATATGGGTGTGTGTGGTTGGAGGATATGTTCGTGCGTGCGTGTGCGCGCGCGAGGGGGGCGCGAACATTTTTCTTGTAAAACAAAGGGGGGCGCAGCAAAAAAAAGGTTGGGAACCACTGTCTTAAGGACCTTGTAGTACCATATCACCCTATTAGAGCACTTCGCTCTCGCACTGCAGGCTTGTTGTTCCTAGAGTATTTAGAAGTAGAATGGGAGGAAGAGCCTTCAGTTTTCAGGCCCCTCTTCTGTGGAACCAGCTTCCAGACACTTTCTCTACTTTTAAGATTAGGCTTAAAACTTTCCTTTTTGCTAAAGCATATAGTTAGGGCTGGACCAGGTGACCCTGAGTCCTCCCTTAGCTATGCTGCAATAGACGTAGGCTGCCGGGGATTCCCATGATGCATTGAGTTTTTCCTTTCCAGTCACCTTTCTCACTCACTATGTGTTAACAGACCTCTCTGCATTGAATCATGTCTGTTATTAATCTCTGTCTCTCTTCCACAGCATGTCTTTTATCCTGTCTTCCTTCTCTCACCCCAACCGGTTGCAGCAGATGGCCCCGGCCCTCCCTGAGCCTGGTTCTGCCGGAGGTTTCTTCCAGTTAAAAGGGAGTTTTTCCTTCCCACTGTCGCCAAAGTGCTTGCTCATAGGGGGTCATATGATTGTTGGATTTTTCTCTGTATCTACTGTACAATATAAATCTGCTGTTGGGATTTGGCACTATATAAATAAAATTGAATTGATTTGAATATACAGCAGGTAACAAAAACAGAGACTTGCAGGCTCCATTTCTACCTGTTCATGTTTCTACAGTAGAATCATGCGGAGATCGCTTTAAAGTCTCTTTGGGTTGGTTTTTGTATTTGCTTTTTGTTCATATGTAAATTAATAGAGGGGTATAGAGGGTGTTGGTGTGTAGGACTGTAGTCTGAGTTGAAAACTGATGAGTTTTGGGAGAAAGCATGACATCAGTTTTTTGGGGGTCGAAGTTTGGAAGAGTTTTATATATTGTATAACTAGCTTTTGAAAAGGGGCACATAGCAGGCTGAATAACAACAACTCACATTCGTCAATAATCTAGTATGGAATCGCATCATACTATAAATAAAAAGAAACATTCTTTTTTCTCCGCATTGTAAAGTTATCATGTCGTGACAGTAGAATTGGTCAGTTTCAATATTATTACGGGGCCAACATTATTACGTGTATGATGATGCTTGAAATACACCACACAGAGATGTGAGGAACAACAGCAGGGTTGGCTCCATGGCCTTTCTCTGTTTCTAATATAAACAGTATCAGTGTCTCATCTTTGGCTTCCTGCTGCACATCTTAGCATCCTTCCATTAATACAATCAAACAAGCAGAAGCAATGTCTGAACCACAATACTTCTTGAATTAACAACCGAGGGATTTCCCTATTCTGGGTAAATATATTATGTTAGTGATAAAAACAAACTTATAAGAAAACTAGTGCAATGAAACCAAAATCACAGTGAGGTTATGATCTACACTGCAGTCAGACACTAGGGGGCAATAGAGAGGGGGTTTTGTTTTGGTTTGTTTTTGCTGTCATTGCTGTCGTAGGGCAAACGTGGGGCAAATATGTTGGTATGGGACACATTGCTCATAGGATTTTAGTAAGTGAAGGAAATATTTAATTTAAATCAACCTTCCAAGGTTCCTTGTTAAATAAACACAGTGACCATAAAAAGGTGAAGTTCAGTAGCTATAAAACTGTTATTTCAGTTTATGGTTTGTGTATTCATCCTTTAGATTACAGACTGACTGTGTGGTTACATCTTAACTATTTTTGGCTGTTTTAACATGAATGTTTTCTTCTTTTTGAACTTTGCTTTTTGACTGTTATTTGTCAAGCTGACTGACCTTCCATGTACAACCACTAAATTGAATTACTTAAATTTGTTGGATACTTTGATTTTATGCCGTCTCAGGTCCACTTTTTGTTCAACACTGATAAAATCCAAATTAAATTAATAATTTGTTCAGATTTTATTTATTATAAGGAACTGTATTTTCAGAACTGAATTTTTCAGGTTACAGCCTTTACTGCTTTATTTGAATTTTGGTTTAACATAGAAAAGACTTTAAGGGGAAAAAACTCTAAATAGACTTGCTTTTAAAAATCATATTACACATTTTTACATTTAATTTCTGTTTTACAAAAGACTTTTATGGATTTTTATTTTTATTTTTACAAGTTTACCTTATTCAAAATGTTATGTGGTCATGGTGACAGTGGTCTGACAGTGGTCTGTCGCCATGACAGTATTTTGTCTTTGCATGAGACTGTTAGTTATTTCTGGACTGGTTTATTTAGGTTTATTTCCTGAGTGTGTTATTTCGTTATGCTTCTGAGTTTTCTTAGTTCTCTGGTCCTTGTTTAGTTTAGGCAGTTCTTATTTTGTCCATGTGTCTGTCTGTCTGTCTGTCTGTCTCTCTCTCTCTGCGTGTTAGTGATTTCCTGTTTAATTGTAACAATCACTTGTCTTTTGCATTGTGTTCATTTTTGCGTCCCCTGTCTTGTTAGTCAGACTCAGATGTGGATCTGGCTGTCTAGCTAAGTTCTTATTAAGGTAATATGACAGCATAGTTTAAAAATAATCTTATTTTAATGTCACAAATGTTCTTCAATAAACTGGTTGTTGTCGTGCACTGATATTAACACTCACGGTATGGCTGAAGGCTGCTTCTCCTGTCACTTCTTTATCCCAAGACGTTGATTCTGTTCATCTGGATGTAGCGCTTTAAGCGGGAGAAACATTTCATCACTCATCCAAGTCATTTCTTTAATCTCAGCTGACTGCAGGTTTCCCCAACCTAAAGAGTACATTTGCACAATGACTAAATCTACCCCACTGAATGAACAATGGGTTGTGAGGCCAGCATTGTAAGATGGCACCCTTAGGCCCCTTCCGCGATTCAGAGATGGCCTTTCCCTTTTCACATAAATGGTCTCCTTGACTCCTCGCTCAAACCAGCGTTCCTCCCTGTCCAGGATGTGTACATCCTCATCATTGAAAGAGTGTCCACCTGGCCTGTTGAAGGAAATAGAGTGTGAAGTCCTGGCCCGACTAGTCAGGTCTTCTGTGTTGTGCCAGCTGCTATACCAGAGTTTGCCCAATGTATAAATCATGACAATCCTCCTTGCACTTAACAGCGTGCACTATATTACTCTGTTTGTGTCAGGGGACCCGATTGTTGGGGTAGATCAATTTTTGGCCCATGGTGTTTAGAAAAAATGTGTCTCAACTGTTCCAATACTTCTGACACATAAGGGATCAGGCAGCAGTTGTCCTTCTCTCCTAGATCGGCTATTATTTTTATTCTCCCAGGGCACTCCGGCTTCCTCCCACAGTCCAAAGACATGCAGTTACTGGCAGGGCTGGACTGGGACAAAAAAATCGGCATTTTGACTAGAGACCGGCCCACCAGGTATTAAAGCCATAGAGCCTTTGAATGAAAACAAACACTGTTGTAACAGTGATGTACACTGTCTTGTTGGTATATGTATGATTTCTATACATTTTACTTCAGATAAAAACTTTGGTTGTAAGATTCAGATAATTATTTAATAAAAGTGAGATATTTTAAATGAGAAGAAGAAAGAAAAGTATTTCTTTGTGCCCCCCTTTCCCTGTTAATGCCCTACCTGGCCCCCTGGCAAAACTTTGCTAGACCCGCCCCTGCAGTTACCAGTTGTCAGCTACAAAGGATCCTGGTGTTATTTGTCTCTCAGAAACAGTTCATAACTTCCCTTCGATAGCGATTCCGTTTTTTACGGGACGGTTGGTAACACTACTAACCTTATGAATAAAATAAAGTTCACTATTAGTAACATCAAAGCACCCACCCAGCTATATAGAAACTCCGTCATGCTAGCTAGTGCGCAGTACGAGTTATTGTAACTGACTGTAAAAAGTCAGCACAACGAAAATAAACTCCACCTAAACTTGGTTTATATCTGACCCAGATAGACTGCAGGGCCCTGTTTCAGGAAGCCGGTTTAGTGGAAAAACTGAGTAAGTATACCCTGAGTTAACGAAAACTCTGGGTTTTCGGTTTCACAAAGCGAGTTCAGCTGCAGCCTGAGTGAGTCACTATGACGACACACGCCGTGAAGCTAACCTGCCCCCTAGCAGGTTTACCACAACTAACCCTGACTGTCTCCGCCCCTTTGTCGGAAACCTGACAGTAGGAAGTCTCAGACATGGCGTGTCCCTTCCTTGAAGAGCCGGTAGATATCGAAGCCCAAATTCTCCGCAGAGCTCTCCGCCGGGAGAGAGTGATTCGAGCGCGTCTGGACATCTTATCATTACCTGATGATTTCCTGTGCGAACGTTACCGTGTCTCAGCACAATCTATAAGTTATTTGGATAACATCCTCAGGCCATATATTACGCATGTGACACATCGCGGACATGCTCTCAGTTCTGTACATATTATTTGTATTGCACTTCGGTTTTTTGCAAACGGGAGCTTTCTGTATAATATTGGTGACGCTGAGCACGTTTCCAAGGCTACCGTCTGTCGGGCAGTCAGGAATGTTACAGTTGCACTGAAACGTCTCCTGTACTCGTCTGTGGTGTTCCCCGGTCATAGACCCACAAGATTCATCAAAGAGGGATTCCACAAAATTGCAGGTATCAGGATGAACAAAACTTAATTTATGATGTGGTGATACTTGAACTACTACTTAAATTTTACATTTATTTTCAGGGTTCCCAGGCGTGATTGGCTGTATAGATGGTACTCACATTCCAATTATTGCTCCTTCAGTAAATGAAGGAGACTATGTGAACAGGAAGTCTTTCCACAGCATTAATGTGCAGGTACATAGTTCCCTGTAGCATTTCAAACTAACAAATTATTTCATCATAGTAATGGATGCTAATTTGTGTTCTCTGCACTGTGAAGATCATATATGATGCTGCCAACATTATCACAAATGTGGAAGCCAAGTGGCCAGGCTCTGTCCATGACTCACAAATATTCCGTGAATGTACACTGAGCACAAAATTTGGACATGGTGAGTTGAAAATACTTTAAAATATATAAAGACCAATTGCTTCAGGGACATTTGAACTGAAGTGTATCCTTCTGTCTTAGGAGAGTTCACTGGCTACTTGCTTGGTGATAGGGGGTATCCATGTTTACCCTATTTGCTTACCCCCTACCCTGACCCTGAACCGGGCCCACAGCAGCGATATAATCTGGCTAATTGCAGGACAAGAGCCAGAGTTGAAATGACTATCGGAATGCTTAAGGCCCGGTTCCAGTGCCTGCAAAGACTCAGGGTCACCCCAGAAAGGGCATGTGACATTATTGTGGCATGTGTGATTCTTCACAACATTGCCACAATTAGAGGAGAACACTGTCCTTCTGAACCAAACATCAGCAGTGATCCAAACCATGAACATCCTGACCCTCCCACGGACATACAAGATGGAAGAGCAGTCAGAGACACCATATGTCACAATCATTTCCTTTGACCCATCACCTCAACATGTTGAAAGAAGAATAAACAGATTTTTTGTTCAACTGGCTTTATTGGTCGCCTGTGTTTCCTGTACACAAAGTATTAAAAGATGTACACCTCATAAAGTGTCTCTGTTGCTTCCTCCTCTGTAACAGCTGTCAATGTTTCTTCATTATTTTCCTGTAGTAAAGAAATAAACAACATTGCTGTTCTACTGTAAACTCATATAATCTGTGGAGTATTACTCACAACTGCATGTTGGTCTGGCTCAACAGGAGGCTGCACCAGATGCAGTACACCATCACCATCAACTGATAGAATATGAGGTTTATACAGGTCACTTATAACTTACAAGGGACCAAATGGCAATTAACAAACATACCAAGCACCTTACACTTCATTGTCATTATGCTCTCAAAGACAACCAAGACTGAGGCAAGGCAAAATCAGTAGGAAAATAACTTCACTACAAAATAATCCATTATGGTAAAGAGTTTATCAAATGAATGAGTAGCACTGCGAAGGTGACTGTGAAGAAAGGATGTATGCACATCATGTATTATTTTGAATTTACCCCCTATGTAGGCACTTGTGTCTTGCGGGGTTATTGACTCAGAGGATGTCCCCGCAGAGATGCCTTCGGCCACAGGGCGCCCACTGTTTTGGCTGAGGGCCAACTGCTCAGCCTCTGTGAGTGGTGGTGGAGGAGGACCCCCACCTGTTTTTCGGGCCTCCGCTTTTTTTCTGTTGGCTATAACGGGTCACATTTGAGCATACAGAGTAAGCAAATATGTACTTGTAATGTGCTCAGATAATTTCAATAAGTGCTTACAGACAGAAAATTAATGTAACCTCTAACTGCAATTGATTTACATCGGACAAACAGACCAAGCACTATGGCTCATAATACAATTACACCTTACCTGTTTGGACTATATTTTTATATTTCATTTTTACTTGCTGCCAGGCACGTTTGGGGCCTGTTGGGTTGCACCTGCGCTCACATCACGTCACAAAATAAAATGTATAAAATAACAAATAAAATAACATATGATAAAATAACGTGTTAAATGGGTGGAAATCCCTCGATCAATATTTATATTAACACTCACGCATTGACTCTGTCGGCTATGTTTTGCCATGCATGCTCACTTTCTTTTGCAGCTGTCGCTGTGTTACTTTTTTCCGCGGAATTTGCATGTTATCGGCATATGCTGCCATCAGCATTTCGGCCTCAAGCGCTGTAAAATACATTGACCGCGCCTTCTTTCCCTCCGTCTCCATGGTGACTCGCTTAATCTGTGCTCCGCTTATCAGGGCTTTATGTATCCTCGTCCGCGCGCTTCACTTGGGGTTAAAGCAACTCCGCCTTGATTGAACTAATTGTTATCAGCCTTTCTGAAACGGAATATTCCGAGTTGGACAGTTCGGGGTTACTCAACCGTGAGTGTCGTTTTTCACTCTGAGTTTTCCAAACCGGCTTCCTGAAACAGGGCCCAGGTCATAACTTCTTACCTGAAGTTCAGTACACCTGATACTCGGCCCGGCGGCCGCGTCAGGTCTCTCCTCCTCCTGCCTCCACTTTCCCTCATCCACCTGTTGCCTCTGTGGAAGCTCCACCATAGCCACCACCAAACAACTGAGTTATTTTTACACATCGACCAGCATCTGGCCAATCCAACACCTTTTATTGTTTGTGCTGTTACAAAAAACAAACAAACAAACAAAAAACATCGGCCCATAAAAATGAAAAATCACCATCGGCCCACCGGTCAAATGCCCGGTATGCCCGTTGGCCATTCCAGCTATGGCTGCTGGGGTTAGGTCAACTGAAAACACTAAATTGCCCATGGGAGTGAATGTGAGTGTGATTGGTTGTCTGTGTGTTAGCCCTGCGACAGACTGGCGACCTGTCCAGAGTGTACCCTGCCTCTCACCCTAAGACAGCTGGCACAGGCTCCAGTGCTCCCGCGACTCTGAAAGGAGAAGTGGATGGATGGATTTATTTATTCATTCCACATAAAATGTAAAAAACAAATTATAAAACACAAAAAACAACTATTTACAATTCAACTTTTAACTATTTCAACTTTCAACTTTTTCCTTTTAAACAAATTTAAAGTGAAGAACACAAAACACTGCAAACCAAACTGAAATTATTCTAGATTTTGCTTCTTTTCTTGGTGTCACTCATTTTCTTGACTATACCTTTCTAACGTGTCAATGTTGACTCTTGTTGTTGCCCCTGGCTCTCTTTCTCTCTCTTCCTCCTGCACTGTTCATGTGTTACTGCTGCTGTGAGTGTAACTACCACCCCTTCCCCCTCTGCTCAGCGCAAACACAAGGCACAAACACATATTGGCCAATCACAAGCGGCGTGAAGTAAAAAAAAAAGAAAGAGAGAGGGTGAGAGAAAGAAAAAAAACACATGGCTCCCAATAAGGAGCCGGCTTCCGTTATTCACTTCAAGGAGCCGGCTCTACCCATATGCTTAAGATATATATAAATCTTATAAAGTTTGTATCTGTCTTGTGTGAAACTTGTATGAAAAGCATACAAGAGTGAAAACAGATATAAGATCCCTTGAAAAGTTATATAAATGAAACGTGTGTGTTTTGGACACTTACTAAAACAATATATGAAAGTATTGAGAAAGTGGCCACTTTCATGAGTAAATCATGTAAGCCTTATATGATTTACTCATGAACAATGTTCCCTCTAATTTTTCACGTGTCTGAGCGAACACACAAACTCCCTGAGCGATCCCTTGGACCACTGTGAGCGACATCAGACGTGTGCACTGTGGTCACGCCAGCATCGAATCCATCCAAGTTATATGGTTTATTAAAATAATCAAATTACAGCGTTTACATTTATGTTAGACTACTTTTAATTAACTGCTTTAGCCCATTTACAATGAAAATGTAAAAAAAATCTTGTTCATGACCTGTGTAGTATGTTAGCTCTATTGGAAGTAAAAATAACTTGAACTCCAATTTCGAAAACACAACTTTTTTTTTTTTTTTTATAAAGCTCTGACTTGTATTATGAGTCTGTGGTCTGGGAGAGAGTCTGTAACTCTGTTTCCAAAATACAGTATATAATGACCAATGCTGGCCAATTAATTATATAGTTACTTCTTCAAAAAAGTAACAGAGTTTGGCAAACAAAGTTTTTTGCAGCTATTTTTTTTTAAATGCAGCCAAGGCATTTTTAAATAAACATTTCAAACTATTTACAGAACAATCAGCTGTTCTGCATCAAATCTGATGCCACACAAATTATTTGTGCCACTCCAAAAAATAATTCCTGTCCATTATGAGATAAAGGAGAACAACAGCCTGATACCTGCAGGCCTGACAGAGTAGATGTATCACTCCTGTATCAGTCTGTAACATTCAGCAGTCGCCTCATTGTTCTGACACACACAACAAAACTATTGACTACACGACACACTAACGACACAAGATTTGCGCTAAACGTCGCAAATCTCTCACATCTCAAAACACCGCAGTCACTCCTAAAACTTCCCCCGTTTCTTAACAACTAGATGCCACGTTGCCATATCATTTTTTGATTGGTCGACGAATTTGATTGGACGAATAAGAAAGGCAGAGGGGGGTGGGGTTTGTTTTTGTTCACAGGCGGAGAGTGCTTTCGAGCCTTTTTTCTTATAAAACGCCGATTTAACCGTTTCTTCCTGCAGTAAATATAAACAACGACAGTATTCAGGAAGAAAACCAAACATTGCATTTTTTTTAATCACAACTCTGGTTTTACGTGGCCTATCAACACAATTTAAAAACTGGTATAAAGTCCACACGTTTTCCGTCAATTGTCCCGTCCGTCTGTCCTGCTCACATCTCCAATGGTTGTACACGTTGTCATTAACGTGGCTTCACTCCACATCAGCCACGCCCTTTGCCAGCTAAAACACCGGTGTCGGCACATAAGGACGCTGTTATAGCCTGTCAACGACGTTGATTGGCTGCGCATATAGGCATTATTGGCTGGACTATGGGATAAGGTGGCATCGTTCCCAAATGGGAGCAGCCAGTCACTTACTGACTAACACTGCAAAACAGAATTGTTAAAGTATTAATTTTAATTTCAATTCAGGTTAGATTTTTTTTGTGTTCAGAGACTGTACAGGCAGTGCGCAATTGCGCACGTGCGCAGCTTAGAGGGAACATTGCTCATGAAAGTGGCCACTTTCATGATCATTTTCACGGTCATTTTCAGTAATGAAAATAGAGTTTGTTGCGCTAATTTGACATGGGATTCTGCCTTTTCCAAGTGCTTTTAAATTCGGAACATTTTTACGTGATCAAACAATGAAATTACCTATAAACAAGGTCACAGAATGGGGAAATATGAAGCATAATATGTAAATGTACAGAAATATACAGTTAACAGTTGGTTTAAATAATAATTGATTGCATGCCCTGGGACAGACTGACAGAGGCGAGGCTGCCAAATCGCACCATCGGCCATCACTAGTAGGCGGTAGGTGAAGAGTCTTGACCACGGACACAACGACGGAGAGTGTCCGAGCTGGGGCGCGAACCGGCAATCTTCTGATCACAAGGCGAACTGCCAACTCTTGAGCCACGAACGCCCTAACTAGCAATGATAATAATACTTATGTGATGTAACACAAGCTTAGAGGGATCATGTTATATACTTTTCCATAGCATTACATTTGAATTCAACAGTTAAATCTTTCAAATAACGGACAGATATTTGTGAAATCATGATACATTTGTGAATGTATTTTAACAATCTAAATATGCATATGTACAGACAGATACATTTAATAATCATGACAATTATGTTGTATTACATTACAGTGATTTAACGTTAATTTACATTCAAAATGTGAAATCAAAGTCTATTTACGTAACTTTAATGATATTCTAGAAGAACAGAACATTACTATCAAATTCACAGTAAAATACCTTCACATTAGGGTTTTTTCCTACGGTGCAGCCATACCCGCGACCTTGTTGTTGTTAGTTCACATTCATTGGCCGATGCTTAGCGTCATGTTATTTAGATTAATTGCAATTCCTACCTCTACATTTCTTTTTCAAAATATATAATTAGCACAGCGTGTCCGTGCAATGTTTTATATTGTGGCATACAGAGAAATCTTAACAAAGAAGCTCACAGAGAGAGAATGAGCTTGTTATTTAACCCTAAGCTGGTAGGGGGAGCTCTTTGTTAAAACCTTTGCCGGTGCTACAATGTGCCTCAAGGTTCAACAACAGCACAACAGAAGTCACTCATGGTACAGCACTCTCTCTGCAAAACAACAACTGTCAGTGACTCTGCACCACGGCGTAAACACAACATTCAAGATAACAGTTAAAAGTAACGCAACCATAAACAATAAAACAATCAGAATCAGAAAGGGTTTTACTGCCAAATGTTGAGCAGGTTTACAAATCAAATCAAATCAAATCACTTTTATTGTCACATCACATGTGCAGGTACATTGGTACAGCACATGTGAGTGAAATTCTTGTGCAAACATACTGTCATAAATTGCGCTTAAATAGACATGAAAAAATAAAAGTAAGAATAAGAATTAAAAGTGCTACGTAGAAAGATATATACATGAGTGCAGGTGGTGATCAGTGCCAAAACATGGAATGATGCAGTGAACACAGCGTAGGGTCATGTGTTAGTGGTGGGAACAGTCATACGGTTATTGTTCATGTGTCCAACAGCAGAGGGGAAGAAACTGTTCTTATGGCGAGAGGTTCTGGTGCGAATGGACCGGAGCCTCCTGCCTGAGGGGAGCAGGTCAAACAGACTGTGTCCAGGGTGAGAAGGGTCAGCTGAGATCCGAGCTGCACGCCGCAGTGTCCTGGAGGTGTACAGGTCCTGTAGAGATGGGAGTCTACAGCCAATCACCTTCTCAGCAGAGCGCACAACACGCTGCAGTCTCTGTTTGTCCCTGATAGTGGCTCCAGCGTACCACACGGTGATGGAGGAGGTGAGGATGGACTGGATGATTGCGGTGTAGAATTGCATCATCGTCCGTGTTGGCAGGTTGAATTTCTTCAGCTGCCTCAGGAAGTACATCCTCTGCTGGGCTTTCTTGATGACGGAGGTGATGGTGGGCTCCCACTTCAGGTCCTGAGTGATGGTGGTACCCAGGAAGTGGAATGAGTCCACAGAGGTGATGGGGGTGTTGGTCAGGATGATGGGGGGGAGTGGGGCTGTGTGCTTCCTGAAGTCCACAATAATCTCCACTGTCTTCTGGGCATTCAGCACCAGGTTGTTGTGGCTGCACCAAGACACCAGACGTTCAACCTCCCTCCTGTAGGCAGACTCATCCCCGTCCGAGATGAGCCCAATAACGGTGCTGTCATCTGCAAACTTGATTATCTTGACAGACTGGTGGGTGGAGGTGCAGCAGTTGGTGTACAGGGAGAAGAGCAGAGGAGAAAGAACACAGCCCTGAGGGGAGCCGGTGCTGATGGTCCGGGAGTCCGAGACATTCTTTCCCAGCCTCACATGCTGCTTCCTGTCCGTCAGGAAGTCAGTGATCCACCGGCAGATGGGATCAGGCACATTCATCTGGGAAAGCTTGCCTCGGAGATGGTCTGGAAGGATGGTGTTGAAGGCAGAGCTGAAGTCCACAAACAGGATCCTGGCGTAGGTTCCTGGGGAGTCCAGATGCTGCAGGATGAAGTGTAGGGCCATGTTGATGGCGTCATCTACAGACCTGTTGGCTCTGTATGCAAACTGCAGGGGGTCCAGGAGGGGGGCCGTGAGGGTCTTGAGATAGGAGAGAACCAGGCGCTCAAATGACTTCATGACCACAGATGTCAGAGCCACGGGTCTGTAGTCATTTAGTCCAGTGATTCTAGGTTTCTTGGGGACAGGGATTATGGTAGAGGACTTGAAGCAGGCAGGCACATGACATGCCTGCAGTGAGGAGTTGAAAATGCCAGAAAACACTGGGGCCAGCTCGTTTGCACAGTGTCTGAGGGTGGCAGGAGACACACCGTCTGGGAGCTTTTTGAGCATTCAGACTCTTAAACTGCTTCCTCACATCTGCTTCATGAATATGAAGAGTTGTGGTGGGAGGAGGTGGTGTGAAATCCTCTTTTGTGTGGGGTGAGGAGGGGGGTGTTGTAGGTGAACAGTTTGAAGGTGGTGATGGCTCTATGGAGGGGGGAGAGGTGGGGGAATTAGTGTCCAAAGTGCCTCTATTGTTGGGGCCGTTGGAGGTGTGAAGGCTGCCTGATGGCTCGTCAAAACGGCAGTAGAAGTCGTTAAGGGTGTTGGCCAAGTGCACGTCATCAGTGGAGTGGGGGGTTTTAGGCTTGTAGTTTGTGATATTCCTAAAACCTTTCCACACAGAGGCCGAGTCATTCTTTGAGATCTGCTGCTGCATCTTCTCAGAGTGCTGATGTTTAGCAATGTCCACTTCTTTAGTGAACCTGTACTTGGCCTCTCTGTAGCAGTCCCTGTCTCCGCTTCTGAACGCCTTTCTCTTTTCCAGCCACAGCTTTTTGAGTTTAGGAGTAAACCAGGGTTTGTCATTGTTATAACTCACCCTGGTGCGTGATGGCACAATGCTGTCCTCACAGAAGTGGATATAGGAGGTGACAGTGTCCGTAAACTCGTCCAAGCTGTTAGAAGCAGCCTTCATTGTGTCCCAGTCTGTAGACTCCAAACACGTGCGAAGCTCCTCCACAGCCTCGTTGCTCCACAGTTTTTTTGTCCTCACGACAGGTTTGGAGAGCTTCAGCCTCTGTCTGTACATCTAAACAACAAGAACATCTAAACAACAGCACATGTCCCAAGGCATGATGGGAGACATTTCTGGATGTATTTTTACAATCTAAATATGCATATGTACAAAAAAATATATTTAAAAAACAAGTAAATTGTGTTTCATTACATTTACAGTGATGTTATGTTATTTTACATTTGACGTGTCAGATCACAGTCTACTTATGTAAATGTAATGATATTCTAGAAAAACAGTACACAACTGTAAAATACATAGTAAAATAATTTGACATTACTATTTTTTGGAACAGTGTAACAAAGCCCTCTTTTCCATTTCTTCCATGTACAAATTGGCCACAATGGGCGAAACTGGGGAACCCATGGCACACCCATGTTTCTGCCTGTAGTACTGACCCTTGTATGTGAAATAGGTGGAATTAAGACACAGTTCCAAAAGCAAATACAACCGGTCGGTGCTGTGGTTCTGCTACTGAAGTTGGGCTCATCCTGTAATCTCTTACGGACTACCTCCAATGCTTCAGTGACTAGAACACAAGTGAAGAGTCATTGTAACATTGTAAAAAACCATTGTTTCATCTGCCCCCATAATAACATCTCTCACCTTCTCAACAAAATCCAAGGTCTTCTGGACGTGGTGTTCAGAGCTGCCTACCAGCGGGTTGAGGATCAAAGCCAGAAACTTTGAGATGTTATAGGTGACTGAGTTGATAGTACAGACAATTGGTCTTAAAGGTACACCCTGTTTATGTATCTTTGTAGATTCCCCTGGGCATAGCCTGTGGTATGAGGTCCAGTCAATAACATTGTCTTGTTCTAACTGCTTCAGGCAATCTATCACCCTCTTCCTGTAACCACTTCCTAGGTTTTGTTTCAGGGGGTCATAAGTATTTTTGTCACTGAGCAGTGACACAGTTTTTTTCATGATGGTCTTTCTGGTTTAGCAAAACCATGCAGAAACTCTTGTCTGCTGGAAGGATGATAATGTTCTTGTGATTGCTATGTGATGTGAGTGCCTTCCTCCCCTCCATGTTGATGTTGGATGCTGGGGGCTTTACATTGGTGAAACAGGTCAAAGCTTTCGTCTGTAGTTGCTCTGCTTCCACGTCTGCAGTTTTGCTGTTACGAATGGCTTCTGTTTCTGTGGCTGTGTTCCACTAGTGGAATTTGTCTCGGCGTCACAGAAATTCACGGTTCGGTTCAGTTCAATACTTTGGTGTCACGGTTTGATATTTTTTCGATACAAAAGAATGTTCATGCCTTTTTAATTTGTCATTTATTAAAATTATAAATATATATTTTAACTCAAAAGTACAGTTTTTAAATTTAATGTTACTGAAACAACAAAATAATAATAAAAAAAATAAATCTATCTGATTGAGAAATCACTCATCTTTGGAAAAGAGAGTTTATTACAGAGAAATGGCTCTTTCCAAAATAAAAGCTATACTATACGCTTCTTCTGGGCTATATTCTCAGCAGCATATTAAACATATCAGGTCCCCATAAGGAGAATCATGTGCTAACGGCTGTCTAAATGACTCGGGTAAAGTTTGTAGCATGAGTGCTTGTTGTTTTTGTCTGCTTCCACTTGTCTTTGCACTAGGATGATGTCGGCGTAAATGTGCTGTCATATTCGTTGTGTTCCCACTAGTGCTGTCAGCGTTAATCTCATTAAAATGACGTTAACGCCATAACATGGCAAATCTCAGAGTTACTGCGGATCGCCCCGTGCGTGGGGCTGGACAGTGTCAATAAGTTAACGAGCAAACTGCGCTAACGCACTAGTTCCCACCAATGTAATTGAGCATTGCGTGGCACATCTGACATGCTGTTTTACTTTTGTCCATGACGCGCTTACCATCAGGGTCATGCTTAACATGAAAACCAAGATAGTTCCAAATGCCAGATCTGAATGAGGGTGGGGGAGGCTCAATTTCGGGTAGCGTTGAGGCAGTTGCCATGTTGCAACGAGCTTAACTTCTGTCTCGCTAGCTTGCGCTGCGCTCAGTGGATCTGCGCTCCACAGTGCAGCCTAGGCCGAGTAGTCGAACGCAGATCCACTGAGCTCTCAACACAGACAGCATCGTCAGAAGAAAAGTTGATAACATAAATTAAAAATTTTGTATTGTTTGATACATATGCGTACCAAACCGAAAGCGCTGTATTCTTTGCTATGTGACAGTGGTATCCAGCATAGTGCAACCTTTTCAGTCCATTCAGCATCTCAACTACACAACACCTCCCATCAGGACTGGGTGTGCCCAGTATATTCTGTAAGTTTCCCAGTCTAATCTGCATGCAAAATGTAAGACAAGCTCCCTTCAAAGCCAGTCTACTGTGCTGATGCCAACATGAAGTCACAGCTTCCCCAGGCACAGGTTGACAGTAGTTTTCCGCACAGGTTACATGAACTTCAAATCTTATTGAGTGAAATTGTGTATATTAGATACGCATCAATCATACAAGGTTGGATTGTTATAATAAATATGATTAACTGAGCATATTTCACTCATCTGTCTATAACTTAAAGTTATTCCTATCATGATCCTTGTCTAGACTACATGAATGCTGCAAACACTAAGTTATGCCAGCGTGGAGAAGAGCCGAGCCAGTTGCGTAAAGTGGCCTTCATGTGTGTAAATACTTTATGTGAAAGTAATTGACTCTTAAGTGTCTTAAATGGTACTTCAGAAATATAGGCTGTGGTAACTCCCAGGTAGCCACACAACTTCAGTTTCCTTTAGTAATGTCACTGCGTTATTTCTCTTTTCTTTACAGTCAATGTGTTTGCTCTTTCTCATTGAGAATTGTAATGTGTTTTTGACTCCATGTGCAGCAAATCAGGGTATAGAGCTCAATCATGTTGATGCTTTATTGTGTTGTTTTAGAATAACTTAATAAAAAAACTATTTGGGCTGAAGTGAAGGTATTTAGGTAAAAATTAGACAGGCTAAACAGACTACAGTAAATATACAGAGTACAAAGTGCAAAAAAAGTGCTTATATCTGCAGTTGAGGGTAATCTCCTAGCCAAGATCATTACTTAAAAAAAAAAAGCTTTTGGCTTTTAACCTGGATTGTGAATATGCAATATTGCTCCAGTTTCCTAAAGCACACAACCTTTAAAAGCATGATGTTGCATAAATATGAAAAACTTCAGCATAACTGACCCCCCCCAACACACACACACACACACTCACTGTATTTTGTAGCTGTGAATGTATTCATTTAACACATTTTAACCATGGATTTCACATATCAGTGTTCTGTTATGTGCTTCTGCAAACCTAACTATTTTGCTGCACCATGTTTGACGAATAAACATCAGCTTGGTCAAATAACATCAGGGTTAACATGTGGTTATCTGTTCTGTAGCTACCCAGACAGGGGCGGGTGGATGAAGCAGAAAAATAACTGGTTGGTGATATTATTTTAAGGCAGAGCTGATACCAACAAGGGGCTTTAGAGAACACATATCTGTGAGGATGAAGACTTTGAGTGCTGCTCTTGTTTTGCTGAGTCTCATCTCAGTGGGCCAGCCTGCATCGCTGGCCTGTGAGAAGCTGTTAAAGCCAGTCGACCAACGTCCAGATGTAAGTGTCTTTCCACATTTGTTTTGTTTCAGCTGTTAAAACTTGCAATTTTTTTCTGAGATGTGATGGAGGGAAATATTCTGAATGTTTTTTTTGTGAATTTCCAAAATAAATAATGAATCAATCAATTAAAACAAATCTTTTATTTCAGCTGATTGGGAGGTGGCACTTTATAGCTGTGTCCACAGAGTTTTGCCTGTCTTCAACATTAGTCAGTGCTTTATTTTCCCCAAGTGCCGCAGTGGATGTAATTTCTAAGGGCGAACCAAACCTCTATGGTGATACTACTTATTTGAAAGCGTAAGTAATGTTTTATTTTTTGTTTTTTAGTTAAATTAATAGCATTTAACATGGTAACATTGTTCAGCTGTTCTTTCAGGTGTTAAATCTGTAATGATGAATGTTGCAGGAATGGAGTTTGTATCAATGGAACCTCAACATTTCTCTATGCAAACAGCAGCATATTTGAACTCGACAGTGAAAGTAAGAGGTTTTTCTTTTAAATATACTCTGACTACAAGCTGTAGTTCAATAACAATTTAATATATTACTACCATTTAAATACTTTAAATTACTTTAATGATTCCAACAGATGCCACAGTTGATCAACCAGACGTGCTGCTGCACACTGGCTGTCCTGACTGCCTCGTCTCTAAAGAGGATAAAAGTCATCTTTTGCTCTTCAGTAAGGTGGCAGGGCTGGGGGCTTTTAGACCATTCATAATTTGTAATTTCCTGTTGTAGTTAAACAAAAAGCTAAATGCACGCTGTGAGAAATACAAGGTTCAATACAATCCATCATATTATCACAGGCCTTTTATCTCAGATGTCGCACTGCTTCACCAGGTAGACGAACAGCTGTTTCTGCTGCTGAGCTGACGGAGTTTGAGACACAGGCAGAGTGTCTGGGATGGTCTAAACCCCAACTCCTCAACACTGATCATGGTGAGACTTTTACAGCAACCAAAAAAAAAAAGGAACAGATAGCACATATGTAAATGATCCTCTTTCTTCTTTCAAAAATGTGTTTTTATGTCTTTTGGGCAGCATGATGATTTTATGATGGTGTAGCACACTCTGTGTCACTTTTGAGTGTGCATATATAAATCAGTTTAAGTTTTAACATTTCATTGTCATTTCCTTTCCTATATTCCATATACAGATTATGAAAAGTGTGTGCAATTTGACGAAGATATGGATGAGGATAAATTAAGCGAAGTGCTTCTGAGTTTCTTTCAGAAGACGCTTGAAAGGATGAAAACCACATATCACTTGTTAACCAAATGCATGGCAGAGGGTTTTATTTCATATTACCCCTCATTGTTTTAAGAACTAAATGTCCAGTGCATGCTGAACTTTATTTTCATATCTAAATATGACTTTTAATCTATATATGAATGCCTCTTTTAATTACTGAATTGAGCTTTTTTTTTCTTCATTTAGAAGAAAAAGTTTTTTAAATAAAAGTCTGTACGTCCATGTATGTTAAAAATTTCTTTGCAATTTATGTGTGAGGCCATAGCCATGCTAGCAGTTCTATGAGGCTCCATATAGACATCAGTGTTTCGAACCATGTAATACAAATAACAAACAACTAAATATCAATGATAGGATAATAGTGCAAACCAGGTATTATGTTTACCATGATAATTTGTGGTGTAACTGTAAAAAACAATCACAGATTGGTTTGTAACCTATTTTGGAACCACATTTGATGCATTTATTTTAGGTTCTAAATTTCTTTTCTTAGTTTTGTCTTATTTTAAGTTTCATATAGCCAGAAATTGGTGCTTTTAGCTCTTAAAAGACTCCTTGGCTCCAACATTTGAACAGAAATGATGGCTTATTGTAACTGTTGTTGTAAAATCAAAAGTAAAAGGATAAAAACAGATATTATTGTTTTTATATTTTCCACAAATTCTTAACAGTAAGTTGCTTTTCTTTGCTTTTACATTTCAATAAATATTTCTCAAATCCTTATGAGCTATATGGATTGTCATTTAGAACACCAAGAATTTTGGTTTATTATCTTTATGTTTGTTGTGATTTTTGCAGAGCTGCAAAGGTTTAGGAAAGTAACTTTGAGGTTTGAATAGAAAATGTGCATAAATTGTGCCGTGCATTTATGAGAAACCCATGAATCCATTCTCTTCCACTGGGCTGGAGGTTATCTCTGATTTAAAAAAAATATTTTTATAGTTATTTTTGTTTGTGAAATAATGGCATCATGGTCACATTCGCTATGGCCATCTGCACTATTCTTTTCTTTTCTTGTTACAAAAGATGACCCAGTTTTCCTGCAGAGAAACTTCATAATGAAGAGAAATTTTAAGTGCATTATAATTCCTCTTATAACCAATTCATAAACAGCTTGTGCTTTCAAACACAATGCTCCAGCTTTTTTGAACAATTTACAAAACTTAATGTGAACACTGAAATGGGAGTGTGGCATGGACTTTAATGTTGCTTATTCTTCCATAATCAGGATAAATCACATATGTTCAACACAGAATGACTATAAACCTTTCTATCTGCTTAAATGAGGAAATTGTTAAATATATATCTCTGTATCACATGCAGCATGTGATAAACTATTTGGTTGCACTGACAACCATCTTGGACAAACTAAAAATGTGCTTGACATGATACGAAAATTTTAAAGTGGAACTCGGAGACCGCTCATGAATGTAGTTGTCAGTTGAATGTCTCACTTCCTCTTAGGCTTTAATCTACTTTGGTAATACAAAATTAAGTGCACGTACAGTTGTTTCCTGTGCTGCATAGTTCCAGATGTGAGTAAGGATTTCCTTAAATCTTCAATACAAAGATAAAATCTTAAAGACAATATAGTTTAAAAAATGCATGAAAACCAACAAAGCAGCAAATACAAAATTTACATGTTGTATAAAAAAAAAACTAGATGCAGCATAGAGATTTTAAAATATGATAAAACAAACCAATCAGATATCACAAAAAGTACTTTGTTTTATAGTAATACTTGAATAAAGTACACAAGTCAATGAAACAAAATATACTAATCCTTATACTTAGATATAATCGGGGGGAAAAGACAACAAAAAATCAGCCTTATAATTAGAACAAAAAGGCAAGAAAACAGAAATCTGCCTTCAGTCATTTGACACAATGTGACTGCTGGATCTTTTGTCTGTCATTTGGCTTGTCAAGGATTCTTGATTTTCAGCAACACGTGAAACACACTTTCTCCAGATCTTCAGATAAGCTTTCTTGATTTTTTGTATTTTGAATGCATACACAACTGGATTGACCGCTGAGTTAGCATGAGACAGAATAATACCTATATATAAAACTATTGGTGGTATATTTGTCACCTCACCAAAATAAACAAGGCAGTTCATTATGTGAAGCGGCAGCCAGCACAGGGCAAACAGAGCGAAGACCAGAGCTAGAGATCCTGCCAGCTTTTTCTCTTTTCTTAGGTAGTTCTGAGACAGTTTTTGAGCACCACTGCCTGGTTTCCCTTGAAGGTGTCCTTTTATAATACAGAAAACATGGGTATACAACGTGGCCATTACCAACAGAGGTATCAGATTCAGGGAAAAAAAACTGAAATAAACCAGGTATGACATGGGAATTACAGCTATAAACTGGCAGACAATTGTAGAATTGGCTGAATTAGACAAGGTTTGATGGTTGTACCACCCAAGCATGGGAGTAAAGCTGAGAGGGATTGCAACAATCCAACATGCTGCCACCACAAGACAGGAGTGTCCCTGTGTCACAATCCTTTTGTACCTATTAAAAAATGAAAACAATAAAATAGTCTCACAAAAAAAATTAAAATAGCATAAAATGATTTTTTTTAAAACAAAATAAATTGTTAGTGAAGTACTGGTCGATGTGATAAAATGATATAGTAAATGGTAAATGGTCTGTATTTGTATAGCGCTTTACTAGTCCCTAAGGACCCCAAAGCGCTTTACACATCCAGTCATCCACCCATTCACACATACCATATAAACCACAAAGTCCATAATTACTACTTCCTACTACTAAATTACTATGTTCACTATTCAACTATGAGTCATTTTAGTTTGTTTTTAAAAAAATGTGTCTTATTAATCCATACTCTTACCTGAGAGGGATATACACCCGGAGGAAACGGTCAAGCGAAATAGCCAACAGAGACAGAACTGAAACGAGGGTGAACAGAATGACCACACAGCTGATGAAGAGACACGTATTGAACGAAGTCTTCACCCGTCCATCCACCACTACAGCCAATGGTATGGCCACACATCCAACCAGAAAATCAGCCATAGCCAGAGATGCAATAAGGCAGAATGTTGGCTGTTGAATGCTTTTAGTGGTCCAAAGTGCCAAAATGACCAGCATGTTACCCAGACAGCAACTAACTGCAATAAGCACTTCAACCAAGGTGTAAATCATTACTCCCAAATTCATTGTGCTTTCTATCTGGCTGATGATTGTCAGTTGACGGTGCAGTATATTTGAGTGTGAGTCTGAGCTTCAGTGTGGTATGTAAATCTATATAACATTTGAGGAAGTCCTTGGTCTCTTAGCAGCAATTTTTTTAAATAACACATACAAATAGATATGCATGTAAGAGGATGCAAAAGGAAAAAAAAACACTGGTGCAATTATGAGTAACTAAAAAAACATCTCTCATGTCGAAGCTACACAAGCCACAAAACCCACATCCTGAAACAACATACACCTAGGTGATATCTCACAAATGGGGTGGACGTTTTGGGTGTTTGCTCTCTGTGTTATGTTTTTGCAAATCAGATGGTATACTGATAGATGGTATAACAGACTGTTATTGTGCAATATATTTCCTCTGCCTCAGCTTAGATTCTGTATAAATACTGTATCAGTGAAGGTGACATTGACTTTGAAAAAAAAAGACAAATAGCGTGTACATGTGCATGCTTATGGCATCCCATTTCTAAGAGCAAAATTTTCACATCTTAAAACAAACCTCTCTTTAAGGGCCTCTAGCATGACATTTGGTGTGTCTTAGTTAGCTATTTGTTTCCGGAGCTTAACTGTGTAAACACTGCATTCTATTATAATTCATTATTCAAAATTACAACATTTTGCACATTATTGTTACTATTGGTAGTAGTAGTAGCAGCATGTATTCTTGTGTTTTCTTCTTGAGGACACGAATGGTGTACACAAACAACAATTTGAACTGTTACACTGTTACACCTATGTAATATGTATTACAGCCTCATAGATTGCATATGTAGATATTCTGCATATCAAGGCATTTAAAAGGGAAGTCACAGGGAGCAGCCGCAGTGCATGCCCCCAACCCTAGCACATGCAGGTGAATGTGTTTAAAGTTCATAGGGAACTCTGAAGTAGATAAAGGAAGTGTTGGGCATTGATGCTCAGTAGTAGTTTTGCAGATATGCAGAATGTGTGGGTAGAAGGTTAACCTCACTCTCCCCAGCAAATCGCAATGATACACACAATCATGTGAAAAGGAATGTTTGCATAGGACTCTATGAACTCCCATGAAAAACCGCATACAGCTTTACCGTTTCCAGCAGCCAGGCACTGCTAATCAGATGCACTTGATTGAAATATCATCAGCAACCACATCTATTGCTCATCTGGTATATTCAGATGTGGTTTAACACACACACACACAAAGCAAAAAACAGGGCTACAGGCCTCAGTTAGCATGTCAAATCTTAAAGTTCATGACAGCGCAACTGAAAAAAGGCTGAAGATGCCACTCTTGTTTGTAAGAGTTGCCAGAAGAAAAACTCTTCAATATAAAAAGAACATAGAAGAAAACTTTAGGATTGAAGAGTGTCAATCCTAAACTGACTTTTAACCTTTTAATGCCTGGTGTATTACATTTGAAAAATAGAGTTTTTCCCCAGTTTTTGGGACTTCAACATCATCAATGGGAATTTTTCCCCCTGAAAAACCTAAATCAGAATCAGAATCAGAATACTTTATTGATCCCTGGGGGAAATTATTTATTTCCCCCAACTTAAATAATTTGCACAATACATTTTTAAGCAATTAAAAAAATCAGATAAGCAAATATGATACAAATTAAATGTCATATATGGAGATTGGAATGTGATTTATTTTTTAAACAATTACACAAAATTAAACAAAAGAAAATTAAATAAACACCATTTTCAAAAAAATACAATTTCTACCAATTATTTTATGATTCAGGCTTTAAAGGGTTAAAACAATGTGGCAACAAGTGGAGATCTTTGGCTATGATGCAGGGCTGTGTTTAGAGAAAACTATTTACGGCATATCAGCACAAACATCTCATACCAACTATAATGCTAAGTTGTGGTAAGTTTGCAATTGTGGTTTGAGAAAGCTGTGCATAAACGTATTCCCACAAACCTCAATGAATTGAATCGACATTATAAAATGATGTGAGAGACATTTGAGGAAAATACAAATAAAATAGAATAAAAATAAATACAGTAAATGTACAGTAAATCTTTTCTCTTTTTTGCTCTATAAAATTGTTGTTTTTCTTTTTCAATCACTCATCTTAACAGTAGGATATACATGAAAAGAGAAAAAAATAAAGTTTGCACTCATTTTTTGCACTCTCTGGGCAACTGACCGTTTCAATGTGGATGCACAACTCTGTGAAAACGACTGAAAACGCTAGTGTGGAGGCATTTTCATTGCAATCTGCACATTCCTGCACATAAAATAAAATATGATTTTGTGTTTACACTCAGTCTTTCAAATAGATGCAAGTAAAACAGCAGAACCCCGTAACTTCCAAGCAAGGAAGTTACGGGGTTTTCACTGTAAAAAGAAGTTTCCTTCCCACGCAGTGATCAGCGGAAACTAATGTTTTTGTCACTTTTTACAGAATCAAACTCAAAGTGAGGTCAGTACTTCCACGCTTTAAATGCTGCACAGTCATATGCTTACCTACACTTGATTTTTTTAACCATTGTTGATCTGCACACAGCTGTTGTCATGAACGTCGCACTCGCTTACATCATTGCCATGAGACACTCACAAAAAAAAATCACAGTTTTAGTAATGCATTAACACAGCGTGCTTACGGGAAAGTAACAGTAATTTAATTACCTTTTTGCAATAGTAATCCCTTACTTTACTTGTTACTTGAGAAAAGTAATCGGATTACAGTAACGAGTTACTTGTAGCGCATTACTGTAATCCAATTTTTATTTGCACTTTATTTATTTGCATCCTCTTAAAAGGGGATATGTGAATGTGGCGGAAAACTAACTGGTCAATCAAATTCAGTATAAAGAGTCAGCAGAAGTGATCTCATACTGAGCCAAGATGAAAAGCTTTTTGTGCTGCTGTTCTCGTGCTGAATTTCTGGCCTGTAAAAGCTACATACAGTGGCTTGCAAAAGTATTCGGCCCCCTTGAACTTTCCCACATTTTGTCACATTACAGCCACAAACATGAATCAATTTTATTAGAATTCCACGTGAAAGACCGATACAAAGTGGTGTACACGTGAGAAGTGGAATGACAATCATACATGATTCCAAACATTTTTTACAAATAAATAACTGCAAAGTATGGTGTGCGTAATTATTCAGCTCCCTTTTGTCTGAGTGCAGTCAGTTGCCCATAGACGTTGCCTGATGAGTGCTAATGACTAAATAGAGTGCACCTGTGTGTAATCTAATGTCAGTACAAATACAGCTGCTCTGTGACGGCCTCAGAGGTTGTCTAAGAGAATATTGGGAGCAACAACACCATGAAGTCCAAAGAACACACCAGACATGTCAGGCATAAAGTTATTGAGAAATTTAATATAGCAGGCTTAGGCTACAAAAAGATTTCCCAAGCCTTGAACATCCCACGGAGCACTGTTCAAGCGATCATTCAGAAGTGGAAGGAGTATGGCATAACTGTAAACCTACCAAGACAAGGCTGTGCACCTAAACTCACAGGCTGAACAAGGAGAGCGCTGATCAGAAATGCAGAATAATTATGCCTATAAAGAAGGCAAAGAGTGATGAAGATGTAAGTCTCATTTAAACCTTTATAGCTAACAATCTATTGTTTTAAAGGTGATTTATTAGACTAAAATGAAACTGAACCTATTTAATGGATTTGTGCAATTTTTATTTCACAGAGAGAGTTAAATTTGTCTGATTAGTGCAAAACATTAGCCAAGCAAAAATAAAGAAACGCGTGAACAAACAAAATAAAAGCGATGTCATTACAGTTGACTGGGAAATGGTACGCGATGTCCTCAAACAGCTGCTGGAATATCCCTGCCCCACTTCTAAGTAGTGATTTGGACATTAGAGCAGTTGAAAAAGCAAACATCTTCGAGGCCACCAAAATAGGTTTAAAAGCTAATAAACAAATTTCTTCCACTCAGAGAATGTTGCATATAATTTCATTTTTCCTTGATGCATAAAGTTAAAAGATTAAAACTAATAAAACAAATTTTAAAAAGAGACTTTTTTTCATTTGATTATATTTTATATCATGGATTAGGCAGAAAGTAGAATTGGGCTGAAAGATCTATCGCTCTATCACCTATTCACGTTGTAAATCATGTTTTTAAAAAGTAACTAATTACTTTTGAAAATAAGTAATCAGTAAAGTAACGAGATTACATTTTGGGGGAAGTAATCACTAATTAGTTACTGATTACTTTTTTCAAGTAACTTGACCAACACTGTTAGTAAGATACACGAGTGCTTGAACGGAAGTTGGGAAAGCTCTTAGCCGTTAGCATGCGTCCATGCTAACTGCCCAGAGAATTCTTACATGTTATCGCAAAAACAGTGCATGTCCCCCCCTCGGACAACGTGTATGCAGCCTGAGACTCTCTCCACTCTGTGGTCAGCAAAGTGCAATCGCAATCTCCGAGTGCCCTTTCTTTAATACCAGGGGACTATAAACACGCATCACTGGGCTCCACACTGCCGACCTTCACCCAGTACGTGTCATGCCCTACCAGAGACAATAAAACACTAGACTTGGGCTACGTTCACACTGCAGGTCTTAATGCTCAATTCCGATTTTTTTGATCAAATACGATTTTTTTGTCTGCTTGTTCACACTACAAATATAATGCGACAGCAAACGCGCTCTAGTGTGAACCCTCAAAGCGGCCCGCATGCGCAAAAGAATCCCCACACGCTCTGTTTAGACCCAGACCAAACAATATTGTTTGACTGATGGCCCTTAATATAAAGACTTCAGACTTTACGTTTCCCAATTTTTGCTTTGTTATTTTGTTATTTACATAATAATGTGAATAACCTAATAACTATCCTTATTGCTGTTTTAGAGAGGAGCGGTGCTTCAAAGGATAGTTGCAGATTTCTGTCAGAATCAAATAAAACGTTCACGTTTCTCCAACGTTGTCTTCCCAACAGTTTCACTGACATCTACATGTCTTCTTGGGCGCTTCTCCGGAGCTGATAATTGCCGTCTGTCTTGTGTCAGTGACATAAAAGACGGATTTAATGTGACATGACCATTCAAGCAGCAGTCGCTTTCTAAAACATCGGATATGTATCAGAATCAGTACCACATACGAAAGTGACCCAGATCGGATTTGAAAATATCGGATTTGTGCCGTTCACACTGTCATACCATGATTGGATTTGGGTCGCATAGGGTCAAAAAAATCAGATTTGATGTGCTTTCGCCTGCAGTGTGAACGTAGCCTTACTGTATGTCAATGCAAAAGAGGTATACAGTTCATCACCTGTCCCTCACCTGGGAAGATCTGATCACAAGTGTTGATCTGGAGGTAGTTCTGCTGGCACCAGTCCACAAAGTCATGGCTAAATTCTCTGTACTCCCTGTCGCTACCATCAGTGATGAGGCTGACTATTGCAGAGCTGTCAAAGAACCTTTGCAGGAAGCACTGGGTGGAGTTTTGGGAGAAGTCTGCAGAGTAGATAGTAAAGAGGAACGGAGGCAGAACCATTCCCTGTGGGGGCCCCGTACTGCCCCCACAGAGACACACAGCACTAAGTTCTCATATGCTGTTGTCGGTCGGTGAGGTAGAACCATCGGGCCACAAAAATCACAACTGTCTGCCTGGGGGGGGTGAGGTGGGCAAATGAACTGCATCATTTCTTTTAACAGGTTTGATTGATCCAGGATGCAGTCTTCAACATCGACTGCAGACTCACCCACCCCCACTACTGCTGTCCCACCTCTGACACCTCATTCACTTCACACCTCCTCTCCTCACCCCGCTCACTACTACTCACCCTAACCACTGCATCCTGTACACAACCAACACACGGCTCCAGCCTGTCTCTCTCAACCATCCAGGTTAAGGAACTGAGGATGACTGGAGTCAGGAAGGCAGCGGGTCCCGATGGCATCAGCTCAAGGGTTGCCAAGTCCTGCACAGATCAATTGTGTGGGGTGATGGAGTACATCTTCAGCCTGAGGCTGGGAAGAGTTCCACAGCTCTGGAAAACCTCTTGTGTGCCACTAGTGCCAAAGACTCCACATTCCAAGAACCTCAACAGCAACAGGGCAGTGGCTCTGACATCCCACCCAATGAAGACCCAGGAACACCTGAACCTGTCTCAGCTTTGACTCCTGGTGAGCTCCTCACTGGACCCACTTCAGTTTGCCTACCAGCCTGGCACTGGATTGGATGATGCTGTCATTCACCTCCTACACCGTTCCCATCTCGATTGGAGACCCCTGGGAGCACTGTGAGAATCATTTTCTTTGATTTCTTTATTGCCTTTAACACCATTCTTTCCACAGTTCTGAAGAAAAAGCTGGAGAACTCAGGAATTGACCATCACCTCACAGCATGAATATTGGACTACCTCACCACCAGACTATAGTATGAGAGAACTCGGGGCTGCATGTCGGACAGGGTCATCTGCAGTACGGAGGCCCCACAGGGAACTGTGTGGGAGACATCTGCAGTGGGCAAATGAACTGAATCATTTCTTTGACAGATTTGATTGATCCAGGATGCAGTCTTCAACATCGACTGCAGACTCACCCACACCCACTGCCGTTGTTGCGCATCTGACACCTCAGTTACTTCACACCTCCTCCCTTCACCCCGCTCACAACTCCCCACCCCTACCACAGCATCCTGTACACAACCAACACACATCTCCAGCCTGTCTCTCTCAACCCTCCAGGTTAGGAGGGAACTGAGTACGACTGGAGCAAAGAAGGCAGCAGGTCCAGATGGCATCAGCTCAAGGGTTGTCAAGTCCTGCGCAGATCAACATGAGAACTCTGGGCTGCGTGTCGGACAGGGTCATCTGCAGTATGGAGGCCCCACAGGGAACGGTGTGGGAGATGTCTGCAGTGCAGATGGTGAAGAGGAACTGAGCCAGAACCGTTCCCTGGATTAATTAATTGATTAATTTTATCGCATTATTTGTAATGATAGCATTAACGCGATAATGTTGACAGGCCTAGTTTGTTGGTTTGCTTTTATTTCGTTTCATAAGCAAGCTGGTTATTAGATGCTGCTTCAGCCAGCCAGACAATCCTTTGCTGTCCCACCCCTCTCCTCCCTGTGGAGCAAGCAGCAGGTGTATCTCGTAAATCCTTACTCCTCGCAAATGGGCAATAGAAAACCGTTTGGTGCCTATGCAATCCCCAAAATGCACTGGCATGACATCCGGGGAGCATGGGTGTGAGCAACGTTCTTTTTTGCAGATGCCATGATGCCCCCTCTACCACGATGCCACCCTGGGCAATGCCCTATGTTGCCCATATCAAAAACCACCACTTGGTACCATAGCTCAGGCTACTTGTTACTCTGTGATATTTATCTGCATGTTTGCAAACTTGTCTAGTACTTACCTGTTTGTTTCCTCCTTCCTCTAAGGAAATCTATGTATTACAACCTGTCTGACACACTCCTACCAATAGTATACTGGAAATGTGTCCAAGAGAAAGTGAGGAGAAACTCAAAATAGAACTGATTCATAGACTCTGACCTGAATCTGATACCTGTTAATAAATGAAAAAGAAAAAATCCAGATACACAGAGAGTGTGTATCTCAGCAAAGTATCTGTGTTGCTTAGGATATTTATTCCCTTTGCTTCCTTAAGATTGTTTATTAAAATCTTTAAACCTTTCAACTGTGTTCTACAATTATGTCCTTTTTTTTGCAAATGCCAACAAATTACTGCCTTGCCTTGGTCATCCACTGCAAATTCATTTCTGCCTGCACCCTGATGTGTTTTTTCTAAACCATTTGCATTTTGAGTAAATGTATTTTGCAAGAGTAAGCATGCACACATTTGCCAAACACAGACAGGATATTGTGTGGTTAATGATAGACCTATAAACTGCTTTTAAAATGTTAACAAAATTCATATTACTGCAAATGCAGTGAGCAGTTTGCATCGACAGCTAGAAATATAGCATGTGCAATCATCTGTCACCAATTAAACTGCATCTTATGAAATGTCAATTTTCTTTCTCCACAGTTTTTTTTAGAGAACGTGTTACTATCTACCGGAACCAAATTCCTTGTATGTGTCTGCACATATACATGGCCAATAAACACGATTCTGATTCTGAGTATACATAGTAAAGTATGATACATCGTTTTATCATATTTCAAGTGTCACCATACTGAAAATACTGATAAATCTTATCAGTATGTACTTTTGATCCAGGGCACGATGTTAGGTTTGATCAAGGTTTTGAAGGTTTAACCTTGAAATTATCTGTCCACACTAGAGATGGCACGATACCACTTTTTTATGTCCGATACCGATATCATAAATTTGGATATCTGCCGATACCGATATGAATCCGATATAGTGTTTTTTAATCAACAAAACTGTTTTTTAAAATATCTTGCTGCATTTTGCAAGTCTGCAAGTTCATACTCAAGTTTAAAACAACAACTACACTAAAGCTATTCTGTTATACCTGTATACAAAAAAAATATTTCATAGTTCAGCAATACTGATCAATCTAATAAACTTAGACCTACACCATCCTCCCTGTTCTGGTATTTTAAAGAGTACTTAGCGTAAATATTAAGCAACCTAACTAATAGGGTTCCAACTCCCAGCAACAACAAAAAGAAATAAATAAAAAATAGGGAACCACCCCTCACGCTCCACCTCATGATGCTTAATCGACGTAATCAACCTTAATTTGATGCAGTGTGAAAAAAAATGCACAGAAATCAATTATTTTTCAAGAAATATTAAATAGATTCAACATCTTTCTTCAACAAAATTGCAGACTGCACAGATGGTACCTTCCCAAAGTAAAAAGTACTATAGCTTACTAGGGTATATATATTAGACTTAATAGTCACTATATACAGTAATTGACTTCTATTCATTTTACATCAAATTAAAACTTTGGGTGTCAGATAATTATTTATTAAAAGCTCGACATTTTAAATGAGAATAAGAAAGAAAAGTATGTCTTTGTGCCCCCTTTTCCCTGTTCATGCCCTATCGGCCCCCCTGGCTAAACTTTGCTAGATCCGCCCCTGCACAGTTACCAGCGTCAGCTACGTAGAAAAAGATCCTGGTGTAGAAAGTAATATTAAATAAATTCTAACAACAGCTTATCAAGCTTAAACGTGCTGCTGTTGTTCAGCCGCTGGTTTCCTCTTTCTGGTGCAAAGTGGGCCAAAAACAAACTAGAGACACGGACTCGCGACAGAAAAGCCGATCAGCTGATCATTTAAGCAGTTTCATGATTGAAGTAGCAGCCGGAGAGCGAGAGGCAGTCGCTCGTTAAGCTTAACGCAGGAATGCTTTACAAACATTCAGAGATGGACTTACACACTTGCTTTACTTCTCTCGGGATAACTTTGTCGGAGATGAAATGCCGGGTTGCTAGCGAAGCTCCACATGCTATCCAGACCACGACAGGTCCGGCATGCCACAGCCGCTCTATCACGTGATGCATACTGCTCGACATGCTAACGTTCTGAGGTGAGTTACGGCGTGTTGCAAGTTTTGCCAGGTGCTTTCGTGATATTTAATGGATCGGATTACATTTTTTATTTTTCTCCGATATCCGATCCAGTAATTTAGGTCAGTATCGGACCGATACCGATACGTAATATCGGATCGGTCCATCTCTAGTCCACACACTGACATGTTTATCAGTTTGTGACCTAGATGATGATTGGTAAATGTGGTCTTTACTGGAAATGATGGCATTTGAGGTCATTCACTTCATTTCCTCTTAAATAGGGGTGGGAAAACTAACTGGTCAGTATAAACCCGTAAAAAAGACTAAGAATCAGCAGAAGTGAACTCATACTGAGCCAAGATGAAAGCGTTTTGTGTCGCTGTTCTTGTGCTGAATTTCATCTCTGTGTGCCAGCCTTCATCAGTGGCCTGTGAGAGGTATCTAAAAACAGCAGATAGGGATCAAGATGTAAGTCTCTTTTAAACCTTTATAGCTAAGATTATAGTTGTAAAACTGATTTGCTAGTAGAATTTTAGTAAAATGAAACTGCACCTATGTAATGGATTTGTGCAAGTTTGTATTTCATGAATAGTGTTAAATGTGTCAGATTAGTGCAAAACATTTACAAAGCAACAAAAAAAAAACTAAAATAACGAATGAACAAACAATGTCTTCATTTCAGCTGACTGGGAAATGGTACCTTATAGCCATGTCCTCAAACAGCTGCTGGGCTACTGCATTCAGTGTCCTACCTTTCGGTGTCTATGTGAACATTACGGCAATGGAAGAAGCAAACATCTATGAAGCCACATTTTCACTGAAAATGTAACTAATTTTCTTCCTTATAATTGTTGTTTATACTGTATGTTTGCCAGTGTTTGTGCTTCATATTTCATTATGTCATTTAAAGTTATTTTTTCATTCTTTATATCTTTTGACTACTAATTAAATCAGGTTTGGGCAGTGTAAAAATTTAACTTCAAAAATTCACTACGAAAAAAGCACCATAACTGAGATTGACAGCAAGGGTAAGAGTTTTGATTAAAACATTTGTGTCACTGGAGTTTAATTATGAATCTCTTCATGTCTGTTTCTTTCAGTCACTATTAAACTTTTTAACTGCAGATTAATTATGTGCTCAAACCTTTTAACATTCACAAAATAATCAATAAAAACATAAAAGCACTAAAAGAGAAAATTCAGATATGAAAATCATATACATGTTTAATTTTTAAGCTTTTAAAGAATTGGTAGCATACTAGTTTTGTTGTCTTTTGTCTTCTCTGACTTTTTCCACATTCTTTTATTGTGTAAATAATAATCTTCACTTGTGATAGTATCTATAATACTATAATTCTGATGTTAAAAATTTAATCTCAAATGTTAAATGTATTTTAATAACTCTTCTTTTTACAACAGGTGCCAAAAGTGATAATGTAATGATACTTCTTCAAAGGAGGTGCCATGATTGTATTGTTATAAAGGGAGATGGCTTCACTGACATTCTTGTGCTTTTAAGTAAGGACCCAGACAAATGTGATAAGAAAATATGTTGAATATTTACAATACAGATGTTTTTACAGCACTTTCTTACCTGACTTATCTAGCAGGCTATTATATAGCAGATTATGACATTTAATCATGTTTTAAACAGGTAAGCGAATGTCCATCACTGATGATGAGATGGAGGCATTTGAGATACAAGCAGAATGTCGTTACTTGTACAAACCACAGATCTTTGGTTCTGATCATGGTAAGATGTGAAAAAAGAATATGACGAAACCTTTATGGCTTTACAGCTAACGTGTACTTTTAGAGTGATTCGTGTCATTTTATTTTCTGCAGTTCCTTAACATTATAATGCAATCAGTATAACACAATTGCACATTCTACAGTTTCTAATTGTTTTTTTTTTTATCTTCATACAGACTACGAGAACTGCACAGTTGACGATGGCAAGACTGAATATGCTTCTTCAGAAATTCCCCATATGCGACAAGCAGTGCTAAACATCTTCTCAAAGGTCTTCACATGCGTACAAGACAGAGTTTTGTATTACCCCCGTGCTGCCTTCCAGTGGGTGCAGTCAACATGGAGTAATTTGTGGTGAATGTAGAGAGACACGCTATAATAAATATTTGCTTATTTCAATCATGTGCACTTGAAACCGTGCTGTCTTTAGTTTAAAGATTTGAAGAGAGTGTAGAATGAATTATAAATACTACAGTTTACAGATGAACAATATTTGAATATTAATTCAAAATATCATTATAATGCATTTATATCTGTCCTTTACCTCTCAACTACTATTCATCCAACTTGCTGAGGTCCAGAGTAAGGGCAGTGTCTATTTTAAGGATGCTCTAAAGTGCTGTGTTCCAATTTTTTCTGTCGCATTTCTGTTGCTATTAAACATTTATGAAATTCAGTGTGGAATCAACTGTCAAAAGACTCAATCTTCCAAAGACTCATTTCCTCAAACAATCACTGTTTCAGCAGAATTTTCCAGGGGTCCTATCTGGACAAAAAGACAGTCATTTGAAATTTACAACCTCTGTAAATGATTTTACATAAAGTGGAATGCATATTTAGACATTGTTATGATGAGTCCACCTACTTCAATATCAAAAGAACAGCAGATGTAAATGTCAGAGGGTTTAAATATGGTAATTTTGGTTTTCTATTCCCTAAAAAAAACCGTTCAAGGCGTTGACTTTAATTCATGGACCAAAAGGTGTAATAACTACACTTGTAAAAACTTGTGAAAGTTCTAGTCAGTAATAGCTTAAAAAATAAAGTGACAATGAAAAAATTAGCTATATGAATAAGAGACACGAGAGAATTTAAAAATGCAGTATGTCTCCTGCCTTTTCTCAAAGGCCAAAGTGTAACTTTACTTACACACAAACATCACAATAAATAATGAATTGTGGGAAAGTAAATACAGTGTATATGTCTGTTTTTAAAAATATGTATTTGCTGGTCTATGCTGTCTAAAGTTGAAATCCAAAAATGAAACATGCGACCAACATTTTATTGACAGACTTACCAGACAGCCATGCAGTCTTAAAGGTCCCTATGTGAGTAGGAATGCCAGACCCCACAACGCTACCATGAGTTGGTTAATTAATCCATTAATGCACAAAAATAGAGAAGCTCTGGTGGAATCAATTTACACTCAGCTGATTGACATGTTGATTAATATCTTGTCAGCTGTCTTCATGTTACAAGCTTTACTCTTTTTTTGAGAGTATCGGGCAGTTTGGACATCCATATTCAAATAGTTGAACATCAAGAATTATATATATATATATATATATATAGAATTAGAAATGGTGTATTTTCATCCAGAAGCAAATCCTTGTGTTCCATTGTTTTCATTCAAATTCTGTTGTTTTCATTCTATTTCCATTGTTTTGATTCAAATTCCATTGTTTGTTCCCAAATTCTGTTGTTTTCATTAAAATTCCGTCATTTTCATGTTAATTCTGTTGTTTTCATTCTAATTCTGTTGTTTGTTTTAAAACTCCATTGTTTTCATTCAAATTCTGTTCTTTTCATTCAAATTCCATTATTTTGATTCAAATTCTGTTCTGTTCATTCTAATTCCGTTAGAATGAACAGAACATTCTAATTCTGTTGTTTGTTTTAAACTTCCATTGTTTTCATTCAAATTCTGTTCTTTTCATTCTATTTCCATTGTTTTGATTCAAATTCCATTGTTTTCATTCAAACTCTGTTTTGTACATTCTAATTCTGTTGTTTTCATTCAAATTTTGTTGTTTTCATTCAAATTCTGTTGTTTTCATTCAAATTCCATTGTTTTCATTCAAATTCTGTTCTGTTTATTCTAATTCCGTTGTTTTCATTCTCATTCCGTTGTTTTCATTCAAATTCTGTTGTTTGTTTTAAACTTCCATTGTTTTCATTCAAATTCTGTTGTTTTCATTCAAATTCCATTGTTTTGATTCAAATTCCATTGTTTGTTCCCAAATTCTGTTGTTTTCATTAAAATTCCGTCGTTTTCATGTTAATTCTGTTGTTTTCATTCTAATTCTGTTGTTTGTTTTAAAACTCCATTGTTTTCATTCAAATTCTGTTCTTTTCATTCAAATTCTGTTATGTTCATTCAAATTCCATTATTTTGATTCAAATTCTGTTCTGTTCATTCTAATTCCGTTAGAATGAACAGAACATTCTAATTCTGTTGTTTGTTTTAAACTTCCATTGTTTTCATTCAAATTCTGTTCTTTTCATTCTATTTCCATTGTTTTGATTCAAATTCCATTGTTTTCATTCAAACTCTGTTTTGTACATTCTAATTCTGTTGTTTTCATTCAAATTTTGTTGTTTTCATTCAAATTCTGTTGTTTTCATTCAAATTCTGTTCTGTTTATTCTAATTCCGTTGTTTTCATTCTCATTCCGTTGTTTTCATTCAAATTCTGTTGTTTGTTTTAAACTTCCATTGTTTTCATTCAAACTCTGTTTTGTACATTCTAATTCTGTTGTTTTCATTCTAATTCTGTTGTTTGTTTTAAACCTCCATTGTTTTCATTCAAATTCTGTTGTTTTCATTCAAATTCCATTGTTTTCATTCAAATTCTGTTGTTTTCATTCAAATTCCGTTGTTTTCATTCTCATTCCGTTGTTTTCATTCTAATTCTGTTGTTTGTTTTAAACTTCCATTGTTTTGATTCAAATTCTGTTCTGTTCATTCTAATTCCGTTGTTTTCATTCAAATTCTATTCATTTCATTCTAATTCTACTCTTTTTATTCAAATTCCATTGTTTGTTCTCAAATTCTGTTGTTTTCATTAAAATTCCGTCGAAACTTGTGTTTCAGTTTGCCATCTTAGGGAGTAATCAACACACATGGGTGTATTTTCTTTTTGTTGCTGAGATTTATTGATAAAAACAGTACAAAAAAACCCCAACCATTTGTACACATATTTACAAATAATAATAAAAAGTGAGTGAGTACATTTCAACATTTTCAGCAATCACTCACAATCCTGGCACTGCCATGGTATCTGTAGTCTGCATTTACCACATGTGTATCTGTAGCAGTGAACACATCGCACAGTGGCATGATTGTTCTTGCATTTGTGTTTGACCTGACACATGGCTCTTTTTCCAGGGCTAGGTGTGGAGGGTTGTGTCCGAAGCAACTGTTCTTTTCTTGCCTTCTTCCCAGCTACATGAGAGTGAGCCAACTCTCTTGCAAGCTCCACCAGGAAGTCCACCCGTCTTTCCTTCGTCCCGGTGCATGCTTGATACAGCACATGTGCATTCAGTGCTGCCATGTCAATCATGTTATAGAACACGGCAACTGGCCAGCGCCGTGTTCCTCTGCGGACAGTGTACTCCCGCATCATCTGGTCCATCACATCCACACCACACGTTGTGGTGTAAACGGCGACAGTGTTTGGCTTCCTTTTGGTGGTGTTATCAGTCTGAACCACGCTCTGCACGCTGCTAAGAATATAGACTGTCTTCTTCCGTTTGGCCGCATTCGCCGTCAGCGTGGCAGCAGAGGTTGAAAACACCTAAGAAATAAGATAAATTGTTATTTCCATAGCACTTTTACACACAATGAAACACATAAACATAGAACCACAAAAGACCTGCAACATACCTGAGTGGTGAATTCATTGCGATCTGTGTGTCTAGCGGATTGAGGAATTTCCCAGCGACTCTTGTTGACTGTGCCGAGGATGGTGGTTTTCCGTCTAAGAAGTTTTTGCGCAAGTGAAAGCAATGTGAAGAAATTGTCCGTGGTAACATTTCTGCCCTTGTCTAGGAATGGTTCCATCAGCCTCATCACTACATTTTCAGACAGTCTCTCCCCACTGGGACGATTGGGGTCCTTGCCAAGATATGGGAAGACATTGCAAATGTACTTGGATTTTAGGTCGCAAGCCACCCAAAACTTGATCCCAAACTTGTCTGGTTTACTTGCAATATACTGCAGGAAACAGCACCGAGTCTTTGATGGGAAAAGCTGTTCATCAATGGTGATATGTAGACCAGGGTTGTAGCACATGATACAGTTGGTGACAAATGATCCCCACACACTGGAAATTGCAGTGAACTTATCAGTCTTTGCTTGATCACTGCGGGGGGACCTGTCATCAAAGCGTAGGTGTTGCATGATGTCTTGGAAGCGGTTTCGCAGCATAGTTCGAATGATCTGTGGGTTTCCCAGGTTTGCTGACCAGCAGTCATGTAGTGATGGAACCCTAGTAACCGTTCAAGGCGTTGAACAAGATGACAATTGCATCCACCTCAACACAAAAGGAAGTTCACAGCTTTTAGCAGCTCCCCACCCCCACACACAAACAAAGAGGCAGATGGCAGTTAGAAATCAGCAATCATTCACACATCCCCACTCCCCCACTTCTCAGGTAACGACCTAATTTACATATGAATTGATGCTAAAAGACTAGCCAATTTAGCTTCCACTTGGCTGACAGAGGGTTAGAAAAGCCTGGGACTTCCAGTGTTTTAAGGATGGGTAATGACACTTGCCTGTTCTCCTTCTTTGTCGCTTCTGCAAGACGTAAAGTTTATGACTCAGGCTTTTCGAAGACAACTCGTATGCCATTTGGTAGCAAAAGAGAAAAAAGAAAAAAAAAGGAAGAGGATGTAAAAATTTTGGGGGAGGGTGTTCCAAACAAAACCAAAAACTAAAAAAACATCTCCAGTTGGAGACACGTTTACAATTTCCTGATATTACATCTAAAACAATTATAAACTGTGACGGTCACAAAACAGTCCACGTCCTGCTTACTTACCTTAACCTTTCATTGCCAAATGGTGGCACGATACAAACCAGTTTTATGGTATCCACCAACACTTTACAACAACGCAATAGATTAACAAAGCAGAACGAATGTATGGCGAATAATACATTAGATTACAACATAAAATAATACATTTGGGGAAAAATACAAATTAAAGATCAAATGATAAAAATACTTAAATATGACCCAATTTGAGGGCAGAGCTTTGAGATCCGTTAAGGAGAAATCAGCGTATGGCCGTAGACCATAAGAGGAAAATGAATGGGATGACTGTTTGTCTTGTTCCTTGCTTTCTTGGTTTTCTGAAACTAAAGTAGATCTGACGTGAATTTTACTTTCGTGTCAGAACTGAATTTTTATGTTTATTTTCTTTTGTTCCATTCTGTGTCAAGATCATCCTCCAGGTCTGGTCTGTGGGAAGACTAATAGTTCAGTTTTGCAGATCTTGTCAATGCTTTTACAGCATTGCCGGTGTGTTTGGGATGATGCGTCCTGGTGCAAAATAAAGCGAGAAGTCAAAATTTTGCCTTCTTTATCATGTGTTTTCAATAACAGCAAGACTAATGGCTTTATCATACATTGCTCAAAATATCTCTCTCTCATTAAGTTCTTTTATACCAAACAGGTGCAAATGATCCTCTTTAAAAAAATCCTAGTAGTGCTGGAAATGTATTTTTGATGTATCTTTTCTAATTTCCTTTTTATTAATGCGGTATGACGATTATTGAGGAAAGATCCCCTCAACTTTACAGCACATTACCACAGCTGGGTCAGAGACTGATTTTTGGTTGCCCAGCAACGGCCAATTTAGAGCCACAAAGAGCTGCGTTGATCTTAGTGTTAGATATAGGAAAAATTATAATAAAATGAGGAGAAATAAAAAATACCAGCTCATTAAAAAAATCATAATCATCATGTTTCGTGCATTACTATGTGTGTTTACGTTTGCTGTTTTTATTAAAATAAATGTTCGGCTTTAGGACCCAGGTGCGCAGCAGCGGCAGACACCGGTTGATGAGATGGTCCACTCGGTATTACACATCTAATGGACCAACAAAGAGCGGCTGCTCGTCCAGCACTGAGTAGTAGGAGGTAAACTCCATAGACTGTAACTGTGGACTACTATAATCAGACAGGTGAGGGCATTTTGACCGTCTTTATCCGTCCGCGTCACCCCGCGCACCGTGACAAGAAGACCCGACTGTTGTCTCACCGGCGACAACCATGAGCCAGAGGTTCACAGTCTCCAAGAGCGACGGCGACCGGCGCCCCTCCGACATGCAGGGGGAGGTGAACCAGCTGTTTGAGGGAGACGAGCCCCCGACCACCAGCAGCAGCAGCGCGGAGGGACAGGCTGCAGCTGGTACTGAAACGGTGCTGGTGCTGAAAGGTAAGGAGATCCTCCAGCCGGCTTCTTCACCCTGTTTGTTAGCTGTGCGCTATATGCTAGCAACCCTAATGCTTGACTGCTGCTCGGTGACACCACATTGTCTCTGTGTGACTTGAATTCCTAATAACCCTCGGGGCACCGTCTGGTCAGTAACAGAGGCGCGTACAGCAAATCCTGCAGTTGTCCTTTTTCTTCAGCAATTGTGATGTTACAGGTGCATGCATTGTTCAAAAATATTGGAAGATGCATGCAGTGTGAGACAGAAAACAAAGCATTTGGGGACTTAATTATCATATGGCCTGTTAAATTTTGTATGTCTCAGGCATTTTCCTTCCCCTCCCACAGCATTTAACTGCACTACAAGTAATCTAGTACCTTCTCAGTTCAGGATGTAGGGTATGTGCTGGTGCATTTTATAGTATTTATCTCTAGATCTATATATTTTTTTATTTGTTAGGCTTTACAGTATGTGAGCAGAAAAGACTAATTGCACCCTGTCTTGAAGGGAGTATCAATGTCAAGTAATATACAGTTTCTGTGGTAAGGCTTAAATTCAATGGAGAACTAATAATTGTTCTTTCCTTTTTTATTGAGTTGTTCCCAAGGTTAGGGATAATTTAGCTGGTAAAACCCAGGACATTATAATTAATAAGGAGCATTAAACCTTCTCTTTTACTATTTTCACTTTCTAGAATAGTTTTTTTTTCAGTTTCATCAATCTGTGCCAAAGTGGTTTTCTGTCACCAGTTTGCCCATATGAAAGAATCAACGTCCCCTCAGTCCTTGCGTGAATCAAACACAGCAATGCGGAACAAATGGAAATCCCCATTTGTCCAGGAATGGAGGCCTTTACCATTAACTCTGATTAGAATGACAAAAAGTACAGTGATTCATGTCCATTCAAGTGCAAATGGAGATTTATCTGCAAATGGATCAATACATTTCATACTCTGTAAGGCTGCTGCATTAATGACATTTCATGTTAATTGGCCAGGCTCCCCAGACTCCCTTTAAATGGCTTTATTGGAGCTCTAGATTAGCTTCCACTTTATTCAAAGAACTGTAGCCTTAGTTTGGTATTCAGCCTGATTCTTTTTGCAGAGCTGCAAGCAGCAGTGTGGAAACACCATTTAGAATAAAGAGTTAATTATTAAATATTTTTTGTCATAGTACATTATAATTCAGGGTGTTTTTTTTATTTATATCTGTACTCTCAGTTCTGGCACTTGTTGGTTAACTATATCACTACCTGAGTAACTACCTTTTTTAGTTCATATATTAGCTTTGATCCTGGACATTTTTGTCTTTATATCACTTCTGGTGTGCTAAGGTTCAGTAGCATTCACATGTTTATACAGTGAAACCAGCTGCCTCCTTAATTGGGAATAAATGATTTTCACTACCAGTCCAGTTTTTCCCATTATTGCTACAAGTGGCTCAGAACTGGCCACTTACTCCTGTGTGTGTGCCCCAGTATGTGACAGTCATTTCACTTGACAGACAGACTGGTCAGTAGGAATGTATCTCACAGTCTACTTCCTTTAGAGACAAGGATCACTTTATTTAAGGACTCTCCCTAATGATACACCTTGCTCATACTGGTATCTCTGCATCCATTTTGCTGGTTGCCATGGTGATGCAGTACATTTTCGCTAGAGTTGGCTTAGAAATGGTCTCACAGTAAAATGTTTTCTGTCTTATCAGGTACCGTTATGAAATCAATCTGTTCATGTTTGTACCCCTCGGAAAACAACTGTTGTAACATTGCTGAACCTGTGAGTAGGGCTGGGCTCTACAATATATTAACATTTAAGCTGTATTAATATATTTTTAAACTAGTGTTTGTAACGATTCTCTAAAGCCATGGTTCAGTTTGTGCCTTAATTTTCAGGCCACAGTTTTGGTTGTAGCATGTTCTTTGTTCCCAAAAATCTTCATTTCTATTAACTCTCAGAGTCAAAACAGCAAGAAAGATTGCTGCTGACTAGGGCTGGGCCATATCATACCATTCATGGTAATACCGGTATAATGTTGGGCAACAATAAGAAAATGAAATATCGCGATAGACTATGGGTAAAATGCGCATGTGCAGTGCCTTTGTTTTCATACGCACATGGCGGAAAAAGCATGGTGCTGACGGAGAATGAGAAGGGCAAACGCGGATCGTTGAATGAAACGGATGAACCAGAATTGGTTTTTAAAAATGCTGCAACTTCAGTGGTGTGGAACTGGTTTAACTTTCATCCATCAGATACACAACAAAGCACTATTTTTGCTAGAGCATGCTAGCGGGCCGTTGTTATTACCGTGTTTTTTGGAAAATACGGCACACTTAAAATCAATCCTTTGATTTGTTTGAAAATCAACAGTGCCCCTTATAATCCCGTGTGCCTTATGTACGAATTCTGGTTGTGTTTACTGACACAGTGTTTACTGATGTTTTAGTACGACTTTGCTAAGCTACAAACCCGCACCGCTTGATGGATTGCCGGAGCATTACGGCTATTGTAGGCAGGAGCCTCGCGGAGTGATACGTACTGTGCTTCAACATAATATTACCGTATTGTGTGTGTATAACTTCTTTTTAAGTTTTGTGGATATTATACATGGTTATGCTGAGGATATGTTGGCCAATTTCCACTGGAAATGCTTTTTGGTTAAACTGTCAGCAAGGAATTTGCATTTGCACGGTAAAATTTTTATATTACTTTAATGCACATAAAAACATCTGCTTGTTTAAGTGAAAATACATTGATGGGGGTTTTTTTGTACTAATAAAGTTGTGGAGTTATAAAGTATTTTGTCTAGTGTCAATTATATCGTCACCGTTATCGCAAATTTTCAAATGTATATCATGATAAATATTTTTGGTCATATCGCCCTGCTCTACTGCTGACACCTCTCACCCTGGTGATATACTGGTAGCAGGCTGTGGGTCATCAGGGCCAATGCCTCACATTGCAAGAGCAGTTTCTTTCTGTCAGCAGTTCGACTACTTAACAAAGCCTAGTACTTCAACCCTGACTCCTTATAATGAATGTGCTACGTTAGCACACGTACTTACTCACCTACGCTATAAAAACATTGCACGTTGGACTCATTGCAGTTGAGTGCTTTGCACATGATGTTCACACTTAGATTTCACACGTCCCCCTTCTCTGTAAGTATTTTATATTTTCTTTTTTTGTGTTATTGTATTGTATGGTACTAAGACTCCTTGTTTGTGTAAGTAGTTGGCAACAAATGAGATTTTGATTCTGATTACACTATTCTGACGTATATCCACTTCAGTTTTGATGTGAATTTTCTTTCAACATTATTGAATCTACAAGAGTAGTACATTTTAACCTGATACTAACCACCTCCTGCACATGTCTAATTAACATACTAAATACCATCTTTAATTTCTCAACCTCCACTGCTCTTTTACAGCAGTGCAAAAGAGAAGCAAAATGAGAAGAAATTATTGTCAAAAGAGACCATGGGTGGTTGGATCACAGTGTCTGTTTCATAGGACTAGGATGAGATGGTACCACTTTTAAACAATACATTTTAATATCTGCATTACATAAAGTATTTCTTTCATTAAGCTGTGCCAGTACTTTTCTCTCTCACTTCAATCTTATACACGTGACACTCCACCTTTGCTGTCCTTTTGTCTACACACTGTACAAGGTATACATTCAGCATTACAGCTGATTCGAGTTCATCTATTTGGTGAAAACACAATAGGAATTTGCCATCATCAAAGTCACCTGACTTTCTTCACAAAAACAGTCATTTTACCTCGTGGAATGCTATTTGTTGGTCTAACTTTGGCTTTTTGAGATGTTAATTTGAATTGAAACTAAACTATTGGAACATCAGAGACACGCATACACACAACAGCTAACCAATTTAGGTAGCTACTGACACACACAAAATGGACCCACAACATGAGACTGGTGATTTTTGTGTTGGGAATTCAAGCCATGTTACAGAACTTTTGCCCCCCTACTAAAATTATTTTTTACTGCTGAGCCCATTCTCAATATTTCTTAGTTCGTATTTTGTAAGTACTCCAACCGCACTCATTGTGGATGAATACCAGTACAAGTCAGCTTCAAATAAACCCTGCTACTGGAAAGTCTACAGCTATTGTGGTGGTGGATATCCAGTACATACAGTCTTCACATAGTTTTCCCAATATCTGACAAATTGAGCAAATAAACAGCTACGGTATGTCTTTATTTGCATCTATTAAGCATGGTGTACCACAGGGGTAGGTTTGTGGTCTCTCTCATGATATATAGATGTATAGATATACCATCTACCCATGAGATGCTCTGATCCTGGCATGTTGAGATCTCTCTTTGTGATATTTTTGTCATTGTTGGTTTTTAAGGTTTTAAGGTCCATTGTGTGACCTCTTAGCATTGTACTCTCTGGAGCAATGCTTTCTTGGGCAGATGTTTGCATGTTTTTTGGGACCTTGCTTAAAATTAAAGGGCTCAGTATCTTTACATTGAGCATTCTGAAGCTTTGAAGTGATCTCGTAGAGAAAACCAGGCCAGCTTAGTGTTTTAAATATAATTTTAATGGGAGAACACTCCCTTTAGTAGAGTTTCAATTTCTTTCTTTCTGCCTCCATAATTTTATTTTAGGACTCTATTAAAGTACTATTATGTTACACAGTTCAAAATAATATTTATCTTTGTTTGGCTTGGTGCAGCCCCTAAGGTCATACTCTGTCTGGAACAACTTTGAAAAGTTTCCTCTAAATAACTAAAATAGTTTAAAAAGAAATTATTTTGTTTTACTTATATACCATGACTGGGAATTTTTTCTACTTCAGATGTAACTTGACCATAAATTCTTAGAAGGGCTTCATTTATTATCCATTAATCTGTTTTCTTTGTGAATTATTTTGACAATATTTCATTCAGTTTTCATGTTACCTTGAAAAATGCCTAAATTGATTTTTTTTTTTATATGACAATTTGTGCTGATTTCTTTCTTTCTTTCTTTGTATCTTATTGATGAATAGGCTAACTGTTGACACTATTGTGCATCCCATATTGACCATGTGAGTTTGTATCATATTTGCTGGCGCTGGAAGATCATGACAGTTTGTCCGTGAGTGTAAGGGATAGTTTAGCTGAAACAGAGGGAGTACATATAATTATTTCAAGGGAAATGCAAAAAATAATTAAATGGGTTTTGCATAGGCCTGCAGGTTTGAATCTGTCAATGTAATTATGCCTTTGTTGGCATTCTCTTGCTATGTTATAATTCTACCATCTACTACAACTTCTTTGGACTTACTGTTATTTTTAACTGGTGACCAAAGCAGTATCTGAATTCTTCCCCCTTGGCCTGCACTCATGGTCCTGTTTCTGTTGATCCAGAGGGAGATTTGAGCTCGGTCGTCTCAGCCAGTCAGTTTGGCCGCAGAAGGAAGGACAGTTTGCATCTGGCTGCCAAGTGCCCTCTCTATCCTTGACCTTGCCGCCCTGTGAAGAGATATATCTTCGTTAAAGCTGTTTGGTTCAGTGGAATGGGCTGCAGATAGGTTCAAGATATGCTGGGGTTGTCACAGTAGATGGTAAAGCAAAGCGACCTTGAAGTTCAGAGTCTGGCCAAGCAGAAAGCCCACATTTATTGATAAGATTTTTGAAATCACACTTGCACATAATATAATCTGCAGTATTGCTTGCAGTTCAGAAAAAAATGGCTTCTTGAGCTACCTGTAATGCGTGATAGTAGACATAATTAGCATTTAAATTACAAATCATACAAATTAAAAGCAATTTTATTATCCTATTCCAATATACCTGACTGCAAAGTCAACTTTCCTTCAATGCAAAATATTATTTTTATAATAAAAGAAATCAGTGAACTTTTTGACATTTTTCCCAAGCTGCAACAAGTTACAGGATCTTCTCTCACTGAAACATCCAAAAAAAAGTGCTCTGCTGCTGGAAAGAGGTACAAATACTTGACTGAAAATGACTTGATTTATTTTACCAAACAAAAAGCAGGTTCAATATATTTATATGCTAGAAAGAAAATGTAAGGTGCTTGAATCATTTTCCAATATGATTATAAATTCAGCAGATAACAGGACGTCACCCATTTTCTTTTTTCAGTTTTTAATCATAACTGCTTTGATCTTTTGACTCTTCCCAGCAAAGGACCAAATTATAAGCCAGTCTCATGTCTTTAGTGTTGTGGTGCATAAGGCTGACTTGGCAGGGGTTTAATGTGTGTCATGGTGTTCTGTTTCTCTCTAAGCAAATGCAGTCCAGAAGTAATGACACACTATGAGAGCATGATCAACACAGCAGGCAAACAATCTGCTGGCTCTGAGCTGTGCTAACTTGAACTTTAGTCTTTGTTAGCTTCTTTACAACGTCCATGTTCAGCTGTTTGAAGGTAAATGTGATCAGATGGTCATCAGATCATAGTGTAACACAGGTAGACTTTTTTTTTGCACTAGCTGGCATGACATGACCTAAAACCTCCAATGGAAATAACCGGTATCACAACGGTGATTATCACTGCTTGCTAAGGCTCTATGTATATTCACCTAAAAAGAGGCGTTTCATGCATCATATGATTCTTCCACCACACACAATTTATCATATGTTGATGATGATAAAGATAAAATGGTTATACATAAAAAAATCTAACCATAAACTGCAGCACTGTTGCAGATAAGATGAGAAAATCATTACGCTTGTAATTTAGTGCAGAGAGTGAAGTACAGGGGCCAATCAAAATAAAACAAGAAGTAGCACACACTGAGACTCAGACTAGGACATGTGAATGTGAGACTGGGAGTGGGACTAAATAGACATGGAGACATGAGAGACAAAGGCAAGAAACACAGAAGATTACAGGAACAGGAAGGGACTAACACAGGGACCGGACTTCGGACGTACTACGTACAAGACAGGGAACACAGGCTGCCACGGAAACCGAGAGACCATACATAAACTGGGACATGACTGGAGAGACTGGAGGTAAACAAATATGAGGACACAGAGATCAGACAGAGACACACTGGACATGAAGGGAAACAAACAGAAGTAAATCAAAAACTATAAATAACAAGCTCTAAAGGCACTAGAAAATAAATATTCAGGAACCAACTAACAAGAACCAAAACTGAAAATACTCTATCAGTGACCCAGGACTATGACAAGTTTAGCTTGTGAGTGTATGCACATTGTTTGCCTGCGCTGCTGTGTCTTGGACCAGCTTCTAATTTGTCACACCAGTAGGCTACTGGTTAGGGCCAGTGACACTGGAAATTACCTGATTCTGGTCATCCATCCATCCATCCATCCATCCATCTTCATCCGCTTTATCCGGGGCCGGGTCGCGGGGGCAGCAGCCTAAGCAAAGAGGCCCAGACCTCCCTCTCCCCAGCCACCTCCTCCAGCTTATCCGGGGGAATACCAAGGCGTTCCCAGGCCAGCCGAGAGATATAATCTCTCCAGCGTGTCCTGGGTCTGCCCCGGGGCCTCCTCCCGGTGGGACATGCCTGGAACACCTCACCCAGGAGGCGCCCAGGGGGCATCCTTGTCAGATGCCCGAACCACCTCAGCTGGCTCCTTTCGATGTGGAGCAGCAGCTGCTCTACTCTGAGCCCCTCCCAGATGGCTGAACTTCTCACCCTATCTCTAAGGGAGAGGCCAGCCACCCTTCGGAGGAAGCTCATTTCTGCCGCTTGTATCCGCGATCTCGTTCTTTCGGTCACTACCCACAGCTCGTGGCCATAGGTGAGGGTAGGGACGTAGATCGACCGGTAAATTGAGAGCTTCGCTTTTACACTCAGCTCCCTCTTCACCACGACGGACCGGAGCAGCATCCGCATTACTGCAGCTGCAGCCCCAATCCGTCTCTCGATCTCCGGCTCCCTTCTCCCATCACTCGCGAACAAGACCCTGAGATACTTGAACTCCTCCACTTGGGGCAGGAACTCATCCCCGACCCGGAGTGGGCACTCCACCCTTTTCCGGCTGAGAACCATGGCCTCAGATTTGGAGGTGCTGATCCTCATTCCTGCTGCTTCACACTCGGCTGCGAACCGTTCCAGTGCGAGCTGGAGGCCCCCACCCGATGAAGCCAACAGAACCACATCATCTGCAAAAATCAGAGATGAGATTCTGAGGCCACCAAAGCGAAAGCCCTCCGCCACTTGGCTGCGCCTAGAAATCCTGTCCATAAAAATTATGAACAGAACCGGAGACAAAGGGCAGCCCTGGCAGAGCCCATCACCCACCGGGAACGAGTCCGACTTATTGCCGGCAATGCGAACCAAGCTCTTGCAACGGTTGTATAGGGATCGAATGGCCCGTAGCAATGGGCCAGACACCCCATATTCCCGCAACACCTCCCACAGGACACCCCGAGGGACACGGTCGAATGCCTTCTCCAAGTCCACAAAACACATGTAGACTGGTTGGGCAAACTCCCATGCACCCTCAAGTATCCTGGAGAGGATAAAGAGCTGGTCCAGTGTTCCGCGACCAGGACGAAAACCGCATTGTTCCTCCCGTATCCGAGGTTCGACTAACGGACGAACTCTCCTTTCCAGCACCCTGGCATAGACTTTCCCAGGGAGGCTGAGGAGTGTGATTCCCCCTGTAGTTGGAACACACCCTCCGGTCCCCCTTCTTAAAGATGGGGACCACCACCCTGGTCACTGGTTGGTCAATCAATGCATCTGTAATTTAAATGTAAATTAGATCAAATGATTTAAAGTTGCTTTCATAATTAAACTGGCCAAACACTGGCTCACTGAAGATAACTAATACAAGATAGATATCTTCAGTTAGCCTATTAAACTGGTCAAACATTAAATAGAAGATAACTAATACAATAACTGTAAATATCACATGTCACTTTTCTATAAATTTGATTAAACATTCACTTAATAAGGTGGGGTATGGCAGTCCTGGTGGATTTGGAAATCCCTGTTGTGATTGGCTTAGATTTGCAGAAATGATCTGCAAAAATTAACAGTTGTCATTTTAATAATAAGTCACAATATGAGCATTTTTTTTAAATTTTATTACTTGTCTTCTGATAGCACTGCGTAGTGGAGGTTTGACTTGCCTTGTTGTTGTGGCTTCTTGTTACTCAGTTAATCCCTTCAATGTTTCAAACTTATCTGTGTCGAAAGACACTGGCAACTTTCTCTTGTATTGACTACTGCTTCACTTGTACTGTTTGAAATGCTCTGTTCCTGTTATTTGGTCTGACGTCAGGTAGTGTACAGAAGGGTAATCAAAGCTTGTTTTGCTTATAAAGCAGCTGCTTGTGGTTGGAAACAGGGTTGATGAGATTTATGAGAGTGAAGCTGTGGACCGTAAATCCAAAACAAGTGGCTGAAAGACAGTAAGCACAGTGAGTGCTCATTATCTGTGGCGTTCTTACACCTTGCACAATCATTTGATTCATATTTAATCTGAAAATATTGAATACAGGAGCCTTGAGATCACAGTTAAAGCATAAATCCTTCTGCAAAATCAACGTAACTGCCTTGATTAAACAACATTAAAAAAATTCCCTTCCCCCTCGGGTGTGATTTCCATTTTGACCTCGGGACTTCCAGGACATACTCCGCACAGAAGCTCCTTTGTACTATACATACCTGGTTATGGCATTCTATGTATGACTGTGTGTGCATTTATATGTCTGTATATATGTAGAGAGAGATACTATGAGTGCCCGTAGTTATTCTGGATCGTCTCTTTATAAACCACAATCACTCACTCATGCACTCCTCACCCTTCACCACTGATGTTTTCAGTCGAAACTGTTTGTGTGTTTATGTGCTCATCATCACGTTTTATTAATGTATTAACTAATGTAGCAGAAACACAGACATATGACGTTTATAACCGTAACTCAATTTGTCCTCGGTGTTTTGGTTCATGAGGCTGATTTGGCTGAGATTTAATCTGTATTGCGGTGTTCTGTTTCCCTCCAGGCAAATGCTGTCCAGAAGCAGTGACACAGTATAAGAGCACTGTGAGCACCGCAGACAAATTCACAGAACAAAACCCAATAACCCCATGGCACAAACGGTGGTATTTTTCTTCTCCCTGATTTGATAGCCCATCACTGCACAAACCACTAGGGATCTTGCAGGTTAAAGGCTATTTATTGGTAAATCCCACCGCTGAACTGCACCGTCATCGTGTAATGTCTGGAAAAGTATGTATTATATGTATTTACATGGCATTATTACCCAGACACTGATGACAAAGCGCATGGCTGGCAGTATTCTATATTTGTTATTGATAACAATGCCAAGGCCAGCACAGGCCAAGTCTTTTGGTTTTGAAAAGAAGTCAAACTATAAAGAAATTGTAATCTTATTTAATAAAGCATGCAGTTAATTTAGTGGTATAGTATGATTCGGGGCGTTGCAACATTGTGATTGACAAGTCATTACAATGCAGTCAGATCCATCTCTTATTCATTTTGTCTGGCTCAAGAAAAATCTAGGTTGTGAAGGCCAGATTACCAAACTCAAGTTTTTAAAAAAAAGATACCACAAAACAACAGGTCAAGTGCCTAGCATTGTTGTGTGTTTGTCATATGCAGAGCTTTGCAAATAGTTGTCTATATGTTGTGGCGTGGGGTGTGGAGTCATTAAAAACCCAACTTACCTAGGCTATTGGGAATGTTGCAATGTTTTGTTCTAATGCTTATTGGTTAAAAGGTAGGTCAAAGGGGGGAAAGCTAAAAAAATACAAAAAAAAACATGAAAAGCTCAGATAGTGGTTTCAGTGGACAGTTTCATTTTGTTAAACCTTGGTTTCTGTTCCCCTCTTTGTATGTATTAATTTATTTTTTTAACAAGTGCCAAGACCAAAAACACCACAAGCTAGATTAGCACACAGATGAGTTGTTCCACATTTTCTTTGCACTGCTCAGTGACAATAAAAGCACATCTAGACAATGGCCTGCAAAGCTGTGCCTTGTCTCTTTGCATAGACCAACATACAACCATTCTCCAGAATTAATTCTGAACTTTTCCATGATATTCTTCAATAATGTTGTAATGTTCTTCTACAGTAATTAAATTATTTTGATGCGTTGGTTAATATGCTGCTTAGTGGCTACATAGTGTAAACCACTACACTATCTACACTACACAATCTACCACAGCTGATAGAATTTAGACTGTTGACTATGCAAAGGTGCCCTGGAATGTCCAGCACATAGTAACAGGATGTAAGATGTAAGATGCAAGCTGCGACAGCTTACACTTGGAAGCAAACCAAGTGGCTGGGATAGTGTACAGGAACATCTGTATGAACCAGAAGTCTTCCAGTCCCTGTGGGAGATTCAACAAAAGGTGGTTGAGAACAACAAGGGTAAGGTTCCGTGGGACTTTGAGTTCCAGACAGAGATAGTTTTGGTTGACAAAGAAGAGAAGACTGCAGTTGTGATAGATGAGGCAATCCCACCCAAGGAAAAGAGGAATATCAGAGAATAGAGACGTACCAGGGGGCCAAGAAAACACTGGACCAGATGTGAAAGTTAAAGTCCAAAGTGGTCGCAGTGATAATGGGAGCATTAGGAGCTGTAACCATGAACCTGGATAAGTGGCTCCACTAGATTCCAGGCACACATCAAGGGTCCCTGTCCAGAAGAGTGCAGTCCTAGTGAGTGCACCTCACACTCCTAGACCTCAGCTTGTGTTGTTGGGTCTCTACTCAAAATTAATAGAAGTATGAACGCAGAACAGCACCTTCCGATTATGATCCAGCATTTAGGACCTTCTTCAAAGCATCTGATTTACAAGTGCTTCATTTTTCAGCATGAGAAATACATTGTCAGTGAAGTAAAACATACCTGGACAACAAAACACACAGTGGAACGGAATTAGTCATGGATTGGCCTCTTCAGAGCCAGAGAAACTCTAAATGATTGAAATGGTGTGTTATCAACAAAGAGGGCTTTTAAAATCCTTAGCTGGGAGAGAATTCAGGCTGTGATGAAAAATAATAGTGGTCATACCAAATTACTTTCAAGCATCTTAGAATCGTACATACTCTCTTTTTGCCTTATTATCTGTTTCCACAATGATTTTTCAGGTCCATAAATCGCTGCATCAGTTTCCCAGTTTCCTAGAAAATTTAAGGGATGACTCAAGACTTGTGCACAGTACTACTAATATTAATATTCACTTAAATTTTACTGGACTCTGTACCTAACAGTGGTTGCCAGCAATTGTTCCTCCATTATAATGTACTGTTGGCTGACCAGACTGAGGATTGTTTGTGTGTTGATTCAGGCATGTCTACCTCTGTGCTGTAATGGCTCTTGTGTAAATATTAATAGGCAGCCTCTTTGATATAAAGGAACAGGCTGATGGTGAGCACCGATATTCAGTCACAAAGGCCTTTTGTAGATGACTGCTATTCTAGGATTAATATAGTGGGATGCCTGCTTCAGTCACTTCTGGGAAAAGGACAATGTGGCCACCTGATGAGGATTTTATGGAATATTTATTAAGGCTCAGAAATACTTGTGTAATCACAGCTTATCTTGAAAAGGAAGAACAGCTGACAGGAAAAACGTGGTACTTGAGTATTTCTACCAACACATTTGTTACCATAGCTTTCTGTTTCCACAAAAAGAGGTAGGATGTGAGATTTTCTTTCAGCATCAGAGAACTTTTGTTTTCACTGAAATTTAAAGATATAATAATAAGAATATAAAGTGTGTGTTAAAAATTATTTCAGTGTCAAATCAGTCTACCCATACAACAGTTGGTTTTCAGTTTCCATTGCATTGGATCAAGAACAATCCCCAGTAATACTGGGATAATATATAATATTTTATTTAACCCTGTTTTTTTTATGTGGACATGGAGAATGAGTCATGGGTGAAAAACGATATACTCAAAGATGTCTATAATTACAGGCTGTGTGATGAATAAAAATCACATTGTTTCATATGAATCAAAGCAGTTGTATTATTATTATGATAGTAGTAGTAGTAGTAGTAGTAGTAGTAGCATATTTTACCATGGGCCAACTAGAAGGTTTTTCAAACTCTCCTAACCATGGCTCCACAGCTACCCATGTTATATTGATCGTGTGATGGTGCCTAATTTTTGCAATCTTTAGCATGTCCAGCCTGCCGCAGGTCAATGTACTAGTGGCTTAGTGTAACAAAGCAAATGCGAGTAAAGGTAGTTTAAAATTGCTCACGGAGACAAGTTGGAAAAGTATCCGGAGTTAACAGATTTGGCCCAAACCGCTGGTTTGGTGACAGTTCCAGTAAAGTTTATTCAAGGAAGATGGTTTGAGTTTGCAGTTGTAAAGCTGATATTTCTTTTTACCTCTCAGCCACAAAAGGCTAATGGCGGATTGTCATCATGGGCAGACAATGTAGACATCCGAGTTTGTGAAAGTGATAACTTGAGAACACAGCAACGTGGGCGTTTCAAACCAGTATCATATGTGTTTCTACTAACAATCTCAGATGAGTTTAAATCTCAGTAACGTCAACCCCAAGGTCAAGATCAGATGTTACATTTTCAGAAAATCTTGTGACTGCATCTACTAAAAATGTTAGTTGAGCTTGGATCTAAGTGACCTTGACCTCATGCTTAGATGTCAAATTTTCTGCATATAATAATAATAATAATAATGATGATGATGATGATGATGATGATGATGATGATGATGATAATAAATAAACATATATAATTAAAAAGAAAAGTACATAAAAAGTACAATTAGAAGTTCAATTAGAATCACTTGAGAATGCTAACTTGGGAACAAGGCGATGTAAGAAAGAAAAAGTTGATGTTTGCCATCTGTACAATTTTGAGGTGATAGTTTTAAATGATAAGAGTGCACAGCCATCATGGACGTATCCCTTTTATACCTCTAGTAACAAGTCATTTTATATTTGAAACCCTAACCTTAATAATTTGTCTTCTGTGGTGGTTTTGGGTCCTGAATACTAATAACTTTCTGTTTACTGTAATTCTAGTGTTTTGCATTTAGATTTTGATGTTAGTTTGAGTTTCTGTTCCTGATTTCCCTTGTTGTCCCTTCTTCTTGTGTCTTTTGGCTCTTTGTTTACCCATTTGTCTTTGAATTCTTGGACTTGGTTATCACTTTTACGTCACTTCTTCACTTTACTCACCACCAACTGTGTTAAAGTTCCTTAAGAATTATAAGTGACAAACAAATATATAGCATTACTTGACCTTTTTCAGCAGATGTATTGCTAATGCACCAAATGTTAACCTCAAAAAAGAGGCACATACCAAACCATACATTTTTGTATCATCTCTGTATCATCTCTATCATCTCTCTTATTCTGTCTGCATTATTAAGGACTTTACTTCATTGTGATACATTCCTTATGTAGCATAAACCTGTCAGTGTCTCCAGTAAACTAGAGTTTGCTTGAAAGGCAACACCCTGCACTCCTACTATTGAAACTTCTTGTTCCAAACAGGAAATGCTACCAACGCTGAGCTGGAACTTTGGTCTTCAAACTGCGCTTAGTCAGTGTAACATAAGACCAAGCTACTTCTACCTTAATATACAGTCTGTGGTTTAAATAAAGGACATAATTCTTGAATCATGTTTTGTCTAAATTTGAGAGGAGGTTTAAAAAAAATCAGTCATTTGTAAGGGGTTTTAGTTGTAAACCATGTATGATCCTTATCTCCGGGTTTCCTGCACAAATGTATTAAAAAGAAGTATGTAGAATTTTGAAGATCTACCATGTCCAAGTTTTCATGGAAAATCTTTACCCTTTCACTTTAACTTTCTCTGTCTCTTTGCTCATCTGTCCTCGTACTTTAATGCTATTACATGGTAGAAATGTTCTCCCTCAGAGGAGCCATTGATTTCTAATCTAGCTTGGCATTAAGTGCCATAGCTTTTGCAACATCACTCATTCTATTATTTCTTTGTGTGTCAGAGCAGGAAGGATTAATATACTGAAGATCAATACACCTTATGCAGCATGACCTATGTAATGCCCTGATCCTATCTAATTTTCAATACAGCTCTGTAAATTGAATCAAATAATTACAAAGACTTTCCTCATGGGTGGCGCACTGTATGGTTAAAGAGAGAATTGTGGTGCCATGGACCAAACAGGAGAGGGCAGCCTATTAACTGGTTTAAAGATGAGCTCATAATATGTGCTGCTGAATGTATGTCTTGAAAAAAAAAAAGAAAAGAAATATTACTGTGTTGTTGATGTTTAGCTGTTTAAGGGTTTCGAGTTCTAGGTGCTTTTTCATGCTTGTATAGAACATTTAACAGTAAATCTGATCGAGAATTGTTGAGCTTATGCAATTAATTTCTCTGCAGTAACCCAGATGTGCTTTTCTTGACTAAGTCAGCAGGGGGCAGTTGTGTGTTTTCTTTTAATCAAGACTGCCAGCATCTATGCGTGTTCCCTTTAGTTTGACTGATGGTGTAGAAAAGCCTCCAATGAGAGAGATCAGGATGCCAGGGAATTACACAACGGTCTGTGTCGTGTGTATGATGAAAGAGGCTTGTTAAGCATAACAGCAAGTGAGGAGAAGGTGTGTGTGTGTGTGTGTGTGTGTGTGTGTGTGTGTGTGTGTGTGAAGAAGAAGAAAGATGCAGAGAGAAAAGAACAGTGAGAGGGGGTGTAAACGTTCCTTAGCCCAGAAATCCTTATGCTGTTATGTAACTGTCTGCACATAGGGGAGGTGGGGAATTAGGACCGATTGATAGAAAGTGACAAATTCTCCCTCACATGTAGGCAAGCTGCAGGGCAGACCTCGGTGACACTAACACAGGAAAAACAGGGGGAGGAGAGGAAACAACTGCAGGGAGAGGTAGAGCATCCTCCTATACACACAAATAATGGCACATCATCACAGACTCAGTCACTTGGCTTCGTTCTGTGGCACAACAGCTCCTCTGCAGTCTGTTAGACATGAGATTTTGTATTCAGTGACCAACATAACACAGACTGAACGAGACTGGCGCACTTTTTAAAAGCTCTTATGTAGTTTTGATCTTTTATGTGGTAAGAATGTTGAATAAATATTAACTTTAAAGTGGTATTTATGATTTATTGTAGTGTTTACCAGGGATGAGACAATAAAACTAAATCAGTATATTTATTGGTTTCATTTTTGTTTTTTTGTCAGCACCCCGACAACCTCTTCTTATTAGTACATTAGTGGTTTGGTTTAAGACGAAGCAAGCTACTTTTTATTTGTAAAGATATAGATGATTTTTTTATTTAATTTTTTTTTTTAAAGTTATAATAGGGTCTTTATGTTTTTCACTGTTTTTCTCACCAAAAGATGAAATGAGGTGAGATATTCCTATGTGTCACCTGTTTCTGACTGAAAAGAGCAACATAGACAATCTCCAGGCAGTTGAATGGGGATGGTGCTTTTCTTTTACCTCCCAGTGACATGTCTCTGTTGTGCATGTGATTTCTTTCCATTGCACTTGTCACTGTCAGCATCTCACAATGTTTCAGTTAGTTTCATCATTCTGAATTTATTTTTTAGTCCTGTGGGATGAGTCCTCAACAGAGCACCATGAGGATCTGTGAGGTGCCAAGTCTCTCAGCACTCCTCTCTTTAAATCTAACAGCTGAACCCAGGGAGGACCATTCACAGGACACTTTTTGTGTTGCAAAGTTTGCCATAATTTCTCCACACTAAAAATATATGCGACTTTTGGAGATAGTAAATGGAGCAATGGGGACCGGATTATTTTTATTAGGTCACTATGATAATTTATCCGACGTAGTTTGCTAAAATAAACGACTGCTGCCAGGATGTGAGAACTAAACATACTGTAGTTGCAGGGCTAATGTGTTATTTTGGTCTGATTTGGAGAACAGTACAGACTCAATCTACTGAGGCAGTGGAGGCAGAGAGCAGAGGGCCAGAGATACAGGTCATGGATCCCCATGGGGCTGGGCTGGTATTCAGGAATTATACTAGGCCTTCCGGTCCCTCAGGGCCGCTGCACACTGTTTGCTCACTGTGTTTCTGTCTCTCTCCAGCTGGAAAATTATTCGGGACTGGGAGCGGTGCCGAGGCATTGGTTTTGGTTTTGAAAAGGTGAACTGTAAGGGAAGATGTATGATGGTTGTGCCACTAGCTAAATGAATTTTAATTAGGTGCTCTAAATTTGAAATTTTGTGTTGTGAATGTTAATGTTTTTGCCTGTTTGGCTACGAGAATAGTCGCCATAGAGCTGCAGCAGGCAGGAGGAAGAATGATGCGTACACTTCACTGAAGCTGTTCCACAGCCCGGTTTCTTCCACAGTCCAAAGGTTCTGTCAGCTCGTTGCACCCGGTTGGGGGTACACACTCTCCATCACCATTACCATGCATGCCACTGCTGTGGTGCAATGTCAAGAGGGTGACTGCAGAGTATGCCTGAGCCAAATACCATTACAAATCCTTATACAGTTCATTTGAGTTTTGCAAATCAAATTAAAGATTGTTTGTTAACAGTGTTTAGAACATAATATAAGAGACACAGAGGTCTGTTTAAACTATTATCCCAGCCTACTGAAAAAGGTACTTTTGTATTCTTAGGCAGGCATGGTAAGCATCTTGCAGCACCTTATGTAATGAATAAAGCAAACGTTATTCCCTGGAAAGTGTGAAAGCTGAAACAAAAATGGTAAATGGCCTGTATTTGTATAGCGCTTTACTTAGTCCCTAAGGACCCCAAAGCGCTTTACATATCCAGTCATCCACCCATTGGTGATGGCAAGCTACAGTGTAGCCACAGCCACTCTGGGGCGCACTGACAGAGGCGAGGCTGCCGGATACTGGCGCCACTGGGCCCTCTGACCACCACCAGTAGACGACGGGTGAAGTGTCTTACCCAAGGACACAACAACCGAGACTGTCCAAGCCAGGGCTCGAACCGGCAACCTTCCGATTACAAGGCGAACTCCCAACTCTTGAGCCATGATCGCCCCAGCAAAAAAAAGGCAACCTTTATGTTCTACTATGTAGAATAAATACACAAATCATCAATATGATAACAGGTCATCACATTTACCTGGACTTTCAGTCTCTCCAACCCATAGAAGCTTTGATAATCTTGTGGTTTTACCACTTTGGCGAGTCGCTCATCCAGGAAGGGAAGAAAAACGGGAAAAGCCAAAAATCCCCAAAAAGTCCAAATAATACACAATTCCAAGAATGAGGAGAACAAGGCATGAGAAAACCAACTGTCAAAGTAAAAGTGGAAATGAAACAAAAATGCTAAAACACAAATATTTTGAGGGGAACGGGCAAAAGGACAAACAGACAAGGTACAATAGGGAGACTAAAGTAGTCTTTAAAGCAGAACTCAGCCACACTGAAAATTGATGTTAATACTTAACATCACCTGAATGACAATTAAGTAAAACAATAATCAGAATTCTGTGACTTACCAAAACTCAAAAATATAAATCCCTTGGACTATGATTATGCAATTTTGGGGCTTAAGAAAAGTTATAGTACAACGTTACTAGATTCAAGCTGTAAAGGTGAAATACTGTACGGAGCACCTGAACAGCAGATAGAACAGTGGACCATGACCAGTGTCAGGCCCATACCCAACACCCCAAAACTTTTACTCATGGAAATAAAAATATAAGTTAGTTACTTTATAAAATTGTGAGCAAACATTTCAACCATTTTAAGCAAGAATTCTACCAAATCTGTCCAGTTTTATATTTACTTGCTAGCAAACATCTTGCCTTCTGCCCTTGCTGATATTTGTGTGCATAAATTAGCACATTATCCTCACATAGATCAGTTTACCAATGTATGTCAACCACTTCTGTGCTGTTGTATGACTCCCATTTCATTGCACATATTGAAACAGAATAATCTAGTAATCACAGTGTTGTTTTGCACTACTTTGGTGGTAGCCAGTAACACATAAAGCTTACAGCTACTTATTTTCTGCAATCGCTATGGAACTGCACTGGTTGCCTTACAACTTCCTGTCATAGAGAGCGAGGTGGGCACAGAGAACTATCAGTGCTACAGTCCTGGGTAGAGGTATCATATCTTACAAAGTAAGTAACTACATTTTTAAATCAATAAAATCGGAATCATTTGTTTAAGTTATTGGATAGTTGAGCACTGAAGACAGACGGGAGAGAGGCGAGAAGACATGCAACAAAGACACATGGGTCAGATTTAAACCACCCACTGAGCTAAACCAGTGCTCCAAATAGCTGTCGTATGAATAATCAAACCCAAAATGATAATGAAAGTCCCATCCATACTGTTACAGTATTTGTTATATTTGTGGGAAGATCCTTATTGCCCTGCCTTCCATGATGTGCTTTTCTCTGAGTGTAATAGGTTTATTTAGATAACTGGCCTCCCTCAATTTTGGGCATTAGCCCCACAGTTGCTCTAAGAATGGATTGAGTCATGACAACTCATTAATCCTCTCTCTTTCTTCCCCTCCTTTAGCATTTGCTCTATTTCTCAGCTCTGTTTTCATGTCTCTGTGACCTTCGCTCTGTCTGCCTACCAAAAGCAGAGCGCTTTTGGAGTTGCCGTAGTGATGAGTGTTTTAGAAGAGCACACTTTCCGCAGTCATTTGTTTCCTCTCCATGTGCTTGTTGTCAGCCAGGTAAACTGTAGACATTACAGCTCTGCTGTGTGCGTGATCTATCTTTATCACAAGTCCACATGATGGCTAGTTAACGCCTGCTCTCAATCATTTTTAAGGAGGATTCTCACACATGCCTATTTTTCAGCAGCGTTTAAATCCTCTCTTTTCTACCCAATACCGCTCTCTTTCGTTCTCTCTCTCCTTACATTATGTTCATTCAGCTGGAGGACACTTTGCCCGTCTGGCCTGCTGAATGGATGGCAAAAATGACTAGTGTGTGAATGGATGTTTGGTTGGCTTGCTTTGTTAATGGTGTGTGGAGAAGGTGATAGGTTGGCTGTGCTGTTTGCATTTTGTGTGTTGAGTCAAAGGGTGTACAGATGTGTGTTGGTTGTAACAGCAGGGATCAGGACTGTCTTTGTGAATAACAAGGTGAAAGGAAAATTAAAATCCTGACATCATGGATTTTAGCCATTGCCACCGATCCCCACCTCCCACCCCAATTATCATGAGTGTGAGGTAAAGCTAGATCGATGGCAAAAAGGCTTACTGGGAGTCTCTCTCTCTCCACCCCCCCTCACACTCACACACACGCTCAGTCACACTCCCAAGCCTGCTTGAGCTTTCTCCATTCATATGTGATACTTCTTGTTCTCTTTCTCCCTCTTTGAAAGGTCTCCCCCCCCCCCCACTGCCGTTACCCCGTCTCTGTATTTTTGACTCCCTCTTCTCTCTCTCTCTCTCTCTCTTTCTTTCTCTCTCTACCCACCCCCTCACTCTTACACTCTCTCTCCCCTTGGTTTTGGTGCATTGCAGTGGCTCCACCACCACTTTGGAAACACAACAGCCTTGGCAAACGAGGTCTCTCTTTCGTTCCCTCTTGCTCCCTCTCCCTCTCTCTCTCGCTCAGACATGCGCACGAACACACACATGTAGGCAGATGGCAAAGACGCATACTTTCTAATTTTTTCTTCATTTTAGCCCCAATTTTTCCATCTCTTTCAGTTTTTTACTCTCTCAAGGCTAATCCAGAGAGCAAGAGACAAAGCCTTGAGAATGAGCCGAACAGCAGCCTCAACTATTTCCATTTCAAAAAGCTGCATAAGACTTAAAAAATGGCAAAAACACAATCCTTTGCCCTCATTCGGGCTTGCATATTTCCATATGCACACACCACAGCCTTCAGAAGCTGTGTACTTCGCACATGGTTGCAAGGCAACCACCTTACCTATTTTCATGATGGATTGCACTCTGATTTCTGGGGAATAAAGACACTTCATAGATCTTGCGACGTCAGTTTATTCACTGTTTGTGTCATCTATCACACCTGTATAAAAAATATCGGGCATGACACAGCAGCGTGTGACTGGCATTGCGTCTAAACATTAACCCAGTTTATTTTAGTGCTCATTAGACATATTTGAACAGGAATTAATCTCTAGTATCATGGATGGATGTTCCAATCAGCTAACACATGAGTTTAATGTCAGTATAATATTTTCCTATTTTCAATTTTTTACAGATTTTTCACTGACTTAATATGTAATAAAAATACCTTACAAAACACACATAGAACAACATAAAAAGTCTGATTTAATTCCTTGTTTTGTACACATGTAAAATGCAATGTAAACACATGTAAAACACAATTTTATTGTTGTCAGTCATCATATAAGGTTTATTGATTGACAAAATTTCAAGAAAACGAGAAAAAAATCTAAAGAAATCCAGTGTATTCTATAGTTTTAAGATCAGCTAGGCTCACAAATGGTATTCACATCTATCTTGTGATGACCATCTGAACTGCATGTTCAAATATGAGTGTGTGTGATAAAACAAAACGGGAAAATGAGGTTCTTATGTTTTAGCTAACATAAGAACCTCACCTTAGGCTTGACATTTCCATCCACGGCTGTCTGTGCCAGTCTGACACAAGTGCACAGGGCTAGTTTCCCTCCCGCCTCTGTTCTGTCGTATACTAAAAATGTTCAGTGGAATTTTGAGATCAAGATTACTAGAGTTTATTATTCTATGAAGACTTGAATTGATTAACAGTTGATCAAAAATAATATATGTACACTACCAGTCACAAATTTGGACACAGCTTCTCATTTAATAGTTTTTCTTTATTTTTACTACTTTCTACATTGTAGATACATACTGAAGACATCAAATATATGATGCAAGATATATGAAATTATGTAGCAAAGAAAAAATTGAAACATAACTCTAAATATGTCTTTTATTTTAGATTCCTCGAGGTAGCCACCCTTTGCTTTGTTGGCAGCGCTGCAAACCCCTGGCCTTCTCTCAATAAGCTTCATGATGTAGTCACCTGAAATGGTTTTCACTTCACTGATGTGCCTTGTTCATTTTTTGAATTTCTTGCCTTCCTAATGGGGTTGGGACCATCAGTTGTGTTGGGCAGAAGTTGGTACACTGCTGACATCCCTATTTGAGAACTCTTAGAATTCATATTATGGCAAGAACCAATCAGCTAAGTAAAGAGAAACAGTCAATCATGACTTTAAGAGCTGAAGGTCAGTTGGTCCAGAAAATTACAAAAACTTTGAATGTGTCCCAAGTGCAGTCGCACAAACCATCAAGCACTACAACGAACTGGCTTGCATGAGGACCGCCCAAGGAAAGGAAGACCAAGAGTCACCTCTACTGCTGAGGATAAATTCATCCAAGTTACCAGACTCAGAAGTTAACAGCATCTCAGATTAGAGCCCAGATAAATGTTACACAGAGTCCCAGTAGCAGACACATCTCTACATCATCTGTTCAGAGGAGACTCTGCGTATCAGGCCTTTATGGTCAAACAGCCGCTGCTAAGAAGACACTACTACTAAAGAAAAGTAACAAGCAGAAGAGATTTGTTTGGGCCAAGATACACAAGAAATGGACATTAGACCAGTGAAAATCTGTGCCTTGGTCTGATGAGTCCAAATTTGAGATCTTTGGTTCCACCCACCATTTGTGTGACCCAGAAGAGGTGAACGGATGATCTCTCCATGCTTCCACCCGTGAAGCATGGAGGAGAAAGTGTGATGGTGTGGGGGTGCTTTGCTGGTGACACTTTTGGGGATTTATTCAAAATTGTAGGCGCACTGAACCAGCATGGCTGCCACAGCATCCTGCAGCGACATGCCATCCCATCTGGCTTGCGGTTAGTTGGACCATCATTTATTTTTCAACAGGACCCCAAACGCACCTCCAGGCTGTGTAAGGGCTATTTGTCCAAGAAGGAGAGTGATGGAGTGCTGCACCAGATGGCCTGGCCTCCACAGTCACCTGACCTAAACCCAATCAAGATGTTTTGGGATGAAATGGACCACAGAGTGAAAGCAAAAGGCCAGCAAGTGCTCAGCATCTTTGTGAATTCCTGTCAGACTGTTGGAAAACTAATTCAGGTGACTACCTCATGAAGTTCACCGAAAGAATGCCAAGAGTGGGCAAAGCACTAATGGCAGATTCGTTTCTATTTACCATTTATCCTTACTGTCTCAGAAATAAACAGAAAACAGTTGTGTGTTGCATAAAAGACAATTTTGATATTTAATATAAAATGGTAAAGCGATTGATTAGGTTACAGATTATTATTATTATTATTATTGCTTTTGCCTTTTAGCACCACATGAGCCCACCCCTGCCACAGAGGCATGACGAACTGGATGAGGCAAACCCAGTGTGAACCAATTCTCGTTATAATGCAAGCTATTTAAGGCTGACACTCCCACTTGTGAAAACCCATAGCCAAGCCTGTGATTTAAAATTCCATGCATGCGTTATGTAATGCTTTTGTCTTTCATGCTTGAACTCTTCTCCAGGCACAGGCATAGTTTATTAATGAAAGGAATTGCATGATTGGGGGTTGGTTGTGTGTGTGTCTCTCTCTCTCTCACAATCTGTGTGTATGTCTGTATTAACTCGCCATGTGTATGAGTGGGAGGAGATTGTGGGGATTCCTGTGTATTTCACATAAGAAGCGTGATGACATGGCCACACAAATACTTGAAAGGTCAGCGCTTGTTTTCCCTGAAGACTGAAACGAGTTTGCCACAGTTCTCCCAGATTATATACTTAGGCTAGATGACACGTGACATGTGTGCGGAGTGCAGACTAAAACATACTAACAGTAACTTATTAAAAACTAACAGAGTTATTATTCACTATTGAAGATGTCAATTTGGAGTTGTACACTAAGTGTTGTTTTCTTCTTGTGAATTACTTAGATATCTTGTCTTTGTTGAAAGGTTAATATTCAGTGGCTAATATTTAAAAGTTACATATAACATGTGTTTTCCATTTTATCTTAAAGTTTTTATAGGATTAAGTGAATTAAATTGCCAATGCAGGGTCATTCATTTATATTTATATGACATCTTTCCCTCACAGATGGTATAGATATAAAGAACAGAATGAAGCTGTGGATTTTTTATTGCTGGACACCCTTCATGACACAACTCCTGGGGGAATTTGTGTCCCACTATTCAAAATTTAAGGAAGTTTTCACCAGTTTGAGTCTTGTTCAGGGTATCAACAGTTCTGCCATTTAAAAAATGGGTCAAAAAAGTGTCTTACAGCCAGTTTGACTGGGCTATATTAAAATATTTACCTATTCAGGTATTTATGTTCTCAATTTTAGGAATCAGATGATATTTTTTCCTTCTCTTTCATGTAAAAAGCATCTCTTAGCATGGGTACATGACATCAATCTTTTGTGACTTTGTCATGTAGGATTAGCAGCTTTTCAAACCTCTATTTTCGGACAAAGCTTCAAAGAAAAAAAAATCTATGGAGAGTATTGCTCTTCCATGGAACTCATGCTCCCATTTCTCTCCTGCTGCTCTCTCTCTGTGCAGCAGCTGCACCCACACTGAGGCTCTGCTCTGTGAGAGAAAACAAAGTGGGAGACATTCTGTTGCATCAAACTTTCTCTCTCCGTCATCATGTTACATGTAAATGTACCCAATCTCAGCACATCCATTATCGTTTATTTATCTGCTTGGCCGTTTTGTCAGAGGATGTGGCATTTGACAAAAACCCTCCACTCATGTTGGAAGTCCTTTGTTGAAGTTACTTGCAGTTACTTTAGTTTTTTCTTTTTTTTTTTAAATGCGGGAATCTTCACCTCACATCTGCAAACTGAGGGACTTTTCCCCAAGAACAGTTTTGTTTTGTTTTTGTTTTTTTAAATATCCATTTAGAAAAAACTCTGTAGGAGCTCAGCGAGCGGTTTAGCAAGGAACAGCATCCAGCACTCACTGTGACACTTCTTTCTGTCCGGGTGATTAAAGCACATGCCTGTTTTTTATTTTATTTTTTTGTTGTGCAATATCACACCAATGATGTCCAGCATATGCAGTTAGGTACCTTAACTTGCAGATATAGGAAGTTGTAGACGTGTTATCGCCAATAATTATGTGTGGAGCAAAACGCGACTAAGGTTTTCTGCATGGGGCTTGTGATTATTTTAGCCTTTAGCAAACCTAGCCTATTACTTTTGCATAATATAACGTGTGTGTGTGTGTGTGTGTGTGTGTGTGTGTGTGTGTGTGTGTGTGCGTGACTTAGGCCTAGTGGCCCATTATTTAGCAAGTGAGCAACTCTGTGTGAGAAGTAATATTATGCAGATGTACAAAGCCTTAGCACTGTGGCATGCATAGGGTATGTAGTTCCAAGGTTTCTGTGTACTGTGGCAGCCACTTAAAAGATGCTTTTAAAATGTTTGGTGTTTGGTTTTGGTTTTTACTTTTTGTTTTGTTGTGGTAAAACTTTAGGGATCTTGTAAAAAACTAGTATTGGGTATTTAGGCATTGGGTAAATTTCTAATTTTAGCATTGGTACCAATCTAGAATTTCACAGTTGGTGAAACTCTAAAATGTGGCCTAATTTAATCAAACCACAGTAGCTTCAATTTTGGCAAATACGCCAACTGGAAAACCAGCAACTATTCTTTAAAATTAAACGTGTGTAAAGCTCATCTCGTGATCATGATTCCAGAGTTACTGTATCCACTATATGCACTAAACATGAGGACTGTTTCCACTATGAGAAAATCTAGTATTCAGCTGACTGGCTGAAAATGTTCTCAGTGCATTCTGTGTTTAACCGATGTCGGCAGCACTGACCACATTTCCACAAAACATCAGCTCAAGTTAGGAAACATTTAGCTTCCCCTTCTTTTCTTTCTTGTTACCTTTTTGTGGCTTCAATCAGAGCAATAAACAAACATGTAATTAAAAATCATTCAAGACAGAACTCAAAAGGTTACCCAAGAGGAAATATATTTTAGAGCTTTGATAAACGGGGTGCTGAAGCTTTAGCCATACTAAGGAGGTTCAGAGCAGAGCTCATCTGTTTGTGTCTAATTATTGCATGCCCCATGTGCTCCTCAGCCGCTTATGTTGAAGCTGTTATTTGCTGTCTCCGGCCGTCTCAAGTTAGAAGTGGATGCCTGTCTTGGCCAGAGTTTGTTTTAATTGAAATTGATTTTGTCTCCACTGAAGGAAGCTTCTATCATAGATAGGTACTGTCGCATGGTTTGCTTTACATCTCTGATTGTGTCCTAATGGATTTTGACATCTCATACAGTCCTGCAAAACAATGCCTCTCTTGTTAACCAGCTCCTCTAACATCACAGGCTGTACAAATGAACCCAACATTATTAGTGCATTTTATGTCAATTTCCACTCATTTATATAATTTACTGTTCCTTCACTTCTCTCTCATTTTATTACCTTGTTCCTCATATCATCTCTCTCTTTATAGAGTGACTGTTTACTGTCTGTGTAGGTGTGTACCACAGGAAAATTGGCTCCTTTTTTCCCTTAAGTGGCAAAGTAGTGACGAGGCGTTGAAGTGCGTGGAGGCTTGTCCTTCAGCATTAGGCTCAGATTGGACGACTGCAATTGTCCAGGTTGTTTTTGTATTCCTTAATTGAATCGAACCAGACCAATTGAACACGCAAACTGCTTTCTATTGAGTCAGATGTGGAGGTGAGAGCAATTCTTTAGCTTTTTATTTTCCCTACAGAGAAAACAAAGTCCTCTTCCTTATACATCGTCTTATGCTACCACAGATAGGTTGACACTACAAATATCAATACCAGGGGTGCTGCAACTGAAGCTCTGTTGCCACCGACACAAAACGGCTCTCTTCATGGCTAAAGAACTTGTCAGTGCTAATCTCCTTTGTGGCCCTGTGCTATGGATTGGACTGTAGAATCCCAATATTGTGGGCAAACCTTTTGTTTGAGGGAAAGAAAAAAAGTCCTGCATGTAGAGGTTCACATTTTTCTCCTCTAGGCTTCCCATAATTCTGGGCAGGAAACCAGCATCAGCGTCACAATGTGCTATTAATGGATATGCCTAGGATGCCGTGTAGTCAAGGAAACCATCTAAAATAGATGCATTTTTTTACAGTGGTTTCTGTGCTCAAAGGGGGACTGATTTGAGTGACGCGTTTAAAAGGTAAATCTGATATTTTTAATTTGAGATAAGCTAAAGGTTTCATTAGTGCCTGATAATTTAACTGAGTTCAGTTAAGTTTCTTTTCTTAAGATTTTTGTCAGTGTGATTTTTGGCTTCCCCTCGGTGGAGAATAAGCTGTGGGAGGATTTCAGAGCGGTTAATCTCACTCACTGGCTCCATTGCAGAGCAGCAGTACACAAACTAGCCTACTCTCACAGTGTGTGTAGGATCCCAGCTCCAACTTAACACCAAGAACTGCACCTTCACAACAAATGAGAGATATTTAGTTCTGTTTGTGTAAATCCAGCAGAGTAATGCCAAAGTACTAAATAACAAACTCCAGATTGGATCCAGATTTGTTAGTAGATCGCAACATTTAAATGCTTTCCCCCCTTTTTTTATTCATATCCCAATTGCTTTAACAGTTTGCTATAAAACAATGAAAACATTTCTTCATTTCTTATCTGTTGAGTATCTTTCCCTAATATCTCACTGTCCACATTTTATTTTATTTTTATTTTATTTTTTTACAGTTCACTAGTACTTCAGAATATTACCTTGTGTAATTCATGCTTGTTTTTTGTATAGTAAATTCAAAACCTTAGACCTTTCAGGCACTCCTCGGGCTGTGTCTATCACTTCTCAACAAACACTAGTTAATTAATAGAAAAATAAGTAGCCACAGTAATTACTGAGCTGTTAACATCTCTAAGAAGTACATACATCTGACTCGGTCACCAGTCATCATACCTCAAAGTAATTCGGTCTGTACTTCTCCCTTGTGTATCTATAAGAAGCTTATGGATTCGCCAAACATTGATTTGATATTCTCTGCTGACACGTGCACGCTGTGATGGTCATGCTTGTAATCCTGTTGGCTAAATATGCTTAGCTGTGAAAGCAGATTAAGACATGGCTGTGTTTTCTTGGCCAGATATTCCCAGTGGTCTGGGTGATCTAAGTAAAAGCTTTGAAACATCTGTCCAGTGTTGTTGTTTTTAAGCATGACCTAGGGCTGGTGTTTAATCAATTCACCGTGCAGTTTTTCACAATATGCAAAGACGATGTGCAGTTTTCCTCCCAGAATATGTTTATTCTGGTAATTTTTCAGGCAAAATCAAAACTTTCATGTACAATAGAGTACATATACATGTGTTTTGTTGTAATTCATTTTGCATTGGAATTGCATTTGTTTTAGACTGTACACAGGTAAGAAACCTTGACCTCTGAAAGCCATACAGCTACTTTACAACATCAAAAACTCAGCAGTGACTTGTTGAGGGTTACAAGTGTTTAACCAAAACCACAACCTTTTCTTAACCTTATACATTAAAACTGGCTTGCCTCTGTGGCACATAAATGTAGCACTTCTTCTACTCATTTAAAAAAATGAAAAAGCTTACCTCTGGTTATATTAAGAGTAATTTACAAATGGAACTATAAGCAACTAAAGTGGTGTTTCTTTTTCCAGCTGCACATTTGCAAAATATAATATTGACACAAACAATATTGACTTCAATGAGCTTATTCCTCATTTTACATTGTCAGCTTTCTTGTTTTGTTTTTTGTTGTTGTTGTTGTACAGTGGAGATTAAAGCTTTATTGGCACTGCACATTTAGTAATTGTTCACCTTCTGTTGCACAAGAAAAATGTTAAAGACAAAAGACTAGTGAGGTATGTAATACCTTGACTAGACAAAGGTGTAATAACAGCTATGGTCAGTTACAGATTGTACTACTAACTTGCAAAGTCACATGAGTTTTGTCCATGGCCAATAGGGTCACAGATACTGCGCTGGGAGTGATCATAGAGAAAGAAAATGAGAAAACTCAATCCCCTGCCAAGTATTTTGTGAATATGGCTTCCTTTTTTCCAAAGAGTTTCAGAGGACAACTTCCCAGATGGCTCTGTGTTTCAAACCATCTGGCATGTCAGGTTAGTCATACTAATAGTATGGGGGGAAAATGCAAGAGCCACTCATAAATGAACTAAAAACGAAATCATGAAGCGTTAAAAAAAAAAAAAACAAAACAAAAAATAACAGCTGCCTCTGTCATTTCTTCTGCTTCTTTATTTAACTGTTTCCTTTATCATATAGTGGGTTGGATTGCTTGAGGCCTGACTGTCGAACAGGTGAGGCGAGAGGACCATCCCTGATGAAGGTGGCATAAGGCAGAGGAGGAGCACTAGACTGGAAGAAGGCAAAGCTCTGGCAGTGGGCACCACAGCCTGGCAAAGGAGCAGCCAGGCAGCTAAGTGGAAAAGGGCAGTCTGGTGAATAGATAAGGCACCAGCATGAATAGGCAAAGAACATTTGGTAAATTACATTAAAAAAACAATGTTTTTCCAGGTGACAGAAAAAGTCGATCTTAAACCAATGTGAATGCAAGATTGGAGCAAATACATAGCAATTGGCCTCATTGTCATAGTCACATTTTTCCTCTGATAAGAACTGGAGCATGCGCCACGTCAAACGATGTCAGAGCACTCTCGAAATAGGCTGGAAAATTGATATTGAAATTTAAATGCTAATGTTTCATCATGTGGGACACCAACCATGATTAAAGCCATCATGTGAAGAAAAACAGCGACAACAAAAACAGTGTACTACTTATTTCGGTTGCTCTCTTTTTCCATCCGTAGGATCCTCCTCAGGCACATCAACTTTCTGCATATCTTCCTTCACTACATACATGAATCTTCTCAGTAGTCGTTCTCTTTACCTCCTGCCTGGAAACTCAATTTTTAACATCCTATCAACTATCCCTCTTCTGCTCATGTCTAAACCATCTCAAGGTTGCCTCTTGGTCTCCAAACCACTCAGCCTGATTGTCCCTGTGATACTTATTTCTAATCCTTTCTATCCTGGTCACACCCAATGAATCACAAAACAAAACAAAACAAAACAAAAAATCCCTCAGCTGATACTTGCAGCACATTAAAAGCACGATCCATAAATATTGGATATCAGCATGGGCACAGACAGACTACAGCCACACACACAAAAAAAGAAGCAAACATGGCAACAAATGGCATGCTGTGCCATTTACACACAAAACACAAAGATAAAATGACAAGTAAGACTGGGGGAGAGAGAGACACAGAGACTGGCAAACCTGCTACTTGCTATATTGGACAGGAGTGCCGTTGCCATGGCAACCAGCAGCCCTCGATTGGTATTTGGAGCAGCGTTTGGAATTACTGCAGAGGATTTGATGTTCAGTACACATCTGGGGTCAGCTAATATGGCACTACAATCAGCTACTCCTTTGCTCGCTACATACTGAATTCGCAATCCCTTGTTTAGGACACAGCGGCTGGCATCTGAGCCACCAGCGTCAAAATCTCTCACAGAGTGCCAGATTAACCAGCAGTTTTGTTCATCCTGACAGATGTTTCTGCTGCAGCGTACAATGTCAAGCTTGCAGACGTTTAAAATAAGCATGTGTTGCGCTAGTTTAATTTGGATTTGTCTTTTTGCATAGCCTTTTTTAAAGCAGACATCTTCACGGTAAATAGATGACAAAAGTACAGATGTACAGTATGTATATCAATATACTGTTTTCTCTATAAAAACCTGCAAAGGTTGAGATTTTTATTTTGCCATTGTGCGCCATTGTGCAGTGAGCTTTTACATTAGTGCTTTTGTCCTATTCATAGGTAATTTGCTTAAACATGATGTAAAATGTCAGTAGAAATGCAGGAAAAAGAGACTTCAAAACAGAATTGAAATACTCAGTATAACATGCTTTATTACAGCCAGCCCTGAAAAGTACTCTACAGTTAAACTCACTTTAACCATTTTCAAAAAGTTGACAGAAAACCAGATTTTATAAATCAAACAATCTAAAACAAGCAGATTTGTAGTTTCATATGACAAAAAAAGGGTTTATCTTACAACATGGTTATATTTAGAAGTTGCACTTACCACTGTTGCAAGATGATAAAATAATAACACCTACATTTAATTTGCTTACTTTTGACATTGTGAGATTTGATTCTGATTTATACAGAACCTGACTTAGAAAAATCATGCATTTGTCTGACTTTTAAGAAAAATTGTATAGTTATTTTTTCCTCGTTTGATTCCTTGATTATGTAATTTTCATAATTATTGGAAGCCATTATTTTTATTATACATTTCAGTCAATTGTACAGCCCTAGTACTGATGTTTTCCGAATACACGGAGGTGGTGGCGTCATGAAAAGACCACAACCAACAGTAATTAAAGAGGCTTTATTATGCTTTTCCTTAATTTCTGTCATACTCCTGCAACTGTGGATCATCAAGTCATGTTTGTACAAGTAATTAGAAGCTGAGGTTTCCAACTGCTCTTAACACTTGGTTTCTAACAGTCTATTCTACCCTTGGCCCTTTATGATGTCAGTGGGAGGGTATTTCTTTATATAGTCATAAAGGCCTTGTTTCAGTCAATTAACTAATTATAATTAATTAGGCTGAGGTGTAAATTCTCACACAGTCTCTGTGTGAGTTACAGCACCAGTTTCCATTTCTCTGGATTTTATGGATCTATGGATTCTTCGTCCTTCTAGCTTATAATGTAAAATCTCTGAAAAAGAGAATATAGATACATTTTGCTATGATGTGCTTTCTTTCTACAACTTTTCCTTACCTTGCCTTTAAGGCAGGGGTGTAAAGCAGGGGATGGGAGAATGGCAAAGACACCAATCTTGCAGCTGGACAGCTTTGGAAAATATAAAGAAGGGCATACATTTTTGGACTTTTAGCTGTATTTTCATAGGTTTTACAGATTTTCCTGCTGATAAACACCTCCCCCACGGCATTCCATATTACATTATTAGTTATGTATATATATGTATACGTATAAGTATATTACTCAAGTAATAGATAAGCAATTAGATAACAGAAAAGCTTCTGTTTTTCTTTAGAAGTTTCAGTAAAAAAATGTTCATCTATCAACAAAAACTTTGAAAAGAAAATGTACTGTTGAAATTGCATTTCCTTATTTTATAGTACGAAATCTCGGGGATTAAACATGTACCTAAATGCCTTGACAGTGAAAGAAAGGGCATTTTCACTCGTCCGGCCTACTTAAGATCAGATACACTCAGATAGGACAGTATCTACTGACTTGATATTAATGAGCTGAGCAAGAGACTCAGAATCTTTCCTTTTTATTTAAAACTATCTAAACATTGCTGTCTTAACTTTACAAAATAAATTCTGCAGACAAATATGTACTGTCATTCACATCATTTATTTGCATTGTGCTCATTTCAGCTCAGTGTGAGCTTCTTTAGGCTTTAGCATACTGCTGTTATTTATATTCATGCTAGTTTCTCATTGCTCATCTCTCTCTTTCTCTCTTTCTCTCTCTCTCTCTCTCTCTCTCTCTCTCTCTCTCTCTCTCTCTCTCTCTCTCTCTCTCTCTCTCTCTCTCTCTTGAGTGCACTTCATTTTATTGCTCGTCATACACACATTGCATGTCGAGTGGCTAAATACAGATTAATTTAAATAATATTAATGAAGTTATCAACAACATTTTGTGTTGTAAACTTTCAAATAGGTGTTACAACAAATAAGAGAGAGAGAGAGAGCACTGTCCTTGTCTGTGATTTTCAGATACACACACACACACACACACACACACACACACACACACACACACACACACACACACACCCATGGAATGAATACTCACAATACCTAGAGGAAACTCAGGCAGTGACTAACTTTAAACTCCATACAGAAGGGTCACATTGGGGTTTTAAACCAGAAACAACTGGTTAACTAGACAGATGGCCTGTTGTCATCAATATTCAGTCCTGTATTTTAAATCAGGATCAGAGCATTAACCAATCCAAATATTGATTGGTGCATTCTTTCTTCATATACATCTGTCCCCATTGAACACCAAGCTTTTGAGTCTTTAGAACAGCAAATACATTATAGATTGCAGAATTTAGCCTTACCCGAGTCAGAAATAAACTCCAGCACACATTTTTTAAAAACCTCAGTGCTTTTGACAACACTGCCTTCCAGCTGTGCCTGTAAAAGCAACTACGGAGCCAGTAGCATCGTCTTGTAGCTGTTATGATTTGATAAACAAGCTTCATATATTTCTGTAATGATGTTTTTCTGTACAGGCCATGGTCCAATAAACAGAACTTCAAATAAATAGCTTTTTAAAATTCAAAGTACTTGAATATCCCTCTGCCGATTTATTCAGCGGTTTAAACTTTTAACTTTGCCTCCCTACATTCTTTCTACTTGAGCTGATAAATCTGCTAAAAGGGTTCAGTGTCACACCAGCATTGTCATTTAAATATTTGAATGCTGGTTTCACTTTGCAAGCACTTTGTGTATATTTTTAGCTCTTGGTTTTAGATCTGCACCACTCTAACATCTTTCCCCTGCCCTCTTACATGCATATTCACAAGGTTTACATGCACATTCATGCGCACACATAGAAGAGGTTCTGTCCAAGCCTTTGAAGTTTATGTAAGCCATAAAAATGTTCCAGAGAATAAAAACGAAGGAAAACCTGATGATTTAGCAACAAACCAGCTAATCATAAATGGATTCTGTCCATCTTCAACTGCTTCATAATCTCAATCGTGATGCTCCTCAAGAGCACCATAAGAGACCACCATATAGTCAGCTCCCATTTAATAGTCTCTGGTTTTATTAAAAGCATTATGATAGCTGTTCAGCACTCTTAGGGATATGTACAGACATATTATGGTTGTAAAGGTGCTCCACCTGACAGAGCAGAATTGGAAGTTAGCAGGGGATTATGGCCAACGTTTTGAGATTGTCAAACAGTGAACAACGCGATTAGTCTACCTTTTCACTCAGAGAAATTCATTCATCATTGTTTTGCTGTGTTATCAAGAGACAGGGTGATTAGTTTAGAACTGAGTGGCTGCAACATCTCCCCCATCATTTTTGTAAACTGAACAGGGTAAACAAACTCATTCAGCGACATAATGCTTGTGGCAATCAATTTTCCACAAGTAAGGCTCAAACAATGCACTGCTGCTGTTGCTGCTACTATTCAATAAGGAACTGTGTCATTGTAGAATATGACAGATTGATTAGGTTCCCCAATTTGTGGAGTGAATTTTTTTTTCTTTCATTTTTTTGCTTTTGTCTTTTTGTACAGTGCAGAATCAGTATGAAGTTGCAAGAATTGCAAATCCGGTTCTGATGGAAGGGGAAAAAAAACCTGCAGGCGGTTTATCCTTCAAGCTCGGGTCCTCTACCAGAGGCCTGGGAGCTTGAGGGTCCTGCGCAGTATCTTAGCTGTTCCCAGGACTGCGCTCTTCTGGACAGAGATCTCCGATGTTGTTCCCGGGATCTGCTGGAGCCACTCGCCTAGCTTGGGAGTCACCGCACCTAGTGCTCCGATTACCACGGGGACCACCGTTACCTTCACCCTCCACATCCTCTCGAGCTCTTCTCTGAGCCCTTGGTATTTCTCCAGCTTCTCGTGTTCCTTCTTCCTGATATTGCTGTCATTCGGAACCGCTACATCGATCCCTACGGCCGTCTTCTTCTGTTTGTCTACCACCACTATGTCCGGTTGGTTAGCCACCACCATTTTGTCCGTCTGTATCTGGAAGTCCCACAGGATCTTAGCTCGGTCATTCTCCACCACCCTTGGGGGCATCTCCCATTTTGACCTCGGGACTTCCAGGTTATACTCGGCACAGATGTTCCTGTACACTATGCCGGCCACTTGGTTATGGCGTTCCATGTATGCCTTGCCTGCTAGCATCTTGCACCCTGCTGTTATGTGCTGGATTGTCTCTGGGGCATCTTTACACAGCCTGCACCTGGGGTCTTGCCTGGTGTGATAGACCCCAGCCTCTATGGATCTTGTACTCAGAGCTTGTTCTTGTGCTGCCATGATTAGTGTCTCTGTGCTGTCTTTCAGTCCAGCTTTGTCCAGCCACTGGTAGGATTTCTGGATATCAGCCACCTCCTCTATCTGCCAGTGGTACATACCGTGCAGGGGCCTGTCCTTCCATGATGGTTCCTCGTCTCCCTCCTCTTTCTTGGGTTTCTGCTGCCTGAGGTATTCACTGAGCACTGGGTCAGTTGGGGCCATCTTCCCAATGTATTCTTGGATGTTCGTTGTCTCATCCTGGACTGTGGTGCTGACACTCACCAGTCCCCGGCCCCCTTCCTTCCGCTTAGCGTACAGCCTCAGGGTGCTGGACTTGGGGTGAAACCCTCCATGCATGGTAAGGAGCTTTCTTGTCTTTATGTCAGTGGCTTCCATCTCCTCCTTTGGCCAGCCTATTACCCCAGCAGGGTACCTGATCACGGGCAGGGCGTACATGTTGATGGCCCGGATCTTGTTCTTACCATTCAGCTGACTCCTCAGGACTTGCCTGACCCTCTGCAGGTACTTGGTGGTTGCAGCTTTTCTAGCGGCCTCTTCATGGTTCCCATTCGCCTGCGGGATCCCCAGGTACTTGTAACTGTCCTCTATGTCTGCAATGTTGCCTTCTGGTAGTTCAATCCCCTCAGTTCTGACTACCTTCCCTCTCTTTGTTACCATCCGACTACACTTCTCCAGTCCGAACGACATTCCAATGTCATTGCTGTATAGCCTGGTAGTGTGGATCAGTGAATCGATGTCTCGTTCACTCTTGGCATACAGCTTGATGTCATCCATGTACAGGAGGTGGCTGACAACTGCTCTGTTCCGTAGTCTGTATCCGTAGCCAGTCTTGTTAATGATCTCACTGAGGGGGTTCAGGCCTATGCAGAACAGCAGTGGGGACAGAGCATCTCCTTGGTAGATCCCGCACTTGATGGTGACTTGTGCTATGGGCTTGGAGTTGGCCTCTAGTGTTGTACACCACATCCCCATTGAGTTCCTGATGAAGGCTCTTAGAGTCCCATTGATCTTGTACAATTCTAAGCATTCCAGTATCCAGCTGTGGGGCATTGTGTCATAGGCCTTCTTGTAATCAATCCAGGCCGTGCACAGGTTGGTCAGTCTGGTCTTGCAGTCTCGGCTGACTGTTCTGTCTACCAGTAGCTGGTGTTTTGCGCCTCTGGTATTCTTGCCAATTCCTTTCTGTGTCCCGCTCATGTATTGACCCATGTGCCTGTTCATCTTTGCCGATATGATGCCTGACAGGAGCTTCCATGTAGTACTGAGGCAGGTTATTGGTCGGTAGTTGGAGGGGACCGGTCCCTTCTTGGGGTCCTTGGGGATCAGGACCGTCCAACCTTCGGTTAGCCATTCCGGGTGTCTCTCGTTAACTAGCAGCTGGTTCATTTGTGCTGCCAGATGCTCGTGGAGTGCAGTCAGCTTCTTTAGCCAGTAGGCGTGAACCATGTCGGGCCCTGGTGCTGTCCAACTCTTCATACTGGAGACCCTTTCTTGGATATCTGCCACTGTGATGGTTACTGGACCCTGTTCAGGGAGGTCGCTGTGGTCTGCCCTCAGATCCAGAACCAGCAAAGGTGTACTCTCAGTGGCAAGGGAATAATAATTTTTTATATGTGTGTGTGTGTATATATATATGTGTATATATATATATATATATATATATATATATATATATATATATATATATATATATATATATATATATATATTTATTGATTGTCTGGAGCATCTTCATGTTCGTTATGACTGTGTGCTTTTGTGGCAGTGTTAGGTAATGTATATAGAGGTCTGTTACGTCAAGCTTTTCACTAGAAGAAAATGAAAATTTGAAGGTTGCTGCCTGTTGAGTTTATAGAATGAACTGTACCTGTGTTGATGCACAGTACAAAGTGTCTTAGGCAGATCCATGGGGATCTGTGTTATACAGTGCTTCTCTCCACTGTGTGAATATTTGATTCAAAGAAAGAGCTTACTGCATATCCTTGTGTCTCTGTGGCTACATTGGGGATAAAAGCCTCACATTTCTCCTCTCACTTCTCTAAAACCCAAATGGTTTTGTAATGCTCTCTGATCTGTGGTCTCACATGGGTTATGGCATGTTTTGACTTATCTGCAACCTTCAAATATTGATGTTTTGTAATATAAACAAGTAATATAAATAAGTAATATAAAAGATTTAGCATCATTTATCTTTGTACAGACTAGATGATTAGTGAGAAAGCACAATTCCTGTAATTAATTATATTATTATCTAAGCCAACCAGCCCCCCCTCTTCTCTACACTCCGCTCCTCCCTCCTCTTCTGTGTATTATTCATTATAGAGGAGTCCTGCCCTGCTTCTCTCGGCTATTTTTACCCAGTATGGCCGTCTGAGAGCCCCATTCCCCTGCTACTCCTAACAGCAAGCCGCCCTCCATTTGGATCATGGATTACATCCCTCTTTTCTACACTTTCTTCTACACTCTACCCTCTAAACCTGAATGTTCCATCCCCCTCTCTCTCGGTTTCTATCCACATTTCATTTTTTTTCACCATTTCACCAACCCTCACACTCTCCACTTTTGTGCTCTTTCCTATGTTTTTCAGTCATTCAGATTAGTGTTCCCCTCTCCCCAGGGAACACTCACTGTACCTCACTTCATCGCCTGCTGAACTGGTGTAACAGCATGGTCGACATACCCAACTGCACATATCGGTGTCTGTCCTAGCCATGCAGTTTAAGTGTTTACAGACAAATTATTTCATTTAACACAATATTTTAAATTACTTACAGCAACAGTGAATTGGTTGAAGTAAAACGCAGACATATCTGTATCATTCCTTCAGTTTTACATTTTGTTATTCAGAAATATTTCTATCACAAAGTGTCATCACATTGTCCTGCAGAGTGAATCTGATGCTGTTTCCATTATTTTCAGGACTGCGTCCAGTATAGGTGGTAGCATACCTCACACCTCAGCAAACAGTGTTATGGTGGACAGCAGTGTTATAACAAAAAGGTGCTTAAAAATATGTGTGTGGAAATTGGTATTTTCAGTGACCCCAGAAACCCCAGCATTGATTGAGCTCATTTGCAGAACTGCATTCCATGCTCACAAGCTGACATTAGCCAGTTGACTAAAACTGTTTCCATGGAGTAATAAATTTTCATTCTGCAAATGCAGAAATGTAACTGTTTCAAAATGTGATTAAACTGTATAGATTAGGTAAAATCTGGCAGTTTATCATGCATTTTAAAAAGTTGAATGCAACCAAATATATCCGTTCTTGGTTGCCACTTGTCCAGTATGTAGATAAAATAGTGATCAAGTTACAGTCACCTACCCTCTTCTCTATCAAAGATGAGACTTGGAGAAGGTGCAGTGTGTAGGTCTGAATATAACAGCGAAGTTGTTATATTAATGTGCAAATTACCCGCAAACTGTCCCAAGAATGACAGTGTAGTAAAAATGGCCAAAATGTTCATTTCATAGAAGCAGAGATAAGATAATTTTCTGCTTTTAATAGAGCCTCTGTTGTTATTCTCTCTATATAAATTGTGTAATTCCCTGTAGACCGAAAGCACAGGTTGTGGCTTTAATGACTCTTTTTTTTTTTTTTTCCCTGTTAATGTGTTTTTAAGAACAACAACAAGGTTCCAATGGGGAAATGGAGGTCTAAAAACCTTCCCACAGACAAAAACAAACAGAGCTCATCTTCCTCACTGGCTACTGAGGCTGGAGTGAATAATGAAAACTCAGTCCTGCATTTGGAAATATTGTTGCTTTCCTGCTTTCTAATCAGTAAACATGAGCTTCATCAGTCCAATACGTATAGCCCATATGGGACCAGAAAGCAGGTTTAGTAAATGGTTTGTTACCTATTAGATGTGGACAACTCTGGCTTTCTGTCATCAGTGTAATAACAGGGAAGTCTGGACGTGGTGGAATCATCCCCGGCTTGGTGTCAAATTTTTATCTTCCTCCTTTAAAACAGTGTTGATTTGTTTGTTCACATAAATGAATAAAGATACTAATTAATGAAATATCATATTTCATTCATCATATTGTGATCCATCACGCCGATGAAACATTTTGTTCACACCATCACACCACTATCATTAGTCTGGACCACTGATACAAGGCAGGATGGATCCATGTTTTCCTGTTGTTTCGTGTTGCCAAATTCTGATCCTACCATCCAAATGTCCAATGTATTAGAACAGGCAACATTTTTTAATCTTGTATTGTCCAATTTTGGTGAGCCTCTGTGAATTGAAGCCTCAGTGTTGTATTCTTTTCTGACAGGAGAGGCACTCAGTGTGGTCTTCTGTTGCTAGCCCATATGCTTTAGACTTCAACGTGTTGTGTGTTTATAGATGCTCTTTTGCATGCCATAGTTGTTACTTGAGTTAATGTTGCTTTCTTGTCAGTTTAAAGAAGTCTGGCAATTTTCCTCTGACATCAACAAGGTGTTTTCATCCAGTTTTTCTCATTACATGTTATCTCTTTTTCGAACCATTCTCTTTTTTCTCTTTCTTAAAGAAGATTGTGCAGGGAAATCCCAGTAGATTAGCAGTTTCTGAAATACTCAGGTCAGCCTATTTGGCACCAGCAACCATACCACATTCAAAGTCAGTCATTTCACCTTTGTTTCCCATTCTGCTGCTTTGTTATTTTGACCTTGTCTACATGAATAAATGCACTGAGTTGATGCCATGTGATTGGCTGATTTGATGCTTGCATCAACAGACGTACCTGTCACGATGTGGGATGGACTCAAGCGCAGACGAGGCAGCTAAAATACAGTTCCGTTTATTGCTATACAACACCAGGTGTGAATATATATACAAGTGAGAGGGCAGGGGGAATCCAGGGCACAGGGGAATCCGGAAAAGGAGCTCTTCACACACAAGGGACTTCACAAAACACAGCACACCAGCAACCTTGCACACCCAGGGCTCCCAGGGAAATGGAATTCCTGTTCACAGAAAAACAAGTGATTAATCTAATGAATCAGCAACGCGAAAAGGCAACAAGAAACTAGTACTCTGGAGCTTACTACCGAGGTTACTCAATAGTCCAGCGACGAGATGTTTCCAGCCACTGCCTTAAGTAGTGGATGAGTTTAAGCGATGAGCCACAGGTGTGTGATTAATCTCAGGTGTGAGGGCCAGGGGCGGGAGACCGCAATGAGCTCCGCCCCGGCGAGACACGGCAAGAAACATATGTAGCCAACCTGAGTCAGCCGGGCAGACATGGGGACCATGACAGTACCCCCCTCAACGGGGGCCTCCCGGCGACCCACCAGGCTTACCCGGGTGCTGACGGTGGAACTCCCGCAGCATACCTTTAGCCAGGACAGCTGACCGAGGCACCCAGGAGCGTTCCTCTGGCCCGTAGCCCTCCCAATCCACCAGGTACTTGACATCCCTCCCCCGGCACCGAGAGTCCATGATGCAAGTGATGTTGTACACCTCCTGACCATCCATGAGCCGGGCAGGTGGAGGGGGCCTGGCAGGAGGGCACAACGGACTGGAGAGCAATGGCTTGATCTGCGAGACATGAAAGACATTAGGCCTGCACAATAAATCAAAAATTTATTGTCATCGCGATATCAGCCTCCGCGATGGGCCCATCGCAAAAGACGACATAAACTGCGATAACTGGGTACCTTAAAATGTTTACACACGTGCTTTAAAGAATTTACCAATCAAAGAAACCCCTTTACACATTTTACCAGTCGAATGGAGCCCTTCACGGCATTAACCAATCAAATGGATTAGAGGCCCGCCTCCTACGCAGGTGGGGAGCGAACAATGCTGCAGCAACGAATCAGATTTGTAAAGGCTGAGAGCGAGACGCATGACGAGAACGCCACTGACTATGAACTCATGCCTAAAAAAAAAAAAAAGTACCTCGCTTATTTGGAGGTACTTTGGATTTGATAAAGACGATGTTCTCCAAACACAGGTACTCTGCAAAACTTGCCGAACACTCGTGGCAACCACCAGAGGAAACACGACTAATCTCCACCATCATCTTCAATATAACCACAGAGAACTGTTTGAATAGTTCCAGAAAGACAGGGCTAGCCAAATAAAGGTTGCTAATGTTAAGACAAAGAGCACCGCAGTCCAACAGCCGTCTCTGTATCAGAGTTTTTCAAGTGGAACAACTTATGAGAAAACGTCAAAGCGGTACAAAGAAATAACAGAGACATTACACATTTTTTGACAAAGACATGGTGCCTATAAATACAGTTAGCAGAGAGGGCTTCACCAGTCTGATACATAAAGTGGACCGGATATACCGCATCCCCTTACGAAACTACTTTTCCCATGTCGCCATTCCACAAATGTACGAAACATGCCGCTGGACTGTCATGTTTGAACTGAGCCAAGCTGAAAACTACGCAAGCACTACAGTAAAGTTTCCTCTCCAGTTTTGACTTACATCATAACTACTTGGTGAGTGGTAAAATGATGAACAACTGCATTGAGATAATTTGCAGTATAATTTAAGTTAAGTTTATTTAAAACTAATTCTAGAGACCGGGAAGGATGTCTTTCAGAATTCAAGCCTCAGAAATTTTTTTATGGGGGCAATGTTTCAATGTTAAAGTGCATTTTGTTGTTACACTGCTAATACAGCAGCTTTCATTAAATAAAACTGTTGTAGTAAAATGGAAATTATGTATTCATTTTTTGTTTTGTTTTTGCTATTTATTTTATCGCAAGTCATATCGTTATCGCAGTATTGATCACAGTTATCGCACATCGCAGATTTTCCTAATATCGTGCAGCCCTAAAAGACATTGTGAATGCTCATGTTGCGTGGCAGTTTTAGGCAGACAGAGGCAGGGTTAACAACAGAGTCAATTTCAAACGGTCCAATGAAGCTGGGCGAGAGCTTCTTTGATTCTGCTCTGAGCGGTACAAAACGAGTTGACAGCCATACCTTTTGGCCAGCAGCATAATCCGGGGCTGGGGTCCGCTGGCGGTCAGCAAGGGCTTTATTCCGCTCCTTAATCCGCATGATGGCAGCTTGGGTGGCACGCCAGGCGCAGCGGCACCTGTGGAGGTGGTGCTGAACGGAGGGGACAGAGTGCTCACCTTCAAGTGCAGGAAACAGCGGTGGCTGATAACCCAAAGAGGCTTCAAAGGGAGACCGCCCGTGGCAGTCGAGGTTAGGCTGTTCTGTGCGTATTCTATCCACGGCAGGTGTTCACTCCAGGTGGATTGATTGTGAGACACAACGCAGCGAAGAGCTGCCTCCAACTCCTGGTTGGCCCGTTCCAATTGTCCATTGCTCTGGGGATGAAAACCAGACGACAAACTAACCATGGCCCCCAGGGCGGTACAGAACTCCCTCCAAACATGAGAAGTGAATTGAGGCCCCCTGTCCGAGACTATATCCTCAGGAATGCCATGGAGCCTGAACACGTGAGTAGTGAGCAATCGGGCGGTCTCCAAGGCGGTCGGGAGCTTGGGGAGAGCTACAAAGTGAGCAGCCTTGGAAAACCGGTCGACAATTGTTAATATTACAGTGTTACCTGAGGAGGGCGGCAACCCAGTGATGAAATCGAGGGCAATATGAGACCACGACCGGCCAGGCGTGGACAGCGGTAGCTGGTGAGAGAGCTTGTTCCGGGCACATGTGGAGCAGGCTTTGACATATTCGGTAGCGTCTTTTATTAGCGTGAGCCACCAGAAATAACACTGCAGAAAGGTGATGGTGCGGTGAATCCCGGGATGGCAGGTGAGACGAGTGTCATGACCCCACTGAAGAACCTGTGACCGGATGGTCGCGGGCCGGTACCAGGGTTGGGTTCAGAGTCTTGAGCGTTACAGATCAGGGCCTCAATCTCCCAGGAGACTGCTCCAATCACGCTGGAGGTGGGAAGAATGGGTCCGGGATCCAACTATTCCTCGACGGTGGTGAATTGTCGAGAAAGGGCGTCTTGATGTTACGGGAGCCTGGCCTGTAGGTGATGGAGTTAAATTAAACCGAGTAAAAAACAGAGCCCAGCTTGCCTGATGAGAGTTGATATGCTTGGCAGATCTGATGTACTCTAGGTTTTTGTGATCTGTCCAGACGATGAAGGGGTGCTTGGCGCCCTCTAGCCAATGCCTCCATTCCTCCAGGGCGAGTTTCACTTCCAACAACTCTGTCCCCGATGTCATAGTTCTGCTCCGCGGGAGAGAGCCGATGGGAGAAAAAGGCACAAGGGCAGAGCTTACCTTCAAAGCCCTGTGACAGGACTGCCCCGACCCCAGACTCCGATGCGTCCACCTCCACTATAAACTGCTGGTCCCGGTTGGGCTGACGCAGGATGGGAGCGGTGGAGAATCTCTCCTTCAGGCAGGTAAATGCCACCTGAGCTGCCTGATTCCACTGAAAACACACTTTGGGTGAAGTGAGGCTAGTGAGAGGTAATGCAATCTGGCTGAAATTTTTAATGAACTGGCGGTAAAAATTGGCAAAACCCAGGAAACGCTGGAGTTGATGACGGTTAGATGCATGGGGCCAGTCTAGAACTGCGCGGACCTTCACCGGGTCAGGTTTCAAGTTGCCTCGTGTGATTATGTACCCCAGGAACGCCACCGTGTCCGCATGAAACTCACACTTCTCAGGCTTTACGAATAGCTTGTTCTCCAACAAGTGTTGAAGAATCTGCCTCACGTGGACCTCATGCTCTACTAGGGACATGGAGAAGATGAGAATATCATCTAGGTAAACAAAAGCACAGCGGTTAATAAAGTCTCTGAGGATGTCATTTACCAAGGCTTGAAAAACGGCAGGAGCATTCGTCAACCCAAACGGCATAACTAGATACTCGAAGTGGCCTAAATGTGTGTTAAATGCCGTTTTCCACTCATCTCCCCGTCTGATTCTCACCAAGTGGTATGCAATGCGCAAATCGAGCTTGCTAAACACTGTCGCCCCCTGCAGCAGTTCGAAGGCGGTGGAAAGAAGAGGTAAGGGGTATTTGTTTTTCACAGTGATACTGTTGAGTCGGCGGAAGTCAACACATGGCCAAAGGGATTTATCCTTCTTCTCCACGAAGAAAAAGCCGGCACCTACTGGAGATGATGACGGTCAAATAATGCCCGCGGCCAATGAGTCTGTGATGTATTTTTCCATGGCCTCCCTTTCTGGCTGGGTAAGGCTATACAGGCGGCCAGATAGTAGGGGAGCCCCAGGAAGGAGATCAATAGCACAATCATAGGGCCTGTGAGGTGGAAGCGAGCGTGCCTCATCCAGGGCTCTAGAGTGCGACCAATTTGGTCGCAAATGCGACCAAATTTTTCAGTGGTGCGACTAAAAAAATATTTGGTTGCACCTGTGCGACCAAATGTTCGGTTAGCAAAAAAAAAAAAAAAAAAAAAATCTGCAACCTTCCCTGTGGTCAACAACAGACACACATTATGCCCCTATCGTGGACTAAACCAATCAGAGATAGTAAGGGGCGGGACCTCTCTGATTGGCCGTGGTCCAGTTGAAAGTGCAGGTGGAAGTGGGAGGTGAGTAGCTTGAATAAAGCGATATCAATTCATTAAATCCTGAATCGACTTTTAAATATAACTGTGTTTTGCCAGAAACGCCAGATTCTCAGATTAAAGCTCACAAAACCATTTCAACAACAACCAAAGAGCAAATGAGAGCAGGTACACGGACTCCACACAAAGACGTAAACACAGAACGAACCGACGCATCAGAATCAACTTTGTCTTTCTCGGCTTTCTCACCCGACGGACCGTACACGGACACGCTGTCGGAGCTTAGCGATTCTGATGCGTCCGGTCCGCGCTGTGATTACGTCTTTTTGCGCTGATTCTGAGCTGCAGGTTTTGTCTCTCCAACCAAAATTCACCGAGCCAGCAGCAAAAGAAGCAGCAAACTGCGCTTCACATTTGATCAATGTCGTCATGAATTTTGCTGTTTTGCTTCCACGACTATTAAAATCACACTTCATGCACAGCTAGCTCTCTCTCTATCTCTCTCTGTACTTCAAGAACAGTTTCCCGTATCCAATCTCTGTTTTCTGTATTATTCATTCGCTTATTACTAGAGCTGGGCAATAGAACGATAACGATATGTATCGCGATATAACTTTTACGCGATAGAGAAATTAAGCTATCGCGATAGACCTCGCCGCTCTTGTCCTCTTAAAATAAAATAAAAAATAAAAAAAAGGTCAGCCAATCCAAACTAAGTAGCGCAGAGCCGAACCAATCACAGCCGCAGCGTCACGTCGCGTGACTTGTTACGTACAGCACAAGTGCCAAGCCGCACATGTGTTTGTTTGGGAAGCAGCCAGCGGGTAATGGAGGAAATGAGTGTGCCGACTAGAAAAATCAACCGAGCGTGACCGAAGAGAAAACAGATGACGGTTCCAATGCCGGAGAGATTGTCGAACGGAAGAGCCATAGAAGTTCCGTAGTTCAATGTTCAACCAAGATGGCGCCGCGTATGGTCGCCCTGGTGCTTCAGTGCGTTACTTTTGTTTTGTTTTTGTGCATTTCTTCTGTGTCTGGGCACTCCTCTGGATACTTGTACACCAGAGAAGAGCTCCTTAACTACAGGACTACAACGCCTGTGGATTTATTTCCAATATTTGTCGCATCTGCGGCAGATTTACTGCTGACTCTGACCAGGAAAGCGAGACGCCGAAAGAGAGGGAAGCGAGCCGGCGCACTCGTGCGTTTGAGGAGACGTGGACTGCGAACTGCTCTTCCTGGGATCTTCCTTTCCAATGTACGCTCACTCGGGAATAAGATAGACGAACTGGCCCTGATGAGAAGCATGAACAGAGACTTTGCCTCCTCCTGTGTCTTATGTTTTACAGAGTCGTGGCTCAGTGAGAACATTCCAGACTGCGCGCTCAAGCTGGAGGGCTTCCATCTGCTGCGCGCGGACCGGCAGGCCGCTCTCTCCGGTAAGTCCAAAGGTGGAGGTCTCTGCTTCTACATCAATAGTGGCTGGTGCACAGATGTGACAGTGATTGCTCAGCACTGCTCTTCCTCTCTGGAATATCTTTTTATCCACTGCAAACCATTTTATTCTCCGCGGGAGTTTGCTTCATTCATCCTGGCCGCTGTTTACATCCCGCCAGACGCAGATGCGCAGGCAGCTCAGTGCGCACTCGCGGAGCAGATTCTCCACACGGAGCGGACATTCCCGGACTCTCTCATCATTGCTCTTGGGGACTTTAACAAAGCCAATCTGAGCCATGAGCTTCCGAAATATAAGCAGTATATTAAATGCCCGACCAGAGAGGAGAGGACATTGGACCACTGTTACAGCACGATCAGCGGGGCCTATCGCGCGGTGCCCCGCGCTTCACTCGGACTTTCTGACCACGTCATGATCCACCTAATCCCCGCGTACAGACAGAGGCTGAAGCTCTCCAAACCTGTCGTGAGGACTAAAAAACTGTGGAGCAACGAGGCTGTGGAGGAGCTTCGCACATGTTTGGAGACCACAGACTGGGACACATTGAAGGCTGCTTCTAACAGCTTGGACGAGTTTACGGACACTGTCACCTCCTATATCCACTTCTGTGAGGACAGCATTGTGCCATCACGCACCAGGGTGAGTTATAACAATGACAAACCCTGGTTTACTCCTAAACTCAAAAAGCTGTGGCTGGAAAAGAGAAAGGCGTTCAGAAGCGGAGACAGGGACTGCTACAGAGAGGCCAAGTACAGGTTCACTAAAGAAGTGGACATTGCTAAACATCAGCACTCTGAGAAGATGCAGCAGCAGATCTCAGAGAATGACTCGGCCTCTGTGTGGAAAGGTTTTAGGAATATCACAAACTACAAGCCTAAAACCCCCCACTCCACTGATGACTTGCTCTTAGCCAACACCCTTAACGACTTCTACTGCCATTTTGACGAGCCATCAGGCAGCCTTCACACCTCCAACAGCCCCAACAATAGAGGCACTTTGGACACTAATTCCCCCACCTCTCCTCCCTCCATAGAGCCATCACCACCTTCAAACTGTTCACCTACAACACCCCCTCCTCACCCCACACAAAAGAGGATTTCACACCACCTCCTCCCACCACAACTCTTCATATTCATGAAGCAGATGTGAGGAAGCAGTTTAAGAACCTGAATGCTCGGAAAGCTCCCGGCCCAGACGGCGTGTCTCCTGCCACCCTCAGACACTGTGCAAACGAGCTGGCCCCAGTGTTTTCTGGCATTTTCAACTCCTCACTGCAGGCATGTCATGTGCCTGCCTGCTTCAAGTCCTCCACCATAATCCCTGTCCCCAAGAAACCTAGAATCACTGGACTAAATGACTACAGACCCGTGGCTCTGACATCTGTGGTCATGAAGTCTTTTGAGCGCCTAGTTCTCTCCCATCTCAGGACCCTCACGGCCCCCCTCCTGGACCCCCTGCAGTTTGCATATAGAGCCAACAGGTCTGTAGACGACGCCATCAACATGGCCCTACACTTCATCCTGCAGCATCTGGACTCCCCAGGAACCTACGCCAGGATCCTGTTTGTGGACTTCAGCTCTGCCTTCAACACCATCCTTCCAGACCATCTCCGAGACAAGCTTTCCCAGATGAATGTGCCTGACCCCATCTGCCGGTGGATCACTGACTTCCTGACGGACAGGAAGCAGCATGTGAGGCTGGGAAAGAATGTCTCGGACTCCCGGACCATCAGCACCGGCTCCCCTCAGGGCTGTGTTCTTTCTCCTCTGCTCTTCTCCCTGTACACCAACTACTGCACCTCCACCCACCAGTCTGTCAAGCTAATCAAGTTTGCAGATGACAGCACCGTTATTGGACTCATCTCGGACGGGGATGAGTCTGCCTACAGGAGGGAGGTTGAACGTCTGGTGACCTGGTGCTGAATGCCCAGAAGACAGTGGAGATTATTGTGGACTTCAGGAAGCACACAGCCCCACTCCCCCCCATCATCCTGACTGACACCCCCATCACCTCTGTGGACTCATTCCGCTTCCTGGGTACCACCATCACCCAGGACCTGAAGTGGGAGCCCACCATCACCTCCGTCATTAAGAAAGCCCAGCAGAGGATGTACTTCCTGAGGCAGCTGAAGAAATTCAACCTGCCAACACGGACGATGATGCAGTTCTACACTGCAATCATCGAGTCCATCCTCACCTCCTCCATCACCGTGTGGTACGCTGGAGCCACTATCAGGGACAAACAGAGACTGCAGCGTGTTGTGCGCTCTGCTGAGAAGGTGATTGGCTGCAGACTCCCATCTTTGCAGGACCTGTACACCTCCAGGACATTGCGGCGTGCAGCTCGGATCTCAGCTGACCCTTCTCACCCTGGACACAGTCTGTTTGACCTGCTCCCCTCAGGCAGGAGGCTCCGGTCCATTCGCACCAGAACCTCTCGCCATAAGAACAGTTTCTTCCCCTCTGCTGTTGGACACATGAACAATAACCATATGACTGTTCCCGCTACTAACACATGACCCTACGCTGTGTTCACTGCATCATTCCATGATTGGCACTGATCACCACCTGCACTCATGTATATATCTTTCAACGTAGCACTCTTAATTCTTATTCTCATGTATATATCTCATGTATAGCTCATGCACATATCTTTCTATGTAGAACTTTTAATTCTTATCCCTACTTTTATTTTTTCATGTCTATTTAAGTGCTATTTATGACACTATGTTTGCACTGAAGCACCGCAGCAATTTCCTAATGTTGTAAACCTGCTCAACATTTGGCAATAAACCCCTTTCTGATTCTGATTCTGATTCTAGTGTGAAGGTATTTCGGCTATTTCAAGTCTGACAAAAAACAGAGTAGCGTGCACTGTAAATTGTGCCGAAAGCAAGTCTGGAAATACAATAAACTGGTGCATGCGTCACACTGTGCGCCACGTTATTGTTTCGGTGAAATGAATTTCTACAATACTGTTACTGTTAATTCTACTCTCTGCAGTGTTTAAATGCTTACATATACACACAGTTACTGTCCGTCCACACATACGACTCGGTTCTGCTTCTATGCCGCAGCTTTGTTTACTTTTTCCCACCGAGGCTTCTAGACTTCTGATTGGCCAACATTTCTGCACGGTTAGGAATCTAGCGCCACCTGCTGCTTTGGCATGTTCATAGCAGCATTTTCCTTCATTTCTGCCTTTATGTGTGGACGGGATTATTTTTTAAAACGAAAACGGAAAATCTCCGTTTTCAAAAATACCCGTGTACGTGTGGACGTAGCCTCAGTGTCTGACTAGAAGCGCTAATTCGTCATTCGGCTTTTGTCAGACTAAAGTAACTGTTAAAACTGTTTGAAAAGCTAAGCTATACAACAAGGAGAGATTGAGAATTTCCTTTTAGTTCTCAGTTTATTTGATATTGATAAAAGTTAGTCAGTTTTGTCTGTTCTTCTGTAAAACAAACTAAGATTTATTTTTAGAATTAATATTTTGTTTCTAAGTGGAATTGACAATTTAGTAGTCTGTTTCGTTTGTTCTATTTTGAAACTTAAACGCTTTAGCGGCTGCCTTTTGTGTAGTTTGCAATATTTGCCTTTATTTATCTGAAAAAGTCTCATGTTCCTTAAGTACATCTACCCTGTTGAACTTATTATGGGAAATAAATATTTAAATAAAAACAAGCTGCTGATTATTTCACATTTTACTTGTGAGCAACGGCACATTTAAATCTTACAAATATAGTTATTTGGCTTATATCGTGATAGATATCGTTATCGCCTGAAATGAAAAAAACATATCGTGATATGAAAAAAATCTCCTATCGCCCAGCTCTACTTATTACCCACCAGTCTACCGTTGTTTACAGCGCTGTGGCTGCTGTCTTTTTCTTTTCTTTTTTTCACTTAAATGACCTCGGACAAGAAAGCCTATTTTTTCTGTTGTTCAATACTGAAGAAATTTAAACTTTATATGCAGAACATTGTAGAATATTTTTAAGGTTATCTGCTATAAAAAGCCAGACCAGGAAAATCTCCATGTTTTTCTGTTTTATTCTCAGTTACTTTCACACAAAGGCATCTGCATTGATGTTCACAATTCTGATGAAGTCAGTACTGATAAATGATCAGAATTATAATATTTCTGACTGTCTGAGGCTAAGTTGAATCGAATCGGGACTTTGAAAACCGGAATCGAATGGATTATAGAAATCAGTGATGATACCCAGCCCTAGTGAGCAGCCTAGGCACGACAGACGTGGATGTAGCTGTAATAGGAAAAGAACTATTGCTAACTTTTCTGTTAAGTTAAGGCCCGATCCTTCTGAAATTCATAGCCAGTGCTCTGACACGGTGTCATCAATCTTTGAATGCTGAAAAAGCACAGTGTATCCAGAAAAACACATATTATATAAATTATTATAAAATTTGTGTGCGCCTAACTTTTGTGCCGGTACGCCTAACCTTTTAAAGTTAGGCGTACCGGTACGCCCATGGCAAAAAGTTAGTCTAGAGCCCTGTCATCCTTGCTAAAGACGGCCGCGAGGTTGTGGTACACGGAAGGAACTACTGATAAATCAGGTGGCTCGGAGGGTTTGCCGGGGAAGAGAGAGAAGCGATTGGGGGCGTGGCAGACTTTAGACAGTTCATGTGGCACTCAGCACTCCATCCCGTCACTCGCTCCTTTTCTCCAATCTATCTGAGGGTTATGTTGCAAAAGCCACGATTGACCTAACACGAGTGGGGTCAAAGGAGCCAAAAACACAAAGAAGCATTGCCTTTCAGTGTGGTTGCCAGATAGAGTGAGTGAAAGTGGTTTGGTTATGTGTGTGATGTCAGCCAGACGTTGACCAGAGAGGGCAGAAACACAAAGGGAATCAGACAGTAACTTGACTTCAATGTTCAACTTAGAGGCTAGTGAAGAGTCAATGAAATTTTGCTCGGCACCAGAATCGACTAGAGTAGAAACGCTACGTACTGTTAGCTTGACAGGCAACATGAGACGGGGGGAGAGAGTTTGTTGGAAAGATCGCCCACCAGTATTCTCTCTACTACGGGCAGGCGTGCCCTTTTGCTAGAGCCGGGCAGGAAGAAATGAAATGGCCCTTGCGGCCGCAATATAAGCACTCATCGGAGGCGAGAAGGTGTTGACGCTCCGCAGGAGAGAGCCGTGAGTGGCCGAGCTGCATCGGCTGTTCCCCCTTCTCACTTTCGCTGTACTCGCGCGCCCTCTGCTGTTCGGGGGGAAAGTCTCGTGTCATTAGAGGTTCCCGATGAGTGCATTTCCGTGCGTCCCGGCGTGCTCGCAGCCGATCGTCCACCTGAATGCATAATGACATCACTGCTTCAGGAGAAGCAGGAAGCTCACGTACCCCTAACTCATCCTTTAAATCATCATTTATATTATTCAACAACGTGGTTCTTAAGGTATCTGCTCCCCATTTAGTCTGTGTGGCCAGGGTCCAAAATTCAACCGAATAATCAGCCATGCTGCGCTTACCTTGTTTGAGGTTGAGTAAGCGATGACCGGCTGCTTCGGCGCTGGAACCTTTGTCAAACACAGCTTGAAATGTAGACAAAAAGTCAGCGAAAGTGATCTCAGGGTTAACTTGTAGTTGAGCTTGTGCCCAGGTTGATGCACAGTCTTGTAGCAACTGAATGAAATATGCGATTTTCACTCCATCACTAGAAAACACATGGGGAAGTTGTCGAAACTGCAAAGAGCACTGCATCAGAAAACCACCACATTTCGCCATCTCCCCTGAAAAAGTCTCTGGTGTGGGTAAGTATCGGTCTAGGGACACCGGTAGAGGAGATGGTGAAGAGGTGGCAGCCGCGAGAGCTGACGTTACCTGTGGAGATGAGGCGGAGGATTGATCTTCCATGCGTGGCGTCAGCTGAGCGAGGGCCTGGGCTAAAGACGTCACTTCTCCACTGAGCCGAATCAGCATTTGCTCATGTCGTTGCAATATTTGTTCCAAGGAGACAGCGGCAGGTGTCGCAGAGTCTGCTGAGTCCATAGTTGTGGCTGGACTATTCTGTCACGATGTGGGATGGACTCAAATGCAGACGAGGCAGCTAAAATACAGTTCCGTTTATTGCTATACAACACCAGGTGCGAATATATACAAGTGAGAGGGCAGGGGGAATCCAGGACACAGGGGAATCCAGAAAAGGAGCTCTTCACACACAAGGGACTTCACAAAACACAGCACACCAGCAACCTTGCACACCCAGGGCTCCCAGGGAAACGGAATTCCTGTTCACAGAAAAATAAGTGATTAAGCCAATGAATCAGCGACGCGAAAAGGCAACAAGAAACTAGTACTCCGGAGCTTACTACCGAGGTTACTCAATAGTCCAGCGACGAGATGTTTCCAGCCACTACCTTAACCCTTTACAGCCGATCGGAGCGGGCACGCTCTGTTTTGCGTAACTATTTTTAAATCCCAGTAGCTCTGCAACCACGTAAGCTAGCGCAAAAAATTTTTTTGCATATGAAACCGGAGGAGTTGTACTTACATCTTATGCCATCAGCTTGTCCTAGGTCACGGTTTCCTTCCACATAAAGCTTTGCAAAAACTGCATAAAAAGCGCTTGCAGGAACAAAAACATAATATTCCAGAAACACGCTTTACCGATCCGATCAGCTGGTCATAACACTTCCTACATTGGAATAGACGTCAGCGCGAACTTTTGCATTTCCGCCATTACCTGCCCGAAACCGGAAGTGACGTCATTTTCGCGGAAATGTAGTCTTTTTTACTATCAGGGCCTCAGGGCCTATACTCGTCTTTTTAAAAGTTATCTTTGACTTTATGACTTTCTGTGTCGTTTCTGGGATGCTTAGGACTCATATTGCACTGCTGGAAATAGTTTATTTTGATGCATATGCTGCTTTTTTGCAAATTTGCAGTATAATATTTATTTTCGTTTTTCCTGCAGTGTATAAAAATTGGTGTATTTCAAAAATAAAACTATGAAGACACTCAAAATAAATTTCCTGTGGTAGGAAACTATTTTATGCAACTTTTTTTGTATTTACAGTTTTGAGGGATAAGCCTCTTAAATTTCTCTAACTACAAATATATGTTAAAAAAGCAAAAACGATTTTCAATTTTTTTGTAGTTTATTGCACTTTTTTGCAATTTATGTACTTACTATGCACTTAATGAATACATATTATTAAAATCTGGGCTATAATGGTTGTATTGATGTATAGCAACTTGAAATGCTCCCAAAAATGGCTCCACAGCATGTAAAAATATAATATAAGCTCTGGCGGACTTGGTTCTATGGTAGGTCTTAAAGGCTTAAGTAGTGGATGAGTTTAAGCAATGAGCCACCGGTTTAATCTCAGGTGCAAGGGCCAGGGGCAGGTGCCCACAATGAGCTCCGCCCGGCGAGACACGGCAAGCGTGAGAGAGGCAGATGTAAACAAGAAACATATGTAGCAGACCTGAGTCAGCCGGGCAGACATGGGGACAGTACCTAACCTCTATTAAATGTGACTGAGAAATATTTGTAAATGTAAAATAAAGAAGTTTTGGTGCAAATGAATTAAGTTGTCATTAGGCCTAAGGAGGTAGAAAAAAAAGAGATAGCAGAAGCTTTTGGAGTAGCTACATCAACAGTTTGACTGGCAACTTTCTTGAAGAAGAAATGCACTCGCCTACACATCACCTACACATCAGCAATTTTCTGGTAGAATTTGAATTAGAAGTTTGAGCTGCCAATTTTGGCATCGATTTTGATTTTGGCTGTTTATGATTTAATTTGTAAGAACTGTAATTGACAGTGTACTAATATTTTTGGGGGCTTTTCTTCAAAATAAAACAATTTATTTTATATTTTCTCCAAATCTGGATCAAGTTACAGGTTCTGTAGAGGTGAAATTAACTGTAACCCTCACACTTGTGTCTTCCTTCTGCGGTGGCTCCTTTAAACAAGGGCATAAACTATGCAGGGACCTCTTATCCTCTCCCTCCTCTTGTTTACAAAGTGACTAATGAGCACTTTATTTGTTTATAATTAGAGTGCAGAGAGTCGGTACTAGATGCTGACAGTGCACACTCAAATATAACATGCTTCCATGAACAAAAATTCTTGCCTGCAGATGTAAAGCCACATGTTGGCTGCTTACATTCAGCAAACACACAGAGATACAGGTTCTCCTTTCACATTTAAAATTAATGAATTGGACTTAAGCAAGACAGGATGGGCTTTAATGTACTTTTCTAACCAAATTCGTGTTATACAATATTTATATTCTCATTTTAAAAGTCAGGCTTTAACAGTGCCACTGTTTTTGGTTTTGTAATTTTTTCGATGAACACGGAGCTCTATTCTGTATGCAGTTGCAGTGACAACCTTTGAGGACATGTTTACAAAAAAGCAATCCGGAGACATGATGTCATTCCAATGAATTCCTGATTCCTCAGAATACCTCAGAAGGTCTGCTAGATGATGTTAATGCAGCACTACGGACGATACCTACAACCACGATTACCGACACTAACAAGCTGATCTACAATACGGCAGCAGTGATCAGTGAGATGCTTGGCTACAAGTTGAACAGCCACAAGGGGCAGTACCCTCCATGGAGAAGGAGGCTAGAGGGCAAGATCAAAGTAGCACGGAGGGAGGTTAGCCAACTAGCGGAGTTGCAGAAAGGTGCGACAAAGAAGGTGCCTAAGAAATACAGCAAGCTGTCCATACCTGAGGCCTTGGAAACTGCCGAGCAAAGACTCATAGCCTTGGCCAGCCGCTTGAGGAGGTACACCAGAGAGATAGAAGGCAGGAGAATAAACCAGCTGTTCTCCACAGAAACAGCAAAGGTGTACTCTCAGTGGCAAGGGAACAATAATAATAAGAGAGCAGCACCACCAAGGCTGGAGACGGAGCAATACTGGAAGAGCATATGGGAGAAGGACGCAACCTATAACGGCAATGCTCAGTGGCTAGTGGATCTGAGGGCAGACCACAGCGACCTCCCTGAACAGGGTCCAGTAACCATCACAGTGGCAGATATCCAAGAAAGGGTCTCCAGTATGAAGAGTTGGACAGCACCAGAGCCCGACATGGTTCACGCCTACTGGCTAAAGAAGCTGACTGCACTCCACGAGCGTCTGGCAGCACAAATGAACCAGCTGCTAGTTAACGAGAGACACCCGGAATGGCTAACCGAAGGTTGGACGGTCCTGATCCCCAAGGACCCCAAGAAGGGACCGGTCCCCTCCAACTACCGACCAATAACCTGCCTCAGTACTACATGGAAGCTCCTGTCAGGCATCATATCGGCTAAGATGAACAGGAACATGGGTCAATACATGAGCGGGACACAGAAAGGGATTGGCAAGAATACCAGAGGCGCAAAACACCAGCTACTGGTAGACAGAACAGTCAGCCGAGACTGCAAGACCAGACTGACCAACCTGTGCACTGCCTGGATTGATTACAAGAAGGCCTATGACTCAATGCCCCACAGCTGGATACTGGAATGCTTAGAATTGTACAAGATCAATGGGACCCTAAGAGCCTTCATCAGGAACTCAATGGGGATGTGGTGTACAACACTAGAGGCCAACTCCAAGCCCATAGCACAAGTCACCATCAAGTGCGGGATCTACCAAGGAGATGCTCTGTCCCCACTGCTGTTCTGCATAGGCCTGAACCCCCTCAGTGAGATCATTAACAAGACTGGCTACGGATACCGACTACGGAACAGAGCAGTTGTCAGCCACCTCCTGTACATGGATGACATCAAGCTGTATGCCAAGAGTGAACGAGACATCGATTCACTGATCCACACTACCAGGCTATACAGCAATGACATTGGAATGTCATTCGGACTGGAGAAGTGTAGTCGGATGGTAACAAAGAGAGGAAAGTTAGTCAGAACTCAGGGGATTGAACTACCAGAAGGCAACATTGCAGACATAGAGGACAGTTACAAGTACTTGGGGATCCCGCAGGCGAATGGGAACCATGAAGAGGCCGCTAGAAAAGCTGCAACCACCAAGTACCTGCAGAGGGTCAGGCAAGTCCTGAGGAGTCAGCTGAATGGTAAGAACAAGATCCGGGCCATCAACACGTACGCCCTGCCCGTGATCAGGTACCCTGCTGGGGTAATAGGCTGGCCAAAGGAGGAGATAGAAGCCACTGACATAAAGACAAGAAAGCTCCTTACCATGCATGGAGGGTTTCGCCCCAAATCCAGCACCCTGAGGCTGTACGCTAAGCGGAAGGAAGGGGGCCGGGGACTGGTGAGTGTCAGCACCACAGTCCAGGATGAGACAACGAACATCCAAGAATACATTGGGAAGATGGCCCCAACTGACCGAGTGCTCAGTGAATACCTCAGGCAGCAGAAACCCAAGAAAGAGGAGGGAGACGAGGAACCATCATGGAAGGACAGGCCGCTGCACGGTATGTACCACCGGCAGATAGAGGAGGTGGCTGATATCCAGAAATCCTACCAGTGGCTGGACAAAGCTGGACTGAAAGACAGCACAGAGGCACTAATCATGGCAGCACAAGAACAAGCTCTGAGCACAAGATCCATAGAGGCTGGGGTCTATCACACCAGGCAAGACCCCAGGTGCAGGCTGTGTAAAGATGCCCCAGAGACAATCCAGCACATAACAGCAGGGTGCAAGATGCTAGCAGGCAAGGCATACATGGAACGCCATAACCAAGTGGCCGGCATAGTGTACAGGAACATCTGTGCCGAGTATAACCTGGAAGTCCCGAGGTCAAAATGGGAGATGCCCCCAAGGGTGGTGGAGAATGACCGAGCTAAGATCCTGTGGGACTTCCAGATACAGACGGACAAAATGGTGGTGGCTAACCAACCGGACATAGTGGTGGTAGACAAACAGAAGAAGACGGCCGTAGTGATCGATGTAGCGGTTCCGAATGACAGCAATATCAGGAAGAAGGAACACGAGAAGCTGGAGAAATACCAAGGGCTCAGAGAAGAGCTCGAGAGGATGTGGAGGGTGATGGTAACGGTGGTCCCCGTGGTAATCGGAGCACTAGGTGCGGTGACTCCCAAGCTAGGCGAGTGGCTCCAGCAGATCCCGGGAACAACCGCCCGCATGGGCGTGCTGGGTGTTTTTATATATATATATATATATATATATATATATATATATATATATATATATATAATTATTATTATTTATTTATTTTTTTTTAAGTGTTTAAGTGTCCCAAAGGTTTGTTCTGAGAACATTCACAGCTGTCAGCTGAATCCTTATTGATCATGAATTTCAATGCATATTCTCTGGAGTATAAATGAACTGCCACTATATTAAGAACCTGATATAGCTTTAATCTGATGTCCTTCCAGCCAAATGTCACCACCCAGTTTGCACTATTTTTCAGATTGCTCTGAATAGGGGTCTGTGACAAAATGTAACTATGTATTATTAAAAGGTGTGAAATGACTCTGCCCTAAGATGAGTCTTACATAATGAAGGCTCTTAGCAGAAGGGTATACCTACATGAGACAAGCCCTTGCAGTAGAATTGTAATGCATAAACAGATAATGCAGCTCGTTTTTTTTTGGTTTTTTTTGTGAAATCCTGTAAATTAAAGCTCAAAGTCTGCACTTTAATCATAACCTGATTGTATAATTTAAAACCCACTGTGGTGGCACACTGAAACAAAAATGCAAAAATTATGTAATAATAATACATCACACACGTCTGACAGATGCAGATAAGCTTGCATTTTAATAAATCCAGCTGTCTTTACAGGCTGTGCAACAGCTCGTGTTTTACTCATGCTATTTGGCTGTAAACACAACCCAATGTGCATTTTTATGGCATATTTTATGTGCGTTGCTGCAGTGATCGTGTATTGAACTCTGAGCGTTTCAAAGGAGCATGTGACATACTGCTCAATACTGCGCCTAAACACATACTGTGTAGTTGCTGCTGCACCTGCTAACATTCTGCTCACTCTGTGCCTGCTGTGTAGACTCCACTTAATTGATCCTTTAAAAGAAATACATAATGACTGGGCAATTTAAATGCTATAATTTTATAAGGGGGAACTGTATAACCTGACTGCTATGTTATCAGACTTTTTGTTGAAGAACAGTTACATCCTTTGAATCATATATAATAAAAATACTATATATAAATACTATAAATATTTATTTTATTTGAATACATGCATCTAAGTTAATTTTGCCATCTGCACAAATCTGTGCAAAACAACATGCTGTTAAAATATTCCACAAAGTCCACCACAAATAAAGCGTCTGAATTGTGTATTTCTATACTGCAAACAGAAACCTTTTCTTTGTGTAACCTCAAATGCTACCCTTAATGTAAAAATAAACTACTGTGAGAGAAAAAATAACAAGCTATTTGCTAGCAAGACCAGACAGTTTGTGTTGCTGTCAACACCCTGATTGTGATTGGCCAAAAACACCATCACTAAGCTGAACGGTCTAATGTCAGACAGATTGTGGGTATAAAAATGACTGTATGAGGATCAAAGTTACAGTTCTGACCTGCAAAGTATGGCAAAGGAGAAGAAAAGCCGCCTTAAAGGCTAAACCCAGGAATGAAGATGCCCCTGAGCTTAATTTGATATGGGAAATCAGAATCAAAGCATCAAAGGTGTGAACTTGTTTTTTAATTACATTACACTCTCTCATGGTACAAAAACACCCTCCAAGATGTGACAGACACCTACATAACAAGGTAAGGTCTCTTGTGCCTTTTTTCTCTCTCTTTGTTAACACTTACTCTATGACATCATCTTATTTTTATTTTCCATTTACTGTCACCCTCTTCCTGTCCACTATACTGAATAATAATTTCTACTATCTTTTGCTGCGTTGCTCTCTCCACTTCTGTCTTACCTTGTTTCTTCTTCTTTCTCCCTCTCTGATGTCCTTTCCACCTGCCCTAAACACTTAACATTATTTTACCTTCTCTTCATCTGGCTTCCATCACTTGATCTGTCACCTCGGTCTGCTGCCTCCAATCTCACTACTCGCCTTCCCAGCTGACTCAGCAGCTGGTTTCTGAGCTTGTACCAGTTTGTGTGTCAGGTGGGAACAGGTGACACCACAGGGCACACACTGACCTCACTGTGTCACTTTCACTCCAGCTCACATCAGGTTTGTTTGAGATGCTGCTTCTCTCCTTGAGGCTGCTTTAAAGCTTGTATGTGCTGCTTGAAAAAAATTGAAAAAAGCTACCTAGAGGCACTCCGACTGGGGTTTCGGCTACTGTAAGACTTATTGAATGGCTGTTTTTCAGTATATCTCACTGTGTAATGTTTCCTTAGATTGTGGCATTTGGAGTTCAATGGGCTTTTGAGGAGATAATGGTAGTCATAAATTAAAACACATTAATTCCAACAGATTCAAAAAAATGTGCTTGTTTCTTTTAATCAAAGCTATAAATTATGTGTTATAACGAGATAAAGATAAATGTTTAGTTTACACCCAAAGTACTATTCAAATCAAGAATCTCTAAAACATTCATTTCTGTCTGTCTCGGCATCTCTTTTTTTTTTATTGATACTCATTTTCACAGGACTGTATGCAGACCTGTGAAAATGCACAGGATACTGCACTGTTTCACTTTCTGTTTTGTTATCTGGAAAACTTTGCAGTAAATTACAAAGTCACAAGAGCAGAGCTAGAGAAATTCCTTCTCCTCCATTCTAGATGTCCAATAACTCTGAGGCAAGTGGGTAAGATGTGCTGTAGATGAACTCGCCGTGTGTGTGTGTGTGTGTGTGTGTGTGTGTGTGTGTGTGTGTGTTCCAAAGATGCCAGAGTTAATCAACAGAAGGGAATTTAATGCCTTTCTGCTTCCTGCTCCAGTGGGCAGTTAAAATTATAGCATTTAGATTCAGAAGCAGATATTCTCAGTTAGCTCTGGCTGGATCTACACCCTGCCTGTGAAAACTTTGGCATCACTTTATCAGCAAGAAGCTTTAATTTGTAGATGTACTTCACTTCACTTCACTACACTTGATGTAAAACACAAATTCCTCGGGTGTCTCTAGCTCCATTTCAGTTTTCGTTATGTGTGTCATTTTTCTGTGAAATCGCAGATCCCAGAAAATTTAACAAGACCACACTGTGAATTTACAGCTTTAGGCTGCAGATGTAATAGAGATGGATGATGGAGTTTTGTGCAGGTTTTGTCCCCTGCAGCTGACAGGGATTTAAATTGTTTAGAAATGAGTTTCACAGAACAAATCTTACTGCAACTTATCATACACTCATTGTCCACTCATTCAAAACTAAGCCAGTAGTTGTGTTTATATGAAGAAATGTTTCATTATGATGAGGTCAATTGTTTATATGCACTTTGATTTTATACAGTCTTTAATGTGTTTAATGGTGTTTGCGTGTGTGCATACAGCTAATCGGAATATGGCAATACCAAAAGTGATGAATATGACATGCTGTCTTTGACGTTCACTGAAAATGAGTTTCAGAATGAGAGAATCTATCTATTATAATAAAATAAGCTCTTTACAGAGGACCACTTTAGCTCAGGAGCTGCAAGAACAGAAGTGTATCCATGTGGTCAGGACAGAGGGCAGCTAGAAGAGGATCAGGTTAAATCTTTTTTTTTTTTTTTTTTTTTTTTTTTTTTGCCTGTCCCGTTTGGATCTTTAGCCATCAGAATTGTTGTCTGAAGGCCAAGAAAGATGCCAAGTCGATTTACTTTACTAAGTGGATCATCATGGCCTTGCCATATTGGTCCATTTGATTGACCTTTATTATAATTATGTATTTATTTTATTTTCGTTTTTTAAAGACAGGACAGAGAAAGAATGAAAGAAAGAGAGGAAGAGAAAGAAAAATAGAGGGGAGAAGAGATGGAGCAGAACAAGCAGAACAAAACGAGAGCAATAGAATAAACAACATCACGATGATATATGGGAATATAACGGTAAATACGAAATATTAAACATTATTGTGCAGCACGTAAGATCGACAGCGCACAGTGTGCTTTGAGGTAGGAGCCAAAAAGGGTGTCGTTTGTGTGTGTGAGTCCCCGTGTGTACACCTGTGAGCATGAGCACGCTTGTTTTAAAAGGTTCCTTCATGTAATGATCTGCTAGAGGGTGTGGGGAGCCACAGCCCCGTCCTCCAGGGCATGAAGCGGGTATGGAGGAGATCAAAACTCCAGAAATCCAGAGGCCCTCAGAACACAAGAGACCAAGGAAGACCAACAGAGGGGCAGCCGCGCCACTATCCCAGAAAGAGCTGACGAGAGCCCCAGATGAGGGGTCACTCAGCAGCAGCGGAGCAGAAGCCAGGGGGGGTTGCAGTGATGTGCCCGTGAGCTCCGCCGGCAGCCAGCTGTGCCAGAGTGACCGAGCCCCAGGCCAAGAGGCCGAGGGCACCCCACCCCCGAAGTGGCCCGAGCGAGCACCAGGCTCCAGGCCCCGACAAGCAGGGATCAGGTTAAATCTTTTACATAGTACATACCTCTTTGTCTCACATAGAAGACATTACTGTCTTTCATCCTGTCCTTAAGTGCAGTGCAAGTGTTTGTGGCTTTTTTATTCTTATGCAACTGAAAGATAAATATTTAAACATTTCACAAGTGATTTTATATAATATTTCTCTTTATGCTCTCTCCAAAAAAAATGTTTGACATTACCTCATCGATATCAGTGGACTCCAATGGCACACTATAACATAAAATGATCCATGTCCTTGATGCAGTCTTAATTCTATCAGCCCTGGGACAAGCTATAATCTCATTATCTGTTGTTAACAGAGTCGGGGTTGGAGGGGTGTCTGTAGTGATGGGGCTCTACCTCGGGGCAGATTACCTCTCCATTATCCACTCAGAATTGGACATTGTCACCTATCAAAAGCCAGAGGTGTCAATTGATCCAATCATGATTGCCAACTAATTATGGACGCCTTTCCTCAGTGGTCCATGGAGCTTCACAGTGGAGCAATGCTATGGATTTGCTGCTTTAAGGGTCACATTGTTTTCACATTGTCATTTTAAACATCGATATAATAAAATGAATTGCCACAGTTTTAATTGTCTATGTGTGTGATGGGCCAGTAACTGAAAAGTTTGAACAAAGCAGACATTACTAGTAAAGACTGAAGACTGTGCCATGTGCAGGTGTTGCATGGCGAGTCAGTATTGGAGAGCCTTATGAGTGCAGTCGACCGTCCAATTTGGTTAGTGGTGGCAGCCTTGGCTGTTTTTGACTTGGTTACTGCTTTTTTTTTCTTTGTAAAAGTGTTTATAAATTTATGTTTATTATTAGATTTCAATTTAGATTCTGTGTAAGAGTCTTTATGTATTCTAAAATTCACAAACAAGCCAATAAAAATGGGGGTAACTTGTATTTTGCCTTTTATATTTGCATCTTCTTAAACTCTGTAATAATAAGTGATAGATGATGATCATACACAATAGGTTTACATACCACTGTAACCCATGACTTCCTCCAGCAAACAGTGGGTAATTCTATTTCCATTAAACATTGAAGAAATTTCTCAAAATAGTATGCTGTGTCATTGTCAGTATTATGTGATTATAACATTAAAAAGAGATCATATTTTATCCTGTCTTTTTTCTGTTGTAAGGAAAATTCAGAACATTGCCTTCTACTATCACAACTCACTTAATTGACTAACAGAAACATAATGTAATCAAGAGCTGTTGTCAAGGAGAAATTTTTCTGCAGTATGACCCATATCCCTCTTTAACTGAGCTATCACATAAAGCTTTAAATAGTCTTTGCTTCCTATATATATATATATATATATATATATATATATATATATGATGTGTGAGCAGGACTAGTTTAGTTTTGGAGACTTTCTAGCCTTTACAGTTCCCTACCATTGCCATAGATCTCCCAAAGAAGCCAAAGTGGAGAAATGACACACTCATTGCATGTGAGAAGGAGCTAAGCACAGCATGGATTACAGCAGAACAGGGAGAGCACCTGCTGACCCAAAAGAAGTCAGCCTAGGCAAAAGACTGTTTCATGTGTTGTCCAAGTAGGAGGCAAAGAAACATCAAACAAAAGAACTACGCACACCTTAGTTCACTAACCTCTGGTAATTTCATTTTTCAAAAGAGTGTAGAAAAAATAAATCAAAGATGCCACAGATGCATGAAAATATGATTAGAAAGAATAGTAACTGAGAAGAGTTCAAGTCCACTGCTCCCAGTGGTCATTTTTGGCATAATTGTCAACTTGCTGCTTCTTTTACACGCTTGAATCTACCGTGAAGACTGTATGTACCCTGGATAAAAGTAACAGTCTTCAAAGGGCTATTTCAGTATCAGCTCATATTTTTAACAGAGACATAAGACAGGGGGTATCTTACTAGTGTTGCTGACAGTTTACGTCACTGTAATCTTCTGCCATGACTAAGAATTCTTGAGTGGTGATGTATTGCATATTATGCATTATGCATTTTCTGGCTGTTCGAATGCTAACCTCATAAAGCTGCTGAGTACCAGCCTAACAATGAAGTTCATGTGTCCACACTTGATGCAGACTGTCTGCAGATTGGTGGTTAGAATAGAGAACGTAATGTACCACCTATTCAGTGCCTGACTGCCTACCCCACACCCACACTCCACACACACTCCCAGAATTTCTGGTGAAAATGTAATTTAGTACCAACTAGCCTATCGGTGTAGTGTAGCAGAGCAGACAGAAATAGCAACAAAGGTCAATGTAGCATAAAATTGACATCAGATTGCATAATGTGGAAACTGTAATGAGGTGATCTTTTTCGAGGAACGCTGTGATTTTTTTCCCCCTTTCTTTTTAAACAGACTAGAGAAGGAAAAGGAGGATGCATATTTAAAGGGATAACGCAGGCATGACCCCTCTTTTAATAAACTCTATAAAAGTATGCACTTTTAGTTTTACATTCCACAAAATAATTTATTTTGCAGAATGAGCTACATTTTCTTAGTTCTGGTTATAAAATATATTCTCTCTTAATTGCTGACCTGCTTGTGTGTGCCCCAAGTTTGTACAGCTGGTTGATTAACGATGGCCTTTTGTGAGCTCACCTAATCTGGAGCTCATATCCCGTGGCCCTTTATGAGAAATAGCGCATCATAAACCAGGCTGCAGCCGCACCTGGTGGCTAAACATGTACGGCTGGATACTATGATATCATCATATAATTATTTTTGACTGCATATGACACAAAACAAACACAAAAAACCTCTCCTCAACCACAAAACACACCTGTTGCTTGCAGTGAATCCACCTCTATGTTTTAATTGATATATACTTTACCACATCTACACTGAATGCAAACACACCTATGTGGTGAGCTGTTGTAGAAATAATTAGTCAAGCAGCTTAGGATGTTTTTAAGGGCAGCTATACTTTCAGATCCAGCAGGCATGAAGCAGCATTAGGATTTGCTTTGCACATTTCTGGCAGACAAAAGGCTCACACTCTCCCTTTGGCCTTGTTTTAGTGCTTATTTACCTTCAAATGGAGTTACTGTGGGGGTTAATTAGAGCATTCAGAATTATTAAAGAGAGTGTACATGTTGTGTGGAAAAACTTCTCTTTGTTCTGCATGTAGCAGCTGGGTTGGAAAGTATGAAACCTTTGATATTGTACTCTGACCATTAATCATTGATGTGTACAAAATAAATACTGTTATTTTGTTTAGTTTCCCACCTTTCATTGTTTTACATTATTGAAAATTCTGTCTATGTCTAAGGTTTTTTCAGTTTTGATTTTACTTAATACTTTGGGGAAACTTACATTTTTAAGGAAATCTTCCTAATTTGTCTTTATTGAAAAATAGCCTTCTTTGATAAATCAAAATCTCAGCAGAGGTTTTTTTGTATATTTTATAAATATATACATAACAGCCATGCTTCTAAGTGAAAAGACATAAAACTGAAAGATTTTCAAATAATATAAACCTTGTTAGTTAAGCATGTTGAGTTTACATGTAGTGAAAACATAATTTAGAAATTTGCTATATTTACCTGAAAATGGTACTTCTTAATGATCTTACAATGCCAGAGAGACTTTTTGAAGTGAAGTTAGGTATTTATGGCTCAGTAAATGACAGTCGCAATTTAATACTGTTTCTCAATGTATAAATGTAAGAATTTGCAAAAGGTAGTGATATTACCACCTACTAAAGAGCAACAAGCAAGTGTCCCTATAAACTCATTGGTCACTTTATTAAGTACACATTGCTTGTATCTGGTTGGACTGGACCCCTTTTGCTTTCCTGCCTTAATTGCTCATGGCACAAATTAGACAAGGTGCTAGAAACAAAGTTTTTGGTCCATGTTGATAAGATGGCATCACACAGTTACTGCAGATTCATCAGCAGCAGATACAGATCTCTTGTTCCACTGCTTCCCAGAGGTACTTTATTGGATAGAATTCTGATGACTGTTGAGACCATTTGAGAACTTACTGTTTGGGAAGCAGCCATCAGAAGATGTGTACACTGTGGTCATAAAAGGGTGGACATGGACAGGAACAACACTCAGACAGGCTGTGACATTTGAACAATGCTCAGTTGGTTCTGAGGATCTCCATGAAGTGTACCAAGAAAAGCCCCCACTGTTAACTTGAAGTGTTCATTAAGGCAGGATGTATCCATGCTTTTATGGAATAGTCCAGAAAACAAATCAGAAAAAAAGGATTTAAAGGGGGGGATTTTCGTACTACTTTCACTTTCTGTGTTTTCACCCAACCACTACATTTAATTTCCAGAAATTTACCAAATGTAGCTGCCAACTCCTCACTAAAGATAATCCCTCTGATCATGATTCTGTGGAGACTGAACTAAACATCAATATATCTTACACTGGATAAATCGCCCCCTTCCCTTCTCAGTCAAGTGTCTCCTCTCTGACAAACAGATGTTCTCTGCTCTAAAGCAGCTTATAAGACAGCATATTGCTCCACAGAAGACATGCCTACAGTACCTTGGCGTTTTTAACACGATGCACCAGCTTGTTGATTCACTCTTTACTCTGTTACTCTGTCTTGCCTTGTATTTAGTTACCCCATTCTGTTAGTTTGATTCTATTCACCTGTGCCTTGTTTTGCCTCGCCCTGATTACCTAATCTGTCTATTTAAACTGTCAGTCTGCTTGTGTTGGATGTGGCGTTTAGTGTGAAGCAGGATTTTGGCATGATGGCGGAAAGAACCTATTATGTCCAAGTTGTTAAACTGCACCTAAAAGTACCACGTGCGTGTTTTCATTTGGTGATTTAGAAGCTGTATAAAATGTTGTTGCTATATTTGATTCTTATGTGCTGTTTAGTCTCTATTACACTGCTGGAACTGCAACTACTGGACCACAGAATGAGCATCAATAATACCTGTTCAATCAATAAAATTAATTTTATCAGGCCTTGGGACAGTAACTTTAAATATTTAAATTGATATGGTTTAAAGTTTCAATGGTCTAATGTGCAGCCATCACCTAAAAAGTAAACAGGAGTACTGGGAGTGCACCCGGGTATACAGAAAAAATTATCTGCAACTAAAATGTTTATTTTATCGCTCTGTGGGCTAAATCACCAGATTAAAGATTTGCTGCAGCCTTCCATTTGTCCTTTTTGTAACCATATTGCATTTACTGTTAGATTTTTTAAATGTTTTTTAAAGATCATGTTCTCTGGTGGAAAAATCGTATGACCTGTGAAAAAGACCCTTTTACATTGGTTAGATGCTGCCAAGACCACCGCTTTCATGTGAATGAGCAGGAGAAACCCTGAGATGGCTTCAAAAGTTCTGCCAAATTTTTCTTGACTTCATTTTTTTCTTTTTTCTTTTTTTTTAAGAGCTTTTCCCTTAGGAGCCTGATGAGGTGCTTCCCATATTCCCTTGCCAGTGTGATTGTTGCATGTTTTGCCTCCTCCTGGAGGATCTGCTTAGCATATTTAATAATGGTATCACTGGGGTCCTTTTTTACAGTGAAGTTTAGAATATGGGCAATACAGATGGAGCTGCAGTCCCCTACCACAGGCAGTTATATTGGATGCTCCATCAGTTACAAGGCACGTGTGATGTTATTCCCCATTTCTCCCTGAGGGATCACACAAGCTAAATTTCTTTCTATGTGTGTCCATTAAAGCTGACTGGATACTGGAATGTTTCCCATCCACAGAATGGCAGGTCACAACCGGCATCCATGTTAATGGATGTCCACATATCTGCTGTTACCCTAATTGTTTCTACATTGGCTTTCCTTTTCTCAACCTGGAATTCTTTCCCACAACCACTGCCTTCACAGCCTAAAGGATGGGGGAAAAAGAAGAAAAAAAAACCCAGGTTGGATCCAGTTTTGACACAAATTCCTTATATCCTGTGCCCTCCAATATGCTGAGAGGCTAGTTGTCTTTGATAATCATTAATACCAAGGTCTCATTCAGGTCCTTCTTTCTGGTCACTAGTCAGTCTTTTTTATAATGTAGTATAGTAATAATAGATTATGGTATTATAGTATTATTATTGATAGAACTAATATAGTATTAGTTCTGTCAATTCCATTATTATAGTTGATAACAAAATGCAGTTGTGTCACCCACACCAACAAAGTGACAACAGTAAGCTACAAAGTTGATCGATTGCGATAGATGTGTATTCATAAATTCATAAATACTCGAACCACTTCCTGAACCAGCGAGACTTCAAACATCAGTGACAACACTCGAAAACACAAGAGTCGATACGCGCTTCACTAAAAGCTTCCAGGATTTACCAACGTTCGGAAGCAGCGGTGCGGTTTGACCAATTACTAGTGTTTACCCTTTCTCAGGTTACTTCTAATGGGCTTTATGATTTTATTTTGAATTTTTCCACCTTCCAATTAAAGGTGTGTTTTCAGTTTATTCAGTCTGTGTTTAGTCTGCATTTGGGTCATAAATCCTGCATTTCATGACACATTGCAAGCAAAACCTATAACAGAAGCAAAGTTATGTGCAAATTAACCAAAGAGTTGATTGTCTTTGTATTTTGGTTTGACCACACTGACACTGATCACAGTGGGGAGGACAAAATATGTAGAGCCATGTTTGTAAATGAGGCCCTCATTACTTTCTGTTCTCATTCAGGCCAGTGTCCCCCACTCCTCCTCTTTGTCGTCTTCTCTCACTTCATTTTTCTCTCTCTGTTGCTCCATCTCTTTTCTTTAGAGAAAATAAAACTGGGTCACAGCTTCCTTCCTCCTGCTCCTCCACCTCCTCAGTGGCTTTAATGGAATAAATAGAAAAAAAGAGGCTGAGTTAATGCAGTGCTGGTGGATGTATGGATGCAGTAAAGCTATGGTGCTCTACACACACACTAGAGATGTAATCCCAGACACTTAAAATATATCTCTGCTCTCTCAGAGCGTCTTATCCACTATTGTCTGCCTTTTTTTTCCTGTACAAGGTGCATCTCACCACTGCTTTTCTTCCTGCTACGTCTTTATCTAACACTTCAGAGGTTCCAGCATGGACTGCCTACCGCCACAGCTCAATAGTTCTGTCAAGCTCACCTTTTTAATGTGGGAAGATGTCAGTCTTCCTTCGCTCTCTCGCACACATACAAAGGATCAGCTACTTATATATGCTACAATATCTTCAACAGCGGTGGAATCAGCATAACAGTACTGTCATAATACTAAGTGTTGGGCATAGCAATGATGTCTTATGATGTCTTAGTACATTGTAACACAACAGATGCTAAAGTATGAATGATTCAAAGCATCTGACCATTATATATCAGCATGACTGTCAACCTGGTTTATTTGGGATTAAACGCAAGTTCCTGTTAGAAGGAATAGCTTAGATTTATCAACAATTTCATCATCATTGAAGTATTCTCAAGATATGCAAGAATTTAAACATATCGTTCATTTATGTTTATCCAACTACAAGTAAATATCAGTGCATATTTATGCATACAGACTAAATTAACTTTAATGTCCTCTGTATACAGAGTGTTGATGACCTCAGTATTTTTCAGTGTTTTTCCCTGAGAGCCAGAGGCTGCTGTGAAAGGATTAGACGATTAGAAAGACAACACTCTGAGATCGGCTGGCAGGCTTCATCAGATAAACATGTTTAGAGCAAACAAAAGTGTCGTAACATTGCCGGACCACTTTGATCCCCTCGTACTTCCTGCCAAGGCTACAAGAATCTCGCTTACATCTTCAGATGCCTGTCTCACTATCAAAGCCTTGTCAGATGCGGGGGCTCGTTTCTCAGGACTGCCCCAGCTATTCTTAGATTAATTACTTTACAACCCCTCTGAGGGCCAAGAGGTTCTGTATGCCCCGGAGCTTTCAACACTTCTCTGACAACATGCACATGTAGACTCTTAGCCTTGGACAACACGTCCTATGGTCACATAATATGACAATATTTAATCAAAGTGTGTGTGCGTGCGTGCGTGCGTGCGTGCGTGCGTGTGTGTGTGTGTGTGTGAGAAAGGGGTGAAAGGTAGTTGAGCTGAATTGATTTTTGCCCTCCGCTTTGGTTCCAGCTTATATTTGATAATGACAGTGGGTGTACTTTCATTCTGCAGAAACCGCCCTTCACAAAGTACAAAGCTATGATTAGATTTGTTTGTGAAGGACAAAGGGTTTTTTTGTTTTTGTTTTTTCTAAAGGAAGGAGAGGGGAGGGGATACTGTAAAGAGCACCAGGTAAAGTGATGGACAGTAGTAGACCGAATCTACCCACCCTTTCCTCTGTCCTATATCCATTATCATCTATAGCCCACTGTAAATCACCTCTCAGGAGTCTGGGCAAAACTCAAATAGTTACAGTGTAATTTTCTTGAACCCATCCAAACACAATTTTATGCGAATAAACTGATAGCTATGTACGATATAAGCTGTTGTGCTGCATGCAGCTTTTTTTGTTTGTTTGTCCTCCGGTGTGCTGTAGGAGGATATTAGACTGCTTTGAGCAGAGTCTGATCAGATTTACAGTTGAGAGAGGGAATAAGACACATGGGAAATCTAATGTGCTACAGTATTGTGATAACAGACTGCATTCTCAAATTGTTTCACCAAGGTCCTGCAATAACACTCTGTGTAAATATGTCCACGTTGTTTATAGGAGTCATTTTAATGTTTGCATATTTCATTTTCAATGTACCGCAGATAATGCATTATTTATCACCATGCAGCTTTAATTAGACTGATGGCACTCAGCATCCAGTAAAGATTTGACTTTGACATATGTGGGTTGTTTTTGGTTGAATAACTTTGGATTCAACACATGTAATATTACTGTAGAAACATTAACTCGATGCAATGTTTTTATGAAGCAAGTGTCAACTTGTTACAAACATCATAATTCTAAGGATCAGAATGGTGACTTTGATGTGTCCAGTGCTGATGCTGACTGAGCCTTTTCAGGCCAAGATTTTTGACAGATAAAGAAAGTCTCTGTATTGCATTATTTAAGCATAAGTGCCTGGTCTGAAAATATTATTCAATTTCACACACTAAAAGAATTCAAAGAGAATATTATGAATGTTGTTTCATTTCAAAGCTTTTGCGCTTCCATTTTACATTTGGAAAGAAAAGAACCATGTTTCAAGCTTCCTGAGAATTTCCTTGGTTTTGTCAGAGTGTCTTTTGTTATGTTCCCAATGTCCAGAGCTTTTGTTTTTGTGGGTGCCAGATGCTATAAAATGCTGAATGCCCTTGTCAATCTCTGGAGGTGCCCAGATAGACCATAATGATCTGGCAGTTGTCCAAGACAGCCAGAACACACGAGAAGGCACAGCTAATGATACTGCAGGTTGGAACTGGTCGTCTTCTCACTTTATCTCATCCTATAACAAGCATATAGCAGCTTGTGTAGTGCACTATTGAGTACTGCAGTGAGAAAAGTGTGGCAGTTTGAGTGCTTTTCTAGTGGCCAGTAACTGAACTGACTTGATGTAGGGACCACACAGAGTACTGCAACTTTTGGCTTCAGTGTGTGACATACACCATTCTGATATTTTTTATTTTTTTGGTATATAATTGCATTTATCTAATCCTCATCCAGTGGAGGTTTTGGACACACAAGCTCAGAATAAGCAGAACTCGAGGGTCTATCAAAAATGTATAGAAGTATGTGGAAATCCCTTAGGCTACGTTCACACTGCAGGTGAAAGCGCATTAAATCAGACTTTTTTGACTCTATGCGACCCATATCCGATCATGGTATGACAGTTTGAACGGCACAAATCCAATATTTTCAAATCCAACCTAGGTTACTTTCGTATGTGTATGTATGTATGTACTGAATCCGATACATATCTGATGTTTTAGAAAGCAACTGGTGTTTGAATGGTCATGTCGCATTAAATCCGTCTTTTACGTCACTGACACAAGGTTGAACTGAACACAAACCAACCCCACCACTCCTGGTTCCGACTCCGTGTCCATATATAACTCTGCACGGAGGTAGCAGCCACTGCTCCAAACAAGGCCATTGTTAAAGCACGGGCTCTCTTTTTTCCCAGTGTCCTTCTTTCTCTAATTAATTTGTCAAAATTCTGTCAGTTATGACTGTGCAGAAATTGATAGACTGCTGAAACAACACCTACTAGCTCTGTAGCCGCCATTTTTACTTCCGTAAACAGAGCGCGTTGTGTGTGACGTCTTCTTTTGCGCATGCGAGCCGCTTTGAGGGCCGTGAACCGTTCACACTAGAGCGCATTTGCTGTCACATTTTATTTGTAGTGTGAACAACAAGACAAAAAAATAGGATTTAATCAAAAAATTGGAATTGAGCATTAAGACCTGCAGTGTGAACGTAGCCTTAAATGCTCTCTTCATGTATTTATTTGCAGTGAAAGAATTCATTTGACTACATTTGACTTTGAAATTTTCCACTTGCATCTTGTTTCATATATGTTGCATGCGTATAGGTATAAGAATCAGACAAAACAGCTCTAGTCCTGTGTGTTGTATTCTGTGATACAACACAGAGTAATGAAATTTGAAAAGGAATCAGACAACCTTGTTGCCAGACTGCAGATATAATATAAAAAAAAAATCCCTTTCAAAACACTAATGCAAAGGGGAACTCATTGCCTAATGTGATTTAGCAAAATTAAAATTTTTGTATGGGTGGAGACAGAAAGTCACACCTGACCAGCATATTGTCTTCCACATGCCTCTTGCAAAATAACGTTCTTTAAGACATTGGACATATTTTGCAAACTTTGTTTGTAGTTAAGCTTAGGTTTACATTCTGTAGACTGTAGCTTTTTATAGAATAAACTATACAGGCATAAGAGTAGTATCAAAAAGAAACTTGGTAATTTACGGTAACTGCAAAAGAGGTTTTATAATCTGCAAAAAGTATTGTGACAGTGCTGGTGTTATTTCTTACTAATCGAAAGATGTCTAGATTGAAGCATAAAACAGGCACCTTGCTTAAAAGATAAACCAGTGTTTTGCCTACACTTAAAGCTTCAAACCAATTTTAAATTGTACCTTTAGTCATTTTGTTATTAGCAACCTGTTGCAAAAATGCATTAATTGTTCCAAATTCTTTAGCTAACCCTACAAAAAATGCCAGAGATGACACAGGATGAGAGGCACATAACAATATTTTTACACCAACAAGGTGATTTGGAAGTAGGGGTCGGTTTTTATAATCGATTTATCAATTAAAATCCATTCTGGCTTGGATAACGTGAAATCGATTCATTAAAATCCTGAATCGATTTTTTAATATAAATTTATTTTGCCCGAAACGCCAGAATCTCAGGTGAAACCTTACAAAATTTCAACAACCACCAAACAACTAAGACAGTAAATGAGAGCAGGTACACGGCTTCTGCACAAAGAAGTTCAGAATCAGTGAGATGTCGCCTTTCTCACCTGACAGCACGGACACGGTCGCTGAAAGCCGACAGCTCGCTGATTCTGATGTTTTGGCGGGTCCGCGCTTTGTGTTTACACCCTTTTTGCGTTGATTCTAAAGCTGTTAGTTTTATCTCTCTCCAAACAATATTGACTGAACCATCAGCAAAAGAAGATCCAAACTACGCTTCACATAAAAATTGTCATGAATTCCCTCTGACTTTTACTGTTTTGCTTCTACCACAATAAAATCACACTTCATGCACAGCTCTCTCTCTTGCTCTCTCTCTCTGTACTTCAAGAACAGTTTCCCGTCTAAAAATCTGTTTTCTGCATTATTCGCTTGCTTATTATGCACAAGTCTACCGTTGTTTACAGCGCTGTCGGCCGCTGTTTTTTTTTCTTTTACTTACTTCCGAAAAGAAAACCTAATTTCTGCCGTTCAAATGTTCCCCATCAGTTCAATACTGAACAAATTTAAACTTTTTAAAATACTGCAAAATGTAAAACGCTCAGCTGTGTCTCTAATAAAACCGCTGTAACTTCAGAGGTGATGTTCATGTGTTGATTAATGGTTTTCTTTTGTTTTTGATCTGCCGCAGAATATTTTTATAAAATCCCAGGACAGGAAAATCACCTTCATGTTTTTCTGTGTTTTGTCTTCAGCTACTTTTACACAAAGGCATCTGCTGTGATGCTTACACCTTTGATAAAGTCTTGCATGAGTCAGCTTCCTTTTATAGATACAAAAATATGTAAATCTACTGATCTGAATTATAATATTTCTGACTGTCAAAATTTCGCAGATTCAAATCGAATTGAATCGAATCGAACTGAATCGAATCAAATTGAATCGAATTGTGGATCGATTCGTGACCTTGTGAATCGGAATCGAATCGATTCTAGAAATCAGTGACGATACCCAGCCCTATTTGGAAGTAGAAGGGTGCCTGTCAAAAAGCCTCTCTTATTGAACGTAAATGGGAAGGAAAGGCTGAGGTATTCTAAATTATACAACAACTGGATTGAAAATCAGTGGTAACAGATGTAATGTAGTGAGTGGCTGTAGCCCTCTGTAAAACATATTGAGGGAACAAAAAGCAGCCAATATGCAAAGAAGAGTTTTCAGTGGAGAAGTATTCCTGAAAACTAGAGAGCTGAGGCAGTGTTGAAGAATAAGGGTGGTCGTACTTAAAATATTGACTTTCAAGCTTGTTAGAACAGTACAAACTCTATTTCTGTTTTATAGACTCTATTTCGATTTATTTGTGCACATTTCAATAAATCTCTACATCATGGGGCTCGAGACCTTTGTACAGTACTCTAATTCTAAATCTTAGTGCAGAGAGCAAGTATTTTTATTCCCAGGCGTAATATGTTTCCTTTGTCTTTCATTTGCTCCTTAAATTTTTTAGAGGTCTGTGCTCTTCTAGTCACCTCAAGCTTTCACTCCTCTCCTTTCCATCCATTCCACTTTTTTTTGTTGTTGTTGTTGTTGTTGACACAATGTCACTGTGCCAGAAGCCCTGCTTGGAAATATAATTGAATTTCTTTTGACAATGGCCTGTCATCATCAAACATATTTTGAGTATGTGCTACCCCGCTTTATTAGTAGGCTTCTGAGCAGAATGGACCTTAGTAAAGATCTATTTAAGATACACATAAAAAAAAGACATAAAAAGACTGATAATTTAATTTGAACCCTTTGAAATAACAAATTTTTAAAGGATTTTTTTGAAACAGAATGGCTAAATTTACATTTTAAAGGTAATTAATTAGCAGCAGTGCTTCTCCGGGAAACAAAATTGCAGATACACACAATTGAATTTACACATTTCTATCTCACATGCATGTAATCAGGCACAGACAACAAGTACAATTTCAGAAAATGTATGACTGATACCGTACATCTGCATAGAGGCGTAAAAGCCTTTTATTTGTCAATTTTCCCTCACCTTCTTTCCACACTACTGAACTGCCCACAACCTCGCAGATGCTGCAGAGTCTTGTTTTATGTTTTTTACAACGTTGATGGTTTCCTGCAATGCCCACAGCTCTTGTGAATTTTTACACTCCCTCACATTCACAAGAACCCAGAGGAAGGCTCACAAATTTAGGTAACGTAGTTTTTGATCCACTCAGTATTGCTCTGTTCCTCACTGAGTGCACCTTCCATATAATACCTAAAGAGCTCCTTTTGGCAGTGTCTGATTGTTGTATGGGTTTGTGCTAATCCAATAAAAGGCCCTGTTTGTAGACAAAATACTGTTAAGCTGTCAGCAAGCCATGCTGTTTAAGATTGTGTTTTTAGGTGGCTGAGTGAATCAGCAGTACATGCACAGAATAGTGCCCGCAGGAAATTTGAATTCCATCAATGAGACTTTGGTTTCGCTGGGGACGAGGTCACTGAGGCAGTTAAACAATTCCTTGGTGTGGGTGGAAAAGGTCCGCCCTGGGCTTCTGAAGGCTCTGGATGTTGTAGGGCTATCTTGGTTGACATGCCTCTGCAATGTTGCGTGGAGATCAGGGGCGGTACCTCTGATTTGGCATCTTTAAGAAGGGGGACCGGAGGGTGTGTTCCAACTGTAGGGGGATCACGCGCCTCAGCCTCCCTGGGAAAGTCTCACACTGGAACGGTTCGTAGCCGAATGTGAAGTGGTGGGAATAAGAATCAGCACCTCCAAATCTGAGGCTTGGGCTGTTCGATATAACGATATATATCGGATGACGATATAAAAACGTCTATCGTTTCATTTTACGCTATCGTTTGTTTCGTGGTGTCGCAAAATAAACTGTTTACGGCAATATTTTTTCATCGTTTTGATGGTCACTGTAGTGGCTATATTAATTTCTTAAAGTTCTCTCTTTCTCTTATATTTTATATAACCACACTACGGACAAGCGCCTGTTTTTATGCGTTGTGGTTACCAACAACGACGGTAACAGCGTCGCGTGTCCGCTTGTTTATGTTTCACATAAACTTTTCACAATAAAGCTCAAGATCCTGTTGAGACTTTTCAAAATAAACTGAATCACGTGAAAGAGCAGATTATTTACGGATGAGAAGTGAAAAAGAGCCACCAGGTGCTAAAAAATAAACCGTAGACTCAAACGTTAGAACAGGCTTTCCCCCGCAGCACGCTGTGTAATAAATACTCACAAAGAAAACGGCGGCCTTTACAACTTATGTCTAAAAATGTATAGTTTCATGCATCGGTTAAAACACTCGACTCCAGCTACACGACGCGCAGCTGGAAACACTTCCCGCAAGTCGAGCTGCCCGAGATTCACAGAATTTACAGAAAATGTTACATTTTTGTGATTTATATCGTTATTGGTACGATAGAATTCTTATATCGGGATATGAGATTTTGGTCATATCGCACAGCCCTATCTGAGGCCATGGTCCTCAGCCTGAAAAGGGTGGCATGCCCACTCTGGGTCAGCGACGAGTTCTTGGCCAAAGTGGAGGAGTTTAAGTATCTCGGTTTCTTGTTCACGAGTGACTGCAGAAGGGAGCGGAAGCTGTATCGGTCTTTTGTGGTGAAGAGAAGCTGAGTGTAAAAGCGAAGATCTCTATTTACCGGTCAATCTATGTCCCTGCCCTCACCTTTGGTCACGAGCTGTGGGTAGTGACCAAAAGAGAGAGATTGCGGATACAAGCCGCGAAAATGAGCTTCCTCCAAAGGGTGGCTGGCCTCTCCAGAAGGAGGCTCCGGGGCATACTCAGGACACATTGGAGAGATTGTATCTCTCGGCTGGCCTGGGAATGTCTTGGTGTTCACCCGCACAAGCTGGAGGAGGTGGCTGGGGAGAAGGAGGTCTGGGCGTCTCTGTTTAGGCTGTTGCCCCACGACCCAGCCCCAGATAAGCGGAAGCAGATGGATGGATGGATGGATGGATGATACCAATTTCTTTATTCTTTTGGAAATATAAGTACACCCTTAATGCAAGTGTGACCATCTCTATCAAAGTGGAAGTATAGGCAGTTTGCTTCTCTTCTCTCTGAGTGAGCATCCCAGCAAATTCTACCCTAGGACAAACCAATAAATGCTCAGAGAAATTGAACAAAAAGCCCCAAAGGCTACATCTCAGACACTACAGGCCTTAGTTAGGTGTTGAATGCATGCAAGTTCATGACAGTATAATTAGAAAAAGACCTGTAAGTGTTGTTTGGAAGTAGGAGAAAGCCTTTTCTCTTTAAAAAGAACATGGAAGCATAGCTTAGGTTTTCAAACCTGCATCTGAACAAACCGAAAGTCTTCTGGAACAATGTCCTTTGGACAAACTGTGCATTTAATGCACAGCGCCACACTTGGCAAAAAGCAAACAGCAAATCGGCAAAAACACCACAAGCCACCTGTCAAGCACGGTAGTGAAGGGGTGGTAGTTTGAGCTTATTTCGCAGCCACAGGACCTGAGCACTTGCAGTCATTTGACTGCAAGGTGCCGGTAACTGGTTTAGTGCATTTGAGCCTGCAATACAAATTTATTTAGAGGAGCTCCATTTCAAGGTCAGTGTTGGCAAACAAAGTATTACATCCATCAGTGATGTAAAACAACGAATTACTCAAATTTACAGTTGGCTGAATGTCTACTTTGTTGCCCGATCAAAAATATTACAGAGATTTGGCAGACTGTTTGACAGCATCAGCTGATTTGATGCAAATATGTTTTTGCTTCAGTCAGCCAACACGAACATCAGTGTGTGAGTTAATGCAGTGAATTTTGCCCAGGTGACTTGTAAAGCTGCACAGAGGTAGATTAGTAATATCTTTTCATAACCTCACCACACTGTCCCATTTATGAGTCTACTTGATGGTGCTAGTTTGGGCTGATTAAATATTGCATGTAAACAGCTGCAGTAGTGAAGCACTTCGGCCTGGTTTATTTAGACTGGAGCTGTGGCATGAACTGAGCAGTGACAGCTTAAACAGACCACCTGACATCAAAAAGGGTGCACTGGATAGGTGCTATAGAGTCAAGTATGTTTTGTGATAATGTAGGAGCACTGTGTGGTGTGCCTTACCTCATTTGTCAAGTAGACTGTTTTGTTAACCATTGACTCTATTTAACACACAGTAATCAAGGATCTCACAAGGAAATGCATTTCTTGAAAAGAACTGCACAAAGCTGAAAGCCACAGCTTTGCTTTTCTGGAGTTCAAAGACTTAGTGGTAACAGACTATGATCCTTATGTAATGGTTGCTTTCTTTACTTTTCTCAACAGGTAAGATGGTGTCCATTCAAAAGTACTAAAGTGGCATCCACACTGTAAGTGATTCGCTTGTCATGTACCGATTTAAAGCTAACAGTTGGTTGCTTTCAAGGCTCTGGTTGTCTAGGTATCCCTCCAGTGTGTTTTCTACTAGGTGTCCTGCACTCTCATTAGTAGTTCCTCAATTGCGCTTCTGCAAGTTGAGAAAAGTTTATCTCCTTATCTCCACTAGCTTCCTGCCCATGTCATGATACTAACATTTATTTTGCTCATAGTTGCTTGGAGATGCCAAATTTTATTTGCTTCCTATGGCTCCCATGTTTCTGTGAATCACTTCCAGTGTGTGTAGAGCTTAATGGCTGGTAAAGGGTAGAATGAGGTTCTGGATGGGGTCTTGGTGGAGATCTATGGAAACTTCAGGATCACTTCTAAGATTGGATAAATATTATCAATTTGTTTTGTGGTTGTGGATACAGCATCATATTAATATAGAGCGCACCACAGCCAAATACCACAGTGTGTATAGCTTATGATAATTTGCCATATGTGTCCCCATATTGGCCTTAATAATAAAAAATCCAATTCTTAAGTAGACATTAAACTCGATTGCTGACATTGCTGTAATTTAACAAATGTTTGGTAACTACAACACAAAATTAAGTTAACTATCCATCCAGACAGCTGTAATGGTCAGTTGCTGCTGACTAAATGATGGGCCACCAGTTAAGTGTTGCAGGACAGGATATTTGGATGTCTACAGGAGTATAGTCCCACAATACATTTCCATATAGCAGACATGCATGAACTGGAGTTCTTTACCTGGATTGTGGATGCAGTGGGATCAGTGTTCATGTCATGTCATGTACCCACATTGGCAAAGTATCATTATTACATTAAAAAAAATGCCCCTGTCGTTAATAATCCATGAGTTACTTCCACTCCCTTTAAAAAAAACTAGAAAACCTCTGCCTCATCATTCACTTGAAAAATCAAAGAAAATAAAAATTTCATGCACATGGACCACATTCTTTGAGCAATTACTTAATAAATCTGTTTGAGTGTAAATGAAGTAGAGATGAGCAAGTCATTGAGGACACTCCTGAATCACCTGAAGGTTTCTGTTAAGGTTTTACTTCCATTGGTATTATAATTTAATTTTGTGAAGGTCTCCTGTTGTTACAAACTCCTGGCTACGATGTAGTAATGATCAAAAACAGAGAAATGTATCTGTACACCGAACTCGGTGATGCAATTTATTGTCAAGCTTCAAGGTATTGCTTCTGTGTCAAGGTAATTGTACCTTGACAATACCAGTTTTGTTCTAGACATTGGTAATAAATTTATTCATTGAAGCTGAGCATGCAGTTGTATTTTTTTCTCCTTCTCTTTTTGTTGAAATCCATTCTGTGCATCAGCGCTACTATGACTAAAACCAAGATTAATTGCTTTCATATCTCTAGTGTAGAATCACAACCACTGGAACACACAAAGAAGCACGCGCACACACACACACACACACACACACACACACACACACACACATACAGTGTGTCTTCCTACTACACACATTTCTGCTCAAAGTACAGCGTGTACCAGATCAAAATAAATCTGCATGGATCAAAATGAGACTGGTTTAATTGACAGTGAGGCTTCAGTGCTCTGCAGCCACCATACGACATGCAGGTTCTCTCAGCTGGAACCAAGCATCTCTCCACTGAGAGAAATAAAAGAAAAAAATCTAAAAGGAAAAATGCCCTTTTTAGCTGCATTTGTGCAGAGCAGATAGGGAGGAATGTGTATGCTCTTGTGCACATATAAGAGTTGCTGAAACTATGTATGTGCTTCAGCGAAAATTACCCTTTGTACATAGCATAACTGCACACAGATGATTTTGATAGAGCTTGCTCATCCCTTGTAGGAAATGGAGCATCTATTTGCATGTGACACTGAAGTAGGGAGAGAGTGTGGCGGCTTATTACAAAGCTGAAAGTAGGAGAATCCAATGCGTAATACTCTTGTGTGGACAGAAAACAAGGCTACTATCTCTCTGTCTCATGGGTGCGATGTGAAAAGAGAGGCGAGGGGGGAGATGGATATGGAAGAAATCATACTACTGCTTTACTATGCAACCAGTTTGGCGGCTAAAATGACTGAGCAACATCATCTGAGCCGGGAATAGTCAGTATTTTAAGATAGGGTGAGACTGACATCAGAAGTGACAAAGGCAGGAAAAAGAGAGAAGGAAAGGAAGGACGGAGAACAAGCGTGCAGCTCTGAGGCGTTCCATCATCCACCAAACTCCTGCAGCTTCCCTCTTCCCTCCTCCTCCTCCTGAGAGAAAGAGAGAGAGTGAGCAACAGAGAGAGAGCGAGAGAGTCACGCTTACAAGGCAGCGGAGAAGAGACGTCAAGAGGAGGATCTACAAAGGAAAAAAATCCTTCTCTCTCTTCTCCTTTCTCTCTTCGTGCATCCTACTGGCAGCAAGGAGCGGAGAGGAGTGAAGAGGACCTGGCTTGCAGATTTTCCACGCTGCTTCCCTGCAATTTCTGTGGCTGTATCACAGTGCGTGGAGCGCGGGGAGAGCTGCCGATAGCTTGATCGGTGACATCGCTCCGCAGCAGAAGAGCACCGTAGAGGAGCCAGGATGCTTAACAATCTGACCGACACAGAGGAGGGGGACGGGGGAGCGCAAAGCCAGGGTGAGTGATGGGATGTGTCATGCTGTGACACAAACCCACGAGCAGATACGTGTAAATGGGGGCATTCACATGACAATGCAAGACATGCATATAATGTACATCTGCCCACGCAACCAAGCAGATGGAGAATAAATATATCTACAGCAAATACTTTGCAGATCACACAACATGCACATGCAAGGTGCGTTACAACATCGTACGGTGGACGGCCTGGATGCCTTTTCTACTGCTGCTCTTACTGCAAGGCTGTTGTGACAGGAATAGTAATGGGTTCACTCCGTACGATGATGGTGTGTATTACAGCTTTGTCCAGCACATGCACACATTTTTCTTTTTTTTTTTACTAATATTCACACAAACTCCCGCACAAATAAGCATACACACATGGACTAACAGTACCTAGCATTTTGTGTTGCAGCCGTACAATCATTCATTCATTCTTCATGGCAACATAAATATTCCCATCACATATGGCATCTCTTTAGACAGGCGGTGCACACACAGACACATGCACACACATGTGCACACAAACATACACAATTACTGATACCAAGCCACCATTGCTGCTAATCCCATCACCCCCAGCTGTCAAAATCAACCTTCCATCAAATCCCCATGGCTCAGCCAGGTCCTCAGTCTCTGCAGGCTTTCAAGAGAGAACCTGTAGGTTGCTGGTTTGTGCATTGAGCTGTGTGGTGAGTGCTCTGTTCACCAGAGAGCGCATAGCTTCTCGGGCCCTGGCGAAAAATAAACCTGTTCTTCTAAGTGCCCGTGACAAGCGTTGCACCTTTCAGAAGAGTATTAAATCATGCATTCGGTTTAAATCCCGGGTAACCTCAGTTTATTTTTCATTACTCAAAGTGAGGATAATTCTGCTGTTGCCTATGTAAAACCTGCAAACCAACAGCACTCCTCCTTTCTGTCTGCGAAATGTTACAGATTATTGTAGCTCTGCACACATCTCTCTCTCAAGCCTCGGCTTTTTCCTTTGCTGCCCTCTTTTTCCCCTTTTGCTCTCTATATTTGTCTCAGCTGTGTCCTCACTCTTTCATCTCTCTCATTCTGCATTATGCACAAATCTCCCTGTTGTTGTCAGTCCTGGGCTCTAAGGGATGCACTGGAGAGACAGGTTGCGGATGAGAGAACAGTCACTATGCTTCTTCTCCTACCTGTGAGGGCTTAATGATAAAAATAGACCAGTGCTGGGAACATGAATATTTAACTTAATGCGGGCATCTTGTGTTTTTCTTTTTTTTTTCTTTTTTTTGGTGGGGGGGGATTACAGTGTTGCGCTAAGAGACATGGGCAGCAGTTGTAAGAGGTTAGTGGCCAGTTTGAAGCATGACCCCATTTTTATGTGTGACAAATTGAAACCATCAAGGGCAGTTTACCAAGCATGATGTGAAACCACATAACAGCACATGCATAAGTGTTAACAGCATATGATTACTTGAGAATACTGCTACCGTGCACTCAAAGCTTAAAGCACTGTGAATTTACTGTCAGAATTAGATATCTGTATGTGCATGCGTGTGTTAATGTTCATGTTGAGAACATGCTAATTGAGTGAGTGTGTCATTGCTCATCAACTCTCTAGCCATACATAGATAAAATACTATGAAATGCACAGTCAAAACAGTAGTTTTCACAGGACTCTTTGCAGTCCTTTAAAAGGATAAAAGAGTGCAGAAAGTCCTGCATCCAGGAGGATAAGTAGCAGGCAACTGCTGCTAATCAAATGATCATCACCAAGTGTAACCATCTCTATAAAAGCTGAGGTATTGGGAGTTTGTGTCATTGCGTTAACACACACCTTAATACTCCAGACCAGGAGTGGATGTCCCACTAAATTCCCCACAAGGTCAGACTCTATAATGCTCACAGAAACAGCAAATTATCTAAAGGCTACATCTCAAGTATGGATGTTTGGAAGAGTTGCCAGAAGAAAGTCTCTTCTCTCTAAAAATATTATTGGTATTATAGGACCAATCACCTCATAACAACTGTCAAGCATGGTGGTTAAGAGGTGAATGTGTGGGCTTGTTTTGCAGCCACAGAACTTGGAGAGTTTGCAGTCACTGAGATAACCATGAACTATGTATACCTGTTTTGAATTTGATTTCTCTGATCAAATGTGGATCATGTAAGAGGGCACTGATCCCAAGAGCACCAACAAATCAGAATTACCTAGAAAAAAAGAAGCATAATCAAGGTGTTGTAATTCCCAGTCAAAGTCCAGATTTCAACATGAATAAAATGCTGGGGCAGAACCTCAGCAGAGCTGTGCCTAACTGAAGGTCCACAAATCTCAATGAACTAAGTCAATGTTGTAAAGAGGATTAGGCCAAAATTCCTTCACAATGACATGAGAGAGTCATAAAGTCATACAGAAAATGATTACTTCACGTTATTCCTTCTAAATGTGGTTCCACAAGCTACTGAATCATGAGATGTACTTAGATTTTTTCACATGACTACATGGAGCCCTGTAAAAACTGTATGAGCATAGAGAGATATATAATTTGGAGACTCGTGCAGAGTTGGATAAATGTCTCCCATCACTTAGTCTCAGCGCATCTCTGTTTCTGCCTGTCACTCACCCCTATCTCTACCTTTTTGTCACTTTGCTGTAGGCAGCATCTCTCAGGATAGGGCCTCATTCACACACACGAACACGCGCACACACAAAAATCCATCCTTTTCATCTGAATCATAGCCCTGCTAAGCTAGCTGTTGAACAACGTGAATAACTCTGTTTAGTCATCAGTGCTATGCAGGACAGTTCTTGATATCGGGGCCCTTTTGCCCCATTACAGTAGGAATGTCAGAGGCTGTTGCTGACTGCTGTCCCTCAGCGATGCTGCTGCTCTCCCTCCTTCTCTCAGGGCTGTGTAGTACTGTCCAAGGTGCTGATTTAAAGCCTTTATTACATAGCTGGGTTACAGCCTAGCAGAGTTGCATACAGCACCAGGGCAGAGCTGTTTGTGTTTGTAGGGGTGTATTATTGCACCACAAACCTTATAAACATCAAGGATGAAAGGAATTTACAGATTAGCCGAAGCTAAAAGTAAAAAAAAGAAATTGATGCATGTTGAATCACAAGCACGTTTACTTATTCATAAGTTGTCATACTTCTCTCCCACCACATTGTTAATTATCTGCAGCTTTCTCTCTTTGGAGCAGTGGAGAGGTGGAAGAGGATGGAATGCAATCAAGAGTTGAAGGGGAGGTGAAGTTTTAGTAATCCATTTGCAGCACAGAAATGGTTTAATGGCAGAGCATGCCTTACTTTTGAAGCACAAGAGGGGAAACTGTCACTGTCTGGAACATGGAGTGACGCAAAGAGATGCATTGCAAGTGGAGGGGGTTGAAAAGATGTTCATTTCCCTACTGGCAGGTGTAAAAATGGTGCCGTGTGTGTGTTTTGTTTTTTCTTTTCTTTTGTAGCTCATGTTGAAATGAGTGGTTTAACATATTTAAAACAGTGTGACAAATATCCATCTACCAAATGCTGTAAAGCTTCTGTCATCATAACAGTGATAAGCTATAGTATAAATGATCAGAATGTCAGAGCACTCATTGTTAAAGTGTATTATTAGGGAAAGCGTTTAGTGTTTTCATGCCTGATTTTCTTGTTAGCAAGCGAACATGATGTACCAAATGTTTATTTCTGTCTTTGTTTTTTTTTGTTTTATTATTATTTATGCATTCCAGTTGCTCATTAACATGTCAGTTCATTGTATTTCCTGTGGTTTAAAGAGTGATTGTTTTTGTTATGTGTGCATAATAGAATATTGCTCATGAGGTCTTCCCAGTCTCAGCAGGGCAGCACACAGCTGATAGGTGATGCTGTCTTTTCCACACTTATTTAGAAAAATTTGAAAAAATGTGTCAAAAGTTGTATTAACAAGATCGCTAAAATACTCAATATCAATTATCAGAATCAGAATACTTTATTAATCCCGAAGGAAATTATGGGTTACAGCAGGCAGCACGCTAATGGCGCATGCGCACTTACAAAGGAACCTATAAATTAGAATAGATTTGAAACAAAAGCTAATGTAATGTAAAGCTAATGTGTTTAGACAGTAATAATCACAAAAGCAAGAGGAGACGCAAACATTGCAATAAATATTTGTAGTTGTTACATAAGAATTTTTTTACATAAGAACTGAACAAATGCACATTTTTAAATAAATAAAGAAATGAATGCAACTGATTTCGTGACGTCCTCGGTTTGAATAAATTTCAGCTCAGCAGTAGACTTTAAAAGATCAGCTCGCATTAGGAAATACTAGGCTTGCATTAACAGTGACAGCGTTTTTTAATACGCACTGACGATATCTGCGAAAAGATGCAGCCATTGCGATATCAACCACTAGTTTTATGTTCTACTTTTTAAAAGTTGCAACTATGGCATTTTGGTCAGTGTCCTCCTAAAAAAACATGATTATTTCTGTTGTAAAGTTGGACATTTTAAAATAGGTGTCATTTTACCACAGGAGTGGATATTGACTGGTTTTTGAAATCAGACTCAGCCCTTCTTCTTCTGCCCTGCTTTAACATCCATAATATGGATAATCTAGAACTAAACTGAATTTCGGGGTGTTATGTATGTTACTCCATCTACAGTTTCATCTATTCATCCATTTCTCTATTGACAACTGCAGAATTTAGTGAACTAATTGATTAGTTAATTAGTTAATCAAGTAGTTTTTAAGCGAAAAATGCCACCTGTTGTCTGTTCAGTTTTTTCAGTTAGAAGGAATTTCTTCTTTCCCTTAATGGATGTGATGTGACTGTTGTTGGCTGTTAGAATTTCATAACAAAGTTGTTGTTTTTTAACTATGTTTTGACATTTTGCATAAAGTGATCTAGAGTGATTGAGAGGATAACCAGTAGATTATTTGATAATGAAAAATAGTCATTAACTCCATCTGTCTCCTCTCTGCACCAGTCTGTACTCTTGGTCCAGGCTGTGAATGGGGTTGTAATGATGTTTTAGTTATGGCTGACTGCATAATACTGCAAAACGCTCCCCGGGGCCCTCTCCTAGGGAAGCAGTTGTTGTGCATGCTCAACGTCATTATTCTCTGTCTACCCACTCTGCGACTTGTCTACTGTGAATGGAGAGTAAGAGGAAGCAGAAATGCACTGTAAGTGAGAGAGACTGCTGGCTAATACAGAACCACAGGCACTTGTTACTTGTAAAGGTGGCTCTCTGGGTGCAAATAAAAATACATTTTCAGTAGCTTAGTGCTTAAGTGTGTTATCTCCACATGAGTAAACAGACACATAGCCCTGCTTGCTTGCAGTATAGTATTCGATTGGTCAGGTTAATTACTTAATTGCCATGTCAAGAAGTTAATAACATCGGAGGGAAGCGATGTATGCCGTACCCCTCATTAGACACTTGAGTGTCTTTAGGAAGGAGAAACTTTTAAAATTATACAAAAATACTCTTAACCAATTTATATATTTCCTATAGTTGTTCCCTTTTTTACATACCCATGCTAATTAATCATCGTTTTTATTCCTCTGTGTGCCACCACCATGGTACAAATGACACCTAAAGTCAGACATGGATACATAATAGCTTATGTTAAACTGAATAGGCTTTCTTATGGTTACCATCAGCAGTGGGTGTCCAGACATAGATATTCATTCATTTGGTTTGTCAATTAAAAACCAGGATGCAATCAGTAGTGATTGGTTCTGCTTCCTCAATGCTTGTTGTTGACTCATACCATTCTGGTGAAAAGCTCAGAGAAGTGTGTGCACATGGTGGTCCCATGAGCACACACACCTGCATATTTAAGACTTCACCATAAGTGATTCTCCTCTTGAGTAAACGTAGCTGATGACATAAATACATTCATTAAGTAGAGAGAATGTAATTGTAATATTACATTTCATCAGCACAAATCCCTGTTCAGCAACAAAAACAGCGATGGGAAAATTACAGGCTCCAGCGGACACTGAGGTAAAAGATTTCAAATGGATGAATGGTCCCGGAGAGAAATAGATGGCCGGTTTTATGGAGGGGAATAGGAGGTCACTGTACATGAAGGAAAGGGATGAATCAGCTAATTGAACACAAGAACTGTTATTTTCTCTCTCATCAGTTTCATTAAAATGAACTAGACTGAATGTTACTGGAAAACTCAGATATGTAAGAATAAAGTGAAGTAGGAATAAATAATTGCAAATACAATTTTTAAAGTAGAACATAATGTCCCTAAACATTTAGACATTTTGAAACACTCACAAGCAATAGTTTTATTAGTCTTTTTATAATGCAAAAATCTTTTTGGAGCGTTAGACCCCGGTCACATAGGCCTAGGGAAAAAGTGTGTGTTCTGTGTCTGGTTGGTAAGTAGTTGCCGTGTCACTAGAACTAAACTGGTTGCATAGAGAGATACAGTTTCTGCATCTTGTGAGCGCTTTGGCAGGTTACTGGAATCACCTGTTTTAAGACCCAGACTTTGCAAACACTACTCTCTAGGTGGTAGTGAAGCTGTGAAATGTGCAGCACAAACTGGAAACGTTTGCCATCAAAGTAAATCTTCCACCTTTTGTAATGTTTTTGCTTTGTGTAAGGCACAGCTTTTAATTTGAATGCAAATACTCATTTACAGCACACTTTAACCTACAGCAATCTTGATGTTTGCCAACTGGTCTCCAGGCCTGTGTCACTAAGGTTTTAGGCAAGACTTTGGGAGGTTCCTTAAGCTTCCCTTAAATACAAAGAAGAACTGCAGTTCTTCAGTTAAAACAGCTTCCACGATCACGGTTTAACTGTTTTAATTATAATTGTTCTTCATCACCATCACCCACAATTAATTGAAAATCTTCTTTCCTGAAAAGTTTATTATCGTCAGTTTTGTTGTTTAGGGTTTTTTTTATATGTCGGTGATGTGTTTTCCTCCCCTTTCAGTCAGTCCAAAATCAATGAAGCAACATGAAGATGCTTTTAGCATTCTATTTAGTTTTAGGCTTTCATTTAAGGTCACTGATTTCACTCAAAAATAATATTTAGAGGCATTTGACGCATTCAGTTTTATGGAGCTGAATAACTGCTTTTCACCATTAATACCCCTCTGTTCAGCTAAAGCAAAATGTTCCGATTCACTCTGAGATTTTCAAAGGACCTGCTATAAAATGTTTGAAATACAAAGAAGGATTAGAGGAGATTGATGGGTATACAGCTATAAAAAGGGTATACAGCTGAATAAAACACTTCTTTTTGGTCTTTTTAACACGTTGCATACACTTCCGCAATGTAATGATGATTTAACACTTTGTCTGCAGGCAGAATTTGTTATTAATGGTCAGAGAGATTTGAGACTCTTCTCAGTACATGTAGTTTACTCAACAAAAGAAATCCACTTGGTTCGGGTGCACCAGTGTGGGAATCTGCACACCGCAGATAAAGTAAATCAAAAGCCGACAGTGCACACTCCACACCCCTGAGGGAGTGACACATTCTTGTTTACCTCCGGCTTGTTATTTGAGAACCCAAGTCTTTGATGAGTCTCTCAATTTCCACGTTATCTGACATTAGTGTGAACCAACCTGTGCCAGGAGATGGAACCATAATGAAAAGTCACATATTGATTTACTCTCACTCATATAACTATTTGTGGGGTGTGAGGTAGTGTGTAGTTGAGACCGACCTCAGAAACATGATAGCCTCCTGTGCCGGTAGGACAGCAATCACAGCAGCATTGACTCACTACATAGATTCTTCCGTTTTGTCACTTGAGACCAAATAAAAGCTAAAGAACCCCTGTTACTACATCTGTGTGTGTGTCTGCATGTGTCGCAGCCTGGCTTCATCCCATTTTATCAAGCTGTTTTCTTTTGGCTCGAGAAAGAAAAATAACCAAGTAGATAATGTAGATTTCCATGGTTACAGTCTGACCTGCTGGAAATAATTTAGATATTTGCTAGATGTGCACCCTTTACACCGAAGTTAAATATGACATACAAAATACAGCACATACAGTCACTCATCAGTCAATACATATAAATAAATTTAAGTCACATTGATAAAGAATGCATTATTTCAGGTGATGAGTTTTACTGGTGTATAATTATTTATCTTTCATAGACGACATATTTTGCTCTTTTCAAGCTTACATGTTACCGCTGTTTCATGCCACACTCTTCATCTCCATAACATCCTTTCATCTCCCTTTTTATTGCCTAGGTAACCACCAGCCAACTTAAAAAATGTGCCCACTGTCATGAGCGTACGTGGAGTTTAGTATGGGAGTGTAAACTATGACTGTAAAACATGTGCACAATGTTTTTTTCACACTAATATTGGTGAAACAAAGTCTTATTGGCTGGTTTTAACGTCACCCAAGAGCAGAAAGAAGCTCATTATCATGACAGTGTTAGATGAAGCGAGGGGTGGAAGGATGGACATACATATATGTGTGTATTGGTGTGTGTGGGAGGATTCGCGGTTGCGTGGCATGGCATTGTGCGATTGCTGCATCTTTAAACTAGTAAGCAGCTTAATTTTTTGGTGGGTATGAGTGGGCAGAGGGACTGCAAGGCCAGCAGCGGAGGTTTCTGCAGAACCAAGAAACTCCTTGGATGAAAATCAAACACACAGACTTGTAATTGGGCAGGGGAAGGATGTTGGGGAGGGGCTGAGAGGGGGATCAATCGCTCTCAGGCTGCTTCATGTCCAGGATGGTCATTCTGGCCAGCCACTGGACTCTATTGTACACACACACACACACACACACACACACACACACACACACACACACACACACACACACACACACACACACAGCATGTAGTGTCTGGGCTGGATGGGGACTACTAATGAGGCAGATGGACAGCATTATACTTTGCATAAGAACTTCAATGCACAGATTCTGGTTCTGATCATGCAAATGATAAGCTTAGATGATGTGAAAGCTTTTCACTGATTAATTACTAAACCAGTAATAAGTAATGAAGCTCATAAATGCAGAGGGAATACATTCAAAAAAGGAAAAACAGCAAATTCTGTTGAATTTCCTCTTCTCTTCATTGATTCGCTCATGCTAAATTTGCAGAATTAGGACCCAAATTCAGAATCACAGACAGATTGAAAGTAAAGCTAACCTTTAATTCCAGGCTGAGAGAAATAAAACTGAAACTAGAGACTAAAAAATACTAAGGAAATGCATGAAGATGAAAATGTCAACAATTCAACCAAGCGCTTTATAGAGAATATTGAATTTGAATAATAACCAAGAAAGAGCCCATAACCCTGGGTCCAAAACTGAGGATCATGACACCAACAATAGTAGGAGTATTTTGGAACTGGAGCCACACCGCTTAACAAGGTAGAGGGGGTGTCAGAGGTTAGGGTATCATCATAAGTGTAAGGATAGATGCCGATGTGTCTGTAATACTTTAATGTGCGTAGGTATTTGCTGAAATCAAAGTTTGCTTTTTGAAAATGTAAAATAACAATATTCTAATATTAAACTGCATGTAAAGTGATTGTATTTCACACTTTCTGTATCTAGTTGTACATGGATGACGTGAACACGACTGTGAAAACGCAACATGATTAACCTGTCAGAGCAAAATCAATACACAATAGATTGGAACAGATAGGTGTGGAAAGTAAATGTGCACTATAGTAGCAAAATTGTGATGATTATAATGGCTCTATATTATATATTATTATACTTGACAGGTGGTTTTACTTCTGAGAAAGAAGTTATTTCCTGTTAATCACTAATGAAAGTTGATAGGGAGATTTCCACTGATAGCTGAAATGTCACAGATGCTGCACCTCTCATTCATTGCACATCATGACATCCAGGTCCCTCTGTTTTATAAAGTCTGACACCTATTATAAATCTCCCCATTCGGTTGACTGGCCACATTAAAGCCACATTAAAGCCTAGTGGTCCAGTCTCAATTTTGACTTTAATGGTGACATGGCCGCAAGTGGTGATGGAGTTTTAGTAATACTGTCTTTTCAGGTTTCCCGTTAGCTCTGGGGTCAGCAAACTTTAACACCCAAAGAGCCATTTGGACCCGGTTTCCACGCAAAAGAAAACACTGGGAGTCGCAAATACTTTTTGACATCTAAAATGCAGATAACACTATATATATATATTTTTACTTTTATGCTTTGTGTGACCAACTAAGGTGTGTTTCTTATGAAATCCATGAAGTGCTACAGAGAAAATTACATTTTATTTATGTAATTAACACATTATGAACTCTTAAAGAAATATAACAAAAGGAAAGACACCCAGCTGAACTAAAATGATCCATGTAGCAAACAAAAACTGTTGTGAGCCGCCACCCTTATATCGCCTTTGGGCTTTTGGAGCCTTTTGATCTGGCTTTTGAAAAATAATTGAAAAAAAAAGCACTATGCTGCTAAAAAAATGAAAAATAGATATTTGCAAAATTCTGCCTAAATATGTATTTTACCTGGTTAATGTGTGTGGCGGGGCATGGTCTGCAGCGCCACATCAGCGCCACAGCATAGATATCACAGACGTGATATCTATGCTGTTGTTGGTATGTGTCGGGCTGTGAGCTGAAAAGCTACAGAAACCATGTGTGAAAATGGTCAATAAAGAGATGCTGAAAAGCATGTTATGATATGATATGATATGATATACCTTTGTTAATCCCACAAGTGGAAATTTCATGTTCATGGAAATCGTCGTTTCTGGGCATTAGGGTGCCCAGAGCATCATTAGACGATATTAAAGTTTTTTAGTGGAAATGGTTTGGCAGGGTTTAGGGAAGGGTGGAGGGGATGTGTGTGGAAGTATAATGAAATGCAGAGAGCAGCAGGGAGCCTCAGAAGAACTTCTATCAGCAGCCTTGCCAGTGTTTTTATATTTTTATGTTTTTATTTTCTACATAATTTAAACCATGATGAAGGGATTTGAGGCCTATATTTTTTTTAATCAGAAACCACTATTTTCTTTATTCCAATTTAAAAAATCTAAATTCAGATTTTTGCAACTGCCAAAAATGCAATGAACATTTTTAACAGTAAGCATTGGTTATTATCCGGTTTCCTCTTCATCCATTGCTTGAAGTGACAGATCAATGTACAAGGATGTGGCTGGATTAGGGCCATTATGAATGGGACACAAAGAGCAAGACTATAATTTGAACATTTTCAATAGTGGGGCTATCACTGGAACTGTTTACGAAAATAGCCATTCATTGTAGAAGGAGGACAGCCCCCAAGATCCACCAGGAAAAAAAAAAAGCTGTCCACAGCTAATTCTTTAAAACATGTACACAAAACAAGCTCATTACTTACCATCAACATCAATTAACTGTCTATGGTTCCACATATATATTCTGTGTGCATCTATAAATATCTTACATAATTTGCACCATTGTAACTTTCACAGAAAGATTTCCTCTCAGCAGCCACTCCAATACCATTTAGGTATAGTTTCGCCTTCAGTTAAGAAGATGGTTTCTCCCTGGGTCTATCCATCTTTTTCTAGTTGATAACTGTCAGTCAGAGTGTGTGGGGCTGATATGCCTATATGAATAGTATTTCCCATTTTGCCACGGCCCACAGAGTCTATCGGCATCCTCAATAAATGGAAATAAACCATCTGTCACTTGGCCCACTCCACAAGCGGTGACGTTGTGCCACTTGCCCCCCCCCTCCATCCCATCTTGGCCTTCAATTGGAACCCATTTAACTATTGTAACATAGGAAATGGAAGAACTTAACTGGAGAGCTTTGAGATTGGTGTTGTATGTGCTGCAGCATAAATAAAGAGGATTTCAGAGAATCAGAGGAATCTCAGTGTTTGATGTTTTATGTTTAGCAAGCAGCATTAGAGGGTGTACTGTCTCCATGGATTGCCAATTTACAGAAGTTTAATTTCATTTTTCGGTGCTTGACAAGATCTTTTACTGACTCATCTTGTCTGGTCTTCTTCCTCTCACCCCTAACCGGAGATGGCCGCCCCCTCCCTGAGCCTGGTTCTGCTGAAGGTTTCTTTCTGTTTAAAGGTAGTTTTTCCTTCTCACTGTGACCAAAGTACTTGCTCATAAGGGGTCATGTGATTGTTGGGGTTTTCTGTTTTCTCCGTGTTATTGTATAGTCTTTACCTTCCAATAGAAAGCTCCCTGAGGCAACTGTTGCTGTGATTTGGCGCTATATAAATGAAACCGAGGTACAAAAAGGGGAAAAGTCAATTCCATTCAAATGTAAATTTTCATTGTGCTTCAGTTTGGCTTTGTTTTTTAGGTACAACATGAAGGGTGTATGATAGTTGTAAAATTTGTCAACATCTCTGCACATTATACAGCTTTTGATGGAAGTTGGTATAAATGAAATGAACAACGAATGCAGTGACAATGGTTGTAGTTTGCAGCTTATTTTAATTCATAAAGGGAAAAAAGCCTTTCTCTCTGTTGACAGCATTTCAGTGTCATTGTTGTCTGTTCTCCAAGACAGATTGGAGAAGAAGTTGCCTTTTCTTAATGCTGCATGATGGACGTGACACTTTCATTCAAGACACTTTTTGTTCAGAAGTGCATCTTGACTCACCTGCTAAGCGGCATGAAAGCAATCTGCTTCTTAAATTAGAAGTCCTTATGTTGTTTTTATTTTGCCTTGTAATGATCATGATCCATCAATGGAAGGTTTTCACCTAGCTCCATATATTCTTAGAAAACTTGAAACAGAAAGCTCTGTTTCTGTTTCATGTTTCACCTTTTGTATGGTTTTTTTCAATAGCTGTCAAGTGAAGCCTTTGCCCTCAGATCCATTTGCTCTATGTCCGTCTCTGAGAAAGAGACTTCTGCATGTATGCGCCCATCTGTGAGAGTAAGAGCTTTCTTTGACCTCTCTTCAGTAATCCCTGGACCTCTACTTGCATACTGCTGATCCCTCCTCATTTGCTATCTATCTGCTTCTTCTTTTCCCACCCTGTCATCTTCATCCAGGATGTCTTATTAAACCCAACACGTCCTAATCCCTTCAACCTCCTATTCAGCAGCTGTCTGCCAGATTGGTCATCTGTCAGCTACGGTTTTTGCTTAGTGCAGCCCAGGACCTCGGCTCAGCAGCTCTTTGTCAGTGCTGGGCCTAACCTCAAGAACTTTGTGCTGCCCATTCAAACACAAGCAGTTGTAGTTTGGGTTTTGGGGGTTTCTGATATTTGTGCCATTTAAAAGAAATAGTATGTTTATCCTTTTGAGGGTGAACATAGGGCTGGGCGATATGGCTTAAAATCCATATCGCAGTATAATTTGAAGCATGTGCGGTAACGATATATATCGCAATATATTATTTTCTTTTGTATAACGTATTTTACACATTATAAGGCCCACTCAAAAACCTTTAATTTTCTCAAAAATCAGAGAAAAGTCAGAGTATTACAGCTACCGTAGTCAGGAGCCTTGCGGAGTAATCTGGGTCCAAAACTCCGTCTTCTTCAGGTCCCAAAGTCAAACGAACACTGAGGCATTACTGAGAGTTAAAAACTGTCTAAATTCTTTCATCTTTAATAAAATGATCAGTGTTGCTGCTTTATCGGGTGTAACAATTAAGTTGGACATCCAGGCATCCATGAATACAGAATTTATTAAATTCAACGGAGTTAGAAGTTAGCAGGAAGTTAGCTCGCTAGTTTCCACCTAAACATGATATAGCATGTTCTGACTGAGAGATTAATAAAAAAATTAAAACGTACAGCTCTGCTATCACTTCCAACATAAATGAAGACAGAAAAGTAAACAGCAGTGACCTCTGTAGGGTTACTGAAATTGGACTAGCTGGTATATAATGATGTCCTACATGATCGCTTGCAAAACAGCTATGTTAGCATAACATTAGCACAGTAAAGCTGAAGGATGAACGCTAACCTTTTTCCACTCGATAAAATTTAACGTGAGGATTTCTGGTGGTCAGGGACAAATGCAATTGCATGGCAGGATGTTATAAACGGATCAAACTTCAGTCAGGAGAACAACTGAAATAATCCATCCACAATACAAGGTTAGTCATTAATATACTGCAACAACATGGGAATAGAGCAGCTGCGAGAGAATGCAGCATTAATTAATCAATGGTACAGAAGTGGAGGAAGAACAGTAATTTGCAGATGTTGTTGTGTTTGCAGCCGCTGCAATGCTTTCGACCAAAACAGGCGCAGCTTGTGCTATCGCGGTAGAGCGGTATAGTCAAAATCTCTACCATTGGCCAAATTTATATCGTTTCTACCGTATACTGTTTATACCGCCCACCCCTAGGTGAACATACAGTTTTTGCTGTCTGCTGCATACACTAGGCATGTCTTTTGGGATATCATTGGTGCAGCTTTTCACTCATTTGCCTAATTTCATTAAAGTCGATGATGCAGAAGGAGGGACCAAAGGAGCCTTTGATAGTTGATAAGCACAATGAGAATGACACAGTGATGAGAAAGAGACAGGGGGGCTCATGGGATGGGTTGGTACAATGGTGTGCTCCAGCACATCAAAGAATTCCTCAGCTGATCTGTCAGCCATCTTGTTTAGAGACATCTGCTAAGTTAGTTAACTTTAGAATAACACTGAGTACTTGTTAAGGCAACATGCAATGCCTTGTGGTTTTAATGCAATATCTATTTTTCAGGTCTTTGAACTCTGTCTGAAATTTCCAAAGAGGAGTGAAGCATTTTAGATGTTGAAGTATTTGTCAATCACACAGCAAGAAGTGAAGGACTGACATGACAGCCCCAGTAAAAGAGCCAAAAGCTGCGCATTTTTGGCAAAAAATAATTAGGTCAGCTATACAGTACTTTTATTGTTTCCATTGATTTTTTTTTTCCCTTATGGAGACACTACAGAAAGGTTGTTACAGTTACCATCTGGTGCAGTTTATACCTCTAAACTTCTTTTCTTTTGGTAAATTTCTTTACAAAGACAAATGTTAAATAACATAGCAACTATTCAGATATTATCTTGAGATGTGTAAAAAAGGGTTATGTTCCACAACAAATGGGTTATGTTCCAAACAAACCTTTTACTGAAAATAAATATGGGGCGATCGTGGCTCAAGAGTTGGGAGTTCGCCTTGTAATTGGAAGATTGCCGACACTTCACCCGTTGCCTACTGGTGGTGGTCAGAGGGCCCGGTGGCGCCAGTGTTCGGCAGCCTCGCCTCTGTCAGTGCGCCCCAGGGCAGCTGTGGCTACAATGTAGCTGGGGTCCTTAGGGACTAGTAAAGCGCTATACAAATACAGGCCATTTACCATGAAGTGCTGCATTTTTAACTCTAACATATGAGTAAAACAAGAGTAAAAACATTTCTCATTTATGCATATTAAACTGTTGTATATAAGACCCATGATATATGTCATTGACACTAAAGCCTGCCTGCAAAATACTGCACAAAACCTGTCCAGAAGTCTGTAACATTACTTATCCTTATGGCTCCAGCACTGTCATATCCATAGGAGTTACAAATAACATATTGGCATGAGAAAAAAAATGACAGACAAGATTTATCATACACATATGCTCTGAATAATATTTTCATATAATAGAAAGATAATCTCATTAATTACAAACCATATATTTTGTTTTATTAAAAATCCCTTGCACAGGTAAACCTAGTGTTGCCATTTAATGATTTCCTCTGCTTTTGCTCTTCAAATGGAGGAAACGAGTTAAAAAAAAGTGTGCCTGTGGCTTTATTATTTTACTTCTATGGCAGCTGTCATCCTCTGTTTTGGAGCAGAAAGCAACAGAGAATAATAATCTATGTTCTGTATGTTTTGGGCCTGAAGGCCCAACAAGGCCTATTGGTTCATGTTTGGCCAAATCATGTCTGACTGAATGAGGCCATCAGATTCATATTTGGGATTTAGTGTGGGAGGCTTTACAGTAATGCTTTCATGCTCAGACTACGGTCAGGTAGATCTGTGAACATGCACTTGTTGTTTAAGATGCCCACTGCTCGTGTCATTACTGCAGGCTCACTGCTTATACCGCTGCTCCTCTTTCAACTCATAAATATGGACACAGATGGCATCAAACAAAATATTACGCAAATATCTTTGCAGCCTCCAGGGTTACTAAATCTGAATAGTTTTGTAAACCCCAAAATCACTCAAGGCTCATTTACTAAAAACAACCTCTCTAGCCAGGTCCATCCATACATACATTAGTATAAGTGTTAGTATTAGAATTTGTATGTGTTTATCAGTCTGTACATGTTGCCGCAGTGAAAATCTTTCGCTCAGCTTCGCTGCTGCTGTAGCAACCAGGATCCATCCTGCCTCCATTATTCAACAACGCAAGCAATTGCCTCTAGAAGTGATATAGGCAGAAACATTGTCTCACGCATACAAATGTGAAGGTTAGCATGTCATCCATCCTCAAATGGATCACTTTCTCTGGCAATGAGACAAATCATGGTAGCGGGACTAAAGTGCCCCTCCACCCCCGTGAGTGAATGCATAATGGCACAGTCAGATGGACGTATACTCGACAAGTTATCTGTTCACCAAAAGCATAAGGAGGCAATGACTCTGCTCATTTCTGATAAGAGGCAGAGGAAACGATAGAGAAAGGGACTGCTTGCAACTCCAGCCTTTATCCTTGGCTGCATGGCCAGTTGCTATAGCAACATGACTTTGCATTCCTTTTCACCTGCCGTTTTTGATCAGTTCTCATTCTTGCCTCTCTCTCACCAACCTTCCTTTGTCCTGAAATGCCTCACCACTGCGTCTGACTTACCGTCACTCGTTTAGAGAAGACAGATTCCAGATCTGTCATGCCTGCAATATCAGCTTCTATCACAAGCATTTAGTACAGTCAGATTGTCATCAAGGTGCACTCTACCCCCATCCACCTACTCATGTTGTAATGTACAACAGTGTCATAACTTAAAATCCCTATGGTAGAACTACCATCATTATCTCTTTACTGTGGTCACCTAGAAGCAGATTTTGTGTTCAGATCTTTCTGAGTGTTGCAACACCACCTACAGAATCACTCACACCCCAGCATCATGACTGATCAGAAGTAGGAGTCACTGGAATCTCCATTGAACCAGTTCAGCCACAGCACATTCCGCCATCATCTGTCAGTCCTTCTAGATAATCCTTAAAGTTTGCAGAACCCCAAGCCCCCCCTCCTATTTTGGTCATAGGAGCGCCTTAACGAAGCAATCAGATCAAGTACGCCTTGAAACTGCTCTTAAATGATCAGAGACACACAACCAGTAATATATGTTGGTTTTGGTGAAGACCAACAATCCCCCACACAAAGCTGATCGGCAGTGAACTTGCAAATATTTGACATTTTCAACCACTCAACAAACCCAAGTGTGGTAGTTCCTAAAGAGTCAATCAAGCTGCAAGCTAATGACCAATCAGGAGCCAAGAGTCTCTGGAGTGTCCATGGAGCACCTCAGCTACTGTACACGCCGTCATTATCCTTACATTCTTTGAGACAAATTGCATAGCCTACCAAGACTTTAATTTGAGCCATAGGATATCTGCACCTCCCTGGTGCAGTAAAAAAAAACAACGAGACATTTGTGTTGCCGAAGGTTAGATGTAGCCAATTATATGCCACACACACCCTTTATTGCATACTTGAACTGTATATGTGTTACAGTAGGGCTGGGTGATATATCGAGTTTTTTAAAAATATCAATATATTTTTATACGAGATATAAGCTGTGACAATATCGTTTATATAGATATAGTCTATGTTACATTATAATTATAGTTGTGGAGCCACAAGTTTTCCTCTCTTTCATCCACTTTTGTCTTTGCGCAACATTACTCGGCCTCGTCTCTCCTTCACTGAACACAACTCCCCCTCCTTCCCCATTGCTTCACCTGCAAGCAGCGACAAGATGGACACGGCAAATCTCCATTAACGAGTTACTGCGCATCGCCCCGTGCGTGGGGCTGGACGGCGTCAACGTGCTAATGAGCTAACCACGCTAATGAGCTAACCACGCTAACGCCATGCACAGCCTAAAATCCTTTCATTTTCTCAAAAGTTGACAGCGCGCCTTATGTATGAATTCTGGTTGTGCTGGATGACCGCAAACCGATTTTGTGTGGAACACGGCGCTCAGCAATCTGTCAAAAAATGTTTTAGTTCGACTTTGATAAGCTACGGAGCTGCACCGCTTGATGGATTGTCGGAGCATTACGGCTACCGTAGTCCGGAGCCTGGCGGAGTGATACGTACTGTGCTTCAACGTAATATTACCGTATTGTGTGTGTATAAGGACCATAAATGGCACCTGTAAGAGACACGGTTACGAAGCAGATTTCAAACTCCAGGCTGTCAGTCACACAGTAGAACTTGGGAACAGAGCAGCTGTGAAATCTGTCTTTGTTATTGTGCTCAGCGTCTTTTAGTTTACATTTTGACTGCACAATTGTGAGCTCTTTGTTATGCACAAAAACAACATAGTTTTCTTTTATTTATGGAGCATTATTATTTAATAAATGCTCATAATTTATTTTTGAGTAGTTTTTTTCATGTACATCTATCCTGTATGTTAATAAAAGTGCCTGTGTGACATCTGGGACACAGCTTTGACTAAGAACTCTCTTTTTGTTCTTACTTTATGGCTTTAAAAAAAAAATCGAGATATATATCTTATATCGCCATCCAGCTAAAAAATATCAAGATATGAATTTTGGGTCATATCGCCCAGCCCTATGTCACAGGTTCCATCATTTGAAGCCTGTTTTCCTGGAATGGTTCTGTACTAATTAGTCTGTTTTAATCAGGCAAGTGAAAAGAAAGAACTCTGTGCATGTCTTGTGTAATGGGTATATAGATGGATAGTGACAGTCAGTGCTGCATGAGGGAAACAGGCGAGCAGAGAGTATAGCCTGAACTGGAGCACTGAGGCTTGATAAGTTGACTTCTATTCAATATCAGCTGGTAACCGTTCTTATATAAATTAACTGTTGTTGATATATTATATTTTTTTTCACACATATAAATTTCTGCAGAACTGTTGATCATTGAAGTGACACATTATGGAGGAATGATATGTGTTTGTTTTCATAAAACACCTCTGATGACTTGGCTGTGTAGATGGAAAATTGGATTCTCGTATATTTTTTGCTGTTAGACTAAATAGGACTGCTGCACCGGATTGTCTGCAGAAGTGATTTCACTGGGAAATTGTTGCTAAAAATTCTGCGTGGTTATGAGGAGGAAGCTCGTGCGTGCGGGGGGGGGGCTGTGTTGCTCTAAATGAACATACATGGCATGACAAGGCGGCACAAATGTCCCAGCTCATTAGCGCAACATCTGGAGTAGGTCACACATTCCTGCCAGAAAGCAAACAGAGGCAATGACAGAAAAAAATGCACTGTAGGCTATCACAAGGGGTTTGGGTTTGTCACTACATATATATGCATGCATGCATGCAGAATCTTACATAACCATATATGCATGAATAGGGACACACCAGTGGATACATCATCCTATAAAATACTAATTTCTGCATTTCTGCTGACAATAAATGTTGTCAGTCACAGTCCACAGCTGCACATGCATCACCAACATGTACAGGTACAACGCAGCAGTGAGAAAACACTGCTCAACAAACTCTTCTGTTTCATTTAAACAACACCTGGGTTTCCCCTGAATGATCTACGTGCGTGTCAGACAGAGGGGGGGTTTTCATTAATCCCCCTCTGAGTTTTATTTATTTATTTTATTTTCTTTATTTTTTACAGGCAACATGAATACAATATATGTGCCTGGGAAGATAAATGCAGTTTATTTGCAAAACAGCAAAACTGTAGAAGGGCTGCTTTGGTTTCTCTTCCTGGTGTGGTCCCACTGTGAGTAGTTTGAACTGAGAGATGTAAACAGACCTTGGTCAAAAAGTTTCTTTGGGATTTTGTTTCTAACAATTCAATGCCTCAAAGGACAAAATGGTGAGTGCAAGCAAGTTACTGGTAACTTTTTAAAATTCAGGTCTGAACCGGGCTGTGATTAACAATTTGCTCAGCTCTGACTGAACTGTCCTCATTGATCAGGTTATTCATGCAGGTCAGAACAAGAAGGACAACTGCAGCATAACGACTTTTTGCCTTAAACAATGAATATTTTCACAGCGTGATTAGCGTGTACACATCCTTCTTTTGTTTATCTGATTACATAGATGTCACGATCTGCGGAGGCAGACCGTGCGGTGGTGTGTGTGTGGTGGACCCAGGTGCGAACACACGAGAGTAGACTGGAGTAAACTTAACTGAAAGCGAGCCTTTATTGTGGCTGGTGACAAGGAGTGCAGACAAGGCAGAAACGCAGTGACAAACTAAACTATGACTAAACTGGGAAAGTAAAACTAGGAAAAACTATGAAGACACAGGAAACCATAACTATGAATACTAAGACTGGCTGTGACAACATGGAGGGTGGGAACACAGACGACGCGACACAGACTACATGAAACACAGAGACTAAATACACATGAGGGATGATCAGGGGAAGTGGCCACACATGGGAGCACAGCTGACACACATGAACCTAACGACAGGACAGGCGAAAATAAATACACTGACATTGAATACAGACTTTCAAAGTAAAACAGGAAACATGGAGATCAGACATGACATGAACTAAACATAACCACGCAGACATGACGCATGAACCAGGGAGACTTAGTACAGGGGGAGATGACATAAACAACTAAGGAACAAGACTAAACAGCAATCTAGAAATTAACTAGGTGAGCTAAACTAGGGCACAAATGAATACAAAAGATACATATAAGAACTCAAACACTGGGTCACAGACCCAGCCCATGACAATAGGTGTAGCACTTAATACTGTGTTAGTAGGCTTCTTTCATATGAAAGTGGCAGCAAAAAAAAAAAAAAACGTGTGAGAGAGACGCAACTAGTCAACTTGCATGCATAAAAGCTCTAGGTGAAAAACGTAGTTAACTGCTCACGACTGAAAAACTGTAGAAAGAGAGGAAAGAAATCCTATAGTTAACCTGATTGAAATGCTTTGGTAGGACCTTAATAAAGCTGTATATAAATGAATGCCTGCAAACCTCAATGAAGTGAAACAGCATTGTAAAGAAGAGTAGGCCTAAATCCTTCCACCTTACAGTGGAACACCTTAACCCTTTAAGACCTACCATAGAACCAAGTTCGCCAGAGCTTATATTATATTTTTACATGCTGTAGTGCCATTTTCGGGAGCATTTCAAGTTGCTATACATCAATACAACCATTATAGCCCAAATTTTAATAATATTTATGCATTAAGTAAAATGGTAAATGGCCTGTATTTGTATAGCGCTTTACTAGTCCCTAAGGACTCCAAAGCGCTTTACACATCCAGTCATCCGCCCATTCACACACACATTCACACACTGGTGATGGCAAGCTACATTGTAGCCACAGCCACCCATGCTTAGTGCATAGTAATTGCATAGTAATTACATAAATTGCAAAAAAGTGCAATAAACATTTAATTTGACATAAGAATTGACTGGAAAACAGGGTTGGTCCCTCTACTATGAAGCTGTGCAGCTTTACATTTCATTCCGCTTATTGCTGACCTTAAATATGGAAAACATTGTTTAAACAGTCTATTCTCATAGCATGAAATAAATAACGAATAAAGAGATATTGCAGTACATTTCAGCTGAGATAATAAATGATGTACCTATCTCGCTCATGATAAGCTCAGCCTTTCAAGGGCACCAAGGAAGAGAACATGTTGGAAAGATTGATTGTCAGACTGCTGTTCCTCGGACATGAGAACAGACACATATCTATAACGGTGACCTTACTGTAACTCAGCGGCACAGCTGTGAGCTCTGATAAGAAGCAAGACGTTTTTCCTTTTCTTGATGATAATGCTCTGTTTGCATCAGTCTTTCACTGTCTTCACTTTGTACACGTGATCACTTGCATTTCAAGAACACACGCTCGCTTAAATTCACACATTACAGACACATGTCGTGTTAACTGTGCACACTGTGACAGTTTAACACCCTCATTATGATATTAATACCTGTGGCCGTGTCAGTAGCCTTTAATGCCAGTGTCAACGCCCTTTAATGGAATCTGTTACATCAGTGCTGCATCTCCTTCCTCTCCTCAAACTGTTTGCCATGCTGAGGGTGTGCAGTCCTCCAGCCCTCCCACTCAGCTAACAGCAGGGGGAGGATCAGGAAAGATGAGAGGAGGAAGGGATGAAAAAAGTGGAAGATCTGCCACACTTTGTATATGTAGTATGGATTGGATAGGTTACAGCCAAGGGGAGACTTCAATTTTATTGTCTGATCTGTTACTACAAACGCATCAACTACTGCATTACAAGAGCCATACAGTAGTGCATCACAAACCTCCTAAACCAGGGATCTATCACTGAATAGAAAATGTCATGGCAACAGCTTCACCTCATGCATCCTCCTCACTTCCCTCATCTTTTGTCTTTAGTTCATCTGATTAATCTCTGGCCTTGTGCCTGCTGAATCTGTGCCAAAGATCGTGATGAGTGAAGGACTGTTGACACATCAGCGAAACACCTTTTCTCTTCGAGATTTGTTGCTACAATTGCCGTGACACCATCAACAGGATAAGGCTGCTCTTATTCTGTTTTTCTTTAGTGTCAAAATATTCTATTAAAACAATTAAAACTATCATTGGGTCCTTTAATACCTTCTGATATTGTCGCGGTTCAAATTATCCCTTCCCATTATTTGGTACTCAGTGGCAAGCAAATGGTTCCTAGTGAAGAGAGTAATTTCTTAAGAATTAAGCTTTAATTCAGATTAATATAACTTCAGCTTCTGGTTAGATTTTATGGAAGCAGAAAAGTGTGTGTGTGTGTGTGTGTGTGTGTGTGTGTGTGTGTGTGTGTGTGTGTGTGTGTGTGTGTGTGTGTGTTCATAGTAATAAAGGACTATGTTAGCCAGTACAGAATGTGTCCTCCCACACAGAAGAAATATACTGTAATCATAGCAGTGTCCCAGACATTCAGTTAAAACCATCAAACTCTGATTACATTACACACATTATACTTGATATATTTTACGCAGGCTAGTTGGCATTAGCTGGGTTTAAGCCACTTGGCAGATCAAGAAAACTAAATTAAATTAACTGCACTGTAAAACTCCAGCCAATAAGAGCCAAGGTGCACGCACTCTGGCTTGGTTCTTTGCCTACTTCTTCACTTGACATTTGGAGATAAATTATCTGAATTTCAGGAGCGGGACCACGCCTCCAAATACGCCGCTTCTGGGTTTTATCCATATATGACCCCCAAGTTCTACAAGCTGTTCATTCTAGTTTTCTTGCCCTACCCTACCTCTACTGTTTTTAATTCTTTCACTTCTTCACTCCTCATTAGTACATGGGGATCTGCCAGGCCCGGAAGCTGCCGCCAGTCCCCATGCAAGCCTTCCCCAAACTGCAGCTCAATTCTTGAAGCCATTCGCCTTTATCTACTAAAAAACACTGCCAAACCTAAAATGAGGACGTGGGCCCAGCTAGTGAATGTGTATATGAGTAGTTTGAGTCCGTTGCTTGTCTTGTGAGGCCAATGCGACTGTTTGTATCAGACTGAGGTGGTGGTGGCACATGCAGTATCCAATAGTTCTGATTGTTGTATCACAGTATTCCAGCTTTGGCATTCCTTGCAGTACACTGTTCAGAGATAAACAGCTACCGTTCCTATCAGTTTGATTTTTTTTACGTCTCACCATCTTGTATTTTTGGGCTTCATTGTCTTTCACTTTCAGTTTTGCCAGTTTATACCAGCAGATCATTTCTACTTAATACTCACCGTCCACTGCGATCCACTAATTTTCTCAGCATTGGTGACACATGCTTTTAAAGAACTTAAACTGGGTTTTAGCATCTAACCCCACCCTTGTCTTTCCCTGTATAGTATCCTCCTATACAGTGCCTTCCTGTCATGTTTGGGTCAAATCTGAACGATTTACAAATTAAAAAACTCATAAATATTGTGTTTTACATCCGATTGTGTTTTACATCCGATTGCCTCGAGGCTTTATGACATTCTCCACACTATGCGCTTGAACAGTGATGAGCACCTCTTTCGTTCAATTTTGAGTGTTTTAATCAACTTTGTTACATCTGTGGTGTTCCTGGTCCGAAGTGAATGCCATAGAAAATGAATGGGAATCCACCCCCACCACCCCCCCACCCCCTGAAGGCCTCTGACCCCCTGAAGGCCTACTAAATGAACAAATGAAAAACCCACTTTTATGACCTACTGAACCACCCACTGAATGGCCCACAGAATAACCACTGACCGACCCACTGAACTACCAATTGAACTACCCACTGAACTGAATTTGATGGTGAACTATTCTTAGTTAGCATGTTGTCTGTCTTGTTAATGTTTGTTTATAATGGAGCACTGTAACAAAAAATATTTTCCCCCGGGGATCAATAAAGTATTCTGATTCTGATACTGATTCTGAAAAATGTTTCTTATGTTAATTTAAGAGCTGTTAAAACTAACTGGTCAATTGTGACCGGAATACTAAAGTAAGGGGAGTGGGGGTGCACACAACAGGAGGGTTAGTGGTGAATTCATGTATGTCGCAGGTCTTTTTTGGTTTGCCCAGTTGTTTGTTCTGACAGAGTCAAACCAAAGGACAGGTAAGAGTAATGTACTCTCCTTGAACCGACTTGATTCTAGTCTGATAAGAGTGTGAAGAGGTTTCTAGAGCCAGATGTCAAAAAATTACAATGCAATGAATCTATTGTTGCAAAGTTCCTGCAGTCAGTTCTTAAACAAGAAAGCTTTAGACTCATTGTGTACCTCTCCTTTTGTTAACGTAACGAAGGATGACATGTTGTTGCATTGCTTTTTAATTAGCGCGTTGACACAGGTAGCTAAAAATGTAAAGCGATTAAACATTTATTCAGACCTCCACAGAGGACAGAGCTTGTGTGCTGGATGAATCGAGGCTCCAAGATGAAACTAGAAGTGATGTCTCATCATCCCAAAGTCACTTATTACTTCAATCACAGACACCAAACCAGGACACCCTAAAAATAGTACAGTCAAGTCATTTTACCAAATTTAAGTCTTATTTGCTTTTTGCCTTTTTCCTTTTTTTTGTCACATACACGTGATCTCTGCAACAAGCTGTATGAATATGATCACACTAGCATGTCCTTGGTTTTGCTTTTTCTTGATTACATTGGACCATGCTTCTTCTTCTTGTCATAATTTATTTTTTTCACACAAAAGAATTTTGTGTGTGTACCTGTGCGTGTGTGTATGACTTTCCTAAATGTTTACAGACAGTAAACTGTCAGTATAGGCAAACTGCTGCAATTATTCTTAGCCACTGATTGATGACACAGCGAGCTCTGCCTAATGTTGAGAGTCCGCTGTACTTGCACTCCCACGCAAACACACATCATTACACATTTTGTCAAGAGCAATGAAAATGCATCCAGCAGTAACTTGTTGGAGCTGGGCATTCGAGGATGATACATCAAAATCCCCCTCAAATGCAAACACTTGCAGAGCCGACACGTTTCATAAATCACCTGAGGAGGCTTACTTGGCCCGTGTGAGTGCTTGTATGTGTATTTGTGTGTGCATGCGCGTGTGCACAAGTGTTGCTTGTGTGCCCCTGAATCCTCCTCTACTCAGGAAGTGACCTCTATTTACCTGTCATACATCGTTACCTCCCCCAATACACACACACAGTTACTGCAGTGCAGTGCAGCATTAAGTCAGTGCCATTCCATTCCAGCTGTGCACACACTGCCAACTCAGAACCAGACAGACTGGTCCAAAGCAACCAAGACGATGTTTCAGTAAGACATTTATGATAAAACAAAAATAAAATCATTTCTTGAGTATTAGATAAAAGAACTTCTGAGAGATGTTTGGCATTGCTTTTAGAAGGATCACGTACTAGCAGCGAGAAAGGGACAGCGCAGATTTCAAATCTGCAGCATCATGGAGACTAAAGTATCTTCCAATAAATCGCCACTGAGGATAAGAGCCTCTCTTTTTACTATGCTTACAAAAAGCATATGCACTCAGAGCCCCCCACACAACCACAGTCACGCACAGTCATACCCACACACTCTAGATGTGCAACGCATGTAATGAAAGGGATAGAGAGGGTGTCTCCACTGAGGCATCAGCCTTCAGTAGCTGAAGAGCCTCAGAGCGGAACAGATTCAGCCTGCCACTTTGAGGTTTTGGCTGCGCCCAGCCCAGCCTTTGAACTGTGCATGCGTCCAGCCTCATGGCCAGGGGTAATTAGCATTTCACCGGCATCTATCTTCAAAGGCAGCGAGGAAAGCAAGGAGCATCACACACACTCACGTTCATATCAAAAGGGCCCCTGTACTCTGTGGTGAGGTCTAATGTCATAGTTTAAAAAGCTGCTGCAGTTAAACGTGGTCGGGTCATGTTACGGGCCGCAGAAAGCGAACGTATACCTCAAAGACAACGTGACTCAGGATAGCAGGGTTTGAAAATGTATTAATATTGTTTAATGATTGATTGGAGAAAGAGTTAATCATTTAGTAACTAGGTTTTGTTTTGTAGACTTAAGACTTATTCTGTTAATCAAGGAAATTTTCAGCAGATTTCGTGATAATGACATTAACTTGAGTTTAGCAGCCCTAATCTCCAGGGGTCAGTATATCATTTTTGCTCGGTTTAATAATTAATGAGATAAAAGTGCACTCTCAATAAAAAAATGACTTAGCATAGCTTTAAATGAACCTGTGGTCATAGCATTTGGTCACATCATTAGTATGCTTCATAAAGTACAGCTTCTCCACTCCTTTTAACCAATTTTAAGGATAAAAACTAGAACATTCTTTTTTTTTTTATGCCTAGCTTCTTTAGGAAAGGACTTGCTAAACAATATTTTTTCATTTACTTTGGAGGACATAAAGGGCATATAGAAGAAGGCTTTGTGGAAGAAATGCTGTGGCCTTGTGCCTTGACTGTATCACAGACGTAGAAGAATATCATTTTATCCTGTAACTGCTTCCTAATTCAATTTTATATATTTATATAGCTCCAAATCACAACCAAAGTCACCACAAGGCGCTTTATATTCTAAAGTAGATCGCACAATAATAGATACAGAGAACAACCCAACAATCATATGACCCCCTATGAGCAAGCACTTCGGCGACAGTGGGAAGGAAAAACTCCCTTTTAACAGGAAGAAACCTCCGGCAGAACCAGGCTCAGGGAGGGGCGGGGCTATCTGCTGTGACTGGTTGGGGTGAGAGAAGGAAGACACGATAAAAGACGTGCTGTGGAAGAGAGACAGAGATTAATAACACACATGATTCGATGCAGAGAGGTCTAACACATAGTGAGTGAGAAAGGTGACTGGAAAGGAAAAACTCAATGCATCATGGGAATCCCGGCAGCCTACGTCTATTGCAGCATAGCTAAGGGAGGATTCAGGGTCACCTGGTCCAGCCCTAACTATATGCTTTAGCAAAAAGGAAAGTTTTAAGCCTGATCTTAAAAGTAGAGATAGTGTCTGTCTCCCGAATCCAAACTGGAAGCTGGTTCCACAGAAGAGGGGCCTGAAAACTGAAGGCTCTGCCTCCCATTCGACTTCTAAATACTCTAGGAACAACAAGTAAGCCTGCAGTGCGAGAGCGAAGTGCTCTAATAGGGTGATATGGTACTACAAGGTCATTAAGATAAGATGGGGTCTGATTATTTAAGACCTTGTATGTGAGGAGCAGGATTTTGAATTCAGTTCTGGATTTAACAGGAAGCCAATGAAGGGAAGCCAAAACAGGAGAAATCTGCTCTCTCTTTCTAGTCCCTGTCAGCTAATTAAGCTAAAATAAAATAAAATAAAATGATCTCCCACCCTACAGTCTTTTAAACAATCTGATAACAAGTCGTTTAATTCTGCTGATTGCCTTTTTGATTCAAGGGCTTGATTGCTTGATTAAGATTTTCACAGTACAAATGATGTTTGTGAATGAGCTAGCCTGATCTGATGTCAGTGCCCTAACAGTAATCAGCCAGCTCGGTCAACCTGCACTTTTAAGGCTTCTGTTACACATGTACTTAGTCAGAATTGAAGAGTGCTTAGGAGGAGTGTACTCAACAACAGCAGCACATCTGCCGAGGCTGAGCCAAGTCTCATTAATAGGAATCCAGAAGATCTTCAGCGGGTTTTGAAAGATGGAAAGAGGGAAAGGGAGATGATAGGAAGATCAGCTATAGCATAATAGAACAAGGTCAGAGGTGAGGACACAAGGAGGCAGCAGGGGGATTAAGGAAGAGGATGGGGTCAGGAGGAACAGGAAAGGCTAAACACAAAAACATATTGGAGACATGATCTTTTTTCATGGATGTGGCAAGGTCGAGCTGAGAGACCGAACGCTTCGTAAAATGCATTAGTCATAAATGACTCAGCTGTGCTTGAAGTTTACCACTGTGCCACATGGAGGAGACTGTCTGTGTCGATTAAAGCGTGCTGATTTTTATGTTCGGCTGTGTATGCATTTCTCTGTCCTGAGGCGGTGGAGTTGCGGAAAGATTCGAATTAAATAAGTCTTGATTTTGCTTGTGCCATGTGTCTCATCTTTAGGCTTACTTTGACAACATCGCTATTCTCTCTACAGTTTTTCAGTGCACTGCTTTTTTTAGTTTCTAAATACGAAAATGAGTAAAGGACTCAGATTACAAACTGCAAAATACATTTACAGAAAAGTAAATGAGTAGTGAATCGTGCTTAACAACAAAACATTGTCAGTCCAAAGACATATATGCATATTAGCAGTGGATCCATATGCAGAACACCAGTGCCGTCAAATGAGCCAAATGTCAATCCTGACCATCCCTCCAGCTCTTCCAAGGAGACACTAAGGCAAGGCAGCAGAGAGGCATATTTTTTCCAAAGCATCACTTTCCATTTGGACATGCCTGAATCACCTCAGGGTCTTTCTTCTCTAGAAGACCCTGACCAGCTCAAATGGTTATGGTCCTTCTGTTGCAGAGGAATAGTAAGCTCCCTGTTCCTCGTATCTCTAAGGCTAACCCCAAACCAGCAGATTGACAGCTGTGATAGTTTTGGCATAAGAAAACCTACAGCTGTTTGTTGCAGATGAAAGAATCATCAATTATTTAAACTCACAAAGGAGCTGTTATTGTCTCACACACATGCACATACATCATGTTGTGTAGTGGACATTTGTATCTACTGACAGCGTGTCTGCGCTCATGTTTTATTCAGCTCAAGTGTGTCTCCTACCTGTCACTAAAACAGGCTAAGAAGATGTGCTGTGGATAGCCAAGCATCGACACGCCATCAGTCACCACCCAACTTAATCCGCATGTAGAGTCAGACTCAAGGACATACCCGGGCAGAAACACGCGCACACCTTAACAATACAATGAGACACAGTTTACCACTCAATAGTCAGAATACAAACACATGCATGCACACACGGACACACAGACATTAAGTATTCATAAGCCAGGCCGGGGTGAGATTTGGAAAAAAAAATGACGACAAGTCACTGACAGGCTAAATTCATCACGCAGCCCTTATGCTTCACGCACAACAAAGAATATGGCAAAATTAGGTGATCTCTGGAAACCATTAGATGATTGTCACACCCAAGGATATCGTGGCTCAAAGAGTTGGCAGTTTGTCCTGTAACCAGAAGGTTGCCAGTTTGAGCCCAGCTCGGACAGTCTCGGTCGTTGTGTCCTTGGGCAAGACACTTCACCTACTGGTGATGGCTAGAGGGGCCGATGGCGTGATATGGCAGCCTCACTTCTGTCAGTCTGCCCCAGGGCAGCTGTGGCTACAACTGTAGCTGCCTCCACCAGTGTGTGAATGAATAGTGGAGTTGTAAAGCGCTTTGAGGGCCCCGAAAAGCGCTATATAAATGCAATCCATTATTATTATTTAAATCAACATATTTCCACAGATTTTGTCTGGCTAACTGACCTAACTCACTCCCAGCTAGGGATGGGTATCGTTTAGGTTTTATCCGATACCGGTGCCAAATCGGTACTTTTGAAACGGTGCCGGTGCTTAAACGGTGCTCAAACCGGTGCTTAAAGAATGGAGAACACAAACTTTGTCCAAAAACCTCTCATGTTCAGCTGTTTTTTTGTTTTTTTTTTGTAAAAATATAACAATGTTAGCCTTTTCTGCAGCTATGGGGCATATATGGTATCACTCTTGGCTGGAAGCAGTGCTTAAACAATGGAAAAAAAACACAAACTTTGTCCAAAAACCTCTCATGTTCAGCTGTTTCCCACTTTTTCTTTGGTCATTTTAGCCTTTTTGGCCAGGGTGAAGGGAGTATCTGCCATCAAACAAGAGGACAGCCGCATGTAGCTATGATGATGTTTGCTAGTTCACCTTACATGCATTAATGTAATAACGTGGTTAGCCTACTCAACGTAAATTACACTCGAACAACATTAAGCGACTCACGCAGAGAAGAACGGCTTCTGCTGCCATCATCATCCTCATCATTTCTGCTACACTGGCAGGGCTAGGGGCCAGGACTCTATTCTTCGGGTTTTTGGGGGATGTTGCTCCGGGTCCGATAACTGGCAACCCACCCGACGTGCACAGTGTGAGGTCTCGCAGCAAGCTATCAAATACGGCGCATTTCTCGGCTTTTAAAAAAAACGCTATGCGTCGCCAGGTGTTTCATCGGATTCGAGGTGTTACCTCCTTTGACAGTATCACAGTATCACCTTAAAGCACTTGTTGCAGGCTGCTGAGTTTGCATATTTTGCTTTGAAGTACAGCCAGACTTTTGACCGCTTCACCTTGGACATTTTTAATCTGTAGCTCTGCTCTAACTGAACGTACGTACCTGGCCCCGCCTACTATCCTGGGAAACGTAAAATGATTGGCTAGAAGTGTATCACAGCTCAGGAAAAAAAAAGCACCGAAATAAAGCACCGAAATGTGCGCTGCTTTTCGGTCTGGTTACTACCGTTTATGTCAGAACACCGGTACCCATCCCTACTCCCAGCTGCTTGATATTTCTACCGAGTGCTGGGACGTTTCACTAACTTGTACTTGTGAGTTTATAGGACAAAACAGCCCCAATGAAATATTCAAGAATTCTGTGTCACTAGCTGTTTCTCCAGGAAAAATGATGAAGCTTTTAAAGTATAGCAAACCTGCTCCAGTACAAGAACCCTGAAACCAAACCAGTAAAACAAACCAGCTTTCTGTTAGTTACAAAAAGCTGGATGGACAGTCTCTCCCTTCCGCCTGAGTACAGTCAAAGTGTGTCATCACAACAATCGTTGTTCAAAAATAAATAGGAAAAAAAGAACAACAACAACCCTGCATCGATTGTTGGTAGTGCCACTGACCTGGCAGAAATTCTCACAGACAGGACTACCCAAAATGGCGGCCTCGTTACTTTCCTCTTGATGTGAGTCCATTATATCTCACTGAGGGAGGCTCACAGCCTGCTGTGCCAGTCCTGTGGCTGAAGGCTGGAAGTTGGCAGAGGTGTCTTGTCAAATGCTTGACAATACGCACAACCATAGAGGACAGAGAGAGATTAGCAGCCTGCTGTCTGGGTCATGTTGAAGAGTGCTGCTACAGACGAGGGAACATCAGTCACACTGGCAGCCAGGAGAAAAGGGCTTTGATCATCATTTTGTCTTTTCTCATTGTGGCCTTTTTTCCCTGAAGTTATATTTAACTCTCTATTTTTTTTGTCTTACAAGAAAACTTTTTTTCATTTTTTTAACTGCATAAACTTCTCCAGACATTGTCGTCTTTTCTGTGGACTAGCCCAAGAAGACAGAAGTAAGTGTAGGATAGATCTATGATTTTGATGAGCCTCGGGGTAGACAGATGGAGAATATATCAAAGGAACAATGTAATAAAAATATGTCTTTTACAATGGCAGGTGCCATTATTAAATTATTTTATATGTAACTGTAGAACGTGTATTTGAAGCTTGGTTTGGTGTTAGCTTAGAGTTTATAGGTGCGTGCATACACGCTAACACCTGAATGAAGTGCTTCCTTAAAGCTGTGTTTGTTACATTTGTGCACAAAATTTCAGTATGTGGCGTTGCATAGATATTAAACTATCAGTTGTGTTGCTTCATTGTGCAGTTTTATCGCGACAAAAATATTTTATATTACATTACATTTTGTTTGCAAAAAAATGACCAATTATTAAGAGAAACAAAACATTGTAGTTGAAGATTTCTGTCTGCTCCCGCATGGTTTGAATGAAGGACTAATAGAGTTTTCTTTACGTTATGTAACCCTCAAAGGATTAAACTCATCTTGTTCCTGTACTTGACTCGAACCAAATTTAAGGTTTCTGCAACTGTGCAAAGTTTGCGTTGTTCCAGAAAAGAGTGTTGGCTCTGCAAAAGAGGAGCATTTTAATGGAAAATACACTGTTCACTGAGCTCTGCGAATCTATTCTGCCTCACTGCTGAAGATAACCACATATGTGACCCTGACTCTGCTTCAACAAAGTTCTTTTTTTTTCCAAAAGAATTGTTTATTTATCTTATTTCTCCTGCCATATGGTTAGTTAAACTAAAAAAAACTATTGAATATGTAGAAACAATATGAGGGATATTTTTACCAAGTGTGAAAAATTGCAAACACATTTATTTACTTTATTCTCTTCTGCTTATCCAGTTCAGGGTTGAGGAGGGGCTGGGGAAGAGGGGTGCTGGAGCCTGTCCCAGCTGCCATAGGGCGAGAGGCAGGGTACACCCTGGATAGGTCGCCAGTCTATTACAGGCCTAACACTAACACAGAGAGACAGACAACGGTTCACACTCACATTCACACCTATGGGCAAGTTAGAATCAAGTTAACCAGACTTCATGTTTTTGGACTGTGGGAGGAAGCCCACAGGAGTACCTGGAGAGAAAAAAAACAGAAAAAGTAGTGCCAACAAAGTGTAAAACTGTTTATATTACCTGTTCTTCCTTATGTTGAGACTGGAAAAATTAAACCATGGGAGGTGGGTCAGTGGGAGGACAGTTGTGGGAAGATGTCCAAACCTATACGAGTGAGAGACCTGACATTGTGGGCTGTACCTCGCAGAGTTGCTGGGATACCTCAGAGCTCTATATCTCAAAGACTATCTTTTATTCACTGTAAATGTGGTGTGGGCTGGAGAGAGTGGTGCATTGTGTCGGAGATGGATGGATCTCGATAGCAGCACATGTCTGGACTGAATGGATTCCCTTTGTTGATCTCTTCCTCAGTTTCTATCTCTGTTCTGTCTTCTCCCCTGAGCTCATATCCTGTACTCCATCTCTCCCTCTACTGCAGCCATTTTTCTTCCACAGCTGTAACAACACTTCAGTAACCCTTGCAAGCTTCTTTTATCTTTATCCCCAATACTCTCGCCATTCCTTTTTATATCGTTCCCACTTGAATGTGGTGTTGTGGGTACCGGGATGCTGGAGGCACAATCAGGTTGCTGCAGAAGAAAAGAGGGAGAAGAAAGACAGCTGGGCATCACCTGCTGGCTTGACAGTAAGAGATATGACTATGCTTCTTCCAAGCAGCTACAGCATAAACCAGCATATATTTCAAAACATCCTGACTTGCACATTTGTCTGTGTGCACAGAAACTACTGTCTTGAGGGATTTCCTCTGCCATGAATGAGGGGTTGTTCCAGACTCTCCCTAATGTCCTGTTCAACAGTGCAGGCCTCCCCTGGGTCTGAGATGGGAGACAGCAGACAGATAAGATGGATGGTTGTGGTCATAACTGTGGCAGCAGAAGGTCACTTGATAAAAATGATGACCAGAAGAGTGCTGCTCCAAAATATTGCATTCAGTCTGAAGTCAGGAGTTTATACCTGGGTTGCTGTAAATCTGTGGTCTAGGAGAAACCCAGGAAAAAAAATCTTCCAGCTACTTTTTCCTTCTTTTTTACACCCAACAGCTTATAAAGTACAGGAAGTTTTACTACAATACACTTTGAATCACCTTGTTGTTGAATTGTGCTATACAAATAAACTTGCCTTGCCTTGCCTTGCCTACAATCTGCGTTATATTACAGCTTGCGTTAAAACTCTTTAAATACTGAAATAACAGTGATATAAATACTTTTCTCTTAAAAATGTATTTTTTAAGCCACTTGACTGAAGTGATGAGCAAGTTTTGTGTTTACACATAGCAGATAACTTAAAAGAACCTATTTGAAAATATATCTTTAGGCCCTTACCAGCAGACTCTTCAAACAAACACAATTTGTTCCTATTTTTCTAAGTGAATATATGAAAAATGTCAATGATAATACAGCTTGGCAGAGGTAAAATAGCAAAATTGAGGAAAGAGTGTCTACAGGAGCAGCAGAAGACATGATGGAGACATTAGACAGTGATGTTGGGGATCTTGTCAAAATTGTGAATTTGATCCACCATGCAGTACCATATAGATGTTATCTGAAAGCAAGCAGCTTCATATGTCAGCACAGCAGTGATCAGCAACAGTTTTTTTCACTGCCACAGCAGTGGAAGTATAGTTGGATAATGCTCTTTGAAGCACATATAAAGAAGAGCTGTGACTGTCGTTCAAGGAGCCTGGAGAGCTATTCCTGAAGACCACTTAGAGAAATAACAAGAAGCTTGCTTAAAAGAGCTGAGGATGTGTTGGAGAATAACGGTGGTCATACAAAAAATGACTTTCAGATTTAGGAAGTTCACTCAGACAAAAGGAACAATGTGCAGGTGTTACTTTTGGATATGATCATCTCATATCATGAGGCCTTGGGGTCCTTTAACATATTTACCAAAAGCATAATTTCACAGATTTTTTTCTCATGTTTTCATTTTCTCAGTATCTCCTCATGACAGTGCACTGCTGACTCACACCTAGCCAGTTTCTGCTGTTAATTAAGGTAATATAGCGTTCTTAATGTTGCACGTTTTCTGACCATCACAGAAGTTCAGCTTTCTCTGAGGGTTGATAAGAGATGGGACATTAAAGAGCAAACAAGGAAAACTATATACTGTAGTGGTAATGTGTGAGCAAAAATAAAAATGTGCATGAATTTGTGTGTAAGTGGAAGAGAAAGTGTGCGTGAAGAAGGGCAAAGCATCATCAGTCACTGTCGCTACCCACTGCAGTCTCTGGCTCGGTGCCACACACACACCCTCAGACACACATGGACGCACAAACAAAGAGGTGCAGGATGCATAATTTATAGGAGTAATCAAAGGCAGACAAAAGCCTCAGTCTTTGAGTCTGCGGGCCCACCGGGATGCAGGTTGACGTACACACACAAACGCACTCTCGCTCTATTCAAGTGAACAGCAGTTTCTACCAGCCAGGCAAAGTCTATAGAGGGTAGCAGAGAGAAAATACAAGGTGGCAAATAAGAGGAAAAGGTGGGGGGAAAGTGAGAGAGAAACAGAAAGTAGATAATTTTTCACACAACCTCTTCACTTTGCTCCTCTGCCTAGAGGCCCTCTCTTACAACTTCCTCTTCCCTTTTTTTTTTTATTAAAAAAAAAGCTCTGTCTAGACCAAAAAGAGACAGTACAGCAGAGATAAACTCCCTGCACATGTTGGCTATACTCCGTTTCATTCGCTCCTCTTGTTCTTCTATATGTTTTCTCAAGAGTGTATTTAAGGAGAAAAGTGGTTTTTGTGGCAGCTTGCACAAGGGAGACAAAATTGAGGCCTGTTTTTGGACTCCATAAATATTAATATTTTATAAAAGATGACTACCACTCATAAGATTTGAATATGCCATATTTAGCAATGATCCGTGCGCTTTGAAGACCTGGACTTACTTGTGTAGTGGGTTGTATTTTTGCATTGTGATAGTTTGTCTTTCTCTCTCTGACCCTCTCATAGAATACAGATATAAAAAGCTCCGCTTTTCAAGCTTTTATCTAAATCCAAACCAGTGTCCCATTTCTTTATCTTCCCATAACTAGAAATATCCAGTAAAATCCATCCATGTTTGGCAAGTTGAGCCTCAGCCTTGCAGTGGATCTCTGGGCAGACAAACAGACACACAAATAAACGGGCAAATGAGCATAGAAATGCTATGTTTCACATACAACCAGCAAATAACTGTGACTGCACTCAGCCATCCAGGTAATGCACCTGTGCTGAGGCACCAGATAAATCCCTAAACGCTTTAGCCTTATCTGCCTGGGCCAGGCTCAAGAAAAAGGCTCTTGTCTTTTTGTGTGTGGCTCGGTCCTTCTGTCCGTGTCCGTCTCTCTGTCTGCCTTTTGCAGTCTGCAGTCTGACTTCCCCCTATTACTTCAGTCGTTGAAGTTGATAGGCAGAAGTTGATTAGCTTAAAAACGCTACAAAGAACCAAGGATAGAGGAGGATTAGATCTGCCTAATTTTCACCAATACTTCTTAGCCAACAGGCTTCAGTTCATCTCAGAATGGTTAAAACATACCTTCTTAGTTGAGCCCTGGCTAAATGTTGAACAGGCACTATGCAAGGATCTAGAGATTTCAGACCTACCATTTATTAGCTCAAACATCAAAAGACATGAATGCTTTAAAAGTATCAACATCAGCTTTTCTCTAACAGCATGGTGGGAGTTTCTAAAAATAACGGAGTCTTCATTAATCCCATGCAAACGTACACCTATCTGGAATAACCCTGACATATTACAAAACAATAATATGATTAATTTCCCAGAATGGAGTTGTAAAGGAATTAAATACTTAGAACATATATTAGAGGGAACAGAATTTATTCCATTTGACAGACTAGTTGAACAATATGGGATCAACAAGACAAGGTTTTTAGAATATCAACAAATTAAATCCATAGTAAAAAAGAAATTTAACCTCAGTCAAGTTGAATTACAAACACCACTAAGTGCGGCACATTTTCTTACTCTTAAATCCCCCAAATTATTATCTAAAATATACAGAACACTTTCTAAATTAGATGAATCAATATCCCTTCCTACTGCAAAGTGGGAAGCAGATTTATCAGTCAACCTAGACCAAAACTTCTGGTCTCAGATTTGCTTAAAAACTTTTAAATTAATTAAAAATCCCAGTCTGCAATTAATACAATACAAAATACTTCATAGAGTGCACTATACAGGTCATCGGATGTTCAAGATGGGCTTTACATCTTCCAACAACTGCTCACACTGTCAAGGCAATACACCAGACAATTACATCCACGCTCTTTGGTTCTGTCCACCAGTGCAAAAGTTTTGGCGCGAGATATGTGAAGACTTATCAAAGTGTCTGAAATGTAACATTCCAACTTCCCCCTTAGTGTGTCTACTGGGCAGCTTAGATAATGTCACTTCAGAAAAGAATATAGCCCATATGATCTTCACTGCCCTATGCATAGCCAAGAAAACAGTCCTCATGAACTGGAAAAATAAAAATAATCTTAATTCTAACCAATATAGAAATTATCTATTAGATTACATTAGTCTTGACACAGCCTCTGCCACCACATTAGATCAATTGCTCTGGGCCCCTTTTATCAGCTCCATCACCTAGTGGGGGTGGGGGGTCATAGTTTGGTCCCGCCTTCACTGTTGTGATTGGTGAGGGGGTAGGGACAGGCTTAGGGCGTCGGGGGGTTCCCCGGAGGCATCTTGGGGGGCTCAACCCGGGGTAGCGGTCACGTCCGGTTGGGGGCTCTGTTGGCTCTCAGGTGACTGTTTCCTCGCGGCTGCGTGCAGCGGGGCTAGGGGAGGGTCTGTGCTGACGGACGTGGGTTACTGACCTGGCAACCTGGCTGCCCCTGGGTGGGTCCGGGATGGGCGTGAGGTTCTGGGGGCGCTCCGTCTCTGGGCTGGGGCCCGGGCCGGGCCTCGGGGGCTTGGGTCCTGGTTGGTGTGTTGCCGGGGTTGTGGGCGGGTGGGTGCATGGGGGCCCGGCCCTGGAGCAGGGTGCCGCCGGTGCGTCGAGCCGCCTGGGGGGCTCTTCAACTGGTGGGGGGGATGGTCACATCTTGCAGGAGCTTTCTTCTCTTCAGGAACTCTCTGCAGGAGGGGGAGATACAGGAGAGGTGGAGGAAGATCTCAGCCTGGGCGTTTACCGTCTTATGTAGTCTGGAAGATGTGTGGATGGTGGGGTGGGTGCAGTTTTCTCTGTGGTGGGGTTGGGTGGACTGTCCCGGGCTCTGTGGGGCCGGAGGGCGCTACTGCACTGGGCCCCGGTCTGATGGGCCTGGGCCCCCCTTCCCTGGCGGGTCGCGGAGGGTGGGAGTGCCTACTGGGGTCAGCGGGGGAGCTGGCCCCAGGGAGGGGTTACCTGCCCCTCCCTTCCTTCCCTCCCCATCTCCAGCTGCCTCCCTCTTCCCGCTCCTCCACAACCACCCACACATGCAGGGCCTTGGAGTGGGGGTATGTCACCAGGGTGCAGAGGAGGCTACCCCCCCCCCCCCCCCCCCCCGTCCCCTTCTGGCTGCCTCTGCCTCAATTTTATCCCACAACTTAGACATTCACATTATTCACACTCTCATTACACATACATATAGGATCTTGGGGGTGGGCACAATCACGGAGTCCAAATTACCATCAGGGTGTATACCTCACCCCTGACGTCGTTGCCCACCTCTCAATTTTAAATACACTTAGTCATTGAGGGCTAGCAGGAGGGACTATGCGCTTACCTGCTGCTCCTTGGCAGGTAGCTCCATGCCCTCCTGGGTTTTAATTGCACCTTAGAACACATATGCATCAACACTACAATGAGCGGGTGGAGGGAGGTTTGGAGTCTTCTCCCACCCCCATTCTCTGCGACCTGCTGGAGCGGGAGGGCTAGGAGGAGGAGTTGGCCGTCCGACTGCGGTCTGGGGTGTGGGGCCTCCCTGCTGCTGCGGAGTCGGGGTGGTCTGCCTCTCCCCACCGCAGGGAAAAGGGTAACACCACCTGGGTCTGGGTGCAATTCCCCCCTCCAGGGGCAAGGGTACCTAGACCCGGTTTGTAGAGTACGCTTGGGGAGTGTGATTGTGTGTACAGCGTCTCTTTATGTCTGTCTCCACGTTGGTTGAGTGTGGAGTGAGTGCATATGAGAGCATGAGGGTGGGAATGGATGTTTGTGTCTGTGTGTGCCTGTATGTCTGTGTCTATATGTCAGGTTGGGTATCAGACGCCACCTCTCTGGGGACACCTCAGGCCCTCCAAGGTTTGGAGGCCTATCTCCACCCACCACCACTTCCCCTGCCGGTGGCGGACTCCCTCAGGTGTCGGTGTGTTGGTGGTTCTTTGTGTCTGGGGGTGGGCGTCCGGGTACACACCGGCTCACTCCTTGGCGGCCGCTTGTCGGGGCCTGGGGCCTGGGGCTCGCTCGGGCCCCTTTGGAGGTGGGGTGCCCCCGGCCTCTCGGCCTGGGGCTCGGTCACTCAGGCACAGCTGGGGGCCGGCGGAGCTCACGGGCGCGTCACTGCAACTCCCCCTGACTTCTGCTCCGCGGCTGCTGGGCGAGCCCTCATCGGGGACTCTCCTCAGCTCTTACTGGAACAGTGGCGCGGCTGCCCCTCTGTTGGTCTTCCATGGTCTCTTGTGTTCTGGGGGCCTCTGGATGTCTGGAGTTTTGATCTCCTCCATACCCGCTTCACACCCTGGAGGACGGGGCTGTGGCCCCCCCACACTCCCTAGCAGATCATTACATGGAGAAACCTTTGGAATGCAAGCATGCTGATCCACACAGGTATGCACACATGGGTATTCACAGACGCGGACTAAAGCTTTCTTGGCTGCTACCTCAAAGCACACTGTGCGCTGTCTATCTTGCGTGCTGCACAATATCGTTTATTATTTAGTAAATATTGATATCTATGACTAGCTAGTTTATTGTGATGGTGCTTTGTTTTCTCTATTATTATGTTGCTCTTTGTTGTTTGCTGTCTCCTCTGTTTGTTTTTTTTGTTTGTTTGTTTTTTTTTTTTTCTCCATACAGGTGACCCAGGAGTTCTTTTTTTTTTTTTCTCTCTCTTCCCCCCCCTTCTCACCGTCTCTTCTCCCCTTTGGTTTTCTTTCTTTCTCTCCCCCTCTTTCTCTCATTCATTCCCCCTGTCCTATTTATTAAAAATAAATAAATAAATAAAAAAAAAAAAATGACAAAGGACGAACTGAAGCTCTGCCATCACGTAATGTCGCATACTGCTGTTTCTGATGTCATTTAGAAAAAAAAAAAAAAAAAAAGAAGTTGATAGGCAATAAACCCAACTCATTACGGATGATCTCTTGCACCCACCTTGCTCCTTCACTTTCCCTCACTTTATATTTCTTCTAAAATGTCAGGTATATTGTGCTGAGGCAGGACTTTAAGTTTTACAAAGTGTAGTTGAACTTAAAGCTGCTGTAACTCTGAGTATTTGTAATAACAAATGCACAAAGAATGATGTGATAAACTCACACTGAATCTCTTACAGTGGTTACAGGGGGGTTTATTACCTTTCAGCTCATTGTTTTGATTTACTTTAGTACTATTACTCACTTTAAAATTGGTTTTGTTTAGTACTGTTGAACTCTTTGACAAAGTTGACATCAAGCTGATGAACATAATAAAGCATTTAGAAGCTGAAGAGCTTGTGTTTAATTCTAATACAAATTAATGCTAATAATATGCCATTGCTACTATAGACTGCACATAAAAGATGGACATACAGGCTATGGGCTAAAACATTTTTTGCCACAGATTTATAGAGCCAAGCAGTCCACAAACAGTTAACAAGCGGTTGTAAAACAATGGCGCCACCATTGCGACAAGTTAGCTGGTGAAATTACTTCCCTTTTAGATAGTCCACGATCAACTATAAGTGGTGTTATTGCAAAGTGGAAGTGTTTAGGAATTGCAGCAACTCAGCAGACCACGTAAAGGTCGCTGAGTGCTGAGTGCATAAAAGTTGCCAACGCTTTGCTGACTCAATAACTGGGTTACTATGACCAAGTAGCTCCTGTAGGTGTAATGTGTAGGTGGCCCAGTACTTTCGTCCATATAGCGTAGGTTGTGGGTCTAAAAAGTGAAGTCAGTATGGAAATACCTTAAACATGCATTCTTTTGTATATGGCCTGCAGGGGGTAATCATGTTTTGGAACTTCAGTAAATTCTTTGCTAATGAGCCTGCATTCTCAGTTGCTAGTTTAAAGTGTTATGTAATGCAGCGTGATGATCATTTTTTTTTAAATATTGGTCAAATTGAGTGTAAAGCAGGGCATATCTTTCCTTCCTTTACATGTTTATTGTTTATTTAACTGCCCTTCAGTGGCAAAAGACCACTCTACAAGCTTAACTGAAGTAAAGCATATTTAGAATGGAAAACATGGTTGGTTGAGTGAGATTTTTCTTATGTGAAACTCAGGTCCAGGTCTAGCTGGACACATACTATAGAAGTTAGGCATTCATTACGATAAACTGGGTTAAAGGTTAAAGCATAGAGGTCAAACACTAAAGTTTAAGTCACGTTGATTGTGTGAAAACAGTGCCTAAGCAACCCAGGACTATCATATGTAGCCTAATGATTGTTGACTGGGGCAAACTGAAAGTGCTGTATGCCTGAACAGGAGTGTGATGGAGTAGTCTCTATGAGTTTTATGACCCCCGATGTTGTTGCCTTGCAAATAAGCTGAATGTGTGCTGCCATACACCCCATGATTCTTGCTTTATCTGACTTTCAGAGCATGGCGGAGCGCTTCGTTGCTGTTATTTCTGGCTGTGTTACATAATAAGTCTCTCATTCTGTTTCTTCTCATGTAGTGGTTCGATGATGTGCTGTTGGCAGGCAAATCAGCACCGCAGTACTAATTGTGGTGTATCAGAAATGTATAAAGATGTTTTAGCTCCAGTCTGCTGCTGTCAGGTAGTTATATTCTTTTGAAATCTTTAGAAAGTGTTTCCTTTTGCAAAATTGCGACAGCAGCCCTGAGCGGCACCACTGCATTGGCTTGAGTTTTGCTCAGTTGGAGAAGAAGAGCTTAGAGGCCAGCAGAGGCAGACAAACCATCTGGGGTTGTGGAAGTTTTCCCAGAAGCGTGAGCTTCTTTCATGCTGTTTGGTTGATTTGAATTATTAAGCAGCCAGCATGATGGTTGCAAACTGCATAAATAAAGACATGAAGACCTAACAAATTAACATTATGCTTAATTTAGGTGTCCTCAAAGGTAAGACTTGACCTTACATTATTTATACAATATTTTTTAAAGAGAATTTTCTCTTTATTTCAAACATATTTACTTTAGCATTACTTCTATATTTTCCAACAAAATGGATGGAAAATATCATATTTTAGCGATTTCTACATATTTTCTATATTATCGTAATTTGATCATCTACAGATTTGTAAATTGAGAGTTGTGTGACTCAACGTGTATTTTTCTTTTCATGTTTCTACTCACCAAGTAGGGATCACAGATATGAGGAAGTATATTCTGACTAATACTTTATCATAAACAATTCCGATTACTTTTTCATCCTTGTCCAGTTTCCCTTTAATTTCATCTTTTACCTCTGAACTCCCTCATTATTATGCTGTCTTCATTTAAACTTTATTTTTATTTTTGCCCCAATATGTTAGGATGCTTTTCTCTGTCTGCAGCCTGTTCTGCTGACTTTGTTATTTCTCTTGAGGACAGAAAGAGTTTTGCAGAGAAGACTTGAGAGGTGAGAAAAAGGGCACAAAAGATAGAAGTGGGATGGAGATACTTGAGAAGAGGCCACAGGGATGCACTATCACACCTGAGAGGAGAGGAGCAGACCAGAGAATGAAATTAATGAGGAGAGGTGCTGAGAGAGGAGAGAAGGACGTGCCCTCCCTCTGTTGTCCTCTGGGCTTTGGATAGATTGCTTCCTCTGACTTGCAAGTGAAGGTGGGGAGGGATGGAGAATGTGGCCATTGCCAGGGGAGGAGTTGGGCATTCAGGTGTTAATTTGCACCCTGATTCACACTTCCAGCATTTCATCAGAGAGCTGCAGATTTGGCAAGCTGATAGCCCTGTCACCTTCCATCAGACCTAGCGATCACATAAACTATCCCTGCCATCTACTGTACAAGGCTTTGCTGCAGGCTATTGGATTCCCAACCCACTCTCTCTTCTGTTCTCTCTCGCTCTCTCTCTCATGCTATGACTCAGCCAAGAAAGATACCTCTCTCATCCTGTCTCAGGCTACTGAACCCTCTTGTCCAAAAATGTGCCAAAATGTAATAAAAGTGTGATAGCGCTTGGCTCCAAATCCAGACCTGGCACCAGAGCACCCAGAAGGAAATTATGTTTCCAAGTTAAATTGGTTTCCTGGCATGTGATAAGTTGGGGTGAATTTTTAATCCATGACCTCATGAAAAAATGTCAATCTCCCAGCTGCTATCATGCCTCCCATCCTTCCACATCCTTTTCCCTTTCCACTCCCATCTGCTTTTGCTCCTGTGTCTTTCTTCTGGCTACGCTATGCTTAAAAAAGTAAAAGATAGTAGGTGTGAGACACCTTTGCCCCTCAACCAATTACCTCACCAGGGTGTAATCCTACCCAACCTCAACTCTCCTCCCACTCGATCCTTTTTTTCATCTCTTTGCTTCATCCCTGTCGCCCAGTGAGGCTCCATCGCTCACCAATTACAGCAGCAATAGGCAGCTAGCTAAAGCTTCTTCCACAGCCAGTTTAATGCATGCAGGAGGCATGCAGTTGACTAATAAGACACAAGGTGTTCTTCCATAGCCAGTCTACCACCTGAGGAAGTCGGACAGCCAGGCTCCACCCGGGACTCAGTGTGGCTGGCTTTACATGACTAGTCATTTAGTGCGCCTCATACCAGGTGAACCCTGACTGATACTTTTCTTTTCAAGTAAACAAACTTAACAGCTCATGGACAAGAAAAGAAGTTAATGAACAGCCACAGAAGGTTTTAGTTCAGAACTTAAAACACTCACACAAGAGTAAACATAGATGGGTAATTAAAACTTTAGTGTGGAGTACACTTATGTTTGTTTTTCTTCTCTGAATATAGAGAAAATGGCAATAAATGTAAATTGAATAATTAGCTGTGACTTTTGGCTAAGGGACTTTACAGCTACTGTGCTTGGTTCCCACTTCATGCTACTTAAAGGCTAAAAAATGGAAAACCATAATGCTTTTGTCCTGACAAAACACGATGTCCGACAGAACTGTCGTGGCAATGTTTAAACCCACAAATCTATTATCTAAATTGATTTCACACTGTAGAAGTGACTGCCTTTGTGCCTGCCAGCTTTCCATTTCCTGCTATCTGTTGTATAGAAATTCAAGACACTTCAACAAGGGTCCTGAAATGTTTTGTAATCTGTGTTTTTGTGTCAAATGGGAGGAGACTCTTATCCGTTTAATATTAAGGCTAGAGATTATTGAGCGCTATGCTATGATAATGAGAAGACAGAAGCGGAAGAATAAATTGAATTCTGTCACCGAACGATAAGATTTTTGTGAAAGTAGCATTAAGTAAGATTTACAGTGTAAAAAATAGTTTTATTTGGCATTTTCTCTGCATCATTTCACAGTTGAGTCTGGCAATTGTCACCTCCCGGCAACATCTGCGTATCCTCCTCTTGTCAAGATATTCCTTTCATCGACCAGTCATTGCAGAGATTAGCAAGTAAAGAAGGCAGGGAAGGCTTAGTTGCATTTGACTGTCAGTCTCCTCCTGTGTACAATCACCTCCTTTGCATGATGCCAGATAAAGAAGGTTCTTTAGGGAAGGCATTGCAGTGGCCTGCCATTTAACAAAATTAATCCTGACGTGCACAGCTACGGGGGAAGCAGCAGCAGCAGGGGGAAATTGGACTAGATTCACCCATTCATCATCAGACATCGACAGAGACATGCGCAAGAGGCCCGGTCAACACACTAAAAGCTGCTATACGCTCTCATGTACATGCTCAGGCATCCTCCTGCCTCTCTACGCTCGTAGCCAATCAGCTACCATCGGTTTAGGAGCCAATCAGGAGCGAGGATCTCGACTGGAGATGTTGAGGGGCTGAAAAGAAGTGACTGTGTCAAAGTCGTACCCTGTGAGGCAGTGCTGCATTAAAATTCATACAGAGCTGAGGCACCAGACTGAATACTGATCAGGGTCCTGTCCTGCAGCACAGTGAAGAAACAGAGTAATTTTACTGTAGATTTCCACAGTTGTGTTCCTTACATGCATATGACCATAAAATGCATCACAGAGGAGCGAAGCAGCAGGAAGAAAGAAGAATAAAGGCACCGAGGGGAGAGTGGGAGACACAGAGAGAAAATACAGAGCATGAGATCCAGTTATACAAGGCTGGTGTGTCTCTGATGTGGTGCTGGAGTCATGATCGGAGGGAGGAGAGTGAGAGAATATCTATTTATGACAGTGTGTGTGGGCAAATGTGGTCATGTACCCATATGCTGCTGCTATTTATTCGTATGTACATTATGTTTGCACTCATGAAAATGTCTAATGCATTTGTAAATGCAGTTTTTTGTTTTTTTTTAAAAAAAAGGTATCTTGGTGATTCTCCCTGCCATCTCTGCAGTGGGAAAAGGAGACAATCAATAATTACATTATGACCTGGCAAGCGTGGTATTTGCAAATAAGTGCCTGTTGGGATTTAAATAAATTAATCAATCAGCCCGTGTAAAGGTCTTTAACTGTTTTAAGCATTATAATCGTTTGTCATATTTCATCCATATGAATTTAAATCCTGTTATCATGTTAAAAATTAGTAGTCCATATTAGTGATTCCATGAAAATGATCAAATTTAGCAAAATGGGATCATCCCATTTTTTCATAGCGAGATACGAAATAAATAAATAAATAATTAAATAATTAAATTAAATCAAACAAAGGCAGGAGCAGTTTAATAAGTGAGTTAAATGGTTAGGTCCAATTATGGATGGGTGTATCAGACCAACTTTATTTATTAAATATTTTTTAATAACAGCCACATAGATGCAAAATGCATGAATTAATACACTGAAAGTAATGAAAAGTGGAAAAAAACCCAGTAAAAAAAAAAAAGCTATAATGGAATAAAAACAAAAAATAAACAACTATAATAAAATTTCAAAATCTGAGTATGTAAACTTCATTTTACTGTCTCCTAGTAAAAAAACGCCCACAGCAGCAGAAACACTAGTTTGGCGCAGCAGTTAAACAGGCGACTGGAGTGCAATGACCCGGGATCGAGACCGACCTGCAGTCATCTGCTTTGTGTCTTCCTCTGCTCTTTCTCTTATGTCTATCTTCACTACTACACTGTAAATGAAGGCAAAAAATCCCCAAAATACCAGTTGGTTCAACAAAAATATTAATTGAAAACTTCATCTCAATACAAAACTTGCACTTACATGTTGCATGAATTATAAATATTTGGATATATTAATATGTAAAGAAAATGTTAAAAAGGCAAGGCTGACAGAAGCATGAATAGATTCGCTTTGGTTTAACGTGCCTCTGCTTTATGCTAAAAACTGCTTTAAGCCTTTTTGGGTCATTTTTAGACAAACTTGTAATTTCCATACAGAATTGCACATGGGTGTGTTTGGGTACATGTTAAATCACTGTCAATCCTGATTTGACTGGAATTTAGATTAAAGTGACCTTAATCCTTCACCTGACTCCACCCAGTATCCACCAGCTCTGTCAGCAAGCAAGAGAGAGAGAGACATATCGCTGACTGCCAGACACGAATTAATGCCTTACTGTAGTGACATTCAGAGAAGACAAGAGAATCAGTGAGTGAACTCATGACCCGCTTGGATTTGGCGAACCACCAAGGAACAATAGCAGGGAACCCAGCCAGAAAATCCAACTCATCTTTCCTTTTTTTCTCCTCTTTTTTTTTTTTAATTGGTTGTTTCCAACCGACTAATTCCATTTGAATCCCTCACTGGATGAAGCGTTTCACTCTGGATGCAAATTAAATGTCTGTGCAAGCACATGTACTCACTGTTTATTCTGCTGTGAGTCAGATTGACTGCCAAAAAGATGGTCTATGTTTACTTTCATACATGCAGTAGCTGTGAATACGTTTTTGGATGTGTGTAAAAAGCCTCATTTTTCAACAGCACCGGGGTAGTGTGTGTCCTTATTCTCACATATAATGGCTGCAGTCCAGCCCAGACTAAGATTAATTTGAGATGCTACTCTTCTGCTGCTGTACAACAGTAGTTAGTGCATATGCTTGGCTTAGACCCCACTATCACATATACACACACTTGCCCATTCAGATGCACACACCAATTCAACAAGTGGTCCCAGAGCCTCTGTTGAGTCAGCTCCTCCAGAATCAACATCCAGCTCTTTGGCTTTTCCCCCTGAAGTTGGTCCTCAGAGAGAAAGAGCAGTATGGCAGCTTAACACAGAGCAGTTAGAGAGAGGGAGAACAACACGCACTCTAAGTGAGAGAGAGAGGGAGTAGTAACTGTGACTGTCGCCACCTCAACACCATACAAGGAGGATCAATAAAGCAAAGTCAAATAGCGCTCACTGAGCAGTCCTCTGTGGCTCTGTTCAAAGATCTGTTGGAGAATTGCATTGTCCGAATCAGAGCAGTGGACCAGACTTCCACTCATTTGCACCAAGTTATATTTACACTCAAACAGTAGAATTGTCCTGACTTCTCTGTGCGTAGCTCATCCTGGCAGACAATAGAAAACAGAGTCCTTATTGAATATAAACCAGGGGGATGGTGCTCTCATATTGCAATACAAGTGATGAACTCTGTCTCTCCGATGGTAAATGTGTAAACAAATCTCTAATGGACTGGATTAACCTTGATAATCTATTCATTCCAGTGTCTCACCTGCTGACCTGCCTGCTTTTGTAACTGATTATTGATCAGGCAAAACAAAGAATTTGTGAATATCTATTAGGGCATGAAAGTAGTCGTCTAATACTCCATATCCACAAATGATGAAAATCATCAGTTCTCAATTAAGCATCAAAAATGTAAGTAAACAAAAAATGCTCATCAATATTTTCCAGAGCTTGCTATTTCAACCAACACCGTAAGACCTGAAATTATTTTCCGATAAATTAAATAAATTGTATTAAAAAAAAAAATCAATAAATGCTTTCTATAAAGTCAATAATTCTTCAATAGTCTGTCATGATCAGAATTTGAGTCAAACTATTGTCCCTGAATTTGGCAATGCCCAAAATGACTTAATGAAGAGGCTATGTAATGTACAGCAACCTGAAGATAGCGGCCTTGCTCTACATAATGTTGTTTTGAAATTGCTACGAACATATAAAACAATTCTGTTAAAAAGTAAATCGCATTGATGGTCATATTAGTAAATAAGGTACGAGTCTGCTATGGTAACAAATAAGAAAATAAGAGGAAAAAAATCTATAAGAAAAGTACATAAAGGAAGGTTCAGTGTTTTTATTTTGCAGAGGATTTAGAGTATGATCACATGCTCTGTGAGCAAAAGGCTCTGGATTTTGACCACAGATAAGGAAAGACTTTGATAGTGAGAGCCATTGTTGAACAGATCACATCAGACTGAGGAAGGATAAGCTGCTTGGGGATGCGGTCAGAGCAAAACTCTTTTGGGAACTGTCATTCTTCCCAAAAAATAGTTTCCATCATTCTTTTGATGATGGAGTTTTAAGAATTAGACAATGAGGAGAAATGAGCCATGTAGAGATAAATGACACGTTAGAAGAGCTGTTATGGGCACATTAGCCCACAGATGTACAACTGTGTGTGTGTGTGTGTGTGTGTGTGTGTGTGTGTGTGTGTGTGTGTGTGTGTGTGTTTTCCCCCCTTTTTTTTGTTTGAGTTTTTTGGTGTGTATGTGCTTTAACTCGTCAGAGTCACTTCCTTACTATTATCTATAATAAAGAGCTCTTAAAATTTGATTTCTGAGATTTACCCTCATCATTTTTCCGTTATCCACAGGAGTAAGTTTGTGTAATGATAATTTATAGTTCTGAGAAACCGGAAGGATTGTGTCGTGTGGTTTACATCAGGAAATGGAACATGGCTTTCAGGCTGAGACGCTAAGTCACGCTCCCATCACCTGGCTGCAGCTGTTTGACTCATGATTCACCATCGCTCTTTCATTCCTCATCTGACAAGTAGCATTTGATCATACTGACTCAGAGCGGCATTATAAACCAGACTGTATTTGCAGCTATAGCTTCCCTTTCCAATGTCAACTGTCTCATTTCTGGTATTGTTTATATGAATACCAGTGAAGGTTCAGTGATTATAGGAATTAGTTCTTTGAAATCAAAATCTGTCTTTGCAAATAGCATAAGCACAAACTGCATATATGTAAGACTGGAAAAATTACAATTTAACATAACAGACAGTGTCCCATTTACAAACCTACATTGTGCATCCAAACTTTTATAATCATCATATTGGGGTTTTTCCTGCAAAGATACATTTTGGGTACCTCTAGATGAGTTTTACTCCAAGTCAGATAAAAACATAGTAATTTCTTAACTCACTGTATTAATTTGGTTTCTGTTTAATGAAGCAAAATATACATTTAATTTTTAAAACCAGATTATCAGGAATAAATGGAACTACAGATTTCTGTCAATAAAAAAGAAAGACATGCCTTTACAGTATGCATACAGTTACCTACAATAAAAATAGATACATTAATATAAAAATGTAAAACAAAAAAAAAAACACTTGTCATGTCTATCAGCAAGGAGGATGAGGAGATTTAGACAAACATAAAGCTGTTTAAGGGAAAATGAAAGAGAGAAGATCTGTTTTAGTAAAATATCCCTTGGATTTAGAAAATTCACATTTGATTCACATTTGTTGCCCTCGTTCAAACTGGAAGGTTCAAAATACAAAAAATCTCTTTCCAGTTCAGATATGGTGTGAGCACCATTTAAAGCCATCACATCAGTTATTTACTGTCTATATTGTGCAGTGGATTGTGGCGAAATTTCTGGCTCTAATTTTAAGATCTTTTTTAATGATGAAAAAATGGAAAAAGTAGCAAGTAAATGTACTGTAAAAGCCAAAAGTGTTTCAGCTCTAAATCAAATTTGAATAGAAAACAGAAGCATTTGAAAGCAACACCTGCTGTCACAGGCACGTTAGCATGAGCAAAGGTAGATGCCGCAGGCAGAGGAGGTTTATAAAATATGTTATCTGAACTGTGACATCATTATGAGGTTGCCAGTTGATGATGTTGCCTAGTAACAGAGAGAGGTCCCCCAACGTCAAACTCAATACTGCACTTACCCAGCATCATATCAAGCAAGTTTGATGTTGAGATGGGCGACGAACAGACAGATTCATCCGTGTATTAGTCAGACTGTGTATTGTGTATATGTGTGTTTGTAGATGTTTGTCTAATCTCTGCTGGGCACAAGAAGGCTCATTTTGTTTTATCTCAAGCGAGGCACAACACTGTATCATCCTGATTCGCTCTGACAAAGTGAAAATAAACCAGCTAAATAATCCACATGCTCTGAAAACTCTCTGTTAGATGCTCCGGCCTCCTTTTAACCATAGTGTATGTTTTAACCTGCAGGTCAAAGTGAGCTGAACCTTTAGTGCTGCAGAAGCTTTTACATTTTGCAGCAGCAGACGTGAGCGTCCCTCTTTTTGCATCTCCCTTTCTCTCTCTGCGGGTTCCCATTTCAGATTTGGCTGCCTCGTCTTTGTCCTGTCTGAGCCTGTATCGCTCTCTCTTTGTCACTGTTTACTCTTGCCCCATCTATCTGTGTCTCTCTTCATCTTCTCATCAGTACTCTTATTCTCTCACTTTCCATCTCTTTGTGTTAACCTCCCTGTGCTCTTTTTGTGCTCCGAATCTTCATGCATGGCCCCTTTTCTCAGTGTCCCTGTCTACTGCTCCATCTCTGTTAGAACAGTGTGCCGGCTGTTAGCGGTGCCCCAACGTCATGGCACATGGCTGCGGCATCTTGGCTATAAATAACTCGGTCTCGCAGTCCAAGACAGGACCGAGAGCCAGAGGGAGCGCAATCTGCTGTCTCCCTCAAGAGATGCTCGAAGGGGAAGGCGCGAATAAGATGGCTCACTCTGCACTACCTTCACCACTCAGACCTTCATTGTACTTTATGTATAAAATGGTTGTGAATGCAATTATTTTTCTAGAGAAGTGCAAATTTCTGGTGACCAAGCATTTCAAGTACGTAGCCAAAACAAAGGTTAGAGCAATAAATATCAATGCATAATGTAAACAGACACCTTGAATTTTCATGAAGATGTAGGATGGTGCTAACTGTGCTAACACGATTACAAGTAACCGTCTGGAAGGTTTATCCCTTTTTTTTTTTGCTGCGTGTTTCCTTCAGAAAGAAAATGTCACTCTGCAGTGTTGGTGACATTCAAAGGTTTGATTGATGACTGCAATATATCAGTCTTTCACACATCTCTGTCGAGTAGCTATGTTTGGATTGATTTACGGGTCCACACAGGATTTTAGTAACTTTCATTTCATTTGAATACTAGAAGAAGAGTGCTACATTGTAGCGAGCGACACTGATAAGAATTAATTGATGCCTGTGCCCATCTTTATGTGAGTCCCGTCTTTATTGATCCCTTTATTGAGTCCTGATCAATGTCCTGTATACACGAAGAAAGTTTGTATATATGTGTAACTATGTGTGTATTTACTTATATGTGTATGCACATCAGTCTGGAGAGTCAATTGGTGTGACTCTGCTTACTGCAATAAAGTCCTTATGTCTGGTCCATTTTGCAGCAGTAAAGATTACTTGTCACCAGACCAAGAGGGTCCTGTTTCTGTCTTGATCCACTGGAAGTTTGACTGGCAGCTTTGGTTTTGTCATTTTTCATGATGGTTACCACAGTGCACACTGTATGGTTGCTGACCATGTCCATCCCTTTATAGCCCCTGTATTATATGGCTCCTTTTACAGAGATAAAAGTCGCAAACAATAATAACACAATTAAAAAACGATATCAATAGTGAAGCATCTTAAAACAGAATAAAAATAGATTAAAAAACCTAAATAACAAAAGACTGATTGTACATTGTACAGATTTTCTGATGGCTGCTTCCAGCAAGCTCAGACCATCTAAAACCGGTTTCCCTAACATAACAATGAGTTCACTGCACTCTGCAGTCACCAGATCACAATGGAAAAGAGCACCTTTGGGATGCTGCAAATCTCCTGTTCATATCTCCATGATACGAACAGGAGATTCATACCATGGATGCGCAGCTGACAAACCTGCAACTGCTCAGTGATATTATCATGTCAGTATGGACCAGAATATCTGAAAAATGTTTCCAGCACCTTGTACAATCAACAATATTAAGAATTTTGGCAGGTCTGAAGGTAAAAGTGGGTCTTAAGCTTATAATAGCAAGGTGTAGCTACTAAAGTGTCCACTGTATCTATTGTGAAGACCCAATCAAGGTGTTAAAATTGTATGCACAGAAAATAGTATTTCTTCTATCAGTTCCATATCATACAATGAACAGTCAGTTGAAATTACACCCAGTAAAGTTTTGTCATAAACATAATTTTAAAAAAAAGATTTTGGTCCTTAAAATAAAATCCTGCTGCTTTGAGGGAGATGTCAAGAAAGTGTTTTATAGGAGGCAGTTGCTCGCGGTATAAAGGGAAAAAATAGATTGAACACTGCCTGAGGTGTACTGAATTTTCAAATGTCAATTAGAAATCAATGAACTTCTTGATCTCAGATAATGAGAATCAATGAATGTGCAAAGAGCTGGATGCTTCCCTCTCACTACACGTTGTTTCGAGGATTTGTTTGTTCTGGCCCTATTTCTGGGCCTGTGAACTCGTAGACAGAAGCTTTTCGATAGAGTCATGTTGCCTTCAGCGAGCTGTCACTATCAGGCTGATTCTACAAGTCAGGGGTTTTTTTTGTTCAGGGTAAGAAAAGCTGCCGGGTTGTAGACCATTTTTTTGTGTTTGCGTTCAGAGTTGTGATGTTGTTTTTCAGTGAGGTGAAAACACTGGTTGACACGTCCAGGTTGTCTTCTTCCTATGGCCATATGGAATACATAGCACTTCACATATTGTCAATACACAGTCCATTAGGTATGCTTCTCTTGCTCAGCATTTCTGACTGCTTCAAGGAGATGGCAAGCTTTCCTTATCAGACGTCCTCTGCTTTGAACATTCTGTGTGTTTTTTCTTTATTTTAACGATAAAAAAGTATTTATTCCAAAAGTCTACCTATTTTTAAAAGTTGTTACTTTTAGTTGTTGCAAAAAGGATTCCTTTGACATCAGGAATCTTTTGTCTGACTTGTGCATTATCCTCTCCCCTAACATGCTCTTTGTCCTCTGCTTTATTTCAGACCACTCTAAAAGTAGATGTGTGTTTGTTTCTTCCAGGAGACAGTAACCCCAAGGAAAGCAGCCCCTTCATCAACAGCAGTGATGCTGCCACAGAGAAGACTCAGCAATATGACCGCAAGAACATGGCCCTGTTTGAGGTATAATGCAATACTCCGCATACACACACATACGCACATGCACACATTGATTTTGTTAACACACACAATCAGATGCGATGGTAAGAAGCAGGATACACTCGTTTTCACAATTCAGTGATTGAATAGGGGCTCTGACATCGATTAATGAGGGTAATTACTGTGTGAAGGGCATGTGGGAACCTCAGGTTAAAGCAAGAAAATCTCAGAGTGGTGCAGGATTGAACCTCAATGAGGCAATTTGCCTCCGCTCTGCACAGATATATTTACAATGTCTTCTCAGTGGGATTTCTAGATTGAACAGGAAAAGGGGGTTTATGGTGTGCACACTTGTTTTTGTTTCAAATGAGCTGAAATCCACAAAAGAGGATAGCAAGTAGATTAAATGGCTTCTTATCTGCAATGATCTATGGAAACAGCCACTAAGTGATTGGTCATTTTATAGAGTTCACTTGTTTGATTGAGATTGTTAATAATATTGGCTAAAATGCTGATTGCAACCTTCCTGTCTGCTTGTTTTTCTGCAGGAGGAGATGGACACCAGCCCCATGGTGTCATCTCTTCTCAGTAGCCTGGCCAACTATTCTAACCTGCCTCAAGGTAGCAAGGAGCATGAGGAGGCTGAAAACAATGAGGCTGAGTCATCACGCAAGAAACCTGTTAAGGTATTTATCTTAAAAATATATGCACTGAAACATACAACAGATTTTATAGACAAATAAAGTACCAAAGGTCAACTACTCTAAGAGAGTACCATTCATTTAATTTTCATGGAAAGCTCAAATGTACCCCTGTTAGAGGATCAGCGTTTGGAAGAAGTAGATGAAGAATATTAACAGAATTTGTTAATTTGTTGATAAGAGTACTATATTTAGTTGTATCTTTAGTTTGCATCTGCCTACGTAGCTTATCAAGTAGAAGTTACTCAGCCTGAAAGGCACTGTGAGAGCAGCACCGTTACATCAGCTAGGTTAACAATGCTTAGCTAATGTTAATGAGGGGAAGCAATGGTCACAGAATAAACCAACTCAGGCAACCAATTGTAGCATTATTGTGAAATATATGTCTGTGAAGGCTCTCAGTCATCCAGGTCATCGGCGTCTAAGGAGCTTGGAAAGAAAAGCGCCTGGACTGTACAGTGCAGGGACGAATGCCCAGACCTCTACATTGGAGAGACCAAACAGCCACTTCACAAGCGCATGGCACAACATAGAAGAGCCACCTCCACGGGACAAGACTCAGCAGTTCATCTGCATCTAAAGGACAAAGGTCACTCTTTTAAGGATGCCAATGTTCACATTTTGGACAGAGAGGACAGATGGTTTGAAAGAGGAGTGAAAGAAGCCATTTATGTCCACTGTGAGCGACCATCTTTGAACAGAGGCGGGGGTTTACGACACCAACTGTCTGCCATCTATAATCCAGTTTTGAGATCCCTTCCCAGACGCCTTAACGCCCACTCACATCCTGGGCCATCAGGAAATCACATGATAGGGTGGGGCCAGGTTTCATAATGAGCTCACCCGAAACCCTGGTTGATTGTGACCCACACCCGTTTTCACACCTTGGCTCATGTGATTAGGTAGAGGATCACCAGAGGGTCCTTTGTCCCTCTTTGGGGGGAAAACTCCCACTGGGTTTAAATCTGGGACTCTCCACCATTTAACCTTAGAACTGAAGAAGCTTCTCGGATGAGAGGTGAAACGTCTTCAAGCAACTTAAACAAGTCCAGACGCTTTTCTTTCCAAGCTCCTTAGATTGTGAAATATAAGCATGTACCAAGGTTAGCCACACTTTCACAAAGTCAGCATTACATACAAACAGTAATTAGGGGCCAGTCCCTGCTATCGTCGATCCAAATACCCTTGCTGCTGTCTCTGGCACTGAAAAATGGTGGAACACACAAATTGGTCACTGGATTGGTCTATACAACACGCTAACCTATACAGTATGGTAAGTGCAAATGCATGGGAAAACAAGGTTATCTCTGTGATGCAAAAGGTCATAGAAATGTTGTCACGAGCACAACACGAGAAAAATTTTATCTGTGTTTTATTTAAGAAGATATATTCATCAGAGACACCTTTTAAAGTTGCTATAAGTGTTTCAGTTCATAATCAGTGTATTTGTATTCTTAGTTGTATTGTTATATTATATTTTTGTGTATTTTCTCTGGCATATTTTGAGCATTTTTTGCCGCAAAAGGCAATTATTGCGTCAACATGTGACTCCGACAGAAGCAAACACTAAATGGTAAAATGTGGATTCAAATCGACTGTGTTATAACTGAGCTGCTCCATTAAAAGTGCTTTATCTGGAAAAAGCTGGATGTAATGTGAATGTGCTGCAGCGAGTGTAAAAAACTAAAACTGCGTTATAAGATCAAGACTAGTGCATAGTAATGTTTATAACTCCTGATGTGTTTATCTGTTCTTTAAAGACTATAAGGAATATATTTAAAATGCTTAAAAGAACATAAATGTTCAGATATATTTGTGTGCTGCATCTTATTAGTTAAATGTTACAGCAATAACAGTGTACTCCAGTGCAGAGTAATGGTCTTACTGGCTGCAGTATAAAAACTAATGTTGAAATGATAGTGTAAGCTGTCTTCAAAAAATGGGCCAGGTTTTTGGTTATGAAAAATTATTTCTTCTTAAAAAAATTACTAAAATTAACTTCCACTGACTTAACTCCCCGCTCAGTATGATGCAATGTGCACAGATAAATCTTTTGCCTGTGGATTTACATTTGCAGCAGTAGAATTATTTATGGCTCTTCCTGGTTGAAAAACTCGTTCAACCAGAAAGGACCATGTTCCTGTTGCCAGTGGATGGTCATTAAGTGTTACCAAATATAGAGCTGCAATTTACATAAGATCAAATAATGTTTCCCCAACAGCACAGTCTTAAATTGTTTTGTTAACACAGTCACTGGAGAGCCTGAATATCTCCACCAGTTTAGGACTTGCCAATCATTTTCTGTTGATATTATAAATCCCCGGTTCATGTTATGGGTTTGCAGCTTAAATGCCACTCACTAATGAGTTCCTTCCATATCATCCCATGATATTTTCTGCCGTTGGTGTCGAGATGCCAGCAGGAAGTGGTTTACTTTTCTGGCTTTTTCTCAGCACTTGATGGACAGACTGCTGCATTATTAATCCTGTGGGAAATTATTGTGTTAGGTATGCAGTGACAAGCAAAGCTGAAACTCAATGACAAATGATAATTTGTGAAGGAGCTCATGCCAAATTAGGACAACAGACTGATGGAAAGTGACACGTGTTAAGATATTTCACACCAACTTTTGAAAGTTTCTGACTTCAGAGTTAACCCACATGAGATAAAACACACATTTAAAAAGTGAGACGCTACAGCAGTGACAGTTTGACAGCTTTTCAATGACCTTTGACACTGTCTGTCTTCTCGTGTGTCCAATCAGCCTATCTCTCCCTACCCTTATATATTTGCTTCTATCCACTTCTTGTCTTCCTTCCTGTCCTGTTTCTCTGTCACTCAGGTATTTTTTTTCTTTTTAACCTTGAGAAAGATCAGTGATGATGACATGAGATGCCAGTTCACCTATTATATCCAATTCAGTATGTACTTTTCCTGCTGTGGCTCCAGATGATTCCAGCATCTAGGTATAGAGCAGATCTGGGAAAAAGAGTTTAAATCAACGGCAGGGATAAGTCTAAGAAGAGTAATACATCTGTTTCTTTATTCATGCTTGTGTTCAGAAATCTGACACCAGATTGAAATAGTTACTGTCTTACCAATCGGTGACCCCTAGCAACCACTGGTCACCTGTGAAAAATGTGTATTCCCTGACTGGTTGGTGAGTGATTACTGGAAGTCGCTGGGTGAAATTGGTCATAAAGAAGTATACAGTGCTACACTAAAAACCTCATTGTAATTCTTTGGCTCATTAGCACATTACTACAGTCACGCATCATTTGCATGGAAAATGCTGATTTGTCTATAGACGCTTCCCAGCTGCTCACCGACTTGTAGTGAAACAGAGAACACAGAAGCAAAAGATATATTATTAATCTGCAACAAACATGTTTCAAAATGCACAACTTTTATTTTTGAATTCAAATTTTGTCTAGAGATAGCCAGCAACCACTCCCCAACCGGTTGGAGAACAAATCATTTCCTCACGTTTTGAGCTCAGTGTCTTCACCATCATATTTGTGGCATTCATTTATGTCCCTTTAAAGTTTTCTTGCCTTTTTTACATTTTAACTTTTTATCCAGCTCCATTAAACTTAAATGTGTACAGTATTCTATTTATTCAGTGCCGAAAAACCTTCAGAACATTCCCAGCAGCCCCGCTTGCACTTTTTGTTTAGTGTTAGTAACCTATTTTAACATGCTAACTAAACTCATGTGGTGAACATGGTAAGCATGGCATCAAGTAAAGATCAGCATTTATTCATGTTTACAGTTACACAATGACATTGGAAACAGGTTTTTATATTCCATGATGATCATAATTTAACCCATATGAGCAAAAACATTATGATATAACAGTTTTCTTCAAGTGTTATCCTACCATGCAGGCAATTGTATTTTATTTAGTTATGAGATGTGAGGCTTCTGCCTTCAGCTTTTTTACAGTTTAAATCACATTTAGACATCAACAGCAGCCTTTACTTCCAAACACAATTTCAGAGTGTATTGAGATAAGCCACAGACCTCATTGTGGACAGTTTTCACTGGGACTGCTGTCTGCTCATGAAAAACACCCAACAGATCTGTTTACTATCAAGATCAATGGGGCAATGTTTCTGAAAACAGATGTAACTATGCCTCTTACTGGTTTCGCTTATCCTGTTGGGAGCAGCTAAGGACAACAACCATGTACACGAGCCTAACATGCCGTCACTCTTGAACTAGTTGACAGTGAGGTATTGCCACTTTGACCCAACCCTCCCAGTTGTTTGAAATGTAAGGTATATTTGTCCAGCTGTCTTTGGCTCAGATATCACTATGGTATAGCACTAATCTCCCCCCGTCATCCGAACTCCTTCAATACTTGAATTAGTCTCCATGCTACACCAAGCTGCTGGTCCTCCAATCAGTAGCCCATTCCACAGGCAATCTCCCCATCGCTGTGAGAGGCTTTTCATTAAGGCAGCCTGTAGCGCTTTATCGCTCACACAGCGGACTCAACCCTCCCAAAAAAAATCACCTTCCCTCTCCATTTCTCGCTTCACTCCACCTACCGCTCCCTCTGTCTCCTTTATCATCAGTCCCCCAAGTTAGGATGAGAGTGAGTTGTGGAAGAGAGAGACAGAAGCGGTAGCCTTTTTGTTCAGTGTGAAAACCAAGATTAGAGATTTGGATGGCGTGTGACATGAGGGATCAGGCTGGAGGTCACAAAGGTTAAGATGGAAACCAGTCAAAGCTAATCTTCTCTGACTTTACCCATTTACAGTTTTTTGCAGTCACTCTGGTGCATTTCTCAGATCAGAATTGAATTTCAACACCTTCAAATCATCCAGTCACATCATAAAAGCAGGTTTTAAGTTAAGGCTGCTGATTCCTATATTATCAATTATGTGTGTTCTTTTGATCAAAAGCTATTTTGACCATGTGAAGTGGTTCATTGGGTTTTCATAATTTGTCAAGAATTTCCTACATATTTTGTTCGACTTCTCATTTGGAAATACAAAAGGCAATTCAATGTTGTTTTACAGCTCTGGATACAAGCACAAAGGGGGAAAACCAGGAATATTATTGAAATGTAAACACCTGTTAGTTACAACTTTAAATGGCAAATCATAACCAGATGAATGTAAAAGATGGTTGTTTTCTGAAGACTCAAGCTAAGGATTTTCACCCTCAGCATGTTTGTGCTTTAAAATCAGATGCCAGTGTAGATGTGACTGGGAAACCAAAATGACAGTATATATTCATACACTAGTCACTTGTGAGTCACAGTGTGTATTATGCCTGCCCTAGAGCAAACCTTGGTCTGTGTTCTTATTTAATTACCATAATTTTCAATTTGACCATAATGTTGCATAATGTTATAAAAATGTTTGACACTATCAATTATAAACTCAACAATTATTGATTATGTAATTTTGCAGATCTTAGCAATATATATCTATTAACTAAAGTTAATTCACATTAATTAATTTATTAATTATAAATGGTAAACTGTTAGTGTTACAACCTGATTTTCAAGTTCCAGATTCCCACCAGCTTACAGTAGCAACAGATACCTTTGCACCGCAGCACATGGAGAATCTGGTGATATCTCATCAAGCCTCTGCAGGCATCTGCTGTGATATATATCATTTTTTTAATGTGTCACAAAGATGTCAACCAGTTACAGTAAAACCAGTAAAACTACAAAGGTGATTTGTGATTCTCCAGCAGAACTGTTGCAGTCGAGGCCCCACATGCAGTAATCTGAAAGTCTGCACTGTTTAAATTGTTCTATGCCAGACAGGAAAAAAGAGCAGCCTTGTCATCAGATTGTCATCAAAGAGGTTGTTTACATCAGAAAGCATTTCACAGTAGAGTATGCAGTTTTATTAACATCACTAAGCTGTTTGACTTTTGTATTTGTAAACAGTGGCGTAAGAATTTGTCACAACTTGTCTTGTTACAGGCTTTCGCAGACAATCCATTGTATGCAGCTGTTAGTTCTGATTGTTTAGAGAAAAAATCTTATTTGAAAAGCTGCTTTTATGTTTTTGTAAATGTTAAGAATCATTTTCGATATCTTCCAAAGCAACTGAGAAAACTTGTACAAGAAGGCAAGGCTTGTTTTTTTTTTTTTTGTATATTGGCAATATCTCACTTTAGGCATTCGATTATTAACATTTGATAAAGCTTTGCTAAAATACTGGGTTCTGGTTTAATATATAATAATCAAATACCACATTTTCTCCTCTGTAAATGTTAAAATGTTACAGCTTAGTTTGGGTGTGAATTTCAGTCTCTTTACCATATCCCCAAATCATCTAAATATAACATTTAATATACTCTTGCTGCAGAATAACGTGAAAAATAATGTGTCTGGGAAGTTATCTGAACATGAACACTTTAATCCTTGGTGTTTATTTTATGTGTGGGTTGAATTAGTGACTAACTTAGGGCTCAATCACACAGATCTAGAGACAGGGTAGCAACCACAGATCAAAAAGGAAAAATATATATTCCCCAAGTGGTTGGTGGAGGTTGCTAATCAGTCTTTAGGCATGCAGCTTGTAGTGTTTCTAGTTGTTAATGTATAGATTTAGTTAGTTTTCAGTATTTTTATATTCTGTTTCTCAAAAAACAAAAACAAGCAAACAAAAATAAAGATAACGTATCCAGCGGTATTTTCTTAATTGTGCTTTTTGTATGCACAACAGTAAACACAATGCAAACATATGAACCTCTTTTATTCATGTCATTTTCCAAACGACTACACTTGCCAAGAAGGAACACTTGTCCATATGTACTCTGCTTTTTAGAGTGTAATGTTCCCCTTACATAAATGTTTCCCTTCTGGGTGTTTTATGATCTTTGCTCTCAGCTCTGACCTCACCCCTCCCAACCTCCCTTTCTCATTAGACTGGCATGAGATCAGCGTTCCCATCAGCTGCTTTCTGAAGAATGTATCGTGATTAATGTGAATTCATGTTAGAGCAGCATGCACGTGTTCACAGTGGGGAGAAATAGAAATTTCACAGATACCGGGCTAATAGGCTCAGTAGATGTTTTTGTTCTTCTGAGCCTATTAGCCCGGTATCTGTGAAATTTCAGATTATTATTTATTTTACATGAAATATCAAAAACGTGTTAAAATTCACATCTTTAATTGACGTGTTTTGTGTAGCAAAAAGTCCCCAAACTGGATATGTTCAGTATGAAAAAAGCAGCAAAATTTAGCATCTGTCATCATCAAATGACTGAAAAATTAAATCAATTTCAGTATATTTTGCCAATTATTTTTCTGCCAGTGAGCTCATGGATTAATTGCCTAATTGTTCCAGCTCTGCAACACTAATAAAAGAGAAAATAAAGATATAATTTCAAGATGTTAAATCTTTCCCAAGATAAATGTCATTTACATCAAATTTGCACAAAATTAATGATTTGACTGAAAGAATTAGGAGAAAAATGATCCATCTTCTCATCTAAAATGTCATTGCTTAAGTTCTCTTGATTATTATGCTCATTTGTATCTACCACATAGTAGCTTAGAGTACATTTTCACCTCACGTGTCTGTTTCTGGCATGTCACTCTTGATCTTAATTTGTAAACACAAGGGAGCAGCAGTACATGTGCATTAGTGGAAAAGGAGTCTGTCAGCCTTAAATCTGAGAGTGCGCGTAAACAGCGGTTTCACAGCTGGCTGTAACACATGAGGCTTTGTGGTGGAACCTAGAATATTCTAGTAACACATGTAGATGCTATTTAGAGGTGGTGCGTCTTGATTTCCACAGAGGATATTTTGCTACAGTGTTTTTATTTTTTATTTTTTAAAACACTTTCGCACATACAGACGCACACACACATAGACAGAAACCCAGCTGACCGCAGAGTGACTGGTTCATCCACAGCCGGTCAGGAAGACTGATGCTCGCTGGTCTCTCCTCTTGCTGTCTGTTTAATAATTCAGCACACCTGAGCAGAAACACATTTGCCCTATCAGCTCCGGTTTGGCCAGCAGAGCGTGCAGATTGCGTTACAAGCTCCCAGTCTGCCTCCCTCTCTGTTGTTACCCCCCTCTCCCCCCACCTCCCCTGACCTCTCTCGCTTCACTTCACGCCTCGGTCTCTGCCGGTAATGAAAATAATGAAACAGTTGTGCGGATCCCCCTCCTCTTATCCACCCCCTTTTATCTGTCCTTACTTGTTCTTTCGTCTCCTCTTCTCTCTCCTGAATTATACCAAATCAGGTAGAGAAACCACCCATATGTTACACACAATGCGCTACTTTAATGTATTTATCAAAGTGACAAATTAATCATGAAATAATTATGTGCACTGATACCACTGATTTGCTGCAGGAAGTGGAAACAATTTCACACTCTTGCATTCAATTATATGATTCCACAGTAACATCGGTACATTTCTATCAGCAGTTCTCCACAAACAGGTGCAACACCAACCAGACATTTAAAAGAAAATCCAGACATTTGTACATGCAGTACATATTGGTCCTGCTTGTAAGCATAACAAATTCCTGTAAGAAGTGATTTAAAAGATGTCGCTGGTTTTGTCAGCCTAAGCAGCTTGGCAGGTTGTCCTAGACTGTGAAGGCCTGGATGTTTCCCTTCCTCTCAACTCAGTCAGAAGTAGTGTGTACTCCATCTCCTCATACTTCTCTGCCCTCTTTCTCTTTCATTTTCTTTCCCTTCGGGCTATCCAGGGATTTGGAATTGTTTTCACCTTCCCTTTTTAAATCTGCACTTCCCCAAATTCAACATAGAACTGCTAGCCTCAGCAGGGTAAGAGATGTTCAAAGGAAGGTTGAACTAAAACTATGTGAGTAACATAGGAAAAGGAAGGAGGGGGGATATGGATGTATGTAGCATATAACAAATTAAATGCAGTTTTAAAGGAAGATTTATGTTATCTAAAAAATACATGTCCATCAGCTGTCTGAATAAGCTGTTTCGAGTCCCTTCCTCCTGTCTTACGTCTTCCTCTCATTGGCTGGCTTTCTCAAACTGAAGGTTTTGAACACTATGTGAGCAGGTAATAATTCTGTGCTCACAGCCAGAGCTATGCACCCAAGATGACCATATTAAGGATATTCTCTGGTTGTGACATAATACAGATCAAAAAGTAGAAAAAATAAAAAAGAAGGAGTTTTGGGAGAACAGCATTTTGTTTTGGTTAATATGAAAACTTATCATTATGATAGTATAGGTAGAAGAAAATCAAGTGGAATCACATGTCTGCTCTACTTCAAGGCAACTAAAACCACTTTAAGGCTAAGGAAACCTACTTTAGTATACATTTCATTCACACAATCTATTGACCTGGCCTACAAAGAGCCTCTGCTCTTTTTAGGACACAGAGCAGGAGCTGAGGCAAAGAAGAGGTACCAGAGATCCAGTTAATGCTTTTTTTTAAAGGAAAATCTTCCTTTTCTGCCCTGCACAGATTTTGAAAGAATCAGTTTCTCATGGTTTATGGACAAATGTGAATATTTTCTTGTTTGGAGTTAAGATGGTCTTTAAATTAAGAACAGCATTTTTCTGGCTGTGAGAAGTCTTTCTTTTTTATAAATCTACAAAATGGTGCATAGTTGGTGTATAGCTATGTGAGAAAAATGCTTGTGATGGATATGAAGCTGAAAAGATGGCCAGAGACCGAGATGCAGTCTGGTGATAGACTTGTGCTAAGTGGTAGGGCAGCAGGAGGCAGTGAATCTGAAGTAGGTGCCACAGCAGATGTATTGAAAGGTCCTGTTGTGCATCTAGCACACCTGAGCCATCCATGTGGTGCGTTGACTGCACTTCCCAGGGGATCGGTGGGCAGCTGTTTCTTCCTCTTTCAGTGGTGCCTCGCTGGCCCTACCTGTGGCTCTGCAGCAGTCCGTGTTCCCTTTGCTCTTGGTGGCTCATTCTCCAGGGAAATCACACTGCTGGCTTGTGGCCCATTAAGCAGACACTCCTGTGTATATGTGAGCATGTGCATTTATCAGGGCAGATGCTGGTCAGACTTGCATTCCCCATCCACAAAATGAAGTAATGAAACACCAACTGAATGAAAATTGAAAAGCAGTACTTTCAGTAAATGCCCTGACTTTTCTCCCAAGAGGGTCATTGATTCAACGCATGTACAAGCATTCAATCTGTTTTAGGCTGGTTTTCAATATAAAGTCATTACAAGCATTCATTAATTTACCCCATTTCTGTTTTGTTGCTGGCTGTTTAACAAATCCGTAGAAGTGTTTTATCTTGTTTAGGACTCTGTTTAGGCCCCCACACCCCCAATCCTGTTTTCTGTGTCTGTACATCTTATATAACAATCAGGATTTCTAGCAGACAGACAGTTTTTTTTTCCAAAGCCTCCCTATTGTCAAAGCTGGATTATAATTTATCACTCAGCCATTAGGTACCACAGACACTCATGCAGCAGTCCAACACTGAAGGTCTGCTTGATTGTGGTTTTCCATTGTGTGGGAGAACAGGCGGGGAAAATGACATTTTGCAGTCTGGAGAGAGTTACTGCCAACTTTGGTTTTGTTGTGCTTCTGTGGATTGTGGTAGGGCATAAACACCTTGTTGCTGTTGTAATACTCAATTGTATTTACACACCTTTTAGCGCAGATTATTATAATCTGCATTATCAGTCGTGCTTTCAACCTGCCTTCCTCTAAGTCTACAGTTGTGTATGAAACGCATTAAAGGACAAAAATTATACTGAATTTTCTCACTTCTCTGTAAGCCTTTCTGACAAACTATTCTATTCAAGATGTTATCTTTTTCAGATTCCACAATCTAACCTCTGCAATTCAAAAAGACATACTCTTTTTCCTTATCTGTATTTGATAATAATCAACCCCTGTAGGAAGCTGATATTATACAACTCTTTAACAGTTTCCAGTGAGTGAATACTGCAAATGATCTGTCCGTGTGATGAAGAGCCCAGCGTGTGTGTATTTAACACAAAGCAGTTGTTAACGAGTTTTTGAGACTTCTACATCATCAGCGTGACTTCTTTTTACGCTCAAAAAATGACATAAATTGCATGACACATTTTTAATGACTGAATTGCAAAAATATGGCTTATGTAGCAAATGTGATACAAATTCAAACTCGTATATGGAGATTAAAATTTGATATATTTTTGCATATTTTGTCTAAAAGTTCAACAAACATCATCAAAACATTAAAGATTTCTGGCAGTTATTTCATGGTTCAGGTTTTGAAGGGTTAACATTACTGGTAAATGGACTGGTTCTTATTTCTTATATAGCACTTTTCTGCTCTGCTTGAGCCCTCAAAGCGCTTTATACAACATTCACACACACATTTATACAAGTCTAAGTGCTTTCTATCTAACATTGACACATTCACACTCTGATGAATGTATCAGGAGCAAGTCAAGGTTCAGCATCTTGCCCAAGGATACTTTGGCACCACACCAAAGCAGCCAGGGATTGAACCACCAACCTTCTGTTTAGTAGATAACCTGCTCTACTTCTCAGCCACCCCAGGAAAAGAGATGAGCAGCGAGGAAATTCTTGTTGTTATTAGATTCACCCACCTTGAAAGGAATTACAAAGCTCCAGCTTCCTGAAGGTGTTTTGTCTGCGATATGTACGTGCACACAGGCTTTCCTTTAATAACATACCTGTTGTTACAAACTAACCTCAGCCCACTTTGTGCAGTGGCAGCAATTTTGAGTCAAACAACAAAGTGCTGATGGCAGGGGTGCCTTTCTGCCTGCAGCACCTAAGTGCTAATGTATATTACACACCAAGTCCCTGAAGGACCTGCCAGGGGAAAGGCAGTGTTTTTAATTACAGGATTGCTGCTGGGGTGAGAAAGAAGAGAACTGAAAAGTTATAAGAAGACCTGAGGAGAAGTGAAATTGTGACTTAATTATCCTAAATGTGTGTTTTTATTTTGAGTTTCTTGGATTTTAGTTCTATGAATTAAAATTTATTTCTCTGTTTGACTTTAATACTACTCCTACTGTTTGTCTGTTTTTTTCATTAAATAAAAACTGAACCTTAAAGCAGAGTACAGTGATACTGTGCTGTCTTTCTGACGAGCAACATAACATATATCAGGTGCACACAGACCAGAGATATACACTAGAAGTAAAACCACCTCTTAGATAATATATATGTAGTTTTACAAATATGAGTCCTTTCAAGGTTTACACTGGGTTTGTCTACGCTGACATGCAGATGATGAGAAATGCTCTCTGCCACACACTGAAGGGCACAGTGAGTAGCAATCTTATTTACATACCCTAGACAACTGACAAAGTGTGCAAATAATAATCATATAGTGGGAGATATGACAGAGATGAATGGGGTTTGTTCTCAGCTGCTCCCTCGAGCAACCTGCGGAGCCCAAGATGTGGATCTTTGATTAAAGCACAGCGAGCCTGAAAGCTGAGAGGTTCCCCGCTGCGAGGATTAAGTTGTGCGAGAGGTGAAGCTGTAGATTACATGTCAGCCATATTAAAGACAGCGTGTACACACACAGGGAAAATATAACAAACACCTTATGGAAAAACTGAAGTGTCGGATTAACAACAGTGCAGTTTAGATTTACTTTGTTAATCTTGCAAATAATAGAACAAGAAAACCGGAGGGGAACTAATGATTATTTTTATAATCTCTTCATCTACTACTCTTTTTGTTGATTAATAATCAATATAACATCTAATCCTGCAGCTGCAAAAAAAAATTAAAAACATTGAGTTTCCAAGGACATCTTGAAGAGGCTTGTGTGAGCAAATGCCCAAAAACAAAAGAAATAATTGATGAATATTTCTGATTAAAATTGCCGCTGATGATAATTCAGTTGTGTTAGCCAAATAGAAATTTGTAATCAAAAGCAAAGAAAACATTAGGAATCACATACAGTGCTAGGCTATGTGGTAAACCAATGGAAGATTGACTTATGCTGGAATCAGTTGCATTTTTTTTTGTCTTCTAATGGTTATCCAGTCTTTAAAACACAGAATATAAAGCTGCTACCATGCAAAAACACAAATGTTTTACAAGTTTACCCACTTGTCATTCTTTTACAGCTCTCTCAGTTGGTGGAAGTCAAAACACTCATCGGTTGCATGGCTGGTTCATTGTTTTGTATCACACTTGTTGTTTTGAATGGTGTATTATGTCAAGTTATGTCAGCTAGAAACTTAAAAAAGTTAAATATCATGAGGGAGCAAACACTAATCCGTTGCAGTATTATCAGCCTATTCTTAATACTGTGTGGATTCCATTCATGTCCTGACTTCTCTGTGGTGTCTCACAGTGGGAAGTCAGTAGATCTGTTGGGCCCTGGGGGTGGCAGAGTGGGGCACGAGCCCATCAGGCTTGTTCAGGAACATGGGGTCTGGTCAGTTTGTAGAATGGATCAATACCTGTCATGTAGCATATGACCAGTTTTGTCCACTGACAGGTAAGGTATATATAATCAGATACTGAGATATGATATGATATGAGAAACTGAGTGCTTCTGGTGAGGTAATCAGGGGCTTCCAAAGTGATAACCTTGCTAATTGCATTTCTGAGTGTGAGCACTTGCTCTGTTGTTTATCTAAAGGAAATTAGAAGATAATTATATTTGTAAGACCTGCTTGGACTTGCTCTGCCTCTGTCTCTCCAGCTCTGCCTCTCTCATTCTGCTCCTCTCTGCAAACAATACATTATTAATGCTGGAAAGCAGGCCTCTCCAAACAAATCACATACTCTAGCATCAGACACAACATTATTCATTTGATGTCAGCCACTTGTCAGGATGATTTGATTAAAAGTCTGGATTATGAATTCAGCATCTGCTGTCACTTCCCCGTGTGGGCCTCGTGGTTTTAAGTTCTCCATCTTGTGTAGTGTCCATTTGCTACAGCAAATTTAATAACCCTTGTTGAAGAAATATATTAGAGGCCGTGACTGATAACCACGAACCACTTAAGGTTCTCCCCAGAGCACATCATTATTTCATCATACATTTTGAAACCAACGCTGAACTTGAGAGTTTAAAATACGTAATCATGGAAGAAACGCTTTTATGTGAAAAAGCAAAAGCTAAGAGCTCCCTGCTCACGTAACTGTGTGACACTGTTTCCAAATTAGCCCAGACATACTGTAACCTTTTTGCGCGTGGCTCTTACTGATTCCCCTGCAGTAAGCTATTAGCTATAGTTCAATAAATCGGCAAAACCAGATTTTCATTAGAGTGTTGAAATAATGACTTATTATGCTCATTTTTAGCTCCATAATTTCAGCCATAATATTTTGCTGTGCCTCGGTACTGCCCTCCTGTTTATCAAATGTCTGCAATAAGACGTTTTAGGTCTGTTCCCCCTCCCCTTATGCCAACTTTATTCTGATTGCCACTATAAAACAGAAGGTTTGAACAGCAGGTGGGTGGACCTGTGTTCATAACCAGTCTGCATGTGATGACAGTATTAAGGATATCTGCTTTCACTGATATCATACAGGGCCAAGAGTAGGAGCAGTCTAAAGCTTGAGCTTTTTTAGCTCACATGGATTACATGTTATTGAAATTTTGGCTGTGTTGCTATGATCATCCACAACAGTAACAGTAGATTATGGAGTAAAAAAGGAAAAGTTAATATCTCAGCTTTAATGAAACATGTAACTGTTCATGCTGAGTACCCGAGAAAGATTTGTCAACATGATTTTTGGTAACAAAATGCTGCTGAATCACCAGCACAATTTATTTTTTGTCCTAGAGAATCTCATACATTTTAAAAGAACTTCTACACATAAACACATATTTAGGTCTCCTATTGTCATCAGATGCAAGGTCCTAAATTGTGAACGTTGGGGTTTCGCAATGTTAGAGTTTCACCTTATTATCATTGTGACCAAGACATCTCCTATGATAATATTTCCAAATCTGTATCTGTACCAAATTACCCAAAACAGGCCATTATTTACAGAATTGTCACATTAGTATTATGGGCACAATATTGTAATTTCATTCAAGTTATCAGGTACTTGGGTATAATATAATCATTTGTTTTGTTTTAATTATAAGCTTCTTTGATTTTTATGTCCTTATGTTGTATCAAAGCCATAAGTCTGTAAGCACGTTGCCTGCTGAAGTTCATTTTGTTTTACAACCCACAAAGCTTGTGAGCAACAAGATACATTTTTGGGTGACGTGGTGATTTATTAGGAAAAATAATTAAATTACTAGATATCCAGCGTTAAAAATCAAGGGATAAAACTTAAGATAACACAGCAGGGAGGTGATAATGAGCCAACCCAGGCATGTCTTTATCCACACCTTGTCAGGTATGAACAATTAGCAACCTAAAGACCCTTGTACTGTCACTTCAAGGGCAGTTACTGCTGACGATGGGGATAAAGTTAGGCCAAATTAAGCTATCTATGATTCAGTACTTCCTATCCTAACGAAAGTCTTTGGTTGTACGAGTAAAGCTCAGTAAACACTGTGTGTATAATTACATAGACGTAATGTTCCCAGTTTAGCTGTAATTTCCCATTTGAGATACATTTTTATTACCCAGCTGCTGTTTTGTTTTTAATACTTGAAACATTTTTGTAACCTTTCTGTGTATTAGCATCTTTACTAACTCAATCTACAGCTAATCAATCCTTTATTCACAATTTTAAGCTGCATTTAAGTGCAAACATGCAGCAGAGAAGCTTCGTTCATGTATCTGTGATTTAATGATGTGACAGTGAAGGTCGCTTGGTAAAATGGGTCATGGCTGGATACTAGAATAATTACCTGTCATTGGCCAAGCTGTCCTCGAGCAGGAAATTAATATTTCTCTATTATGTACAGGGTTAGCTGCTGTGTCCTTCAGATTTAATAAATGCCATCATGACGGTACAGACCCACACTGGAAACACTCATATACTGTTCATTAACAAATTCATGCAAACGCATTCACATCAAGTGCATCCAAAAACCTTCAGCAAGAGAATCCTCCTATTAATAAATAAGAAGTGCAACAAAATACGTCGTGATTCTCCGAGCGTCAGTAATTGCCTTCAATAGATCAGCCTTGAGCACAGAGCAGTACAGAGCAGCTGTCTTTGTCAACTGATCCACACCAGGGACTGCACTGCAGCACCAAGACACACAAACACCCAGCCTGTAAAGAAATACAGTAATATTTCATGCATTCATTGAACAGATTGGTCACATGGCTGCTTTCTGATCTCAAAGTTTTCTTTATTTCCTGGGCTTAAACTGTTTTTGTAGTCAGCAGAGGATTTGGAAGAAGGAATGTAGGAGAGACATATATTTAAGCAAGAGGACTGAAAAGTATATTTTGGCATAGAATTTGTAAGCCTTTCACACTCTTTAACTCCAGTTTACATTATGTCTTCTTACAGCTATCCTTAAAATAAAAAAATAACCCAAATGATTGTAATTTTAAATATATGTTAAACTACACTAACAAGAAAAAAGAGCCTATAATCAAAAGCGTGTGTTTGCAGTAAATCAACCCGCTAATGTGGCAACAACAGCGAATTCAAGCCAAAGTGGCCTTTTTAAAATCACAAATTGGGCCTTTGAAAGTAATAATCTGTGAAGTCCTATGTGCCTTTTTCCATCGGTTCAGTGTTTTGCTTTATTGTTTTGGGTCTTTGCACGTGTAAAAAAAATAGGCACATAACACATACTGCAAACTGTGCTTCCCAGCATGCACGGCTGATGTGTTGACTTTTATTGATTAATATATCTACCAAAATGCAGCAGGAGTCATTCAGTGGGTGCTGCGCATCTGGTGTGGAATGCTTATAGCGAGAGACAAGCTAAGCATTTACATCTGGAGTCTGACAGCTATCTGAATTTTAACGTTATACAATCTAGATTAAGTACTTGGAGAAACTTAAACTGTAACTGTGCATGAATAATGCTCAGGTGTCTCTTTCTTCTCACCCCTCTCTTCTTTCAGGCTCCCCAGCTCGGCACACTGATGGGCGTTTATATGCCGTGCATCCAAAACATCTTCGGAGTCATCCTGTTCCTCAGGATGACCTGGTTGGTGGGAATCGGAGGTGTCATTGGGACTTTCATCATCGTTTTCATGTGCTGTACCACAGTGAGTGTTGTACATTCTTGTAAATTTTAGCCCAGGTTCATAGTGAAAATTCAGAATTTCACACGTTTTATAAAGTGCAGCATTCGTGGAGCGTAACATATTGTAGAGTGGAAGGTAGCAGATGTAGCAGAATTTATTGTTCAGCAGTGTAAGATTGTTATCACCATTATTGGCTCTGGTGAGAACAGCAAAGATTAAGGACCTTGCACAGAATATGGTTGGAGAAACAGAGGATATAAATATGTTTATAATGGTTCAGTAAATTCTGTGTTTTGATTAGTGAGCAGTAGCTTTCCATTAATGTGGTGCCATACTTTGAATTGCAAGTAATTACTTCTCTGCATTAGCCGAAACGGCTTTCTTTTTTATTTCATCCAAAAATAGTTCGCCAGGGGTAGTTTCACAGTAAAATTGGTCATACAGCTGTTGTTCAGTCTCTAAATAGAATCAGTCTCCTTAGTAAGCAGAGTCAGCCTACAATACACACAATGTATCTTTGTTTATTTTTCACAAAGATATCCCCCTTATTTTAAGGATAACAGCTTTGCTGTAATGTGTTTGAACAGCTTAAATGTTGACATTCTTTCTTGGTTTTAGTTAAGCACAATTTCTTTGCTAAACATATAATACAGCCCAACCCTCTTTGCTCTACAGTTCTGTACCGATGTATTGTATTGGTTTATGTCCAATAGAAAACTTTGTCAGTCTGGTAAGGTACCACCCCCAAGAATTTTTAATGTGTTACATCTACAGAAATATGGATAGTTGACCCAGTCGTGGTTTTAAACGGCAAGTCTAAGGTTACAGCTTACTTAAATGGAGCAGTGTGGTCAAAGAATAACTGCAATTATCTATTTAGGAGTATAGTTCACAGACATTTCCCTCTTAACAATGTGGCATTCAGCAGTAATAATAAAGTGACAAACTGGCAAGTGTTTTTAAACTAATCTTACATGAGATAACATTAAAGGAAACCAGAGTGTTGAAGATTGTTTTGTTTGGTAATTTATTTCAAACATGTAAACAATATACAGGTACATTTAGACAAGAAAATAAGAGAGAGAAAAATACTATACAAATTTTTTTTTTTAATATTTATATGCATATATACAATATACAAAAATCAATACATTTCAATATAGCCACCGTTCTGATTAATTTACATGTTGAAAGGGAGTGGGAAGAAGTAAACACTTATTTAATCCCACCCATTTGCCATAAATTATCAGTTAATATTTAGTCAGCGTCCTTACTGATATAATTTGTAATAAAAATAGTGAACACATTTCTGATATACTATATACTATATTATAACATCATGAATTTTTTTTTAAATAGAGACATTCACTTAATTTCAATATTTTCCCTTTCTTTATAGTTCATATTTTTATAACTCTTTTTATAACTCTTGAACTTTTGAACTGTTTTATGTTTGGACATTGCTTTAATTCCATATTCACAGTGTTCCATAGTTTCACTCCATGAACAGAAACACAAAAGCTTTTTCTTGTAGTACGTACCTTCCCTGTTTTGAAGTTACAAAAACCCCTTAAATTATAGCTTCCTTCTTTCAAAAAAAACCATACTCTGAATATTACCTGGCAGTTCTTTATTTTTTGCTTTGAATAGAATTTGTGCTGTTTGGAATTTCACTAGATCGTCAATTTTCAATATTTCAGACTGCAAAAATAGTGAGTTTGTGTGTTCCCTATAACCTGCATTGTGGATGATTCAAATTGCCTTTTTTTTTGAAGAGTAAAAAGTGAATGTAATGCGGTTTAATAGTTGTTGCCCCAGACCTCTGCATAGTAGCCTAAGTATGGTGAAACCAGTGAACAGTAGAGAATATGAAGTGATGTTCTGTCGAACACCTGTTTTGCCTTGTTTAGTACTGCAATGCTTCGTGATACTTTGGAATGAATATATCTTACGTGAGCTCTCCAGTTAAGTTTTTCATCTATTATTACCCCCAGAAATGTATTTTCACTGACTCTTTCAATATCAACACCATTTATTTGAATGTTAGCATTTGTATTTAAACTACTATTTCCAAATAACATAAGTTTAGATTTATTCAAATTGAATGATAATTTGTTTTTATCTAGCCAGAACTTCACTTTACTTATTTCATTAGTCATATCCTCCAATAAATTCTGCAGATCATCACCAGAGCAAAAAATGTTTGTATCGTCAGCAAAGAGAACCATTTTTAATACTTTGGACACTTAACAGATGTCGTTAATGTACAAGTTGAAGAATTTTGGACCCAAAACTGACCCTTGGGGTACACCACAAGCAATGTCCATACATAAGGAGCAACCATCATTTAATTTCACAAACTGCTTCCTGTCACCTAAATAACTCCGGACCCAATCTAAAGCTACCCCTCTGACACCGTAACGTTCCAGTTTTCTTATTAATATATCATGATCTATAGTGTCAAATGTCCCACGTTTTATAACACTGTTCAGTATTTCCCATAATCTTTTAATATTATTTCTATTTATATCTAATTGCTTCATATAGTATTCCTTTTTACTATATCTAAGTATATTAGTTAACCTATTTTTATACCAAATTCTTTCCATATTCTTAGCAGCGACAGTTCACTTGAAGGTGGCAGGTTTATATTTGAGGACACAGGCGTTAGCAAGATTATAGAGGATCCTAAAATGTTTTTTACGTCTTGCCAAGTCCAAACAGTGCTGAGAATTACATACGTAGGTTCCTGATACTAAGAACGTTCACAGAGGTTTGAGATGTATGAAATAAAACTTCTTCTTCTGTATCGGTTTAATAAGCAGTTATGGTTTTTTGTGTTATCGCTCTTTTCGAAAAGCTCAATTTTCTGAAAATACTCATAGTTTAGAGTTTTGCAGTTTCTTGTTTTCGAGACATAGAAGAAGCTACTTTCGGCTGCTCCATTATTCACAAGGGGTCTCCACAGCGGGTAGCGCCGCATGTTTGCTTTGGCAGATTTTTACAGCAGATGCCCTTCCTGACTCAACCCCCAAAGGATTTGTGTCTCCTGAACTAGGGATCTTTCATTTATTAGATGAATGAAAGCCGCTGTTTGTGAGATGTAGTATCTATTTTTATTTGCCAGAATGGTATCATTGACCCTGCACCAAATCCAGCAAAGTAGTGTTAAAGTGAAATTTCAAGAGAGGAGGTTTTAATCATCTTATTTTAGCCGGTGTAATGATTCTGGGTCTGAGTGAAGTGTAACGTTGCAGATCACATAACCAGGTTCCTTTTGTGCTGTATAAAGAGCAAACTGCCTCTCTGTCGATGATCTGTTTGTATTTCACAGACCCCACACGTTCAGTCTGTAAAAAAGAACAACATGACACACTGTGATGCTCCCTGGTTCCCTTTAATGTCACTGCCACAGAGTCATGTGTCAGAGTGACTTTGGACTGACACCCTGCCGTGGCCCTGAGACTCGCATTACATAAGACTCTCCCACAGGATCGAAGTCGCTGCTGTCAGTGGTCTGGCTGGCTTCTACAAGATGATCGTGTTTGATGCATTTGATTGTCAGAGAGCATATACTTGGCCTCCTCACTCAAAAGCTTAACATCTCTATTCTGAAGGGTGTTGACTTAATTTACTGTCTCTGTTGAAAACTTGACAATGCCCTGCATGAGAGCTTTCTGTCAGACAACACAGGCGCATCCAGCCTGAGTATGGCTTTTCAGTGGATTGCCTTGCTAATTTTATTGTACATGACAGTTTAATTAAAACTTTGTGGTCTATAAGATGTAAGAGCTGTGCGTCGTTCCTCTGATTTGCATTTTGGGTTATGGACTTTATGTTGGTTTGTCTGCGAGTTTGTGCAACCTAGATTCTCCTCCAGCTGAGTATATTTATAGAACGACCCCCTCAAATCCCAAACACTGCCTGCACAGACACATGCTGCGGCCCCGTCATTTTTTCTGTGTGACAGTATAGAGGGCATACTGAATGAAACAGCATATTGATAGAACATAATATGTAATTCCATGTTTGAGCCTGATATCTTAGTAATTACCTCTAAAATATAGATACTGAATCTCATCAGCTTATTATTTTTTTTCCATCAGCATCATAAAAATATAAATAATTAATAAAAAGGGGATAAAAAGATTTTGTGTGGTGCATGAAAAAATACAGCACTCAGTTTTATGGTGGAAAAAATAGCAGGAGAGAAAAAAAAAAGCTTGGAGATCAAAGCTGGTTCAGACACAGCTTGACAGGAAGTCGTGCAAACACACAAACACATTTGCAATTCCTATGCTTCATTTCTTATGCTTTAACACACACATACACACACACAGAGGAATCAGTGCTAAAAAGTTCCTTACGTCCATTTACTAGAATAAACTCTGAAAAACATCTCTCAGTAATTTCGTCTCACTGTTTAATATCACACACACACACACACGCACACACACACACACACACACACTTTTTATCACTCACACTGAGCTCATTGCAGAGCCCCGGGGCGATAAGCTCGAGCGTGAACGGTGTGTGAGAAACCCCCACCTCTCTCCTCCTGAGCTCCTTACATAACCACCGAGGCCTTCAGGGGCTCTCAGCAATGAGCGCGTGTGTGTGTGCATGTACATACGTGTACGCAGCAATGCCCACCTGAGTGAAATCCACAGGAGCCAAAGTGCGAAGGAATCTCGCATGTTGTAGAGCTTAATAATATACAGCAGGACCCCATGTTTTATTCACTTCATGGGATGTCACTGACAGTGCACTTTTCAGGTGCTTAATCACAACTGCACATATCTGCAGCTGTCAAACGCTCGCGCCAATATTTTTCTGTCACATCTTGGCGGAACGTTAACGAGCCGCAGTGCTCAAACATTCAGGGAATCGTTATATAAAGAACGCGCCTCCGTGTGGAACGGCTCTGACACATTAAACCATTAACCATGAAATTATACACGCAGGCCACCATTTTAAAAATCAGTGCTTTGCTGCAGACAGCATTCTCCAAACAGGGACGCTCAAACGTGTGTACGTCATACTGGTATATGAGTCTTTTTACCCCAGATAATGAATACAGGCTCTTACCACATTAAAATGAGCTTTAATATTCTAGATGGAAAGTCATCTGTTATTTGGTCTTCCTCATTACTTCCAGGTCTTGAATCCAAATGCTGTGAGGGGAAGGGTTGGATGCCCTCTGTCGTGACTCATTTAAATGCTTAGGATGCCTTTCTCGCTCATCTCCTCATATTTTACTCTTTCGCTTCTTCAATTTCTCCAAGCCTTTTCTTTTTTCCATGTTTCTGTCTCATTATTCCCTTTCTCCTCCTCCTTCTTCCTTTGATTCTATTCTCTCTCTTGCTCTCATTCTTATTCTATTATTCAATTTTTGTCCTTTTTCTGCCACGTCTGTTCTTGTCTCGCAGCATAGCACAGCAGCACCTCGTCCTCTTACTTATAGTTTCCATTCCCACCATCACTCTGAAAGTGAAAATCACCTCAATCACTGTCATTTGACATTGGTGCCTTCCATAGTATACCATCCACAGGGATTTCAAGTGATGAGCAGCACCCTGAAACTTCTGTGCTTTTGTATGTCAACTGATGAAGTTGTACCTCAAAAAAACAATTCTGCATTTGTGTAATGAAGCATGATAATGAAGCACGCTCTCAGGGCAAGGCAAAAGCTCCAGTCCTGTCGAAACCAATTTCCGCTCAACTGTAAGGTCAAAAAAAGACCAATTCAGAATTTGTCTGTAGCTTTGGGAAGAAACAGACCAAAAGTGTCCTTTGGGGTCATCAGTGGGGAGTGTGTCAGCTGGCAGGCTTTTCTTAAAAATGACTTTTTTCACCAAATACATTCCTAGGGCTCATCTGTAATCATGATGGCTTAGCAATTATTCAGGCCTTGCTACCATTCCGATTACATTTCGAAGGAAAACATCTCCTTTGTGCGAAATGTAAGCTGTGTGCTGTTGTATCTCATGTGGATGAGACAGATGGTGGGGAGGTCTAATCTGGCCTTTCTACTGGCATGCTTAGAGCCTAGAGGGCTTTTGGGTACATGTGAGTTTGGAGGCACTGACTCCAGGATTCATGGAGAAAGAGAGAGTTATAAACCAGAGGATGTTCACTAACGCAAACTCTCAAACCATCACAGTTTTAGGTTACCAGCCTGAAAGTGGGACGATAAAACAGGCCACAGGCTCTGGGTCAGTGGGAAGAAAGATTTTGCCCATCCTGCCTGCTAAAACAGAACATCGCTGGTTTTTTTTAGTGCCACTCTTCAAATGTTCTGCGAATACAGACATGATTTGGTCATCAAGTGCTTGAACTACAGAGGAATCTGTGTTAGATTTAGTTATTAGATCTCCAGTATCTGCTTTTGATCCTATGTTGTGGTCCATTTGGGTCTGCAGGTGAGATCATTGGAGATGAAAGCCAGGCAGTTTCTCATGCATGACTTTTTCTGCTAGAGTCCCTGTCTGCAGTGATGCCCAAAGGGTCATTTAACTAAAAGTGATAAAAATGGTATTTCACAACAGTGACAACAACAAAATCATCTGCTCTTCTGTTGCCACTTGTGGTGGTTCAGTCAAACAAAACAACATATGACATTAATTGCACATCAGCAATCAATCATAGATTGAAGGTGAAATTATTCATCTAACTGGAGACAAAATTTGAGTTTTGAAAAGTGATAGTTGCTACTTTGTCTTGTCTGCAGCTGGTTGTAGACAAAATCAACGCAGAATCGATCCATATATCGATACAGTTTCCACTGAAACACAGATAAACCTCAAATAATTGGTTGCTTGACCTAATCGCCCTCATTCATTTCCACTCCTCGTGCCTGTCAAGCCTTCTGTTCTCATAGAACGCACGATGAGGCTAACAATATTGATACTGTCAGATTTTCAACTCCAAATTCTTGTTATTTTCAAAACAGTGAGTTGTGACTTCACACAGACAAAAGCAGGCTTCTCATTTCAAGCCAGTTACCTACTGATTTTGCCAGCTGAAATCGCAGCTGTCACTAACATGCTCAGTTTGTCAGCTTTAGTTTTCTAATTATATTTCGCTCCATGAGCACTGGTTCACACAAAGAGCTTTGATAAAGTCTTAAATTGGCACTTGCATAAATAACTGGATCTAAACCTCTGTTTCTCAGGAAATAGTCAGAACTCTTACAATGCTACTCCTTCAGACTGAACTGAAAGAGCTGTATTGTTTGCTGTGCTTCAGACTAGAATTAACGATATATATCTTCAGAATGAGATGGCAGAAATAAGATTCTGCTATGAGCATAAATTACAGTGCAGTACTTCTTGGAAATTAAAACATATAGACCACCTTCCAGACTCATAGTAATTGAAAATCACGTATCAATATAAAACAGAGCATGTGTTTTAAAGACAAAGTCAAAGGGGGGGTATAGTGTATAATTTACCTTTAATATTATTGACATACATAAAATTCAGAGCGAAGCATTACTAAAGCACCAATCCTGTTTGGCTACACTGCCAGCACTGCAAATCAGACAAGTGCATTGCTGGCTTTTCTGCATGGAGATTCAGTGATTGGGTATGCGACTGACTACCTCTGAGTGGCTGCTGCCCACATCAGATAAAACACTTAAACAATTACTGTCTTATCTGCTGTGGTGGGAGAAGGGTTTCTGGCCTCATTATGACCAGATTAGAGTGAGAAACAGAGCCCAACTCACTGTTCACTCCTGATCATCAGTCCACTGGGCCCTCAGGTGACACTAACCACATTAAAGTCTTTGCAGAGACAGATACAATAACAGTTAAACATAACCAGCATGGTTTCCCGTGGCTGGAAAACCTCACTCCAGTGTAGCTGAAACAGAAACTTTGAAAAGAAACAACCATTGATTGTTGTGGTAAATTAATAAATAATAATAAGTAATTGTTCTGTAAAATGTTGCATTTATTAACCACTATTCTTGTCAGTAACAGAATTTACTGTTGTTCTTTTTTACCTTACATTTTAGGAAGGTGATTACAGTTTAAATGTTACCCAGGACAGACTGCTATTGCACTAATGCTGCATGCAAGCACAGATTGAATTAATAATATATATAACTTTACATTCAAAACTCAACTAATAATAACATAATAAACTAGAACAACTCATTTATAGAAAAGCCCCCAAAAATAGGAGAAAGTGAGACATGTTTTAGGCAGCCAGTTCTCACATTTCGTCCTCGCGTTTCTCTTTCTGTGTCTGCCTCTGTCTTTCATGTGCAGACAATGTGAAAAGACACTCAGAAATTCAACAATAGCAACTAAAAGAATAATGAAATCTTAATGCTGTCTTTGTACTGTCAAACACACTCTCCCGCTCTCTTTCCCAGTCACTCTCAGTGCTTTCACGTTGTCATTTTTTATTTCTTCTGAACCATTCTTCCACTCTCTGCGTACATCTCTCCCTCTTGTCCTCTGCAGGCCAGTCGGGACTCGCGCTTTGTGTTGCAGGCGACTGTGATAGCCGTGAGCTTCGCTTTACCGTGCCCTTACATATCTCAACTCGACAGAGTTCCATAAGAGTTGTCGCTGGATGTCTGAATGTGCTCTGTTGCCTTATTTGACAGAAATATGTGCATTCTTCCTGTTTGTTTCTGGTCATTTGATAAACAAAATGTCTGTATTTCGTGAATAAATACATCTCCAATTACAAAACTGGAGTAGAAAAAATATTAGAATATTGCTGTTGATTTCCTTTCGGCTCTGCTGAAAGCCTCTAGGAATGTGCTAAAAATTCTTCAATGCAGGAAAGACCCTACTCTGTCTTTGGTATCCACAGAAAAGCCTCATTAACGGTTAGATGGACTTCCATTACAATTTTTTTCAGCTATCCATGGTAGCAAGAGGATAAACTAATGACTTGATGGATCAGGGTTATCCACTAACTCTTCAACATGCACTATTGCAGCAGCACAGAGGCAGGCTTGTGCTGAAATATCTTGAAGGGGGTTTGAAAATGTTTCACATATTCGTACACTGTGTTGAACTGAAATAGTTCCAATGACTTTGACTGACATTAACTGCTCAAGCTTTAACATCAAGTCATGTATTTTAGATGTCTGACATTTAGATTTATGTTCCCGCCACATCCTGATTAGTGTGATCTCTCCTTTGAATTTAGTGCTGATTATTATAAAAATTATTGTTTCAGGGGGTTTTTTTCCAACTAACTTGATTTGCACATATAGCATTGTGGTTGCGAGCATTGAGCTAAATCAGACTCTTAGTTTTGTTTTTATTTTATTACTTAGATTTAGTTTACCAGTTTCATTTCATTTTTGATGATATAAATAGGCATGACACCTTATTCATTGAGGTTTAGTTCACAATTTAAGAAAACAATAAATGGTATTCTTCACAGTTGAAAAGATCAAAAACTTGTGTGCGTAATTTGCAAATTTGATCTAATTTCTTCTTTTCCTGCTCCTCTGTCCTTCTCTGTGTAGACCATGCTGACTGCCATCTCTATGAGTGCCATCGCTACCAATGGAGTAGTGCCAGGTGGGTGAGCAGACGCTGGCACCACACAGTCATCGCTGTTTGAGTCTGTCCGCTTCTAAATTTCTCTTTTCGCTGATTGCTTTTGGCACAGTACACCCAGCGCAGCTTGATATCTCCAGAAACATTAAAAGCTTTAGTCTGGGATCTTGTGCACTTTAGCTCCTTGTCACGCAACATTATTTACACAAAATAAAGCATCAGCCAAATGCTTGTCATGAAGATCTGCATCGGCAAGTTTGTATCTGAACACAGACACATGAACGTGCATATGCAGGCTAGCTACATTTTATAAGCGAGTTTACATAGTAATGATGGCCTGCATCTTACCAGTTGGTGTGCATGCAGCAGGGGTCAGAGCAAATTACAGGCTTGTAGAGAAGTGTGGAAGTGTATGCCAATTATAACTGTCTCTGTTATAATCAGTCCCAACCCTTGTGCTGCTCCAAAGTGCTGATTAAGGTCTATTTATTTATGTTCAGTTCATTTATTTGCACACTGCTTGTGCATTTGTGTATAACAGTGTGATAAGATGCAATAACAAGAAAACCTTTTCTAGCAAATTCAGCAAAAATTACAACTGTCAGAAAGCAGTCTACCAAAATAAAAAAGCATTACAGAAAAAACTATTTTCTATCATTAATGTATGGAAATCGTTTTTTAATTTTAAAGAAATCTGCTGGATATTCACTGGTGTACACAGTGGACAGTTTTTTAAACATCTCTCTTGTTCTTTGTTGTCAAGTTTCTTTTATTTGATTGTGTAAAATGTTAGTCGTTAAAAGAGACAAAATTGAAGTGAATGTCTGCACTCACCATGGTGACATGCTAATGTCAAAACTAATTAACAGATACAAAAATATATGTATGGTTCAGCATGAGATGTCATCGTTTAGTCTTCTCACAGACAAAGTTACCCATTAAATGAGTACTTCAGAGTGATTTTGTGCTGTTCGTGTAGCTGGAGGCTCCTACTACATGATCTCCCGTTCACTGGGCCCTGAGTTTGGGGGAGCGGTCGGAATCTGTTTCTACCTGGGGACCACGTACGCTGGAGCCATGTACATCCTCGGAGCTATTGAGCTCCTCTTGGTGAGAATGAAGCCCTCTTTGTGTTCACTCTCTCTGACTTTGTTAATGTCATCACCAGGCAGTAACATGTTAACTTTCTTTTCATTTCATTAGTGTAGCATAGTTTATTAGTATTTAATGCCATAATTAATATTATGGCATTTGTACCCTCAGACCATGCAAGTGGTTAAAGAACAACAACAACAACAATAATAATAATAATAATAATAATAATAATAATAATAATAATAATAATAATAATAAAGTCCTGTCCACGTTGTTCAGGTCTCTGTCTTGTAACAGCTTCACCTCTTTCTGCTATTCACCAATGTTTAGAAATGAAACGCATGTGTGAAAACAGCTTATCTGCTAGTGTCAAACATCCAGCCTGGAGTGTGGAAGGACCATTTAAAAGTTGACTCACCCCATCATGGCTCAACCAATCAGCAATCACCAAGTCTTAGATGGTCTTATGAATCATATTGTGATGCACTTCTCCTCAGGTGAACTGCCTGTTTTGAACCACTTATTTATTCTGGAACTGATTCTGGTTAAATGCTCGTTTTTGGACGTTTTTAATACATCCCAAACAGCTGCCACATTGATTTATTTATTTATTTTTTGAGTTCACTTCTATGTGAGTGAGAGAGAAAAGCGTCTAATATCCTGTCTATTTGAAATGACATCCATTTCAAGCTTATTCATCCGTGATGTCACAAGACCACGATGACCTAAAAGAAAAACGATGTGAGCTGCCAGGTTAGTAGACGATGACCACTCAAATCACAGCTTTTTCTTCCCTGCAGTAAACCCTCCAACATCACATTTTGACAATTTTTACCAAGGTGATAACACTGTCAGACCCGCAACTCTGAGGGGAACTTTGTTGTGCTCCAGTGGCAAAATATTACCCTTTAGATTCAATTATAGTGGTAATATATAAACGATTTTTGCACCATGTTGTTCTGGTCCGAGCAGATTTGAAGCCAACATTGGAAACGTTTCAATGGTTAAAGGCAAGGAGCCAAACAAAACCTCTAGCCCAGAGGTATTTAAACATTAATCACTAATGTGTGCAGGGAATGTGGCTAATCTTTTCTTTCTGTTCTTTGTTTTAACCAGGTAACAACAAACATTTTCCAGTACTAATTTACAATTTTGTTTTCACGTGATTGTTCAGTGTTGTAATATAAGCTTCTTTTTTTTGCTTGTTTGTTCATTTTAGAGTGAGTTTGTTTTACCCTTTTCCAATCTTCATATTAAGTGTGTGTCAGTCTTCTTGTCCAACTCTAACAACTGTGTATTTCTCCAAATGTCAAATTCCTCCTCTGAAGGTGTCCTATTATGTGCATTTCCAGATCAAAGTGTGTATTCCTGGACTCTCGCAGAGTAGCTTTGTATGATTTACAGTTCAAAATAATCCTTGTTTATCTTTCTGGCTGACTTGGTGTTTGACTTTGGCCACAGTTAGTATCGTTATCTGCCTTCATAATAGCATAATATCTCCACTTTAAATATATATTAAAAAAATGATTTGATAGATTTACTCCTGTAGCTACAATGACCTGTATTGCTTGTTAATCTCATCCATGCTTGTTACTATTTTTGTTGTTCAGCAGAAGGAATATGATCCCTCGTTTTTAATCCTGCCTGCAAACCTCTGGCTGACTAAATTTTTCTAAAGAGGGGAATAGTTATTAGAGAGTACAACAAGTCTAGTATAAATAAAATTAAAAAAAAAGAAACCATAAAATCCTTAATTTAAGTATATTCATTGAAATTTGGGAGGGGGGGGGGGGGGGTTGTTTATTCCAACTGGTCAGACCCACATCAATGAAACTTCTGATATTCCTGAAATCCAATCAGTGCAAAGTGAAACAAAAAAAAATGTTACGCTTCTAACGAATACAAAGCAGAGTATTTGCATGTTCTTCTCCTTTGGATGATTTTCATCATCACTTTGCTTTGAAGCTATTTTCTTCTCGCAGTATGTGCTCTTCAATGTGAATTCTGATTAGTTTTTGAAATGGCGCGATCTTTCATCTCAATCTTTCGCTTCTCTCCTCCTGTTTCTCGTTCTCCTCCTCTGCCTTTCACTCCACACTTCTTCCACTGCAATGCCTCCATGTTGCATGGGATATTGGGTAATTATGCAAATACTGCATTATAAGGGATGAAGACACTGCCTGAGTAACAGGATCATTCCTTGAAACAGCTCTCATCACTTTGGTCCACTGTTATCAACTGTCATTTTTTATTGTTAATAATATTATTCTGGATGCCTCTAATGGATATGGAGTTTGATCGTGTCTGGAGGTTAATTCTGTCTTCTGGGTCAAAGCTGGCTTAGTTTCCATTGTAAAATAACAATCCTTGCAGAATTGTAAGGAGCGGATCTCGAGGAAGACTGATTTGAATATGTTTCATCCTTCCACCCAAGTCAGGAACACAAACTGATGCTGCTATTTTAGGAACCATGAAGAGTTCACCGTGAAGCTACGATTTGTTTGCCTAGTGATGTGCTGTTCTTAGCATTCAGCCAAATGACCGAAACCACAACTCACTGCTTGTTCTCTTGTTGCTCTTCATAGTGATAAAGAGTGTTCAGGCTGAGAGAAAAAAGACACAAATTTCCACACTTATGTAACAGCCTTGCAATGAATCATCTAAACCTGATGACAGATAGTGACGGTCTAATTAGGGGTTTACCATCTATCTTCTGACTATTCTTAGACTGACCCGTAGTAAAAGTGTAATAATGGCAGTTAATGTTTAATATTAATACCATGCTTGAGTTGTTTAGTTAAGAATTAAAATAGCAGCCAGTAGTACGAGTTGGTGCTTCAAGCTCCATTAGAGGACTTTTAATGTGACATCGCATATATTCACACTTCACAGAGTTGTCCTCTTTTACTCATCTCATCCCTCATTGCCTTTCTCACCTTTTTTATTATATCCAAGCAAGCAAGCAATTTATTTATATAGCACTTTCAGACAACTACCAGGAGAAAACAAAGTGCTGTACACTTGACATGACACAGAAAAAATGATACATTAAATTAAAAAAATATATATATACATCTTTCTTTTCCATTTAGCAGCAAACAGTGAGGTAGAGAGGCAGGTTTGTAACCTGAAAACTGCCAGTTTAAATCCCCAGACAGGCCATAGAAGGTGAGGAGTGAAAGTCGCACTTCCAAAACATGTACCACTAAGATGTCCTTGAGCAGCAATGATATTTTCTGGATTTTTTTTTTAAGATAAAAGTACTGCTGATTTCCCTGGATACATAAAGTCAAAGATAAATAAATAAGCTCCTTTCCTCTGCAGATCTACATTGTGCCCAAAGCAGCCATATTTCCCCTGGAGGGCCTAGAGGGTGCTGAGGCCGAGGCCGCCCTGCTTAACAACATGCGCGTGTACGGGACCATCCTGTTGACCTCCATGGCCACAGTGGTGTTCGTTGGCGTAAAATATGTTAACAAGCTGGCACTCGTGTTTCTGGCATGCGTCATTCTCTCCATCTTGGCTGTCTACGCCGGAGTCATCAAGACCGCCATGGATCCACCTGTATTCCCGTAAGCAGTTAGAGCCAAGATAATCCAATATTATATAAGCTGAAATGGTAACAAAAGCCCAGACTAACACACATCTTATCTACATGCTGTTTTAGAAAAAGCAACACATAATTACATGCTAGGTTTGGAGAACATGCCATTATTATATCAGTGGTACAAAGGCACCAGCACTAATTTGCCTTATTTTTTATTTTACATATTTAAAAATTAGATGAATTTACCTGAAAACTAAGTGTTATAATGTGATACCCATCATTGTTTTAACCTAGGTGTCAATAGATGTCAGAAAACAATTTAAAACAACAGATATTGTTTAACTATACAATTAATTTAAAGAAGAAAAAAGTCCAAATAAATTGTTTACATCAAACACGCATGCACAAAAGTCGCTACAGCAGCAGTATTTCAAAATTGTGTGCTTTTCTATTCCTCTAGGGTGTGTGTTTTGGGGAATCGCACTTTGGTGTGGAAGTCCTTTGATGTTTGTGCCAAGACCATTGAGACAGCTAATGGGACAGTCACAACCCAGCTGTGGCAGATGTTCTGTGATTCACCTTTTCTCAACGCTACCTGTGACAAATACTTTGTTGCCAACAATGTGACTGAGATCCAGGGCATCCCTGGGGTCACTAGTGGAATCTTGGCAGGTTGGTTCATTCGTTTTGGATCCAATTATCATCTTTCTATACTGCTGAGTCACTGACAATTCATTGGCGTTCTTTTCTAGATTTCTTTTTTTTTAAATGAAATGTTTACGATAAAATACTTTCTTAGGTCTGAATGTCCTGTTTTTCCCATTGATCTGTTGTTATAGTACTGGAGTGTCCATCAAGAAACACTCCAGTACGAGCAGCTTTAAATGTTGTAAAAAGAACTTAAAAAGTTGATTCATTTTTCTAGATATTTGCTTTCAGATCTTTTTAATAAATGTTAAAAATGGTGATTTAGTGTTACAAAGACAAAGTAGAGCAAACTTATTTCTTAGCCTTGGGCTTCCTGAAACCCTAAGAAAAACCACAGCTAGGCAAATCTTGTTTTACCCTGGTGTAACAGTAAACTCTGAATTAAGGAGTCACACTTAAAAGTCACTTTAATTTTTTGACTTTATTTTTTAGAGATAAAACATATCATATTTTATCTCCCATTTTTAGGGGGAGATAAAAACCTCCCAAATCCACCTACTCAAGCAAAGTAATTCATGTTTCTGTTTTCTGAAAGCATCTTTTTTTTTTACTGATTTTAATAAACTAATTAGAAATTGTAAATAGTGACTAACTCAATTTTGAATGGCTGAAGAATAAAGTAAATTTGTTAATTAGTCATGGAGTTCAGTCACCAATTGAATATTTGGCTAACATGGAAGGATTAAAAACACCTATTTTCAGGTTCTGTCTGCATGAATATTTTAATTCTAGTCCTCTCTATGTTTCTTCAATGCCAATCCAGACAACCTGTTTGGAAACTACTATGAGAAAGGGGACCTCATTTCCAGGGATAAGATGGAGTCAGTGGAAGACCAGGACGATCCTCTAACCAACGCTAACCGCTACGTGTTAGCCGACATCACCAGCTTTTTCACATTGCTGGTTGGCATTTACTTCCCGTCTGTGACAGGTGAAAGCATAAACTGTTCTGTCCACTTAGTTTTTTCTTATTGTTGTTCATCATTGACACATTTATTAATTTGTTTACTTATCAGTGTGCTGCTGAGTGATTCTTTTGTTAACCATCTGAGAAATGGCATCCCTGGTGTTGTTCTCAATGTCAGACATTTATATTTATTCAGCTTGAGTGAGTTTAGCTGAAATTACTACATTCTGCTGTTTGTAGCACACGTGTTTCTACAGTATGTGCACAAATCTCTGATCTTGGTAACAACTGTCACTTCACTGTCTCTCCAGGGATCATGGCTGGATCCAACCGTTCTGGAGACCTGCGTGATGCACAGAAGTCAATCCCCATTGGAACAATTGCAGCCATCACCACCACCTCTACTGTCTGTATCCTTTAACAACTGCCGTGACGGCAGTTGTTATGCACACACACCACTGCATATACAGTGGGGAAAATAATTGTTTGATCCCCTTCAATTTATACGTTTTCTCACCTATAAAGAAATGGAGAGTTTTTATGATAGTGTCCCTTTAACGGAGAAAGATAGAATATCAACCAAAACTCCAGAAGAAAAAACGATACATAAAATTCTGACTTCATTTGAATGTCATTAAATGAAAAAGTATCTTTACCCCCAAACAAAGTATGACTTAGCACTTGGCAGAGAAACCATTGTCAGTTTGATGTAGCTGGTCACCCAGTTTGTACACCTAAGGAGGAATTTGCCATTGTCTTGGCTGTTACTTAATAATTCGAAACTCCAGCTCCCTCCAAAGATTCTGTATAGGATTGAGTTCTGGAGACTAGCTAGACCACAGGTCAGCAACCTGTGGTTCGCAACCCATATGTGGCTCTTTAGCTGCAAAATGTGGTTCATGAGCCATGGGCTAGGATTAGAGTTACACATATACCGGTTTATTAATTGATTCTCTCCCAATTACAACCATCATCTGCCCATCTTCCGGTTGTGCTGCTCTCTTTCTCCCATTGTCTGGTAGGAGGAGCTAAAATGGCTCTTCTAATGTTGAAAGTTGCAGACACCTGCACTAGGTCATTCAGTGACCTTAATGTGCTTCTTCTTTAACCACTTCTTTGTTGCCTTGGCAGTATGTTTTGGGTCATTATCATGGTAGCTGACCCATCCACAACCCATCTTTAGTGTTGTGGCTGAAGAAAAGAGGCTCTTGTCCAACATTTTACCGCCCATTGGCCCCACAATCCAGTCAAGTTATCCTGTACCATCAGCAAAAACAGTGCCTCAAAGCATAATGCTTCCACCTTCATGTTGACTGGTGAAATGGTTTATTCAGCATTTCTCTTGCACCAAACAGGAAGGATCGAGTTGATCCCAAAGAGCTTGATTTTGATTTCTTCTGACCAAGACACCTTCTCCAAGTCTTTTCTGAGTTCACTGGAAAACATCAGATGGTCCCATAAATGTGTCATCTTAAACAGGGAGACAGCAAGACTTTAGTCCATTACAGCGTAGTGTGTTACCAATGGCGTTCTTGGTGACACTAGTCCCAATCGCCTTCAGATCATTAACAAGTTCTTCCTGTGTAGTTTTGGGCTGATCCACCATCTTTCACATGATCATCCTAACCCCCACGAGGCAAAATCTTACATGAATAATCACAGCTATTACCTTCTCACCAGGCTTCTTGTTGGTGGTCTTGAAGCCAATTCCAGCCGTGTGCAGGTCTAGTCTTGTCTCTGACATCCTTTGAATACTCTTAGCTCATACCCATGGTAGTGGGACGTAAGACTCTGTGAAATGGTGTTGCAAGTTACACTTATTTAGTGATTGATTATAATCTGTGTGCCACATGTACAATACTTAAACAAATACTGACACACAAATATGTAATGATTGGGTTTTTTTTCAATATTTAATTTTAAGGTTTCTCTCCATTAAAATGAAACTACCATAAAATTAGAGAATTATCATTTCTTTGTAAATGAGGACCCTCTCAAATTCAGCAGGGGACTGAATAATTATTTCCTCACTGTACCTATATTTTATGTCTGGCCTTGTTGTGATCAAACTTGGGATAATGAATTTGTAGTGGTATTTAAAACGGATCAGTTCATAAAGGACACTGTAAGAAAAGGTCAAGTTTACAAATTTTAGATTTTAACTAACGTGTCTGCACAAACGCACTCACTGGCCTGCAAGAAGCCTCATAATTAAAGGTCAGCATTTTAAATTTGAAAAGGCCATAACTTCTGTGATACCAGTCTAATGCCCTCAAGTAGTCCAAAATATGAATCTACCATTCATGAGAACACATTTCCTATCTTTGTTTAAATCATGGCAGCTGGCTTCTGAATAATATTGGTATTATAATTTGGTATTAGAGTTTGAGCTATTTTGTCATGTGAAACCTTGTTAATATTTCAATGAATGCTTTAAGTTTTTTTCTCTTTGTACAAAATTCTTGAGCACATGTCTGCCATTTATGTGCTTTAACATATAAGGCAGCCTATACCGTGTAGTCTGAAGCAGCTATAATGGAATGGCTGATCTGATTAGGATCTGATTAGGATCTCTAATCACATCATTGAGCTGCCTATGCACTTACCAGTTAATGAAACCAAGACATATTACATGCAATGTAATATGCATCTTATCTCAGAGATTTACTACACAAAAACGATTGACGTCTTTCCTCAGCAAATGCACTTAATTGGTTTATCAGATAATTAAGTGCATCTTCAGATGGAACGGTTTATAATTCTTATAATCACTAAACCAAGGCTCACTAAAAAGTGTTGAATATTTACCATTTATTTATATCGTTATGAAATGACTTTACTTTCTTGAACCATATTTGCTCAGACATGTCCAGTGTGGTTCTGTTTGGTGCCTGCATTGAGGGTGTGGTCCTCAGGGACAAGTAAGTCTATCCTTGATTGAATAAAAATCATCCCTAAATACAACAATAAGTCTGAGACTGACCACTTGGTTAATCGTGTTTAGGTTCGGAGAGGGCGTCCATGGGAACTTAGTGATTGGCACATTGGCTTGGCCATCACCATGGGTGATTGTGATTGGCTCTTTCTTCTCCACCTGTGGAGCAGGCCTCCAGAGCCTGACGGGAGCGCCTCGTCTCATGCAGGCCATTGCCAAGGATGGCATTGTGCCCGCTCTTCGGGTCAGTCTGTTTTCTTCTTACAGCAGACTTCATAGAAGAAGTGGACATAGTGAAACCAATGGGCAAGGGGCTTTAAAGTGCATTCTTTATAATGGCCAATAGGTGGTGACTCCCCTGGGTCAAAAAAAGAAACGAAATTGTATGGAAGTATGAGAAAGTTACTCTGTTTCTTACTTGATTTAGCTCAGAAAACAATATCCTAATGATTTTATGTATTCAGTTATTAGTTTCAGTTCTTCTTCACTACACAATCTTGTTCATTTTGTAAATTATTATTTTATTTACAGTACAAAATATAATAAATCGAGGTCTCTTTGGACACATTAGTGATTGATAGTTTGCTAATTTGTGAGTGTGCATTCTTGGGGATGGATTTGAGCTGAGAAGAACCATCACAAAAAGTATTAAATCTATTTTAATCAAAGTCTCAACAGTTAACTTACTTTTATCAATGTTATATTCAGAGACGTGCAGTAAAACAATTGTATTATACACCAATTTTCACATAGAAAATTGATAATGAATCAGTAAGGAAAGTAATCAGAGTAAATTGAATCAATAATGACATTAGTACCAATAAAGTCGTTTCAATATTAAATCCAAATAGAGAACCTAATATGTTCTTCTCCTCAAAATAGAAAAAAGCAAGAAGGCCAAGATGCTAACTGTGAGGCTTCAAAGCATAAATGCATAGGTGTCATCACCACTATTACATCCTCTGCTTTCATAGAATCTGTTTTGTATTTATTACATACAGTCAACATATACATGTAATGACTTGACTAGAATTAAAAAGGTAGAGGAAGATGTTTATGCAGACATACTCCTAAAATAGAAGTGGTGTAAACATGTTTTCTGTGCCGGCATTGTAGATCTTTGGCCACGGGAAGGCCAACGGAGAACCCACATGGTCCCTCCTGCTGACGGCTTGTATCTGCGAGAGTGGGATCCTCATTGCCTCCCTGGATGCAGTCGCTCCCATCCTCTCCATGTAAGACTTGGGAAAAAAATCCTTTAATTTCTTGCCATTTGAAAAAATAAATAGATTAAGGGGAATAAAACCGTGGGGGATTTCAGAGCAGCTGGTCCCCTGTTATTACTTAAACAATGCAAATACCAAATTTTATGGTCTCAGAGGGGTAGACCACTTTTCTGCTTTGGTAATGCAGTCATAAATACAAGTGAATGTCATAGATGTTAACATAACAGCCCTTCTGGATTTCAATGAGTGAGCTCTTTCTTATATTGTTAGAGTAAGTAAGAAGAGGTTTGTTATATCCTGTTCATATGTGTTTCCTGCAGGTTCTTCCTGATGTGCTACATGTTTGTGAATCTGGCATGTGCACTCCAGACACTGCTGAGGACACCAAACTGGAGACCACGGTTCAAGTTCTACCACTGGTCAGTTCACCAACAGCAAAGTGAAGGAACAGCTGAATTTCAAGATTCACAAACGTTTTATATTGCATGTTTCTGTCTGCCTCTGCATTCCACTCTATAGGACTCTTTCCTTCCTGGGGATGAGCCTGTGTCTTACTCTTATGTTCCTCTGTTCCTGGTACTACGCCATTGTCGCTATGGTAATTGCCGGTTCCATCTACAAGTATATTGAGTTTGCAGGGTGAGTGGTTTTCTGTATCAGGTGTTTTTTTCAGTTTACTTTATTTTCAGTTAGTTTTCTGACTGAGTTTGAGTACAGATGGTAGGTGTCTAATTAGCAAATCTTAACATTTTTGTTTTATTGGTTGAGTTGTTTTTTATTCTATATGTGATCTTCCTCAGACTTTATACTCTAGGTAAAGTTGTTCAATAAACCTCTTCAAAATTTTTTTGCAAGATTTGAGTTCAGTTAATAATCATATGTATACAAATACTTTCTCTGTGTACACTACCAGTCAAACGTTTGGGCACACCTACTCATTTAATGTTTTTTCTTTATTGTTACTATTTTCTACATTGTAGATACATACTGAAGGCATCAAATGTATGAAGCAAGATATATGGGATTATGTAGCAAAGAAAAAAATGTCTTATGTCTCTTATTTTAGATTCCTCAAAGTAGCCACCCTTTGCTTTGTTGACAACGCTGCAAACCCTTTGGCCTTCTCTCAATGAGCTTCATGATGTAGTCACCTGAAATGGTTTTCACTTCACAGATGTGCCTTGTCAGGGTTCATATGTGGAATTTTTTGCCTTCTTAATGGGGTTGGGACCATCAGTTGTGTTGTGCAGAAGTCTGGTTGGTACACAGCTGACAGCCCTATTTGACAATTGTTAGAATTGATATTATGGCAAGAACCAATCAACTAAGTAAAGAGAAACAACAGTCCATTATGACTTTAAGAGCTGAAAATCAGTCAGTCTAGAAAATTACAAAAACTTTGAATGTGTCCCCAAGTGCAATCACAAAAACTGTCAAACTCTATGGTGAAACTGGCTCAAATGATGACCGCCCCGGGAGAGGAAGACCAAGAGTCACCTCTGCTGCTGAGGATAAATTCATCTCTCTAAATTCATTAGAGTTCATATAAATGCGACACAGTTCCAGCAGCAGACACATCTCTACATCACCTGTTCAATAACTGCTAAGAAAACGCTATTACTAAGGAAGAGCAACAAGCAGAAGAGATTTGTCTGGGCCAAGAAACACAAGGAATGGACATTAGATCAGTGAAAATCTTTGCTTTCATCTGATGAGTCCAAATTTTAAATCTTTGGTTCCACTTGCCGTGTCTTTGTGTGACCCAGAAAAGGTGAACAGATTGTCTCTACATGCATGGTTCCCACCACGAATCATGGAGGAGGTGTGATGATGTGGGGGTGCTTTGCTGGTGACACTGTTGGGGATTTATTCAAAATTGAAGGCACACTCAATCAGCATGGCTGCCACGGCATCCTGCAGCGGCATGCCATCCAGACCGGTTTGCATTTAGTTGGAGCATCATTTCAACAGGACAATGACCCCAAACACACCTCCAGGCTGTGTAAGGGCTATTTGACCAAAAAGGAGAGTGATGGAGTGCTGCACCAGATGGCCTGGCCTCCACAGTCACCTGACCTAAACCCAATCAAGATGGTTTGCGATGAGATGGACCACAGAGTGAAGGCAAAAAGGCCAGCAAGTGCTCAGCATCTCTGAGAAGTCCTCCAAGACTGTTGGAAAACCATTTCAGGTGACGACCTCATGAAGCTCATCGAAAGAATGCCAAGAGTGTGCAAAGCAAAGGGTGGCTATTTTGAAGAATCTACAATATAAAACATGTTTTGAGTCTTTTCACACTTTTTTGTTAATTATATAATTCCATATGTGTTCATTCATAGTTTTGATTTCTTAAGTGAGAATCTACAATGTGAATAGTCATGAAAATAAAGAAAAAACATTAAATGAGAAGGTGTGTCCAAACTTTTGACTGGTAGTTATTTTAGATGGTATTTTATATAAGGTGGTTTCTGTTTTGTTTTTTCATACTTAGTAAAAATGGTCTTTCTTTCCAAGTTGTAATTTTTGTCTGTAATTTAAATGGAAACTGGTGTTTTTTAGGTTTTATTTCCACTAACAATGTTTTTTTAACTTTCCTGCCGTATTACTGTTTCTTTCTTAGCAGATCTCTTAGCATGTAGTGCTTTTTTAAAGCAGAGCAGGTGTGCTGTTCTGTTCTTACTTTAGCCTTAGTTCTGTATCTTAGGTGTAGCATCATGGAAAAGTGAAGGAAATTTGATCATATCTGTGACTGAAAGACCGTAACTAATCAACCATGTTTCTAGTGTTATCGTATAGACCTATACACTCTGAGTATTTAAATGCTGTGATTCCTTGTGATCATGTTGCATTGTGTCAAACTGTCATCTAAAAGGGGATTTGTTTCGGTGGGCTGTCTGTATCACTGTCACTTCTTAAATTCACAGTGAAGCTGCAAAAACTGTTGTTCATGTTTTGACTGACAAATATTGATTGGCACTTGCCTGTGTCACAGTGCGGAGAAAGAATGGGGCGATGGAATACGGGGTCTGTCTCTAAGTGCTGCACGTTACGCTCTCATGCGGTTGGAGGAAGGTCCCCCACACACCAAAAACTGGAGGTATGACACACGTATGCTGTGTTGCTGTACCATGACTCTAATTACCGTAGGAATTAACCACATGTCTGTGCGCTTTCTCATTTATTCACGTAATAGGACCCTTCTTGTCACAGCTGTCGGAGAATCAAGTATTTGTAAATTCATATTAACATCAACCTTTCTTGCTATTTTTTTTCTCTTTCTCTCCTTCCAAACAAGGACTTTTACTTGGCCATCTCAGCCTTTCCTTTCCCCGTGGCTTTATTTGTCTTTTCACAGCTCTTCCTGTTCTTTTCATTTCTCTTCTATTTTTTTTCTACTCCGTCTTATCACTTCCTCTCCTCTCTGATCTCCCTTCTCTTCAGGCCTCAGCTGCTGGTGCTGGTCAGTACAGATGCAGAGCAAAATGTGGAGCAGCCTCGTCTGCTTTCACTGACCAACCAGCTGAAGGCAGGCAAAGGTCTAACTATTGTTGGGACAGCTCTAGGGGGCACGTTCTTGAACAACTATGAACAGGCGCAGCGTGCAGAGCAGGTAATGTTGTAAATGACAGCCTGTACCTCTTCAGTCACTGGAACTTATTAAACTTTTCAGCACAATGCATTGCAACAACAACAGACCAATATCTGCACTATTGTCGCTAAAATCCAGTTACAGAAGCTACTGTAAACAGAACTATACGATATTGTGTCACCACAAGTTGATTGCAGTCTCTTAATTATATTTTCCCTGCAGACTTTTCTGCACATCTATCAAAAATCATGTTAAACACTTACATATAGCTTTCAATGTATATTTGTTTCTTCTATATAGCTAATTAAGTATTTGAAAATGTAAAATATGACTCTGGAAGAGCCCATAAACCCCAAAATGTTATTGCAAATATATATTTTTAAATCAAATGAAACATCAAGTCTGACCGTTACCACCTTCATAGTAAGCGGTGCTTGTTGTGGTAACAGCTCTTTTCTCCGCCTTGCCTCTTGCCTGTCTAGGCACTGCGTAAGCTGATGGAGACAGAGAAGGTGAAGGGCTTCTGTCAGGTGACTGTGTCCTCTAACCTGCGTGATGCTACATCACATCTGCTCCAGGCCAGTGGGCTGGGAGGCCTGAAACACAATGCTGTCTTGGTCTCATGGCCACGCAACTGGAAGCAAGGAGACGAGCATCAGCACTGGAGGAACTTCATTGGTTGGTTACTAGGAAGGAAAAAAGAACAAAAATACTGCCAAAAACAAGGGCTCATATATAAAATAAAATCACTGATTGATATCAGCCATAGCCATTTAGGTTTATCAGAAAACATTCAAAACAAAAATGCAGATGCAGTGTAACCAACACATCGTAATCTTTCCATGTCTGCCTGTTCTGCAGAGCTGGTCAGAGAAACTACCGTCGCTAACTTGGCTCTGCTCGTCCCAAAGAACATCTCAGCCTTCCCATCCAACGGCGAACGCTTCACCGAGGGTCACATTGACGTGTGGTGGATCGTCCATGATGGAGGCATGCTGATGCTGCTGCCCTTCCTGCTCCGCCAGCACAAGGTACCCTGCAATAGTTACTACTTAAAGAAATCCATGTGCACTCACAAACATGTAAAGGCAATGTAGAATCTGGATTCACACTATCAGAACCAAATTTCTTACAGATGATATGAACGCTTAATGACATTTTTTTATGTCCATACAGACGTATGAGAAGAGTGAGGAGATGCCTCATATTTTGTTGTTGCTCTGCAGGTTTGGAGGAAGTGCAAGATGCGCATCTTTACTGTGGCCCAGATGGACGACAACAGCATCCAGATGAAAAAGGACCTGACCACATTCCTCTATCACCTCCGTATTGATGCCATGATAGAAGTTGTAGAAATGGTGAGTTAACTCAAAGCAAGATATATGCTTTCTATACAAACGCAATATGAACAGAAGTACTGAGCACTCAGCGACCCTGTTCTGTAACTTTACGCAGTTTAATTTTGTGGCTAAGTCGCAGTGATTCTTAAATGCTTCCACTTTGCATTAACACCACTTGCAGGTGATTGTGGAACACCTACAAGGATTGCAAAAAAATGGCTTGTTGCAACACTGGCATCCTGTTACATTATCACACTCAAATTCACTGAGCTCTTTGGAACAAAGCACAAATGTTTGTAGACTGCATGGCTAGGTGCCTGATTTTATACACCTGTGGCAACGGCACTGAAAACAATTGCAGAGATTACTTTTGTTCATATTGTGTACTTTAATTTCAGTACCTTTCAGGTGGCAACATCATTACAATGTTCAGTAATGCTCAAAGCTTGATTGCTTTAGACTACACAAAGGTAGGCAAAGGTACTGCACGACTGCTGAGATCGTTGCACTACAGAAGCCCAGTAAATGGCACAAAGGACAGCATGAAATATGAATATCAGGTGATCGGATATTGTCTTAAGCCTCCTTCCCTAGGTTGTGTTTACTAGAAAAGCAGCACACTGTAAAGCTGAGTGTCGGTCTGGCTTTCCAAAGCCCTTAATTAAGGAATAAGAATTTTATCGCTTGTAATTTAGTGTATAATACTTTTAATGTTTCATGGCAGTAGAGAGAGCCTGTGGTTTTCTTCAACATTTCCTAAGCAAAACCTGCAATTAGGCATTCATGTGCACTATATGAAGTGACTAACCATGTGTGCAGTGGGGAGAAACTAGGCAGCAGTGTAATTTTCTCACACAAGCTTTTTTTCATTCTTCCCTGAGTCAAATTTGTCATTTTTTGTGTGTACAACAATGGGTCCATACCACAAATGTCTTCAAGAAAAGGCTGTCTAAAATTGTCAGCATCTTGCTTGGACTAGTTCTGTTCTAGTATACTTCAGCCTTAACCCTTCACAGGTGAATTTTCTCCTATCTAAGAAAAAAGAAGTAAGCGGTGATTGCATTCTGTCTGAATGTCAAAAGATGAGTCAGAAGAGATGGGGACAGGTTTTGGATTTGGATTGCTGTAGTAAGAAAACATATGCATAATAAACCCACACGTTACTTTTTCTTAGCATGACAGTGACATCTCAGCCTACACTTACGAGAAGACCCTGGTGATGGAACAACGCTCGCAGATGCTTAAACAGATCAATCTGACAAAGACTGAACGTGAGAGAGAGGTAAGGAAGTTTGTTTATGCCCAAGTTTTGTTTTGAAACACGCTCAAAGATGCACTCATAAACCTGACGTGACTTGACAGGCCGACTTGGCACAGCTTGGCGTGATTGGACTTGACTTGACTTAACATGACACACCAGCCCCTCTGGACAAAAGCATATCTATGGTTAAATTTGAGCAGTAGGACACCATATTTATCCTTTCTATCAGACCACAGCCGCAGCAGAAACTTTGCTGTTTGACAGCATGATGGTGCTTAGGTTGGTATGGTAAATGAAAAATATTGATCTCTGTGTTTCATTAATACCTTTGTTGAACTTGAATTGTCCCTGATCCATAAATGTAATATGTGCCGTGCAATTATATTTGTGCACACAAGTGTACATACACTCATCATGGGCATAAATGGCTAAATGGCGTTTGACTAAATGTAATTTAGCAAATTTTGGCATAATTTTGGCAGGATATGTGACCACTCTTGTAAGCAGAATTAGTAAAGTTCATTTAGACTGGTTGGTTTCGTGGCATGGACTTGTCTTTTAGGCCATACAGTTTCAGTAGGGTTAAGGTACCCTGTGTTATTCATTCCAAAACCAGTTTGGGCATTTGGGATAATTGTCTTGTTGGAATGCACAATTCTGTCCCAGTTTCATCCATCTAGCTGTTGATTTTAGGTGAAGTTGAAAAATTTAGAGGGAATTCTCCTTTTTCATTAGTCTGTCCTTTTTGTACTATATATAAATACAACTAACAGTAAAACAGCCATGATGCTACCACCACCATGCTTGACAGCTGGTAGAGTGTTCTCAGATTTGAAAGCCTCACCTTTACTCCTATATCTGCATATATCAAGAAATGCCACGCAGCATCTCTTGATGTTGTGGCCAGATACCTCAGTCTTTGTCTCACGTGACCATAAAACCTTTCTACAGAAAACAATTGGCTTGTCCACGTGGGCAGCACAAATTTCAGTTGAGCTTGAAAGTTTCGATTTTGGAGCAGGGGCTTCTTTCTCAGTCAGTACTCTCTTACTCCATGAAAATGCAAAATTCATTTCACTGGTGTTCCAACAGTTTCCAGTTCATGGTAGGCTTGAGTTTTGGTGGTCCATAGGTTGTTCCTGAACATCCTACCCAATTTCTTCTTAAGCGAGAGTGACAATGCGGATCTTCTTGCAGACCGTTGCAAAGTGGTGATAAATAAATAAATAACTTGTTCTTATGTACAATTGTTTGAACTGATCTTAGCAGCTGAAGCTGTTTAGAAATGGCTCCAAGACACCTTCCTAACTTGTGCAAATGTGCAGTTTCCTTCTTAGATCTTAACTGAAATCCTTGGACTTTCCCATTGTTCTGAGTATTGGGCAATTCCACGGGTGTCAAAGAAATCCTTTTTATGCCAGCAACGTCAATCGTGATCGCTAAAAACTTGACAAAGCCCTGGCACTGTATAATCTTCAGCTTTCATTACTAAATATTTAAGTGAGTGCATGTATATGTTTGAGCATGTATGTACCCTTTTGACCTTGTGTGGATTCAAGAAAATCCAAAATAAATTGAAACGTATGCAGCCAAATTAAAGACTTTACAATCATTCCAGCATGGAAAAAGAGCAGTTCAAAACAATTATTAAAAGGCCCAAGTAATCATGGATAATAAAGGTCTGACCACAACTGTATCTTCACTTTTCTTTAGTTTTTAATAAATTATTATTGCCAGGATCTCAGCAGACTTCAGATTTTTAGGTTCCTGATATGTTTTTTTTTAAATAATGTGGTAAAACACTACATATATGTATGTGTATATATATGTATGTGTATATATATATATATATATATATATATATATACACACAGACGGACAAAATGGTGGTGGCTAACCAACCGGACATAGTGGTGGTAGACAAACAGAAGAAGACGGCCGTAGTGATCGATGTAGCGGTTCCGAATGACAGCAATATCAGGAAGAAGGAACACGAGAAGCTGGAGAAATACCAAGGGCTCAGAGAAGAGCTCGAGAGGATGTGGAGGGTGAAGGTAACGGTGGTCCCCGTGGTAATCGGAGCACTAGGTGCGGTGACTCCCAAGCTAGGCGAGTGGCTCCAGCAGATCCCGGGAACAACATCGGAGATCTCTGTCCAGAAGAGCGCAGTCCTGGGAACAGCTAAGATACTGCGCAGGACCCTCAAGCTCCCAGGCCTCTGGTAGAGGACCCGAGCTTGAAGGATAAACCGCCCGCAGGGGCGTGCTGGGTGTTTTTTTTTGTTTTTTAATATATATCCTATTTCAGGTCAGCTCCTCTCGCACTCAACGATCCTTCTCCTATCGCACTTGGGGCTATGTACCCAATCTCGGGTGGGGGTGATGATATCGCCCCCCTGACCTGGCGTCCTGACTCCTCCTTGCCGTAGCATTTGTGTTGTACCTCGTCAATATATAGAGGCTGGGGTCTATCACACCAGGCAAGACCCCAGGTGCAGGCTGTGTAAAGATGCCCCAGAGACAATCCAGCACATAACAGCAGGGTGCAAGATGCTAGCAGGCAAGGCATACATGGAACGCCATAACCAAGTGGCCGGCATAGTGTACAGGAACATCTGTGCCGAGTATAACCTGGAAGTCCCGAGGTCAAAATGGGAGATGCCCCCAAGGGTGGTGGAGAATGACCGAGCTAAGATCCTGTGGGACTTCCAGATACAGACGGACAAAATGGTGGTGGCTAACCAACCGGACATAGTGGTGGTAGACAAACAGAAGCAGACGGCCGTAGTGATCGATGTAGCGGTTCCGAATGACAGCAATATCAGGAAGAAGGAACACGAGAAGCTGGAGAAATACCAAGGGCTCAGAGAAGAGCTCGAGAGGATGTGGAGGGTGAAGGTAACGGTGGTCCCCGTGGTAATCGGAGCACTAGGTGCGGTGACTCCCAAGCTAGGCGAGTGGCTCCAGCAGATCCCGGGAATAACATCGGAGATCTCTGTCCAGTAGAGCGCAGTCCTGGGAACAGCTAAGATACTGCGCAGGACCCTCAAGCTCCCAGGCCTCTGGTAGAGGACCCGAGCTTGAAGGATAAACCGCCCGCAGGGGCGTGCTGGGTGTTTTTATATATATATATATATATATATTTGGAACAGAGGATCGCAAGTTCGATTCCTGCCTGGGGCGTCTGTATCCAGTAAGGGTCCTAAGGCTAGACCCCCTATGCTAAGCAAGCCTACCGCAGACATGAGCGAGACAGATAAATATGAAGGCATGCCGGCTCGGACGTCACCCGGATCAACAAGGTCCGCGTCAGGTGTTGAGGAACCAGGGCACCCTGACGAAAAGTGGGCTACTGGAACAAGAAGGCATCGGTGGGCAAGAGACGAAAACAGGGCGTTGTTGGAATGCTACTATGCAAGTAACCCTGGCGGAAGGGGCTACATGAATAGGATGAGGGACCTATGGATTCTTCGATACCCAACATCCACAATGACGGCGAAACAACTAGTAGCTCAGTGTTCCAACATTCGAAAGAAGGGACTGCTCTCACAGCTAGAGATTGACGAGGTACAACACAAATGCTACGGCAAGGAGGAGTCAGGACGCCAGGTCAGGGGGGCGATATCATCACCCCCACCCGAGATTGGGTACATAGCCCCAAGTACGATAGGAGAAGGATCGTTGAGTGCGAGAGGAACTGACCTGAAAAATAGGATCATGGCCAAGCTTGAAACCTGGATCCCCCGTAGCCGGTTACCAAGATTACGTGAAGTACCCTCAGAAGGTCTGCTACATGATGTTAATGCAGCACTACGGGCAATACCTACAACCACGATTACCAACACTAACAAGCTGATCTACAATACGGCAGCAGTGATCAGTGAGATGCTTGGCTACAAGTTGAACAGCGACAAGGGGCAGTACCCTCCATGGAGAAGGAGGCTAGAGGGCAAGATCAAAGTAGCACGGAGGGAGGTTAGCCAACTAACGGAGTTGCAGAAAGGTGCGACAAATAAGGTCCCTAAGAAATACAGCAAGCTGTCCATACCTGAGGCCTTGGAAACTGCCAAGCAAAGACTCACAGCCTTGGCCAGCCGCTTGAGGAGGTACACCAGAGAGATAGAAGGCAGGAGAATAAACCAGCTGTTCTCCACAGAACCAGCAAAGGTGTACTCTCATTGGCAAGGGAACAATAAGAGAACAGCACCACCAAGGCTGGAGACAGAGCAATACTGGAAGAGCATATGGGAGAAGGATGCAACCCATAACGGCAATGCTCAGTGGCTAGAGGATCTGAGGGCAGACCACAGCGACCTCCCTGAACAGGGTCCAGTAACCATCACAGTGGCAGATATCCAAGAAAGGGTCTCCAGTATGAAGAGTTGGACAGCACCAGGGCCCGACATGGTTCACGCCTACTGGCTAAAGAAGCTGACTGCACTCCACGAGCGTCTGGCAGCACAAATGAACCAGCTGCTAGTTAACGAGAGACACCCGGAATGGCTAACTGAAGGCCGGACGGTCCTGATCCCCAAGGACCCCAAGAAGGGACCGGTCCCCTCCAACTACCGACCAATAACCTGCCTCAGTACTACATGGAAGCTCCTGTCAGGCATCATATCGGCTAAGATGAACAGGCACATGGGTCAATACATGAGCGGGACACAGAAAGGAATTGGCAAGAATACCAGAGGCGCAAAACACCAGCTACTGGTAGACAGAACAATCAGCCGAGACTGCAAGACCAGACTGACCAACCTGTGCACTGCCTGGATTGATTACAAGAAGGCCTATGACTCAATGCCCCACAGCTGGATACTGGAATCCCTAGAATTGTACAAGATCAATGGGACCCTAAGAGCCTTCATCAGGAACTCAATGGGGATGTGGCGTACAACACTAGAGGCCAACTCCAAGCCCATAGCACAAGTCACCATCAAGTGCGGGATCTACCAAGGAGATGCTCTGTCCCCACTGCTGTTCTGCATAGGCCTGAACCCCCTCAGTGAGATCATTAACAAGACTGGCTACGGATACCGACTACGGAACGGAGCAGTTGTCAGCCACCTCCTGTACATGGATGACATCAAGCTGTATGCCAAGAGTGAACGAGACATCGATTCACTGATCCACACTACCAGGCTATACAGCAATGACATTGGAATGTCGTTCGGACTGGAGAAGTGTAGTCGGATGGTAACAAAGAGAGGGAAGGTAGTCAGAACTGAGGGGATTGAACTACCAGAAGGCAACATTGCAGACATAGAGGACAGTTACAAGTACCTGGGGATCCCGCAGGCGAATGGGAACCATGAAGAGGCCGCTAGAAAAGCTGCAACCACCAAGTACCTGCAGAGGGTCAGGCAAGTCCTGAGGAGTCAGCTGAATGGTAAGAACAAGATCCGGGCCATCAACACGTACGCCCTGCCCGTGATCAGGTACCCTGCTGGGGTAATAGGCTGGCCAAAGGAGGAGATAGAAGCCACTGACATAAAGACAAGAAAGCTCCTTACCATGCATGGAGGGTTTCACCCCAAATCCAGCACCCTGAGGCTGTACGCTAAGCGCAAGGAAGGGGGCCGGGGACTGGTGAGTGTCAGCACCACAGTCCAGGATGAGACAACGAACATCCAAGAATACATTGGGAAGATGGCCCCAACTGACTGAGTGCTCAGTGAATACCTCAGGCAGCAGAAACCCAAGAAAGAGGAGGGAGACGAGGAACCATCATGGAAGGACAGGCCCCTGCACGGTATGTACCACCGGCAGATAGAGGAGGTGGCTGATATCCAGAAATCCTACCAGTGGCTGGACAAAGCTGGACTGAAAGACAGCACAGAGGCACTAATCATGGCAGCACAAGAACAAGCTCTGAGCACAAGATCCATAGAGGCTGGGGTCTATCACACCAGGCAAGACCCCAGGTGCAGGCTGTGTAAAGATGCCCCAGAGACAATCCAGCACATAACAGCAGGGTGCAAGATGCTAGCAGGCAAGGCATACATGGAACGCCATAACCAAGTGGCCGGCATAGTGTACAGGAACATCTGTGCCGAGTATAACCTGGAAGTCCCGAGGTCAAAATGGGAGATGCCCCCAAGGGTGGTGGAGAATGACCGAGCTAAGATCCTGTGGGACTTCCAGATACAGACGGACAAAATGGTGGTGGCTAACCAACCGGACATAGTGGTGGTAGACAAACAGAAGAAGACGGCCGTAGTGATCGATGTAGCGGTTCCGAATGACAGCAATATCAGGAAGAAGGAACACGAGAAGCTGGAGAACTACCAAGGGCTCAGAGAAGAGCTCGAGAGGATGTGGAGGGTGAAGGTAACGGTGGTCCCCGTGGTAATCGGAGCACTAGGTGCGGTGACTTCCAAGCTAGGCGAGTGGCTCCAGCAGATCCCGGGAACAACATCGGAGATCTCTGTCCAGAAGAGCGCAGTCCTGGGAACAGCTAAGATACTGCGCAGGACCCTCAAGCTCCCTGGCCTCTGGTAGAGGACCCGAGCTTGAAGGATAAACCGCAGGGGCGTGCTGGGTGTTTATATATATATATATTAGGGGTGCAACGATACTCGTATCGATATTGAACCGTTCGATACAGTGCTTTCGGTTCGGTACGCATATGTATCGAACAATACAAAATAAATTTTTTATTTATTTTATCAACTTTCCTTCTGACGATGCTGTCTGTGTTGAGCGCTCAGTGGATCTGCGCTTGACAGTGCAGCCTAGGCGGAGTAGTCGAACGCAGATTCACTGAGCGCAGGGCAAGCTAGCGAGACAGAAGTTAAGCTCTCCTTGCAACATGGCAAATTGAACCTCCCCCACCCTCATTCAGATCTGGCGTTTGGAACTATTTTGGTTTTCATGTGAGGTATGACCCTGAAGGTAAGCGCGTCATGGACTAAAGTAAAACAGTATGTTGGATGTGCATGGGTGGGAGCTAGTGTGTTAGCGCAGTTAGCTCGTCCAGCCCCATGCACAGGCGATCTACTGTAGCTCGTTAACGGAGATTTGCCGTGTTGTGGCGTTAACTCATTTCAACGAGATTTACGCTGACAGCACTAGTGGGAACACAACGAATATGACTGCACATTTACACCGACATCATCCTAGTGCAAAGACAAGTGGAAGCAGACAAAAACAACAAGCACGCATGCTACTAACTTTACCCGAGTCATTTAGACAGCCGTTAGCACATGATTCTCCTTATGGGGACCTGATATGTTTAATATGCTGCTGAGAATATAGCCCAGAAGAAGCGGATAGTATAGCTTTTATTTTGGAAAGAGACATTTCTCTGTAATAAACTCTCTTTTCCAAAGATGAGTGATTCCTCAATCAGATACAGGGCTTGCAAAATCACCTGCCCGTTGTCCCGTGGCTAGCGATTTTTCCAGTCGGGCTACCAAAATCTATCTCTGCCCTGCCCGTCGGGCTATCGTAGGAATGAAAAATATATGTCAATGCTTTTGCATTCTTTCGGAAATGTAGCTGGGTAATTATGTCATTGGCATCGGTGAGCCACTGCCAATATGTGACATATTGAAATCGAGTTTGAATTTGCGCTTGTTTTTTGCTTTCACTTGTTTCACTTTGCAATCCCGGGAACTGTGTATAGAGAGCGACAGCACTGATTGGTGAGTGATGATAATTTGTGCATCAATGCCTGTGACATCGTCTTATCAATCGTTAGCTTACTATGCAAACATGACAAGTGAAATCTCCCGCAGCAAGCTTAAACATGTGAGAGGTTGATCGCGCAGAGAATCGCTGAGCTTATGTGAGTGCGTGTGTAAAAGCAGCAGGATATATATTGTAGCGGGTCAGGGCTGTTCAGGGTTCTGTTTGTACAGTTATGTTTTGTTTATGTTGCCATAGTGACGGGTGACGCCCTCTCGCTGCCACGGTGTGTCCTTCCGGGGTCAGAGGGCGCCCTGTGTGTTGTTGTTGTTGTTGCTGTGCTGTTGCCGCGCTGAGCAGTTAGCTAGCGGCAGTGTTCTTCTGCAGATGTCAATAAACGGCTGTGCTCCCTGGCTAGCTCATGGGAAGCAAGACCAAACGATACCTCCGTCTCCTCCTTGTCTGAGCTCGCCACAATATTTTAGTTCTGTTGAGCCAAATAAGACAGGTCAGGGTGAAGAAATGACAGCCAAAGAAAAGCTTACCACAAAACGGAAAAGTTATGACAAATCAGACTATAAGGCAAAAAGAAAGTGCAGCTTTATGGTTTCATGGACAAAAGAATTTCTGTGGCTGCAATATGACAAGCGAAATAACCAGGGCTGCACGTGGTCCGCAGGTGCGCATTCGCTGTCAAAATAAAAAACGGGCAGAAGATAAGAAGTTGCAACGCGTGTTTGCATACATAAGATTTTCAGGAGGAGGACAGACATTTGTTTAGAACTCTTAAAGATGTCGAAGAAGCTCCTTTAAGCAATTACTGTGATGTTCCTCCACCTCCAAAGAAATGTCAGAAGGAGCCCGAACCACAAAAGAAGCACGTATTCTCGGAAAAGTAGTTGCAGGAGGTGAGCTGGCTTCAAACAAATGATGAACGCACAGAGATGTGGTGCGGAATGTGCCGTGAAAATTTAATAAATGACAAATTAAAAAGGCATGAACATTTTTTTTGTATCGAAAAAATATCAAACCGTGACACCAAAGTATCGAACCGAACCGTGAATTTTGTGTATTGTTGCACCCCTAATATATATATATGTGTATATATATATATGAAAAAAGAAGCTCAAATCACTTTTTTCATGTTGCCCCTTCATTTGTGTCTCCACAGATCCAGAGCATCACTGATTCATCCCGTGGGTCTATCCGGCGTAAGAACCCGGCTGCTGTAACAACCCAACTGAGTGTGACTGAAGACCCACCTGCTGGCAGCAAGGAGGAGAAGCCCGAGGAAGAGGTAGGATCAACTTCTCCAGCAGCGCTGATCTCAGTTTGGAGTATAACGTTTGTTTTGGTCACAGAATTTTTTAAAAATTTTTAAAAAGCACCCTAGTGTGTTAAGATTTTTATTATTTAAACAGTGAAATGCAGACTATAGGTAATCAAAGAACAGCAGCATTGAAGCATTCAACTGTCCATGTCTTAAAGGGGCAGTTTGAGATTTTGAATAATACCTTTATAGTGCTTGTATATAAAACTAAAGGAATGGTTTTATATACAAAGGAAAGGAAGCAACCTTTAGCTTAGCACAAATGTGACGCTAACCGCTGCTAGTGGTAGGGTCATGTTTATCATAAAAATATGTGAGTGATAAAGGTATCAAGCATTTTATCTAGCCCTTTGCAAGAAAGCAAGAAAGTATTTTGTTTCATTTTCCAAATATTAATCAAAAGAATCATCTAGAATCATTTGACTGCAGCAAAAAAGATGGATTCCCTTTCTGGTATTTTCAGTTTTCCGTTGAATTGATCTTATAGTATCTCATAGTATTTTCCTTTGAAGAACATTTGCATAATTTAATAGCCTTTAATATAAATAAAGCAGCATAAGGCTCCCTAATCACACTTCTCCTTCCTCTCCCTTTCTCTAACACTGTGGCTCTCTGTGACTTTACCTGCATTCCTACATTTCCACCTCAATTGTGACTCTTTCAACCTTCCATGTAATGTACATGTAAATCCACATCCGTCCACTTATCCTCTCGTCTCATAGTCAAAGTCGGCCTCTTCCCCTGTGTCCCCCCCTGCCCAGGTTCAGCTCATCCATGACAATACCACCCCGGCCAGCCCTGCAACCCCAGCCACTCCGCTGACCCCTGGAGAGGGGGCTCAGAGCCCAGGGGAGCAGGTCCAAATGACCTGGACTGAGAAGTGTGACGGCGAGCCAGCCAAGCCGCCTGGAGCAGCAACACCAGAGGGCATCAAAGACATCTTCAATATGAAGCCGTGAGTATTTTCCAATGCTTAGGGAACCTTTGGCTGTTATAAAACTGAACTACCCGCTGGTTACTAAGAAAAACAGAGCCTTGAGTCTCTTAATTGTGTTGTTTGCTTTCTTCGAATTATTGTAACACCAGAAATGGCTACTAATATAAGATTTAGGCTTGCATGCGGGAGAAATGAACTTCACTAAAGACATGAACAGTTTAGCACTGATAATGGTGTATTTCTCCTTTTGCCATGCTGCAGTGAGTGGGAGAACCTGTAAGTACTGAAGTCTCAATAAACGTCATTCAGTCCACTCATGTTTTATAACGTTCAACTCAACCACGTGAGCAGATGACAATCATTTAAAAAAAAAAATGTGTGACTGAGCGCCATGTCACCCATGTCTCCACTTGGCATCACAAAATTCTGTGTCATACGCTTTAAAATAAAATGTCTGGATGCTAATCAACATGGATATATTTTGACTTGCTCTCTGTGACTTTGTCTATTCTCAGGAACCATTCCAATGTGCGACGTATGCATACAGCTCTCCGGCTGAATGAGGTCATTGTTAAAAAGTCTTCAGAGGCCAAGCTAGTCCTTCTCAACATGCCAGGGCCACCCAGGAACCGGACAGGTGATGAAAACTGTATCCTTTACCCAAACAGTAGGTTTACTGAATGGGGTCTCTAATATATAGGTGACAGAGGTGCCAAACACAACTAATCAGCTTTGACAGTTTGGAGTTGCATTTGGATGTCGGCTAACTGGTGAGAAAGAGATTAGAATATATAACATATATATGAGTTTGCATATGAGCTTATATAGATTCACCAGTTACTTTGTTATGTACACTTGTTTAGCTGCTTGTTATTGCAAATATATAATCAGCCAGTCACAGGGCAGCAGATCGCTTCATTAAGCCATGTAGACATGGTCAAGACAGCCTGCTAATGTTCATACTGAGCAATGGGGATGATAAGTGATTTAAGTGATTTTAAATGTAGCATGGTTGTTGGTGCCAATTAGGCTGGTCTATTGCTGGTCTATTGCCAAATAGGCTAGTCTGAGTATTTCAGACACTGCCAATCTTCTGGGACTTTCCATCTTTAGGGTTTACAGACGATGGCCTGGAAAACAGAAAACATCTCTGGGCCAAAATACCTTGTTGAGGTCAGAGGTCAGAAGAGAATGGTTAGATGGGCAGAAGACCACACCAGATGCCACTGCTGTTAGCTAAGAACAGAAAACTGAGGCTATAGTTCACAAAGGCTCACTGAAACAACAGAAGATTGTCTGATGAGTCTGGATATGTGCTGCGACATTCAGCTGATAGGGTCAGAATTTGGCCACTTCAGGCCAAATGATGGTGGTTTAATGGTGTGGAGAATATTTTCCTGGTACACTTTTGGCCTCTTGGTATCGAATGAACACCACTTAAATGTTACTCACCATGTGTGTCCCTTTATGACCAAAGTGCACTCATCTTCAAGCAGGATAACACACCGTGTCACAAAGTTCAAATATCCCAAACTGGGTTCTCGAACATGTCAGTGAGTTCTCTGTACCCAGATGGCCTCCAGAGTTACCAGATATCAATCCAATAAAGAACATTTAGTATGTGGTCGAACAACTGTGTGATGCTATCATGTCAGTACAGCTCTCTGCGAAATGTCTCAGCTGAATCTATGCACAAAGAATTAAGGCAGCTCTGAAGGCAAAAAGGGGTTCCTACCTACTAGTAAAGTGTAAGTAATAAAGTGGCCAGTGAGTGTATAAGAATACTGTGTCATGGATGTGTAAGACAGTGTTTTATACATCTGTAAAGGTTCAGTTTCAAATTCTAATTAAGTCTTCAAATGTTTAAATATAAATGATAAAATGCTTCTGAAATAAAATTCTGATTGTGTTAAACTTTGTTTATCAATCCACACACAATCATATTGAGTTTGGGCCCCGAGCCTCTATGTAACTTTGTGAAAGATTTGAATTGTGTGTTAAAGCAATCTACAGAGGGTTTGGGTCAGTAAGTTAATTGTCTTGATTTCAGGAACAGTAATAATTTGTTATCAGAAACATTCTGTTTAATGGGTCTCTAAAGATCTAATTAGGATTTCAAAGCACAAACCATTATTGCAGAAATCAGAGAACTTTATAACTAATTTTTTCAGGCTTTAGTTTTATGTTTTATGTTTTTATTTTGTTTGTTTTTTTACAGTATATGAACCTAATTATGAAATATTTTTCTGGCAGTGTCCTTGCTTTGTTTACAACAATTTAAGCCATGAAGTCCAAGGAAACTGCTTGTAGACCTTTGTCATAAAAGTCAGGAAATGGGTATAAAAGCTTTGGGTATTTTCAGTAGCACTGTAAATTCAAAAATAGGAAAATGGAAGAAGCCAGAAATCACTCCACCTAGATCTGATCATTCAGCCAAGCTTATTACCAGACACCAGGAGATAACAAAAAGCCCAGCAGTCACTCTAACAGAGCTTCAGAAGTCCTTTCTACAGATGGAAGAACCTGCCAGAAAGACCACAATGTCATGAGCACTTCATCATTTGGACCTTTTGGGTTCGAGCAGCTAGACAGAAGCGAGTCTGACAACTTACTTGAAGTTTGTCAAACTGCATTTAAAGCCCTCTGACAGCATTAGGAAAAAGCTCCTCTGACAAGTCAAAAAGCGAACTCTTTGAATAGCACCAAAATCTTTTTAGAAGCAAGACGACAGTCATCTTTTGGACAGTTTTTTTCAAAGCCCATCTCAATGAATATATGGAGCAAACTATGATATAACACGAGTACGGTGCTTTAGTGGCTGCAGAACAAATCTGTGACTTCTCTTTACAAAACAGACAGACAGCTGCTTACAGATGCTTTCCATCCAGTCCGTCAGAACCCAAACAAATGCCAGGAAGAAAGTGATAAACGTTCCAAGTGTAGATGCCCGAGGCCTGTAAAACTGTACCTCCGAAAAACCTGGTTTCAGGTTTTCGAGGTTTCATTTTCTCATTATAGGTCATTAAGTGTAAAGTGAGCATCACAGAGCAAAAGGGGAACATTGTGAAGTGAGTGTATGAGCTGTTTCCTTAATCATTCTCTCCCAGATATGGAGTTTCTTGAGGTCCTCACTGAGGGCCTGAACCGAGTCCTCCTAGTCCGTGGAGGTGGTCGCGAGGTCATCACTATCTACTCCTGAAAGAGCAAACCCCCTCCCCTCATTATCACCCCTCTCTCAGCCCTGCTCCTGTGTCACTCGTACCCAAACCCTCTCATCAATGCTGCACCATTATTATATCATTCTTACAGTTTATTTCTATGACATAGTCCTCTCACACTCAACCAAATAACCCAGCTCAGCTTCAGCACCTCTCCGCCAGCTCCAACCCCAGCAAACCAACAAGCAGTATTAAACACTAAGCTACTCTCACTCCAGGCAAAAAACCTGCTATAAATAGTATAGGCTCTAGACTGAATTAGATGCTATCAACATTTGTTCTTGGAGACGTTTTTTGCTTTGCAAGATTGAAGTCTGCTACAGAAACTCGCACTGAGTCGCAGTGACTCGGTCAGGAGGAGGTGGTGATGGGGTCTGCATGGGTTGTTAGCTGAGGTGTGAGCACACATGCATGTATGTGTCTCTTTGTTTTAATCTAGGTAGATTTTATTTATTTTTTTCCCCTGTTCGAACACAAATGTGGCATAGACACGGCTTCTCCACGGAGAGATCGAGAGCCAGCTGAAATGAGATCAATGTAGGATTGTCTATTCGGTTCCCTCGTGGTGATCGGACACTTCCCACAGCGTTCCAGCCTGCTGTCTACGATGTGAATAACCGTTTAAGGCAAAAGACACTTCTACCCACAGTCAGTGTCACCTGCTAGAGGACGTATGTATGAGTAATTCACAATGGCATTTGAAAAAAGTGAAATGGCATGTGGATCAGACTTGCAGTATTATCTTTAAATTGATGCTCCACTCGTTCTGTTGATTCCATCACCTACACTCCTTTCAGCTCATTTCTTAGTGGCTGTTCATCCCTGTGGCCACTGTTAGTGCCAAAAAATACAAGGCTAGCTTAGTTTGTCGAGATTGACCCACAATTAAACTGTGAATAGCAGAAGCCTGGTGTGACAGCAGAGTGGGGAGAGATGACAAAGCCCCCTCTGAGGAGATTATCAGCGCCAGCACCCCTCGACCTCTCGTGTGGATCACTGTAAATAATGTACAAGCTCTGACACGTTGTTCAGTATGAGTGTAGTATTTTTGTGACATACTAAAAAGATTCTAATGGAAAGGAAAAACAGAGACAGCTTAAAACAGCTGCTTTAAAAAAAAGGTTATTTATTTATTTATTGGATTTATTTATTGGATGGCATAGGCTCCTTTCACTATGATAAGCGTCATTGTAACCTCGACAAAGCACTGCACCTGCACTGTCCACCACTGTGCGACGAGTGAAATTTTGATGATTTCATCAAGTTCATTAAGAAAAAAAAATACTAAATGTTATTTTTTCATGTAGAGAGCAAATATGTATTTACGTTTATAGACTGAATTTACACATATTGATGAAATAGCTGTATATCATCTTGGCATTCATAGCTCTGCCACTGTTTTGCCAAACTTCAATACATTAAATGTGCCATATCGAAGTTTTTTCAGAGAAGTGGGAAACAAAATTCTGACAATTGAAGTTAGAGAGAACAAAGTGTCATTAAAAAAAAAAAAGGTAAAAGGAGGCGTCTACAGGAAACTAGCATGGTGATGACACTGTAGTTGGAACTTCACCCTATAGATAATTAAAGAATACATGTTCAGCCCTCCATAAAACGTCCAGCTGTTGTCGATATCTGCTCTTGCCCAGTTGAGTTTTTGAACATCTATTGGTTATTTGTTTATAGGGTCTAGCCTAAATAAATAGAGAGGACAATGGCTTCTGTAGCTACTCACTTTGTCCACAAGAATGAACTCTATGCAGTAGACTACTCTCCAGTGAGATTTTCTATCCTATTTGATTGGTTGTGAACAAATCATATTTACGTTTGAAGAAGAGTGCATTTTTGAAGGAATGTGCAATGGTTGAAATCTGGACTCGCGTGATCACGTTATTTATTTTTTTACACATATATTTTGTATATGTAGATTTCGTAAGTCTTATAAAATCCAAAATCATCTCACTCTGACCAAGGACAGCTGTCACTTTACTTTGATTGCTCCTGTTTCTTTTCTTAAAGAAACTGTTTTTGGTCATTTGCACTTCTAGTAGAAATATACAGTAAATATAAATAAACATATATATATATAAAAATATATATATACAGTATATACGATATAGGGAAGCAAAACAAATTAGTTTCTAGAACTATTTACAAACAGTATTAAATGTTTTTAGTGTTGCTTGAATGTCGGACCATATGTTGTGAATGCTGCTAGTATCTATAGATTTATTTGTACTGTAAATAGAGATGAGATAAATCAACATTAAAGATATAGTAAAAAGGGTATAGACATACATATCAGCGGTGGTAGCGGTGGTTATCTAACAAGACACGGCTGTACCTGTACACATTTGGCCCGTGATCTCTCGACAGGGTTAGCTTTCTGTTTTATTAGAAAACTATACTGAATATCTTGATGCAATATTATAACTGAGGGCAAAACCGTCACCCTTTATTGTCTTTTCTAAAACGTGCTCTCGAAATTACTATTTTTAATCCCCTGAGTAAAGCGAACCAGTTTTTGGGGAACACGTTTTCTGTTTAGCGCTTTTAAAGAAACCGAGTGGAATTGCCAAAACATTAAAACATGAATATTTGTTTTGAGACTTTTAAACACACCTACCTGTGACACCTGAAGACAAGTAGCCCACTCCTAGTTTCAAAGATTTCTCTGTGCCAAGTGATGAAGAATTTATTTATTATGCTTGTCACAAAAAAGGGGGGAGGGGGTTGTTTGACACTCACCTGTTTTTGAAGAACATGGTTATTTTGGGATTGTCTCTACAACATTGCCTGCATCAACTGAGCCTTTTAAATTTATTCAAAAGAAAAGATATCTGATGTTTATTGGAGAAGTTTATTGGAAATAAATTTAGTTATGGAATTATAAATGTTTTATAATTGCTGTTTGCATGGTACCATGTGGCAATATTTGTTTTAGTGATTTTATATCGTGATGACTTACATGTTTTAAGGTGCAGAGTCGGAGTGGTGGAGAAAGGTGTCAAACATTCTCAATGAGTTTCCGATTTTGAGAACTCAGGAGTGTTGCCGCACAGTCGGCAGCATGGTTTAACATTGAAAATAAGTTGTTTTTTTTTTTGCAAAAAACTCAAACAAAAAACAAAAACAAAATAGGAAAAAGTATGAGTTCACTATATTGTTAATCGTTATATTTCAATCTCGCTCAAGTAGTCTTATGTAATGTGATAGAAGATTTTGAGTTTGCAAATAGACGAGCCTTGGGAATAGTCATTTCACATTTTTGTAAATATGAATATCACAAATCAAGGACACTGTAATCTGCTAGTGTTGTCTTTTGTTGTACACTGTTCTATCACTGTGGGCAAAGTCTTAGAGTTTTGTAAGATTATGTGCAATATTGTTCTCATATTGGTATTTTTTTCCCATTTTGTCATAATTTCAGTTTATATAAATAACTGGAGATGTCAGCAGTCTCTTAAATTTTTAGAGTGTTTGTCACCAGGTCTTTTGGACCAGAAAAACCTAAAGTGTTTAACCAAAATGTGGCAGAGGCAGCACAGCACTTTACACTGAGGGGCACTCTGTGATAGAGGGGTCGGATGGCAAAAGAGCCAGCCCGCTCTGCACAGACTCTGTCCCACAGTGATCCCTGGTGGCACAAGAGTGTATTTACAGCCAGCTCTGGTGGTCTGACAGCTCAGACTAAAAAGAATAAATAAATATCATGAAATCCCATCATCTTGCTGCGGTTCCCAGCTGCAACAGTTCAGATTATTAATTTTGTTACATCTTATCATTTGACCGTTTTCTTGGACATTTTTAGCATGCATCACTTTTTTCTTTCCTTTTTTTCCTTGCCAAACTTCTTTAAAAGAATAATAGTAACTGTTAAATTTCTAGTGCTTGTCACTCAATCTGTGAGGTGAGCCTTCCCAGAATTCCCCCTCAACCCCACTGCTCAGCCCTTCTGCCCCAGCTCCCTGGTCTCCCCCATCCCAACCACGAAAATCCACCCCAGCTCTGTATTTTAAATGTGACTGCAGTATAATTCTGAGAAATGATCAAAGAATATAAAACTCGCGCTTCCAAACCTGGTACAGGCTCTGCTTGGACAAGGTGCGATAGTCGATTTAAAAACCAGCACGTCCCTCTCCCCCCTGAACTGATCCGTGATTTAGATCAGATCTTTCACCTGCACAACTGTAGCATGAGGCAAACTTGCCAGTGATCATTACCCAGTCTCCATCCTAAAATGGATATTAAGGGCTCTGAAACACATCTGTTACTGGGTTGAGGAGGCTGTCGTGTTAAGACACCAACAGAGAAGTACAAAACTAATCCCAGATTATTGCAGACGGGGGGCACACAGTCTGTAGCTGAAATAAGATCCTACCCCCTCAATATTATCTTCACAGAAGCATCAGATGTGCCTGATATGGAAGGTAATGCAACAGCTGCACTTACATTTCACACAGTCGATCTCTCTGGGAGTCAGATGAGAAAAACTCAAGCGGCTATTCATGCAGTGCAAGCAGAGCCCCACTCCGGTTATGTTGTGTAACTCAGTGCATGCATGCAACTACCCCGAACAAGGTGTTTTGAAAATATATTGGGTGTTTGTGGTATAAAAGTATTTGGTTTATATCAGACACTTTTGTTTGTAGTAGTAGAATATTTTTCCTTAGCACTGGCCCATTGTATCCCAGGATGAATATTATTCTAGTATGAGATTCTATTTTTTATGGTAGATCTGTTGACATGGTCCTCTCATTGTGTCTAATAGCTGGAGATGAAGTGATTACCAAAGTATATTTCAGTTAACTACATAAATGAGTGTGAAAATGTGTGCTCCAGTGAATTAGATGAAGACATGTGCAAATTGTTTACCTTCTTATCAAAATTTGTAGCAAATGTCACTCCCCTGAGAATACTGTTTCAACAAGGTAAAACAAAGAACACTGGACGTGCCAAGGTATTATAGGAGACGCCTGCTAATTTTTATTTTTAAATGTTTGAAAAAGCAGTAAGTCTGCTGCCTGTCCAAAACTGGTGATGTACCTCTTTTCAGTCACCAGTTTTGGTTTTATTCAGTGTATTGTTAGAAGTATTTCCAACTACCAAAACGGATTTGCTATTTAGGCTTTCAAATGACCTTAAGAGGACAAGTTGTGCATTTTGGGAAGGGCACAGGTATTGGTTTATTGCATTTTGTGCAATAAACCAATTACGGCTTTATCAAAAGGTATATCCATCTACCAGCATCTCTGAAGCTCAAAACTAACACGCATCTAGTTTCCGTGATTGCTACTTCAAACAAGGCTTAAAAACATCATTTGTGAAAGGACTGTGTCTGGGCGTTAGTAAGTTGCTGGTCTTGACTAAGAAAGAGCAGAGTATGTAATCTGTCATTACAAACTTTGTTTTTCTGTACAGTTTAAATAAGGGGTATACACAAGTACTCAGCTTTAACAAATGCCCAGTTTCATTTGAACGATTCAGGTATTGGAGATTTGAGTTTTTCTGCTACGGACTCTCTTAACAAAGACACAGCTGTATCTAATTCAACAATATTGAAACATTGTTTCATTCTGAACCGTTTTCTACTTCCTTGATACCGTACCTGGTCTTATGGTAAAGCCGTAGTGTGTTCCTTTCAGTTCTGTGGGAGTGTGTTTGTGTGTACATGTGCACTTGTACCTGCTGGGGGCGGGGGGTGGTCATGGGCGAGGGTGGGAGGGGGCTACGTGTAAATAAAATACAGTTAGTGTGGAGGTGTTTATTTTTTTGTGTCAGTGCAAGTTAAATATTCTAAAACAAAAAAAAAAATAAATAAAAAAAAGACCTGTATTATTCTCTATTGTGGTTCATGGTACATTTAAAAGAAAAAATAAAGAGGAAAAAGTAGTTTTATCTTACATTTCATATGCTTATCTCTATGGCTTCTGGCGATACCCGTTCCATTTTATAGATTTGTCAGCACAAAATGCAATAAACCAATACCATTTTATTACAGGAATTGTGTCCGAGTTTTTAATTATGTCTTGTTTTGTTCATGAAAAAACAAAACAATGTTACAAATTAAAAGACTGTAAAACTATAAGACAATAGTTGGAAAAGAACTGAGAATTCCATCTGTAAGCAAAATGTACTTCATAACGAGACTGAATAATTATTTTCTGGCAAACAGCTGCAAAAAAAAAAAAAAAAAAAAAAAAAAAAAGTCTTCACATTTTATGAACAATGGAGGAAAAGAGATTAAAAGGTTTTACAAAAACATCCCTACAGTCTACTGATACTAAGCAAGAAAACTCACTGCACAGGAAAGTTTATGGCATCGGAGGGGAAAAAAAATAAAATTAAAATAAATTCAGGGTTCTACAGCTTTTCAGTAGTGTCGGGGGTACATAGACACAGGTGGGGCCTGACCCATGCTGGGTGCTGGTCTTGGGGCTTGCTGCTGAGAGGCCCCACTACTCACCAGATGGTTGAGAGAGGGTCCACTCTGAATGAGTGTGTCCAGAGCTTTCTGGACACTCGGGTTGTCAAAATTGATGCCTGAAGCAGAGGTGGGGGGTCTCTGAATACTGGTGGCAACTGGCATTCGGCCTGGAGGGTTTGCGTACCCCTGAGATGCAGGTGCAGGAGGACCTGGCATTGGTGGGCGGGATGGGTTTTGGGAAGGAGACTGGCCAAGAGATCCATATGAGTGTGACTGTGAGGGTGCAGAGGGGAGGCCAGTAGTGCCTGTTAACTGCCCACTGCCACTGTTGAACAGACTGAGGATTTTAGCCTGCAGCTCCTGCTGGTGACTGGGATTAGCCGAGGTGCTTGAACCCGCTGACAGACTGAGATGACCCGACTGTGGGGGTGTGTGAGTAGATGGAGGGAGTGCTGCAGCTGAAGAGGGAACTTCATGATGTACTGCTGGAGGAGGCCCAACATGGACTGGAGCTGTATGGAGACATATCAGTTATTTGCTTCTCTATAGAAATCATTGTATTCAACAGAAACGTCAATAACCATTTCCAGTCCACCAGTTCCTCTCATTTTTATGTGCATGTAAATGAAAAAAAATTAAACCAAGGAGGTGGCATTACCTGCAAGGGGATCTGCTGTGCTTCGTACCAGCCGAGCTCTTTTGTCCTTCAGGTATGCAATCAGACTGTCCAACTCGTCTGGAGTCACAAATCTACCCAACAAAACAAGATTATTCTTTCAATACAGAGAAACTAAATATCATGTAGATTACTACAACACACCATCACTAACTGATGAAATGTTGCATTCCCCAAAGCCATGTTATTTCATTGTAAAGTCTCCATGTTTCAGGATACTTGTATAAAAGCATAAAGATTTAAACCAGCTACCTATTTTCAGCCAATAGTGTGATGTTCGTAAGTAAGGAGACGGGGTGGCTCTCTCGGTCAGGCTCTCTGAGTAACACATCATCTGCCATCTTCGCAGCCTTTCTGGCTATCTCCTCACGTTCTTTTTCACGGTTTTCGATTTTGTAGGTGTCATAGTTGTGGGCAACCAGCATCATGGCGTCCTGCATGGGCATGTTTCGATGCTCTGTAAGAATAAATGCAAGAAATGAAACCAAACAAAATAAGATTCTGACACTTCTGAATTACCTGAAACGTTCCAAAAAACACGTTAATGTCATCCTGAATTACCTTGAGGTGTGCCAAACAGGATATTGACAGTGCAGGAGCGATGCACCTGATGTTGTTGGGTTATGATGATGGCAAAAGGAGTACGAGCTCGGCCTACATCCTCCAGTGCTTGAGTTAGAGACACTTCTGTGTTGAGGAAGATCAAATCCACCACCATTCCCAAGTCACGGACCTTCCGCCCAACCGTCTCAGCATACTCCCTACAGTTGGTTTTAAAGCACAAGTACAGAAGCACACACACACACACACACACACACACACACACACGAGCAGTATGAAATGAAAACATTCCATGTACTTTGAATATTTAGAGATGTTTCTGGTCCAGTATCAGTTTTTCTTCCTATAAACAACAGACTGTGGACATACTTTTGGGCTTTGTTGACAACAATTACAGAGCAGTCGACAGGACGGTCAGCGTCATGACGCCGCTGGAGTTCTTCATAGTACTGCCGATACAGTTCATTACGCCGGCGTTCTTCTGGTCGTAGACGCTCCTCTACAGGTAATGAGAGGTGGGAGTGATTTCAAAATAATGTCCGTTTAAATTTGTATCCATTTGAATTTAATTATGCAGAAATCCTGGTACTTTATATTCTTAGTGCTTTCAATTGTAAACCCAATATTACCAAAAAAAAAAAAAAAAAAAAAAGTCAAGATATTAGAGGAAAATCATGAGAATTAAACCCAAACATCTATTAAAATTCAGAGTATTCAAACCAACCAGTCCTAAACTATACCCTGTACACTGAAGACAACATACCTTCTGGCTCACGACGTCCATTCCAGGGATCTCCATAAGGATCCCTGTAGGTCTCGTCCTTCCTCCTGAAATAATCTTCTGCACCACTGCCACTACGGTAGTATCTGTCATACTCGCTTCTGCTGTATGGGAAAAATTTCAGGTTCAAACAAAAAGCTTAACCATTAAAGACTCAGTGGATGGTTTGTCAGTCACCTGTAAGCAGAATCCCGTGGGTCACCTCTGATGTCCTTGTCTCTGCTCTCTGAGCTACGGTACCGGTAATCAGGGTCACGAGAGTGGCCACCTGGTCGAGGCTCCCGGGAGTCCCTCCCATCACGGCTGTCCCGAGGCTCACGTCCGTCACGCCCATAAACAGGTGAGCGAGACCGAGGTCGGGGCTCTTTGCTGTCCCCGTAGGTGCTGTAAGGGGCCCTGAGAAAAATGTTATCCATTAGTGCAGGTTAAGAGTTGAAGCTGCCTTTGAAATATTAGAAAACAGGAATGCCTGTCCTTAGCGGATGAGGACAGGTCAATGGGCTGGTAGTGTAAAACTTGTAACGGCGCAAATAAACAAAGTTTTTTTTTTCCCCCCCCCCTTTGTTTTCCTTCTTCTTCAGACCACTTGCGTGAATTCAAACCGGTAGGTGATTCCGATAATTCTTAGCAGCAAGTTTTCAAAAATGTTCTGTGATCTACAAACACACAACTACCAACCGAACATTTAATGTTTGACCACAAATCCAGCTCTGAATAAAACAAACTTTTTGAAGGTGGTTTTATTTTGCACATACAGCGCAATAGGCTCACAGGCTGTTCATTCTTCCAGAAGTTGAACTTCCATACTATAAATGAGGTTGCAAGAATGCCAGAGACCAAGTAAAGACGTTTCAAGTAAAATCATATAATATTCTGAAATAGCATGACATACCAGTTTTGAGTCAGATTAAAGTATTTTCCTAACCGCTTGTGATTTGACAGTTTCTCTCGTTAAAAAAATAAATAAATTTATACATCAAATAAATAGTATGGTTAACCAAACATTTGCTTATTACCATGTAAAACGTAACTTTCATTAAAGGCTCAACTCCGAAGCGGTTCACAAACAAAATAAGACAAAACTACCAAAACACGAAGCGCGTTTAGCGATTATTTGTATCGCCACACAATGATACACTGCCTACTTTTCTATTCCCTAACATTTAAATTTTCCCTGGTCCACAAAAAATAAAATAAATAACGCAGTGTTACACTTACTCTATTTACACTGAAGTAATATAAAATTCCAGCAGCTAAGTGTTGTACAGAATTTATTTATAAAAAAAAAAAAAACAAAACCTGCATATTCTGTCCAAGGTACAGTGAAACACTTTACTTACAATATGACGAGATAGAAAGATGAGAAGAGTTTCCCTTAAGTGGATCAGATGAAATGCAAGACTTACAGCAAGTCAACATGGAGGAAGTCTAAAAGATAAACTTTCACACTGACCTTTAGTTACTTATCTTAACAATTCACAATAGGCAACTAAATCTAAATATGCAGAAACCCAGTGACCAGTGGAGCTGGACCATAACCTGCTGCCTCTGAAATAAGTTTCTCTGATGTGTAGGATGCTCTGTAGCATGTACTCAGTCATAAACTGTATGGTGATCACTGAGCTGGTTAAAGGAATACATAACAAAGCTTAAACTAAAAATACAAGACCATACTGGCAATTATGGGGTCTTTTTTGTATTATTATTATTTTTTTTTTTTTTAAATATAAATACAAAAGGTACTCTATGGAGTTTGGACCACTAACAACCTGCAGCTGTGGTTTTGAGGATAGGTCAACATGGTTTGTATTTTGTGCAGACATCAGCTGATGCAACGGTTTTATGTTATACACTGCTACTATTCAACTTTAGATCAGATACATACGCCTAATTAAAAATGTAAAATATTAATGATAAAAATATTGTTGTGAGGCATAGACCTTCCTACAGGATATGAAACATGAGAAAGTGACACACGATAGTCCTATCGTCACGCAAAGAACACCAGTGCTGAAAAAGAGCCACGACGTGAAGAATGTTTGAGACAAAGACACTTAAATTACATCCATATGTCTCTATTCTTTATTTCAACACATCAGTAAACTTTTAACTTTGGTTGAAATACTGAATCCGGCATAAACAAATCCATCTAATGGTGCAGTAGCATCCATAAAGCGAACTTCTTCACTGGTGGAAATTACAGGTGAGGATATAGTTAAATACCTTTTTTTTTTTTTTTTAAAAACCAACAACTGTGGCGATGGTAGTTCTTCACACTCATTTCGCGTTACTTTACCTTCGTGGAGGGCTCTGCTGGGATTGAGGTTTAGCTTGCCGTCGCTCCACTGCCATATTTACATCTGAAAATAAATCAATCCAAACGTTGAACACAACAGTGACATGGAGATCTGCTAATGATGTTCACGCAAAAAATGGAAGTGGCTGCGTCACCGTCCAAATGAAACAGAGTGCCAGGATCCAAATTTTAAAATCCAAAAAGGACGGAAGTTCAAAATGCAGAAGATTCTGTCGCCCAATCTGTCAAATTGAGTTTGAGATGAACCCAAAATGATGGACGTCTTTTCTCCGGGTCAAAATTTGCAAGAAACTAGCAGAGCTTGAATGTATTAGATTTTCAAGTTCAAATTTGGGCATCAGAAACTCCCCAAACCAAAAAGGTGACACATCTGAATCCGCGTTGAAATATCGTACACAACAGCATTGCCAGAATTTAAAAATGCATGTTTGCCTTTATTGTTGATTTGCAAGTTCAAAAAGGAAAAGAAGGAGGAGAGAGAGAAAGGGAAAAAAAAAAAAAAAAAAAAAAAAGCACCGTGCGTTCGTGGTTGATCAGACTCTAAACGTAGGGGTAATTTAAAAGAAATAAATAAAAAATAAATACATTTTATTCCTAAATTCAGACAAATAATTATGCCATTCAATTTTTTTTTTTTTTTTTATTATTATTAGCACATAACCTGACCTTATTCTTTCATTAGCTTGTTTTTTTTGGAACACAAATAATAACTCCTTCAGCCATACAATCACATCACTTGCAGTTAAGGCTTACCTATTTTATAACCTTTATATATTCGACCTTTTTGGGCCGCCTTTGCAGCTTCGGCTTCCTCAACGCGTTCAAATTGTACAAATCCGAACCCACGAAACATGGATACGCCTGGAAGAGGAATATTTTAAGTGCACAACCTTAGGACAATTCTGAAGAGCCATTTTTGATCAAAATACCCATTTATTCCCTTTTAAATATATAAATTAGAACATTCTTGTATTTCATGCGAACTTGTCTGTAATTTTAACTAGTCAAAAATATTTCACGACTTTTAGGGACAACCTCCCTAATGCATACTGTCGTCATGTCATTAAAACTTGCATTGTGTTTACTGACCGACTACCTTCCCGTATGGGCTGAACAGGTCTTCCAAATCCTTCTTTTCCATGTCGGAGGTCGGCAAATTCCCAACAAAAATCCTCCTCTCCAAATCTCTAGGATCATTACTGCTGCAAGAGCGCGAATAGCGCCCTGGTGATAGGCTGCGACTCCTTCGGCGAGACATGATTAGATCCCAAGTTCACCGGTTTGTATCTTCGTGCGTCTCAAATGCTTGAACAGGTTTGGTTTGTTCACTTAAGAGATCAAATTCCTTGGAAGGATAAAAGGTCAGACAGAGCATCAAAAAGAGTTCAATCTTCAAATCGAAATTAAACTGGAAATGTACCGTTAAATCATAAACCACTCCAAAATATTTACATATATTTATAATTTTCTAATTTAATTAACCTGTTGTGCAACAGGTTAATACACAAAAGGAAAAAAAGTTGCACTGCAAGTGATATTTTTTTTCCTTTTTAATAAATGTTGATTTATGGTAGCTTGTGCTGAAATGAAAATATTCTCATCTCCCCATAAAATGGATTTTGGATAAAATTTTGTTTGAAATAATCGTTTATTGGATATATGCGCTTAATGAAGAAGAAAACTAGAACGTGTAAAAACAAATACATTAAATCTGTTTAAATGGCACAAGTTATGCCAGAATTTGACTGAGACGTGCATAATGAATTAAGGTTTCTTCTTGTAAAATGTGCAATGCCCCTTTTCATCTTCACTGTGTGCAGACTTTATTATTAGTGCAAAATAGATGAGTTTTCCACAAAGAAATGGCAGCAGAAGAAAATGAGACCACACTAGAAAAGCAGGACTAATCAGTGATGAAAATTCCACAAATAATGTAGGAGAAAATAAGCTGCAATTCCCACGGTGGTGTAAAGAGAAAAACTTAAAATGACTGACTATACCACTGATTGTTTCCCCTCTTTAAATTTATTTTATTTTTTTAATTTAATAAGTAATGTTCAATAACACACTTCTTTTGATCCAAAATGCAAAGTTCTCGACACCGTACCCCAGCGAAATCCAAAACGGTCCTTGGTGGTTGTATAGCGAGAGAGAGAGAAATGACAGACACCGGTGTCTGAAGTTCAGGATTCAGAGTGAGATATACTCTAGTTATAGTTGACGAGTGAAATATTTTAGAAGAAGGTTCATGGTGCAAATTTAAAGTCACACCATCCGAGAAAAATAAGCCCCATTGGGTCTCACAACAGTCCTTTGTGAAATAAATGCAGTCCTCTTCTCTTGAAATAACGCCGTCTTGAAGAAAATCAGATTAGCTGAAATGAAATCACGTTCCTGCGGTCACTCTGAAAATGCCAAAACCTAAAACGGCGCAATTTTCTTAAAAGTCCTTAGGAGAAATGTGCATTTTATGTGCCTTAGATAACGCAATATAAAATTATTTAAGGACAATAGAACCGCAAGAGGTTTTTCGGTCTCAAGATACATACAGCAGAAAGACCAGAGAGTTTCATTGCATTTATGCTTGAAGGAATTTACATAAACCTTTCAGGAAGCAGCTCCTTACATACCTTAACTTGAACCTGGATGGCCTGGATTCAGCATCCACTGAATTTAGGAACTAGTGTGTCTGAAAAAAGAAAAAAAAAAAAAAAAAAAAGATAAACACCACAATAAGCTTATGAAAGTAATCAACTGAAATGCTCTAAAATATAGTCTCAAACTGCCTTTCAGAAAATTATTGAATAAATTGATTCACAATAACAACTCTCCACACCAGCCTCAATTTCCCATGGCAGAAATTCAAGTTGCTGGAAACATTCCTCCTAGATTTTGGTTCACATTGACATGATAACATCACTGCGTTGCTGTAGATTTGTCAGCTGCAGATCCTCAATGCAAACCTCATCATTCACCACATTCCAAAGGTGCACTATTGGACTGAGATCTGGTAATTGTGGAGGCCAAGAGCACAGTGTCAACAACAACATTGTCATGTTCAAGAAACTAGTTTTGAGATGTTCTCAGGTAGGTCTGGGTGGCTAAACAATGTTCAGATGATATCAAAGAACGTGCCAAGAAAATATCCTGCCAAAAATGTCACACCAGCCTGAACCACTGATACATGTCAGGCCATTTTCATACTTTTATATGTTAGTTACAGCAAATTCAGAACACCAGACTAATCAAACCAGGCAATGTTTTACTAATCTATTTCTTGACCAATATTAGTGACCCTGTGTAAACTGTAGTCTCAGTTTCCCATTCTTAGCTGACGGGCATGGCACTTGGTGTGGTCTTCTGTTGCTGTAGCCCATCTGCACCAAGGTTTGAGATTTTATGTAGAGCAGGGCGATATGACCAAAAATATCTATCACGATATAAATTTTAAAATTTGCGATAACGATATAATTGACACTAGACAAAATACTTTACAACTTCACAACTTTAGTGCAAAAAAACCCATTAATGTATTTTCACTTAAACAAGCAGCTGTTTTTTTATGTGCATTGAAGTTATATAAAAAATTTACAGTGCAAATTCCTTGCTGACATTTTAACCAAAAGGTATTTCCAGTGGAAATTGGCCGACATATCCACAACTTAAAAAGAGGTTACACACACACACACACAATATGGTAATATTATGTTGAAGCACAGTACATATCATACATATCACTCCGGAGGCTCCTGCCTAATATAGCCGTAATGCTCCGGCAATCCATCAAGCGGTGCGGGTTCGTAGCTTAGCAAAGTCGTACTAAAACATTTGACAGATTTTCGAGCGCCGTGTACATAAAATCGTTTCGAGGTCAGTAAACACAACCAGAATTCATGCATAAGGCACACGGGATTATAAGGGGCACTGTCGATTTTCAGAAAAAAAAAAAAATCAAAGGATTGATTTTAAGTGTGCCGTATTTTCCAAACAACACGGTAATAACGACGGCCCGCTAGCATGCTCTACCAAAAATAGTGCTTTGTTGTGTATCTGACGGACGAAAGCCAAACCAGTTCCACACCACTGAAGTTGCAGCATTTTTACAAACCAATTCTGGTTCATCCGTTTCATTTAACGATCCGTGTTCGCTCTTCTCATTCTGCGTCGCCGCCATGTGCGTATGTAAACCTAGGCACTGCGCATGCGCGTTTTACCCATATTCTATCGCGATATTTCATTTTCCTATCGTTGCCCAAAATTACACCGGTATTACCGTGAACGGTATGATATAGCCCAGCCCTAATAAGATGCGCTTTTGCTTACGTTGGTTGTAAAAAATAGTTACTTCGCTTAATATTGCCTTCAATTCAAACCGGTTTGGCCACTGTCCTATGATTACCAACAAGTCATTGTAAGTATTAAAAATAAGCTGCTTCTAGGAACAAACACATAATTTTTAAGAAACCTCAAAAAAGTCAATTAGCTGTAAGTACTTCACGTGCCTTGATTTAACGGGAAAAAATAAGTAAACAAAATTTGAAGCATGTTTGTAAATGAGACATTATAATCTCAATTGGATCATCTGTATAAATGAAGGTTAAACAAAATAACTGAATGACCAGCAAAGCAAAGTAGCACATTCAAATGCCAGTCAAGTGTATCACCTCTCACCAAACGCCTTTTTAGCAATACAAATTCGACCGCGGCTCGTAATGTTACTTTCGATTGGGACTCTTCGCCAAAGCTTTCCGGTATCCGATTTACACGATACAACACTAGCTATGTAATCCAAAAATAGACTCGTTACACTGCTCATAAAACTAAGTCGGTTAACATTAAAAGCAATGCTCTCATACACCGCCATTCCGAGAGACGTTATTGGTTACGGAGTAGCTACATGGAGCTAGGTTAATGTCGGCGGTTAGCTTCTTAACGCTACCTTAACCAGGGACGTTAAAACCAAACAGATAGGTTCACAGTTACGCCTGCAAATGCTTTACGATCCACGGTTCGCTGCAAGCAATGCTATAGCAAGAACGACAGGGCGACAATGTACTTACCTTCAAAGTCTATTTCGTGTCAATTTTCAGCCACCCAGCGTCAAGATCAACCACTATCCGCTCACAATGCTGCCCTTCTTCTTCACTTAATTTACGGCAACTGGCCCCTGATATCTTCTTCTACCCCTTGTGTGGATGTAACTACCATTTCATTTAGCCTATATATCGCCACCTATTGACTAAAAATAAAATACGTGCAGTATGCCCTTCGAATCAATAAAACGAATCAGACCTTTAGAGCCATTAAAAACAATTACCAGAAAAATATACGTTTTTTTAAACGGAGTATTTTTTTTAACCCTCTAACAAATGATATAAAGGGAATTAAATAATAATTTGCATATATGCGTTGTAATTTGTATTGTATTGTATTTTCTAAACCGGTCTCTCTTTTTTTGCAATGTTTTGCTTAATTAATAAAAATAATTAGTTCACGCTATTTTGACTCAGTATAGCTTAGCGGCTTCAGATGACTGGAAGGTAGCAAGGTTGCCAGGTTGAGATGTTGTCCTCTCGGTTTGTACGTAAAAATAACGAAAGCATTATAATCCCTGAATTTCGGCATTTTATAATATGTAATGTACTTCATGTTAATTTCCAAAATGTATGAGGATATGCTAAGATTATAATTATCGTCTAAATCTACACATTCGTGCTCACGGCAGCGTGAACGTTGTTGTTTTACCGGCTTGCGCAGACGGTTTCCTGGACTGGGCGGTCGTTGTGTTGGGAGGAGTCAGTCCCACATACCTGGCAACATCCACCGTCGCTTTGTTAACGCTTCATTGAGCCAAGATGGCAGATTTCGAAGAGCTCAGCGATGAAGAGAAGGTATTGCTATATTAATAATCCTCACAATAACAACGGTTTAGCTCTAACCTTTGTCGTGAACAATTGCAGACCTCGGAGGGATCTTTAAAGTCGCGTACGAATTTACCAATAGGGCTATGGTAGGTGTTTGTTGGGTGCTAGCTAAACCTAGGCAGGGCTGTATTTGACAGCTCGGAGCTGAAGCTGTTACGTTCTTATACATAGAGTAACTTAACTAAATTACTCGTTTTAAATAGAAGCCATATTCAGCGTACGGCTAACGTCGATTGCTGATTTTGCTCTTAACTTTGCAGTGGTTGACAACTGTTAAATCGAAGGAAGTCCAGCTACTTCCTGCATTTACACCAAGGATCATGACAGAGCATCGATAGCAAAACACCACCCACACCCTATTCACTTTCACGTTTAGCTTCCTCAACCGGTTTTGATATCGTAGGACGTTAAAGTTTGTGGGTATTTTATGCACTAAAGACCTGGTTTAGAAACGCATAAGGAGGGTAGGTCTTCTGCCTCCCTGCAGTGTTACTGAGCCTTGCAGTGACTGGTGTTGCTGTCTGTATCATGCTGCAACATGTTGTAAAATAGCGCATTGCATTCCTGAAGCTGGTATCTGGCCAGGAACTTAACTATTTAAGTATTGTTTCAGTGAATCTTTCAAAATAAGATTAATAGGTTGGTGTGATATCTACACTAAAATAATACATTTGAACTTGTCTGAAGAGTCTGCGTAAATAGTGTGTTCATTTGCGTTTGAATTACACGATGGAGAAGCTGAGTCTGAGCCTGAGAGTGTGCTGTATGCTCTGAATGCCACAATGCCTGCACCACTCTTAAACTGGGTTATTCATTGTAATGTCCCTCTGCCCTTTCAGCAGGACAGCCCAATTGTAGGTCAGTGCCAGCTGCAGCCTGAAGGCTTTAATAATCCTGTCTGCCTGACAGATAGCATCACTGGCAAAATCATACTACAATGTGATAGTGACGTCATAGGTTTAGTAAAGGGATACAGTGAAGGTGGCAAATTTGTGATTTTAAAAAAGGGAACTTGTAACCTCTATAGAGAACAACTTAACTTCAGATTTTACAATGAGCTGCCTGGTATAAATGTACAACTTGTGGTCCTCATTGAGTATTACTTTATGAGAGCATAGTATCTGCCTCAGTCACTTCGTTCTAGGGCTTTGACACCACATGCTTGCACATACATACTGGGTGACTGCTAAGAAAAGCCCTTGGGTGACATGTACTGCCATCTAAGGAGTGGCAGAAATAGAGCTAACCAGCCTCTGGCCAAGAAAGTTTGCCCAGTACTCTCTGCTTCACTCTAGTGGTTATTTTGCAGGTTTTAATCTGTTCATATAAATCACCTACTATATCTGTATCTTTATAAAAATGGATACTGTAGCAAGACTAAATAACACCAAAGTTTCTTAGAGATCAAGTGCAGATTCCCATTGATGATGTGGTACTCATCAACACATCTTATTTATTTCCAGGTCCGTATCGCAGCTAATTTTGTGATGCATGCTCCTCCAGGAGAGTTCAATGAAGTTTTCAACGGTAAACCCCGGTTACACCTTGTGTACTAACTGCAATCCATGTGCAAAGAAAAATGTGTTTATGGTTATCTTCCACTACTTGTTGTTCTCAGATGTGCGACTCCTGCTCAACAATGATAATCTCCTCAGAGAGGGTGCAGCTCAGTAAGTTTCCTTCTTTAGCTTCTTTCTTTTCTTTTCCTTTTCTTTTTTCTTTTTTTAAAGGGAACCAATTATTACTCTACTCTCCTCCATTATTTGGAACATGGTCAATGTTCCAAATAATGAGATGACATGCTTATGCAGTCCAAAGCTTAATCAGGCTTCGGGCTGCATTTCAGACGTTGTTTGCTACACGTGGTTCTCCATGATGTCATTAAGATCTGCTATTCTTTACATTGTCAAAAAGGGCCAAGTATCAGATCACGTAGCACTACTCTAGAGTCTAAGAATAACAACAATGTTATAGATATGGATGCAGCTTATGGTTATATTGTCTTTTGTTATAGTGCCTTTGCCCAGTACAACATGGATCAGTTCACCCGTGCCAAAATTGATGGATATGAAGATCCGGCAAGTTTTGGCCTTTTCTTCTTTTTTTTTCTTTTCTTTTTTTTCTAAGCATTCAAATAAGTTACTATTATTATTGAATCTACAATTTAATTTATCGTAGGATGCTTGAATGAATTCCCATGGTAACAGCAGGTTTCTCTGTCTGGTCCCCTGCAGGTTCTGATAACAGAGCATGGAGACCTGGGTAATGGCCGTTTCTTTGACCCCCACAACAAGATCTCCTTCAAGTTTGACCACCTGAGGAAGGAGGCCAGCGATCCTCAGCCCCATCAGGGCGAGGCAGCCCTCAGCTCATGGAGAGATGCTTGTGACTCTGCTATTAGAGCATATGTCAAGGAGCACTACCCCAGTGGAGTCTCCACCGTAAGATCGCTCCCTCTCTCATTGCACTATGGCTGTCATGTTGAGTTTAAGCATAATAAGTCACCCACTCCTGGTTATTTGTTTCAGGTTTATGGGAAAACAATTGATGGCCAGAAGACCATTATCGCTTGTATCGAGGGCCATCAATATGAGCCTAAAAACTTCTGGTAAGTTGAGAAAGGATAATGATCTCTTTCTAAATGTCCTTATCAGATTTTCCCAAAGAATTATGTTGATGTAGTGTATTCGTAATGATGCATTTAGGATCGTCTTTCAAGCATAGCCTTCTGCGTTTTCCTTGCCCAGGAACGGTCGCTGCCGATCTGAGTGGAAGTTCAGTGTCTCACAGCCTACAGCACAGGTTGCCGGAGTCTTGAAAATACAGGTATGTTAAGTTTTTATTTGCCGGAATTTAAGAATATTCTTGATATTAGTTTTGTCTCAATGTTGTATTTCCTCTCCTTACCACAGGTACATTATTATGAGGATGGAAATGTACAGCTGGTCAGCCATAAAGATGTACAGAAATCACTGACTGTGTCTGTAAGTGTTGCTCTATGTCTGTGGGCTAAAGTTTAAGAACATGTTGATTTTATTTGGATCTGTTTAACTCATGTACGTTTATTTTTGGCAGAACGAGAGCCAGACTGCAAAGGAGTTAGTAAAAATTATTGAAGATGCAGAAAATGAGTACCAGGTATGTGGGAATTGCCTAAATTTGAGAGAAAAATAATAATAAAGCCACAGAAGAGCTGTGGCAAGTTGTATAAAATGTACTTCCTACTGGCTAAGATCCTCAACAAGCTGTGCACATATGTACAAAGAACAATAGGTGATCTTTAAAAGGGGAAGACTGATTGCAACACACTTTTTTTTTTTTTTTATTTCCTAGTTGGTAAGTGAAGCTACTAATGGCATTATTTTTGTAAGCACTCTTGGCTGACAAATGACCATTGCAAGATTTTTATATATTTACACCATAGTGTTATAAAATAAGTGACAAAAGGTGTCCCGTTAAATAGTTGGAAATCAGAATCATTAATTAAATAATTACAGCTATTTTCAGGTGTTGAGTGAACATTGTAAAATAAAATAAAATAAAACGCATGTTTATTATTAACTGGAACTGACAGCTATTTCCAAGGACTGTATCAGGATATATACATAACGTCACTGTTTAGGCAACTGTTTCCCATCTTTTTAAAAAAAAAGCTTCAAAGGGCACCAGCAGCGCAAACAAACTGTAATTAGTGGAGGTGACGTCTAGCAGACAGCAACGGGCTGTAGCTGTCTCTGTCAGCACGCCTGTTAGCCAAAACATTCAAGCTCTGCAACTTTAAACGTTAACTGTGTTTAATTTATTGACTGAGATATAGAAAGAAGTTCACTTTTCTAACTATAAACATGCTTTTCAATTCAGGTTTATACATATGTATATCACAACAACAGTCACCTCAAGGTGATTTATACTGCAAGGCAAAACTCACCATCGGGTAATCCCCTAGGAGCAAAGCGCTTTGCAACAGTGGCAAGGAAAAACTCCTTTTTCACAGGAGGATACCTCTGGCAGAGCCAGGCAGGCAGCCATCTGCCGTGATTATAGGGAGACAGGGCAGAACACACATGCACACTTTTTAATGCTGCTAATTTTAACATTTCAGGTGGCCATCAGTGAGAACTATCAGACCATGTCAGACACCACATTCAAAGCCTTACGTCGCCAACTCCCAGTCACCCGGACCAAGATTGACTGGAACAAGATCCTGAGCTACAAGATTGGCAAGGAGATGCAGAATGCTTAGAGGAGAGGGTCTGCTGGGGTTACAACAAACTGATTGGGAAACTGGTAGCTGCGCAAACATGTGTGATGCAACCTAATGTACTGTATGTCCTTCCAGAGAATTACAGTTTTTGTTCAGCACTAAGAGGGAATGCCTTTATTTTAAAATGACATTGAGTGGTCTAACTGTTGCTCATTTGTAAACTTTTTTTAAACTAATAATGCCTTTAGTGACACTGTGAAAGTTTGGCTGGTGTCTGTCATTCAAATTCTCACAAATACGATGTACACAGAGTGGCTCTGGTCCCTCAGTGTTTCAAACAGACACATGGCCTCCATAAAGCTCCTTGATTTTCATGTAGCAACTTACACTTTCTATATAGCTAGAGTCCTCTAAGAGCTTCCTTACCTCTATAGTTTTCTTTTTCTTTTTTTAAACAGAGGGAAACTATTATATGCAGTTTGAAATGTTACCCAACTGGAGAATATAGCATTCCTTTGGTTGTAGCCAGCAGGAATACTAAAGTACATCTTTTCTTGTCCCATTCCTAGACACGGTCTTTTACCTGTCAAAGTTTAGTTCTTCTATTTCTCTCAGGTACTGAGAGATGACTTGAGTGATATTACTTTCCCCTGGCATGATAAAGTATTGGTGTCCTCTTGCCAGCTGTTTGCCTTTAGCTCCTGCTATATTTTTTTATACAAACTGTAAGTACATTTATTATTCATGAAATAAAAAAATTGCACAAAACATTTTAAGCACTTGTCATATATTTGTTTTGGTTTTTTTTTTTTTTTTTTTTAATCAGTGAAATTATTTGCTTTCAGAGTTCAGGGTGGGGCATCTGGATCCTATCACAGCTGTCACATGATCTGAGGCAGGGTATACAGGGCTAACACATGGAGACAAATGACCATTCACACTCACATCCACGCATATGGTTAAATAATTTAACCATATGTGTGGATTTAACTTAAATTAGAATTACCTGTTAACCTAACCCCCCCATGCTTATCTTTGGATTATAGAAGAAGCAACAGTACCTGGAGAGAACTAACACAGGCACAGAAAGACCCCAAACTGGTTTTAAACACAGCCTTCTTGCTGTGAGACAACAGTGTTAATCACCACACCACCGTGCCTCCTCTATCACATATCATTTTTGATATTTCTAATTTAAATCTTGGACTCGGTAAACATTCTCTTATACCTGTGTGTGCTGCAGGGATTTCTAAAATGCTGGCTACAGACCAGCTGGCTAATTAGATCAAGTTTTTCTGTGCTCTCATCAAAGTATACAAATACAGATGTGTTATATACACTGATATGAAATAGATCATTATTTTTCTTTTTCTTTTTTCATGCACAGTGAACTTTGGCATACAGACAACATCTATTGTGAATAGTTTATGAAGATTATGCATCTTAAAAAGAAAAAAAAAGCTGAAATAAGCGGTCTAAACAAACAGCCAATAGTTACTGTAGTGCCCCTATTAGATTTGTGCACTCATATTGATCGTAGAATGGGTTTATTAGGATTAAAGTATGAGTGTGTTTATGTTTACTTGGTTTAGTCAGATCGTATTTGCCTGTAATTGTGACATAAATTAAGACTAGACCAGACAGCAGTGGTGAGACCTTTATGTTACTCATGTCTAAGCAAACATACCATCGATGATGGTACAGAGTGACTTGCTGCTATTGTTTCTTTTCATAAACGAAATATTCTCGACCCTTTGTGTAAAACGCGCACTTGTAACAGTTAAATAGTTTATCATTTGCTGTATTTTTCTCGCTGTTTTTTTTTTTTTAATTATTATTATTTTTACCAAACAGTGCTAGTTGAGTGAGAAAATGGAGACGATACAAATGCCTTTTCAAATGTTTAAGCTTTTTGTCTTTAGCCGCGTCACCTCATTATTTTTTGTCGAAATAAGGAAAAATAGTACAGCACGGACATTTACTATTATGCAATAAAAAGATCTGATCAAAGACGAGCTTTCAAGCAGTGGTGTGGTGGCCGTGTGTAGATGCAAAACTATTGAAAATAGTGGATGTAACAAAGTTAGCCAATCGAAAAAAACGAGGAATTTTTTTTCTCCACCTCCCAGCTGTAATCCTTGTTATGAACGTAACTTATCCTAAAAGAAAGATATTTGTTTATTTAAATTTTTCTGTTTGAAATCGACGGAAACACGTCGTATCACGGAACAAACGCCAAACATAGGTTATATAATCCAGCCCAGGGACTGCCGAGCAATTACAGCTCCGAGGCAGCTCTCGCAAGCTACTTGTCATTCAGACCATAAATAAAAATGATAATTTATGCACTTTATTTTAATATTTAGAAACCGAACACTCCCCCCTAAATCATTTTATTTTCGAGCCACAGGATAAAGGATTTTGTTCTGTGCGGGAGTATTTTCATTCCACTTGCGTAGCGCATTTACAGATGATCCCTGACTGGGACAGTTGGCGAGCGTTGACAAAAACCGGGCTTTGCGCTAAATGCGCACAGTAGTAGATTTTATGCATCAGTTAGTAAACATTTTAAACCAGAGTATGAACAAGAAATCGCTGCTAAACTTCCAAACACCGTTAATTTGTGCATAGATTGCGCAAAAAATACACAGCACGTGGAAATTTCTTCCCTGTTGAGGCACATTTGCACCCAGGAGTCACATTAATACTCGAGGAAACAGAAGCGTTCTTTTTCAGCAGATGAACTTCCTCACTTTCTGTTAGTCGGCAGTCAGTGACAGCGGCCTGTAAAAGCACCTCGACATGCCGTCGCTTAAAGACTCGCTTGAATCCGGACTGGACTTCATTGAATTTCTGGGAGACAGGGTATCCGGCATCAGCAAAAAGGAACTTAAAGACATCTACAACTCCGAATTCAGGGGCAGGTAGGCTGCATTTAAACACAGTGTGTCCCACGCACCCGGTCTGCTTTGTGTCCAACAGCCTGTTTTTCCTGTGTTCGCAGAGAAGGAATAAAAGATCCCAACTTTTACAAAGTTCTCCTTGCGCTTGTGAAATTCAACAAAGCCCAGATAAGGCAGGGACAAGTCTACATTAATGCCAGACCTCAGGTAACACATATATAGTCAGTGAGTACAAGTTTCCCTGTGCCATATATTAGTCAGTGCTATGATGGGATGAGTTTGGGTATGTTTTGTTCCCATTCCTGGAAAATGGAGAATCAGAACAGGGAACTGTGCTGTTATTTTTGTAGTTTCGCGTGTACTGTGACCAATGGAGGAGGCCCCGGGCCACTCAGCCACAGGATCTGGGCTCTGGCCCTCAGATGCCAGCTGGGACACCTGCTGGCTCCTCCACCCCTGTGGCACCTGTGCTGACCCCAAAGAAAAAACTTGCATCAGAAATCCTTCGCAAGTTGAAGGTGAACAGGTAAAATGCATTTTGAGTTAGTATTACATGTTTCTCTATCCCATCGTCTTTTTTTCTAATTCTCAGACCCGCCCTCATAAATGTGAATTTGCTTTTTCATGTAGGAGCATGATATAACAACAATAAAGCAGGGTGTTGCCGTACAAAAGACTACGTGAGATTAAAACAAGAGAGGAGCAGGGCGTGTTCGTTTAGTTGGTTTATATGACGTGAAGATTCGGAAGAAACGTCATGTTGAGCATTGCATAAAAAGTTTCACCTGTCCATTTTCTTCCACTTATCCAATTCAGGGTTATCCGAATTGGATAAGTGGCAGCTGGAGCGTATCCCAGCTGCCATAGAGTGAGAGGCAAGGTACACCACTATATGGTCAGGCCCTGACCATATAGTGGATTTTAATCCAGGGCCTTCTAGGAGTAGTACTTACGTGTGTGTGTGTGTGTGTGTGTGTGTGTGTGTGTGTGTAATTCTACATGTTCTTCCCATGACTGTGGGTTTTCTTTCATAGACAAGACACCCAGGTGTGGATTCTAAACCACTCTTAGGTGTAAGTGGAGCACATATTTTTGCTAGTGTGTCTGTAAATATTGCCAGCTGGCAAATGATAATATATGGGACAGATAAGACTGATTACTAGGGTTTTATATCAGCCAGTGATGGTTAATAAAATATAATTTCTCACCAACCATTTTGGTTTAGTTTTTAATCGCACATATTCAGCAACTTTAGTCCATGTTGACATGACAGCATTGCACAGTTGCTGCTTATCTCTGATGTGAATCTCCCATTCTACTACATGCCAAAGGTACCCCATTGGGTTGACATCTGATGACTGTGGACGCTATTTGAGTACCATGAACTCACTGTAATGTTTAAGAAACCAGTTTGAGATGAGTTAAGCTTTATGAAATAGTGCATTATCCAGCTGGAAGCAACCATCACTGTGGTCATAGTGGGAGTGACATGGTCAGCACCAATACTCAGGTAGTATACAGTGGAAATGCCCCCAAAGTATCAAGATACCCAAACGAGAAGTAGAACAAAATAAACATTGTTTTTTTTTTCTGTTCTCTGGGGTGTCTAATATATGAAAGGGATATAAAAAATATTTACTGCAAAAGTGTTGAAATTCACAGATATTGTGATATACTCCATATATAAAAAAAAAAAACCCACAAAATAATGCCAAGCTGAACAACTTGTGACATACTTTTTTTTTTAATGCAAATTAGCTTGAAGACATGAATGTTGTGGCTTGTTGGGAAGCATCCAGTTAGTTCTGATCATGAACACAGATTAGTTTTGCAGGACAAAAATATAGACATATTAAAAACACAAAAGTAGCTGACAAAACAAATACATGGTAAAGTCAAATGTAATTTGCTGTTAGATGATGTCCAAGAGCAATATCCCATTAAAAGCGTGACTTGGCAGTAATGGGAAATGTCAAGACATCTGTAAAGATTGTGGCTAATGGGGATGGGTCAGTTTACACTTTGTGTTGTAATGGCTTGAAGTTATCAAATTACCCTCAGCCAGTCGGACTCTGCTTTCATATTATTATAGCTTATATAATGGCAATATATAGCTTTGCAAAAGATGTTTTGATAATATTTTATTGAATAATCAGAATCAGAATCAGAATACTTTATTGATCCCTGGGGGAAATTATTTTTTGTTACAGTGCTCCATTTTAAACCAACATTAAGACAAGACAGACAATACGCTAACTAAGAATAGTACAATATATACATATATATACATACATACATACATAAGTCACTTATAAATAAATATTTGGAAAAGAAACATGTGTAGTTGTAGCAGCAAACAGTGTGTTAAGTGGATGCGTTGTACAGGGAGATGGCCACAGGCAGGAATGATTTCCTGTGTCGTTCAGTGGTGCTTTTCGGTAATCTCAGTCTCTCACTGAACGAGCTCCTGTGACTGACCAACATGTCATGGAGTGGGTGGGAGGTGTTATCCAACATTGTCTTTATCTTGGACAGCATCCGCCTCTCCGACACCACCTTGAGGGAGTCCAGCTCCATCCCCACAACATTGCTGGCCTTACGGATCAGTTTATTAAGTCTGTTGGCATCTGCGACCCTCAGCCTGCTCCCCCAGCATGCAACAGCATAGAGGATCGCACTGGCCACCACAGACTCATAGAAAATCCTCAGCATTTTCTGGCAGATGTTGAAGGACCTCAGTCGCCTCAAAAAATAGAGACGACTCTGGCCCTTCCTGTAAAGTGCTGTGGTGTTTTTAGCCCAGTCCAGTTTATTGTCAATGTGTACTCCAAGGTATTTATAGTCCTCCACAATGTCAACACTGACCCCCTGAATTGAAACAGGGGTCAAGTGTTTCCTGGTCTTCCTGAAGTCCACGATCAGTTCCTTGGTCTTTGCCACGTTGAGCTGCAGATGATTCTGCTCACACCACGTGACAAAGGAGTCGACCACAGCCCGGTACTCTGTCTCATCATCCCTGCTGATGCATCCAACCACCGCAGAGTCATCAGAAAACTTCTGAAGATGGCAGGTCTCTGTGCAGTGGCTGAAGTCTGTGGTGTAGAGGGTGAAGAGGAAGGGGGAGAGGACTGTCCCCTGTGGTGCCCCTGTGTTGCTAATCACCTTGTCAGACACACACTGTGGGAGACGTACATATTGTGGTCTTCCTGTCAGGTAATCAACAATCCAGGACACCAGAGAAGCATCCACCTGCATCGCTGCTAACTTATCACCCAGGAGGGTCGGCCTGATGGTGTTGAAAGCACTGGAAAAGTCAAAAAACATGACCCTCACAGTGCTCGCCGGCTGGTCCAGATGGGTGTAGACACGATTGAGCAGGTAGATGATGGCGTCCTCTGTTCCGAGACGAGGCTGATAAGCGAACTGAAGGGGATCCAGATGTGGTCTTACTATGGGTCGCAGCTGGTCCAGGATGAGCCTTTCCAGGGTCTTCATGATGTGGGAGGTCAGTGCCACGGGCCTGTAATCCTGGGGGCCACTGGGACGAGGCGTCTTTGGTACAGGGACGAGGCATGATGTCTTCCACATCACCGGGACCCTCTGCAGACTCAGACTCAGCATAAACAGTTTATGAAAGACTCCACACAGCTGGGGGGCACAGGCCTTGAGGACAAGGGGACTCACTCCGTCTGGTCCAGCAGACTTGCCTGAGTGAAGTCTCCTCATTTGCATCTCAACCTGGTATTGAGTGAAGGTGATGGGTGGGGGAGGGGTGTCAGGAATCTCACAGGAGGCAACATGTGAAGAGAGAGGCTGGCACAGTGGTGTGGCTCTGGATTCCAGGCTGACTGCAGGTGAGGTTGTGGGGGTGGGAGCAGACACTGTGGTGTCGAATCTATTGAAAAACAGATTCAACTCGTCGGCTCTATTCTCACCTCCCTCAGCTCCCCTGCTGTTGGTTGGCCTGAATCCAGTGATGGTCTTCATGCCCCTCCACACCTCTCTCATGCTGTTCTGCTGGAGTTTCCACTCCAGCTTCCTCCTGTAATTGTCCTTAGCCTCTCTGATCTTGTCCTTTAGTAACACCTGGACCTTCCTCACCTCCTCTTTGTTGCCCCCTCTGAAAGCCCTCTTCTTGTGTCATTGTACGTGCACATTGAAATTATGGGTGTTCCATGCCAACTGTGCAGGAATAAAATATCATTAGTAAGACAGCACCCCTTTCACACCTGTGCATTTTATCGTTTTTAATATAAAACAGTGACTATAGCCGATTAAAATACTGGATTTAGTGCAGTCAGACCTTTACAACAAATCATATGTGGGGTTTCTGCGACAATCACAGCAAAAACTATTACCAAATATATTAACCACATCGTCATGCGTATCTATCATTCGGTTTTTAACTATGGGATATCACAATATCTGTAAATTTACCACTTTTTATGGAAGAATCTCTTTCATTATTATTATAGACTTTATAGAATATGAAAAATGTTGATGTACTTTGATTTATCTTCAGTAGGGGTATCTCAGTATTTTAGAGGCATTTCCACTGTGCCAAGTTAGTGCAAAGAAAATCTCCCCAGTGCCATTACATATAAACAACCAGCCTGAACTGTTGATAAAAGATGGGATAGATCTCTGCTTTCATGCTGTTTTTGCCAAATTCTGAGCCTAGTGTCTGAATGTCACAACAGAAGTGGAGATTCCTCAATTCAGGCAATGTTTTTCAAATCGTCTGTAGTTCAGTTTCAGTATTAAGTGATTGTTTGAGTTGCTTTTACGTTCCTCTATCAGCGGACGCACTTTTCTCCTCTCCCTTATCTTTTCTGCCTTATGTCCTTGTCTAGTCTCGTGTCTTTTTTGTATTACTTTCCCTGGAACACTCTCTCACAGTCTGTGTCTAAAACCTAAAAGAGAATTATGGATTTGATCAACTGGTCTCTTAATGCTATTGACACCCTTTAACGAGAAGTCTGGGCTCGGGAGAACCCGAGTGCCCTGGAGGGACTTTCCCTGCCGGATACACGATGGACGGGTGGCAGAGGATCGTGTGCCTGGCGGGACTGTCGATCGAGGGCGCTGAAGATATCTACCTATTCGGAACCATGATAACAGGGTTCTTGCTGATCGGAGCTGGCTTGGCCCTGGCTTATCGGAGAATTAAGAGAGCGGAACCAGCTGTTCAAACCCCCACAAGGCTGCCCGCTGGGATTGGAACGACAGGTGCGACTTCTCAGAAAGGGCTCACTGAAGGCAGCATGGTTAAGAGTTTGGAGGCGCTTACGACTGCAGTGAATGCTCAGAATAACACCTTTGAGCGTATGTATGTTGGATTACATCAGGAAAGAATCAACTCAGAACAACATCTCTGGGCGGAGCTGGATTACACCTCGGATCAGTTGGCTGCGGTCGTGAGGTCTCAGAATCTGCTATGTGAGCAAAAAGAGTGACAAGACCACAGAATCGACGGCTAATAACATCACGGAGAAGCTCACAGCTATTAACGGGAGACTGAGAGACCAGTGTCGGAGTGTTAAAAAACAGCTTGAAATTCTCAATTACCATCATAACCCGGCTACCCCTTCAGCGCCAGCTCAAGGCTGAAGCCGAACAACAACTCCCTGATAACGACTGTGTTGAGTCTGGTCGGTTCCTTCCCATTCCCTACAAGGCCACCTGGGTTGGCTGGAAGACTGTTTACTTAGCCTGGCAGGGCGAAGGACACTGCCTCAGCTGAACTATGGACACACACACACATACATATACTGATACTGATAAGCACTCACTGACGCATCACCCTCCCTACCCCGGATCCAATGCCACCTCCAATGCTTACCTCCCCCATGATGTGGACATCGGGTCAGCTGGAGGCGCAGTCGAAGATTGTAGCGGTCCCAGATCAGATGTACACACCGGAACTCTTTCCCATGTTGCTTGTCTGTGTTTATTGTGTTATGGTGTGTTGATATCTGTGCATTCCTGTATTATCCTTTTGTGTTGCACATTTCAATGTTTTTTTTCCTCGCTACCTAGCCTGACCTGGCTCCCCAATGTGATGTTTGTATTGTATGTACGGTCGGCAAGGTCTGTCATCTCGGTTGTGGGCAAAAGACCTGCAACTGACAAATAAAGGCTATCTCTCATCATCTCATCTCATCTTATAGTCTGGCCATCTCCAGTGACCTCTGGCATCAGCGGGGCATTTTTGCCCAGAGAACTGAAGCTCACTGGATATTTGATCTTTTCTAGACCATTATCTGCAAATCCCAGAGATAGCAGTGTAGAAATATCCCAGAAGATCAGCATTTTCTAAACCTAACCGTGCCACATTCAGAGTCCCTGAAAGCACCTTTCTGACCTGTTTTGATGCTCAGTTTGAACCTTAGCGGATGATCTTGACCGTATCTACATGCCAAAATGTATCGAGTATCTATCATGTAATTGGTTCATTTAAGATTTTAATGTATCTCTTATTGCATCAGCATGAATAAATATAAGCTGATAACTTGGTGTCACGAATCAGCTTAAAGTTCAAAAGAATAACCTTGAATTAAAGTAAGATGCTTGCTAACACTAATCAGCTGCCTTGGCTCATACAGGAAAAGGGGAAAAAACAAAACAAGAAACTACAAGCAGAGTGGGAGGGGCCTTAACAAAAGAAATGATGTTGCACAGTTTGTCCATTAGAGAGCACTAACAAGTTAATTTTTCAACATCTGTTTCAGAATGGTTCTTGTCATAAAAGCAAATAAGAGGCCATGTTAAGACTCGGGGTGCGTTCGCCTGTTAGTGATGTGCAAGCGCACATTATTGATAAGGGTGTAATGTGCTTGTGTTTATGTCACAATTCTTCATTTTTAAGTGACCAAGAGTGGTTTAACAAGCACTTCAGATACAGATACACAAGTTAAAACAAAGTAACTTTATCATGACATTTAGAAACTTGCAGATTTTGTATTTGATTGGTAACCCGTGGAGTGAGGCCGGTGCAGGGGAGAGCTGCTTTCTCTTCTTGGTATGACTGAGGAGTCTCTCTGCTTCACTTTAAACCACCTGCAGATGAGACAAAGACTGACTCAAAGAAAACAAGACATGAGCTAAAAAAAAACCTTCATGATATTCCTGAGAACTGGCTTTATCAGGAGGGGTTTTTTTTAGAACTGATAATCAGCACTTTGTTTTATGACATACAAGTCAAAGGAAAAAGATAGAAGATGATGATGAGATGAGAAGTTCCAACTGTGGTAATTTTCCAGAACTGTAAAACCTGTCTGTGAGTTACACTTTTGTTGTTTCGTGATCCTTTTTTAACTTCCCTGCATAAATACAGTCCTGTGCAACGTTTTAACTGCACAGCAGTTTTAATCTGAGTCAGTGGTGGAGTATTCCTGTGTAAACTGAATCGTTGCCAGTTTGGGTGTCAGTGATTTACTGATATCACTCAGTCACAAAGATCATATAGTCCATGATATGAATCCACTATGCAGTTAAAAAGGCTTCTTTTCAAGAGCATCTGAGGTTTGTTTTTTATTACCTTCTACCTGTTTAATAGCAGACAGTCATGGGATAAGTGGAGTTGATGAAACGTTACGTTTTATTTACCAGGTACACTGGTTTTTCAGTGATTCGGCACCATCTTGTCTTGTCGTTGTTAAAATTGCAGCCTGATCTTGATTCACCTGCAGGAAAGAGCATACGGCTGATAAGGGCGGCATCGAGATCACATCGGACCCCGTGGAGAGCTGTGGGAAGGTTCAGTTCGCTGTGGATCGCCTGCGGGAGCCGTTCGTTGTCAGGTTCCACATTGTCAATAAAGGCACTGACAACATCCACTTGACGTACTACACTGCCCTGCACAGGATCCGCTGTTTCACTCTAGAGGATAAGAGGAGAGTGACCAGAGCATCTCCGCTGTTCCTCTGTCCTGGTGAGACACTGATGACTTCTTCTCTGCCTTTAGAAATGAGAGAAATAAACTAGCTAATGTTCACAAATTCTTCCTTTTTTTTCTTTCGTCTTTTTTTCCCTCCAGGAGAGAGCTATGAAGTTGAGGTTAAGTACATTCTGAACCACTATGGATATTTCCCTGCCACAATGTATTTCGAGTTCTGCCCAGATTTGCCTGGATCGGTGCCCTTCTGCATTGTCAGGGAGATAGAAGCTGCAGCCCAGACTCCACTGGCTGTGGAGCTAGGGCCTGTGGCTCCTTATAAACCATTTCGGGTGGCTGCTTACAAGCCTGTTGACACCATTATAGTAGATGGAGTACCACCTGACAGGTAATGAATTTCAAAACTGATTGTAAAAATTACTTTGAAGCATTTTTGCTCACTTGGACTTTAGATCAACAAGTTGTCCCTGAGGGTTTAGCGACCGTGTGTCTTCTGAAACTGATCACAGCCATATGGTGTTTTGTTTTCTTCTTCTGCAGTTCTGTTGTGCCTTTGAAGATGGCAGTGAAATTAGGAGACTACAACTATCATAATGACCTGAAGGATTTGGCTAGACGAAGGATGGAAGACTCCGAGTACCTCTCTCCAACTGCCAAACAGAAACTTGCATCAGTGAAGTAAGCAAATCACCCAATTCATTACAACCAGCTATGCGTTTTCTGTGATGAGTATTTTATAGAACTAACCCAATGTTAAATGCACCGTTTACCTCTGCTTTGACATCCAGGGGTCTCCTCAGTTGTCCCTTAAAGATGAAGAACTACTCGCATCGGTTTCATCTCCTGCTGCACCTTGAAGAGATACAGATGGAGGTTGACATCCGAAAGTATGATCTCCTCAATCAAACCATGACTCAAGACCAAGGCAACAGAAAACTCCTGAAACTCAGAGTAAAGAGATTTTAATTAGAACACAGTCTGCTACGCTCTGTGTTTGCAGTGGCTCTATTTTTGCTGGAGCAGCTGGCATCTCTGAAGCATTGAATTCACTTGTAAATTGTGCTTCTTGGCAGTTAACTTCAGAATGCATTTTATTTGTTTGGGACCTTGTATTCTTAATGAAGGAGCTAGATGACCTTCCTCCCGTTTTACTTGTACAGATGATTATACGATCTAGTTCTCATACACAGATTTGTTTATTTAGCTTGTCATATCTACCCATCTGAATCACCTGCAGACTTGTAGTTTTTTTTAAAAACATATCAATGGCCCAACATCGATGTTGTCCGACAGGTTCCTGGTGTCGCTGAGAATCGGCCATCTGTGCTTCGAGGAGATTGTCTGAGAGTATCCAAATCTGAGGACACCGTCCAGCCCATTACTGTGTATACCGGATATGTTCACAGAGTAGAACTGGACAGTGTGAAGCTGGGTTTCTCAAAAAAGTATGAGCTAGAATAATGATATGTTGACTAAGAACTCACAATGAGAAACTTGTTGCTTACTTTTCAATCATTTCAGGTTGTTGCAGATCTTTATCAGCAATATGAAGTTTAATGTGGAGTTTACTCTCAACCGGTACCCTTTGAAGCTACAACACAGGGCTGTAGACCTGGCAGTAAAACATCAACTTGAGGAGGTGCTGTTTCCGTCGGGTGCAGCAGTGGCTAGTGTGCCCATGCCTAAACTCAGGTCCGGTGCCTATTTGTATGCACTGCATCATCTATAAATGCAACACTTAACCACATTTAATGACAATAGTGATAATAACTTTATTTGTATAGCACCTTTAAAAGTTACAAAGTGCTTCACAGTTTTGGATCAAAACACAAAAGTGAAGATAAGGGTAGATCCTCAGAAATGCTAACGCATGGTCTTTCATTAATACATACACACTCCTGTACATATATATTAGAAGGAAAAACAGACCACAAATAATGAAGAGACCAGCTGCATTAATAAGGTCTCAGTAATCTGCTATATTTGCGAGAGCTTGGCCATGTAGGGTTTTATGTTACGGATACATTGAATTGTACTGTGTCCTACTGTATATTCTGCCTGGTACTGGTGGTAGGAGAACAGTGAGCTTCTGAAAATGAGAGTGTGGCCTCAGCAGCATTTCTCTGTTGTTTTCCTGGGCATTTAGCCACTATGTTGCATTAACAGGAGGGATTACTGCTCTTTGGTTTAATGCCATAAACCAAATGGGCACAAGGTGCATAACAGGTTTTTAAACACACATTTACACACCTTTTATGCTAAGTGTAAAAAGTCCATTTCTACATCTCTTTCCAGGATGTTTAATCGACAGCTGGAAAACAACCCGGAGCAACATGCTGCAGTCCAGCGCATTGTGGCTGGATCCTCGAAACCAGCTCCTCATCTTGTGTTTGGGCCTCCTGGAACTGGAAAGACAATCACTGTGGTTGAAGCAATCAATCAGGTATAAAGTTACATGCAGTTAAGATCTGTATGAATGAGATCTTCAGAGATTAATCAGATATCTTACTTGTGAGTTGCCAGAAAACATATTCGTTCTTCATTGGCTGTTACATTGTAACAAATTTAAAGCTGTTGGATTTTGAACAAGACATTTGATATTGTTACTTTGAGTAGAATCTTTGATATTTACTTTATTATTCCATCCATTTATTTTCTTGATTCCTGGTCCAGTTCAGGACCACTGGAGGCCTAGAGCCCATCCCAACGGTCATAGAGACACCCTGGACAGGTTGCCAGTGCAGGACTGGCAGATTATTCAGAATCAAACGAATCTTTGGCTAATCCATAGTTTAAGTTGGTGTTTTTGTTTTAGTTTTTTCTCACAGGTCTAAATTGGGTAAAAGGTTGATGGGTGGTTCTTTGGCGTTTTTCTACTCTGAGCACTTAATGTGCTTTATATAACTTGCCTCATGCCCCCATTCACACATTTATGCTAAGTGCTTTTTTTGTCTAATATTCACACTTCATGAACAATCACATTCAGTATCTTGGCCTACTTTGGGTTGCAGCCAGGGATCAAACCATGAGCCTTCCAGTTAACAGGTGACCTGCTCTACCCCGCGACCCCGCGTCTATACAAGTAACTTACACAAGTAAGATTTCTCTTTGCAAGACAGATTTTGCACAGGAATCAGCATGTGTTGGCATGTTTGTAAGGTGATTCCCAGATATCTCGCTGTATATTAGAAACACACTAAGAGATTTTTCTTTTTTTTGAACCAGTTGCTTATTTGCTCTCGAGTATTATGATTATTAGTACTTTCAATTTAGAGATTTTACATTGCCAACAAATGTCGCAGTTGGCACAGTTGCTTTACAGCAAGGACGGTCCTGGAGTAGGCATGTTCTGTCCATGCTTGCCTGGGTTTTCTCTGGATACTCCAGCTTCCTCCCACAGTCCAACAACATGTGAGTTGGGTTAATTGGTGATTTTTAAATTGTCCACATGGGTGAATATGAGTATGAACAGTTGTTTATCTCTCTGTGTTGGGCCTGCAAAAGACTGGTAAACTGTACAAGGTGTAAGCTGCTTTTCGTTCTGTGACAACTAGGATGCGCTTCAGCCCCGCGGTGACTCTGAACTGGATAAATGGTGGTATATTTTGGAATTGATTCACTTCAGGAAACACTAAAAAAAATGGAAACCAAACTTTAACATAAAGGGCTTGCAAAATTCAACAATGCTGTAATTTGTGATGTTATCTGTGATGTTGTAACTGTTTCTCAGAAATTTGTACTTACTATAGGACAAATACTGTGGCTGTATGTCCTTGGTGCAATGTACTTTGAATTCTGTGCACATCTGCCAGGTTAGGTGCCTTTCTGAAATAAGTGACAGCCGCAGACCGGGTCCTGCTGGGTGTGAGGCAAAGGCCTGTGGCTCCCTATAAACCATGTTATGTCTTTGCACACAAGCCTGTTATTATTAAGTAATGACTTTTATTTTGCTCGTCTTGTCAGGTCAGCAAGGCAGATCCATCAGCCCACATCCTCGCCTGTGCACCTTCAAACAGTGCATGCGACCTGCTCTGTGAGAGACTACAAGTAAACATGGATTCTCATCAGATTTACCGCGTGTACGCCAACAGCCGAGACCCAAACAGCGTTCCCAAGAGTCTGCTGGTGAGCTACATATGGACTAATTGTGTATCCATATATATACACAGCCCATAATGTTTAAAAATTACATGTGAAATAGAGTGCCATTGCATTCTCTTGTCTCAGCAAGCCCCATAAATATGCCCGCATTTTCACTAAATTCCTCATGATCACACTGAGGAATCAATGATTGTAATCACTATGGGAAAGCTGAACAAAAGGTTACGTTCTCATATTTTTTTTGGTTCTTTCAGAAATACTGTAACTGGGACGAGAGCAAAGACAGCTTTGTGCCTCCACAGAAAGAGGTTACGATGAAGTACAAAGTCGTAGTTACAACTATGGTCACAGCTGGCAGGTAAGAGCCAGTGTGTGGCATGTAAAGTGTCCATTATGATGTGTTTTTAAACACTCTTTGACATCTGGCACATTTTTCGTGTTATGAGCCATGCGGCACTTGATTATGCTGCTGTGTGTTTGTGTCTTTGTGAGGCTTGTGTCTGGAGGGATTCCAGTTGGCCATTTTTCGCATGTGTTTGTGGATGAGGGAGGCCAAGCTGTAGAGCCAGAGTGTGTCATTGCTATTGCAGGTAAACTATGAATGTCTGAACTACATGTTTTTCATCATGATGTCCTTCACCATGCACACTAAGCAAATATGTAGGACTCCCTTCATTCATTTGCACGTTAAAATTAGAAACATTCAGATCTGTGAGTGATGCTGAAAGGCTTCACTCTCAGACTGCAAAATGGGAGTTTTCCTTCCCACTGTTGCCATGTGCTTGCTCATAGGGGGCTTTGTGATTGTCACCTCAAGGTGCTTACGATATAAAGCGCCTTGTGGGGACTTTTGTTGAATTGGCGCTACATAAATAAAGTCTTTTGTGAAACCTTCAAGAATCTGAAATTCTTACATCCAACTTCCTGTTAAATATGTTTTTTTTTCCATTAAATCTGGTATTAATGCAGTACATGGACCTTTCATATATACACTTATCTGATTACAGAACTTTATCCACACCCAGCTGCTTTATACATGTTTTTTGTTTTCTCCAAAGCTAGCTAAAGGCTGTAAAATAAATAAATAAAATGTATGGGTTAAGACTTTTACAGCTTACAAATTCTGCATATATGTGACCTTAAGTCAGAGCAGTTGTAAATTAATTTGTTCTTACACATTACACTTCCTCAGTAAATCGGTTCTCGTGATTAAAGGTCATAACTTGCAAGTGCTGAAATTGATGCACCTTGTTACAGACTCATTTGTTGTTTCATAGGTCTGCTCGATGCAGAGAAAGGTCAGCTGGTACTGGCAGGAGATCCTAAGCAGCTGGGACCAATCCTTCGATCTCCTTTTGCAATAGAACATGGACTCGGTAAGTCCAGTGGTCTCATTTTCTTTTCTTTCTGATCAGATGGCGTTAGTTGCATCACTGTGTATCCCTGGCAGTTTTCACTGGTAATAGTTTAGGATCAAATGAATGCTTAGTGCTGCTTCAGTTATTTGAGTTTTTCTCAGATTAACATGAATTCAAATCTGTATCATGAATGCTTTTTAGGGCTTTCTCTACTGGAGAGGCTGATGAGACATAATTCGTTATATCAGAAAAATACAGACGGGCATTTTGACACTCGCTTTGTCACCAAACTGCTGCGAAACTACAGGTGGGTCTTTCAGCTATTGCTTGTCAAAGCCATTTTTTACTTGTGCTGCTGTGTTAATCACCAATAATGCTTCATCGTTTTTTTTATTGTTCTTCTTTTTCATTCCCGTTCACTCAGGTCACACAGTGCTATTCTGAAAATCCCCAATGAGTTGTTCTATGAGAATGAATTGCAGGTGTTTGCTGACCAATGGGAGCGTGAGACCTATTGCAACTGGGAATACCTTCCGAAGAAGGTGAGGCCTCGGGAACTTTTCATTTATTTTGTTTGGTTTTTGGTTTTTTCTTGTCCCCCTAAGTCATCCGCAAAGCATATGATTAGATGCAAAGGTGTATTTGTCAACTCTGATTTCATCATACATTAATTTAAAAATAAAAAAAACTGTGATGAACATGAATAAATAAAATAGTAAAGTGCATCTGAGCTTTACAGATGCAATGTTTGCTTTGAAAGTGATGAGAGAGAAGTAAGGTCAGAAGGAGTTTCACTGTGTCTGTGGATCTAGAGAAACCATGTGATAGGGTGCTAAGAGAGGAACTGTGGTACTGAATGAGGAAGTCAAGAGTGGCAGTGATGTATGTGAGGGTGGTGCGGGACGTGCGTGAGAACAGCAAAACACTAGTGAAGTGTGTGGGAGTGACAGATGAGTTTAAGGTGGAGGTGGGATTACATCAGGGATTAGCTCTGAGCCTCTGCTGACAATTGAAGTTACACAAGAGGACTGTGATGTTCACGGACAACACTGTGATTTGTGAGTAGAGGAAAGGTGGAGGTATGCTAAAGTCAGTAGAAGCAAGATAGATGACATGTTTGAACGAGAGGGAGCAGAAGTAGTGAAGCTGGGTGAGATGGGTCTCGTCTATGCAAAGAACAAAAAAGTGCACAAGAGAGGTGAAGAAGGAGGCGCAGGCAGGGTGGAGTGGGTGGAGACAGAGGGCCAAGCTGGAAGTTGCTGGTACATGAGGGACCAGATTAGAAATGAGTATATCAGAGGGACAAGTTTGGTTGACTGGTTTTGGAGACGAAGTTTGCAGGGGTTTGTTTTGGAGATGTCCAGAGGAGGGATAGTGGATATATTTTGGATAAAGGATGCTGAAGATGGAAGAAAAAAGACTGGCTGAAACAAAAGTAGATATTAAAACATGAAAACAACTCATGTTGTAAAAGTACAATTTTTCTTAAAACTTCATAGACCTTATGGGAGTGCTCACGTGTACAATTCATGTGTAGTTTTAATTCACATTTTTAATTTCACTAAGGAGTCAGTCGCCAAATTGTATTTGAACCATATTTAACAAGAATAACTGACAGTGCTACCCCACTACAGGGTTTTCCAGTGATCTTCCATGGAGTGATGGGCAAAGATGAGAGAGAGGCGAACAGTCCGTCTTTCTTCAACGTGTCTGAGATTGAAGTCCTGATCGACTACCTCACCAAACTGATGGAAACGCAAGGAAAGAAGGGTCTCCCCAAACTGTCTGCAACAGACATCGGAATAATCGCCCCCTACAGAAAACAAGTGAATATGCATGGTGCACATTTGTGTTAAATGACTGAGGATAAAAGGAGGTTGTTTGGTTCATTCATAATTTCCCATGACTGCTTTTCTTTTTGCTAACAGGTTGAGAAAATCCAGAAGGCCCTGAGATTTGTCCCAGCGCTGAGTCGCTGGAGTGATCTCAAAGAGCTGAAGGTTAGCAGCTCTGCTGTAAACGATCTGTGTCAGTTAATATGGTTATATGCCCCCATGCAAACCTAAGATGCTCATTTACAGTGTCTTCTAAATTGTTTTAATAAAATGTAATCAAAAGATTGATCTGCTGTTTATTTCTAATCAGAAGTGTAATTTAATTATTGAGGATGCATTCAACAGTTATAAGATTAAAGTTTTATTAGATGGTAGATGGTAAAGTGCACCCCCCCCCCCCCTTTTATAATATCAGGTCGGCTCTGTGGAGGAGTTTCAGGGACAAGAGAGGAAGATCATTATGGTCTCCACCGTCCGTAGCAGCATCAACTATGTCAAGATGGACAGAGACTTCAATATTGGGTTCCTGTCAAATGAAAAGGTTTGTCACATCATTTAAGCTTATAAGACAGCCTGCTGCTTCTTTAATGGTTGAATAAATTACTAATATATTCTTTTTTTATATATATGTATTCACTTGTAGAGGTTCAACGTAGCCTTGACGAGAGCCAGGTCCCTGCTTATAGTGGTGGGAAACCCTGTGATCCTCAAGAAGGACCCAACATGGGAGAAGTAAGCGAAGGCAAGATGTTTTGGGAGGCACTGAGTAAACGTAGTGATTACCGAAAGTGAAACCTCATTGTTAGCTGACAAAACAACCTCAAATTGTTCACTTTGTTGCCATTTTGGAGCCTTTGGGCTGTATAAAATTTGCCCAGTTAACAAGGAGTGCACATTTCTTGAGCATTTCTCACTCACGTTTTCTTAATTTTTGCTTTTTTGTTCACAGGTTCATCAGCTACTGTGTGAAGGAGAAGGGCTACACTGGATTTGACTTCAGCGATGTGGAAGAGGAAGATGATATTGTGTCCAGACTGGCGACGCTGAAAATCAACATGGATTCTGAATGTGAGTACAGCTTTATCTTCAGTAAGACTGCAGCAGACAGTAGACTCGACAGTTGCATGTGTCTTTTTCTCCAGACTTTAGGCTTTATTTGCTGAGGTAAATAGTTGCATGATTGAAACCTTAAAATGTAAAAGCATTTAGAACAAAACATTTTCCCGGTGAGTCTCCAAAAGTTGATTCTGTTCATCTGGACTTAGCGTTCCCAGTAAGTATTCTTCAAAAAAAATAAAAAAATAAAAAATCTTTTGCTAAGATTTTGTCTGTCTTTGTTCTAGGTCCTGTTCCAGAGGAGAGTGCCATTCAGCAATTTGTGGACCCTGGGTGGAAAAATGAGCATTAACATTTCCTCTAAACTAGGACATAGCGTCTGCGACAGATGGATTTAAAGCCATTTGAATGCATAGCAAGTGTCAGTCTTTTATTTTATTCTCTGTCTTACTGCTTCAGCACATGATTTAAGACCATATCCTTTTATGAACCTATTTAAGTGCAATAAATGCTCCTCTGTTTCTAATCACAGTGGCAAAATGAAGCAGTGAACTTTGGCTTTTTACACTTACCTGGTCTGTTTATTTAGCCCAGTTAACATAACTATGGCTGTACAGATGCTAAAATGTCCTACAGATGGGAAAAGAATGGAAGATCATTTTAATACACTGATTCATCACCGTATGTCTTATGACTTATGTCAATTCAAAACTTAAAAAAAATAAACTGACTTTTTGATCTGCTGTATATTATATTACACCGTGGTGCCTGATCATTTCCTTTAGCAGCATCGTCCTGTTCAAGAATGGACTGAGGAGACTGGTCTGTCTATTCGCAAAAATAGTTTATTAACAATGTTCATGTTCACTTCAGCTCAAATGTTCACTACAACACTTTCTGTTTACAAAGCATTATTACAATGAGCTTTTATAGAAATCTGGATCCTTTTAATTGATTTCAAATACTTCCAGAGAGAGAAATAAAAGTTGCACAACACTGAGCTGAAGCTGTTCCCACAGCGGTGTGCGATGTTAGTGCTTCTGTATGTGCGCGCACTGTAAAGACCCATGGATTTCTCATGCATGCATCAATAGAGCAAGGACATTTTTTAGCGGGACATTATCGGCATACACATGGACAGCAGTATAGTACATGCTCTTAGTGATATGTTCAACAATAGCTCCTCCGCTGCTCTATGGGAACGTTTTCAATTGTTATGATTCTACTCCCAGCTTTAAGTTATTTAACTCTCTGCCGATCTCTAATTCCCAAGTATTCCTTGCGAGAGCTTGTTAAGACACGTCAACACCATACCACCACTATGAAATGTTTTCATCGATAAGAAGTTGTAGAGATATGAATGTTTACCCTTGCCCAAATGGTGTGCTTGTTGTCCATATTAGTGCACAGAGTCCCGAGTTAAAAGTAGCATCCGCCCTCTAAAGATTGGAGGGTGGATAGAACATTAGTAGGTTGTTTGTGTGCGTTTGTCGGCTAAAACAATCACAACACCTCGTCTGAGCTGTAGCCTCTTTGCTGGCCCGCTCGTTTAAAGCATTTGTGCTTCACCAGCAGAGGGGTTTAAATTTGCATTACACACAGTATTACAATAACTGGTAGGTTTGGCGCTTTTGATGGAATTGTAAGAAGGTTGCATGCAACACAGATGATATTGTTTTTGCCACGTATACCGTATTAAGAAATCCACCCTTCATGCAACCAGTGGGCATGTAAAGTAGATGACTGAGCAACAGTGGTGTGAAAGAGTGTGCCCCAGGACAGTCGGTGAGGGCCTTTCAAGAATATCAAGCTATTATCATCAGGGGAAGTTCACTAGAGTATTCTGCGAGGATATGAGCAAATACAGATACTAGAGGACGATCTGGCATGTCCTAGTGAACTGAAATTTAATTACATCCTTAAATGCCGAGTATATTTCCAAAGAGTGAGCTTAAATTCCATCCTATAGGTTGTAACTGATTTTTTTTTTTTTAAGTAAAACATCAAAGGAAATGGTTGCATACAGATGTTTTCTCAATCAACCATATTGTAATTTTCACATGATGCAAGAACTTTAACTTCTTTTGCTCATCTGACAAGATAAAGATGTGTCCTACACAAAATGGTTTTTTTTTTAAATGATGGCATACATCAAATAACACATTTTACCATGCATCAATCTATTTAAAGAACCAAGCCTTGGAAAACAAAACATCAGAACGGTGACTCTTGACCTTGTCAGTGAGTATCAGCTTGACATTCAGCAGCTAGTCCATCTGGTCTGGGAGAGAACAACTGAAAAAGGCACACCAGAACAGAGAAGGCACCAGGAAAAAAAACAAGACTCACTCACTCACACTGTGGCTCTTCTCAGACATGTAAAGAATGTCGTCCAACCGGAAACATCCAGCCTAACAGGATGCGATTTCCATGACTGGGCTAACCAGCATTACAAACAAGATTCCAATAACGGGTGTAACCAGTTAACTTAGCAAAAAGAGCTGAACTTAGTCACTCATAATAAACAAACAAGGGAGGGTTCACCAGGCTGTGGCCTACATGTGATTCCACTTGTGTCATCTCCCTGTTGGTCCTAACAGCTATTGTGCATAGTTGAGTCATATTGGCTTGCGTCTCAGTTGGCCACCTCTCCCTCCCCTCCCATCTAGCTTCTAGCAACAATTACGAGGGGCGAATGTGAATAATTTTATGCAGAATGGGAAGCACACTCCTTTGTTGACACATTACATTACAGAAGCAGCTGCCTTTCTTTATCCTCGATGTGAGTGGGCTCATAATTGAGAAGGTGAAACTGATGTTTCATACCAACAAAAAAATGACACAAGCAACCATTTATTGTGCTTGACTTGACGAGCACTGAAAGCCTTTACTTATGGCTTTGCTCAGGTTTCACAATGACAACACTGTAAAATGAGCTACAGTACAATGAAGGGGTCCTCAGCCGAAATGCAAGCTCGCCGACAAACAGACGGTGGTGTATAAACTTAAAAAAGGCACTAGCTCTTATGGTCACAAGATATCATCTTTAATTCTCTATCGCTACTGCTACAGTGAAACAGAACTGCCTATTTATACAAGCTAAGAATGATGCCACTTGCCCGAGAAGCTTGTGAAGAACAATACCGCATACAAATGTGCACCTACCAAAGCCAAGTTTAAAAAAAAAAAAAAAAAAAAAAAAAAAAAGTGTAAATTGTTAAGACAGATTTTGGGAGGGACAAAAGCAAATCAATACGGAAACATCAATTTCTAGCCACAGATGTCATATAGTTCATTTCCTGTATTAGGTTTGTTTATGTTCAATTCATCTGCCTGTCTTTGTCATGAAATGTGAGATACAGTACAAAGATCCATTTGGTAATAGGTCAGTCCTTTTTCATGTGTTATTTTTCTCCAATTGGTCAGCTGATTTGATGGCGTCTGGACTGCTCACAGCACCGTGCAGCCACTTCTCTTCTTGCGCTTGCGGACCTGCAGTGCTGCTCTTGTGGCCATCTCAAACACCTCCCGCACACCATCCTTCGTCTTGGCAGAACACTCCAAGTAGCCAAAAGCGCTGATCCTACCAGCCATGTCTCTGCCTTCTTCTGTCTTCACTGGCTCCTGCAGGGTTAGATCAGACACCATTAGGGACTCAATTAAAGTGCTGAGAAAAGAAGGAGAGCTCAGTTTACTTTCCAGGGAAAATCACGATACCACTGAGGAGATCCTTGATTTTTTCCCCCCCTTTTAAAGTGAAATTAGAGCACTAACAATCAGTCAAGAATAAGTCATTCCATAAGCAGAATCAATACAAAATTATCAATGTAACTGTACTTAGAACATGAATTATTTTTCATGCAAAAAAAGGCTTTTTTTTTTTACCGTTTACTGCTCTTTTTGTTATACATGTGACAGTAAACTGAGTATTTTTGCATTTGAACTGCTGATAAAACAGTCTAAAGAGTCTAAACACCCCCTCACTACCATAATACTTATTAACAAAAGAATAAGCACAGTTTGATGTGCCTCTCACCGCCTTTTTGGCATGACTCATTTAACAACCCAACGAAATCTTGGAATCAAGGGCTCAAGTTTATGGCTTTATGTCTAAGCCATTTATCACATATCTTACAAATATCAAACCAATGTCTGTTTTACTATGTAAGAGTCAAACTCTTGAACTGACTACTGATGTCTTGATTTCCACAGACAGGAAAAGCTCATCTACAGATTCCACTGTGAAAACATAAAACTGAGATGTTATTCAGGCTTTCACTTTGCTGTTCTCCTTTTAGTGACAGAAAACAAAACATTTTGCTTTTTTGACATATCATTTATAATGTCAGTATGTTTTGATTAGCAAATTGAAATCTTTTACATCTTATGAAATCCGTTTGACAGAGACACATGCTTTAACTTGTTACTGACATTGACATTTTTGACATTGTGATTTTCTATATTTCGATTCTTCTATTGCTTTCTTACTCTAAATGATTGCATGCCAATCCTAGAAGAGGGATTCTTCTTCCTCCTGCTGTCTTCTCTCAATTTTATTTTGTAAAGCCATTTGATAGAAAGTGTCCAATTACATAATATCTTCTTTGCAGTACGAACGCTGTGTTTTGCGATAAGCGTTCATACTCGGTGACAAATTAAACCAGCTTCCCTGAATCATATTTCATGCTCTGACTGTACAGCCATCTGAGGCTTCTGCTTTTCACATGCTGTTCTGGATTAGAACATTTGTCCTGTCATAGTTCTGATGTGGTCGAAAAATATTAAGAAAAGTCCTGTCACTGTCAGTAAGCTGTGAGATTGATGCTGTAGTTAATACACTGGTGGTTTAATGTCATAAACATGTGGTTGAAACCCTGTACAATAATGAATTTTCCATTTCTACACACAGGCCTTTAGTGTTTCTATAAGCTGACAGTTCTTAAACAGAGTACGCTGGTGAAGCAGGAAAAGCAAGATTAACGTCATCTGTCATGTAGCTTCTTTAGAAATAAATGTGAGACTGCAAACATTCACAGGATGGTAGTGCTACATGACCCTTTTTTATTTATTTATTTTTTTAAAAGGGTCAATAACACGTGCCTAAATATGTCAAACAAAATCCTAACAAATGAAATGTTTCAACCCAGCACATATCCAGTGCCTTTTAGTGCCTGAGATTTCAAGAGCTCTCTACCTGCATCAGATTAGCTCATTCCACTGTTCATTGACCGTCAGGGGCCTTTGTACCTGCTTCATCTTGGCTAGCTCTCTCCGTGTATGCTCATCGTTCCTCAGGTCCTTCTTGTTCCCCACCAGGATGATGGGAACATTGGGACAGAAGTGCTTCACCTCAGGCGTCCACTTTTCAGGGATATTTTCTGTCCCAGGAAAGACAAGAAGTGAGCTGAAATACTCAGTATAGGGAGGAGAACTATAAAAAGAGGACAAGCAGTGCAGAGTCACAGTGCAGAACACTTCTCATGATGGATTGCTCTGCAGCCTCCTTGAGGCAAAGATGTTTTTAGCTGCATTAATCCCATCAAGTATATTAGGGTATTTTACAAGGACCCTCTCTCGCTTATTTGACCTACGTTTGGTTATGTAAAATAGAGCAATATGTTCATGAACGATCATTTTAATGGAATATAAGTTATAAGTACTATAAGTTTCGTTATTCATCATTTGTAATATGACATTTTAAAACAGACTACTCTACATTATTCTTTCCTCACCTAAACTGTCTGGGCTGTCAATGGAGAAGCACATCAGGATGACATCTGTATCGGGGTAAGAGAGAGGCCTCAACCTGTCATAGTCTTCCTGGCCTGCGGTATCCCACAATGCCAACTCCACCTGGAAAAAACACAACATCAAAACATGGATTCATCTGGAACAGAGAACAAATGCAGTTTTGCTCCTTAATATTACTCATCTTTATAAACACAGACTTATCTTGTAAACAGTTAACATACCGTTGCCCACTAATGGAGACGAATGCAACAGATAACCAGTCATGACATCACTTCTGCTCAATGACGCAGAAATTCTGAGGCATGTGGAGGATCTGAGTAATCTTCCCAAAGGCTGGAGGTTTAAATATGGGGAACCAAACAATGCTGGAAGTATCTGACATAGTATCGCTTTCCCCTCTGGCTACAACTACTTTCTTCATCTTAAAGTGAATTCTTTTTTTTTTTTTTTTTTTTTTTTTTTTTTTTAAAATCACCCCAGCAGCTCTGACCTAATCAGGGCTTCATACTGTAAGTCTGTTAGTTGTGTAAGGCTGTCAGTGTTGTGGAAATGAACTTGGTGACTGGGCTCATCCCATCACACCACTGATTAATTCAATTAGGGAAAGTGAGAGATTAGCAACCATCAAACCGGTTAGCGTGTCTCCCTCTAAGGGCATCAACAGCCCAGCTTCCCTTGAGTTTGCTCTTCAGCTGACTCATTGGATTCAATGGAAAAAGAAAAAAGAAACTTTTGCAAAGTTTAAATACCAGAACTTTGCTGAATGACAGATTTTTGTCTGCCCACAGAAAGCACAAAAATCAGTTAACAGTCCCAAAATAGAGGTTTGCAGAGGCAGAAGGTGGGAGGTGGCCGAACACTGTTGAGACTGCATGAGGAACCAGAGCTCTATGTTCCCACTGGACTAGTTGTAAGCTGCAGAGTTCAGGAAGGGAAAGACAGAGGAAAAAGACCCAAAACCCCCCAGCTATTTGTGGAATCGGCTCAGTCCGCTGACGATGAGAGCATCTTTGCCTCATGGGGTGGGGGTTGAGGAGCTAAAAACTTGGGGCTGAACACAAATCTAATCCATCCTGTTGTGTAAGAAGCTAAATCTGACGGGATGGTTATCCTCCATAGAGACACTCAAAGACTTGACACTCACATCTTTTCCAAAATGATCCCTTTCTAATCTGTGCATCATGGCTCCCTAACTTTAAATTTCCTGTCCAGAACAAGAGCTTTAACCTCCTGCCTACCTTCACCTAAGAAGTGCAGCCAGGACAAGGACAGGAAGTGAGGCACGTTTATCAGGCAGTAGCATGAGGATGGTGATCCTGAGGAAAGGAATGGGATTGCTAAGATACATCCCTGTTCCCCGTCTGAACAGGAAGCTGGGAAGTAGAGTCATTTCCTGTTTTGCCAAGTTGTGTAGTGATGGTCGGCTAAAGAAAAAAAATAAAACGATTGGACATAACGAGGCATCTGCAGTTTAAACGCCACCCTCACCACCTTCCCATGACTCAGATTCAAGACGTCACACGCACAAAAAACTGTACAGAGGTTTGTTTTCTCTTGTTTAAGGCTGTGCATGCAGCTCTTGTCCAGGAGCAAAAACACACACACACACACGTAAACAATGGTGTCGATAGCACATTATCTCTTGTCTGGCTAATAAGGTCACTACTCTTTCAGAGTACCCCAATAAAAAAATTAAGTGTTGATATTTTTTTTTTGTAATTTGTGGAAACCAAGATTATATTTACGCCGCAATTAAGAAAAATGTATCTTCTTAATTTTCAACTGGTGCCTGTGGCCTGTTTTAATTTCGTTTAATGTAGTCCTTCAGAAAGCTAGCTCCTGAAATATTATAAAATCCACTTCACACTTGCATTCTCAGCCAGCAGTTGCATCATCATAATTAGAAGCCTACTTTGGTCAACTACTTAAAAAACAAACAAACAAACAAACAAACAAACAAACAAACAAAAACCTCAAGTGTTTATAGTACATCTGGCAACATTAGTGCAAACTGTCTGGTGTGAGAGATGGGAGAGGTTGACAGTAGCAGCAGTAATTGAGGCGGATTGGACTTTACTTACACTCTCATGTTCTTAAATCTATAATTAGCCTAAATAATTGAAAAGCATTTCTGTGTTCATGACGAGAGACACCATCACTTTAATCGAGTCAGTTTTTGTGTAAATAGCACAAACCTGTTTTCCGTCAACCTCGATGTCAGCGATGTAGTTCTCGAACACAGTAGGGACATAGACTTCGGGAAACTGATCTTTACTGAAAACAATGAGAAGACATGTTTTCCCACAAGCTCCGTCTCCAACAATCACCAGCTTCTTCCGAATGGCTGCCATTTCTGTTGGGAGAACAACAAGAAGTTCTTCAAAACATGTCTGCCTGAAGTCAAACAACACATTAACCGTCTCATCTATTTGTGGATTTTACATAGTAGTTATTTAAATTATTTGTAGGGATCATAAGATAAATCAAGAACACAGTGCTTTTTTTCCTTGCTCAAGCAGTGTAGCTCCAAAGCAACCACTCTGACATTTCTGACAGACCGTACGGCATTACACCTTCGGGAAAGCTCTGATCTACATACTGTCACGGCAAAATGCAGTCACAGACCTTGAATCCCCAATGCCAAATCTAGTCTACAAAGCCACACAAACAGAAGAGATGGAGGATGAGACTGGAGTGAAGGAGAGGAATAAAAGACATGTTGAGACAAGCTAGGAAATGAAGGGATTTGTTATCATCCTCTGCTGGCTTGCAAGGAGGAGAAAAGTGTAAGGAAATTAGAGTAGTTGGTGGCATCCTAAAAAAGCCAAAACACTAAACTCGTTTTGTTTCCATGTGTGTACTGTGCAGGCATCCTAGCCCTAAATCAAAATCAATTAAATGTTATACCTATGCTTTAAGAAGCTTTGCAAGTTTTTGTGCACAAACCATCAAGAAACATTATGGAGTATCCCCAGGTCAGAAGACTAGTTCAGCTGGTGTGTTTGGGGATGCATGGGGATGAGTTAGCAGTGCAGCTGATGGATGAGCTGGAGCCCTGCTGCCTGGGAGCAGCTGTGCATATAGTCATTTGGCTCCTCACCTCATCCACCTTCTGCCAGACAGTCTTGACACTAATACTCTTCACGAGGGGCACCGACTTATCAAGGGAAATTCATCTTTCTGTGCTACAGGCAAAACTTTAAGTCGAGTCTGCCCCAACGCCCACTTTTAATTGCTGCTCAGATGCATGGCAACACCAGTGCTTTCAATAAGCAGCATCAAGCCATTCTTCAGACGTCACAATGAAACACAGACTGAGGTCATTATTTAAACTGTTGCTGGTTTCATATCGTATCATCAGGACGGCTTGTTAGACAGGATTTATTTCATGCAGAGCTGGGGGGGGGGGGGGGGGGGGGGGGATGTGCAAAATTAATCTTCTGAATACCTTTTAACAAGTCATAAAATAACCATAAAAATAATAAGCTTGTTTAGCATCTCATCCGTTTACAAACACAAGAAAAATGAAAACGGGACACCACAGATTGTACAGATTTTACTACAGGAATAATTTGCAGACTGTTTGATAATACCCATCCCTAAAGTTAATGCTGTGGCAGGTTATCACTAGCAATTAGTTTGCTGTGTTTGGAAATGTGGAGAAATAATTACAGTTTACAGTCAGAAGACGAAGAAACTGACAGAATTTCAGATCTGAGTATCTGAAACCAGGGATTTTAACCAAAAAAAACCCCAAGCACAACTAATTATCTGAATGGGTTGTGGCTGCAGAAATATTTAGAAGTTGGAGAGTAAGGGTGACATGGGACTTCCAGAAAAAGCAAAGAAATTAGAGGTCAAACAACAGCCAGTAAAATTGAGGCAATTTCAGTGAAGGAAAAAAAGCTGACAGCTGGTTAACTGCCCATTCTATGTTGTGGTAAACACCTGGGTTAAGAAATAGCATTACAATGTGGAAATTTAATTGCATTTCACCATGTGTTGCTGACGGTAATCAGCCATGTGGAGCTACTGTCTATAATTGGTTTCAGCTTTTTTCCAAGTGGACACGAGTTGAAGCATAAGGTACCCAGAAAACCTCATATTGCCTTGACTTTTTCAGTAAATCCTCCATTGACCACTTTTGCCAGTAAACATCTCTATCAGCACCTAACCAGCTGACCTCGAATCAGACAACAGCTCATTTAAATACAGTCTGTGGAAGTACGTACAATTATTAAAATTAAATTACATGGACATGGTTAAGAAATAAATAGGCCGAATCAGTAGTTTTGCTCTGGAAAGAGCAAAATGAAAAGGGTAAGTGAATGAATTACTTGTCAGCTCCATTACCATGCATATGAAAACTTGGCATAACCAGGAGGAAACTTTGGGTGTTTGGCGGTTGACAGTTTTAATAACAACTTGGTTACTTGTTTCTTGCTATGGAAATTGTGGTCATGAGTATGATCATATTTTCTGTCTTTTGCCCAAGGACCCACTCCTACACTTCCCACAAACCGTGCTGCAGCTGCAAAGCTTTTGTTAAGCTGCACCAAATACTTAAGTTTGAATTTAGGCTGCTCACTCCATTTACTCACTCCAGTTATTCTGCATGTTTAATATGCTCATGAAGAACAAAAAAAAGGCTTTGACAGCTATAAAAGAACAACAAAAAATAATGAGCTGCATTGAAGAGTGCCTGATACTTCTCAACAGACACCACACAGCATCTTTTGCTTTTCAGAGACTGCCAAATGGACCAGAGATACTCTCAACTAGATGATGGGTTCAGAGCCAAACAAGTGGGAGACAGCAGCACCGAGGCCTCTGTGAAACAAAACAACCCACTTCCTGTTCTGTGGAGCCTGGGAGGAGCTTTTTTGGCTGTAGTTCTGTTTGGACAGGCCTCGGCTGAGCCGGAGCATGGAGGGAGCAGCCAGAGGCAACGCGTGCAAGCAAGCACAGACGTTTGCCTACATTCACATACATCCACATGTACACAGTTGCTCTTTGGAGCTGCACATTGAGTTCTTCCTATTGATATTAGCAGCCTGTGAGAGAACATCTTGACACGTTGACAAAAGGAAATTATGCGTGAAAATGTCCCATATAGTCACAAATGGTGCCAAATCCTCAGGCTGTCTATGACTGATGCTCTCAATTTAGGGACTAATGGATACTAATGACAGCAACTACTAAAGAGGCAGGTGGTTGCTAGTAGAAATCGATTTTGCTCTATCCTCCAGATGACACCTGTTCAACATGATTCAGCATGGAAAAAACTTTAGCTCATCCTCTCCACGTTCATACTGAAGTCTCTTCTTACCCTGATTCAATTAAAACATGTTTGAGCATCGCTTACCACAACTAGTGTCTGACTAGAAACCCCACTGGATGCAGGTGCAGTTGTTACTAAAAAAAATTAACACTCTTACTGAAAGCTTTGGAAAAGCCAAAATAAACTGGCATATATATATCTTTGACTGTACACAATGTAACTCGAGGCATCTGAACGTGCACAGAGATATTACTGGAATACGTTCATAAAAACTCAACTATCATGGTGGAGCTGGCTGAGGACCATCAGTTTTATTTACATCAAAGAAGCACACTGCCTGAAAAAACCAACAAAACAACACAGGATGACACCAAAGCAACTTTAATTAACTGACCTTAGAGTCAAGATTGAGTTACTTGGAAGAAAAGCCAACATTCATCTTTTATCTAGTGAGATGATCCTGAAATTTTTATTTTTCCCATCAAAATCTCAAAGCAAGGTCGTGACCCTTTGAAGAAAAAAAAAAAAGGTAAGGTTGCATTCTGGGTAACCTCAAAAGCAGCCTGTTTGTTTATTTGAAAAATATCCTTCTAGTTATGAAGCTAGGGTGCCTGCAAAAATTCATTGTGACTGCACTTCACATTGCAACATAATGTCTCCTACTGAGGCGCTCTGGTAGCCAATCCCTTAATTCTAATGGATCATTTCAAGTGGAATAAGTTAAAAAAATAATTACCACCACAGTAACTTTCCACAGTTGCATGGTATTTTCTCATAGTGCTGCTGCTATTGTTTTGGGCTCTGAAATACCTTCATGTTCACAGATCTGTTACCAAATCTAGACTTCCTGGATTGTATTTTATGCCTCTGGGGCAACAAGCTGCCATTGAACCTTGTGTTGTTTTCATAAAGGGCCGAGTTCTGTTGAAACAATACAACTCCTGGTCGCAGACTGCGTTAATAGCAGTTCAAACCGAGGAGTCCCTTTCCATATTATTTCACTGAAATGCAGGCCTGAAGAAAAAGATTGATTTCATTAAACTACAAGAAAAATCTGAAAAGAATGAACAATATCCTGTCTATCAGGACTTTATAAGATTTCTGCATTACACTGTGAGCCACGCTGTAAAGACAATGTTCTTGCTAACGCGTTATGTGGTCCCTGAAGGAAAACAGGAAAAAAAAAAAAAAAAGCACTACTATAGGCTGCATTTAATTTTTCACAGTTCATCTCATGCTAAGACAAATGAGCCCAAAAGCAACCGAGGAACAATTTCCACTCTACTGTTTGCACTTGGTGTCAAGAAATGCAGTGACCACTTTCCTGGTTAATAACAAAGAACAGCACAAAAATGACAATTATCTACATACAAACAATTTACCAAGAAAACAAACACATGACAAAAGGTTTTCCTGTGAAGCCTGGAAATTGGCACAAAAAGATTAAAACCCACTGCTCTGAAGCAATAGCTTGCATTTTTATGGTCTCTTATGTATTTGTTGTCAAGTTGTAGGTATTTCAAAAGGCAAGTCTAGTAGCAGGCATTGAAAATTAGATTAGGCTACAAATGCTATGCATTTAACAGTAATACTGTTAAGGGTAATAAGAGTGAACTGCTAACATTATACTTGTCTGTTAAAATATGAAGGGATAGTACAGACAGAATTACCTCAAGGCTGGAATTAAGGGAAAAACAGCTTATGCCACTCTGTCCAAAGGTAACGAAATCCACTTACTCTCCAAATCCCCCAACATGTAAGAATATCTTGTTTGTTCATCCACAAAAAAAGAGAGAAGTATCAAAGTTTAAATAATTATGATGAATATTTCAGTTGGTAAGCTGTTCACATATAATCAAGAGGTATAAATGACCTAGATTTAATTATCCAGTCAATGAACGGAAAATGATTCTAATAACTTATTATGTATTTTTTTATTTATCTTATTATTTCATCATGAAACAGGTGTTAAATACAAACCAAAATTCAACAAACACGAATAAATATTTTTAGCATAGCGTCCTTATGAAGGGGATAAAGTGTAAAACAAGACTTAAGTCTTAAGTCTAAGACTTAGGTCATAAGACTTGGTCCAAAGACAACCATTAAAAGGGAAAGCAAAGCACCATTACTCTGTACAACTATTTGAGCAATGCCCCGGGTTAATGAACACGCCACCTCAATCCTTCTCTAAGGAGGTTTCCTGAGGCTTAAGGGCCAACAGGAGTTATGCAACAAGCTGAACAGAGTTACTGCAGAGTAGAGCGTGACCCTGACCGCTGAGGTAGAGCTGCCTCTCTCTGCTCATGTGAGTTTGATATCAACAACAATGCTGAACATACACGAACATCCAGCTATTAACAAACATGTTGTTCCTGAGACTACAGCGATGATGACTTTTTGTTCTCATGTCCTGCAAACATATAACAGGAAATGAATCCCATCAGGATTGTTTTGCACATATAACAAGGTCACAGGACTGATAGTGTGCACTACAGTAAAAGAAAAAAAAAAAAATCTGACACAGACAGGAGTTGTCAAGGAGCTCTGTCCAACTCTGGTTGTAGAAACAGGTTTTATAACGAACAGAATAATAAAAGCCAGACTGGATTTTGACTCAGTTTGACAGAGAAACATTCATTCCCATCTAGCCTGAATGTCTTCAGAGTAGCTCCAAACTACAGAAGAAAAAGGCCTTTTAATGTACTTCAGGGGCTTGCCTTTTACAAAAATGTCCTCAAGCAACTTCTGCGCCTGAACCGCAACTCACAATAACAGACAACTTGTGCCTTCTATCCTCAAGAGGTGCAGTCCTGAAACAGTCCAGAAACCTTTAGATCTAAGGGCACCCAGGAATTAGCTGCACCTCTGCACGAGGCAACCTAAGAAATGGGACAAAGTTCATAAACTGGCAAAGGCTGTGTATGACATAGAGCAGACAGCCCGCAGGACCAGCTGTCAGCACCACCTACACACATCTCATCTACCAAGATTAAAGATTACACGGAGGAATTTGAAAGAGACCTTCAAGCCATTTCATATCTAGTACTTATTGATCAAATATAGCCCTCTTACTATAAGCTGTTGACTACAGCGCAAAAAAACGAAATGTTTCAATGCCGATCTGCATTACACAAGAGCAGGAACACACAGAGGAGATCAAGTCAGCCTCTCACATTCTTTGGGCACAAAAACCCCAGCTCCTGAGTCTCACCGAGTCATGACCATATGCTACACCCAAGGAAATGGTCAAATGTGCCAAAATCAGCTATGCCCAAGACATTAAAAAACAAACAAACCAAAAAACAAATATGATAGCTTTCGTTAGGCCTCTTAACAGCAATGGACAATTAATCCATATGAAGACGACCAGGTGATTGTAAACTAAACAGAGATTTTTATGCATTAAAGGACTGTTGACATTTTGGGAAATAAGTTGTTTTTTTCTTGCTGCAGTTCTGTAGGTTTGTACCAAGTTGTACCAACTTTCAGGTCGCTTTGTGATAAAGAGATCAGGAAAATCATGGCTTTAAGCCAAAGTTATGGCCTGGCAGAGTCTGGAAGGTCGATTTTAATAAACTAAACTAACTGCCTATCACTTCATAACAACAGTATAAGCATGTGATCAGAAAAGCAAATAAGGTTCCTTCAGGTGTTTGCAGTTTCAACACAATTACATAGGTGGAGTCTCATGCAGCAAAAACTTGTTTGATCACCATAATCAGCTGATTAATGACCTAGATCAGGGGTGCTCACACTTTTTCCTCATGTGAGCTACTTATAAAATGACCAAGTCAAAATGATCTACCCACTACAAAAATCCAAAACATATACTTATTTATAAATATATTGAGGATTCTTTATATCTACAATGTATATACATGCATAACCGCAATATCCAATATTTCACAACACAATTAACTATGTAAATTTTTTGTCATTACCTGAGTTTACTCTGATGACTTGCACTGAATTGAATCAGCCAGGGATGCATAGTCCGGACAGTAGCTGCTGACGGCCAGGTTTAAGAGAAAAAACCGAGAGCTAAAAATTGGAGTTAACTCGCTGACTAGCTTGTCAGTTTTACTACACTTCGCGCCGCTGTTTGCGCATGCGCAGCGACCTAAGCGTCAGAAAAAATCTGCTGTCATCTGACTGGCTTCCCTGTATCAATCAAGTGACGGGATGGATGATAGGCTGGCATCTATTTTTTTAATGCCATGCGATCTACCAATACTACCTTTGCGATCGACTGGTCGATCGCGATCGACGTATTGAGCACCCCTGACCTAGATAGATTGCTTCTGTCAAGCAGTCACGACTTTAAAAGTACAAAGGAAGACACTCTTGCTCTTGAAGCCTGCTGAGAGGAAGTAGGGGAAGACAACAGAGTTCAGTCAGCTGGCAAACTCTAAGGCAAGAAGCAGCGGATACACTGAGAGAGAACAGCTACCATAGGACTCACTTCTCTTCAGTAACTCAGGTCATGAGCAGCCAAACAGGGACGACTTGTTGGCCAAGAGGACTGAGTTTCCCTGAGTTTGTTTTTTGTCTGTTCCTTTAGAAGCCAACTGTTCTCATCTTTAAAGTCATAATAATGATAATAACTACTCAATACTTGTCCAATATTTTCTCAAATAAATGAGTAATTGATTGGCTTGCAATAGTAGAAATCTGTCAGTTATTCAGAGCACAGCCTAAGCTTTCAGGCTGTTTTCTTTCTCACTGGCACTTCACAATCTCTATGAGCATTTCTAGAATCTGTAGGTAAGAAGGACAGAGTTTTTTGGTAGTGAAAATTTTCTGTTTATATTCCAAGTGCTAGTTTACAAAACATATTTGAACAGGCTTCATTTGCATACAGGTAAACAGTCAAAAGAAGGATGCCATTTGCAAAATTGCAATGGAGAACAATTGTCTGTTATCTGAAGGCACTGATGCTTTTTATTAACTTTTATAAAATGTATTTGCATTTCTAAACATTGACTGGTGGACAGAAATGAAAGTGTCATTGCCCAAAGAGGCTAAGCCACAAGGCTAGCTAATGAGTTCCTACACGGGAGAGTCCAAACCTAAAAGATATTTATTTTAAAATCATTTGATCAAAAATAAACTATTAATGTTAAAAAACAAACAAAACAATAACTTGATTCTTAAAATTTGTGGAATTCCAACTTCACATATCTTGTTCTCTACAAAATTCAAAGATATTTCAATAATTGTGAAACTTTAAAAAAGTGTTTACATTTTGTTTTTCGCTTGATGACAGAGCAACTGGTCTGTCTGTCAACAGACCAGTCAAATAATCCATTCATGTGCAACAGCACTTGGATTGTTTTCAAAATCAAATTAAAAAAAATTAGAACAACAACTTCATATGTAGCTGGAATAGGCCCTGCTGTGACCTTGAATTGGATAAGTGGAAGAGGATGGATGGATGGATGAACTTCATGTGTACCATGGGTTAGCACAAATGAGACTTAGCTGCTTAAACAATTTTCACACTTTTTGAAAAAAATAAAATAAAAATAAAAAAACAAAACCCTGCAGGTAGTTCACACGAACTGTAATCTGCCATTTAGACGGCCAGAGTTTTTTTTTAAAAAAAATCCATATTCTAAACTGAACGTAAAGAGATTTTAATGTCTTGAAGAGCTGCCTTGAGATTTTGAGATAAAAGCCAAGTTGCTTTCTTCCTGAGATTCAGCAGATGAATCTGAAACTACAGCCAGACAGCCTAGTTTAGTGATAGAGAAGAAGTCTCTAATGACTTCCAGGCCACCTGGTGATAAATCACTGCACCCATCCAAGGGACTAATCATTTAGTACACATGTGGCATCTACATTTCAAAGACATTCCAATATTAGAGGTATAAATCTGCCAGAAATGCCTTTCACTTCACACTGGCAAACAACGAAATTGAGGATAGAAAGAACAATCAGAATAGAGAAAAGTGCTAAAAGCTGCTATTGGCTTTCAGACTGCAGACCAGTCAGCTGACTCAGGTGCATCAAGAATTTTGGTTAGCTTTCTAATTAATTTCAACAAACTAAGGAAAACATGTATGAGGTTATCCAATATATGTTTCTCTATTGTAGATTAAATCCCCAGTAACAGGGCTGGATTTTCACTTATTTACACATTATTAGTCCAAAGTTCATCCTCCACATTTCTTTCAGTATATTTGAAAAGCACTGTTTGTAGCTTAAACAGGAAACCTGAATCATAACAATGAGAAAATTAAGTGTTCCCAGGAATGGTACACTTGGAAATTTGCCATAAGGAACTGCTTAGCCTTATTGAGGTCGCAGCACTTGGAACAGTGAGAACATACCGACGGGATCTGATCTGGTGCCGTCACTTTTAAACTACCAGCAATGAAGCTATCAACAGTTGTACAGAAACACACCCCGCCAACTACAACCTCGCTGCTTAGACCTTACTGTAAATTACAGCGATGTCAGGAATTAAAGTGTCATCCACCCGAGAAAAGGCGAATGTTAGTAGGAGAAAAAGCCACCACCTTGTCCCTTTCACCCAAGTAAGTGGGCTATAATTAGACAGTCGGATTGTTTTTTTTTGAGTCAAACCACAGGCTCCGGTTCGTATTTACCTGTCACCAGCCGGACGAGAGGTTTTAATTAATCTTAATCCCTGCTTGCTCCTTCCTCTTGATCGTGACACACACAGACACACTTCTTGCTGCAGTGTTCGCTAAATTTACAGAGTGGGTGTTGAGAAACGGGGCAGGCAGGCAGAGATCCTCCCACTGACAAAAGCTACGAGCTAGGCTAACCTTCAACCACCTCCGGTCAAGCCTTTCAAAATAAATGGGTCAGCTTGCGGCTTCTTGACTTTTCCCTTTTTTGTGCTTTGGAAATAAATAAATGATAGAATGTAAACTTTTGTGAATCCAAGAAAAAATAGTTTTTTCCCTTGTCATCGAAGTTTACCTTGTTTTTCCGTTTTGCACATTCCATTTAATTTCACAAATTTTCAAGTCTGATGGGGCAGTTGCGCCATTATGTAACTGGTAGTCAAGCCCAGCTAACAGGGGTTATCTGTGTTGAAAAGTTTAGAAATACAAAATGCTTAATGGTCACATAACTGAAAAAACAAACAAAATATGCAAACAAAGCAAAAAAACAAAACAAACAATTACACAAACAAAAACTTCTGGCTTTTTAAAAAAATTTTATTCTTGCATTTAAATCTTGTTGCACTGCCTACCATTAGCCGTTATGTCATCAAGAATTCGTGTCAAATTAAATCGAACACTCAAACACTTGCTTGATTTTGAAGACAGATGGTCGTGTTTCCTGTTTCTCTCTAGTTACCTCACACTAGCTTGATGCAGATTCTGCAGGCACTGGAGGCACCGGGGTCCCTCCTCCCCTTCCCAGTCAAAGATGACATCATCCGTAGTACAAGAAGACTCGTGCAACAGGAGGGATGGGTGTGGATCTCGCCAGTGTAGCCCTCTGTTATAACCTCCACTAACAAACAGCGCACACATGTTTCTGTTTATTAGTGTACTTTTAATAATTCTGACATTAAGTCACGCTGTGTTTTTGAAAATTACAAATGGGATCTTACTGTTTCCTCTGAGGAGTTTCAGTTGTTGACAAGTACATCAACAAACAACTAAATGTTTATTGCTTATAATTACATAATTCATAAAGGTGCCAGTCGCTACTAAGTGCATCTTCCTATATATCCAAGTGAGTAAGCTTTTACTTGCAGTCCATAATTATTTCTTTACAAAAGACCTACAATTCCTTATGGTCCCAGGGACTTTAGCTCAAATTGATTTTCCATTCTGCTTGAGTTTTCTTTTGTAACTGAAGTAATTCCTAATGTAATTCCAAACTTTTGAAGTGTTTCAGAAGTAGTGTAAAATGGCATATTGCATTGGTTTTAGGTTTGTAAGATTGTTAGACCTCTTGTGGATAAAATTGACAGTATACACAAGTGTTCTGTGGGATAACATGCTTTTGATTTCTTTTACTTTCTGGTAGACAAATATAAGTAAAATACAAGCAATAACTTATTTTTATGGTCATCAGTGAAACTGCAGAATGTGACAAAGTGAAGGGTCATCAGTTCAATTCAAAATAAATGGGTCAGGAATTGACAGAATTCCTATCGTTCCTATTTTTTTTAACTCTTATTCTACTACACATGGGGTGGCTGTAGCTCAGGTGGCAGAGCAGGTCAGCCACTAATCAGAAGGTTGGTGGTTCGATCCCAGGCTGCCTCCTGGCTGCATGCCAAATATCCTTGGGCAAGATACTAACCCCATGTTTGCCTACTGGTGGTGGTCAGAGGGCCCGGTGGCGCCAGTGTCCGGCAGCCTTGCTTCTGTCAGTGCGCCCCAGGGCAGCTGTGGCTACAATGTAGCTTGCCTGTGTGTGTGTGTGTGTGTGTGTGTGTGAATGGGTGAATGACTGAATGTAGTGTAAAGCGCTTTGGGGTCTTTAGGGACTAAGTAAAGCGCTATACAAATGCAGGCCATTTACCACTCAAATGCTTAGTACTCATGTCAATAACGAACCAAGGACCCTGTTTCCACAAAAGTTGAACACTGTGTAAAACGGGAATGAAAACAAAATACATTGATTTGTAAATCCCAGAAACCCATATTTTATTAACAATGGATCATGGAAAATATATCAAATGTTTAAAATGTTTTGAATGTTACTGAATGTGATGGCAGTAACATGACTGAAAAAGTTGGCATGGGGTTAATAAAAGGCTCTAAAAGTATACTAAAAAGAAACAGCTCTACTTATTAGGTTAACTGGCAACATGTTAGTAACACGACCGAGTCACAAAAACAGCATTCTAGCAGGGCAGAGTTTCAAAATGCAAAAAAGGGCAAAATGCAAATATAAATTGTGGAACATTTTCAAGAAAAAAAAGTTCCTTAACATAAAATTGTGACACCTTTGAATCATCAAGTAAATGACATCAAAAGACTCAGAGGATCTGGAGAAATCTCTGTGTGTAAGGAATACGGTCAGAAATCACTTCTGGACGTTGCTCTTTTGTTTACGGCAAAATTCATTTAAAATGGACGGAGGCAGAGTGGTCAGACGAACTGAAATCTCAACTTCTTTTTGGGAAACATGGACACTGTGTACTCCACACTAACGAGGAAGGACTTATTCTCATGTATATATCTCATGTATAGCTCATGCACATATCTTTCTACGTAGCACTTTTAATTCTTATCCCTACTTTTATTTTTTCATGTCTATTTAAGTGCTATTTATGACACTATGTTTGCACTGAAGCACCGCAGCAATTTCCTAATGTTGTAAACCTGCTCAACATTTGGCAATAAACCCCTTTCTGATTCTGATTCTGATTCCAGATTGTTATTAACACATATTTCAGTAATACAGTGCTGAACTATATATTGGAGCTATTTCAACGTCTTTTGACCAACTGAAGACATTTGGAAAAGCAAGAAATCTAACAAAGCTGCCCAACAGGACTGCTGAGCAGCAAGAGTTGTGTCAGACAAGAATAGGGCAATTTCCCTCTCCCAGAACTCCAGCAGCTGGTCTCTCCAGTTCCCAGATGTTTACAGGCGATTGCTAAAAAAAAGAGGAAATGCTTCATGGTGGTAAACAACCCCATCCCAACCTTTTATAGACATGTTGGTACCTCTACATTCAAAGTGAACTTTTTTTTGTTTTCCTAAACTAGTAAATTTTCTCACTTGAAACATTTTATATGTTCCCTGTGTTCTACTTTTTTTTGTTTTCCTAAACTAGTACATTTTCTCACTTGAAACATTTTATATGTTCCCTGTGTTCTACTGTGAATCAGATATGGGTTTAAGAGATTTACACGGCACCCCCAATTTTTTTTGACATTGAGGTTGTACATTAATATATAAATTCTTTGCTTCTTTTGAAACAGTTCAAGCATATTTTTTAAAAGTTTGTTGTATTCAAAAGTTCAGCTTGTATTAAAAGGAGTAACAGATTTATTGAGGAACCTAAGTCTCATCTAACTAGAACATTAACTGCTCCCTGAACTATTGTGACTCATCAGTTTGCTGCGACAAAGGTTCATTTCCTTTTGATAAATAAGGAGACTGGGAGTTAGTGACACAAGCACACTCAAAATAAATGGGAAAAATCTGATTTATTTCTTAACTGGAACACATTATCCCTCCACTACACATTTAGGTAGCTCATAGTCGGGGACACACTATCTGAACAAAGAGTTATGGATAGAAACATAAAAATAAAACATCTGATACTGCTTACAACCAAAGGTATCTTTAAAAATATATGCATAATCTAAAGAACAACGTGACATAACCAAAATGGTATAAAAGAGGTATGTAGTACATTTAAGGGCATACAATATATATTTTTTTGCCTCTTCTACAAGGGTCAAATTTAGTGCATTTGAAGAAAAAAACTCTCGAGTCCCTTTCATGTTTCAATAAGGCATATATGTGAAGTTTATCACATCTTACTATACCGAGACAATTATGGAGAACAATTTACTTTCTCATTTAAATATTAAACAAAGAAAAACGTTTAATTATAGTTAAATTATACAAATGATTCTTGTTTTTTCAACAAAAAAGCTTCATATTTCTTCACTGCAATGACAAAAAGAAGGAAGTCATATAGGAGCACATTCGTTTAAAAGATATCATGAAATCAACAGGCTACCACAGAGCATGTGCAACAGTCTTCAAGTGCCTCAGGTGTTGTCATTCATTTGTTACTGAGAAAGAAATCCTTCAACCAAGATTCAGTTGATTCTGCATGTTAACTAATTCTCTTCTTCCTTCTTTAATGCAACAACAAGAACCTGATGATTGTTTTTGCTGTTTATTCTGTATCTGATTTGCCATCCTTGTGCCTTGGGAGCATCTCTTTGGTTTCCTCACATTCTCTATTGCAATCCCCTTTACATTGTATGATTGATTCTTTTTTTAAATTTTAATTTTTAAAAAGGTATTCACTATTAGGGCACAACATTAAAATGAACAATCCATTTAAGGTTGGAGTAACTGCTTAGTCTCAAACATAAACAAGAAAGAAAAGTACAACGAGGGTTTAATTCTCACTGGCAACTGTCACAAACAGCAGGTTTGGGAGAAAATACTTTAATGTCACTGAACATGTTTAGTTGCATGACTGAGGACCAACCAAAGCAGATGGGAGACAGTTCCTGGTTTAAGATGAAGTGAAGGGACTGGGTCTCATATGGTAGGTTGATGAAGGTGCTGGTCAGACCCGAGTCTTCGCTATGACAAAGATGTTTTCTTCTCCCACTGCACCACTGGTCCGGGGTTTAGGGAGCTGAAAGAGGGAGGACCATGGGAAGGGCCCTAAAGAGTCAGCTCTGTCATAGTGGTGGCTACAACCTCGTCATGTCTCTGACTCATGCCCTGCCAGTGGGATGACAAACACAGTGATGTCATCACCAGAGCCCAGTCTATCGTTGGGTAGCCGCCAGCCACGCTCCTTCAGCACCCCCCTTGACCTCATAAGCAGGTCCTGCGCTGCCAGTGTATATCTGCACAACAAACACCGAGCAGAGGCATAAATCACAGTTACAGCATATTCAATATGGACAGCAGGGAAAAGACTGTGAAAAGGCATTATCTATTTAGTGTGAATGAATCTTGTATTTAAGTGCAGTAAGAGTACCTGTTCAGGAATGTTAAATAATAAGTAATTTTAATGAAAACATGACCAAAGTTCAGAGGAAAAATATCTCTGTGGTGGACTATATCAGCTTAAAGGTTCTCAGTCTTAACAAATTTGATGATATACCCTATACTGATCTCACTGATGTTTATCTGCTGTGCCACAGCAGTTTTCTTCTGCCTGACTAATCAAACATAGTTCATGAAGAACTAAAAGACTTTAAACGACTGAAGTTATTTTTTTAAATAAAGAATTCTTTGTCTGACAGAAAAGGAGAATTAATGCTGAAAGAAAATAAACAAAATGAACATCACCATCTTACTGGCTCAGAATTTCACATGTGGTGGATCCCTAATCTGTTTTATTTTGAAATTATTATTTTTAATATATTCATTTATTTCCATTCCATTTCCTTTTTACAAAAAATAAATAAAAATCCCTTCTTGCCCTTGTGGGCGGTCTGTCTTTCAAGCTTGGTTCAACTACCAGAGGCCTGGGAGCTTGAGGGTCCTGCGCAATATCTTTGCTGTTCCTAGGACTGCGCTCTTCTGGACAGAGATTTTGGATGTTGTTCCTGGGATATCGGCCACTTCCTCTATCTGCCGGTTGTACATACCGTGCAGGGTCCTGTCCCTCCATGATGGCCCCTCCTCTTGCTCCTCTTCTTTCTTGGGTTTCTGCTGCCTGAGGTATTCACTGAGAACCCGATCAGTTGTTGCCATCTTCTATATGTACTTGTAGTGCAGTATCACCTTCCAATAGCGTAATCCCCTCAGTTCTGACCACCTTCTCTCTTTTTGTTACCATATCTCCAGTCCAAATGACATTTTGAAGTTGTAGTCGTCGTCATCATGGTGTGAATCAGTGAATTAATGTTGATGTAATATATACAAATCATTTCCTATTATTCTCTCTAACTACTGCAACACCTGTTGCTAATCTGTTAATCACTCTCCTCAGTACATATACCTCTCTGGTTCCCTTTATCAACTCTCAGATTTTGTCATAAAACGCATTTTTTTCATTTGAATGTTTGCATTTCTTATTTTGTTTCCTCGCTTTTATAAATATTGTTTCTAATTAATGATATTTGGTTTTGCTTCTGTACTTTTTTCCCTTGTTTTTGCCTCTTGGTAGGCTTTTTTGCCTATCTGAAATCTTTGTGTTGTGTGACAACTAATATTGGTTACATATGAATTTTATTGGATTTTACTATGCCTCCTGTCAAAATGATTCATACTCTATGTCGTTCACAGTCACCAGACATCAGTGAAACATTTTGGATTTTACTACCACCATCTTCAAGGTGCCAAATAAGGAAACATCTTCTGGATAAAATGGTGCGATCAAGGTACTCACACTCAACACGTTTTCATATTTGTTGAATTTGTTATCCATCTGTATACTGTAATGTCTGTTAACATTTTTAATAATGTATCTGGCCACTAGTTTAACATCTCAGGAGAAGAATGGAAGTAATGGGCTAAATTAGAATTGTTAAAAACTTATTGATAAACACTTAAAACTATCTGATGTATGCTTATAGATTCAACCCATAACTACATTAGAATTACCATAAAGAATTTACCATAGGGTTATATTCAGGTTACATAATAGATTAAATATTCTGCAAGTGTTTTGCATTTGTTTGCCGCCACCTAGTGGACAAACTCTGTACAGCACACCATCTGAACATGATCACATGACACATGACCCAGCGCACACACCCAGAATAAAAGCCTAATAAAAAGGATTATTTGGGAGACTGCATACCTCATGGGATCAGAGGGGTCACAGCAGGATAAGTAGGCTGTAATAGCATCTGCCACTTCCTTGTCCGTAGTTACATCCCAAAGTCCATCTGTGCCCATGACCAAGACATCATCTGGGCCGTGTTTATGTTCATCCAGGTTATAAACCTTCACCTGTCATTGAGATAAACCAAATTAACGGATTTATATGCCTATTTATCATGCTGTCAGTACTTCTTCTAAATTGCAAAAAGAAGAAAGGCAACCATTCATGTGCATGTCAACTGCAAGCAAGATTAGTGAATGCACTGTATGCTGGCATGCAAGGGTCATAACCTCCATTTGCTGTAGTAAAGCTGCTCATTTTTTGTCACAAATCTGATGTTAAGCTAAGTCACACTGTTAGAGTGACTTACAGGAAGGGTGGCCTTTTTAGATAAGCTTAGACATATTAGAATAAGATTCTAGTATGTCTACGCGAGTGGCTCTCAATGTAACTTTGAGTGGGGGGCCTAAAACGGAAGTAAGGAAGTGGTTGCAGAGATTGGTTAAGCCGTCTTCTCTCTAATGCATCAGTATGTTTATTGCCTCGAATGACTGTACCATTATGAAGCAAGTCTAAATAGGAATTTGGGGCAAGCTTTTTTCGAAACGTAGCAAAAAACCCTGAGAGTTTAAACAATAAGGGCACTATCATGGGTAACTACTGTCAGGATAAATTCAAAGACAATAATAACAAATCGGTACATAAATACTCCAGGAGTCATAACATGGTAATATCTGGTTCTCTGTGCTAGATTGGAATATTTGACCCATTTATTTACCCATACCTGAACTTATAAAAAGCCTTTAGAATATTGCTCTTATCCATATTTGGGACTTCCAACCTTTCACTGACAGACCAGTAAGCGAAGCCCAATGCCCAACAACTATTTGAATGTATCTTAACGCTCCTAAATGGCCAAAGCAGTAACAGGCTCAGGCTGACTCCTCCCACTCACCTCAGGGACGCACGAGAGGAAGGGCTTAATGTAAATGTTGGAGTTGTAAACTTTCAGGTCATGATCACCGAGCCCACGGGTCACTCCGATTGTTGCCATGACACGAGCCTGTACACACATACACATTAGCAAGAACAAGCACGAAGACACACAATAATATAGGTTATTGCTCCGGGATGCGCTTCAGTTCTCACACAATCCATTTATGGGGGATTATTAAGCGAAGACAATGTTCTTTCAGACAATAATGAAAATACTGAGCATGTCTCTCATTTTTTAGCCAGGCAGAGACCACATTTAGCTAACAACATTAAGATTATGGAAATGCTTTAAAATGCAATTAGGTGTTGTGATTAAATTTAATACATTAAATAAAATTCACAGACTTTTTCTCTCTTCTTACCTTTTTCCCTTCTCCATATATCAGGGGAAATTTCAAATCATCTTCAACAATTGTCTTATAAGCCCTACAGGAAACACAATTAAAGCTGATCATTACCTGATCAAGTGATTGTTTGCTCAACATAAAATAAGCTCTCTTATTAAAAGCAAAATATCAAAATCAATCATTTTAGTGTTGAAAATGTGACTATGCTAGTATTACATTGTTTAAACTAGATATTTTGGGTTTTTAATTATTTATTTTAAAAAAACAGCACTTACTTTTATTCGTATTTTCTTATTTGTCATAGACTAAACAACTAACATGAATAAAGTTCATGATTTTTTTATATTCTTCCTAATACTCCGGAGTAAAATCAGTCAAACTGTTCTTAACACTTACAGGGTGCCTCAAGCAGATTAAAGAGATGAAAAAGTGATTAACTGTCCAAAATGTGATTAAAAAGGTTTACCAGCCAGTCATACTGTGGTCTCTGTAGAGCATCTTTTTACCCAGCTCACTGTGTTGGATCCTACGAGGGAACTCAATGTGAGTGAACTCATTTCCCAGGAGCTCTGGCCTCAGGAAGCCCTGGAGGGGTTCACAGAATTAGAAAGGTTGAACTGAACTAGAGAATAAAAAGCTCAACCTAAGTCACGATTCTTGTCTTTCTTCTAAAACATGAAAGGCTACAGGACACTATATGACAGAAGGCCTTGAGTGCAGTATGTTAAAATGAAAAGGATAAAACGCTCCATTTTAGCAGTAAACATCATCCACCCACTCTGTGACTCAGAATTACAAACAGATACTAAAACAGACAACCGGTTAATGCCAGTTTATTTCAGTGATGATGTACTTTACTGTCAGGAAAGGGTCATTTATCTAGGAACTGCACAAGATGCAGAATGTGTCTGCAGGATGAAAATGATAAAATGCAGTCCTGGTCAGAAGTTTGCATACACTCACCATGGGCATGAATGTCATTATAAATCTGGGGTTTAACTGTTCTTTTTCACAGGTAGAGTGATTGTACAGCATACAAAAAGGAGGGCTATTTCCAAATCAACAGATAGACACTTGAAACTTTGACATAGCTGGATGTTTCAAAAGGACAACGGGAAACATCAACATTAACAGGCTAACATTAACCTTTTGGAATGGCCTTTCCAAAATCTGAACGTCATCCCTATTGAAAATCTATGGACTATGCTTTAAACCTGGTTTTGCGCCAGCTAACCAACCAATTTAAATTAACTCTGTCAATTCTGCCTGAAAGAGCAGTTTAATATCCAGCTAGCTGATGACTACAAAAAAAATCTGACTGAGGTGCAACTTGCTGAGAGCCATTTAACTGTGAGTGTATCTGCATATTTGAACTGTAGGTATATTTTTTTTGACCATGTGTGGATTGCAGAAAATCAATTCAAAGGGTTCAATAACGGCCCAACATTACCACAGCATTCATGCCCATGATGAGTCTATGCAAACATCTGCCCACAACTGTTTATTAGCCACATAAAAAACAACAACATAGATTACCAGATACTGTAGCCGCTGTCTCTCAGACTCAGGTGTAAATTCATTTGTCATGGGAATAACTTCATTATTTCGTATGATTATGGCCCTGCAGAGAGAGGGAGAAAGACAGGAGTGAAAAGACAACTCAAGTGAGGTTACTTGACACTGTAGTGTCCTGTAGTGAACACAAGAGGGATCTTAAAGCTATGAAAACAAATCATATTTCCCTCACCTGCTATCTCCAGCATTGGCTACGTAGAGTTTCCCCATTAAATGTATGGCAGCTAAGGCACAACAGCCACCAGAAATGGCATACGACGATTTTTCCTTTTCAATTAGGTCATCCTGTAATAAAAGCGAAAAAAAAAAAAAAGTCAAGACAAAAGGCTGCAAAATCTCTGCTGCTTAAAAGCTTGCTTTCCCTCTCATCATCCTGAATAGCTCATTATTTTCTTCATGCATATTCATTTTCAAAACAAAACTGCAGCGCTAATGAAAAGAAACAAGGATGCTTTGAAGAATGCATTACCTAGGCTGAGTGTTACTTTTTATAGGTATGATCTTAATCAGACAGTGATGTTGCATCAGAGAAGAATACCATTTCAAACTTACAAACTGAAACAGAAGTATGAGCTGTCTATTTTTTTTTAATTTGGATATTTCCAGTGACCCAGAACCTTAAAATGTGTGTGTGTGTTTTAAAGCTTTCCTATTTGTGGCTGATGAGATAACGAAAGATGACTGCAGTTGTTGTGAAGTGGTTTAGCCATGACTGTTCTGGCAACTGTCAAAGCAATCCACAACAACAACAAAAGTCTATGCTATCTATCTTATTCCTTCAACATTAATTTGCCTGGCTGCCTGCAGAGAGTGCAGCTATGCACGCACCCTTTGAATCAGACTGTAGGTAGCCAGGTTGTTGTGAGACGGGGATGGAAATTATACATGGTGTATGGACTGTGTACACTGACTCCAATCTGGCAACCTGGGTACCAAAATGCAAACACCTAAAACTTATGTATTTATGTATTGATGAGTATTCACAATAAAGGTTGAGGGTCTTAAAGATTGCAGAAGTTTTATGAATACAGCTGGGCTTTGATATACCTACCAACACTCCCGTCTTAACCCTGTGTCTCTCATTTTCAAGTCATTCAAATGTTAAAAGAAATTCCATCCCATATATATTCATAAACATCAAAGTGGTGCTGTGGAAAAGCTATTAGCTAAAGCTAAAAGATATTCTAGTTTATAAAGCTTCATATTTGGACAAGATGAAAGCGCTGATGAGGACATCTGACATAATTCAGATTGGACACAACACACATACACTGCCATACCTAGAGTAATGTTAGCATGGCCAAAAACCCAAAACAAAACATGAGAACAAAGTGATTTGCTCTCTGTGCATGATCTGCATGCCAGATCATGCACTTCTGGTTATTAAAGCTAAAATCTTCGGTTATGTTGGTGTTCAAAGACACAGATGGGCAAAAATGCTTACCACAGCTTAAATATGCCAAGTGTGGTTTGCTTTTTTCCCCCATTGTCTACTCACCATCTGTTTGAAGGCAGTCTCTATGACTCCCATCACCAGGCTTTCCAAACTGACAACTTTCTCCATGTAAAAGCGCACTGAAGCGTCGCTGACTGCATCTGGGTCCTCTGGTTCTTGTGCACCCCCTTTCTTTGCCTCCGCCTGATATGGGCTGCCATTCTTGGCCAGGCAGATAGGAGGAGCACTGCTGGGGTTCTCCAGGAGGTGGCAGATCTCCCCCAAGCGGTCTCTGATTAGGTGGTGAAGAAGCTTGGAGGCCATGATGGCTGCGCCAGAACCTGCATGTCCATCAAATATCCCCCAGAAGTGGAGAGGAATTCCTGTACCATCCTAAAAGAGGAAACAGTCACAGACAGACATAGTGTATTAAATAAGAGGAGAATTCATCTGCTTCCTTGGTTAAAAAAAGCTCTTATGACATTACAACTTTGAACAGAAAGCACAGCTTATTGAGTGTTCACAGATTATGGCAATTTTTTTAAAACTATAAGCAAAATATTTCTTCAAGATCTGTTATTACATTCCCAAATCAATCTTTCTAAACAACAGCCACATCATGAATCAAGTTTTTATTCGTCGAACCACTAAAGTTTACAATAATAGTGCAATAGTACTGTATATAACTGAAGTAATATTAATTTAAAATAGTCTTATAGCTTTTGAAAAGGAATGTAGGTAAAACGTCTTCCAATCAGGTCTTTTGCTGTTTATAACACAGTGAGCAATGCGAAAGCACTGCCACCTTTGTTTTGGCAGGAATGTTAATAGACCCAGTTGGCCTGCCTGACTAACCAACATATAAACAGGCCCAAGACATCTGCCTACCCCTCTGATGCTAGACTCGAGTGGGGGAAGGGTGCAACAAGGGATGATGTAATTCATTTACACCAAATGGAGGACACGAATGTACTTTGTGTGCCTGCAGGTCTTACAGGAGTTGTGAGGCCCAAGGAGAGACAATGACTATAAGACTTTTCTTTAAAATATTCTGAAATAAATGCCCTTTTTGACCACCTGGAGTCAGTGGGAACAAGCTGTACACACGATGACTTACATTGACTTACCTTTTTAAGTCCATCGTGTAAACTTCTTACGTTTTAGTCTTATTTGAGCTCTGTCGCAGTATCAATTTGGAGATTTGTGCAGGGCAAGTAATGTGCAGTGAGCCTTTTTTTTTTTAACAGATTACGCAGTGATGTGGTTGAAAATAACGCTGATAACAGCAGCGTGAGTCAGCAAAAACAGTTACAGTTTGAGAAAAAACGCTGTAAGTTGTTAAAACGCTCAGTAGAGCTGGGGGTGAGACTATCTCATGACTTTGCACCATTTCACACAGAAAGTGTAGTCATGCGGTCCTTTGTTAAATTGAAACCATCCAACTACAGCGACTTTCAGAAAATTGAGTCAGTCAATCAAAACATCTGTTAATTCGGGTCAAATTAAAGTCACGAAATCTGAGTTGAAAGTTTTGTCTGAGGTGTTAATGTTGAATCCTGCTAAATCCTGTTGGCTATTTCTGTGCTGTAGTAATTTGCTTCTTTAAATGTATTCACATTTAAATGTATACAGAATGAAAAAAAATATCTAGATGGAAACTACACTCGGTGAAAATCTGTGAAAACAGCACTGCTGGATATGAAGTAAATACAATGCATGCTCAGATGGGGTGCAGCGGTTTATGTTCTGTAAGGGAACATTATGCTTCAGGCTACATAACAAGGCATGCAAACATCTTTCAGTGACATTCCCCTCAGACATGTTTAGGACTTTATATATACTGATGTCAGATTTGTTCACTTTTTTCCATTTGTTCATACATTTCATTCCTCATTCCCTGATTCTAGAAATCTGTCCTTCACTCACCCCGTTTTGATCTAGCAAAGTAGAGTTGCGGTGTTTGCCACTCGGCTTCTTCACAAACACTTTCTCACATGAGGCCTGGTCCTCGTTCAACATGCTCTTCCCTGCATTGATCACCCTGATTGAAAAAGACACAAGGAGGAAAGGTGAGCCCGGAGTCGGATGATTTATAGTGTTTGCGCTCATTCCTCTAACCGCATAAAAAACACAATAGAGAGAGTGCAACAGTGGGGTGAAAAGTGGGGCAGGATGCAGTCATGTCCCAGAGGGAACTTGCAGAAGGGATTAAGTGTTTTTATGATGAGCTGATGCCTGTGGAGGATAATGGCTTTAGAGTAATGCACTGATTCATACTGTAGAAGCATCATCTATCACAGGGTGTGCTTCAGCAGTGTCAGCTGAAACTACCGATGCACAACAGCATTAACATCATTTTTTAAAATACCAATACAAATATGTTTTTTTGCATGATATACAGTTTTGTTTTCAGAGAACCATCTATTCACATTTCCCATTCAATCTGAAAATGAGCTGGCAGATTTCTAAAATTTGCATGCATTGTAATATAATCCATCACTTTACACACATTGCACATTATAGCAATGTACCGTTACACAGTACAGACTTTTAAATAATTCTTAATCCTCTGTCGATTGATTTTTTTGGGCCAGTGGAAGACACGTGCAACACGACACTGACACAGTATCATCTTACTGTCACAAAACAGGAACTATGTAAACAAAGGCTCACCTAGATAAAGCAGACACAACTAATGTGTACATTTGGAGTTGTCTTTCTGGCCTTGCAAATACTCTCTTCATATCTTTATTTCCTAGAAATCCTGAGGGAAATATCCAACACTTTAGCAATTAATTACTCCTCTAGCACATAGTTAACTCTGTCATTTGAATTTTCAGCAATGAGAACCAACCAAAAGAGTAATGCCCTAAAATGAAACCGTGAGCTGAATGTTCCACAAAACGGGAAGTTGGCAGATGAGGTAAGGCAGTCGTAAATGGTTAAGATTGCGTCTTTCTGGTCTTGTAGTGTAAGCTTAAAGTGCTTCACACTACAAGCCCCATTCACTCTTTGACACACGTCTTACAGCACTTTAATAACACTTAAGCAGTGATGATTCTTCATGGCCTGTGTTGGTGCTAAGCAACTTACCCAAGAATACTTAAGTCAGCTGACTTTAATAGTCACAGATAAAACCACTGATCTCTGCTGAATGGACAACCAATCTAGTGGACAACTCTGTGACATTATTTGTTGAAATTATGTCTAGTTCTATTTCAAACTACAAAAATAATGACTAGATATTTTATAACATAAATAATAGATCTTAAAAATGTAGCTAAAGGCTTCCTAGAAAAAAAACTACAGCCAAACTAAACTCATACTCAACTGTGAATGATTTGTAGCAACGACACGCAAAGCTCCACTGGCAAGGTCCATTAAACTGTAACGTGAACCTAGCTGGGAAAGACTGAAGTCTATCTAGACCTCATGCTGGCACATTATGTAACGTTTTTACTTTTAATTATAGATAAATGCCACATTAGCCGGATAATGTGTCATTAATACCCACTGCACAATTCCAGTAATTCAAGTATTGTCATTAAAATTCCCTCAGAAACTTCTGCATAGAAGGAATGAGCAATTTATCAGATAATGCCGGGATCATGAGAGGCAAAAGTAAAGTAAACAAAGACAGTAAATAAAAAAAAGAGAGGCTGACAGTGACGAGGAAAGAGGACAAACTAAATAGTCAAACAACAAAACGGGGAGAGAGATTAGTAAAAATTACATCAGAGTAAGACTTCTGACCTTTCACATTCCATATAATTCAGCTGATTACAATCTTTTCAGAAGATGGATGCTGTATAGTCTGGAGCTTTGATTTCAGACAGTTACAAAAATGAGGCTCAAAATGTAACGGCTGCCCAAATCTGGATTATAAAAAGCCCCTTCACGTTCTAATCAGTTGAAAGCAGCGGTCAGACACCAGCGTCCTGCACTGCGTTCCCTGCATTAGGACTAATGACAGAGAAGAATTTAAAATCACTCGATTGTAGTCTAAACTTTCTGCCAAAGCCAAGACAATGTTCAAAGATCACATATATCAGATGGGAAAATTGCACTGATGACTCAACTTTACACAAACATTTCCAGATATTTCAAAGGACTGGACAAAGAAAGTCCAGGGAAGTAGCCAACTGCTATGCTGGTGGCACAACAGGTAGTATGCCTGACTCCGAAGGTTGCTTGTTCAAATCATGCCCGAGTCAAGCTCTCTGCAGGTACTATTTGTAAAATCCATGGAATCCTCACGTTGGTGGGTTCCTGCCAAGTCTCAGCTACTTGAATTAATTGACACCCTTTGGTGCATGTCATCCTTTTCTCTCTCTGTGGCTATCTCCAAGGGTTGAAAATAAGGTCTCTGTGTGAAAGAAAAAATCTTATCATTTCAAAACTTAATGGATGCATTGTGTATGTTTTTAGAAAAAAAAGGCTAAATGTAAACATAAGCTTTGTACTTGAGAAAATTCCACAGTACACCTTAAAGTGTTGGTTCCATAAGATTTTGGAGGCCTGCAGCATGCTTGGCTGAAACGTGTCAGTGTTTACTTTTCCCATGTGATAAACTCCTACACCCACAATAAAGAATCAGCAATAATTCTGTTTTAAAAGCAGTCACATGAGCCCCATAAGCTATTATTGAACATGCTGGTTGCTGGCGTGGGAGGTTGCCATTCTAAAACACGGCCTTGCTGTAATGTGACTTAACTCTTTCACTTATTTGTCTTTCGGTCATATGCTTTCACAACCTGTGACTGAAAACCATGGCTGTCGTGTTTGGTAAAACAGTGCTTCTCTGTTTCAACCGTCTTATTCTATTATGCAAGGAAAGTTCAAGAAGAGGAAGCTATGAGTTCCAGTGAATTCTCTATTTCGGGTTACTTGACAAAAATGTCTCTGTGTAAACATCATCTTTGAAACAAATTGCAAATTCTCCAAGTAAAACATTAAACTCTATGCAAAGTACTGTGAATTCACTTCATAGTCTCTTGCTGAGGACAGGCAGCTTTAGAGATACAGAAACAGTTTTGTGGTTCAGTCAGCGGGAGATCAGTGATGCATATAATCTAGTGAATGGAAACACTTCTGAAACAAGCCTTTGATCCTTTAAAAGGACGTTTGCACGGTTCTCTGTCGTTCAAGATTCTTTTTGCATAGCTGGTGTCAATTCAGCTTCAAGTAAAACTGGAAACTGTACGTCCGTTTTGTCATCCGGCCGGTTTTGGGTGTGCTATGTGCTCATGACAGATCCTCAGTGAGTTGTCTGACAGCACTTTTACAAATTAAATGTGAAAAAGATATACTCTCTGGTTGCTGCTGATTGAAGCTACCTCAAGTGGAAGTTGGCAGGCTGACAAACACTGCAGGCCTTGTTACATAAAATCTTCCGCAGTGTCAAAGTAAAGTCTTCATGAGGAACTTTAAAAAAAAAATCAGACTAGTTATATTCTGATTCCTATTCAGGGAGGGGAAGCTTCCCATCACGTTTGGAAGGCCCACAGTGCTAAGAAGAAATGAAAGCTGACAGTCAAAGACTGACAAAAACAATTCCCCTGTAGAAAAACAACTTTATGTGAGCTGTATACTACTAAAGATATTATATTTAAAACATACGGCAACTTATGAACTCTGCCCCACCATTAGTTCAGGATCTGTGCTCAAAATAGAGTCACTAAAAGAATGTGAGCCAAAAAGTACAATCGCTTGAACAATAGGTTTAGAAATACACAACAACATGGGTGTAACTCTATTCATCTGAGGTTTATTTACTCCACTAAGGTAGATTTTTTGTTTGTCTATGAAAGATCTGACAACAGCCCAAAACACGAATATGCTCCGTTTCTAATGAAATGAAATGGAAAAAAGGAAGAAGTTAGAAACAGCTTTATATTTCAGCTTGTAACAGTTTTATGTACAATGGGCCACACTTTACGCACACTGACAGTAAACTGAACATCATTCATGTATTCTATCTTGTATTATATACAACTAAGGAGCATAAAAGACCTTTAATCATTCATCCTTCTTTATTGTTTTGCTCTTCTAACATCTGCTTTTCATGAATTATTAATCATACTACAAGGAATAAATATGTCACATACAATGTTTTTTCAAATGTGAGTCCTTGCTTCCTCAAACTCTCTTACATGATACCAGTGGCAGGACCTGGAAGAGCGCCTCCATATTAAACTAAACAGTATTAAATACCCATTTGATTAAAGCATTTTGAGTGTCTTACTGTAAGTGCACTCACTTATTTATGCTGACACAGTGTTGTACACCAACACCATAGCAGCAATTAGACTCATTATCTCAAGCATCCTACACTGTGCACAGATTTTAGGTTCAGAATTCCTAACCTGTTTTACCACATGAGTCCAATTTGCGAGAAAGCAGTATTCCACCTCTTCTGGGTGCAACGCTATAACAGGAACAAACCATGGGAAAACCTAACAATGACCATGAATCCTTATTATCACCAGCATGCCCAAGACACACTAATTAGTTGTTATCAAAACGGAGAAGATGCAACACAGCGTCCATCTGTATTATTCAGGCTGCCATTGTTCCTACTCTGTACAGGGGAGTAAAGATCACTGGACAAAATGGACCGAGGCCTAAACAAACGATCATTCGAAAGGCTCTTATCATTGCCGTGTGGGTGAATAAACAACTGCTTAATGAATGGAAGTGATCTCAAATAAAAATAGCCATACAGTTGGATAAATTTAGAACCTGACAGCAGTTGTAATTTGGCATCAGTGTATCATGGTTGAGCGTGGACAAGGTTTGTAGCTCTGTTGTTAATTGCTTCCATTTTAGAGTTGTTTGCTTTGGACTGACGTTGAGTTTTCTGTGGTCTCAGTGTGCTGATGTGACACGGATGGTTCAGATTGTTTGGGGTTTTAACCTCCGTATGAAATGAGCACTGACAGCTGATGTGTGATCAGATCAGCCGATTACGTTGTGTTGTAAGCAGCACCGCTAATGCTGTGATTAAGTGACTCATGTTAAAGTAATCTGCTGAAGAATTCAGATGAATTACAGAGATGATGCAACTTTCCACAGAACATAATCAATACGTGCGTTAAGTCCTCATATCTGACCGTACTTATTCATTCTTCTGAAACATTTGGTGTTGAAATTTCACATCTGAGACTTTCCACATGAGTCAGTTATATATTTTTTTTTTATTTTCACAATGGGTCAAGGAGGACAGGCATGGATAATATAGCCCACATAGTGTTAGACTGTATTTATTCAGCCCTTCACAACCACCCACTTCTGGAGGAGGGGAGCATCTGAAAGTGTTTTTCCTCAGCAAGAATCATCTGAAGAACACATTTTGTTTAGTGGTATAAATAAAATGAGGCTGGAAATTTTCTATATGTGAGAGGACTGCAGGTGTGTAAAGAATACGAAAGCATCATAGTAAAGACAAGGACAGGGGTTGTGCAGTCGGACTGACAAATGCGAAGAGCCTCTGCCTCATTTAGCCACAAAGATAAGTAAACCCACATGGCATTTTGCTACCTAGTTATCTGTTAATCGGAACACTGCAAATGCAAACCCCACTGGTTCTGTTAGGAACGAGTAGATACACATTTCCTGCTTTCACTTCTGTATGGCCCCAGTAAATCAAAACTGAGGTGGAGCCTGTATTCAAACATGACAGTCTCTTAGGATACGAAAGCCTTATATCTAATTACAGCACTGACACCCTGGTCCAAATTTACATTGTTTATCAGCAGCTCACGGGAGGAACATTGAATGGAAACCGTTCAATAGCAAAAGGCCACATTGGCTGCTGCAGTGCACTCGAAACTGCAGCAGCTATAAAAATAAATAAATAAAAATCACTTATCAGGCCTGGCACTCATCGGGACCCTTGCAAAATTTTTACTGATACAATTCAATGATTTTCGGATCAATTAATATGTCACTGAAATCACTGATACACTCACTCTGCGTATCCTGTTTGCCAGGGAAGCCTGCTGCCTCTCTTTAACGTGAGCACCGGCCGCGATGCGTGCTCGGTGGAGTACTGCAGGAGCTCCGGGGTGAGGTCCAAGAAATCCGGCCGGCCGTAGGGAAAACGAGGCGGCAGGCTGTCCGTACCGCAGGTCTGTCCACCAGAGTGATGGTTATGGTGGTGGTGTCCGTGCGGCATCATCCCTCCGACCAGGTTGGACATGGCGTTTTTAACTTTGCTGATCATCATCGGCACCGACAGTGGGGTAAAAGATCCGGACGGAAAATTAGACGCGATGCGATATTATGTTGTTAGAGACGGGAGAAAACAACAGCAATACATAGCGAGGGACGAGAATCATTTCAGGAAGCGATTTTTTTCCCTCCTTGGCCCCATGTGACAGTTTTCAGAAAGGCAGACGCGATGTTTTCCTCATTGAAACAGAATAAAGCCCTCACTGGCTGCGCACAAGCTGTAATCCAGCAGGAGACTATCTCATCTCAGAAGGCAGGGCTTCACAGGGATGTGCAGCCAGCCGTGAAAATGTCTTACACATACCCCCTCCTCAAAAAACACCCCCCCCCCCCCCCAAAACCTTTAACAGAAATCACATGAAAGTAACATAAATGTCAGTCAATGACAAATGAGGAGATAGTAATATGATATATATGACGTCTCACGAAGCCCTGAACTATTGCAAAGGACTAAATCCGAACACGTTCAAGCCTTTTCTGATTAAATGAAAAATCTGGATATCAGTTTTTTTTAAAGGCAAGCTTTCATAAATTATGGCATTAAAGGTTACTATGATTTGTAATAACCGATTTTATAGTCTTAATATATTTATTAAAACAACATTTGAGTTGCCAGATTATGAAAAATGGCTTTGCTGATTTAGCTTCTTAATAAAGGGCAATGAGTTTTTTTTACTTTCTAATAAATCATCAGGTTTGCAGGTGTAAAAGCTTAAGGCTCAGGTGCAGTTACATTATATACAGGCATAACTGAACCTTCACCCAGGGCGATTCTAGCTCTTTCAACACCTCAGACAATAAGAAGATTAGCCCCCCCCCCTCTCACAACAGTGTCTGTAAATAAGCGCATTTACAGACACTCAAAACCTTTTAGGTAATTCTATGTATTTGGCTGTAGCCTCAAACAAAAAAGTTGAGAAGATGTTAAGTATATATTAATTTGAGCATTTAAGTATTTTGAGATAAAGTTGAATTTATTCAACAGATACACATTATTCCAGTAACAGATTAAACAATTTATATAAATGAGACAAACTCTAACAGCTCTACATAGAATATCTCTACATTTTATTCTAAATAAAAGAGTACTAGAGTTCACTGACAAACACTCCATGTGTAAAAATATACCTCTTTCCAAAACACTGCACTACATTTCATGTATAAGCACAAGCCAATGTACTTCTAGCCCTAAGCCCAGATAAACAGGGAGGATTGCATCAGGAAGGGCATATTGCATAAAAATCAAAAATCATGCTTTGCAAAATCAGCATGCAGATTATCAACAGTGTTATTTCCATACTGAATCAATCAGGATCTGAGTTAACAACAGTTCTGTGCGGTGCTGTTGGCCAACAGTGCTGGTGAAAACTGTGCTTCTGTTGACCAAAGATAAAAAATGAGGAGAGGGGGAAGGTCTGTTTGGAGGCAATGAGAGGAAAGGTAAGGCAGAAGTGACAAGGTGAGATTAATGACTTTAAATGTAGGGACTATGATTAGTAAAAGGAGAAAGCTGGCTGATATGATGGAAGGACGGAAGGTAGATATACTGTCTCTGCAGGAGACCAGATGGAAAGGAAATAAGACCAGGGCCGTGGAGGTGGCTTCAGTGGTTCTACATTGATGTAGACAAGAAGAGAAATGAATTAAGGGTGATCTTTAAGGAAACGTATGTGAAGAGTGTTGTGGACAGGAAGAGAGTGTCAGAAAGTTTGAAACTGGAAATCGAAGGGACACTCAGTGTTGTTGGTGCGTATGCCTCACAGGTTCGGTGACAGTTAGAAGAGAAATAGAATTTATGTCGAGGAGAGAGTGGTGATTGGAGTAGATGAAGGGAACAGAGGTGATGAGGAGATGATGATGATGATGATGATGTTAAGGAGAGAAATGCAGAAGGATGACATGGCTGTCGAGGTATGTTTAGAAGAGAGAGCAGTGAACCTCTTAACCAGATTGTTTAACACAATCTTAGAGAGTAATAGGATTGCTGTGGAATAGATGGGAAGTGTGCTGATACTGATTTTCAAGATCAAAGGTGATGTGTAGAGCTGTAGTAACTACAGAGGGATACAACTGATCAGCCACACCATGAAAATATGGGAAATCAGCGCGCAGCAGTATGGTTTGATGCGGAGAAACAGCACTACAGTTGCGATGTTGAGAGTGTTGATGGGGTGTAGAAAAGGTCTTTCACTGTGACTTTGTGGATCTAGAAAAAGCATATGATGAGAGGAACTGGGGTACTATATGAGCAAGTCAGGAATGGCAGTAAAATATGTGAGGGTGGTTCAGGACATAAATGAGGACAGTGAGACAGTGGTGAGGTGTGTGGTGCTGTACGAGTGACACATGAGTTTAAGATGTGAGCGGGATTACATCAAGAATCGGCTTTGAGCCCTTTCTTGTTTGCGATGGACAGGTTGACAGATGAGGTCAGGAGGGTGTCTCCACGGACTTTGATATTTGCAGATGACACTGTGATTTTTAATGAGAGTAAAGTGGAAGAGAAACTAGGTGTTGTTTTGAGAGAAGAGGAAAGACTGCAGAAGCAAGATAGAATATATGAATGTCAATGAGAGGTAGGCAGATGGAACAGTGAAGATGCAAGAAGTAGAGATACTGAAGGTGGACAAGTTCAAATACCTATGAGCATCAGGGGTGATTTGTCACGGCAGCAATGGTGAGAAGGAAAGTTTACAAAAACTAGTTTTTGCATAGTTTGGAGACAGCGGCAGTAAGAAAAAGACAGGAGGCTGAGCTGGAGGTGGAAGAGATGAAGATGTTAAGATTTACATTGGGAGTGAGCACTACGGAAAAGACAGAAATGAGTACATCAGAGGGACAGGACAGTTCAGGTTGTGCGGTTTGGAGACAAAGTTAGAGTGGCAAGAATGGTAAATGGTAAATGGCCTGTATTTATATAGCGCTTTTACTAGTCCCTAAGGACCCCAAAGCGCTTTACATATCCAGTCATCCACCCATTCACACACACATTCACACACTGGTGATGGCAAGCTACATTGTAGCCACAGCCACCCTGGGGCGCACTGACAGAGGCGAGGCTGCCGGACACTGGCGCCACCGGGCCCTCTGACCACCACCAGTAGGCAACAGGTGAAGTGTCTTGCCCAAGGACACAACGACCGAGACTGTCCAAGCCGAGGCTCGAACCGGCAACCTTCCGATTACAAGACGAACGCCCAACTCTTGAGCCACGATCGCCCCATCACACCATCAGAATGAGATGGTGTGCGCATGTGCAGAGGAGGGACAGTGGACATATTAGACTAAGGATGTTGAATATTGAGCTGACTACTAAGGAGATTCATGGATGTAATGAAGAAGGACACAGAGTGTTGGTGGGACAAAAGAGGATGCTAGGGGCAAGGGGACAGACAGATGATCTGCTGTGGCAACCCAAAAAAGAGCAGCTGGAAGAAGAAGAAGATGATGAAGAAGAAAGCATTGCGTTTAGCATTCATGTTTCAGAGCTACACAGTAGTCTAAGGAACAAAACATGTGATCAGATTAAAAAATTCATTACAAAAAATAAGTGCGCAGAAAAAATACAAAAGTGGTAAAAATGAATTTATCACACAGAAAAAATGTGTTTGTCATTGTTGTCTAGCTTTATTTAATATGCAGACTTTCTGTTCAGGTGGATCAGTGTCATGCTCCTGCTTTCTTTGTACTCACCTGTTTTCACACATGCACTGCAGCCCACAACAGGATCATTAAATGTGTTGAAACAAATATCCGACACATTGATCAACAGTCTATGCAAGATCCTGTTGCACAAATTTGCTCCACTGCGCACAGTGCAAGTGGCAGTATGATGAATTCCCCTTTTCTCTTTGGTTACCACAGAAGACACAGAGAATAGCTAAAGTGGATGAATGCAGAACTATTGCTGTGTTAAAATAGAAAACACTTCATTAGAGGAGTAGAGAACACTCTTAAGGACATTGGTCTACAATTTAGAAATGCCTTCATAAAAACAGTGTTTACAGAAAGGTGCAAAGTATTGGTTTCACTCAAGCACTCAAAGGCCAGATTAAACTTTGCTTGAAAACATCTAAAAGATTTTGAAGAAAAATAAATATTTGAAATGATGAACTGAAGTTGAACTTGCCAGAATGATAGGACAAGGAAAGCATGGTGAGCCGCTGGAGGTGGGAAGAAGTAGAAATCATTAGTTACTGCACTTAAGCTGCATTTTCAGGTATGTGTACTTTACTTGAGTACTTATTTTTTAAAGTGAAAGGCTGAAAGGAGCGCAGATGTCCTTAACCTAGCTAGCGCTACAGAAGAGGAGGAAGCATGAGTGAAGTGACGTTTTTTTAATTGGCAGGAAATTTCAAATTCAACGTTTCTATCAGCTCGACAAACATCAGCAAACACACAAACTCTTTGTGTGCAGTTTATCATATAGTGTATTGCTAGCTAAAGGTCCAGCTGCTGTATTTCACAGGGAGACAAAAGAAAGAGAGCTAACCTCACTCAGAGATGGAGAAAGATACAGACAGGAGAGGGAGAACAGAGGTTAGATTTAAAGGTAAGGACTGCTCAGTGGAGCTTGATAAATTGCAGATTTAAAGATTACATGTAATGTCATCATTTTAATCCTGCATTGGATTTGTATATAAAAATGTATTTTCATATTGTGTGTCATATTGAAATATTTCATGAAAATACTGGTAGTTTTGTGCAGGATAAATAGATTAGGTTGCAGTACTGTGGTGAATTCACAGTAAAGCTTTGTGCATGACTCTGTGGTGCTCATGGTCAAAGTTCAAGCGAACCAGAGATTAATTTGCATTTAAGGTGATGATGCTTAGACTCATTCACTGAATACCATTTTATACCAACTGTGTATGGTCTAGACTTGTAGTCAAGGCCGCCTAATCCGAGACCAAGACAAGACCAAGACCAGAGGGTATCGAGACCAAGACAAGATCGAGACCAAGTCGAGACGAGACCAAGACCGAGACCAAGTTGAGGTGAGACCAAGACCGAGACCAAGACCGGGACAAAAAAGACTAACTTTTGTGTGCTTTTGAGGGCTGACATGATGGTACTGACTGGCCCCAAAGTCATCTGACAAAACAGCGATCACCTCCAACAACTGTCTAAAGAATGGGAAATATGTAACTGGTTTCAGTTATATTTTATATATATAAAATTGTAACATCAAACTGAAGATTATAATCCACAATGTGGAGGGATTTGAGCATGGCTGAGCCACTGTGTGTCGCTGTGTGACAGCTGAGCAGCGAAAGGAAATTAATTGAGGAGCCAGCTCTCGCTCAATGGGAGTCGACTATTCTGATTCACTACAAAGCACTCTCTAAGCACGGCTCTTAGAGCTAAAGCTTTTGCGCATGATACATTATCGAGCGTTACGCTGTGTGTCATGGATACTGTTGACTCCAAATCTCCCGAACACTATGTTGATCTGAGACAGCAAGACCGAGACAGCGAGACCAAGACAAGACCAAGACCAAAGTACGTCGAGACCAAGACGAGACCAAGACCACGTAAAAGTGGTCTTGAGACCGGTCTCGAGACCAAGACGGGTCTCGAGACATCCAACTCTAGTATGGTCTAGTATAATGACAGTACAAACAGCATAGTCTCAGTGTAGGGGATGGACATCAGCTATGATAGCTTGTGAAACTTTATACATCTTGTTAAATTCAGTTGTGTAAATCTACAGCAGGTCAGCTGATAACAGCCTGTACATTAAGAAAATCTACTGAAGCTTTGTTAGTAGAATTGTCCTTTGAAGAGCTTTTTACTTTCTTACTTTGAGTACATTTCACAGCCTGTACTTTTTCACTGTACTTGAGTAAAGAATTTTCTTCAGTACTTCAGCTTTTACTGGAGTACTTTTTAACACAGGTATCTGTATTTCTACTTAAGTACAGAAAGTCTGTACTTTTGCAGCCTCTGGTGGCCGCCTAGTCTAAAATAAATAAGAGAAGAAGAAGGCTGTAGCATCTCCCTAAATGTTGGTGAGATGAACTAATGGAAACAAAATCAAAAACAGGACTGACGGAAACTCTCAACTCAACCCATAATTAATAAACAGAACTACAAAAGCAGCAGAAGGATAAAGCCGGTGCTGATGGAGCTAAGGGAGGAAAAGTGCAGGTCCAAGACTGACATGCACATGTGTTGAGCCTTCTGCAATCAGTCAGCTCTAAGAATAAATCAGAAAGGAGAGCACGTTTGTGAGAATGACAAGAAGACAATAACAGGTTTGTGTATGCTCCCACACACGCATGTAACACAACCCAAGAGTTTCTCAGGGCAGAGAAATGGGATGTTCTTCAGTGACCATTAAAGTCATGAGCAGCAACGGAAGGTAGCTTCAGTAGACCTATCAGGATGCAACGCTTGTTGATGTCCATGGATTCAGCATGTAAGTCACTGACTGTAAAGGCTTAACAACCGTTATATTAGAAGTGTGCCACAAGGCTATGTATAAAAATGGTTGTAATTCAGAAACAGTTAAAGCAATATTTTTCTAATACCCCTTAAATTAAAGCACTTGAATCACATATTGATTGTCTGATTTAAAGCCACTATGCTTGTATACAGAGGCAAAATTGTTAAATAAATGTTTCAATGTCTGAAAACAAAGGGACATATCTGTGAATATGAAGAAAACTGATGTTTTGATTTAAAATGTAGGACTTATGACTTACAATTTTTTTTTTGCTGTTTTTTCAATTAAATTCACTTTAGTTCAATTCATTTTTCAAATTAGTTTTATTCACTTATACTGTATGTTGTGGTTCACCCAGACACAGCTATAACATTTGGACAAACACCCAGTTCTACAGATGCACATATACATAAAGCAAATGCATGCCAAACAGAATTCGACAGAGCCACTGATAATTAATATTGAAAAGCAAGCACTCAGATTGGTATAATCACCTTAAAACTACTCCCACCCCCCAGACACCCTCCATTAAAAGCCCTCCATAAAAGCCCATAAAAGAGACTCTTATATGAACAGGCCCTGTGCCTGATTTTCCATTCTGTAGTACACTGTGACCTGTAGCGCTGCTTTCCAAATCAATGTAAACTAAATTATAATGCCATGAAAAAAGCTAAGTGGCTGTCAGTCAGAGCTATGCATAGGAGCAGAAACCACAAATTTGCAAAACTTAAATAAATGAAAAATTAATTTTTAAAAAAGAACAAAAATTAAGGTCACCCAAAAGAAAATATAACTGCACAAAGGGCAAGGCTGAGACAGCAATATAATGAAATAAATTGAACTAAGCAGTTCCTGCTGAGAGCTAAGAGACCTCTCGATATTAAAATAAAAGAGAGAGAGAGAGAAAAAGGAGGTATTGCTGTCGACCACGTGGAAACACTGGGAGATATGCAGGATTATGTACATATATAGTGAATACTGTATAAAATCAACATATATTCTTAACATAACTTATTTTGTAGTATATTAGTAATTACATTGTCATTATTGTACATTACTTACAGTATATATATGCTTTGGTATCATTGTTTATTTAAACTTTGAAACCAATTAAGTCTTTTTAGTTGAACAGGTATAAAATCAAACACATGAATTCTTCATTATTCATCATTCTTTGGTATCAGCAACAGTTTTTAAGTCCTTTAAAAACTATTGCTTAAAACTAAACAGCTTCAAACAGTTAAAGCTGTTTAACTTTGACTGTCAAGCCTATTTAGAATAAACTAGAATAAATAAAATTTTATTTTTAATATTTTAATATTTAATTACAAATGATAGCAAGAAAGATGCTCTCTGATGCTCTGCTTTTTTAATAGTTACATGTTAAAATTTTCTTGCAAAGGACTGGACTCTACTGATTCGAGGAGGGTGATTACATTAGAAAAGCTAAAAAAAAAATGTAAAGGATGGCAAACACCGGAGTTTGACAATCGAAATGTTGTTCTAAATCAGGGGTCACCAACACGGTGCCCGCGGGCACCAGGTCGCCCGCAAGGACCAGTTTCCGGTAGTCCACTATCATTTCTCTAGTTTTGCTGATGTTGAGAGTCAGGTTATTTTCCAGGCACCACTCGTACAGCGCCATCACCTCCTCTCTATAGGCCGTCTCATCGTTGTCTGTGATGAGGCCTATGATGGTTGTGTCATCCGCAAACTTGATGATGATGTTGGACTCTTGTTTAGCAACACAGTCGTGTGTGAACAGGGAATATAGGAGGGGGCTAAGCACACAACCCTGTGGCGTACCTGTGTTTAGGATGAGTAATGAGGAGGTGTGCTTACCAACTCTCACCACCTGGGGCCTGTTTGTGAGGAAGTTTAGAATCCATCTGATTTTTTGGGAATGGGAATGATGGTGGATGCTTTGAGGGACGTGGGGACCACTGACGGCCTCAGGGAGAGGTTGAAGATGTTGGTGAACATCTCTGCCAGCTCGTCTGCACACACTCTGAGTAGCCGGCCTGGGATGCCGTCTGGTCCTGGAGCTTTGTGAGGATTTACCCTTTTAAAGGTCCATCTCACAGCTTCTGTTTTCAGAGTTAGAGTCGCAGCCTCACTGTTCTCCTGAGGGTAGAGGATCTGCTCTCTGTTGTCTGCGTCAAAACGAGCATAGAAGTTGTTAAGCTCGTCTGCAAGAGATGCAGTGGGCTGAACACTGACTGTGTTGACTTTGACATTATGGGCTCTGCATGAACAGAGATCTTTAATATCCATAAATTCCCAGCAGGTCCCTAAGATCATGTTATCAGGGCTTGCTGGTTGTCCATCATACGAGGCTGAAAAAAAAAAGTGACAGAGCTTTTCAAACTGTTGCCCCCAGAGTCTCGAACTCTCCCCCTTTGAGCTTGGGATCTAGGGACTCACTGATCTAGCTAAAAATGTATCTGTTAAAACTTGCTTGTGGTTAATTTTTTATGTTTTAATTTCTCTCTGAAGTACTCTGTGATTTTATCTTGAAAAGTGCTATACAAATAAAATTTTAATTACTTTGTACTTACTTATTTTGCTATGTATAACAGTAGTTTTTCTGAAAATTCTAAAAAATTTCTTTATTAACAAAGTAAACTAAAAATAGTCTTTATTCTATTTTATAGTTTTAAAATTGGATAACAACTGAGAACAAAGCTAGCCAAAAAGCAGTAAATATGTCAATATGTGAAATATAAGAATATAACACCAGCACTGCAAATGTAACAAACATATGTTGACATCAAATGGTGTGCTATTTGAAATCTAAATGAAACAATGACACATCTATTTCGTTTAAATTTTGTATTTATTTTTTCCCCTAATTGTACAAATTAGTCTGTTTTTAGCCTTAGTGTCCCAGAAATCATATTTATAAACAACTAAACACAAGTGGTGAATGTTTTAAAAGGATCTTTCGTCACTTGATGACGAAAGATCCATTTACATATTTGCTGAGTCCTAAAATTGATGCCACTGAACTTATCAGCACTTGTTTTAACAAAGCCCCCACATCCCCTATGAGCAAGCACTTGGCGACAGTGGGGAGGAAAAACTCCTTTTTAAAAGGAAGAAACCTCCGACAGAACCAGGCTCAGAAAGGGGTGGCCATCTGTCGCGACCGAGTGGGGTTCAAATGTTCACTGAAAATTTAGTTTTATATAAATATGATGTCGAGACCAAATTACTAAAAGGTTCATAGCTATGAAAAACTCATCTGCAAAGGATTTCCCTGAAAGAGAGAGAAAGAGTGGTTAACAAGAACTTGAGGACATTACCTGCATATAAAAATATAAATAATTATAAATTTGCTGTGTTCTTTTTAACAATGTCAGAAGGAGAGAGGCGCTGAGGCACCGTCTTCCGCCCCCCGGCGCACCTGCTGTGCCTCTTCCTTCTGACAGGAACTTGCCTACACAGCAAGTATGAATGATGCCTGAGTGGACAAACACAACTCAAAGTTCCTGGCTCTCTTGGCTCCTCTGCAGAGGGTTTCCCTAAGAAGGTGGACCTAGCAGGGTCACCGGGGGACGGGGAGCTGTGCCTCATGGCCCTCACTTCGTCGGAGAAACCCTCACGCAGATTTCAGAAACTTGTGTGTTGTCCTTGTGAGCCTCCACCATTTACTGATGGGTGCAGTCTGGACTGTCTAGAGACAGACCAGACCAGCTGCACAACACAGACACTTCAAACTGCACCTGAGGACAAAAACTACAAGAAGAAAAGAAAAAGTAGCTTAGAACGATGCAGCGTTACAGGAGACGGCAGCACTGCAGAGCTGAGGACCGGCGCCTGTTTGAAAGAGACAAGACACACAAACAGAGAGAGAGGAAAAAGTGGTTATTAAGAACTTGAGGACATTACCTGCATATAAAAACATAAATAATTATAAATTTGCTGTGTTCTTTTTAACAATGTCAGAAGGAGAGAGGCACTGAGGCACCGTCTTCCGCCCCCCGGCGCACCTGCTGTGCCTCTTCCTTCTGACAGGAACTTGCCTACACAGCAAGTATGAATGATGCCTGAGTGGACAAACACAACTCAAAGTTCCTGGCTCTCTTGGCTCCTCTGCAGAGGGTTTCCCTAAGAAGGTGGACCTAGCAGGGTCACCGGGGGACGGGGAGCTGTGCCTCACGGCCCTCACTTCGTCGGAGAAACCCTCACGCAGATTTCAGAAACTTGTGTGTTGTCCTTGTGAGCCTCCACCATTTACTGATGGGTGCAGTCTGGACTGTCTAGAGACAGACCAGACCAGCTGCACAACACAGACACTTCAAACCGCACCTGAGGACAAAAACTACAAGAAGAAAAGAAAAAGAAGCTTAGAATGATGCAGCGTTACAGGAGACGGCAGCACTGCAGAGCTGAGGACCGGCGCCTGTTTGAAAGAGACAAGACACACAAACAGAGAGAGAGGAAAAAGTGGTTATTAAGAACTTGAGGACATTACCTGCATATAAAAACATAAATAATTATAAATTTGCTGTTCTTTTTAACAATGTCAGAAGGAGAGAGGCACTGAGGCACCGTCTTCCGCCCCCCGGCGCACCTGCTGTGCCTCTTCCTTCTGACAGGAACTTGCCTACACAGCAAGTATGAATGATGCCTGAGTGGACAAACACAACTCAAAGTTCCTGGCTCTCTTGGCTCCTCTGCAGAGGGTTTCCCTAAGAAGGTGGACCTAGCAGGGTCACCGGGGGACGGGGAGCTGTGCCTCACGGCCCTCACTTCGTCGGAGAAACCCTCACGCAGATTTCAGAAACTTGTGTGTTGTCCTTGTGAGCCTCCACCATTTACTGATGGGTGCAGTCTGGACTGTCTAGAGACAGACCAGACCAGCTGCACAACACAGACACTTCAAACCGCACCTGAGGACAAAAACTACAAGAAGAAAAGAAAAAGTAGCTTAGAACGATGCAGCGTTACAGGAGACGGCAGCACTGCAGAGCTGAGGACCGGCGCCTGTTTGAAAGAGACAAGACACACAAACAGAGAGAGAGGAAAAAGTGGTTATTAAGAACTTGAGGACATTACCTGCATATAAAAATATAAATAATTATAAATTTGCTGTGTTCTTTTTAACAATGTCAGAAGGAGAGAGGCACTGAGGCACCGTCTTCCTCCCCCCGGCGCACCTGCTGTGCCTCTTCCTTCTGACAGGAACTTGCCTACACAGCAAGTATGACTGATGCCTGAGTGGACAAACACAACTCAAAGTTCTTGGCTCTCTTGGCTCCTCTGCAGAGGGTTTCCCTAAGAAGGTGGACCTAGCAGGGTCACCGGGGGACGGGGAGCTGTGCCTCACGGCCCTCACTTCGTCGGAGAAACCCTCACGCAGATTTCAGAAACTTGTGTGTTGTCCTTGTGAGCCTCCACCATTTACTGATGGGTGCAGTCTGGACTGTCTAGAGACAGACCAGACCAGCTGCACAACACAGACACTTCAAACCGCACCTGAGGACAAAAACTACAAGAAGAAAAGAAAAAGAAAGAAAAAGAAGCTTAGAACGATGCAGCGTTACAGGAGACGGCAGCACTGCAGAGCTGAGGACCGGCGCCTGTTTGAAAGAGACAAGACACACAAACAGAGAGAGAGGAAAAAGTGGTTATTAAGAACTTGAGGACATTACCTGCATATAAAAACATAAATAATTATAAATTTGCTGTTCTTTTTAACAATGTCAGAAGGAGAGAGGCACTGAGGCACCGTCTTCCGCCCCCCGGCGCACCTGCTGTGCCTCTTCCTTCTGACAGGAACTTGCCTACACAGCAAGTATGAATGATGCCTGAGTGGACAAACACAACTCAAAGTTCCTGGCTCTCTTGGCTCCTCTGCAGAGGGTTTCCCTAAGAAGGTGGACCTAGCAGGGTCACCGGGGGACGGGGAGCTGTGCCTCATGGCCCTCACTTCGTCGGAGAAACCCTCACGCAGATTTCAGAAACTTGTGTGTTGTCCTTGTGAGCCTCCACCATTTACTGATGGGTGCAGTCTGGACTGTCTAGAGACAGACCAGACCAGCTGCACAACACAGACACTTCAAACCGCACCTGAGGACAAAAACTACAAGAAGAAAAGAAAAAGAAAGAAAAAGTAGCTTAGAACGATGCAGCGTTACAGGAGACGGCAGCACTGCAGAGCTGAGGACCGGCGCCTGTTTGAAAGAGACAAGACACACAAACAGAGAGAGAGGAAAAAGTGGTTATTAAGAACTTGAGGACATTACCTGCATATAAAAATATAAATAATTATAAATTTGCTGTGTTCTTTTTAACAATGTCAGAAGGAGAGAGGCGCTGAGGCACCGTCTTCCTCCCCCCGGCGCACCTGCTGTGCCTCTTCCTTCTGACAGGAACTTGCCTACACAGCAAGTATGAATGATGCCTGAGTGGACAAACACAACTCAAAGTTCCTGGCTCTCTTGGCTCCTCTGCAGAGGGTTTCCCTAAGAAGGTGGACCTAGCAGGGTCACCGGGGGACGGGGAGCTGTGCCTCATGGCCCTCACTTCGTCGGAGAAACCCTCACGCAGATTTCAGAAACTTGTGTGTTGTCCTTGTGAGCCTCCACCATTTACTGATGGGTGCAGTCTGGACTGTCTAGAGACAGACCAGACCAGCTGCACAACACAGACACTTCAAACCGCACCTGAGGACAAAAACTACAAGAAGAAAAGAAAAAGAAAGAAAAAGAAGCTTAGAACGATGCAGCGTTACAGGAGACGGCAGCACTGCAGAGCTGAGGACCGGCGCCTGTTTGAAAGAGACAAGACACACAAACAGAGAGAGAGGAAAAAGTGGTTATTAAGAACTTGAGGACATTACCTGCATATAAAAATATAAATAATTATAAATTTGCTGTGTTCTTTTTAACAATGTCAGAAGGAGAGAGGCACTGAGGCACCGTCTTCCGCCCCCCGGCGCACCTGCTGTGCCTCTTCCTTCTGACAGGAACTTGCCTACACAGCAAGTATGAATGATGCCTGAGTGGACAAACACAACTCAAAGTTCCTGGCTCTCTTGGCTCCTCTGCAGAGGGTTTCCCTAAGAAGGTGGACCTAGCAGGGTCACCGGGGGACGGGGAGCTGTGCCTCACGGCCCTCACTTCGTCGGAGAAACCCTCACGCAGATTTCAGAAACTTGTGTGTTGTCCTTGTGAGCCTCCACCATTTACTGATGGGTGCAGTCTGGACTGTCTAGAGACAGACCAGACCAGCTGCACAACACAGACACTTCAAACCGCACCTGAGGAAAAAACTACAAGAAGAAAAGAAAAAGAAAGAAAAAGTAGCTTAGAACGATGCAGCGTTACAGGAGACGGCAGCACTGCAGAGCTGAGGACCGGCGCCTGTTTGAAAGAGACAAGACACACAAACAGAGAGAGAGGAAAAAGTGGTTATTAAGAACTTGAGGACATTACCTGCATATAAAAATATAAATAATTATAAATTTGCTGTGTTCTTTTTAACAATGTCAGAAGGAGAGAGGCACTGAGGCACCGTCTTCCGCCCCCCGGCGCACCTGCTGTGCCTCTTCCTTCTGACAGGAACTTGCCTACACAGCAAGTATGAATGATGCCTGAGTGGACAAACACAACTCAAAGTTCCTGGCTCTCTTGGCTCCTCTGCAGAGGGTTTCCCTAAGAAGGTGGACCTAGCAGGGTCACCGGGGGACGGGGAGCTGTGCCTCACGGCCCTCACTTCGTCGGAGAAACCCTCACGCAGATTTCAGAAACTTGTGTGTTGTCCTTGTGAGCCTCCACCATTTACTGATGGGTGCAGTCTGGACTGTCTAGAGACAGACCAGACCAGCTGCACAACACAGACACTTCAAACCGCACCTGAGGACAAAAACTACAAGAAGAAAAGAAAAAGAAAGAAAAAGTAGCTTAGAACGATGCAGCGTTACAGGAGACGGCAGCACTGCAGAGCTGAGGACCGGCGCCTGTTTGAAAGAGACAAGACACACAAACAGAGAGAGAGGAAAAAGTGGTTATTAAGAACTTGAGGACATTACCTGCATATAAAAATATAAATAATTATAAATTTGCTGTGTTCTTTTTAACAATGTCAGAAGGAGAGAGGCACTGAGGCACCGTCTTCCGCCCCCCGGCGCACCTGCTGTGCCTCTTCCTTCTGACAGGAACTTGCCTACACAGCAAGTATGAATGATGCCTGAGTGGACAAACACAACTCAAAGTTCCTGGCTCTCTTGGCTCCTCTGCAGAGGGTTTCCCTAAGAAGGTGGACCTAGCAGGGTCACCGGGGGACGGGGAGCTGTGCCTCACGGCCCTCACTTCGTCGGAGAAACCCTCACGCAGATTTCAGAAACTTGTGTGTTGTCCTTGTGAGCCTCCACCATTTACTGATGGGTGCAGTCTGGACTGTCTAGAGACAGACCAGACCAGCTGCACAACACAGACACTTCAAACCGCACCTGAGGACAAAAACTACAAGAAGAAAAGAAAAAGTAGCTTAGAACGATGCAGCGTTACAGGAGACGGCAGCACTGCAGAGCTGAGGACCGGCGCCTGTTTGAAAGAGACAAGACACACAAACAGAGAGAGAGGAAAAAGTGGTTATTAAGAACTTGAGGACATTACCTGCATATAAAAATATAAATAATTATAAATTTGCTGTGTTCTTTTTAACAATGTCAGAAGGAGAGAGGCACTGAGGCACCGTCTTCCGCCCCCCGGCGCACCTGCTGTGCCTCTTCCTTCTGACAGGAACTTGCCTACACAGCAAGTATGAATGATGCCTGAGTGGACAAACACAACTCAAAGTTCCTGGCTCTCTTGGCTCCTCTGCAGAGGGTTTCCCTAAGAAGGTGGACCTAGCAGGGTCACCGGGGGACGGGGAGCTGTGCCTCATGGCCCTCACTTCGTCGGAGAAACCCTCACGCAGATTTCAGAAACTTGTGTGTTGTCCTTGTGAGCCTCCACCATTTACTGATGGGTGCAGTCTGGACTGTCTAGAGACAGACCAGACCAGCTGCACAACACAGACACTTCAAACCGCACCTGAGGACAAAAACTACAAGAAGAAAAGAAAAAGAAAGAAAAAGAAGCTTAGAACGATGCAGCGTTACAGGAGACGGCAGCACTGCAGAGCTGAGGACCGGCGCCTGTTTGAAAGAGACAAGACACACAAACAGAGAGAGAGGAAAAAGTGGTTATTAAGAACTTGAGGACATTACCTGCATATAAAAATATAAATAATTATAAATTTGCTGTGTTCTTTTTAACAATGTCAGAAGGAGAGAGGCACTGAGGCACCGTCTTCCGCCCCCCGGCGCACCTGCTGTGCCTCTTCCTTCTGACAGGAACTTGCCTACACAGCAAGTATGAATGATGCCTGAGTGGACAAACACAACTCAAAGTTCCTGGCTCTCTTGGCTCCTCTGCAGAGGGTTTCCCTAAGAAGGTGGACCTAGCAGGGTCACCGGGGGACGGGGAGCTGTGCCTCATGGCCCTCACTTCGTCGGAGAAACCCTCACGCAGATTTCAGAAACTTGTGTGTTGTCCTTGTGAGCCTCCACCATTTACTGATGGGTGCAGTCTGGACTGTCTAGAGACAGACCAGACCAGCTGCACAACACAGACACTTCAAACCGCACCTGAGGACAAAAACTACAAGAAGAAAAGAAAAAGAAAGAAAAAGTAGCTTAGAACGATGCAGCGTTACAGGAGACGGCAGCACTGCAGAGCTGAGGACCGGCGCCTGTTTGAAAGAGACAAGACACACAAACAGAGAGAGAGGAAAAAGTGGTTATTAAGAACTTGAGGACATTACCTGCATATAAAAATATAAATAATTATAAATTTGCTGTGTTCTTTTTAACAATGTCAGAAGGAGAGAGGCGCTGAGGCACCGTCTTCCTCCCCCCGGCGCACCTGCTGTGCCTCTTCCTTCTGACAGGAACTTGCCTACACAGCAAGTATGAATGATGCCTGAGTGGACAAACACAACTCAAAGTTCCTGGCTCTCTTGGCTCCTCTGCAGAGGGTTTCCCTAAGAAGGTGGACCTAGCAGGGTCACCGGGGGACGGGGAGCTGTGCCTCATGGCCCTCACTTCGTCGGAGAAACCCTCACGCAGATTTCAGAAACTTGTGTGTTGTCCTTGTGAGCCTCCACCATTTACTGATGGGTGCAGTCTGGACTGTCTAGAGACAGACCAGACCAGCTGCACAACACAGACACTTCAAACCGCACCTGAGGACAAAAACTACAAGAAGAAAAGAAAAAGAAAGAAAAAGAAGCTTAGAACGATGCAGCGTTACAGGAGACGGCAGCACTGCAGAGCTGAGGACCGGCGCCTGTTTGAAAGAGACAAGACACACAAACAGAGAGAGAGGAAAAAGTGGTTATTAAGAACTTGAGGACATTACCTGCATATAAAAATATAAATAATTATAAATTTGCTGTGTTCTTTTTAACAATGTCAGAAGGAGAGAGGCACTGAGGCACCGTCTTCCGCCCCCCGGCGCACCTGCTGTGCCTCTTCCTTCTGACAGGAACTTGCCTACACAGCAAGTATGAATGATGCCTGAGTGGACAAACACAACTCAAAGTTCCTGGCTCTCTTGGCTCCTCTGCAGAGGGTTTCCCTAAGAAGGTGGACCTAGCAGGGTCACCGGGGGACGGGGAGCTGTGCCTCACGGCCCTCACTTCGTCGGAGAAACCCTCACGCAGATTTCAGAAACTTGTGTGTTGTCCTTGTGAGCCTCCACCATTTACTGATGGGTGCAGTCTGGACTGTCTAGAGACAGACCAGACCAGCTGCACAACACAGACACTTCAAACCGCACCTGAGGAAAAAACTACAAGAAGAAAAGAAAAAGAAAGAAAAAGTAGCTTAGAACGATGCAGCGTTACAGGAGACGGCAGCACTGCAGAGCTGAGGACCGGCGCCTGTTTGAAAGAGACAAGACACACAAACAGAGAGAGAGGAAAAAGTGGTTATTAAGAACTTGAGGACATTACCTGCATATAAAAATATAAATAATTATAAATTTGCTGTGTTCTTTTTAACAATGTCAGAAGGAGAGAGGCACTGAGGCACCGTCTTCCGCCCCCCGGCGCACCTGCTGTGCCTCTTCCTTCTGACAGGAACTTGCCTACACAGCAAGTATGAATGATGCCTGAGTGGACAAACACAACTCAAAGTTCCTGGCTCTCTTGGCTCCTCTGCAGAGGGTTTCCCTAAGAAGGTGGACCTAGCAGGGTCACCGGGGGACGGGGAGCTGTGCCTCACGGCCCTCACTTCGTCGGAGAAACCCTCACGCAGATTTCAGAAACTTGTGTGTTGTCCTTGTGAGCCTCCACCATTTACTGATGGGTGCAGTCTGGACTGTCTAGAGACAGACCAGACCAGCTGCACAACACAGACACTTCAAACCGCACCTGAGGACAAAAACTACAAGAAGAAAAGAAAAAGAAAGAAAAAGTAGCTTAGAACGATGCAGCGTTACAGGAGACGGCAGCACTGCAGAGCTGAGGACCGGCGCCTGTTTGAAAGAGACAAGACACACAAACAGAGAGAGAGGAAAAAGTGGTTATTAAGAACTTGAGGACATTACCTGCATATAAAAATATAAATAATTATAAATTTGCTGTGTTCTTTTTAACAATGTCAGAAGGAGAGAGGCACTGAGGCACCGTCTTCCGCCCCCCGGCGCACCTGCTGTGCCTCTTCCTTCTGACAGGAACTTGCCTACACAGCAAGTATGAATGATGCCTGAGTGGACAAACACAACTCAAAGTTCCTGGCTCTCTTGGCTCCTCTGCAGAGGGTTTCCCTAAGAAGGTGGACCTAGCAGGGTCACCGGGGGACGGGGAGCTGTGCCTCACGGCCCTCACTTCGTCGGAGAAACCCTCACGCAGATTTCAGAAACTTGTGTGTTGTCCTTGTGAGCCTCCACCATTTACTGATGGGTGCAGTCTGGACTGTCTAGAGACAGACCAGACCAGCTGCACAACACAGACACTTCAAACCGCACCTGAGGAAAAAACTACAAGAAGAAAAGAAAAAGAAAGAAAAAGTAGCTTAGAACGATGCAGCGTTACAGGAGACGGCAGCACTGCAGAGCTGAGGACCGGCGCCTGTTTGAAAGAGACAAGACACACAAACAGAGAGAGAGGAAAAAGTGGTTATTAAGAACTTGAGGACATTACCTGCATATAAAAATATAAATAATTATAAATTTGCTGTGTTCTTTTTAACAATGTCAGAAGGAGAGAGGCACTGAGGCACCGTCTTCCGCCCCCCGGCGCACCTGCTGTGCCTCTTCCTTCTGACAGGAACTTGCCTACACAGCAAGTATGAATGATGCCTGAGTGGACAAACACAACTCAAAGTTCCTGGCTCTCTTGGCTCCTCTGCAGAGGGTTTCCCTAAGAAGGTGGACCTAGCAGGGTCACCGGGGGACGGGGAGCTGTGCCTCACGGCCCTCACTTCGTCGGAGAAACCCTCACGCAGATTTCAGAAACTTGTGTGTTGTCCTTGTGAGCCTCCACCATTTACTGATGGGTGCAGTCTGGACTGTCTAGAGACAGACCAGACCAGCTGCACAACACAGACACTTCAAACCGCACCTGAGGACAAAAACTACAAGAAGAAAAGAAAAAGAAAGAAAAAGTAGCTTAGAACGATGCAGCGTTACAGGAGACGGCAGCACTGCAGAGCTGAGGACCGGCGCCTGTTTGAAAGAGACAAGACACACAAACAGAGAGAGAGGAAAAAGTGGTTATTAAGAACTTGAGGACATTACCTGCATATAAAAATATAAATAATTATAAATTTGCTGTGTTCTTTTTAACAATGTCAGAAGGAGAGAGGCACTGAGGCACCGTCTTCCGCCCCCCGGCGCACCTGCTGTGCCTCTTCCTTCTGACAGGAACTTGCCTACACAGCAAGTATGAATGATGCCTGAGTGGACAAACACAACTCAAAGTTCCTGGCTCTCTTGGCTCCTCTGCAGAGGGTTTCCCTAAGAAGGTGGACCTAGCAGGGTCACCGGGGGACGGGGAGCTGTGCCTCACGGCCCTCACTTCGTCGGAGAAACCCTCACGCAGATTTCAGAAACTTGTGTGTTGTCCTTGTGAGCCTCCACCATTTACTGATGGGTGCAGTCTGGACTGTCTAGAGACAGACCAGACCAGCTGCACAACACAGACACTTCAAACCGCACCTGAGGACAAAAACTACAAGAAGAAAAGAAAAAGTAGCTTAGAACGATGCAGCGTTACAGGAGACGGCAGCACTGCAGAGCTGAGGACCGGCGCCTGTTTGAAAGAGACAAGACACACAAACAGAGAGAGAGGAAAAAGTGGTTATTAAGAACTTGAGGACATTACCTGCATATAAAAACATAAATAATTATAAATTTGCTGTTCTTTTTAACAATGTCAGAAGGAGAGAGGCACTGAGGCACCGTCTTCCGCCCCCCGGCGCACCTGCTGTGCCTCTTCCTTCTGACAGGAACTTGCCTACACAGCAAGTATGAATGATGCCTGAGTGGACAAACACAACTCAAAGTTCCTGGCTCTCTTGGCTCCTCTGCAGAGGGTTTCCCTAAGAAGGTGGACCTAGCAGGGTCACCGGGGGACGGGGAGCTGTGCCTCATGGCCCTCACTTCGTCGGAGAAACCCTCACGCAGATTTCAGCAACTTGTGTGTTGTCCTTGTGAGCCTCCACCATTTACTGATGGGTGCAGTCTGGACTGTCTACAGACAGACCAGACCAGCTGCACAACACAGACACTTCAAACCGCACCTGAGGACAAAAACTACAAGAAGAAAAGAAAAAGTAGCTTAGAACGATGCAGCGTTACAGGAGACGGCAGCACTGCAGAGCTGAGGACCGGCGCCTGTTTGAAAGAGACAAGACACACAAACAGAGAGAGAGGAAAAAGTGGTTATTAAGAACTTGAGGACATTACCTGCATATAAAAATATAAATAATTATAAATTTGCTGTGTTCTTTTTAACAATGTCAGAAGGAGAGAGGCACTGAGGCACCGTCTTCCGCCCCCCGGCGCACCTGCTGTGCCTCTTCCTTCTGACAGGAACTTGCCTACACAGCAAGTATGAATGATGCCTGAGTGGACAAACACAACTCAAAGTTCCTGGCTCTCTTGGCTCCTCTGCAGAGGGTTTCCCTAAGAAGGTGGACCTAGCAGGGTCACCGGGGGACGGGGAGCTGTGCCTCACGGCCCTCACTTCGTCGGAGAAACCCTCACGCAGATTTCAGAAACTTGTGTGTTGTCCTTGTGAGCCTCCACCATTTACTGATGGGTGCAGTCTGGACTGTCTAGAGACAGACCAGACCAGCTGCACAACACAGACACTTCAAACCGCACCTGAGGACAAAAACTACAAGAAGAAAAGAAAAAGTAGCTTAGAACGATGCAGCGTTACAGGAGACGGCAGCACTGCAGAGCTGAGGACCGGCGCCTGTTTGAAAGAGACAAGACACACAAACAGAGAGAGAGGAAAAAGTGGTTATTAAGAACTTGAGGACATTACCTGCATATAAAAATATAAATAATTATAAATTTGCTGTGTTCTTTTTAACAATGTCAGAAGGAGAGAGGCACTGAGGCACCGTCTTCCGCCCCCCGGCGCACCTGCTGTGCCTCTTCCTTCTGACAGGAACTTGCCTACACAGCAAGTATGAATGATGCCTGAGTGGACAAACACAACTCAAAGTTCCTGGCTCTCTTGGCTCCTCTGCAGAGGGTTTCCCTAAGAAGGTGGACCTAGCAGGGTCACCGGGGGACGGGGAGCTGTGCCTCATGGCCCTCACTTCGTCGGAGAAACCCTCACGCAGATTTCAGAAACTTGTGTGTTGTCCTTGTGAGCCTCCACCATTTACTGATGGGTGCAGTCTGGACTGTCTAGAGACAGACCAGACCAGCTGCACAACACAGACACTTCAAACCGCACCTGAGGACAAAAACTACAAGAAGAAAAGAAAAAGAAAGAAAAAGTAGCTTAGAACGATGCAGCGTTACAGGAGACGGCAGCACTGCAGAGCTGAGGACCGGCGCCTGTTTGAAAGAGACAAGACACACAAACAGAGAGAGAGGAAAAAGTGGTTATTAAGAACTTGAGGACATTACCTGCATATAAAAATATAAATAATTATAAATTTGCTGTGTTCTTTTTAACAATGTCAGAAGGAGAGAGGCGCTGAGGCACCGTCTTCCGCCCCCCGGCGCACCTGCTGTGCCTCTTCCTTCTGACAGGAACTTGCCTACACAGCAAGTATGAATGATGCCTGAGTGGACAAACACAACTCAAAGTTCCTGGCTCTCTTGGCTCCTCTGCAGAGGGTTTCCCTAAGAAGGTGGACCTAGCAGGGTCACCGGGGGACGGGGAGCTGTGCCTCACGGCCCTCACTTCGTCGGAGAAACCCTCACGCAGATTTCAGAAACTTGTGTGTTGTCCTTGTGAGCCTCCACCATTTACTGATGGGTGCAGTCTGGACTGTCTAGAGACAGACCAGACCAGCTGCACAACACAGACACTTCAAACCGCACCTGAGGACAAAAACTACAAGAAGAAAAGAAAAAGTAGCTTAGAACGATGCAGCGTTACAGGAGACGGCAGCACTGCAGAGCTGAGGACCGGCGCCTGTTTGAAAGAGACAAGACACACAAACAGAGAGAGAGGAAAAAGTGGTTATTAAGAACTTGAGGACATTACCTGCATATAAAAATATAAATAATTATAAATTTGCTGTGTTCTTTTTAACAATGTCAGAAGGAGAGAGGCACTGAGGCACCGTCTTCCGCCCCCCGGCGCACCTGCTGTGCCTCTTCCTTCTGACAGGAACTTGCCTACACAGCAAGTATGAATGATGCCTGAGTGGACAAACACAACTCAAAGTTCCTGGCTCTCTTGGCTCCTCTGCAGAGGGTTTCCCTAAGAAGGTGGACCTAGCAGGGTCACCGGGGGACGGGGAGCTGTGCCTCACGGCCCTCACTTCGTCGGAGAAACCCTCACGCAGATTTCAGAAACTTGTGTGTTGTCCTTGTGAGCCTCCACCATTTACTGATGGGTGCAGTCTGGACTGTCTAGAGACAGACCAGACCAGCTGCACAACACAGACACTTCAAACCGCACCTGAGGACAAAAACTACAAGAAGAAAAGAAAAAGAAAGAAAAAGTAGCTTAGAACGATGCAGCGTTACAGGAGACGGCAGCACTGCAGAGCTGAGGACCGGCGCCTGTTTGAAAGAGACAAGACACACAAACAGAGAGAGAGGAAAAAGTGGTTATTAAGAACTTGAGGACATTACCTGCATATAAAAACATAAATAATTATAAATTTGCTGTTCTTTTTAACAATGTCAGAAGGAGAGAGGCACTGAGGCACCGTCTTCCGCCCCCCGGCGCACCTGCTGTGCCTCTTCCTTCTGACAGGAACTTGCCTACACAGCAAGTATGAATGATGCCTGAGTGGACAAACACAACTCAAAGTTCCTGGCTCTCTTGGCTCCTCTGCAGAGGGTTTCCCTAAGAAGGTGGACCTAGCAGGGTCACCGGGGGACGGGGAGCTGTGCCTCACGGCCCTCACTTCGTCGGAGAAACCCTCACGCAGATTTCAGAAACTTGTGTGTTGTCCTTGTGAGCCTCCACCATTTACTGATGGGTGCAGTCTGGACTGTCTAGAGACAGACCAGACCAGCTGCACAACACAGACACTTCAAACCGCACCTGAGGACAAAAACTACAAGAAGAAAAGAAAAAGAAAGAAAAAGTAGCTTAGAACGATGCAGCGTTACAGGAGACGGCAGCACTGCAGAGCTGAGGACCGGCGCCTGTTTGAAAGAGACAAGACACACAAACAGAGAGAGAGGAAAAAGTGGTTATTAAGAACTTGAGGACATTACCTGCATATAAAAATATAAATAATTATAAATTTGCTGTGTTCTTTTTAACAATGTCAGAAGGAGAGAGGCACTGAGGCACCGTCTTCCGCCCCCCGGCGCACCTGCTGTGCCTCTTCCTTCTGACAGGAACTTGCCTACACAGCAAGTATGAATGATGCCTGAGTGGACAAACACAACTCAAAGTTCCTGGCTCTCTTGGCTCCTCTGCAGAGGGTTTCCCTAAGAAGGTGGACCTAGCAGGGTCACCGGGGGACGGGGAGCTGTGCCTCACGGCCCTCACTTCGTCGGAGAAACCCTCACGCAGATTTCAGAAACTTGTGTGTTGTCCTTGTGAGCCTCCACCATTTACTGATGGGTGCAGTCTGGACTGTCTAGAGACAGACCAGACCAGCTGCACAACACAGACACTTCAAACCGCACCTGAGGACAAAAACTACAAGAAGAAAAGAAAAAGAAGCTTAGAACGATGCAGCGTTACAGGAGACGGCAGCACTGCAGAGCTGAGGACCGGCGCCTGTTTGAAAGAGACAAGACACACAAACAGAGAGAGAGGAAAAAGTGGTTATTAAGAACTTGAGGACATTACCTGCATATAAAAATATAAATAATTATAAATTTGCTGTGTTCTTTTTAACAATGTCAGAAGGAGAGAGGCACTGAGGCACCGTCTTCCGCCCCCCGGCGCACCTGCTGTGCCTCTTCCTTCTGACAGGAACTTGCCTACACAGCAAGTATGAATGATGCCTGAGTGGACAAACACAACTCAAAGTTCCTGGCTCTCTTGGCTCCTCTGCAGAGGGTTTCCCTAAGAAGGTGGACCTAGCAGGGTCACCGGGGGACGGGGAGCTGTGCCTCACGGCCCTCACTTCGTCGGAGAAACCCTCACGCAGATTTCAGAAACTTGTGTGTTGTCCTTGTGAGCCTCCACCATTTACTGATGGGTGCAGTCTGGACTGTCTAGAGACAGACCAGACCAGCTGCACAACACAGACACTTCAAACCGCACCTGAGGACAAAAACTACAAGAAGAAAAGAAAAAGAAAGAAAAAGTAGCTTAGAACGATGCAGCGTTACAGGAGACGGCAGCACTGCAGAGCTGAGGACCGGCGCCTGTTTGAAAGAGACAAGACACACAAACAGAGAGAGAGGAAAAAGTGGTTATTAAGAACTTGAGGACATTACCTGCATATAAAAATATAAATAATTATAAATTTGCTGTGTTCTTTTTAACAATGTCAGAAGGAGAGAGGCACTGAGGCACCGTCTTCCGCCCCCCGGCGCACCTGCTGTGCCTCTTCCTTCTGACAGGAACTTGCCTACACAGCAAGTATGAATGATGCCTGAGTGGACAAACACAACTCAAAGTTCCTGGCTCTCTTGGCTCCTCTGCAGAGGGTTTCCCTAAGAAGGTGGACCTAGCAGGGTCACCGGGGGACGGGGAGCTGTGCCTCACGGCCCTCACTTCGTCGGAGAAACCCTCACGCAGATTTCAGAAACTTGTGTGTTGTCCTTGTGAGCCTCCACCATTTACTGATGGGTGCAGTCTGGACTGTCTAGAGACAGACCAGACCAGCTGCACAACACAGACACTTCAAACCGCACCTGAGGAAAAAACTACAAGAAGAAAAGAAAAAGAAAGAAAAAGTAGCTTAGAACGATGCAGCGTTACAGGAGACGGCAGCACTGCAGAGCTGAGGACCGGCGCCTGTTTGAAAGAGACAAGACACACAAACAGAGAGAGAGGAAAAAGTGGTTATTAAGAACTTGAGGACATTACCTGCATATAAAAATATAAATAATTATAAATTTGCTGTGTTCTTTTTAACAATGTCAGAAGGAGAGAGGCACTGAGGCACCGTCTTCCGCCCCCCGGCGCACCTGCTGTGCCTCTTCCTTCTGACAGGAACTTGCCTACACAGCAAGTATGAATGATGCCTGAGTGGACAAACACAACTCAAAGTTCCTGGCTCTCTTGGCTCCTCTGCAGAGGGTTTCCCTAAGAAGGTGGACCTAGCAGGGTCACCGGGGGACGGGGAGCTGTGCCTCACGGCCCTCACTTCGTCGGAGAAACCCTCACGCAGATTTCAGAAACTTGTGTGTTGTCCTTGTGAGCCTCCACTATTTACTGATGGGTGCAGTCTGGACTGTCTAGAGACAGACCAGACCAGCTGCACAACACAGACACTTCAAACCGCACCTGAGGACAAAAACTACAAGAAGAAAAGAAAAAGAAAGAAAAAGAAGCTTAGAACGATGCAGCGTTACAGGAGACGGCAGCACTGCAGAGCTGAGGACCGGCGCCTGTTTGAAAGAGACAAGACACACAAACAGAGAGAGAGGAAAAAGTGGTTATTAAGAACTTGAGGACATTACCTGCATATAAAAACATAAATAATTATAAATTTGCTGTGTTCTTTTTAACAATGTCAGAAGGAGAGAGGCGCTGAGGCACCGTCTTCCGCCCCCCGGCGCACCTGCTGTGCCTCTTCCTTCTGACAGGAACTTGCCTACACAGCAAGTATGAATGATGCCTGAGTGGACAAACACAACTCAAAGTTCCTGGCTCTCTTGGCTCCTCTGCAGAGGGTTTCCCTAAGAAGGTGGACCTAGCAGGGTCACCGGGGGACGGGGAGCTGTGCCTCACGGCCCTCACTTCGTCGGAGAAACCCTCACGCAGATTTCAGAAACTTGTGTGTTGTCCTTGTGAGCCTCCACCATTTACTGATGGGTGCAGTCTGGACTGTCTAGAGACAGACCAGACCAGCTGCACAACACAGACACTTCAAACCGCACCTGAGGACAAAAACTACAAGAAGAAAAGAAAAAGAAAGAAAAAGAAGCTTAGAACGATGCAGCGTTACAGGAGACGGCAGCACTGCAGAGCTGAGGACCGGCGCCTGTTTGAAAGAGACAAGACACACAAACAGAGAGAGAGGAAAAAGTGGTTATTAAGAACTTGAGGACATTACCTGCATATAAAAACATAAATAATTATAAATTTGCTGTGTTCTTTTTAACAATGTCAGAAGGAGAGAGGCACTGAGGCACCGTCTTCCGCCCCCCGGCGCACCTGCTGTGCCTCTTCCTTCTGACAGGAACTTGCCTACACAGCAAGTATGAATGATGCCTGAGTGGACAAACACAACTCAAAGTTCCTGGCTCTCTTGGCTCCTCTGCAGAGGGTTTCCCTAAGAAGGTGGACCTAGCAGGGTCACCGGGGGACGGGGAGCTGTGCCTCACGGCCCTCACTTCGTCGGAGAAACCCTCACGCAGATTTCAGAAACTTGTGTGTTGTCCTTGTGAGCCTCCACTATTTACTGATGGGTGCAGTCTGGACTGTCTAGAGACAGACCAGACCAGCTGCACAACACAGACACTTCAAACCGCACCTGAGGACAAAAACTACAAGAAGAAAAGAAAAAGAAAGAAAAAGAAGCTTAGAACGATGCAGCGTTACAGGAGACGGCAGCACTGCAGAGCTGAGGACCGGCGCCTGTTTGAAAGAGACAAGACACACAAACAGAGAGAGAGGAAAAAGTGGTTATTAAGAACTTGAGGACATTACCTGCATATAAAAACATAAATAATTATAAATTTGCTGTGTTCTTTTTAACAATGTCAGAAGGAGAGAGGCGCTGAGGCACCGTCTTCCGCCCCCCGGCGCACCTGCTGTGCCTCTTCCTTCTGACAGGAACTTGCCTACACAGCAAGTATGAATGATGCCTGAGTGGACAAACACAACTCAAAGTTCCTGGCTCTCTTGGCTCCTCTGCAGAGGGTTTCCCTAAGAAGGTGGACCTAGCAGGGTCACCGGGGGACGGGGAGCTGTGCCTCATGGCCCTCACTTCGTCGGAGAAACCCTCACGCAGATTTCAGAAACTTGTGTGTTGTCCTTGTGAGCCTCCACCATTTACTGATGGGTGCAGTCTGGACTGTCTAGAGACAGACCAGACCAGCTGCACAACACAGACACTTCAAACCGCACCTGAGGACAAAAACTACAAGAAGAAAAGAAAAAGAAAGAAAAAGTATCTTAGAACGATGCAGCGTTACAGGAGACGGCAGCACTGCAGAGCTGAGGACCGGCGCCTGTTTGAAAGAGACAAGACACACAAACAGAGAGAGAGGAAAACGTGGTTATTAAGAACTTGAGGACATTACCTGCATATAAAAATATAAATAATTATAAATTTGCTGTGTTCTTTTTAACAATGTCAGAAGGAGAGAGGCACTGAGGCACCGTCTTCCGCCCCCCGGCGCACCTGCTGTGCCTCTTCCTTCTGACAGGAACTTGCCTACACAGCAAGTATGAATGATGCCTGAGTGGACAAACACAACTCAAAGTTCCTGGCTCTCTTGGCTCCTCTGCAGAGGGTTTCCCTAAGAAGGTGGACCTAGCAGGGTCACCGGGGGACGGGGAGCTGTGCCTCACAGCCCTCACTTCGTCGGAGAAACCCTCACGCAGGTTTCAGAAACTTGTGTGTTGTCCTTGTGAGCCTCCACCATTTACTGATGGGTGCAGTCTGGACTGTCTAGAGACAGACCAGACCAGCTGCACAACACAGACACTTCAAACCGCACCTGAGGACAAAAACTACAAGAAGAAAAGAAAAAGTAGCTTAGAACGATGCAGCGTTACAGGAGACGGCAGCACTGCAGAGGTGAGCCTGAGTGAGCAGTTTTTCCGTTAGTGAAAAAGAGAAAAAACAAACAAGAAAACTTCCCTTAGAAATCTGTAGGGTCGTTTCCTCTGAGACATGTTGGAATCTGTAAACAGTAAACAAACTTCTTGGAGAATTTATCAGTAAAGTTTCAATCTCTGTAACCCCCCCCCCCCCACACACACACACACAAAAAAAATACGTGTCATTGCAATAACCGATGTTTTCTACAATCATTGGTGCTGACCAATGGCACTTAAACGATATTCGATTATCGTTTTCTTTTAAAGCATTGCGCTAGCCGTCAAGTTAATAGTTTAGCTTCATATGGCCAAATTTTTACAGTAAGGAAACATAAAAAAAAAAACTGTCCCAATTTCAAACCTGACCTGAGGACAATAACTACAAGAACAACAGAAACAAGAAAGAAAACGTACCTTAGAACCATGCAGGGTTACAGGAGACAACAGCCGTGTAGAGGTGAGCCTGTGTGAGTCTTTTTTTCTGTTAGTGAACAACAGAAAAAAAAAAGAGAAACAAAAAAACAAGAAAACTTACCTTAGAAATCTGTAGGGTCGTTTCCTCTGAGACATGTTGGAATCTGTAAACAGTTACTCCGAAAAGGATCCAGGTGTTTCAAAAATACTTCTTTGGTGAACGTTTCAATCCTGCGAACATAAATGCTGCGATTAACGAACTAAAAGTCGTTAGTGTCACCCCTATTTATAGATTTTTACGTATCAAAGGATCCGATTCGTTGTAAGATTCCAAATATATGTGACGTCATCGTCCTGTGAGCCAATTAATATACGGTGGCCCTGAGAGGCCAAACGGACTGCAACTTCAGAAAACACTTGCAAAAAGAAAAATGCTGCAAAAGCACACAAAGCACAACGGAAATAGGAAAAAAGACAACGGAAATGTTTCTGGGGAGACAATAACCGGACGGACCAGTTGCACGAACCAAAACACGTATGCATGGCTGTATCCCAATTCAGGGACTGTTTCCCAATTCAGGGTCTGCAGCCTTTTAATTCTCCTTAAAGTACGCAGCCTTAACGGTCCTCAAGGGCCGCGTACTCAAAGACCGATGAGGCTGGAAGTGCGAGGCTTGTAGGCTTGTGAAATGGGACGGTCTAGCCTCCGTCGCGCTGCCCAGGTTGCCTAGCAACCATGATACTAACAGCTGGAAACGTTTCATACAGCTTTGTTTGACAGAAATGAAGGAGAACATATTTTGTACATTTGTTTCTACATGAGCTTTGTGTGATTTGATAAGTATCTGAGGCTGAGACCACAGGACTGTAAAACATGATTGTTGGGCTTCATTTCTGTACTGAACAGTCATTTAAGATTAGCTAGTAAATAACAATTAGCTAATGTTGTTCATGAGACTAAAGTCATCTCACTTTGGTAATGTAAATATAATATGGCCAATATTATATTAATCATTATTAGTTATTACAGCTGTGAACATGAACTCTGTGCCAAACACTGAGCTTCAGTAAAGATTCAAGTTGCATTTATTTATATTTCCTATCACCTTAAATCTTCACTTAAAGACAAGTATCTGTGACAGTGTACAGGGAGTGCAGAATTATTAGGCAAATGAGTATTTTGTCCACATCATCCTCTTCATGCATGTTGTCTTACTCCAAGCTGTATAGGCTCAAAAGCCTACTACCAATTAAGCATATTAGGTGATGTGCATCTCTGTAATGAGAAGGAGTGTGGTCTAATGACATCAACACCCTATATCAGGTGTGCATAATTATTAGGCAACGTCCTTTCCTTTGGCAAAATGGGTCAAAAGAAGGACTTGACAGGCTCAGAAAAGTCAAAAACAGTGAGATATCTTGCAGAGGGATGCAGCAGTCTCAAAATTGCAAAGCTTCTGAAGCGTGATCATCGAACAATCAAGCGTTTCATTCAAAATAGTCAACAGGGTCGCAAGAAGTGTGTGGAAAAACCAAGGCGCAAAATAACTGCCCATGAACTGAGAAAAGTCAAGTGTGCAGCTGCCAAGATGCCACTTGCCACCAGTTTGGCCATATTTCAGAGCTGCAACATCACTGGAGTGCCCAAAAGCACAAGGTGTGCAATACTCAGAGACATGGCCAAGGTAAGAAAGGCTGAAAGACGACCACCACTGAACAAGACACACAAGCTGAAACGTCAAGACTGGGCCAAGAAATATCTCAAGACTGATTTTTCTAAGGTTTCATGGACTGATGAAATGAGAGTGAGTCTTGATGGGCCAGATGGATGGGCCCGTGGCTGGATTGGTAAAGGGCAGAGAGCTCCAGTCCGACTCAGACGCCAGCAAGGTGGAGTACTGGTTTGGGCTGGTATCATCAAAGATGAGCTTGTGGGGCCTTTTCGGGTTGAGGATGGAGTCAAGCTCAACTCCCAGTCCTACTGCCAGTTTCTGGAAGACACCTTCTTCAAGCAGTGGTACAGGAAGAAGTCTGCATCCTTCAAGAAAAACATGATTTTCATGCAGGACAATGCTCCATCACACGCGTCCAAGTACTCCACAGTGTGGCTGGCAAGAAAGGGTATAAAAGAAGAAAAACTAATGACATGGCCTCCTTGTTCACCTGATCTGAACCCCATTGAGAACCTGTGGTCCATCATCAAATGTGAGATTTACAAGGAGGGAAAACAGTACACCTCTCTGAACAGTGTCTGGGAGGCTGTGGTTGCTGCTGCACGCAATGTTGATGGTGAACAGATCAAAACACTGACAGAATCCATGGATGGCAGGCTTTTGAGTGTCCTTGCAAAGAAAGGTGGCTATATTGGTCGCTGATTTGTTTTTGTTTTGTTTTTGAATGTCAGAAATGTATATTTGTGAATGTGGAGATGTTATATTGGTTTCACTGGTAAAAATAAATAATTGAAATGGGTATATATTTGTTTTTTGTTAAGTTGCCTAATAATTATGCACAGTAATAGTCACCTGCACACACAGATATCCCCCTAAAATAGCTACAACTAAAAACAAACTAAAAACTACTTCCAAAAACATTCAGCTTTGATATTAATGAGTTTTTTGGGTTCATTGAGAACGTGGTTGTTGTTCAATAATAAAATTATTCCTCAAAAATACAACTTGCCTAATAATTCTGCACTCCCTGTATATATAGATGTATTATATATAAGAGACAAATATTGTTCTTTTAATATGTTGGCATTACTAAATTTGGCTCAATGCTTACATATATGTGTAAAAAGAAAATGTACGAGCCGTGAAAACTGTTTCTGATAAAATGAAGGGTAGACTGATATATGAAATATTCCTTTATTGGGTGAGAAAATCAGACCATGTCATAACTGCTTTAAGTCATACAGAATAGATATCAGAGCCTTAAACAGGCTGACTTCTGTTAAATGGGTCAAACTGGGCAGAAAGTATCCAAACACATAACATCATTATAGAATATGATATAACACTATAGATCAACTTAGCTCAGAATATATAAAGCATATAAACAATTACAGCAATATGATGCAACAAACACAGCAGTGCTACTAATCCAAAATACTCAAAGCTTCATAGAACTGAAACAAACATTTTTTTTTTTTAGCTCCATTCTGCTGCTGATACATACTTTAGGTTTCTGAACATTAAACTTGTTTCTGCCTTTCATAGTGTGTAACCTGAAGGCCCTGAGTACTTTCTCCCACACTGAAAACACTGGAATGATACAATTATTTGAACATTACCTAATAAAACTGATTCAGAACAGACAATTAGTTATGTTAAACTTTTCTAGCAGTCCTTCACAAACAGGGAACAGTCTGTCTATTCTCTCCATCTGTCAGCTGCTGCTGGCTCTTCCTCCTCCTCTTCCTCACACACTGCTGAGTTTGTCCTGGTGGATCATCAGGGGTGCAAAGCCTCACAGATGATGTGCAGCAGTGGGTCCCTCAGTCTGTCCTCACTCTGGACACTTGCAGTTGTCACACATGGAAATCAAATGTGTGATAAGCTGCAGGATTCAAACACAAGTGTAACTTATAAATAAATGTTCATACTTTTATTCCACAATCAGAGAGAAAGAAACAGAGAGAGTGCAGGACCGACAGACAGGTGACAGTCTCAGGTGTATACACTGCTACAAACAGGAGGATTTAGTGTTTGTGTTATTACGAGTGCTAAACAAGAAGAGTTCCCAGATGGTGCAGTGGACACATGTGTGACTCCTGTGATTAAAGCATCTTTCTTTCAGCTTAACGAGTGAACCGTCAGCTTGTTCAAACACACGTTAAAGTCCGTTTGGCTCGACACCACCGAACAGAGGCAGCAATATAACATAGCTAACATTAACAGTGCAGTGAATCCTGCTTGTGCCGTGATATTCAGGACTGCAAACGGAGCAGCATCACTGACTTTCAGCCTGTTGTGTTTGTGGATATATGACTGACTTTAATTATCCACAAAATCATCACATTCTCTGTAAGATTAAGGTCGACTATCTAACGGCGTATAAAGTAAAGGCTTTAAAACAAAGTAAATGCTGGAAGTACAAACATCGCTAATGTCACATAACTTTGCCGGTGTTGTGCCAAAAAGTGATTGTCTGCCAGAAACTGATTGCCGTCCGCGGGAGCACGCGCAGCTGCTTAAAGCTGCAGCGCCCGGATTACTTGCGTTGCCAGCTACTTCCGTGCAACTGATATAACGTGGGGGAAAAAACCCCCAAACACATTTATGCCTTTGTTATTAGGCAAAGGTATGCATTTATGGAGCTTTAACGTTTCTCGTAACCGAATTATGACGCTTATCAGAAGGTTGCTTTCAGTGTGTAGCGCAGTCACGAATGACTACACGCATCATGATGGAATAATTAATGCCTACAGGTTTAGTATGTCTACTCTCGTTGTTCATATTTGTTATAAGACTGTCGAATAGTAGTTAAAACAATAAAGACCTATTGTGCCAGTATCACCATGACTCTTTCTTGTTTGTTCAGAATAACGACTGAGAACATGGCATTTTAGCGCTACCAAAAAGTGATTGTGGCCTATAACTTGTCACTGAAACAATATTTCGGCTTCAAAATTGTTGGATATATTCCAGAAGGGTTACATGTGATATATTATATGCATGAAGAATCTGTAAAACTAACGATATCGTAAATTTCCTGTCTAATAAAAAATAGAATCATATTAATGGTTTTATCATGCGGTTATGCGATACCATGGATAGCTGCTTCCATGAAGTTGAGCTACAGCAAACGCTCTCAGTCGCCGTTGCCATTATTGGCAAGCAGTAGCCGCATAGACTGCAGTAGTTTTCCCTCACTCTCGCGTCCTCGTGTGACGGATTGTTTCCATCTTCATCTAAAATAAGTACTGGTTGACTATTTTCATCTTCTCTCTCGGTTTGCTCTGGTTCAAACTGGAAAGGTTGAACAGAAGCCATTTCCAGTGCGCTGCTAACTGAACTCGTTGCGATGCAACCGTATGACGTCACTACCCAGAGTGTGTTCAAAAGTAAATAACAATGGCGGCCTACTGGTAATGGTTTTATATAAAATGTGCTTAAAAGGAAAACATTTGGCGTATTTTAATACCACATATATATTGTTGAAAGCACAGTACATATTTTAGCTAAAACTTGTCTTAATAGCCGGGGTTCCTTTAAAAGAAAGGGCAAGTTAGTCAGATCAGTGGTGAGGGAACATGAAAGACAACAATATTCCACATGTGTCCAGTGAACTCAATCCTATAGATGATTTGTAATGATTTAGAGTGGAGACTGAGACTAATAATGGGATTTCACTCAAGTTCATAGGCGTGCGAAGCAGACGAGTGTATACTTTTGGCAACATAGTGTTTTTGCCTTTCCCTGATGAGCCTCAGCAATAGTTTCAAAGACAAAGCTTTATTATTTGATTCTGTTTTTCTGCTGGCAAAACATTTTAATGTTCTATGATCCTAAACCAAGCACTTTATATATGTTCCACATTTTTTCATGTCAGAATCACATAAGCAGCAAAAGAGAACAGGACTGTAGATAGTATATTAAATGGAACACATAAGGCAACATATTAAGAGGTTAACCCACAGGCTAATGCCATCATCTCATGTTTTTATTTCCCCTTTCAACTGTGATTAGTCAGATTTTTTTCTAGAGGAAACATTTAATCACACATTGTTTAAAGTTGAAGTCACACATACAGAAAGCAGCACGTCATTGTTTTTGAAAGTTTTAGATGGAAAAAAAGGATGTTTTCTTGTAATACTGAAGATGCTATAGTGGCACATACTGGCACATGTTTGGAGTAAACTTTTTGGTAACACAGAAACACCTTCAGTTAGAGGCACATGAGGCTGGTTTTTGCCTTCAGAGCATAGCAAAAAACCTTCCACAGGAAGTGAAATTAAGTGGGCAGTAAGGAAGAGTAAGTAAGTGTACAGCAATTGGTAACTATAGGATAGTAGTTTGATTGGCAACATCATTATATTACAAAAATCACCAACAGTAAACATTTCCTATTATTGTAAATGTGAAAACAAATAAACCCAGCCCAAATGTAGCCATCCTTCATAAAGTGCTGCAGTTTTTTTTTTTTACAGCGACTTGATATAAACATCGTGTGAAGGTACATATTATATTCATAATTCTCTATTATATATATATAAAAAATTAAAATGTCCTTAAGTCCCTGCAAAAATTTGAATCATCTTCATCTGATATCTCCAAAGTATGATAAGGACACGCATGCAGAACTTGCAGTAAGTTGCAGTAACAGCGGAGGGAGATATTTTATTTCAAGCCTACATGAAAATAATCACAGGAAAGTGTTTAAACAGACATTATGAACCTATTTACATATATAAATATATATTATTATCTGCCCTGCTTAATCATTTCTGGTGATTAAGGACATTGGAATGTACATCATATGTTTTTTGTTCACTACTGACTTGGTGGCTTTAATATTATTATTATTATTATTATCTACCCCTGCTGGTGATGCAACTTCTGCATGCCTGTCCGTTTCACTTTTTGGAGAAGCAAAGTGTGAAATGGATGCAGTGGACCGGTGTGTCTTGTCCCGATTCGTGATTGAGGTGTGAGACAAACGACTGCTGGTCCAAGTGCGTCAAAACAATGATTTTATTAAACACATGTGTGAAAGAAATACACCATCACAATCCTCAGCATAAATCCCCCAAAACAGCATAGTTAAAATGTTTTTATATGTCAGGGTATAACGCCCCCTGATGCGTCAAAGCAGATACATAACATGCATAAGTTACAGTAACCACAGCTTTTCTGCTCACAACCTTTGACACACACACAAAAAGACATTTTCTCCGTCTCCATGCCAGGTGCTTCCTATTGATCTTCTTATTCTCGCTTATCTCTGGAACATCAGAAACACATTCTACAAAAACTGTTGCTTATGCAGGCACAAAATGCAGTTACAAGCAAAATATGTCTTAACTCTAACCTAGAAATGAATCTATATACTGTCTGTGTATGCAGGCGAACTGTCTCGACCTCACTCGACTCTGTCTCACCTCTCAGCTCACCAGATAAAGCTTGTAACCTCTTACCAGACAGAAGGCCAACTCTTTCATAAGCACATTCTTACAATATATGTAATAACATGCTTGAAACTATATGTGTAATATATATTGAATAAATGTTTTAATCAAATGCCACTACTCAAAGCTTAATAAAAAGGATATCAGAGAATAAACATATTAAAATGATATAAAATGATATAATCCCCACAGTCTGTTATGTTTTCCTATGAGACTGGGTTGTATGGCTACAGTAGCTCTAAATGAAGCATTATAACATGTTAAATATCACAATTATTCCTTTAGCTTGACCACTTACATTGTTGTGAAAAAGTATTCGCCCCCTTCCTGATATCTTACTTCTTAACATATGTGTCATACTTTAATGTTTCAAATCAAAAACATTTTAATTCTACACAAAGATAACCAGAGAAAATACAAAATACACTTTTTAATTGATGATTTCATTCTTCAAGGGGAAAAAAGTTAACCAAACCTACCTGATACTACGTGAAAAATACTGGCAGCCGCCAGTGCTAACCCTCAGTTTCCTTATAGATGCACGGTATGGTGTTATGGAACGCCAGGACTGCCAAAATGAAATAAATAAACATATCATTAAATAATTAATGAAATGTGTCAATAATTAATTAAAATGTGAAACACATAAATAATTAATTAAATATATCATTAAATAATTAATTAAATGTGTCAATAATTAATTAAAATGTGAAATACATAAATAATTAATTAAATGTGTCAATAATTAATTAATTACATGTGTCATACCTATTTATTTAATTAATTAATTCCAATTTTAATTAATTATTGCCACATTTAATTAATTATTTAATGGTGTATTTAATTAATTCATTATGGCAGTCCTGGCGTTCCATACATTTAAAAAAAAAAGGCGACATTGTGTGAAATATAAATAATAGGAGAATTGAATGATTTTCAAACCTCATAAACCTGTATTTTATTCAGAATAGAACATAAAAAACAGTAAAATGTCTAAGTTTAAACATGTAACACATTTCCTGAAATATACTAACTCAGTTTGAATTTGAGAGCAGTAACACATCTCAGGAAGTTGGATGGAGACAACAGAAGACTGGAACAATAGGCGGTACTAAAAAGAAACAAGTGGAGAAAACGTTTGCAACTAATCACGTTCATTTGATCAATAACTGACTGGTAGGGGAAAAAAGCATATTAGAGAAGCTCTGCCCACGCTTACTCAAAAAGTAAGATGGGCCAAGGTTCACCTGCATCTACAAACTTTGGAACACTTTCAGAATAACAGTCTTCAACATAAAATTTGGAAGACTTGGGATATCTTAACATTTACTTTACATAATATCATCAAAAGTTTCTGAGAATCTGGAGAAATCTCTGTGCGTAAGGCAAGGTTGAAGATCATTAAATGATCCCTGTGATCTTTGTGTCTTCAGGCGGTACTGTAATAAAAACCAGCATGATTATGTCATGGGAATCACTGCAGGGGCTCAGGAACTCTTCCAGAAATCCTTGTTTATGGACACAGTTCATCCATAAATCCAGGTTAAAGCTCTATCATGCAAACAATAAGCCATATATGATCCATAAATTGTCTCTGGGTCAAAGCTCATTTAAAATAATTTATATTTAATATATTTCAATAATTTGAAATACATGAAATGCAAAACTGTGTTCAGACGAATCGAAACCTGAACTTCTTTTTGCAAACATGAATGCAAGCAGAGGGACCATTGGGCTTGCTCAGTTAAAAAGCTTACATCTCTGATGGTATAGACGTGCATTAGTGCTTATGGAACTGTCAACTTTCACATCTGGAAAGGCACAATCAATGCTGACAGGCATATAGAGATCTTAAAGCAACATGTGCTCGCATCCAGATCACATCTGCATGCACTTGTTAAAACAGCATGGCTTTGAAGTTGAAGAGCTGGGGTACTGCACTGCAGTTCAGACGTTTCTCCAGCTGAAAACATTTGTCACATTATAAAATGAAAACTACGACAGAGATGACCCAGGAGCAGCTAGGATCTTGTATCAGACAAAAATGGGACAACATCCAACTCATTACAGTCCATCAGCTCAGGCCCCTCAGGTGTCACTGCCATTAAATTCAAAATGAAATAACATTTAGCTTAAATTGTACATTTTCTAAGTGTAAACATTTGATATGTTTTCTGTGTTCTATTGTTAATAAAATATCCATTATGAAATTTGCATTCTGTTTTATTTACATTTTATTTTACTTAGCAACTTAATTGGACTTGGGGCTATACTTTACAGTTTAAATTAACATGTTATATTGAGAGCCTATGATGACTTGAATATGCTGCAGTGTCAAAGTAGAAGCACCTGTAGGCTAAATATAGAAAGTGTTCTCCTCAAATAGCCAAATTATGTAGGAATGCTGACTAGTTTTACTTTTTATGGTATTATCTTGGTAGAAGTTACAACTTGAATAAAATAAACAAATTCTTGTCTTCTTTTCTTGCAACCTTTTCAGGGTCTCTATAGCGGATCACCTGCCTCCATGTCACCCTATCCTTTGCATCCTGTTCTGTCACACCAACCCTTTGCATGTCCTCCATCACTACATCTATGAATCTTCTCTGTGGTCTGCTTAAATGAGCCAAATACTTTTGCTGTAAGCGCTTTTAAAACAAACTTTAGTAGATATAGAGCGACGCTTACACTGTGATATGTCCTCCAACAGATGGAGCTAAAGAACTACCATACAAAATCAGCTTAGCTGGCCTATAGGAATATGGTGACGTCGAAGAGGTAAACAGGAAATTTTCATTTGTTGTGTTTATTAGCCTCTAAAACAGTTGAGAATGTTTATGCCTTGCATGTTATAACTGACTGACTGACCCATATATGTATGTTAGCATATCATCTGCTTATCACTTTTTGGACTTGCTTTTTCAACAGCAGCTGTTTAGGTGCAAACTGTCCACACCAGCAGATGCTGGCGAGTGATAAAAGGAAATTAAACAATTTTGTTTGCCTAAAAGGATGGATTTTTTTCTTTACTTTTATTTTCTCTTCCAAAGATAAAGTACTTCCAACATCCAGTAGCAGTGGATGAAGATTTAATCTCTCTCCTGATGAATGACCCACTATTTCTCTGACAGAGGCCGCTGAGGCAGACTGCTCAGAATCCAACGGAAACAGTGAAATGACGGGAGAATTTCTCTCCATGATTACTCTAGCTTTCTGAGTGTTTGCCTGCGAGTGTGTATGTGGTGATAGTGCAGACACTGGCCCCATTTTAAAACTCTGGTGAAAGTAAACAGTTGATATGCAGATTATCAGGACACGAAACAAGACTAAGAAATATTAGACATCTAAGGTTCATATTTCATTGTGTGACAATGCAAAATAAATTCTTTTCAATCAGATCCACACTGCAAAATTTTGATTTAAGCAAGGTTTTCATCTTGTCTTGTCTAACGTTTTGGTTTGAATAAGGAGGAACTGAAGGAAAATACGCCTGCTTATTTTACTCAGGTACTGGCTCACTCGTCCGTATCACGGGAAGAGGAGGAAAGACTAAAATTACGACTTCAATATAATATTCCTATGTAAATTTTAAAGTGTAATAATATTTTAATTTTCTTTTACATTTTGTTTTAGTGCAGCTTTATTTGACAGCTAAATTTAGTAAAGATTTTCCATTTTTTATACTTTTACCTCCTCCTTCGTATAATTTCTGAAGAACGCTGTACTTCTGCTTCTCCATAGCTACTTTACAAACTATGCTTTTATGTTAAATGGTACCTGATGCACTTGAAATTCAATTCAGTTAAAGTTTATTTATACGGCACCAGTTCCCAACAACAGTTGCCCCAAGGCACTTATATTGTAAGGTAGAGATCGTGCAACAACAGAGACAATAATAATACAATACAATAGTCCCTTTTGACAGGAAGAAACTTCCAGCAGAACCAGGCTCAGGGAGGAGCAGCCATCTGCTGTGACTGGTTGGGGTGAGGTGAGGAAGACAAGTCAAAGAGACGCTGTGGAAGAGAGCCAGAGATTAATAATAACAAATGATTACATAAATGCAGTTAACCTGTTTCAGATTCTTGCGAGTTGTTTGTAGTTTCTGTTGCTGAGTATTTCCAGTACATAAACATTAATCTTTTTTTAAACTTTAAAATAAAGTCCTTTTTGTCCTTTGAGGCAAAAAAACGAGAAATGTTGTTTCCACTTTTATGTCTGTACTTGATTATGTTGATGTGATTTATATTCATGTGTCCTCAAAATAGTAATATATTTTGGATTCTGTCTATTGTGGACCAATGAGATTCATTACAAATTACAAAGTATTTATAAGTATCTTGTGGTTTGGGTGGTGTGCGTTCCTATGTCATAGACTGAGACCACTGGTGTATTTGTTTTTTGAAGCTAATTTTGGTTTGGTTTCATCTTATATACAGCCTTACATTCAGATATTATGTTAATCAAAAAGGTTATTATCTCAGGTACCAGATTTAATTCATTCGGTCTCTCCCAAAACTTCAAACTGATTTTGGAAAAGTTGTGTTTAAATTTGAAGCTCCTGCCTCCTGCAATCAGCAGCTACAACTAAAACTCAAGGAACTGGTCTGTCACATATTGAATTTAAGGAATAAATGACTTTTAAATTACTTGGATGCAGTTACTTCATGCAACTTATGATTGTACTGCTGTTCTCATTGGCCAGGACACTCTTGAAAAAGAGATTTTACAGGTTAAAAAAATCGAATCTTCTCATACAATATGTTTTTCAGCAGAACAGGTACTTTTGAAGTGTATAAACATTTGTCCGTAATACTAAATGCTTCATATAAGAATGATTTTGAACGCAATACTTTCATTTATAAGTAGCAAATTTTAAGGCCAGCATATGATGATGTGCTAAGTAATCACTATGAGCCTGAAGCTCAGGCTACATTGCTCAATGCTTCTAGTCAAGCAGTTTTTCTATTCTTGGCTCTATTCTTGACAATATCCCTAATATTGTCATGCACACAGCACCTTCACCTACCTGTCATTAAAGCTGGTGCTTCGAGGGCAGTCATTGAGAATAAAGTTTAAAGAAAGGATGGAGGGAATGGCACATTTCAGACATTAAATCAGACAGTATGAAATGGGTGAAAAAAAACTGTGAATGCGGAAAAGCTACTCTAGCAGTTTCCAATAACAAAAACACTGAAGTAGAAATGAACATAATGACACCCCTATAAGGAAAGAATCTGAATTTCCTGAGAGAAAAAAAGCTTGAGTCAGAGTTTATAAATGTGCTACTTTCACTTCTCTTTGAAGTCGTTAAAAACCAGCCTGCAATTAATTTTTGCTCAGTAAAGTTTCGGTAATCTCTAAAAAGCCAAAACCTCAAAGCAAAAGACTTTTGATACACTTGCCATCTACAAGATAGCTTTGCTTCTTTCAGAACTGACCTAGACAATAAAGCTGTGTAACACTGTGATTTGACACTGCCCTGTTTTTGTTTCTAAAAGGTGTACACTCACTGTTCACTTTAAATTGAGCTCATATATTTTGACTTTATGTGGACATTATTCCTTTGTTGTTGCAGCAGTGCACTATCGGGATCTGAGAGAGTTAGTGAAGTTGGAAACTCCATTAGCAGGAGCCACTGATGAAAACCCATCAAAGGCTCAGCAATTGCGATTGAGGTCAGGGGAAAGACCTGGCAGAGAAACCACACAAAGCCATAAAGCCTAAGGTAGCTGCCGCTCATCGAGCATCAGCACTTGAGGAAGAATAACTGTGTCGTTGTCTGCAGACCTGTTGAATTAAAGGGGGCATTAACTGCTGCTTCCGCTGCATTATTGATGGAGAGCTCCATTCCCGAGGCCGTAATGCCTCCTATTTTTTCCCTTGCAATTTTCTGGTAGACATCTCACTGTCTTCAAACACACTTTCGTGCTGAAAGAGAGCGAGGGTTCAGGCAGAGTGCTTGCACTGTTCCCCGCAGGTTGCTTTTATTTTAAGCTGAACCACCACAATCAGTGTCGAACCACGAAGCCTCCACAACTGAAAATAATCGCAGCATGACAAGGATGGGATGATTGGGGTTATGCAAGGTGCCACCTACAGTAACAAGACCTAAAAAGGTAGTCAGGCTTCCTCAGAGAGGTTGCAAATCACATGACAGCTCAAGTGCAGCAGATATCCGTTTCTCCGTGTGTTTTGACCTCAAAGAGACAAAACCAGAGACTGTTATTAGATTTTGATGCCAAATTCTCACTAACTGGAATTTACCTCATGAGTCACCTCAGCTCCCACCTGCAGTACATTTGTTGTAGAGCTCCCTAACAAAGGCTCACACTGCTGGCTTTATCTGCTCTCACACAGCTTGAGACACCTTACCTCCCGGCTGACCTCATCCTGTCATATGATTTAATGAGCGAAGCCGTGTCACAAACTACAGTGGCAGAGGTGTGACAGGATAGGTCTATACAATGCATAGAAGATTAATGAGGCCATCTCCTCCTTCAATGTGTGTGAGAAACGCAGCTTGAGGAGGAAAGAAACTTGATGACTTTAGAAATTATATGATATAAATGACGCACACAGAATCAAAATAACAGCTCCTCTATTTATATTCAGTTATGAAGCGATGCGAAGCCTGTCTCTGGTCTACATACACTATCTGGGTTGAATTTTATAGCTCGGCAGTGATAATGGTATGACATTTTTCTTGTACACTATCCATGGGTTTTTGTGTGTAGTGCCCTTTGATTTTACTTTGTGCTTTTGTGCTGGTGTTTATGGAGTCTTCTGTGAAGTAGATGGCTTTGGCTTCATGATGACAACACTCTCGGAGGGCGGTCCAAAATCAATCAAATACAAGTCCAAATGCTTGCATCCCATCTCCTACAGGCTATTTCAAAGGTTGGTATTGATTATTCCACCCATTCTTGCCATTCAGGGGGGGCCGACGAAAGAGCATGCTTGAGAAATGGAGAGATGATAATGAAATTAAAGGAGGGGAGGCTTTTGTAGCCTGGACACTAATGCATGGGGAGAGTGGAAGCTGAATGTCAAAGACACAAAAATGTGTTATCGTAAACTCGATGAGTATTCACGAGCCTAATTCATGTCATAACGCTGAAGTTCTTCAGAGTGGCTCGTTCGCACCAATTGTATGTGTGGGTGGTGTGTTTGGATAGGGTAAGGGAAGGGGTTTTGATAAGAGGGGAGTCTTTTTTGTGAGAACTGAGGAGGCGCTTCATCTTGTTCTTATCCTCTGATTCTATTTTGGACTTTTTTAGAAAGAAGAAATCTTCTAGGTTACAACAAAAGATGGTGTTCATGTGTTTCACAGAGGTGTGAAAAACCCTTCAGCACACAGCTGTCTTCCTTTTTTGTGTTCACTTGCATTTAGTGGCTCTAATGAAGATTTCAGTAGCCTATTAACCCTCTTTTTTTAAGAATAAAAGGAAGAACATAAGAAAGAAAGTCAGGTGACATCGCAGGACAACATCAGACCTTAAAGGAAGAGAATTTAATTTTCCTATTTTTTTTTAACAATAATTTATTCACAGCTCTGAAACTCATGGAGGAAAAGTGGATAAATAATAAATTGTTCAAAGTTGTCATTAATAAAAGTATCGAGTGCCTAAATTGCCATCATTGAGGCCTACTGGCACCACTGTTTATAAGATGTTAGGGAGCGTATTGCCATTTCTTCATAACTGAAGATCTTAAGTCTATATTAAAATAAAAGTATTAAAATATATGTAATACTTCTTCACTTCAAAAAATTTTCACACAGTCCCTAAATCTTTTCTTGGGTCCACCCACTGACCGAAAATAGCTCAAAGCGCATCTTCTAAAATCATGCGGCATGATAAACTGGTTGTGTCTCAATATGAAATATGCCTTACTATAAAAACATCCTTTCGATAAGACATCTTAAATAAACCAATCAGCATAAAAAGCTGCAAACAAATGGCTGCAAGTGGCACTGGCGTAATTAGTGACTCATCTGATTCAGTTTTTATTTCATTGCTGTAGTTTGCTCGCTACTGCTGCATTCAAGAGGGCACGACCATCCAGTTACCAACGTCTGAAGCTTTCTGATAAAGGTCCTCCCCGTCGCCACCGGAGACTCCAATCCAACAGAACCGCTGGATGGCGCTAAAACACCAGCGCTGCATCAGGAGGCTCCACACGCGCTGTGATGAATCCGGCTGCTCTCTCATCACTCGGACAGCTCAGATCCATTTCTCCAACTGCGAGAAAACGTTGCCAAACACCCATCTGCAACCAGTATGTTGAAGGGGGATTGTAAAAATCCACTGCATCCTTGAATTCAGAAAGTATGAGTGACGGTCCGGCGTGTTGTCCAGCTGCCGTGGAGCTCTGGCGGATGGGAAGTTGTGAGTCAGAGGCGGAGAACCAGTAACTTTTATAGACTTTCAAGTCCACCGCCTCCAAGTATCCAGCAGCCCCACTTTAGACTCATTTCTCTCAGGGATTGTGCGTCTGGAGAGCTTAACATTAGACCAGTGTTTTAGGTTATGTGTTGTCCAGGGCGTCTTGTAGCGACAAGGAAATGCCATTTGCCTAAAGAAGAGGCTTCCGTTTTTTTGTGGCTGGCAATGGAGAATAAATGAAAGGGACAGTTCCCGGGATTAACTGAAAGAACAACGGCAGGTAGGTTGGAATTAGAGTTTATAATTTGTTATTCCTATCTGTGGAAGTGGATATATGTATATTTATATATCTATATGTATATCTATCTATCTCTCTATAAATGATTGCAATTAATATTCTGAATTTCTAATGCTTAACAACTCATGTGCGACTGTGAAATGGCAGCAAAATCTACGATTGACTATGATAAATAGCTTTTTACAAATCATCAGGCAGCAATGGGCTACTGGAAACTCATGACTTTAGGTGGCGTACAGGTGTAGCCGCAGGCTGGCAAATGTTCAACTTTATGTTCTCAAGATTCAGTGAATATTAGATGTGGGCATCAACATGAATCCATCACTGACAGTTCCGATTGGACAAAAAGTTTCCCCTCTGAGAGATCTGCCCATGTGCACAAAGGCACGAAAGGAACTCCCTTCTATGTGAAAATGTATGCAAGCAACATGCTACTGTTTTAAGTAGTATCTATCTATCTATCTATCTATCTCGGACCCCCAAATCTCCATATTCCACATCACTGGTACCTTGGCAAAGGTAACTCTAAAACATAAACGGTGCTCCCTGCAGTGCAAAGTTAAATGTAGAGCTGAATTCACAGCAGGTGCAAGTGTGCTTCCCTTTAACCCCAACATAAGAGAAAAGCAGCTCCAGCTATAAACAGCTTGTTTGTGACTTCAGCAAAGTACAGTGGTGTTATCTCATTGTATTATATTGCAAACACGCAGAAGGAGTCCCTAATGAGAACTGGCTCATGTGTTTGGTGTCAGCTGTTGCACGCAGACTGTAGATATTTATTATTATGCCTGCACGCCACTGTGAATATATTCCTTTCTTGCAGCCTTGACTTTCCACTCTCCCTCTCCTAATTTGTTTCATACGCTCTCCTTTTTTTTTTTAAATCCACCTCAGTCTATCTACTTGTTCACCTTGTTCTTTCATTTGCCCTTCATCCTCTTGACAAGTGTTGTGTGGTCAGCTTTTTTTTTCTTCCCCTCAATTAGTGCTATCATCGCATTTCATCCTGCAGAATATGGGGATGGTAATAACCTTACACTCCTATTGCGGGGTGATACAATTCTGCTGTGATTAATTGAAGTCCCCTCAGAGAGTCAGAGGAGGTGTAGATCGTCCCTTTCACACTCACTGACAGGCAACCCATTATATTGTTTTATAGATTGCCGTCAGTAGCCCTTGAAGCTGCCTGCGGCCCACTGTTGTTCTGGAGGGTTTTATTGTGCAGCGTTATTGGCTGGTAATGCTGACAGGCAGAGCAAAGGCCACCGTGGGATTAAGGGAGATGGGATCCCTGTGACAGTTCCACTGTATTTGACAGTAAACTGGAAACTTGGAAGAAAAAGATTTGCTCGCTCTGCAGTGGTAGTTGTAAAAAAGAAAGAAGGAGATGAAGAAAAAAAAGTGGGGATTTGTTATGAAGTCACGTTCACCATAACATTGGCTTACTTCACATCTGCACAGAGTACTCTAACAAGTGGTGAAACAAAAACGGGCCGTTGGTATGCAACAAAACACACTTTAGTAATGCCAAATAAGTAGCTTGTACAGGTAAGACAGATTAGCCTGCAATTTCTATAAAGCTTCCATTAGACAGACATTGCAACAAACAACAGTGCCTGAAAAAGGCAGAGTATAGACTGAGGCTTGGAGAGAGTACTTGATATGCATGAGCCACCAGGTGATTTCCAGAGGAAGAGAACACCATGGATAAGAGGCTTGTGTTTAGTTTTAAGGAGCCACCCCAGGCAGTATTTGTGTTCTCTGCCAGCTTCCTGCTCACTCTGTCAGATCAATAGGGCATAATAGAAGAGTGCGGATTGTGTTTGCAGGCATGAGACAAAATAATACAAGCATTGTATTGTTTTTTCACCTCGTACATGTGTTGTGTAGTTGTACAATTAAGATTGCCTGTTTGTACTGCACATCTTCTATTTTTTTGCATTTCCTGATGTTTGAGCATGTCAAGCATGTCCGCATGTGCACGTTACATATACATTTGACAGCCCAGTGCTTTGACACCGAGAGCATTGCAGAGCAGCACCACGACTTAACCATAAAATCTGGGGTATTGCATCATTCCACACATTCTCTATTCACCACCAGCCCTGCAGATTTGGTTTAGCGGAACAATAAAAAGTCAGCCATCTATCTACATGATTACAACCGATTTCAGCACCTCAAGATTCGGTGCTCAGCGGTGTCCATAGGCTAATGTGTTTAGAAAGCACAGTTTGTTCCACCTATCAAAGCGCCAGCTCGAGCTGCTGGGGTGAATCCATCGGGTGTTTAAAGGGAAATTCAAAGCACCACCATAGCGAACGAAGTGCAGCATTGTGACGCTTGCATGCAGCTCTGTCATGTACAGTGGAGGAGGAGGAGGACGAGAGGACAGCACATCCCATGTTTTATAGATGCCATTTAAAGGTGCATGCCTGGGATGGGCTGGCTGAAATGAACTGTAACAACAGACTAAACACCAAGACAATAAACTAACAAATTGGTTTTCTGGAAGCCAGCAGTGTCCCACTCACTCGCCTGGGCTGATGTGTGGCGAGCTGTTTTTTTTTTTTTCCCTGAGAGATTAGGCTGTGAGCACAACTCCATCTCTTATTTATTCATGCTGATTTGCTGTGTGCATGTTTGGCTGTGGGTGTGTGTGAGAAAGGGAGACGGGGAGCAAGAGAGCACGCGTGTGTGTGCAGTTGAAGTGTAGCGGTGTTTGTAAAAAAAGTGGGTGTTTTCTGGAGCATTTATATGAATGGTGTGTGTGGGGGGCGCATCGTGCTTGTGTGTACAGGCTTCAGCATCGCCTACTGCTTGATTAAAATTGTGTTGTGCGTGTTGTGAGGTCATTGCAATATATCAGCTCCCTCTGTTGTTTGTTCAGTATACATGACTGAAGTAGAGACACTCATAAGGTTCACCTGACAGTCTTGGAAAAGCTAGATCTACTTGTCATCTGTTTAAACAAATTTTTTAAACTTTGAGATTGAATCATTTGATAGATTTTTTTTGGCATCATTGTTTTCTGTCTGGATGTCTAGGTATTCAATTTCACGATTTGGATACATTTTTTGTTCATAACTATTAAACAAAAATCTGCACCATGTCAGCTTGGGTGCCTTTCATCCCTCTCACTCACAGCAGGAATCATCATGCTTGACTTCATGTTATTATTTCTTTGTAGCTAGAATAGCACCTTGAGAAAAATGTATAGACAGTTATTATTAAAAAGTTAGAAAGGAATCATGTTTGGTTAATTCTTAAAAAACCAATGCAGGTTTGAATCATTTGCATTGTATCCACAAAGATAAGATAAGATAAGACTTTATTAATCCCACAACGGGGAAATTAGTTATAGAGTTATAGAGTCTAACTGCTGTTGGGATGAATGATCTGCGAAAGCGCTCCTTCCTGCAGCGAGGGTGTTTCAGTCTCTGACTAAAGGAGCTGCTCAGCCCACTCACATACTCATGCAGTGGGTGATGTGGGTTGTTCATGATGGATGTCAGCTTTACTAACATCCTCCTATCGCCAACCATCTCCACAGACTCCAGGGGACATCCCAGCACGGAGCTAGACCTCCGCACCAGTTTGTCAATCCTGCTCCTGTCCCTGTCCGTGCATCCACCCCCACAGCAGGCCACTGCATAGAAAAGGGCAGATGCTACCACAGTGTCATAGAATGTCCTTATTAACTGCAGACTCTGAAGGACTTCAGTCTCCTCAGCAGGTGGAGTCGACTCTGGCCCTTCTTATACAGGATGTCTGTATTTGTAGTCCAGTCCAGTTTATTGTTGAGTTTTACAGTTAAAGTTTTACAGAACAAAAGTTCGACACCCTGAAAGAGCTCTGCTGTGACAAACAACAGTGATTCTTTCCTCTATAAGATAACTACAGAGTTTCCCACCTCCCCTGTCATTAACATCAGCACAAAAACTGTGCCAGGAGCTTCGTTATGTGGGTATCTATGGCTGAGCAGGTAGGTTAGTACTTTTGTTCATATAGCGTATGTTCCCTAATTTTGGTAGGTTAAATCATTCACTTCTTCAGTGACGTGCATTTATGCCACATAAGACTTTGTATACAGTAGAGCAAGTGGACATTTTTTGCATTCTGTGATGATCCACAGAGAGACATTTTTTAAAATTAGAATTAAATACACATTTTCACAGTTGAATGCCTTTTTAAATATTTAATACAATTGAAACTATTAAGTCCTAATCTACAGTACTGTATATTACCGCTTTGTGATTTGAGTTCTTTCTCCCCTGCAAAATTTCTGTTCTGGGAGTGGCAATACTCTCACTGTACTGTTCAGTGAGTGACATGCTGCTGTTTCTAAGTGGTCATTTTACCTATAAAGCTGAAATCACAACACAGCCATAATCTTTAGCTCATAGGTAATTTTGTGATTTTGTGAGATGATGCCATGGCTATAAAGTCTGTCTGTGCTGCCTGATTCTTCACGTATGCTGCTGCTGAAGGTCCAGAGCACAGAAGCAGTCAGGATGGCCCGGTATTGGAACAGCCTTACACTGTTGGGAGAGCTCTGTTATAGCTTTAGTCACCCCCAGCTGTGGTGTCCCATCTTTATATCATTAAAACAAAGGGAACCATCAAGTAGAGGTACTTTTTGGATAATTTAGCTGCAAATCTCAAGATGTATCTGAGTAAAACACATGTACTGTTTATGATTTGTTGAAGCTGACAATAAAGCTTTTGAGACAACTAACAGTTTAGATTTTTGCACCTTGTTCACTTAACTGTTACAGTTTTTGGAGTTTTCATACCTTGTTTGATCATCTTTATCCCCTCTCACATTCATCTGGTCAAGTTGAAAACTCGTGGTGTTAATTACTTATGTATGACACTTTTAAATGGATTCTTTCAACATGGAACCGGCGCAGTCTCCTGACAGCTTGTTGTACATGGATTTTCTAAGACCCAATGGTTCAGTCCACTCAGTGAAGACGCTTAGTATAGAGCAGAGGTAATACATGACTCTTCCTGGGTAATTCTCCAGCTGACTCTCAAAGTCTTGAAGACACTGAGGACAATTAGGTTTGAATGGATCAGAGCCTCAGAAGGGAAATTCACTCTTCCATGGAGGTGGTTTTCAGCTTTGCCGGGCATCAGACTTTTCTACCAACAATCCTTTCTTTTGCTCTCCTTTATTCCTCCTTTTTGACGGCTCTTCTGTTGTTAGGCAGATTTTGGCAGCTCTCGCTCACAGTATTCTACCATTGGGCCTACATCTCATCAATGTCCTCCTGAGTACAGCAACAAAAAAACTAAATTCTCCAAGCCTTCAACCATCCACCTAGTGAAAAGGTTGGGGAATTGCAGATTTGAGAAACCCAAATCCTAAATTGTGGTCCTTAGGGGAGAAAGGGTGCTATCATTTTTTTGTTGGCAGACTCTTTTCTCTTGGCAGACTCTTGTGGTGCCTGAGGGTCCATAGCAGTATGTTTTTTTCCTCTCATATTTTGTATGGTGTTACTGTCAAGCTCCAAATCATGCCTGTAATCATTAGACTACAATCTGGGTAAAAATTGCAATTACAGGGTGTCGTTTCTGGCTTGTTATTTTAATTTAATTTTTTTGGTGAGAGAGCAGGATCATGGCAACCCTGTGTTATTAAGATGAAAGAAATCAGACTCAAAAAAAGAGACAATTAATGGCAAAGGTCTCTACATGCGCATCATGCGGGAAGGCTGATTTAGGCTTTCTTTTCCAAAATTGAAAGTTGCACTGGTTCCTGCTCTGGTTTTCTTACATGAATTTAGAGCTCATACTTTCTTTTTCTCCTACCCCTCATTATGTAAAAATGCAATTTTGTGACCTGACATGAAGTCCGGTCAGGTTTTTCCATGATGAGAGCCCAACAGTGGAAGAGGTGAGGACTTCTTCAAAGCAGGCTTCTATTTTCAGAATGCCCTTAAATATTGTGCAGAAGCCAGCAGCCAAACCTTGGTGTAATGAACAAAATGAAATGTGGGTACTTGTGTTTTCTTTGCACTATGACAGAATTAGCTCAGAGGTAACTCCGGTTCATGTTCCTCTTTCATCCATTCAAACACGCCTCCTCTTTCAGTCAGTTACGTACATGAACAATAAATACTTCACATTTCATTTTTAATTATTCTTTTGCAGTTTCGCCTTTCAGTTGCATTTGGGTAACCGATGACTAATGAATGAAGCAGACTTGTGTATGTGTGAGAGAGGAAATAGGGAACGTTTGGAAGCATGAGCCAGGATTGTCAGGCGGGGGGTCAGATGGGCTTATTAGTGCTTCTCCTGGTGGTGGGAGACAAAACAATTACCTGTAAAAACTGTTATGTAAAAGCCAGACTTTTAAAATGTTTTTAAATGATATAGCAATGATTAACTGTTTTCATTAACTAAAGAAATTAGAATTTAGAAGAAATTGTAAAGGCATGGATGACAAAATTGTGAGAAAGTACACCCACTACTGTTTGAATACCCGAGCTTAACAGATACTTTATCAGCTCTTCACTTGAAGCTAACTTTTAATGTAACCTTCACAGTTACTGCCGCTTCTTCATTTAAAGCGGTAATGTCGAGCATCTTTTTAATTCATCTGATAATGTTAAAGCTGAAGCTGCTGCATACACAATGTCTTGACAGTGTGGAGGAATATTTCACTGTAGAGTTTAATATTTGAAGTTCAGTGCTATTTGGCATCGAATGGTTCATTTTACTGTTGAAGTGTCAGACCTGAATATCGGTACCGGCTACCACATTTCTGAGATTGTATTGTTGCTTCATTATTTTTACAAGCTCTGCATGTGTGGGCATCCCAATTCTTTGTCTAAACTCTTTGTTTTTGTTTTGACAGAGCTTTCAGGAGTCAGTTTTAAAAGTACAAAAATTGAGCCGCTTATCTTCCATTGATTTTACTTTCTAATTTGGCTACAGTTTGAATCATGTTTTCAACATATAATTTGTTTGTTTCTTTGATGCTATTGATGCTTCATTATTGTTACTTCTTTACTTTTTTCCTTGGTATGTTTTTCTTTTTTTAAAGAAAATGACAGAATACATATGTTTCTTTTCAAATCAAGCTCTTGTAGTCTAATAAAATTAAGATTAGACTATGTATAATAATGTAGGCTCCATTTAATCAGTAGTTTCAATAGTCATGAAACTCTGAAATGTGTGACACAAACCAGAAAATGAAAACATTTGCCTTCCAAGTAACATGTTGGCTGCAGGAGTGAGGCACAGCTTATTAATATGGACCCCTAATATGGACTACTGCATCAATCTGCTGGTGACCAAAGCAATCGCAAGTAGCAGTTCCCTCTTTGCAACTGATTTTTTTCAAGCCAGTGGTTGTTGACAGCTTATCGCCCACGGGTCTCTAGGCCTGTGTGACTGGACCCTTAAGCATTAATAAATAAAAATATGAAATTAAATTCATGGCATCACTTGCTATGAAGTAACTGACATCTCTGATCATCTCAGGACTACATACCCTGTTGTTAAATATTACTTTACACGAGTTTTTGCTCACAGATTTGTATTAAATCGTTCTGTTTTTCACAGTGCCTATGCCGTGGCTTGTTACCTTGTTGGTTTGTAAAGAGTCTGTGGAGATGACAGACAGGCAGAAAGAGACACTGTTGCAATGTTACATGAATTGATCTCTTTACAGAAATGTAATTACTGCTACTGTGAAGGACGTCACATGCTAGTTACATAAATTCCTACAACACTGCATCTTTTCGACACATGACTTTCTTAAAGCGCAAAGCTCTGCCCATGTGACCTCAGACATACATGCTGTTATGTAGATAAACAGATGCTCAATTAGAAGAATTTTGCGTTGAATTCAGAATCTGTGATTGATGATTTTAAGATTTTAAGCTTAAGTGGCAGTCATAATAATAATAATAATAATAATAATAATAATAATGGGAATATAATATAAATGTTCTGTATGAAGCAGTAGGAAATTTAGAGAAGCCCTCTGTAAAATCAGAAATCAAATAGAAATTAGTTTTACCCTGGTGACAGTGTAAACAAACCATTATATGCATTAAAAAAAGGGAAGGGAATTTATGAGCCTCCATAAACAATCATATGTTCTTTGTTCTGCCAGAGAATCTCTTGGGCAGTACTATTCTGAAGTGTTCACCCCCAATCTGCCATAAACAGAGTAAACTTCCAGAACGGCTGGTTAATCAGTGTGCTAACTTGACTCTAAAGTTCGCACTTCTGTTGAGATTCAAGAATTAAGCATGTTTGCATGTGGATTCCATTTCCGGTCGGAAAATCACATTAAATGTTGAGAAAACTCACAAAATCTAATTCGAGTAAAAACATCACTGATCTTATTCCTGTTTTTAAGGGATTTAACTGGATACAAGAATTTGTAATGATGGGCCTTGTACCATTTTAGAAAGAGTGGCACGATGCTGCCCAGACCCTTTGTGTCTGTGTGAAGATTCAAGCTTAGGGTCTCTTGTAGATTCATTCATTTCATCCACCCATTTTTTCAGTCGCTTATTCAATTTTGTGTCACAGGAGGTGCTGGAGCCTTTCCCAGCTGACCTGTTTCCCAGGCACATCAGTCTATCACAGCACCAACTCTATCTCTTGTAGATTCTCTTATCGTTTTCCTCTTGTGGCCACTCTTGTATCTGTACTGCACATGGACGCTTTCCTGCAATACAGTTCTTGTGCTTAGATGGATGTTCCTTTTCTACACCAGTATCAATTTTCAAATACAAGGCAGAATTATAAAGGATGGATTGAAAATGCATTTTATTTCCTATCCCTGTGCGCTCTCCTTGCACTCTTGTCTTTCCTTCAAATACACATCGTATTCACATGCACACACAACAACTACTTCACCGCAATGTGTGGGGTGACTAATTTCTCCTGGGCTTTGGACATAGGTGTGTGTGTGTGTGTGTGTGTGTGTGTGTGTGTGTGTGTGTGTGAGAGAGAGAGAGAGAGAGAGAGAGAGAGAGAGAGAGAGAGAGAGAGAGAGAGAGAGAGAGAGAGAGAGAGAGAGAGAGAGAGAGGGTGAGAAGGAGAAAATGAAAGAGGAGAAGCAGTGGTCCACTGGCAGCTCAGAAGAAGCCGCCCACACCCAACAAGCCTGATACCACCTCTTGTGTCATCCCTTAGCTGACAGTCTGTCTGTTCTGCCTCATAAACCAGTGCATGCCCAGAGCACCCTAAATGCGTATAGCCTCTATGGGACCATATCAATTTGATCACTGTTTACTCCCCAGCTTCACATACTGGAGACAAATCACAATCAATGCACAAGACAAATTGAAATCTAGGTGTGCAGTTTTTGCATCCAATTTGAGCTATCTCTGCTGGATTCTGTAGAGTGGAACGGCTGCCAATCACTAGGGCTTTGTTTACTCTCTGTGTCCTGCTGACAACTGGCTGGTACAAAATATCAGCTGCTGTAATGTCACACACTGTGCCTTTGTACAGTTTGATAAACACTGAACTGAAATAGGCCATATGGCACTAAAATCCGTGATGCATGTTGTGCACATACAGTTATAAGAGAAAACAACAGCGCTGTAACGCTAATAGTCATTTAGATTTATTTTCGATTTATCACCAGAGAAAGCTTTTTAGAAACTATGTGTTTAAAAAGTTTTTTTTTTTCTGTTCAAAGAATCTAAAGTAGCTCAAAGAAAATGAAGTGGTTTGATGAGTTGCAACGAGTAATTGTCCAGATCTGCAATGAATGAGTGAGATTGGACAAAATCTGAGCAGCAGTTCAACAAGAACATTACTAGAAAGATTTTCCTCAGATATGCAAATATTACTGAGTTTTAGTACCCCTTTGTAACCCCCGTATGTTTTATAAACTTTTTTGCTTTGCAACCAAAACCCATTTATTAACCACTGTCATGAAGCTGAGTTGATATTTTAATCATTGTATCTTTATTGGTCCACAATTGGTACATTCCTCTTGCGGTTACCTCATGGATCTGGAAATGTGACGATGGGCAGCAAAAAGAAAGAAAACATGGCTCTCATTTTATTTTTCAGGACTTTATCTGCTAGGCTGTCCAGGCACAGAACCTCCTGGGATAGGATGATGTAGTCTGGCTTTAGTACTGTGTGGTCTCCCGTTAGGTCTTCAAAGAACTCTCCACTCGCTATTTGTCACCTCACTGCTGATGAGCTCTCAGAGTTAGATAAAATTTGTGTATCACATCTGATCAGTACCCACCCCAAGACACACATATGTGCTCGATTTGGGCACAAAGAAGATCAGGGATATATTTGTTTCACCTGGTTGATAAATGAAGCAGCAAAGCATTAAACTCGATCTCCACAGTTGTAAAGCTAGAGTTGTGTTATATGTAACATACGTCTGTGAAGGTTCTCAGTCATCCAGGTCATCGTAGTCAAAGGAGCTTGCAAAGAAAAGCGTCTGGACTTCTTTAAGTTGCTTGAAGACGTTTCACCTCTCATCCGAGAAGCTTCTTCAGTTCTAAGGTCAAATGGTGGAGAGTCCCAGATATAAACCTAGTGGGAGTGACCCCCCACAGAGGGACAAAAGGACCCCCTGATGATCCTCTAATCGCCTGAGCCAAGGTGGGAAACTGGGCGTGGGTCCCAATCAGCCAGAGTTTCGGGTGTGTTCATTGTGAAACCTGGCCCCACCTTATCATGCGAATTCCTGAGGTCAGATGGCCCAGGATGTGAGTGGGTGTTAAGGCGTCTGGGAAGGGATCTCAAAACTGGATTATAGATGGCAGACAGTTGGTGTCGTAAACCCCCGCCTCTGTTCAAAGATGGTCGCTCACAGTGGACATAGATGGCTTCTTTCACTCCTCTTTCAAACCATCTGTCCTCTCTGTCCAAAATGTGAACATTGGCATCCTCGAAAGAGTGTCCTTTATCCTTAAGATGCAGATGGACTGCTGAGTCTTGTCCTGTGGAGGTGGCTCTTCTGTGTTGTGCCATGCGCTTGTGAAGTGGCTGTTTGGTCTCTCCGATGTAGAGGTCTGAGCATTCCTCGCTGCACTGTACAGCATACACCACATTGTTAAGTCTGTGTTTTGGCGTTTTGTCTTTCGGGTGAACCAGTTTCTGTCTGAGCGTGTTGCTGGGTCTGAAATACACTGGGATGTCATGCTTGGAGAAAACTCTCCTGAGTTTCTCTGATACGCCGGCTACATAGGGGATGACAATATTGTTGCGTCTGTCCTCCCTCGCTGGTGTCTGATCTTCTTTTCTGTGCCTCTTTGCTGACTTTAAGAACGCCCATTTAGGATAGCCGCACGTTTTGAGTGCTTCCTTTACATGTGTGTGTTCCTTCTTTTTCCCTTCAGGCTTAGAGGGAACATGTTCTGCCCGGTGGTGTAGGGTCCTGATTACTCCAAGTTTGTGTTCCAAAGGGTGATGGGAGTCAAAGAGGAGGTACTGGTCCGTGTGTGTGGGCTTCCGGTAAACTTCGATGTTGAGTTTGCCGTTCTCTTCAATGTGCACAGCGCAGTCTAGGAAAGGCAGACAGTTGTCCTTTGTGTCTTCCCTGGTGAACTTGATGTTCTTATCCACTCTCCACCATTTGACCTTAGAACTGAAGAAGCTTCTCGGATGAGAGGTGAAACGTCTTCAAGCAACTTAAAGAAGTCCAGACGCTTTTCTTTGCAAGCTCCTTTGACTATGTAACATACGCTTATTTCACCCAACTGGTGACGTGACTTGGAAGCTTTACTCCTGACAATGAACACCTTGCTGCTTCGCGATCAGAGACGTAATGGAGATATTTTTGCTGTAATTCCCATTCTCCCAATTGTACGTCTCTTAACACCTCTTCCCCTGGTCCTAATTTATTTAAACATTTAAAACAGGGACCTCAATTATTCACGTCCCCCAGCCGTCTGTGGCCCTGCCATGGCCTCCTGTGGCACTTCGGTGAAAAGTGTGTCTGGATGGACACATTCCCAGGCTGCTCATTAATTGATGCCTCAGTTGAGACCAGAGGGCTAGTGCTCTCTTGCTCCTGTTCTCTTGCTTTCTCTGCCGATCCAGCATGTCGTCTCATCCCTCTCTGACACGCAGGGTGGGAGAGGTGTTCTCAGACGGTGTGATGTCATGCAGTCGTTGTAAAAAGGCTCAAAGGGTGCTTTCACCCCACTGGACCGTTAAGAGGAAAGACTGTGTTGGACAAGGCTTTAGATCTGAAGGAAAAATTCTCTTCACTCAGCAGGAGTCAAGACTGGTGTAAGTGGACAATGTACTTTTATTTTTTAACCTCTTTTTTTTCTGTCCTTCCCACATGCTTCCGTCTTCTAACTCTTGCACTTGTTTAGTTTCTATGAAGCTGGGTCCTCATTCAGCTGAGTGTGTGGGTGATGTTTCCATCCTTTGCCTAATTTAAAGAGCAGTCTACAGCAGAAGGGAAGGTTCAAGGGGGTCAATATACTAAACATTTGTCCCAGGGAGCATAAAAAGTGCAGGCTAAAACAAGATGAAAAGTTGGGCAATTACGAACTGCAAAAATCATAGAAGACTGTGTTTTTTCTATTCATTAAATGGAAAGGCTACAGTAAGAACTGGCTTCGGGCCAAGCAAGAGTTTATTATCTTTTTCATTCCTAAATGTGTAACAATCTATATTTGCCCTGAACCGAGACATGTTTGCCTTGTGAGCCAATCAGTTACTGTCAGATATCTTTATTATCTACATAGCCAAAATTTTCAAGCTCGAGTTCAACCTGGAAGATTGTCCAGTCTTGAATGAACAGCGGACACAATTAAACACGTACAATGTGTTGACTCACTGCACCTGTTCATTCTGAGCTTTAATCAACTTTCCCAAACCGTGTATGATCACAATCAAATGACTTCTTTTTTTTTTAACAAGGTTGCTATGTCCCCAGTTTTTGCAAAAAAAAAAAAAAAAAAAAAAAAAAAAAGAGAGAGTGAAAAGCAGTGTGGACTTTTGAATCTTTTAAAGCTGAAAATACTCAGGTGGAGTTCATCACTAATTAAAATTGGTTATAATATTTTAATTTGATTTATTTTTGTTCGAGAGTCAGGGTCAGATGTTTAAACAGCATTCACTCAGGATTTTAGTTACACTAAGAAAAATGATCTTTTAAACATATTTCATAACGGTGCATCAGTAAGTCTCATTTTCATTAAGCTTTTCATTACACGCTTTTAGATTGAAATAGACTAGATCGTATTCAGAGTTCTAGAAAAGTAGTTTATTATTAGTTCTATCACATTTTTAAATGAGAACAGCCTCCTCCCATCCATGCAGGACCTAATTGGTGCAACTTCTTTCTCCGAAAAATGTGTTAACCGCTTAATTTGTAAAGAACAGTTTGAAAGATCGGGTTTTATATGTGAGACATCTCTGTACGAGCTTTTGTAACTGTAACTCTTCATTCACTCAAATATTTCCTACAACTGCCTGCAAACTTCAACCTGAGAATTAGCTCTGGCTTCAGTTGTCAAACTCTCTTAAATGTTAAATGATTGTCTTTAGCAGTACTGCTGGTCGCTGCTGTTTAAATTTTCATTAATAAAAGCCATGTCGACATTGTTTAGTATTACTACAGTCCGTCACATGCAACACACACTTCTGGTGCTCGTTCAAGTCAATGATGCTAACAGCAAATCCTATTTACATAGTTGACTATTCACTGAAAACACAAATCTCTTCAACAAAGATGCATCAGTGTGAAACACTGCCAATGTCAGTGCCACTACTAATTAAGGTTTGTTAAATGTACTACCTCCATGACACAGCATATCTCTGCTTAACTTCTATTTGTAAAATTTGTATTTGTTGCACCTAAAAGCCTTTGAAAAACTGTGGCTATTTTTTTTTTTACCTGCCACAGAAAGTTAAAGACAAGGCAGGGCACTCAGAGGCCAAATAACGTCCAAAATACAGTCTTTAATCCAGAAAGAGATCAAACATGGAGACGCAGTCAGAGAGAGAAAGATGAGCGAAAAGGAAAGGTCCAAAAACAAGTACAATATAAATCAGGAAGAAATAATGAACAGGGAAACCTAGGAGAAGCAGGAAAATGCAAACACATGCCTGGAATGATTACCAGTTGCATTCAACATACATAAATTGACAAGTGAGAAGTGAAAAGCAGAACATAAAGATAAAGACTAATAGGAAAAAGGTGTGGCAGGGAAAACACAGGTGACTGTATTGAGGGCGGGGCAAACAATTCACAAATTACTCAAGAGAAACCAATGATGACAGGATCAGTGCTCCCTGCTGTATTATTTTGCATTATTATAAAAATATCCCCTTCAAACTTGATGCATTTAGAGGTCTGGACAAAGTATCTGATCAAGTCCTTTGAAACTTGGTTACATTTATGAGTTACAAACCCTTTGGTGATGTTTTTCCCGTATGTATTGTTTATTAACTATGTTTTCTTGAGGCCAGAAAAGATAAAACTTTTTGTAAGAATTATGTGAGCTAAGAAAAGCCGCAGTGTTTATTTTTCTTTGTGTTTTCTGTCTTGTTAACCATCTTCCAATCCCTTAATTCTTATATTTATATATTTATGTCTCACTTTCCGTGTTGGTGCTAGATCATTTATGTTGTTCTTTTGGAGGAATATATGTGAAAATATTTTAATTTGGGTTTGGTTGAGGTCTTATTATTACTCCAGGTTCTGATTAATAAGTGTATTTCCTGCTTTGATTTCTTTTTTCTAGTAGATTGCAAACTTCGTTTCCTGTGACATCTTTGATTCTTGCTTTTAGGTTAAGGTTATGCCAGGGCAGAATTTCAGTTCTGCATCCTTTGTCTTAGTTTAGTTGTGATTTTTTTTTCCCCACTCTATTTCCTCTCTGTTTTTCCGTGTTCACGACGTTATCCTCTGGTGTTTCCTTGTCTCTGTCTTGATCTTTTAGTGTGAGTTTTCCTGCTTTCATGTTCAGTATGTTGTCTTCTACTTATCCAATTCAGGGATGCAGTAATAGTATCCCAGCTGTCATTTGGCGAGAGGTGGGGTACATTGTAGTGAGACTGCCAGTGTGTCATAGGGCTAGCACAAAGAAAATGACAACCACTCACTGGTTTTTAACTTTTGGGGTAGCCAGACAGAATCCGTGCAGGCATGGGGAGAACATGCAAACTCCACACACTGGGTTTGAATCTAACCAGCTGGTGGAATCACGGCCAGGATTTTCTTGCTGTGAAGTGACAGTGCTAACTGGTGTCATACTCGTTAAATGCTAGTACTCATGTCTGTCTCAATGACATTTGGCTATTTTACAGTTTTACTTTGATTTTTTGTTTTTCTTTCATTTCATGTCTTCCTTAATTCCCCTGATTGTCTTCACCTGTGTTACCGTAGCTTCCAGTTTGTCATTCCTTAATCATCAATCTGTGTATAATTAAGTTCTGGCTTTTTGTACAATATCTGTTATATTGTGTTACACTTGCTTGCACTCATTTACCTTATTTATTGCGTAAATAAAAGGCTCCTCTTTTTAATTATATATTCCACTTGCAGTGTCCTGCATTTGGGTCTTCTCCACTTTTGACCTTGACATTTTTAATTTACTTCAGTATCCATATGCGCTTCATCTGTAGTTCAGATTTTTCTAAAATGCTTTTTCCTTGAGGCATTTTTTTGTTTTGATTTCTAATGTTTGACCTTGAGTGCAAGCTGTAGAAAATCAAGAGTCTTGAATCTTACGTGCTTCTTTTTCTTGAAACACAAAGCCTGCAATACAGGGGCCTGTCATGGATGCCTGAGTGGCCAGCCTGACCACTGTATTAGAACTGTGCAAGAAATCAATGCAGGAAATATAGAGGCAATTATTTTGTCTCCCACATTCGCTGACAAAGTAGCAGCTAAGCGAGCCAAGAAGAAAATACAGAATTAAAGAGAAGAAAGTAAATATGTCTGCTGTGGGGGTTTGTGGTTGTGTGAAGAGCATGTGGGTGATTTTCCTGTGTACTTGTGCAGAGCAGCAGTAATTAATGAGGACTGTGAATATTATTGATTTGTTGAAACTTGTACAGATATTTTTTTCATGCGTGTGGTAGTTTTGGAATGGCATCAAAGTCAAGTTCACAATTTTTGAGGTCAGAGTGCTGTAGGTATTTTTTGTCTATCCCTGTGATGCTTGAAAAGCCAATGCTCCACATCTAGCTCTTTTCAGTATATGAATCATGCACAGGATGTGCTCATTCCAATAAAGATCATTTAGTCTCAGATAAGACCACAATGTAGAAAACAGAACACTTCTTTGTTATCATCTTTGGGCATACGTCAGTGTTGGTAGCATATATTATATGCTTCATGTACAGGGTTTGCATTAAACAAAGGATTTAGGTGAAATGACTGTGACCCATGGGGATATTTAACATATCACTGTCCACCCACTGTAACTCACACCTAGACAACAGTAAGTTGGAACTCTTGAGCTGTACATTAAAGGGATGAGAGAAACACCAGGGAGTTTATTTTCTACTCCTAGTAGAGTGAAAAGAAGTTTATGCAGGCTCTACCACCAAGACAGCACTGACTCACTGTTAACTTTGTTCACATGTAAGAAATGATCTGTTATAATTACATATGCGTGGATTTTAGCTTAGTGAGTTCAAGTGGTTGTCTGCCTTTCTGTGTTGGCCCTGTGACAGACTGGCAACTTGTCCAGGGTTAAATTTAAATTAATGGTTATGTATACTTACCCTTTTGAGCTGTTTTTGAGTGTGTAAAGATGGTTAGTTTTAGCAGTATAATAATTAAACACTTAAACACAATTAAAGATAATTAGGCTAATTAAACAAAAATCACTTATGTCTAAAATGCATCTTAAAATAAACCTTAAAATAATTAACCAATGCTTAGACTTGACATGGAGCCAATATAGACCTGTTCCTGATGGGCTGGATCCATGTCAGGAGACAGCAGCGTAATACCGCACATTTAGATGGTTAACAGACTTATTAAAAAGTTACTGAATTATTTTCATCTTGTAAACAGCACTCGTCTGCGGCTACAATTAAATCTGATCAATATTGTGAGTCTTAATTTATGAGTTCGACTCAGTGCCATAAAATCTTCTTCATCCGTCTCTTTTATAGTTCAAAATGAATTCCTTATTGATTCCATATTTCATTTCTGTCATTAACTTTGTGAGTTCTGGCATTTGCTCCTTAATCGGAGCTCGAACTTCATTACGCTCTGAGGTCTCTCGCGCAAAGCTTCCCAGTCTCTTATTTCCCCGTTAAATGAGGTGTGCAAAGATCAGCTGTAAGCCATCAGGAACAGAGGCTAAATGGAAGGGTAATATACTCCTGCTTATGCAAAGATGCACAGCTGCCATCTATGTATTAGCATTTGGGAATAACTCAAACCTCATAATCCTCGGGATAATTAAAAAGACCACTTTTCCCCTGTATTGCGTATTATCTGCAAATGAGGTCTATGAGAAGTGAGAGACAGACTGGGGTTGGAGAGAAGGAGCTGATAGCTTGATGGTTAACAGTTTGTGCAGCTTCCACAGAATTAATGGTGTGAGAATTGACAGTGATTCTTTATTAACATAAGATAAGATAAGATAAGATAAGATAACCTTTATTAGTCCCACACGTGGGAAATTTGTTTTGTCACAGCAGGAAGTGGACAGTGCAAAAGTTATGATGCAAAAATTAGAATACAATAAGAATAAATACAGTACACAGCTGTACAGAATAGAATAAAATAATATACTATATACAGTAGAATAAAACATATGGCATATCTCAGTCAGAAAACCCCTTCGGCACCACTGGGACTACAAAGTTGGATATGGACTTAGACATTTGCATTACATTGAGGTTTGTGAAGACATCTCCCCTCATAGCTCTGGAGTGAAGCCAGAGAAGACATGACTGAAGATGTTCTATGACACAGCTATAAGCATCCGACAGGACATCATCCTGTCAGGACAGAATAAATGTTCACTGAAAAGAGAAAAAAATGAAGTGCCCAGCTCTCTGGCTCTTTCATCTGTTAAGAAAAAAGGAAAGACTAAAGCTCGCTGCAAGGATTTTAGACTATGTGTCTCTTGCTTCTTGTTTTTGGTATATGCTACCCAGTGAACAGAAGGCAACATGTTGTTCAAGTGTGTCAGTGTGTCATAGATGAACAATTTTCAATTTCAGCTACATCCTGATAAAAAGCCTCCTTAGCATCAGAGATAGGCTGTGCATTTTTAGATAGAATTCTGTATGTGAATTTACAGCATTTAAATCAGTGTATGTAACAATATGTACAACATGAGTTTAAATTTGTAATTCTGACCGTTGGTTTTCTGCATTTCTCCCTTGTTTTTCCACGTTACAGCTTGTCAGCATAACTCACTATTACTGTAGTTCACATGGGACAGCAAAGTGATCCATAATTAGCAATTATGTTAGGCATAGATCGATCAGCTGAACAGGTAAATCACTATTAAGTCATAACATAACTATATCATATCTTTTTTTAATATCTCTTTTTTGAAATGACTAAGACCTTACCTTACCTTGCATCCTAAACCTTCGGCTTCTTTTAAGTGTCTCATTTTTTTGTTTCTGTCACTTCTGCAATCGGTCTGTCAGGTTATTGTGTCTCCAGAAACACTTCTGTTTTGTTTGATGAGATTTTCTTTTTCTATTGTGTTTTATTCAACTTCTTTCATGTTTCATTCTATTTCCATTACGTTTTATTCAACTTCTGGTGTGTTTTAGGGGATGTTGTTTTCTTTCTACTTCTATTCAACTTCCTTTATGTTTTATTCCATTTCTGCTCACACAGACTGACACAGTTCAGCTAATGCGGTTTGTTAAAAAAAACAGCTCTTCTTTACACAGATGTTTTACCAAATATGTACCATTGCCTGCAGATTTTGTTAAGCTTCTATCTAAACATTTCAAAGTGTTTCTCCACAAATAATTATCATAGGTAATATCATTTTGATTTGTAGTACTCTTCTACAATAACAGAGATAAAGAAGTAGCAATAAACAAACAGTTTTGTAATAACCCTTGTCTATTACATTTTAGGTGCTCATATAGCAAAAATGTCCTGGAAAGGCTTAAAAATGTTAAATATTGAACAAAGGGCAAACAGGGCAGAGCTCCATAAGTGAGTGATAATTAATGGTACAGTAGGTATATTAAAGACTGTATCACAGCAAAACAAAAACAAAATGCTGTTAATAATTACTGAAATTTTTCAGAGACTATATAAATATATCATATAATTCTAGGATATCCTCTCACATCTTTAAAACAAAGACACAAATACAGCAAGATTTACTCACTCTCCAATCGCCACATTTGTTTATTGTTATTGATGAAGTTTTCAGATGGAAAGAAAACTAGAAGTCAACTGTTGTTCATATTTATTTATTTTTTTTTAGCTCTGAAACTCAATACCCATTGAACACAGAGTTCATCACTGATGCAACGTTTGCTGTAGAAGTTGCTCTCAGAGCAGAAAGCTGCTCTTTTAACCTTTATAGCTACTGTGTAAATAGTATTTTCTATGTGTTTGCTGGTTACTTATATAAAGTACCTATAGAATTGATTGATATGTCTACTGAATTGCTGTAGGGATATAATAATGCCACAAAAAACCCACAACATAATTTCAAAGCCAGATTTCTTCTTTGTGAGCTTTTGTCTGAAATTACTAGAAAACTGGAGAAAACATCTCTCGTTGAGTCTTTTGCTGGCAGTACCATAATGCAGTGAAACATTTGCAGGTTTTAAAAAAAAATAACACCCTTTCAGAAAGATCTGAAAATAAAATCTCACTGAAATTGTTCCACTCAAAAATGTACAGCACTAGGAAGCCTCTGTTGGCTGGAGTGTGTTAACAACTAAAGGGAAACCAAGGTAAGGCAGAGTGGCTCTGTAAATTAAAGACTGTAAGTCACCCATTGATTCTGAATGGTGTACGTAAGCATTTTGCCCACTAATATGTTAGTTCTTTTTAAAAGACAGAAGTCACAATGAGAGGGAAGATAATTAATTTAGGATTAATTTGGTAATTAGCTCTAAGTAACAGATGAATAAAATACTAGAACAACAAAACTGGAGCATAAAATTCTTAGTCAGTCACACAAGAGGTCATGTTAATAACAGTGCTGCAGATATCGATTTATAGAGCTTGGAAAGAAAAGCGACTGGTCTTCTTTAAGTTTCTTGAAGACATTTCATCTGTCATCCAAGAAGCTTCTTCAGTTCTGATTATCGATTATTTTAGTAATTGAGTGCTCTATCGATTATTGAGAAATCGGATAAGAAATAATTTTGCCTTATTAATTGAGCAAAAGTAAATATTCAAAAGAGAAAAAACCAGGTATTTCAAAATGAACTGCTCATGGGTTTCCTTTTTAGAAAGGTTAATGTTTTAATAATTTAATTAATTATTATTATTATTATTTTTTTTAAAAAGAAAACACTTTCTTAAATGCAAAAATAAATCTGTGATGTCAAATACACTAATGTCAAATAAAATAAGGTATACATGCAATCTAAACAAAGGCATCAAATAAAACTGCCTTTATTCTGTCTTCTCGGGAGACTTTCTGACATTAATAGGAGGCAAAGAGTTCTGACAGTGTTGTCTGTGAAGGTTCTCAGTCATCCAGGTTATCGTAGTCAAAGGAGCTTGCAAAGAAAAGCGTCTGGACTTCTTTATGTCTTTGCAAGCTCCTTTGACTTCTGACAGTGTTGTATCAGCTGAATGATGTAGATTTGGTGCTTGTTTGCTTGTTTAAGTGTGAAAGTGAATGAGTGAGTTTGTGTCTGCCTTTAAAGGAGAAAGTGGTGGCTGGAATGAAGAAAAGTGAGCGTATCAGTATCCTGAAGTCTGTCCTGTGCTCTGACGCCATGTTTTTGTGCTGCTGAGAACAGACGTTATGATGCTGCAGATGTTAATTAATATTAAGCCTAAGAACCATCAGCTCAGTGGCTCAGAGTTTTTCAGTCCCATCTACATTTTTATTGGTCTGTAATTAAAAAAATATTTTTAAAATATTAATATATTTTCATAAATATCATATTTGATAATATTTCACTTGAAATCTGAAATTATGTTATGATATAAATATGGTCTTGTACAATCCATATGCCCCTTTAGACTCACCCCTGTTTGTTGCAGGTGTTGCAGCTCACAGCGATAGAAAGTGGGATGGTATTTACCAAGTGAAGGTTTTAATGGTGATTACAGAAATGGCAGACTGGTGTTTTGGACACCAGATAAATGTTTTCTTTCACTCTGGCTGAGGTCACTGTGTCTTTGATCTTTGCGGAGTGTGTAGACGGGCCTGCGCTCCACGTTGAACTGTGCCAGCTTTATCTGCACTGCTGCTCTTGTGTTATCAGTGGTTTTGTTAAAAAGCTGGGTGCTGCTTGGGCCTAATGTTGTAATACTTTTTATTCACTTGAATGAATACTTTGCTTAGCTTCATTTTTAAGATGAGAAAGTTGCTACTTGACCTTAACAAATTCTGCCTGGACATGATTGTGTAAGCTAGAGTTCAGCTAGTATCTATCTCTTATGTCTGAATAGTGACTTTGAAACAACCAGACAGGAATCCTAACCATAATGCCCTGATCCCTTTATAAAATTACAAATAAATTATGTTAAGTTTTAGGTTGTGCAACACTGTAGTTAGCAATGTTGCCTCACAGCAAGAAGGTCCTGTGCTAGAATTCACCATCTGTCTGGGGCTTTTCTGTTCTCCCTGTTGCATGTCCTCCTTGTGTCCGGCTTCCTGCCACAGTCCAAAGACATGCAGTTAGTGCGGTTAGGTAATTATAAATGATAAATTAGCCATAGGTTTGAATCTGAGTGCAAATGGTTGTCTGACTCTGTGTGTTAGCCCTGGCAACCTGTCCAGGGTGCACCCTGCCTCTTACCCTTGGGTAGCTGGGATAGGCTCCAGCCCCCTGCAACCCTGAACTAGATAAGCAGAAGAGAACGGATGGACGGATGGAAGTTTTGAGGTTTAGATTTTGTCGCAGTAGAAGATAGGGAAAGGTACGGCATTTTCCCATCTCTTTTCTTTATGCTAAGCTAAGCTACCTGGCTCCAGCTTCATGGGCATATGTGAGCGTGGTACTGATCTCATCAAATGATTGATGTGATTCACATTAATTGTAATACAAACACTGAAGATATGTGCCGCTCTTTTCATAGTTCATAAGGAAACTCTGAAACAAATTATTTAAATATTAATTTAAAAAATGTGGCTGTGCTTTAAGCTATATTTTTCATCTGTGTCACTGAAATCACTGAAGTACGTTTAAACTTGTGTTTGTTGGTCGCAACTTGGCTGTACATTAAAGCATACTACGTGATTTTCTTGTCCACTCCAGTGCAGCTTGGTTCACATATTGAGCAACCCAAGTGCAGACAGTTGGTCAGATTTTGTTGGACTTCATGTGCTCTGTGACCAATGGGCCTGTGGCTCCCAGCGAGTTCAGTCTGGTCGACCTCTGAAGATATCCTCGGCCATTTCTAAAACACATGACAGCTGCACATGCATCATTTGGCTCCATGTGGGTTACTGTGGAGAAAAAATTAGGTTATATATATTTTTTCTCTTTCCAAATGGCTGTCAGGTTTCGATATGAGCACTTCCCTTGTGTGCGCCAGTATACTCTGTGTGCATTTTTATATAGGAAAACCTCTGTGTGTATGTGTGTAATTCTGTATTCTGGTGTTTTATGGTTGGCAGACAATGAAGCTTCAGAGCACATGTGGCATTTAAATGGCCTTCTTTTTGGGAAGCAGGTGGCTGAGTGTGATAGATCATAGATGTCATCTCTGGCTCTGCTTTTGTTCTTTATTAGCACTACCAGAATGAGCTCCCACCTTTGATGCTTCAGAGTGTACCCAGACGTAGAGCTGTGCTTGCAGACCCATGTGCGTTATCCTCATGATCAAACTTTTAAATTCACATCTGCACACAGATGCTAATTTTTCTGCAACGGGTAAGAGACTTTGATAAAGGAGCAGTGTTTCAGTGCCAAAATCCCATGGCGCCATCATGTTAGACCTTTCCTCCCTTCTAATGACCTGTAAAAGTCTGCCAACACCAAGAGCCAAAGTGTAATATAGTTTCATGTTAAAAATGTCCTATCAGGATGAACACAGCGCTAACATTTGCACTGAGACACATGACTTTCATCTGCTATCATTTGCCTTCCAGAATGCACCTATAGCACCAAAATGACTTAAGTCAACTGTAACAAATGAAACTAAGCGATAATAATTATGGTTGGATCTGATTCTATAATGATGTGTATATCTGTGTGCACTCTCCTCGGGCTCTGTTCCGTTTCTCTTCTCACGCTGCTGCTCTTTATTCCCGGGGAGGAAAGAGGGCGTTTCGAACGAGCCCACAGCAAACAGGACTAAAAATAATGACTCTGTGGCTCTGTTTGAGCTTTGCTGCTCTTTGCCTTCCCCTCAGGAGTTGCTCTCTAAATACACACAGCGCTGAAGCCACGGTGCAGCTCTGGGCTGTCTGCATGGCTCCTTATTTTCTTAAAATATCCAAAAGCCTTATTGATCTGGCCCCCGTCAGTCTTAGATGCATGAGATCCCTCCACTGCCATTTTCAAAATAAAACTTGCGTGTCTGTGAATGTCTTGTTTTCTCCCGCTTTGGAAGCACTGAAGAAAAAAATCAAACAGAGAGCCGGGTGCAAGCAGTGGGAAAAGTGTGCTAAATTATTGTTATTATTATCCTGTAATGACATCATCTCTCCGAGGGATCGTGAGCAGCGTTCGTGAGCAGTCTTTCCAAAAACAAGTGATTTCTTGTGCTGCTTCCGCATGTTCTGACAGCACTCCCCAATGCTCAATTAATTTTAATCAAATGTTTACAATTCACTAACAGCTTGGAATTCTGTTTGTAATAATGATGCAAAATAAAACTTATTTGGAATGATTGCCCCAAACAAACATTAATCAGTTTGCTGTATGAGGTGATGTATTCATGCTGTCCAATCGCAGGCAGCGAGAGAAGCAGCAGGATGTGTGGATAATTGAGCTCCCACAGTTCATTCTGTCTGTCGCTATAGATCTTTGTCCCATACATTGATTTCTTTTTTCTTTTAGATTCATCGCACTACATCTTTTTTTCCTCCTCTGTCTGTCTCGCTACTTCATTTCCCACATGTCTGTCTGTTTCTAAAATATATTAACTTGCCATTTTCACCCTGGCTCCTGCCCCTGTCTCCTGATCCCTATACCCTCTCATCCCTTACAACCCTATATTTCCTAGCCTTCCTCCTCTTACTCTCTCTTCTTCATTTTCTGCCTCACTTCCCGTGCTTCTTGACTCCCTCTTTGCTTAGTCAGCCTCCCTCTGCGCCCTCTTGAGTATCACTCCTCCAGCTTCTCCCACCTGTCTTCTATGAAAGGAACCACACATGGCCTCTCTCATCTTTGCTTGAGTGTGTTTTCTGTTCACAGGTGGCTAAAACACTTTGACTCGGGGTCTAGTTACCTGGCGTGAAGCTCATTTGGTGTTCACAGGTGCAACACCCAACTCTCCACATATATGAATAAAATATTGAGAAATAAAATGCCGACATAGACCTCTTGGCTTTCTTATCAGCTTACTGCTGTGCTTTTGTGTTTAAGTAAAGGTTTTGAATAGGTACGACTACACCTTAGAGGCTTTACGTCCTGAAAGGTGAACGTTCAGATGTTTTCCTCTAAGCTATATGTAATGTTCTCTTTTCAGAGGTAGCTCGGCTGATAAAGAACAATGCGCTCTCACTCCGAGGTATAGAATACTGCTGTTCTATCAGATGCCGCTCGTGTTGCAGAGATACGCACGAGGTGTTGTTTGCCTTGATGCGCTGGCTGTAGCAATATTTGGACTCCAACAGATAACGGCTACTTTTTAAAGAGCAAGAAAGTCGAGTAGAGGCTGGAGTGGTGGCGGCGGCTGCCAAGTCCCAAGTTTGGAGAGTATGGCTCTTCTCTTAATTAGAACTTGTTCTGTTAGTTTTGTTTACACTTTTAATTAGAACTCCTTGGTTTAAGTTAGGAAGTTGTTGGTTTAGGAATAAGTTGTGGTTCAGGACAAAAATATGACACTTCACAACACATTTACTCAGTGCATTAAATGTGATGCCAAGGGGACCTTCACAAGCATCTGTATGTGACGAGCTGGGTGTGAGACTTGTCTCACTGTTACATCACAGCATCAATGCCAAAAGGCATCTTGTGACTGTCAGGTGTTAGCAGCAGTATTTGATCCTGTGGCCGATAGACAGGACTGCACGTCTAATAACCTGAGTGGATAAGGAAGTGGTTTGTCTTTTGAGTTAACCCTGATGAGCTGCCGTAAGTTCATGAATCTTTACTGATGAAACAAACAAGTCTTTACTCACTCAAACCAAAGAGGATACATTTACATTGAAATAAGACAAAGTAGGTTTTTTTTAACGTTCTAATTTGTTTTAAATGTGAAAACTACATCTTTTGTCCCACATTTATCCAAAACCTAAATTTGCTGGTGAGTTAGCAAAATTCACACATATCCTCGCTGATACTTTTCTAGAACATTTCTCCAGCTTGTTGGGAAAAAATTTGAGGAGTACAGGACAAAGATCACACTTTTACTGCTGAACTGATCGTGTCTTTTCAGTTTAGGGTTGCATGTGTAGGTGGAGAGAGCTCAAGCACGGTGCTCGCATAATAAGGGCACAAAAAGCTAGTGTGTGTGTGCGTGTCACCCTCTTTTGTTTTTTTTGTTTTTTTTTAGAAAAAGTGGCAGTCGCACTGTCTGGTCAAGCCAACACTTGTCTTGTGGATCCACTCCATGCAGGACACTGCTTGCAGAGCCACTTGCAGTGGTTATGTGTTGACAAATCTAAAGAGAACCTTTTGTTCTTTCATTCTGAGTGACTTACACCTACAGCAAATCTGATATTTACTGTTATTGTTACATAATTTTGAGTTTTCTGCTTCCACGCTTGTTTGTAGCTGCAAATATCTAAATGTCACGTCACTTCCATTTTGCTTGGAAAGAAGGAAAATAAACCAACAAATAACGAACCCAGAAATGTTGCAAAAATGATGCCTTCCAAGGAGCTTTTTACCATCACTTATAGATGCTGAATTCATTAAAGAACCTTTTTAGTATCCTGTCAGTGCGCCCCAGGGCAGCTGTGGCTACAATGTAGCTTGCCATCACCAGTGTGTGAATGTGTGTGTGAATGGGTGGATGACTGGATGTGTAAAGCGCTTTGGGGTCCTTAGGGACTAGTAAAGCGCTATACAAATACAGGCCATTTACCATTTACCATTTCCTGCACCCTTGGAAAATGCTTTAAAAGTCTGGATAATGACTAGAATTATTATTATAATGGTAAAAATGAAATTTTCTGATTCTGTACAAATATACATTGAAAGAGCTATACCATACAATTTAATTAACTGTAAATAATAATTGAAGCAGTGGTTTACTCTCAATACTTTACATGTACAGTTGCATATGATCTGATAGTTACTATAAATTGACTACATTGTAACTAAGAATGACCAAATGTTCAATGGTCTATGTTGTGTCTGTTAAAAGACGTCATAAATAAGGCATATGCATGACTGCACCTTTTTTCAGCACTATTATTTCACTATTATTATTTACCTTTAATGCAGTATACTGCATGATTTAAATTGTGCATTACTATGCCCGTTGGACTGTGATGTTAAGTTTATCTGGGGCAAGCTCTTTACCTTGTTGATTGTAAAGTAATATTCTCTTCTAAAATGCTTCTCGATTGGCTTAATTGATTGTGGATGTGTGTGTGTCATTGTCATGAACAGCAAACATCTCTACACTAGTGCTAACAGCCTCTACTTGAGGTGATATAATGTTCACCTTTTTGCACCAGACTGGTTGGAGGTTGCAGATCATGAAGGCAGCAATTGGCTCCACTGCTACACTGGCTGGGTCTCAGAGGAGCTGTGTGGACACAAAGAGGAGACTGCTGCAGTATTTCCACCCCCAACACAGTTTATACATTATTGAATTTTTCCATATTAATAAATCTTTTTTGAACTTTGAGGTGACCCCCTGTTTCCATCTGTTGGTCAGTTTCCTCTACATAAAAAAGTAAAAGCCTGCTAAATATTGATGCTGTATCAGCGTCACCTCATGGATGTATGATGAAGTGGATTATTGAATTGGTGAGGTATGCTGAGCCTAGAGTCAGACTTTTGTCAGAGTGCTGGCTCTCTCTGTTTTTTTCCTGGCTAAATCAACTTGGTAACTTAGCTGAACACACAGCCTGGTTGAGAGCAGGTTAAGTTCAGAGGTTTCATTCAAAATTTGCCACGTTGTGCTGGAGGAAAACATTTTATTTATGCCACTTGTTAAATCATACCTTAAAACGCCACTGAATAAAGACTGGCTGTTAAGTTATAGCCAATTTATCAAGTTGTTCAGTAGATGAAACTGATAATTGATTTCTTTGACTCTTTTATTAGATTATGGAAGAGTGTCAGAATGTATCAAGTTAAAATATCAGAGGTCTAATAAACAGCAGCGCAGTGAGTGCACCGAGCAGTAAAATAAAGGTATCAACTCGAGTTGATATATTTATTTTACTGCTCTGTGAACTTGTGATGACCAAATGAAAAGATCAATGATTTTTAGTAGCCTTGTTTGTCTTGTTTTGTTTGTACCACTGGTATTGTATTCTTGTTGGGATAAATTTATGATCTATTTTTTTTATTTGTGTATTTGTGTAGGTCTGTATCACCCAGAAGCATGATTATTAAACTTGGTACCATGATGAAATTCACATTTAGCTTGCTGGGTCTGTAGACTGTTGTGCATATCATTCTTGCATGTGCATATGCAAGACAATCATCACTTTTTAATGTCTTTTTAAGGAGCTGCACTCAATCGTCGGCTATTTTCAGCTTTTTTAATAACATTGTAGCTTTTTATGTGAGATTTAATATAGTAAGCTGTGCTGCAAACACATGGAAAAATGTAAACATCTGTTTAATAATACATTTTTGATCCACTGCCTCTCGGCACAGAATGTACAAACATTAAAACTCAGTCAGAACAGCCGGGACAAAGCAATCACGTCACACCATTGATTGTGTGATTGCAATATTAGCCTCGTCGACAGCTGTACTCGCTATGCCTTAACTAGCAGGAGGTAAATATTGCACTCCTTTGGGGGCTGATTGAATATGTTTATTTAATTTCTGTCCAGAAGCCAGAGAGGCAGCCGGATGTCTGATTACCTCAACCATTACCACAAAGCATTCCTCTAAGGTTGAGAGATTCGGAGCACTGTGTGACCTCAGAAACACAGGGCAGGAGCAGAAATAGGAATGCAGAGCAGTTGTACTGTGATTGTATAGATGTTATGCTTCCTTTGGCTTTGATCCTTTTTGCGGCATAATGAATCTTCTTCACGTCACTTGTAATGTGAATGCCTCCTCCAGGTGATTCACCGCCCCAGATCAGACTTTCTCTCAGTGCTCTCTCAAGCAAGACCAGCTCCCTTCAACAGATCCTTCACACAGACGATAGGCTGACAGTAAAAGCAGATATTCATGCCCCGGCATAGCATTTTGTCAAAAGATAAAAGCTTTCCTTCCCTCTATCTCCCTTTTCATCAATACAGAAGAACACAGTGCAGAGGCATAGCCCCATTTTCTTCAACACTCGGAATATCTTCGCAGTGCAATGTGGAGGGTGTCATTTGTAATGAATAGCCCTGAGGTAATTAGAAATATGCTTCTCTTCCAGGAGAAAAAACAAGATTGTGTAAAAGTTATGATGAATAAAAGAAAAAAAAAAGGATGAAAGAGGGATGGGCCCTCCTGGCTGAGAAACAGATGCCAGGGCTGTATTGTTGATAACTCTCTGCTGTTTGGCAGAGGACACAGGGGGCTTCTGTCAATTCATTAAGCAGTCTATGAAGGAGGCTTCACACTGTCTCCAGCAGCACTCAAAACACTGCCTACTTGTCTTGTCACTCATGAGCATGTTTGGGTGATAACAGGGTGTTTGTGTGTTTTGGCATGTTTGTGTGTGTATTATTTCTGTGTTTGCACAGACTTTGAATCTCAGAAACTTGATAGAAAATGAATCACTGTAATTAAGGAGCAATGCTTTTTTTTTCAGCCCTACAAAATATATTTAGATCCTTCTCATTTGCTTTATGTAGTACATTTAGAAGGAGTTCTATCATCTGTCTTTATCAGTTTTTTCTCCCTCGTCAGTGTAGGAAGTGGGATATTCTTGCACTGCACAATTGAATGGGGACAGTTTAGATGGAAAAAGTCTGCGTAGCTCTGTTAGGGTGAAAGGTGTTTGTGCTTTAAAAATTAGATCAAGACAAAAGATCACGATTTCACCTTTAATGGGACCTGTAACCTGTACCGCCTAATTAAAAAACAAATCGTACAATAACCTGTTTGCATAAATATTGCACACCTTTAACCCCCTAGGACCTGGCGTCCACATATGTGGACATCACATTTTGGGTTACTTAGACCAAAATACTCAATTCTGCTCTACAAGGGCCTGATATCCACTTACGAGGACATTATACTGCTATTATACTTTACATTATATACTGAAATTATACTGAAATTTTAAATGAATATCCTCATATGTGGCTCTCATTTTTCTTAGAAACTAAAATTAGGTAAAAAAAAGCTGCTAATTCGTTGTTTTATCAGGCCCCAATCAGCCCAAATATCAAAGAGAAATTAAAAATGCATGCCGTGGAAGAGTTCGGGTCTTAGGAGGTTAAACGAAGACTTTGAAGAATTCATTCAGACTTTGTGGGCAGCCTATTAGCATGGCACATCCTAATTTGGCAATATTAAGATGCGCTCACTTTTCTTGCAAAAATGCTTCAAATCTAAATGTTTTTAGGGCTGGGCCTTTCCAAAACCTTGACGTTCTTCTGGCGGAGCCATTATTTTGTTAACCTGAATGTATGTTGTTGAGCTGAAAGGTGAAATTCCTCGTATTTTTTTGACCTTCTAGCAGTCACCTGAAGGTGTTTTGAAAAAATTGATTGGAATTTGGAAACCCCCATCTTGTTTATATCCAAAGTTCCAAAAGAATAAAAACAACCCAAAGCATGATGTCACCACCCCCATGTTTTTCTTTTGATGATATGCTGTTTTTGCACCAAATCCTCTTTGGAATTATGACTAAAAACTTCCGCCTTGGTCTCATCATACACTAACACGTTCCTGCATGCTTTTGGTAGACTCGCTGTGTTGTTGTAAAATTGAGATGATTTTATTTTTTCCTTCACAACAAAAGTTTCTGTTTTGCCACCCTATCACATAGCCCAGATGCATTAAAAATACAAAGATTGTTGTCACATGTAGTTCTTGCCAGAAATTGCTGCAGCTTCTTTAATGTGTTTCATCAATTTTGGGGGGACATCCAGTTCTTGGTAATGTCACTGTGTAATGTCACCATATCTTCCTCCACTTGTTGATGACAGTTCTATATTATATCTAATACTTTGGAAATTCTTTGCAGCCTTCTCCTGGTTGATACCTTTCAACAATGAGAGCTTTTTGATGCTTTGTTAGCTTTTTGCTGACAAAGATACGCTGTAAGATGCCACTAAGTAAATGTCATGGAAATACTACAAGATTTTCTGAAAAACACTACATGCACAGTTATAAGAGGGTGTGCACACCCACGTTATTTGAGTTTTTTTGTAAATTAATTACGTGAATAATTTTTAATAGGTAAGAGTTCAGTTGAAAGGTCCTATTAACAAAAGTGGCAAAAGTTATGAAATTATATATAACATCAAAATATAAGAAAACTTAAAAAACGCTTGGTTAAAACGACCCAGGATCATGACAACTGTGGAGCTGTATCACTAAAAGTGTGTTTTTGTTTTGCTTATATCATGCAGTTACACAACAATATGCAGTATAAAAGCGTAAATACATTTTTCCAACATCTAAGGAGGCTCTTTAGCAGCTAAATGCCCGAATATGTGCAGTTGCTAGGGATGAGGGATCTTTGTCTAGCTGTTAAGGATAGCCAGTGAATGCCACATATATTGAATAATTTTGTGAATTCCTTTAGTGTTACCTTTTTTTCCAACATAATTTATTCACCCCAGGATGCAGGACACTTTTGCCTCACAGCAAAAGGGTCCTGCGTTTGAATACACAGGCTGACTGGAGCCTTTCTGTATTGAGTTTGCACGTTCTCCCTCTGCCTGTATGTGATCTTTCTGGGTGCTCCAGCTTCCTCCCACAGGTTAGTTGGTGATTCTAAATGTGCCGTCGGTGTGGATCAGACCTGTTCAGGGTGTACCCTACCTTGCGCCCTGTGACGGGTAGGATAGGCTCCAGTTTCCCCTGCGACCCAAAGTTGGATATATCATTTCACACATCCACCAGTGACCCAATAGCCCTGTCCTTTACCATTTCACATAATGACATGTGAAATGTGCCAGAAGCAGCATGCTATTTATATGCAATTCCAGGATATCATGTAGGTCTGCTGCTTGGTGATGTGATTGTAGTGTATAATTGATTTATTATTAGTTATTAGTTATTTCCACAGATAACAGCCACCCAAACATGATTTTATGAGAGTCTAATAAACTGTAAATTAGAGTCTGGACTGCTCAGCAGTCAGCTAAAAGCTCTGTGAAGCTGACAAAAACTCGAGATTTTGGTGATAATTTTATGTAGATTCATTACTCTGAGCAGCACCTTTCACATTATATCCACACTGTCATTTGACAAACTCCACCAAGGGTTTAAATGCATCAGTGTGTCCAGCCTGCTGCTTTGAGCTGTCATGTTGTGAGACACATTGATCCCACTTCACTTAAATGCAACATAAGCTTCACCAACACTGACAAGGGGAGGAGAGGTAGTCAATGCCGACTGTCATAGATGGGAAGAGCAAGATACAGACACCTATAGAGAATTCAGTATTCCCCATTTTGAATACTGAATCAGGTTCCTTGGCAAAAAAGATGGCGGACTTGATCTGATAATAATCTTGCTGTTAGCTCGGTCCTGTACAGATGTTTGGAATCTGCACAGCTGTCTGTCAGGGCTCCCCAATTGAAACCTTCTGTCCTCTGAGTCCTGGTGAATCCAGTAATATATGCTTGTGTTTCTCTCGTTCTTGCATTTTCATGTGTATTCTCATGAGTGCGTTTGTATGATAAGCCTGAAGGAGGCAGATTAAATATGTGAGAAAAATGTCATCATCACACACCAGATGCCTGTGTGTTGGAAGCTGCCATTTTCTATCCCGTGTATTTCAGCCAAGTTTGTGTCTCTGAGCGAGTCTGCAGGTGACGATCATGTGCAACCACACAAACGTGTACGCCTAGTTATTAAAGGACACTTGACTTTTTTTAAGAAACGTGATGTTATGTGTCTCATGCCTTCTAAATCTAGATCAATTAAAAATACAGTATCAATTTGGCCTCTATAAAGTAGCATCATACGTTATGGACACTTAGATAAAATGACTTTTACCCTTTGTTAGCTAAAACAGTAACAGTGGCAAATGAAATCGTTTGTCTTTGCTTAAACGTCATACATTAAATGCTAGCCTTCTCTACCCATGAAAGCTCCCTTGCGTATATACAGCAAAATCTACTAAATCTACTGCTCAGATTTTAGGTGGTGTTTAGTTATGATTATTTTGAGGATCATTTCAGAACATAAAGCTTGTTTTAACAAAACAGGAAAATCTAGCCTGTTCTTAATTTCCCCTTCTTGTCTTGCTTTACAATTTCATGATATTTAGTGGGTGAAAAGAGCTCATTTGTAGCTTCTAGCACTTCACATTTGGACTTTTGTGATGATGCACACCCGGGTCTACATGAAACAGTCATTAATAACAGACCATACCTGCAACCTTAACTCTACACAGAGGGATGACGCAGCTTCTTTGCAGCCATATCTTTGATTTGCCTTTCTCTCCTGCTGACTTTGAGTTTTATTTGAAAGCTTTCTTCATCTTGATCTTGACTTAACTTCCACAGCTCCTCTTAACTGCCATTTTCTAATGACATTTCAGACAGTGGAAATGGTTAGCTGGAAGCGATTTGATATCTTTTATTGACCTTCCCCTGCTTTGTAGGCATCAGTTCGGTTGATTATCAGATGCTCAGTAAGTTGCTGAGAGAAGCCCATTGTTATTGGAGAGCATTCTTAACCTCCCTTAAAATGAAACCTCCATGGAAATAGAGGTTATGAAGACACATAGATGTGAAAATATATATTGGGGAAAAAGATATCTGACAGATACATTAAGCATCAAAAACACACAACTGTTTTCTTTTGGCCGAGACAGCAGTGAACATATGGTGGATAAAACAATCAAGTGCATGTCCACAGGAGAAATGATGTTATGAAAAAATATCAGTCTTGTAAAAACAAGCCACATTCCCAAACGGAGCATGCATTCTACTTTTTTTGTTGTAATCTCAGTCTTTTTCCTCTCGGGTCTGAGCATCTGAGTGGCAAGGCTGCAGTCCTGTTTGTATCATGTTTGTGCTTGTCTGTTATGTGACACATTTCAGTTGGCCTTTGTATTGCAGCATAAGAGAGCTGAGCATGACTCAATATGACAAGCCTCTCAGGATGGAGGATGATGTCAACAGCGAATTGCTATTCAGCTTCTTGACTCAGAGATGACCAGTAAACGTGCCAGGAATCTGTGACTTACTGGATTTCCTTTGGTAAATGAATACAGGCAGGTGGTATTGTAGCAGTTGCTGTATGTTTTTCTTATAAAAAAGCAGGTGCCACAGTAATTTACTCCAGTAGCATTGCCTGATTTTTTTTTGCCTGATATTTTGCATCAAGCTGCTAAGTGTAACCTTAAATAGACATTTCAAACCTATTTCATCCAGATTGTTCTGGTTTGAGCTTTCCAGTTTTGGTGACAGCAGCTGTAGAAAGAGATATGTGTTCTCTGGAATATAATTGAAACAGTCTTTCAATGCTTAAAGCACTAAAAAAATAAATTTGAAAACCACATGAGCAATACTTTTTTTTTTTTTTTTCAAAAAAATCTGGGACTGATGAAACAATCCATAAACCTTGTTGCAAGTAGTTTCATGTAGGGACTATTTTCTCTTTTATCAAAATACACTGTACAATCGCATTGCTGAGCAGAAGGGATTACAAGGGGCTACACAGCATGGCAGGACATTGATTGTGTTCCCCTCAGCCGAGCTGTAATATTAGCTAGCTGAATGCTCCTTTTGGAAAGCTGAGTCTAAATTAGAGACTGATTATTTTTGTATTTCTTTCAAATTAGCTTCCTGTCCCATTATGTCAGTCATCACCTTTGTTATTTTGTTCAGAATCAGTTGTTAATTTGCTTTTACATACAAATGTGTTTTAGGTCATGTAAATTGTGAATATTATTCTGTTGATACACTTTCAAAAGTGCATAATATTTATTTGCTCCTCTTTTTTAAGAATCGTGTGTTGTTTTAGAGACAAATTCAAGGACAGCAGGAAAGAAATACTGAAGCAAAAACATGCACGTTTAAAACGAGCTTTGATTTTCAAGTATTGCTAGAATACTTTGTTCTTCAAAGAAGGCAAACCTGCTCTCCGCCTGTACGTTATTTGGTTTTACATAAGAAATCTTGTATGCATATTTTATAATAATGCAGTCAGATTACTCTCTTGATCCATGCTAATTCTTTGTGGGCTTTTGCTTTTCCCAGAATAAAAAAGGGGTCATTTTCACTTTTTTCCTCTTTCTTATCTGCACTTCTGCTGCAAAACAGTAGTGCAGAAAAGAGGCTTATTTTTGTAAGCTGCACTGTACTCGTCGGTGTCTGGAAGGTGATACCGTACTCGCAGGTAGCTGAACAGAGAGCTGCCAGGGAGGAAAGAGGCCGAGAAGAAGGAGAAAAGGATGAGAAGAAAAGGGCAGAGGATACAACAAGGGCAAAAAGGAGATGAGAGCAGAGGAGAAGCAAGGAAATGAGGAGGAAAAAAAATCCTTGGAGTCAGCAGTCAGCAACTTGTCAACTGCTCTCCACAATTCTCTGAACACACACACAAAGGGCAAGCAGGTAGTCAGTTACAGTAACACACCTTATGTTTTTTCTGTCAAACACACACTGTAAAGAAAAGTCAACTCCTCTGAAGTGCTGTCCTATGAGCTGCACTTTGGTGCATCTGTTAAAAAATAAAGTAATACACCAACTAATTGGTAAGTAAGCTCATGGATCAACTTAAGGTTTAGTGTTGGTTAGCAGCAAGAGTGTGTCTGTGTGTGTGATTTTAGGATGCTGTGGTGCATATGCTTACGCTGCTGAGATTATGCTAAGCAAGCTTATACAATCCACTTAGCATACAGGCTGTAATAAAGTATTAACATGCACAGTCACAGGCTAAATAAATCCTGGATTAAAAAAAGTGATGAAATTGCGACGACTATTTTAGTCACACAATGAAAGGTTGATCAAAGAGGAATCAGAAAACAAAGAGAGGGTTTTGGTTTTCTGTAATGAATCACAGTACTGATATAAAACAGCAGGTTTTAAGCTGCATGACCGAGGTACCCAGTTTTTCTTGCATTGCCCATTGATCTAAGATGCTGTGTATCCATGAAAAAAAAAAAAGAAATATAAGCATAATCATACCAGACAATGTGAATGTCCTTCGATATAAATAGGAAGATCTATTTTCATTTCATGGAGCATCTCATCATAATGCTGTGACAATGATGACTATGATGTGTGCCATCTTTATCTACGTCTGCATCAAGACATACTTTTAGGAAAACTGTCAATCATTCGAGCAATATATTAAAGCAACATTAATAAAAATGCAAATATAACACGCGTTCATTAGCTTTCCATCAGCTCACATCAGCTGTCATTATTTATAATTAATATTATAAATACATATACTGCATGTGCCCTATGTATCAGTAGAATTTAAGTCAAAACTCACTGTCTCCTAAGGTCCTCTTTTAGTTACTTCTGTTATGTGAAAAACAAAAGTAACTAAAAGTAAAAAGTGCAACCTTACTGCTTTCATAGGAATTAAGCAGATAAGTAGCAACCAAGGGCTTCTAATCAAATGAACTTGATGCACTGATCACTAGCAGGAGTGACCACCTCTACAACGCTGATATGGAGCGTTTAGTATGTGTTAACATAATGCCACAATCTTCACAGGAGTGCACCTTCTGGCAAATTCACCCCAAGGTGACGCCTAGAAAAAAATAAAGAAGAAGCGCTATATGTCAGGTAGCTTTACATGTTAAAATTTGTGATAGTAAAATTTGAAACATACTGAACAAGTGTGGCTTGTTAGGACGGGTTGCCAGGAGAAAGTGTCTTCTCTCTAAACATAATGACTCTGTGGCTTACGGTGTTTTTATGCTATATGAGTTTGACATCACATGTATCCGTGGCGCTTTGGCCGATCGTGCAACTCGATTTTTGCAATCTGGCACGTTCCATCATGGCCACTGCAGTTAAAGTAATAACCTGTGTGTGATTTTATAGGCATTTTAATTAGATTCCAGTGCAGAAATGTTGAGATATACAGATATACACAAGTGTTTGAAAAGTTGAGCCTTTGTGGAAGAAAATTTGCAAAAAAAAAAGTCTTTGCTTCTGGTTTACACTTGTTCTCTTATATCAGGAGTTGTGTGGCGGTAATGTCTGAGTGGCAACACCTGTTGTTCAGGAGAATACTGTAGTGACTTCCTGCACCTTAATGGTCGACATGAATACAAGTGACTGAGTGATGATGTCATGGAACAATGTCTTTTGGACTGACGGGTTCAATCCGACATGACTGGCCATTGTGCATAGCACTGTGTTTGATGAACACAACATCCCAGCACAAACACCTCATGCAAACTGTCAAACACAGGGATGGAGGGGTGACGATTTGGGCTTGCTTTGCAGCCACAGTATCTGCACGCCTTGCAGTTATTGAGTCATCCATGTCCTTGTATAACAAAGTGCTTTAGAGTACTCTAGAGCTACTGTAAATCTTGGATGAAGTTGGGTCATGCAACAGAACAATGATTCCAAGCACATCAGCAACTCTACAACAGAATGGTTGAAAAAGAAAAGAATCAAGGTGTTGCAGTGACCCCGAGAAAGTCCAGAATTCAACCCGATTGAAATGCTGTGGTGGGATCTTAAGCGAGCTCTGTGTACACATGAATGCCAGCAAACCTCAAACAATGTTGTAAAGAAGAAAGGTCAAAATTCCTTCACAATGATATGAGAGGCTGCTAAAGGTGTCTCTGCAAACTATTGAATCATGGGATATACTAAGTTTTTCATAGGACTGCATAGAGATCTGTGAAAAAAAAAAAGAAGAAGAGAGTTTGATTAGACTTTCAGTATCACATTGCCCATTTCCTAAGAATGGTATATTTACCTTTAAAAATTCTCAGTAACTTTTTTTTTTAAATTTGAAGGTCATTGATATAAAAGCCTGATTAAAATAGTAATTTCTACCTGTAGAATTTATAAATGTTGTGACTGAATCAACTCGCAAAACTAGGCTACTTCATTGGTCTCTGGAAGACGTTTTAGTTTTGTAGTTGGGAGGGTTTGATTGAAAGGGGGGGGGGGTGGCTGCGGGGGCACTAAGCTATTATGGCACACTCATGAGTAACTGATCAGCAATGTAAAATCTATGGTAATTTTAAAAAAATTCTTGTGTTGAAGCGTAGCTCTTTTAATATTTTACTACTATGTTTGATTTTACTATTATAGTTACAGTTAAGAAAAATGGAAGTTTTTACAGAATGATGTGCTTCTTGATTTTGTTTGTAACAGCAGGTACAATGTTCTCAATAGATTTTGATGTGTGACAAACACTCCCAGTTTTCTCTTTTTTTGTAAATCAGACTTTGATCTACTGGTTCTAATGTATTTAAAAAAAGCTTAAGTAATGTATTTATGCTCTTTTGGCTCATGCTCCTTACTGCTCCATAATGCATCACTTCATACCTGTGTGTGTGTTTATGGTGTTTTAGTGCAGCGGTCCCCAACCCCCGGGCCATGAACCGAGTTGTTTGGTACCGGGCTGTGAGATTTGATGCTCGGGTGGGAAATTTATGGTTTTTAACTAACTATGTTTGATGCAATGGCTTTTAGAAGTGCAGAGAATCCAGGTACAGCAACACATAAATCAATTAGAGGATGTGAAACATATGAAACAGCCCTCCCCTCTGCTCCGCCTACGCTGAGCTATACCATTTTCTCTGTAAACACTGTAAAAGTGGATTGATTAAACCCCCTTTGCTAAAACACATCTGTTGGGCCAATCAGCCCTTACCTAATGAATGAACCAGTCGGTGTCCCTGAGCTGTGTTTAATCCAGCAGCTTATACTGAAGAGCACAAGTAGAGTGGTACTTCTCTGCCACCACTGGCCAGACAGATGCGTTTTGAGAGCAGTGGTTTGAGGAATTAGTGAGAATCATGCACAGATCTGAGCCAGAGCGTACTCATAATTTTGGGTTTAATAGCTGGTGTTATCCTTCCCAGCCTTCACTGACGCATGTTCAGTGTTTGCCTCCAGGGGGCCTGCTGAATATATGGTACACTAAGTGGAAAAGAGTGTTAAGTGTTGCTATAAAGGAAAGAGGGGAATAGGAAGCAGGAGAAAAGATGAAATCAGCCACTGCAGCGTGGGCAGTGTTGTTTATAATCATGCTAAGGTAATATTTTAATGAGCAGCATTCAATAGGTCATCACCAGAGCCCCCTGCTGAGCCATTTCAGCTCTCAGGTCAAAGGATATTAGAAGAAAAATGCTCATAACACATTAAGAGCATCTTGGTTGACAGAACGAATCAGCATACTGTTCTTCTGATGAACAGATCTTTCTGTCATGATGAGGCAGGAAACGGACCCAGACTTGGAGGCAAACTTGAAGAACAGAAGACTGACCTTTATTTAGGTGCCGCCAGCAGCAAATCTCGGTGATGGTGAAGACAGAGACATTATGACGCCAAGAATAACTACAGCAAAACACAAGGGCAGACAAACTACTACACGACAAAGAACTAAAGAAAACTGAGGGCTTAAATACACACGAGGTAATCAGGGAAATACACACAGCTGGGGAAAACAAGGTGCAGGTGAACAGAATCAATTAACTAGCAACAGGGAAGCAAAACTGAAGTCAACACACACAGGACAAGGGACTATTAAAATAAAACAGGAATCTAACACTGACACAAAGATTAAGATACGTGAACTCGACAGGCCAAACACAAAGACAAAACTGACTAAACACGGGAAATATCACAGGAACACAGACTAGGCATGGCGAACATAGGAGGGCAGGAAAAACCTAATAACCAACAAGAGCAGAGTGAAAACACAACCAAGGCAAAGGTAATATCCAAACATGAAATGGAAAATATCAAACAGAAAACACTGGGTACAAAACCCAGGATCATGACACTTTTCTTTTCTTTAACTCTTGTGTTTATTGTTCGTATCTATGATAGTTTCATAACCGCTGCACCCTGGCTCTGGGGATTGAACGCCGGTGTACCCGTTTACAATAGAATTTAGTGTCTCATACAAAAGAAGAAAATAAGCATTGCTTTTGCTGATCCTTACTGCTAGACCTCCAAGACTCTGCACTGAAACAGAACAATGTATTTCAGAGATGTTAGATGTCTGTTTCACCTATTTTATGTACGTGCTTCTTATAGTTTAAGAGCACAATTCATGTCAACCAGTCTAGCTGGTTTCCTGAGTATTTTTTAAAGCTGCTTGACATACTAGTGATCACAAAGACATATTTTATTGTCCCGTGTGGGCAGTAGTTGCTGCAAAGCTAGGATTCAACAGATTTCTTGGTCAGAAAGCATCCATAAATCTTCTTCTTCCTCGCTCAGAAGAGAGAAAAAAGGCAAGAAATGAGCAAAAGGAAAAATAGAGAAAATAATAAAAGAGATTGTCTACACGTATGTTGTAGAGAGGCTCTCTGTCCTTGATCTGGAGATTAATTTTTCATTTACAGAATAAAGTACAAAGCTAAGGAAAAGCCTTCAAAGAGTCTCAGTGAAACTGATAACACAGCACATATCAACATTCACCTGACGTTAGGCAGAATGTCATTATAATATGTGCTGTGCTACCGTTTCAGGCCAAATGCAATGAAAGCAGTTTTCAACCTTGGGGCCTTGAGCTCGCCTTCCAGGCTGGCAACCACGCTGCCAATTATTTCTCCACAATGTCAAGGTTGCATGCTTCTCACATTTTGAGCACCTCTCCTTGCTAATATCTGCCTATGAAGCTACAAGAATTGAATAACACTGGATTTAATTTCCATCCCTTTAATGTTGGATTTTAAATTTTTCGTCTCGGTCTGATTGGCACTCGAGGCATTAGAGAAAATGTCTTTTGTAAAGTGGTGTCAGACAGTGTCCGAGCTGTAGGATTAGACTGCGCAGTGATAAGTGAGCAGGCAGGAGCTAATTAAGTCTTGCTTATGCCTCCGAATACAGTTTCATATATCAATAATTCTGTATGACCTCGGCCACTGGAGACCAGGGATTGTTGGCTCAGGCACTGAACACTCACTTACATATAGGATGATGTAATAGATTTCACTTTGTCCATTAACAGATCATTTGACACTGTAATTAAAAACAGCTCGCATTGATAAATTAATCAATTCCCCCGAGTGTGTTTGTCAGATAAGCTGAGAGCTCTTTTTTTCTCTCAGGAAAACAGAAGGTATGAGCGGTATTTGGATACTTTGGACAGGAAATTGACAACGGCTGTGATTCACTTGGCACTGCACCTGAATGAAATGGGTGAGGTGAAGCAAGACGGGCGAGCTAGTGTGTTTGTTATTCCAACACTTTTCTCGTGCACATACACCTAAGGTTGTTTATGGGAGGATTTTATTAAAAACCTGCACCTAATTTAATACATCTAGGTAATTATTTAAAATGTATGCATGACCGGAGGAGCTGTGTATCATTATTGCTTATTACTGAGAGACTGAAGTAGCATGTTGAATGGCTAGTTAATCAAAAACATCTTTTATTCACTGTCAGCTTGACGTGAAGCAAAAGTGCAGCTAAAAATATCAAGAGATTAAAACATCGAAATCATAACAAGCATCAAACATACGAGACTTTCAAGGAAGTACTGCATACCTCTGTCACTACGAGCAACATCATCTCGTACCGCACACTGCAAATAGGTGCACCAAATGGACAACTCCTGGGCTCTTGCTGCACCATTAGCTCAATAACAAGAGACATGCTCAGAGAGGAATTCAGCGTCCCTAAATGGTTGCAGTTCGCACACCAGTGTGCTTCCAAGGAAGATCAGCTAAAGTGCATGCTTGCATCAATCTCTACAGTTCTAATCCCACTTGGAAAGGTGCTGTTTTTTTTTGTTTTTTTTAACAGCAATCTGTGATATTTTTTGACAAATTTTTAGCTTTATCACCTTGATCTGGCATTTATATGAAATGTATATCTTACAATAAATAATCCTAACATTTTAAAGGTAGTATTTATGCTATAAGTCAAGCCTATGTTTCACTTGAACATATCAGCCATCTGTGGTTCAGTTTTTCAAATTGCATTCAAGATTCTGTGTAAATTCTGTACAGAATAAAAGTCAAATGCTTCCCATGAGCTTGTTTTGTAAGGAAATAAGGAAGTATATGATTCTTTACTGTAATAAAGTTTCCAATTTATATGCGGCACTTTGACTGAAATGTGTAATTGTATGCAACATTCTCAGTCTGAAGTCAGTGGAGACACAGCATCATGCTCCTGTGACTATAGGTGAAAAAATAAAATGGTAAACTCTATTCCCACTTGCAATTGTCTGTGCACTCACAAAAAATGCGTCCTCATTTATACTTTAAATTAGCTTGCATAAATAGGCTGAAGTGTGCCCGGAAAACACAAACACGAGACTCCCTGCAGGAAAGGCACAAAGGAGCAGCACAGAACAAAATCTTTTGAAGGGACTCTAAAAGGGAATTAAGCAGGCCTGTCAAAAAATTAAACTGGCTCTAGTTTGAAAGGGGATTCTTTTAGCTCCTCTCTTTTGCCTCTTCTGCCGTTTCTTTTCTCAGAATCCATGGGGCCCTGCCAAGACACTGCAGTCCACACTGCAGATCTTTCCACCATGGAGGAAAACCTCACACAGAGTCTGTTAATACAACACATTGTGTCAAAAAAAATTAACTCTTGTTTTTCTCAATCGTGAATTTCAAATTAAAATTTTATTTGTCACACACACAACCATACACAGTATGACATGAGGTGAAATGCTTGCAGCTGTGCAATGCCCGACCATTAAATGACGGTGGTTTTACAGTATTTACAATTTACAGATTATTACAAAATTTGCAGATTTAACTTAGAAATTTACAGTAAAAATGTGCTAAATAGCAGAAAGAGATTATAAATTATAGGAAGTGTGCATGAAGAAAAACCAGAGTGCGTGGTGATGTGATGTGTGTGAGAGTCCAGTCCTACACCTGGTTCAGGGCCCGAATAGCCTGGGGAATTTAGAGAAAGATTTATAGCTTGTTATAAAAAACTGTTATTATAGTCAGTTAAAATTGCTTTGCAATTATCCATAATGGGTTGTCACAGCAGTTTAGTCAAAAGCAGGATCCCCAGATTTAGATTTAGATATGTTCCGATAATATCTGTCTGTCTGTCCAATTTAGAGAAAGTAGTAGCAAGATTTGAGGCTACAACACTAAGAAATCCTGGCTCTATATTTGATCTCTCCTGATTTGTACGATCTATTCATTATACTTTACTCACTAATCATAGCTGACATTATTTTTTCCAAGCTTATTGAACCATACTCTGCACATTTATTTGATTTAACCATAATGCACAATGACAGCCCTCACCAAACCCAAATAATAAAAAAAGGAACCACAGAGCAGCACGTAGCTAACATTTGTGTATGACTGTCAGGAAGACACAGCAGCGGAGCTTTGTATAGAGTAAAACTAAAGTTCTAAATTGCTCTGAGAATTAGCTTGTTCAAACATGTCAGAGGACTCAGTTAGACATCCAATTACTGCCACTGCTCTCCCAGGGCTATCGGCTGGAACAACTTTTATTAACTACTCTCTTATGAAAAATGAATCCAAACAGTCTGCAAATCCTCACTAGATTGGTAAGGGGTCGGGGTTGACGTCTAATCCCATTCGAAAGGTTTGTTCATATTCATGATGGGAGTCACGACAGCCTGTGTGGAACCCTCAGTAGCAGCTTAAAAGAAGAATTAGACAAGTGGCGGCTGCATGAAAACATGCAATAGAGCGTGTCTCAGTGCATTTCAGCTTAGATGTCGTAAGTGTCTGTAAAAGCCTCTCACTGAACATTGTAGTACATAAAATATCCATAGGAACTGGATCCATCCCCTTCTTGCTTTCTTCTTCGAGTCAGACAGTGATTAGATCAGCGTTACACAATGCCAGCGTGTGCTTGAAACCCCCTACAGATGCAAATTTTGTTTTGTTTTTATTGCCTTCTCATCCTTGTTGTTTGGTGTTTAGTTCTCCTTAAGTGACATACTTGCATGGGCAGTGTTTTACTGTGCCCAGATTAAGCAGCCTTGTTTTATTTCATACCGTGTGACTTGGCTTCTCTTTACGCTTGCTTTTCCCCTTTCCCACACGTTGCACTGCGCGTCTATTATTTATGAATGCATGCAAAGCTACTTCTACTGAAACAAATAGAATGGGAACCCTGCATCACTTCAGAGTAAATAATGCATTTGGCACAAACTTGCAGTCTTTTAAAAGTAGTGGTGGACTTCTAGGTAGGGGAGCACAGTGTCATCTTGGAACCCAATGTATGCTGGCCCATCTCCCAAAAAGCTGCCCTATGGAGTTTCTGGCACCTACTCTGCTGCCCTAAAGAGCATCTAATTAGGTGCACTACAGTAGTTCCAAGTCATTCTTTTGACTCTACACTTATTATGATTCAGAGCACAGTCCAGCAGCAGAAGACTCATTATTTAAGTGCTAGTATGACTGGTATGGGTGACTTGTTTTCCTAAAAAGAGCTGCTCTGCTCTCAGTCTTTCCGTAAACATGACAATTCAGCTAAATCTTGCCTCTGAGAACAACAAAACATAATGGTAGAAAACCATCACTTTCCTTATAGATGACCAAAAACGGATTATTCTGTAATGAATTCCAAAGCTATCATATCTGGTCAGCATTTATGCAGAGTAACGTCTGCGCTTCCATTCACTCTGCCAGTATCTAACTTTATTAGAATCTTATTTCCTCTTACAGCTCATCTCTGGAATTGAAAACTGACCTATTTAAGACTCGGCACAGTACTGTAACTGCTGAAGTGCACTGTGTACCTCTCTGAATAAAAAAGGTGACATCATGAAACTGTCATTTCTATGACACATACACACCAGTCACTTTTATATTGGTGCAGAATGTAGGACAGAAAATCTTTGGTTTCACCACGTCTGAGCAAAATGGAGCCACACAAGGGAAGGTTTGGTGGGAGGAGAGGCAGTTAAATCAGATTATATGTAATAAAAAATTCTTATTATAATACTTATTATAATGAGTCACCTCCTGCTTGATGATTAAATAAGCAAAATAAAACAAATTGCAACAGCAGGCTAAACAGTTTTTAGACGGTCTCTTACTCATACATTTTTGCAGCAACTTGGCAGAGAGACATGGTAGATTACAGTATTTTACAACCTGCTTTAAGTAAATCAACATATGACTGCACAGAGTACAGTTAGTTTTTATTCACAGTTTTGTAAATGAAAATGAATGCATCTTCAGTCAGTTGTAAAGGTGGACTTTACACTCATAGGGCACTTTATGACCTACACCTTTTATTTTGCATTTTGCAAATATCTAATCTGCCATCAGCGATTCACTGCATTTAGGCAACCTGCCGAAGTTAAAACTGAGTATCTGAATGGAGAAGAAAAGTCATTTTTTGCCATTGTTGTTGCTGCCAGACGGACTGGTCAGAGTATTTCAGAAACTGTTAATGTGCTGAGATTTTCTCTAGGGTTTCCACCCTTTGGAAAAAGAGAAAAACAGCCAGTGAGAGGCAGTTGAGATATCAGAAGTCAGAGGAGAATGCCAAACTGTTTCAACTTGATAAGAGAGCAAGAGTACCCAAACAACCACTTGTCAGAACCAAGTTAACAAGAAGAAGATCTCTGAATGAACAGAGAATCTTGAATCTTGAGCGAAATGGGCTACAGCAGCAGAATACTGCACTGGGTGGCACCCCTGTCAGCTAAGAACAGGAAATGAGGCAACAGTTTGCGCATGCTGACCAAAACTGGACAATTAAAGATTGGAAAGATGTTGCCTGGTTTGGTGAGTCTTGATTCCAGAAACATGCAACATTTCAACAGCTGCAACATACAGATAGTAGGGCAAAATTTGGCTGCTGCTGGTGCAATGTTGGAGGATACTTTCTTGTCACATTGTGGGCCACTTAGTATCAACTAAACAATATAAATACCACAGCCTACCCAATGTCACAGAGCTCAGATCAATCTCAACCTGGTCAATGAGTTCAGAGGGATAAAATGATCCCCAAAGTCACCCGATCTCAATCCATAGGAGTATCTTTGGAATATGGTGGAGTGGAAGGTCCGAATCATGGCAAGTATGCAGTCCAAGCTGGTAGCAGTGTGATGGAACTAATAGTGTATATTTAGATAAAGGGTCTCCAGCATCACTGAAAAGATGTAAGGGAAAAAAATGCCACTGCAAGTACCGTACTCCACATCTATTATATATATTATGCATTCTTGTAGATTTGATATAGATATTTAAGTGATATTGTCAGTTTGTCCTGCAAACAACAGAGCAGTTGTCATAGATCCAAAATGAAAAATAAGTCAAGAGGCATACAAATAAAACCAATATGTGCCCATTTCCTCAATAATAAAGGTTTTGGTTTGAGGTTTGAATAAAACTCACCCCAGATACAGTAGCATTCAGCCAAGTACTCAAAAGTTAACAATGCAATATTTTGTATTGCATCTGGAAAGAATATGTGAGGCTGTGAATTTGAAGGTTAAAGAGGACTGCAGGGAACAATCAGAAAAGCATTTTGCTGATTGCTCTTTGTGCTGCTAAAATTCAGTTTTGTGCGGAAGGGAAAAAAGTGCTAGAAATGATTCCGACTCCACTTACTCCTAAACATTGTTGGAGAGCAGCCTTAACTCCACACACAGAGATTGTTGGTCTACGGGTTTATTGCCATCATTACTCATTTTATTTTGGCTTCATTTCTTGATAGTTCTTATCTGCTCAGTCGGTTGTTGGAGCTTAATTGTACGGGTATGAGGACCCGAGTGAATACTGTTTATTGTAGAGTGACTTATATTGCTTTAAAGCAGCAGGATAATTTTCTGCTTCAGCAGACACATTGTTGGATGAAATGTGAAAATAAAGCTTGAATATCCACTTAGCATTACTTTGATCTTATTACAGCTTATGGCTGGCTCACACATTCAGTTTATGTCAAAATACTTTTCACGGTTTTGAATATTCATTGAAGTTGGTAGTACACATAGTACCACATGCAGACACGTGCACACACAGACACACACACAAAGCATTTTGTGACTAACTCAATATCAGATGTAATAACAGAGCTGCAACGGCAAAATAATTTAGAAAAATAACCAAGTAAATTTCACAAACCTGTCTTAGTGTTTAAAATGCAAATTACTCAAATGTATCCTCAAGATCATAAATTCTGTGAGAGACTGAGATAGCATTTATCCACATAATTTGTTTTTTGAATTGTGATTCGGATTTAGGTTTTGCATGTTATTAATTACTGGCAGCCCTACGAGTGTTTGTGACTCATACGAAGCTACAAATTAAAGGTTCAAATAACCTATTCTTCCATATTGCAACAAATAACCTGTGCTTTTTGAAATGCACCACTGATTAATGATAAATAATGCATTTTAAATGATTTACAAACTGCAGATTTAAAAACATAAATGCTTTAAGTATATATACACTATTAATTAATAAATTACTGACAGGTAAATTGATAATGCCTTTAAACTTCTTTAGTCCTGAGATCAGAAATAGCTAATGACCTAAAGTTACATCATCAGTGAAGCACTTTAAAATATGTTTATCACACACAGATTCACACACCAACTCACGCACCTTGCGGCGGGCATGGTGTCATGCCCAAGGATGCACTTTAGTGGACAACCTGCCGTAATACCCACTATGGCTGTTTGACTGCATACTGCATCTACTGTTGACGACAGAAGCTACTTTCTCCACGTATTTAATTTGGAACACTTTTTATGCAACTCCAAAGGGGATATGTGTCTTCACCTGGAATTGAACCAGCAGCCTTTTGCTTGCCAGGTGAATGTATAAACCCCTAAATCTTTTTCTTTTGGCTACTCCCTTTAGGGTTTATCCCAGAGGATCATCCAACTCCATCTCACCCTATTCGTTGAATCCTATTCTGTTACAGCACGAGCTCCCTCACTACATCTGTATATAATGCTGTAAAAATCATAATGTGATAACTCATTATGCCTGTTTATAAATGGTTAACAGTGGGTAAATAAGTGTCACGAGTAAATGATCTGATGATGAAACGCTCTGTTTACATCTTTCATCTTTAAGTAGTTTCAGGAGGATGTCATCTCTGCTGCATACTAACAAGCACTGAATGGTGATTTATAAATATTAATGTAACTGTACAGTAAATCAAGAATTTGTTTTTGAATTTTTTTAGCTCTCATTGTGATGCTTGACTGGAGATGTACAGTCTGCTGAATGCAGTTTGGTGCATAATTTGCAAATGTTTTTGAGCAGAAAAGCAAATACAAGTTCTCTGTGCTACTCCTGTTGTCCAAAGCCAGCGTGGCCTACTCTTCCTCTGCTCCCTCGTGCCTGTGCAATGTGATGATGCGGTAGGACAGCTATCTGATCCCTGCTGCGTTGTACCGTGTGTCCGGTGGCACAGAACATGCTGTGAGGACATAAGATGAGTCAGAAGCAAGTAGACCTCGCTGGACTACAATAGTGGAGGAGATGGAGAGATAGAAAAGGACAGGACTAGACACAGGGACTAGCCAACTGTGTCAGAGACTCCGGATACACTAAAACGACCTCTGCCTCTGCACCTTACCAGGGGATGTTTTCCAGCAGGTCGGAGCATAATGTTGGCTTCTGGAACTAAGTACACGGCCTCCTCTGGACTGCTGCTTCCAAAATAACACCACACTAAGCCCAGCGGGGAGTAAATGCTGGAACAAGGCCACACTCCTCCACCCCTTTACCGCTGTTTTTCATAACTCCAATTTTCTCTGTCAGCATTAGGCACAATGGGAGCCTGCAAGTCACAGAGTTTGATTGTGGTGAGTTGCTGAACCAGAAATAACTACGAAAATCAAGTTTATACACAGCAGAATTGAAAATCTCTAGCTTCCTCTATCTTTTTGGCTTCAAAACATAGATTCGTGGCCATGACTGTAGGGCAGTTTGCTCACCAGATATCTAGGAGCCATTCTTAGATAGTGCAGGTGTTATAATCTTCAAATACTGTTGCAGTTGTATCTGGATGCAGAATGGGGCAAGCTTTACTGGACTAGTATAAAAATACAACTGGCTGCACAGTCTTTACTATGTGTTATCTGAACTTTTGTTGTTACATACTTCAAAATGCTACTTTTTTCTTCTTAAACCATGTTTATAGTTATATTTTATGTTTAAAAATGGGCAGTAATTTAGAACAAAGGAGCAAAATGTAATGTAGAAACATAAGCATACAGAAAAGTGACTATTTTGACAGTTACATAATGCTGTTAAGAATCATTATAGACCTGCACCCCAGATAAAAGTCACCAACAGTGACAGAAAGTCTAGACTCACACTACACAGTGCAGCAGAGGGTTGATAATGAGTCCAGCTTAGATACCCAGGATAACTGGGATAATGGGAGAAAGGAGTGATGTGTGGCTCTTAAGGCAGATGGCAGATTAGAATGAGTTTAAAAAACATCGACAGCAAGGCTCAAAGAAAGTGAGCAGATAAATCACTGGACAAAATACTAATGTTGAAATTGGAAATAAGATCATTTTAACAGCATGTGAGCCACTCATATAGTTTCACTGATGCAGAATGGATTTGGTACAGTTTTAACTGTGTAATTCTGGAAATATGTATTCATTATCTTACCAAAAATAATGACTACTTAAAAATTTTCTTGGCTCTGGGTGTCTATTTGTTGAATTTCTTTAGTAGGAGTCCGAGCCATTCGTCTTATCTCTGTAGATGTTCAGTTGGCACTCTGGACTGAGCCATTAGTGGAGCTATAAAGGCGCACTATGCATGTGCAAAGGGCTCGATGGAGTTGGGACTTTTTAAACTTCAAACATTTTTAATCACATTTGACTGGTGACTCTGTGTGTGGTGTTGTTATGATCTTCTGACCATTGAAATAAAAGCTATTGCTGTGTCTTTAGTCCCACATTTAGATAGGGTCTTCAAAATGACTACCTAAATAAGTGTCTGGATAAAGCTGCTGGGTGACAAGACTTTCTTGTAGACTTGCTTCTAGAAGCACTTTGAAAACAAATCTTCTTATTCAACCTGCCTTGATAAAGGCTAGGTTTTGCACGGATTCTGCCAGTGGATTAGAAGCTTGCAGACAGCTCTGTGCACCAGGGATTTCTTTTTAACACAAAAGCCATAACCCTTGCATCTGATGCTTCTGATTAACTTACTCTTCCTGTTAACAGTTTTGCATAAAAAACATGCAGAATAACCTTGAACACGAGAAAGCATGAGAAAATGTGAGATGGTGCTCTTCCACCTCCTGATATCCATACATCCATTTTTTTTCTAAAGTGGAAATTAAACTCTTTGGTGTCTCTTTCTGTTGTCCTCGTCCGTTTGCCCGAGCTACACTTAGTACATTACAATTAGTGATTGACACTATAGCAGGTGGATAACACTACATTAAATGGGTGAAACATTAAACTGTACTTAAGCTTCTTGAACCCCTAACAGCTTTTCTGGCAGATATCCTAGCATTCAGTTACTGGCTTTTTAAGTATACACTGTAAAAATATTTAATTAAATGTAATTTTGTACTGCAAATTTGTATTTACAGTGGTCATGTTAACCCAAAAGCATCACATTTTATTTTTTTGATGTAAGACAGTTTACCTTATGACATCTATGGGGCTAAATCTAGAATGTTTGCTGAAAAGATGCTGTAGAAGACATTTTTTGTTATTCTGATAAGCATATAGTAGCATGTTGGTCAGGTCACACCTTGAACTGGAGGAGGATATTAGGCTTATTTGAAAAAAATATATAAAGTATGAACTATAAACTATGATGACGTGATTTGGCAAAAGATTTCCTATATGTTAATATATAGTCCATGTGTAGTTTAGTTATTTTCATAGATGCCCTTCAGTATTGCAGATAGTGAGAGTTAAAATGACAGAAAATAATTAAAACACGTGTCACCATCTTTTTTAATGAGCCAAACCTGCAAGTTGAACACATCTTATTTTAAGATTTCACAGCCCCTCCTGGTGTTGTGTGATGCTGTTGTATTTACATACTTACATCATCTTGCACTTGACTGCCAACTGAGCCATATGCTGCCGTGTTAATTGTGCATTTGATTACATGCCCGAACTATTCCCTGAGAAGTTATAATTTTGTCAGGTAATCAGTCCTGCTGAGTTAAATCTGTCACTGACAGCCTGTGTGATGCTCCTCTGTCATTTCTCTTCCCATGGCGTTCAGTTGTACAACATGGAAATCTTTTTCTTCTTTCCAGTTATCTCTTGGATTGCTTGGGATTTGTGGGTGCAAAAAACAAACAAACCACACACTTGGAGCAAATTCCATCACTTTATGGAAATGGCCATTCCCTCAATCCATTCATGTAGGGATTTAAGTAGCACGCTTTCCCCTTCATCCTGTCATTACAATCCTTTTGTTAAGCCGTCGTTCCAGCAGCCTTTTGGATCATCACCGTCTGTTTTTCTGCATTTTAACGCATTATTATCAAGAGAGATGCTTAAATTAGGTATCTCGGCGCAAGTAGCTAGAAAATAGCAGTTCATCACAGACAGGCAATTCAGATATTAGAATTGCAGTTGTTTCCCTCAAATGTCACAACACTTGAAAATAATGACAGAGTGTGTTTTACGTTTGCATCTTCTTGTTTCTATGTTGCTTAAATTACTGCAGAAGATCTGTTTTATAAGCTGCAGTCCAGCTGCCCGAGAGTTAAATTCAAATTGCGTGCCTTAAAAAAAATTGAAAGATTTTTGTGTTTTAGTGCACTGATCCACTAAGTGCTAACAATGATACATACTTTTCATACTGCAGTATAACTCAGGTTTGCACGGCTTATTGTTAACATAGATCACAAGATTAATTTGATTCCAACATGAAATTTATCTGTTACAATGAGTTACCCTTACACAGTGATCCAGGTGAGTACTTGACTTGTACAGTATTCTGCATTGGGTCTATGTGAATTAGACAAAAACAAAATAGATGAACAAATTACATATTTTGTATTGTTTGATTTCAAGATTGCAACTTAGTGAATCTGAAAGTAAAAAACAGTTACATTTTGAATGCTGAAGTAAAAATCTTTTGTTTCATGTATGTTTTCTTTCGGTAAGTCTAATTAACAGTTAATAAATCAATTTATTAGTTGACAGACTTGTAATTTGATTTGTTTTACAGTTTGTCAGTTTTACATAAAAATATTCCTGTGTTTAATTTTTTGTTTTCGCACAAAGACGTGTTCATACTTAGTTTTCTGTTAATTGTAGAAAATGCAATTGACAACCTAGTTTCGTGAAATAGTGCATGAGTGAAACCAGGTATTCATATTATTGTAATACACTTTTGTTGATGTAGGTTTGGTATTTATTTAACAGTAAATAAAGTAGTGTAAATATTGCAGCAGATGTTACTGTGTCAAAGTTACTGAGGCTGGAGCACAGAAAAAGTAAGTAGATTTTTCCTCACCTTATATATTTATTTATTTAGCATATAACCCTTGTAAAAATGTTTTAGTTCACATTTTATGTATTTCTTTATTCCAGAAATTCAGTAACCAACATATAAACATCATCTGTGCAAAGATGTTTCTAAAGTGAAACAGTGAAAAATTACAGCACTGTTAATACATAAATATCCAGGCTTTGTACAAGAAGTCCAATTTTGGCACACATTGGACACCATATATCAGTTAAATTCTTTTAGGTATTTTAGGTAAGAGCAGAAATGATTTAATTTCATTAACATGCCTAAAAATGCTTGTTTTTGAATATTTTTGAAGAATTAACCACATGCAGGGCAGGTGAGTTTAAATGTCCTCTGGCTGTTTAAACTCTGAGGAGCTGGAACTTTGGCACCTTTTGGCCGATTTGCATGATTGATACCTCTTTTTAGTCGTTTGAGCCAATATAATCATGGTAACGATGCCACTTTCACTTCACCCAACTAGAAGTTGCTAGGCCAGACTCACGTGGGCCCAAATTTATGACATGTGGCATATGTCCAGTCACGTGTCTGTAGCTGGGTCTCAAATGGCGGTTGTTGACGGAAATGCCTCTGATGCGGCTAGTTAGCCGCGGTAGCTGCTGATAATCACGGGGCTATTGGCTACCAGCAAAAATAACTAAGGAAACTGGGACAGTAAGTCAATTTCTGTCTTAGTGCATTTGCGGCGCTACACGTTTTTGTAGTCTTCTTTTGCAGCTCTTTCAGTGAATTTTGATCAGAGCGTGGTGAAACTTCGTGTTTGGAATCAATAATAGCTCTGGAAGCTAACTTTTGTTGTGTTTGGTGGTTTATATGAGGTTTTAGCTGGGATTCAGAGGTTTCTGTGGATGCTACACATGTCGGGACTTATATTTCTGACCCTGAGTTATAACGAATTAAATGGTTATAACTTCCTTTTGCCCCCGGTACTGGGGGTGTGGGTGCTTAACTGGTTTTAATGCCATGTAATTATAACAAATACATTTCAAGTTCATCCCTTACCTAAACCTTAACCCTTCTGACCCATTTTTAGTGACTTCACACCGTAACTCTCCTTCAGTCACCCATGGGTCATAAAAGTGTGGAGGTGCTGTGTCTCTTCACTTTGTCTTCCTCCTACATGGCCTGCTCTTAGGGTGTGTGTGTGTGAGTGGTGAGTATGTTGATGTGTTTATCTGCTTGGTGTGTATGTTTTTCTGTATATGTGTGGATGTGTGTTTCGTCTTTCTGTTTTACTTTTCAAGCACAGTGTTCCAGCATTGTTACAATTCAAGGGCCTACACCTGTCGGCACTCACATTCACACTGTGTGCTGTGTGTGGGGTGGGACATAACTAATAAATAGCGTTGCCTGTGTGAGTTCTTATCCATCAAGATGGCGAAAATATTTTTTCCTCAGAAAACCTTGGTGATTTTAGAAGACAGGGGAGATTTGGAAGATGCTGAAGAGGAAAAGTTTTTAGAGCAAGAGTCCTTTTGTCTTTATTGAAGACAATGCAAACAGTAAATAGGAGGGTGGGGGAATAGCACACGGAATACAGTTTGGGGCCAGACTCAAACCCAGGCCCCTGTAACGAGGACTCTAACGTTCAGCACATGGGTCACCTGCTCAAACAGGTGATCTATTCAAAGTCGGACAGTTTGTTTGAAAAGACGGATGAGATTGGCAGTCGGTCTGGTCCAAAACAAGCATATGAGAAGAAGTAATAAAATGAATGATCTCAAAAAAAATTGTGAAACTAAGCACCTTCTTGCCCAGGAATTGAGGTACTCTGCATGGCTGCCAGTGTGCCGCAGCCATAACCAACACAAATGGCAGCTTGTTAAGAATGTAAAATCTCATTCTGAACTTTCCATCCCAGATATCGTTTGAAAAATCATCTGTATCAGGTGATCGAAATTTTGTTCTAGATTCAGGAACAACTGAATGAAAAAATGTTATGTAAGTAGGCACAAGTGGACAGGAAGACACAGTGTACTTCTTGCATGAAATACAACAAACAACAAAAACATGCCCCTCATCTGTTGTATATGCTGACACAAACAAGCCCTTTGGTGAATGGGACTGAAACTGTTCAATTCCTAATTAAATTAAAAGATGTAAACATCAGTAGTGGTCATTCGTTTATATATTTGTTTGTTAAGATAAATGTTTTTTCATCCATATCTTGGTTATGATTAATATTTCTTTTTTATGACAATTTGTATCACAAAAAATAAATAGCACTTTTATTCATGAATGTTGACTAACAGAGGGAAATTCCAAATATTAACCATATGTGGTTTGTAATGCTTGGAATTGTCAGATATCTATATTACATGTCTTTTACATACATTTTGTATTGGTGTATTGATTTAAAAACAAATAAAAATCAATGTGGTGGTCCATGAGTAACCTAAACATAAAACCTATAAAAAGAAATTTTATGTGCAATGTAAAATCACTTGACAAACACTGGAAAATGTGAAGATAAGACACAAATGTGTCATAAACAATGTGTTACTTAATTGTAATTCCATAGGAACACCTAGTACTTAAATATGCCGCTGGCAAATCTAATTAATAACCAAGCTTCATGATTTAGAAGTGCTTGATTGCATTTGTATTATAAAACAAAATGAAAACTTAGCCTGGAGTAAAATGTACTTTTCCATGTGACTTATGATAACTTACATGTACTCTAGATGAAAAGCGTATTACTGTACAACATGCACTGAACTTAGGATTTGCTGTGTCTGGTTTAGCAGATTTTGCCATGTTTTCTGTGTCAGTATAAAAGCTGTTTATGTAATTGAGGGAAGGCTTAGCCAGAGGCATGACTACTGGAACGCAACCAGCTGTGTGTCATAATTAGATAAGAGGTAAACAAAAACGCCTAACATAAACAACAACACTGATTTTGTTTTGCCCTCCAACCGCAGCAGCCACCTCGAGCTCGTCCGCTCTGTCATGTATCAGCTGTAAACACACTTCTCTGTCTTAATGGTCACATTGACTCACTGCTGCACTAAGGCGATAGTTGCTTTAGGGTAAGTTTGTTGTGTGAAAGAGTGCGTTAGTGCATCTGTGTGTGTGTGTGTGTGTGTGCGCGCGCGCGGGCATTTGTGGGTCCTTTCTGAGTGTCCATCAGTCTATAATCAAAGAAATAGCTTTACTTCACAGTGAGTAGCGTTGAGGATCCCAAATAGCAGAAGGAGCACTGGATCAGTAACAATTTTACTGCGGTTGCTATGCAACACAAAATTTGCCATCTACATGCAACATGCGTGTTTACTATCATATGGTTATCCTGATATAATAAGGAAGATAATGTCATGAATTCACTAAGTTAATGTCTGACTTATAGAATGAGTCACTTGTTCAGTTTTGTATACTTGTACAAAAACTATATCTAATTAGCATCTGATTCTTCAAGCCTTTGTACACCATTTAAATTATTTCATTTTCTTGTGACCAGCTCTCACTCATTACAGCTCAGCACATTAAATCACATGGTTAGACTCAAGAAAAAAACAAAAATATATTCAAGACATTTATTCAAGACATAGAACAAGGTGAAAGGAAAACATTTTGCAACTAAAATAATTTCTTAAAAATCAGACAGCAACAGTGTTGACTCGTTGTTAAACACTGACTTGATGAAAGTCAAGTCAAGTCATGATTGCAGACCAAAAAAAAAAACCCCAAGGCAGGGTTACTGACCTGGTAGCCTGGCTGCCTCTGGGTGGGTCCGGGGCGGGCATGGGGTTTTGGGGGTGCTTCGTCTCTGGGCTGGGGCCCTGGCTGGGCCTTGGGGGCTTGGGTCCTGGTTGGTGTGTCGCCGGGATTGTGGGCGGGTGGGTGTATGGGGGCTCAGCCCTGGCGCGGGGTGCCACCGGTACATCGAGCCACCTGAGGGGCTCTTCAACCTGTGGGGGAGGCTGTTACATCTTTGCAGGTGGTCTCCTCTCTCCAGGAACTCACTTTGCAGGTGGGGGAGAGATATAGGAGAAGTGGAGGAAGAACTCAGCCTGGGTGTCTATTGTCTTGTGTAGTCTGGGAGATGAGTGGATGGTGGGGTCAGGTGGGCTGCCCCGGGCTCTGTGGGGCTGGGCGGCGCTGCTGAACTGGGCGCCGGTCTGGATGGGCCTGAGCCCTCTTGCCCTGGTGGGTTCCAGAGTATGGGGGTGCCTACTGGGGTCAGCGGGGGAGCTGGATCATGGGCCACTTGCCCCTCCCTTCCTTCCCTCCCCATCTCCAGCTGCCTCCCTCTTCCCGCTCCACCACAATCACCCACACATGCAGGGCTGTGGGGTGAAGGTGTGTCACTAGGGTGCAGGGGAGGCATCCCCCCTTCTGTCCCACTCTGGCTGCCTGTGTCTCAATTTTATCTCTTTATCTCACAACTTAGACATTCACATTACTCACACTCTCATAACACATACATATAGGACCTTGGGGGTGGGCATGCTACACGGCATCCAGAAGACCGTCAGGGTGTACAACCTCACCTCTGGCACCGTTGCCCACCTCTCAATTTTAAATACACGTATACATTGAGGGCTATCAGGAGGGGCTATGCACTTACCTGCTGCTCTCTGGTAGGTAGCTACATGCCCTCCTGGGTTTTAAATGCACCTTAGAACGCACGTGCATCAACACTACATATGAGCGGGCGGAGGTTGGTTTGGAGTCTTCACACCCCCCGTTCTCTGTTGCCTGTTGGGGCGGGGGGCTGGGAGGAGGAGTTGGCCATCTGATTGGGGTCTGGAATGTGGGGCCTCCCTGCTGCTGCGGAGTCGGGGAGGTCTGCTTTTCTCCACCCCAGGGAAGAGGGTAACACTACCTGGGTCTGGGTGCAGTTTCCCCCTCTAGGGGCAAGGGTACCTAGACCTGTGGTATAGAGTACGCTCGGGGTGTGTTTTTGTGTGTACAGTGTCTCTTTGTGTGTGCCTACACGTTGGGTGAGTGCTGAGTATTTGCATATGAGAGCATGATGGCAATGAATGGATGTTCGTATCTGTGTTTGTCTGTGTCTATATGTAAGGTGGGGTATCAGACGCCACCTCTCTAGGGACATCTCAGGCCCTCCAAGTTATGAGGCCTATCTCCCCCCACCACTCCCCCTGCTAGTGGCAGAAATCGGTGCATTGGTGGTTCTTGGTGTCCGGGGATGGGTGTTCAGGTACGCACCGGCTCACTCTTGTTGGCTGCTTGTTAGGGCCTGGAGCCTGGGGCTCGCTCGGGCCCCCTTTCTCAAGAGGTGATCCAGGTGATTGATATATGTATTTTTTGTCTGTTTGTTTTGTTGGTTTTTGTTTTTTGCCCTTTATCACCGTTTCTCTTCTCCACTGTTTTTCTTTCCCCACCTCTCGTTCTTTCTCCATTTTCTTCCCCCCAGTCTGTCCCATTTGTAGCAAGTGAAATAAAATAAAATAAACAATAAAAACAAAGGTCAATTAAATGGACCAATACGGCAAGGCTGGGATGGTCCATTTGGTAAAGTAAATCCGTTGGACATCTTTCTTGGCCTTTAGACAATAATTCTGATGGCAAAAGAACCAAATGGGAGAGGTGGGGGGGAAAAAAAAAAGAAAAATGAAAAATCCCAAGGCAGACTCAGACTGATATTTTTAGTGCTTTAATATGGAAGTAAGTAGAGTTTAGGTAACAAAGACAGTTTGTAATCTGTGTTTAAATGAGTGGGCAGGCAGGTAAGTTTGCAAAGAGCGTACAGATTTTGCTTGTCTGAGTCAAGATGGAGGATGGGGATGGGATGCATTGTTCCGAGGCTTCGGCGCGTGTGTTGAGATATCCAGGAAAGCTTTTATGAAGCGCTCTCTGAGTGTTGCTTCTTTAAGGAAAAGGGATGTGACTGATGATGGATGGATGGACATAATATGCTTGAAGTATATGAAGTATGCTACTACTATAATACTCACCAGTTGTGTTTTTGTTTTCTTTGCAAAGTATTTGCTGTGTGCCAAGCAACTGGGGTACAACAACACCTGATCTATGGGTATCATCTATGCAGTTGCATATATCCAAGCCTTTGTAGGCTTGCTGTGGGATACTTGTACGCCCCTGCCTCCTCAGTACCATGTGAAAGGGTTTTTGCCAAAGCTGGAGAGGTTATTACCTAAAAGAAAAACTACCAGCGTGGAAAGAAAATATTATTTCTTACTTTTTGTCATTTCAGTATTCAAAAGCACAATCCCTGTCCCATCATTTTAAAACATTGGAACAGTTTTAACATAAACGTCTCGTATCCTGTTGTATTTATTTAAACACTGACTGTAATCATATGGACATTTATAGACTTCTGTTTGTTTTACTTTAAAAAAAAGTGTTTTTGGTAGTGATTATACACAGATACTGTTGTAAGACAGCTAAAAGGCCACGACAATAAAAGTTTTGAACAGCAGGGGGGTTTGTGTGCAAATGAAGCGTTTCCTGAACCAAGTGGATGGAAAGCTTCAACGCTTCATGAGACTTCATCCGGCCATCAGCACTGGAGAGATAAACTCCAGCATTCTGAGTGCACAAGGTGTCAGTTAAACTGGAGGGCAGCATAACCAAGGAATTCCTGGGAGAGAAGATGAGAAGGTGAACCACACACAAGGAGACAATTCTAGATAGTTAGGCTTAGACCCTGTCATTACCATGTATCGCTACCTAAACAATCTGGCAATAAGTGGGGGAAAAGTCTATCCTTAAGTATTACAGATGATGAGATAATGGCACTCAGGTGTGATGAAACAGCTGCTGCAGCCCCTGACCACGCCTACTGGAAACCCCAGTTACACAAACACCTGAGAGCTGGAGAGACAGCAAGAGGGCATAGCAAAAACAGAAGGGGGGGGGGCTCTGTGGAGCAATAAGTGCTGGGAAGATTTCATGTTATTTATATCTTCAGTTAAGTAACAGTTTGTTTAGGCTCAGGTAATGTTTTTTTAATAGACTTTAAAAAAAATTGAAATAATCAATTCAGCTTTTTTTTCAGTTGCAGTACAATCTGCCACGATCTCACTCTGTCCTTTGCATCCTCTTCTGCCACACCAGTCCTCTTTGTGTCCTTCTTCACTGTAGCCAAGCTTCATATCTTTATCCAGCATATATTCAACACCTCCTCTTAGTATGTCCTCACTTTGTCTCCAAACTGCTCAACCTTATCTGTCTCTCTGATAAAGTCATTTCTAATCCTGTCCCTCCTGGTGACTCCCAATAAAAATCCTACAATTTTCAGCTGCACCACACTGAGCTCGACTTCCTGCCTTTTTGTTAGTGTCACTGTTTCTTGCTCTTGCTAGTGTCACACTCTTACTGCTGTCCTTCTGTCACAAATCCAAAAATATATAACAAATACCTTAAATAAGCAGACACTATAAGGGTTAAATATGTTTTGATTTTCTATGCAGACTTTATGTTTATTGTGGCTTAAAAATGTGTCTTTTGACAGTAAAATTTACAGAGCCCTGTGCTATAACCCCCCCCCCCCCGCCAGTGGTTCAGGTTCAGGTTACTTTATGTGTACCTGTGGGTTTAGCCTGCAGATGGTGAGTCATCCATCCACATTTTCCAAAACAGACAGACAAAAGATAACCATAATACAGCATAATGAAGAAAAATAATAATAACAAAAAATAATAAATAATAAAAAATGCCCAGCATGGTTTTATGCTGTTGCTTCACAGCATGAAGGTTTGATCCTTGCTGTGTGGAGTTTGCATGTTCTCTCTTTGCTCCCGTGGGTTTTCTCTGGTTGCTCCAGTTTCCTCCTGCACGCAAAAAATATGATTGTTTGGTTAATTGGTGCTTTTAAATAGACACTTGAATAAATACTTGAAATGTGCAATTCACTTGTATTTTTATTTTTTATTCCTATTTATTCTATTTATCCCCTTCGTATATTTTATTTATATTGTCTCTGTATTTATATATGTGTGTGTGTGTGTGTGTGTATATATATATATATATATATATATATATAATATTCTGTAACTCTGTAGCTTCTGTCGGTGCTGTGCTTTTTTGGAAATCGAATTTCCCAGAGGAACCCACCCGAGGGATTAATAAAGTTCTATCTAATCTAATCTAATCTAAATTGGCCATAGTTGGAGATGTATGAGTGTGTGGTTGTTTGTCTCTCTGTTTTAGAACTACGATGGATTTGTGACCTATCTGGGGTGTACTCTATCTTGGCCAATGGTGAAGGATCGCTGGCAAATAAATTTTAATCATTGTATCATTGTGATATTAATAAATGAAATTAAGACATCACAAAAGACTGCTGGAAAATAGTATTTAATTTTATTCACACATACTATACATTTACAATGCACCACACGAGCAAACTGCCAGTGTGTATAGTTATTTGTATATTATCATTAAAGTCGTGTGAAATAACACGTTTCAATTTTTTATTCAGTTGGCATTGAGAGTTTGGAGTCTATTTCAGGAATGCACCTACCAAGCTTATTATTACTGCAGCCATAACTTATGAGATGAGGTGCAAAGGTTGGAAAAGACTTGTTGGGTGCATCCAAACTGATCAACACAACATGTGTATGTGTGTTTCCATCATGTAAAAATCTGCCTTAATGTGTCCCCAAAATAATTCCACCTCATTCAGGGCATTTTGTGATGAGCCACCTGGTCTCAGCGCCACATCAGTCAGGTGGAATAATTTTCTTGTTAACCAGCTCCAATAAGCCACCTGAACACTACAGACGCAAGATGGAAATTGGAGTATAATGTGCTAAAATAGATTTAGATTTGGAATAAAACCTGACATCCTAGCAGCTCCAAACCAAAACTCTGCCGTCACAGACATTTCATTTTCATAAAGCACAGTGGCGTGCTCTCAAATTCCAATTATTTCTGGAGTTCAGCTGTCAGATCAGCTTTCTTGTTGGAACAAATCGCAAATAAGTAAAATAAGAGTAAGACGCTGAAATGTTCAATGTGAGTCTAGTACTTTTTTTTTTTTAGATAAACAGGGATGGAATAAATTGGTAAACTAACAATGAGATGGAGTCCATTACAAGTGGTGTTTTTCTAGTAGTGATCTCTACTTTGCCCCAGCAGACCAAAGAAGTGAAGAAATATTTTTTAATCATGTTACCACTTCATCTGGTCTAATGTTGGAGGCGGTATGTGTTAGTGTTGCACCAAACGTCTGAGAGTACAGGTGAAAATTAGTTTTCAGACTCTGTGGGAGTTAATTTAACTCGTCAGTCCCCGCCGAGCAAAGTAAAAGATCAAATCAAGCCCTTAAATTACAAAGGATGCAACGGTGTGTATCTGTTATTTAATGTCTTGTGGAAGTCACACAAGTTCACGTGGTATATCGGGTTGAGTGTGGAAGCCTGTGGAAAGCTGATTTAAATGCATTTAGTAACTCATTAAAAGTTGCTACAGTTTTTTTATACTTTAAAAAAAAATTCATAATGGAGTTTGTGTATACTTGGTACATAATATATAGTATTTAAAGGCACTGACAGGTACTTCAGCCCACCACACAGTTAGTTCCCGATGTCACTTGTTTGCCTCACTTGAGATCCATGCAGGCTTCTTGTTTTTTGGTTTCACATAATCCCAATAACAGCAGCAACATAAACCTAAACCCCAGACTTCAAATAGTCCCTTGATGAATTTATGGGTGATATTACAGACACTGTGTCTATGTTTTTCTACAGTCTGTACGTGCTTTTAACATCTTGATTGCATCAGCTGTCTGAGCCTGTACAGAATTAGAGTGCCGTGTTAATATCTCACCAGCTCTGGCTGGCAGTACAAAGGCAGTCACAGTAAAACATCTCCCTCGTATGTGAGACTCTGCCAGATAAGCAAGGGTTGATCTTTTTGCACGAAACCAAGCATTTTACTAATTTGAGTTGCTGCACTGGAACAGAGTTCAAAGCAGAGCTGCGATTTGCGGCTGCTTTCTCATGAGAGAGGAGGCCAGCTCTGTTGGCAGTAAGACGAGCCGCTGATTGTTCCACTCTCCATGGGCCTCTCAGATGAAGATGGAGAGTATTGCAGGACAACAATCATCTGAAAGTACACAAATTTTACTGAGCCGAGCATTGTAAGACAGACCACACAAATAGCAACACTCACAGATAGGAAGTAGGGAGAGAAGAGAGAAAAAAATACTTCATTTGTCGCTCCAGAACTGGTGTTGTGAATTTTGTGAAATTATTACTGAATCCATCTGTTGCAATTTCATCTAAATTCTACATCTGCAGCTCCATATCATTGGACTGCACATCACTTGAGCTTTTGGTGAAATAAAACACAATAATTTAATACATGAACCCCAGAGGTGTTCACAAGTGAATATGACTTTGAAATTATAGGCTCAGTCATACGAGGTAGTGATACAGCAAACTGATCTGGGCTTTGTTGCAGAGGCTTACAGAATTTATTATGTTTTTACAAAATGACTATTTTCAGAGATGTTTTATAAGCTACTGCAGTTTTGAAGCTAATGGCTAATGCACAAAAAGGACAAAAAGATTCTTAAGTTTGTTTGTTTGCTTCTTTCCCTTTATCACTTGTTATCCTGGAGTTCCCTCAGCTTATTCATTAGCTTTAAGGGAGGGGTATCAAACATATTGCATGTTGATGTCAGTATTAACATACTGAAGTGTATGGAAAGTTCAATGAATGATAAAGAGGTTAAATGCTACTTTTTGTTTAATTTCCTGGGATGTGGATGTTATGAGCAGTGTTGGTCAAGTTACTTGAAAAAAGTAATCAGTAACTAATTACTGATTACTTCCCCCCAAAAGTAATCCCATTACTTTACTGATTACTTATTTTCAAAAGTAATTAATTATTTAGTTACTTAGTTACTTTTTAAAAACACGATTTACAACCTGAATAGGTAATAAAGCGATAGATCTTTCAGCCCAATTCTACTTTTTCTGCATAATCCATCATACAAAATGTAATCAAATGAAAAAGTCTCTTTTTAAAACTTTTTTTATTAGTTTTAATCTTTTAACTTTATGCATCAAGCTAAAGTTTAATTACATGCAACATTCTCTGACTGGAAGAAATTTGTTTAACATTTAAACCTATTTTCCGCACATTCCAGCACATAAAATAAAATATTTAAAATAATATATTTTTTTGTGTTTACACTCAGTCTTTCAAATAGATGCAAGTGCAACACAGCAGAAAATAAATAAAATCAAAGACTAGCGGTCCTGTTGCTCTATTTTCACCTGTAAAGCAGGAGTGGAGTAGGTGGAGGTTTGCCCTGGTGCAGGTGTGCCGCAGCGGTCAGTTGAAGAATCTGCGAGTTTCTCTGTGAATTTCCCGTTACGTGGTGCTTGCTTGGAACTTTAGGGGTTTTTTTTCGCTGTAAAAAGAGTTTTTCTTCCCACGCACAACGGACACTAATGTTTTTGTCACTTTTTATGGAATCAAACTCAAAGTAAGGTCAGTACTTCCACGCTTTAAACGCTGCACGGTCATACTCTCTCCCGCACTCAATATATTATCCATTCTTGATCTGCACACAGCTGTTGCCACGAATGTTGCACTCGCTTACATCACTGTCATGAGACATTCTCACAAATAAATCATGGTTTTAGTAATGCAGTAATGCAGCGTTCCTACGGGAAAGTAACGGTAATCTAATTACCGTTTTTGCAATAGTAATCTCTTACTTTACTCGTAACTTGAAAAAAGTAATCAGATTACAGTAACGCATTACTTGTAATGCGTTACTGCCCATCTCTGGTTATGAGACGTACTTTAACATTGTACTTGCTCTTCTGAAAACATCTCAGGAAGCCCATCGGACCGTAAATGTAAATAGATGGTTCATTGAATATGAACATTTTTTCATATAAAGGGAAAAGTGTAGTTTTCATTTTTCATGTTTCCATGCAGTGTAGCATGAGCACTAATGACTTTGAGATACCTGCTTTAAGGTTATTGTGCACAAATCGGTGGTTTGGCAGTTAGCTGATACAGTTACTGATACTATCATCCTGGTTTCACAGATTCAAATGTCAGTGCAAGTGTAATGTAATAAGTTGAAATGTGGTGGTGACGACAGCACAAGCTTTGTGGAAATGTTGTAGATTTTACAGCTATTCACCTGATTGTGTCCAAATTATTTTCCTTTACCTGACTAAGCAGTTTTGTTGTCTAAACCAAACCAAACTACAAACAAAAATGAAAACTACTTGTCTGACTACTACAGAGAGGAAACCTCAGGACCAGTGAATTTCTTTGTCCAGGACTCTTTGCAGTCCTGTGAAAAATTAAATAATGAATAATGATTTAAGAGCCAAGTAGAAGTAGATTTAAGTAATTGTTTTCTTTATAATGATCAGCCTCTCACAGTACTATGGAGGAATTTTTACTGTTCTTTATAGAACTGCTTTATGTCACTGAGATTTGTGGGCATTAATTTGCATAGATCTCTCAAGAGGCACAGGAATTCATTTGGGTGAGATCTGGATTGTGACTGAACCATTGATTCTTTTTTTATCCATTTTCTTGTGGATTTGCTTTTTTGTTGATTGTGATTGTCCTGTTGCATGACCAAGTTTCAGCTAGGCTTTAGCTGTTTTACAGATGACCCCCCATTTGACTCTAGAATACGGCGTACGGAGGAGTTCACAGTTTACTAGGTAACTGCAAGGTGTCCGGGTTCTGTGGCTGCAAAGCAAACCCAAACCCCTCCACCACCGTGTTTGACAGCTGGTATTTGGTGTTTGTGCTGATATGCTGTGTTTGGTTTTCACCAAACATGCCACGATGTCAGACATCGCCACTTAGATCTCATCAGTCCAAAGAACATTGATCTAGAAGTCTTGTGGTTTGTTCATGTGCAGATTTGTAAACCTAAACTGTGCTATCTCCTTCTAGAGGTCTTTGTTTGATCTGTTTCAAATTGTACTGTCATGAATTTTTGGAGCTGTTGGGTTTTTCTCAGTTTCTCTGAGCATTGCACCATTTGACCTTTGGATACATTTGCTGGGACGTCTGCACAATTGTGTTAACACCACACTAGCAAACTGCCAAAACCTCTGTTTTTATAGATATGATATTAATTAATCAGTCCTTTGAAAACAGTCTCCTTGTTTTCATGTGCCTGTGTGAATTTATTCAATAATAAATAAATACAAAGCAGTTGTGCTTGTTGTGTCCCACTACATGGAACCAATGGGAAAACAGCATGCATTTCCAAAAAACCAAGAAATAACTGAACTTTGACAAGGTGTGTATATTTCCTACTGATCCAAAGCTCATCAGCACAACTCAATTCAAGAGAAATAATTAAATTTTGAATTTTATGCATTTTCAAACACATGAATAGATACTGGTAGATTGATTTTGTTTGTGTGGGTTGGTTTAGTTTGAGTTAATCCAGTTAAAACTCAGTAGATTCCACCTGTGACTGCCAAGTCATAGCTATGGGAATTTGTGTCCTTGAATTGAAATGAGCCAGACTGTATATCTGGGTGTTCATATTATGCAAATATGGCTAACTCCTGATTTTGTTGTCCTGTTTTTCCAGAATGCAGGAGAGGGACCTACAGAGCATGTACGGAAGGGCGCTGCTGCTGACCGTCTGTATGGTGTCTCTCTGGGGACAGCTGACCAGTGCATCGTCACATAGGAGCCACATAGGTACACTGCATGTCCTTCCATTCATTAGTTTCGCATTGACCAGTGGCTGAACAGAGTGCTATCTTTCATAAATCATTGTTCATTCATACTATACAGAAACTCAGAAACACACACACAGCAGGATGTTCTGGGCAGGATGCCCAGAACAAATAAAGTCTGTTACTATGTCTGAGCAACCTCTGTAGTGAAGGAACTCAGGAAAGCATATAGTCACTGTATTATCCCATTAAAAGCCAGCAAAATCTTGTGAAATGATTTTTCTTGAAAATAATGAGCTTGTTTGACTTCAAGATGGGCAGAAAAGCAAAAACCAGGAGCAGCAGACTGTGACAAACACACCAGCAGAATACATATTTAAAGGCGATTCATGCTCAGTTAGAACAAAAACTAACACATGCTATCACTGTGCTCACATTGTCCTTGAAATGTCTAGTTAAGTAGATTGTAATGATTATTGAGAGAAGCCAATAAATTTCCCTGCATACACTTCTTTGTAATTTACTTCCCAGGGATTTATACCAGTACCTGTTAGGAATTATGCATGCATATTGTGTTATTAAATTTTTATTCTGAGCTGTAAATCATCGCTTTAAGTTTCTATTTTACTTGCTATGATGGGCTAACATTTCCCCCCAAAAATATAACACCTGATGTGTTTTCTGATGTGGAAGGATTACAGTTGAGTGCTTTCAGTGGATCCATTCTGACCAAATTGGTACCCCAGTCACAGCATGTCAGACCCAATTCCTTATAGCTCAGTCACATGTTGTGGTCACATTTCATCTCAATGACTTTTTAAAAAGAAATTGATATGATTTGTTCAACTTTCTTGGCTTCTAAACAGCAAGGCAAAGATGTACTTTAAGGTTGTGTTTTGTGCACATTAAAATTCAACAGTTTAGCAGTCTTGTAAGTCAAGCATCAAATGGAAAAAAGTAATACCAGTACACTAAGTGCATGCATGCGTCTCAGTGTGTGTGTGTGTGTTTGAAGCAGAGGACAAGACCTTTCAAAGCGATTTTCCTTAATGGAGAGATGGCCTGATCCCTGGGCGTAACAGTAGAAACTGTGACTACACATTGAGATAATGAGCCTTATTCCACTGGAGGACAAACAGCACACAGTGGCTTGAGGGAAACAGCTCCATGTTAGCTGAAAACATATAACCAGCAAAAGACTTTGATAGAGCCAAAACAGGATGGACTACACAAGGAGACTGTACATATTATATGTCACAAATGGATTGCACTACATACCTTGTCTGTGTATGTTCAAATCAAATCAAATCAAAAACAGAGGCTGATAAATATGGAAAATATAACTGTATGTCAACCTGTTTTTTGACTTTGCTATTGCTAGATTAATAATTTGATTCATCATTCATTGGTGCACAGCTATTGAATATTTTCTTGTTAACTTAAGGTATATGTTTTAGTAAAATGTAATCATTCAACTTTTTAAATCAGTATAGAGAGCTCCACCACATCTAACTTTGTGTTCCTGTGTCCTAAACCTGTCAGGGTTTCTGGGTCTTTGACCCAGTATTCTTAGTTCATGTTCACTGTTTATATTCTGTCTGCTTCACCTCCTGTTTTATTGTGTTAGCCTTGGTCCATGTGCATTATGTTCCGTCCTCTTCCCATTATCATTAGTTCATTATGTTCAGCTGTGTACTCACCGGTCTCTCATTATCATCATTATCACCAGTCTGTGTATTTAAGCCCTCTGTTCTACCCATTCAATGTCGGGTCATTAATGATGTATGTCTGATGTCAATGTCGTCTGTATGTCCAGTCAGTCAGTCCTTTGTTCATTCGGTCAGCCAGCCCTTTGTTCATTCGGTCAGCCAGCCATTTCCTCCCTCTGTACCGTTTGCTCACTCCTTCGGCAATAAACATCCACCTTCACCTACCTGCCTGTGAGTCCAGCGTTTGGGTCCTCCTTCTCTCATCCACGACACTACCCTTGACAGAATGACCCGACCACGCGTTGTGGACCCAGCGGACCCTGAACTTTTCGAGCGGCAGGAGGCAGCGCTCCTTCGCTGGACGGAGGGGCTTCGGGGAAAACAGCGGCTCTTCGCGGAGAGAGAGCACGTCTTCGAGGGGACTCGCCTGGCTCTGGGCGGGCCTCGGAGACGCCACGTTCCCCCACCTGCTGCCTCAGCTGCACCGGAGCATTCGCCTGTTTCCCAGTCGCCCGTACACTATCCTGTTCGGTTCCCGGACCTGCAGCCACAGCACCCAGAGCCAGCTGTGAGCTCTCCTGCTCCTCAGCCAGGGGTTTCCGCACCCGCTGGCCCGGCCGCTCCTCAGCCAGGGGTTTCCGCACCCGCTGGCCCGGCCTGTCTCCAGCCAGAGGCTTCAACTTCGACTGGTCAGGCCTCAGCCTCGGCTGCACCCACGCCCGGCCCGGCCTCGGCTGCACCCACGCCCGGCCCGGCCTCAGAGCCTTCGTCTGCTGCGGCCTCAGAGCCTTCGTCTGCTGCGGCCTCAGCCTGTGCTTCGCCTGGTCCCGCCTTGACTGGTCCCGTCTCGACTGGTCCTGTGCCCACCGGGCCTCGGCCAGTACGCCTGACACTGGAGAGCCGCCGCCGCTGCCTTCCGCGCGGCCGGCCCCCGGACCGCCTTCGCCTGGGTGGCCGCCGTCGCCTTCCGCACGGTCGGCCCCCGGACCAGCGCTGTCATCGTCGCCGTTGCCGTCCGCACGGTCGGCCTCCCGAACTGTGTCCACGTCGCCGCCGTTGCCGTCCGCACGGTCGGCTCCCTGAACTGTCTCGTCTCGACCGCCGCAGCCGCCCACCGGACCGGCTCAGTGGTCACTGCTGCCTTCCACGTGGCCGCCCTCCTGAACTGTCTCTGTGTGGACTCCGTCCCTCCGTCCTGGGCCCCCTCCGCCCGCCCTGTTCTGGTTTTTCGTTCTTTTGGCCGTCGGGTGCCGGCCTTAGCGGGGGGGGGGGGTTCATTCAGTCAGCCAGCCATTTCCTCCCTCTGTACCGTTTGCTCACTCCTTCGGCAATAAACATCCACCTTCACCTACCTGCCTGTGAGTCCAGCGTTTGGGTCCTCCTTCTCTCATCCACGACACTACCCTTGACAAAACCAGCATTATTCACATTTACTTATTTCACTATAATAGATTAAGTGTTCTATAAAACACATTTCCATTACACAACCAGTGATATTGTATTGCGTCTTAAATCATTTTTACTTTATATTTTAAGTGCATTGTATATAACTGCACCAACATCAACTGAACAATCAGACATAATAAAATAAAACAACTAAACATAATAAAAATATAATTTTTCAACTGTGAACACACAACATTCAAAACAAATACAATGTGAAATACATGATGTGCAAGAGTGGAAAGCAGTCTCACCAGCTTTTCCTCAAGAAATATGAAATAAAATATGGAACATTCCAAAATATGGAGCATAAAAGATAAAATACAATATATGGACAAACGCTACATACCTTTCCATACTCTTCTGTGTGCTTTGGCGTTTCACATTTTTCATTGTTTGAACAAAGACCCCCGGTACTCATAAAGAATTATTTACACATTGTGATGTACGATAATGTGCTTTTAGCTCTGTGACAGCAGTGCGGGACAGGGCTTTTCCTGGTTAATCATGACCATGCACAAAGGCCCATAAAGGAAAGGTGCTCTGACTTTGACTGGTCTGCACAGGCTTACCTCACCCAACATCTTTCAGATAAACTGAAACCACAAGCTACACATAATAACATAAATACATAGTGTATATAACCCGATCACCTCTCATTTCATGATTTTTCCTAAAATGGATTTATTTGCCGTATAGTTAATTTTGAGGTGTATGGGGAAACTACATCAGTCATTTTCACCCCAATAGAATCAATGTAAAATGCTGCACTCAGCAGGCCTGTTTACACACATTTTGATGTGAAGGCTGTTATAATATGAGTCAGAACTAATGATATGTGACTGATGAATTAAATATGTAGGAAGGTATAGTGAGTTAAAATAACAAATTATTATTTTCACTGCTCTGGCTGTGCAGAGCGGTTGGGGGATGAACTGAACAGAGTCCAGAGTGTGGAGAACTTACCCGAGCAAGCAAAGGGTGAAAGCTGGAGCACAGCAGCAGAATTGGATGTGTTTTAGGTGATCTGTAATGATAATAATTATCTAAATCATTTCAACCCTATAACTGAATCCTAACAGCTGACTTTGTCAAATATTTATTATAATTAGAAAAACTAGGTGACACTTAACAACTTAATTCCTTCAGGAAATTACTTCTTTGCCTTTGCTGTGGTCAAAATGTCCACATACTTTAGCCATGTTTCATATTGTTTCTGTTTTGGAGTGAGCATCAGGACAGCTTGCCTTTTTGCCTACTCGTGTAATAAACTAATCATTCCAATCAATATGTTCTGTATATATCTCTGTAGACTGACAGTAGAACACCAAATCCAAGTAGTTTGAGCGCAAACATGGTGGATAAACCATTAAATCATCAGGCTTACATTGAACTCTCATTGTTTTTGCATTTGTCCCACTCATGTGGTTTGTGTGCTTATTCCTGTGATTTATTAGGAGAGAGAGAGGGCCAATGAAAGTAGTCTGGCCTGTTCTGCCCAGGCTGCGCTGACACTTCTGTAATCACGTAGCCTCTCCCTGAGCTACAGAGGTCAAGCCAAGGTGCGCCCAATAAACAAACCTCTTTAGCCCTTCTGTTTACTGAAGTGGGGGCTTTGCCAAAGCAATTGAACCTTTCACCATTGCCTGACTGGAGCATGCTGAGTTTACAGCGTGCACACATAACCCCTGTAATAAGACCACTGCATCCCCCAAAGCACTATCTACATTCATTAGCCGGTCATGAAAGAGTGGAGAGGGAGATGAAGGGCGAGAGATGGCGCTAGAAGAAGAAGAGTGGTCCAGCAAGAGAGAGAGAGAACCAGCGTGATAACAACTACCTTTCGGCTTTACAATTTGTTTTGGTCCCATCGATAGGATTTAGACTGATGTTGTGGCCTGGTCAAATGGGAGCCTCATTACTCAGCTATTTAGATGCTTGGACACTTTTTTTTAACAGCAGCTCAATCTGTCTCATTTAAAAAGCAGGAATGAAGCTCTTTGTGGATTGTTGGTCAGTGTCTGTGAGGGGAAATGTAGGAGAGAGGAAAACAGGCGTGAAAAACACATTTCCCACTGAGGCTGTGCGATGCAACATGGCAGCAGCTCCCACTCGTTGAGAGAGGGAAAAGAAAACGCTCTAAGCAGTGCTGTTTACAGGTCGTAAACTTTGCTAGATTTTAAAATATCAAGCATTAAGCCACATGGCTCATGGATAACTACACAAATTGCAAAATGACTTCGGGGATCAGCTTTACACTCCGGTTCTATATTCACATGCACACAAGGGGCCATGCCGCCTTATTAATAAGATGAAACTGCACTGGCTCTCATTTGAATAGAGTAGAATATTTCCATATTTGCTTATGGTGGAGACTTTCTAAAAACTGCGTGATGCACTCTAATGGTTCGTTCTCGAGCTGATTTTTATGCTTTGGGGGATTTTTTTTGTATTCTATGCAAATTGGTTTCAACTTTTTTCACTCTTTCCCAAATTAATGGCAGAATCCAACAAAAAAGTTTTTGTTCCCCACACTGTCCCCATCAGAATAATTTCTGGAAAAAAGATATATTAGGATGTGTCACATTAATACAAATTATGAATTAAAATATGCTTACTAGATAAATTAGACTTGTTTTCCTGTGCCAGCCTGGAGGGAAGGAAGACTATGAAAAAGAGCTTTTCATGCTTGATGGATCTTGATGAGAATCAGGCGGCAGCAGAGCGCTTTTTCTTAGTGTTTAAAGGCTTAGATCATTTTAGAAACTCAAAATAATATAATTTGTTACTATCCAACTTTGAATAGCCTTGGGGTAGATTTAGTCATTGTGTTTTGAACAGTGATTTTTTTTTCTTCACAGTAGAAGAAATATTAAAATGAAATAGCTTGATTATTGAAAAAGTTGTTTTATCCTGTGCATGTCTCTTTGGTTTATACTTAACTCATTCATTCTTCTCTCTGTATTCCCATTTCCACAGATCACCAAATAAGCAAAAAACACTGAAAGTGAAAATAAATATAAAGTTATCTTCCACTGTGGCTGCTAATGAAGACTGCATGAAAAAGTGAATACAGTGTTGTAAAGATATTCGTATTCAAATATTCTTGATGAGATATGGATTAGTCTTCTTAACTGTTAAAATACCTCAAAATGGTAATATTCATGTTTATTATTAAAATTGTTCCCTTTGATATAAATACATTTTTGACAAGACCTTCCAAGTAACTTCACTTAGCTAACTTTAGAGCAGCATAATATTAGTTTTGCTGGTCTAAATTCTATTATTGTTCAATATCTTCAGCCCTAACAATGTGTTGATGCTATAGATTTGTAAAAATATATAAAAATCCATAAATAAACAGTATCCTCCATAGACACACACACTCTCTCTGTCTTACACACACACTGACACACACACGCACACGCACACACACGCACACACACACACACACACACACACTCTTTATAATAAGAAGTGAAAACCATACTCAAAGATGCACCCAGCCGCTTGAATGAAAAATGCTCACTGAATGCAAGTTTTCATTGCCTGTGTGGCCTGCCGCATGTATAAATGTGTTTCTGTTCAGCTGGCATACTTTAAATTTTGATGACATAGTGCAAAAATTGTAATTGCATTTTAAGTCCCAGGAGACGTTCTAAAAATGTCAAACACCCATGGATTAAAGATACAAATGAGTACAAATAAGAATAGCTATATTTAGGCTTAAAGTTTTTTTTTTTTTTAATGATGGCAAACTGACAGTGAGGTAAAACCCTTTTAAAACGTGGACTAGACAATAGCTAAATAATGAAATAAAACATAATTTTTTTTCTTTTTTTCTTTTTTTTAAAAACATAAAAGTGGTCCATTAAATGTGATTAGAACCAGTGATCAAGGTGCGAGAGAAATATTTATGATTTTGGGAAAAAAAATAGTTTATTAAATTAACAAATTGCTGCTAATGTGGTTACATTTTTTGGTTTTTTGTTGTTTTGTTTTTGAGCTCCCCAATCCCAGAGAGGGGATTCGATTCTCCCACTTAAAACGAAAGACAAATATCAGGTTGACTTAAACAGAATTTTTAGCTAAGACTGATGAATAGGCACATCAAAGTGCAGGTTTTCTTGGAAATTTCCAGAACGGATCACGCAAAGCAAAAATTGTTAAACCTGTGCCAGAGTTAACTAGCACTGGCAAGTTAAAATATTATACAGCAGAACTGCTTGACGCCAGCATTAGTCCTGCCCTTTTGCCAATTGGCTAATCTTTAGTGCTGCAGAATGCATTGGACTAATTGCTGTTTAATCCAGAGACTGCTATATCTTGTCATAATATCAGTGTATTTTAAATACAGGTCTCCTTGGAATTGATTTGAGTCCACCAAAAGGATCAAGTGGATTTTTCTGTGTCATATTTTTTCTTCATTTTGAGACTTCATCATATGTATCTATTCCAATTTCCTGACTTGTATAAAAACCTGTAATGCAGTAAATTTACTGTATCTGGGTCTGTGTTGGTGTGTGGTAGTATTCATTAGCCTTCTGCACAGTCCACATCAGGTCAGTGTGGAACCCTTGCCCAGAGATAGCATGACATTATACGAAGCGGCTGAGGAACAGGTCATCCCCACCCTGGGGATGTGCGGGGATGCGGCAGTGGAGCATTTGTCCTGACATTTGGAGAGCAGGTGGACAACACAATGGTGGGGAGGTAGTAAGCAGAGGGAGATTGAGATGGAGATGTGGGGCTGTTTTAGATGCACTGTGGGGATGACAGGGGTCAGCTCGCCCCATCTTCCAGTGGCAGGTCCTGAGATTAGAAAACCATCAAACGTCCTCTGCTATACACATCTGAATGGCAGCTATAGATGAGCCGTGAGTGGCTGTGTGTGGCCTTGGTTCTATCCTCTGTGTGTGTGGTTGTGTAGCTGACAGAGGGGAACAAGGGGACACTGTATGTGCTGAGAGAATATCAATAGTTTTATTCACATACACAGAGGAATCAAAGTTCAAGCATGATAGTTGGGAATTGTAGCATTGTTGCATTAGTACAGGACATAGTGTTAAAGGACAATTTTTGTTTTTGCTTATGTGATTATTCTTATTGTCTGTTCTAAAAATATAAATGACTGTTATACTATAAAATAAAACATTTTCCCCCAAATTCTGTTACGATCATCAAACCACTCAAACTATACTCTTAATCTACATATTGCTCACATCTAAGGGTCTGTGTAAAGTAAATTTGTTTAGTGCTCTCTCACATGGATGCCAAAATAACTGTCTAGACTGTAAGCATCAATTCTATGCGTGAAAAGGCCTGCAAATTTAGATAACCTACAGTGTGAAAAGAGCACCAAATGTGTTAGATGTCTAAATATCTATTTTATAATATGTTACGTAATTGTGAGCGTATTAAAAATACAGTTATGGTCAGAAGTTTACATACCCATGATAGCCCATTAAGAGTGTAATTATGGGCTTTTAATGATTTCTTTGAACTGTCTTTCCAAGTTGGGATAATTGTATAGCTTACATCTTTATTGACTTTAAAAAACGAAAATTTATTTCAGATTTCCTCTAATCCACAAGGTCAAGAGGGTCAAATGAATACAAATACTTAAAAACTGTACATTGTCATTTAACTTAATAAGATCTTCGCTAGCATAAAATAATTTTGTTTTACAGCATTGATTAGATTGACCAATACTCAGAACAGTGGGAAAGTCCAAGGAACTATGTACTGGAAACTGCTGTTGACAATAAAGCAATTTTTTTTTATTGTCATAGACAGAGACGGCACTGACAAAGAACGAAGCCCCTGCTCCAAAATTGACACCTTTAAGCTCAACTGAAAGTACACATGGACATTCAACATGACAGTGACCTCCTGTATTTCAACCTATTTTTAACCCATAACCAGTTTAACAATAGAACCACCAGTACGGGTATAAATGACCCCCTTGGCGGTTCTAATGTTAAAATGAACCCCAAATGGCCGAATATCCAGCCAGAATTATGGCAGAAGCTTGTTGATAGTTACCAAAAGTTTCTGGTCAAGGTGCAACTTGCTGAAGAACATAGGGAAATTCAAACTTGTTCACCCAATACGATGTGTGTGTGTGTGATATATATATATATATATATATATATATATATATATATATTAGGGGTGCAACGATACACAAAATTCACGGTTCGGTTCGGTTCGATACTTTGGTGTCACGGTTCGATATTTTTTCGATACAAAAAATGTTCATGCATTTTTAATTTGTCATTTATTAAAATTATAAATATATATTTTAACTCAAAAGTACAGTTTTTAAATTTAACCCTAACCCTTGTGCGTGTTTTTTATTTTGACAGCGAATGCGCACCTGCGGACCACTTATGTGCAGCCCTGGTTATTTAGCTCATCATATTGCAGCCACAGAAATTCTTTTGTCCATGAAACCATAAAGCTGCACTTTCTTTTTGCCTCATAGTCTGATTTGTCATAACTTTTAATCTCGTTGAAATGACCTCAACTACACAACACGGCAAATCTCCGTTAACGAGCTACCGCCGATCGCTCCGTGCATGGGGCTAGACGGCCAACACGTTAACGAGCTAACTGCGCTAACACACTAGTTCACACCAATGTAATTGAGCATTGCATGGCACATTCAACATACTGTTTTACTTTAGTCCATGACTCGCTTACCTTCAGGGTCATACGTCACATGAAAACCAAAATAATTCCAAACGCCAGATCTGAATGACGTTCAATTTGCCTGTTGCAAGGAGAGCTTAACTTCTGTCTCGCTAGCTTGCCCTGCGCTCTTCCTTCTGACTATGCTGTCTGTGTTGAGCGCTCAGTGGATCTGCGACAGTGCAGCCTAGGCAGAGTAGTCGAACACAGATTCACTGAGCGCTCAACACAGACAGCATCGTCAGAAGGAAAATTGATAAAATAAATTACAAATGTTGTATTGTTCGATACATATGCGTACCGAACCGAAAGCACTGTATCGAACGGTTCAATATCGATACGAATATCGTTGCACCCCTAATATATATATATATATATACAGTGGGGCAAAAAAGTATTTAGTCAGCCACCGATTGTGCAAGTTCCCCCACCTAAAATGATGACAGAGGTCAGTAATTTGCACCAGAGGTACACTTCAACTGTGAGAGACAGAATGTAAAAAAAAAATCCATGAATCCACATGGTAGGATTTGTAAAGAATTTATTAGTAAATCAGGGTGGAAAATAAGTATTTGGTCAATAACAAAAATACAACTCAATACTTTGTAACATAACCTTTGTTGGCAATAACAGAGGTCAAACGTTTACTATAGGTCTTTACCAGGTTTGCACACACAGTAGCTGGTATTTTGGCCCATTCCTCCATGCAGATCTTCTCGAGAGCAGTGATGTTTTGGGGCTGTCGCCGAGCAACACGGACTTTCAACTCCCGCCACAGATTTTCTATGGGGTTGAGATCTGGAGACTGGCTAGGCCACTCCAGGACTTTCAAATGCTTCTTACGGAGCCACTCCTTTGTTGCCCGGGCGGTGTGTTTTGGATCATTGTCATGTTGGAAGACCCAGCCTTGTTTCATCTTCAAAGTTCTCACTGATGGAAGGAGGTTTTGGCTCAAAATCTCACGATACATGGCCCCATTCATTCTGTCCTTAACACGGATCAGTCATCCTGTCCCCTTGGCAGGAAAACAGCCCCATAGCATGATGTTTCCACCCCCATGCTTCACAGTAGGTATGGTGTTCTTGGGATGCAACTCAGTATTCTTCTTCCTCCAAACACGACGAGTTGAGTTTATACCAAAAAGTTCTACTTTGGTTTCATCTGACCACATGACATTCTCCCAATCCTCTGCTGTATCATCCATGTGCTCTCTGGCAAACTTCAGACGGGCCTGGACATGCACTGGCTTCAGCAGCGGAACACGTCTGGCACTGCGGGATTTGATTCCCTGCCGTTGTAGTGTGTTACTGATGGTTACCTTTGTTACTTTGGTCCCAGCTCTCTGCAGGTCATTCACCAGGTCCCCCCGTGTGGTTCTGGGATCTTTGCTCACCGTTCTCATGATCATTTTGACCCCACGGGATGAGATCTTGCGTGGAGCCCCATATCGAGGGAGATTATCAGTGGTCTTGTATGTCTTCCATTTTCTGATGATTGCTCCCACAGTTGATTTTTTCACACCAAGCTGCTTGCCTATTGTAGGTTCACTCTTCCCAGTCTGGTGCAGGTCTACAATACTTTTCCTGGTGTCCTTCGAAAGCGCTTTGGTCTTGGCCATGGCGGCGTTTGGAGTCTGACTGTTTGAGGCTGTGGACAGGTGTCTTTTATACAGATGATGAGTTCAAACAGGTGCCATTCATACAGGTAACAAGTGGGGGACAGAAAAGCTTCTTACAGAAGACGTTACAGGTCTGTGAGAGCCAGAGATTTTCCTTGTTTGAGGTGACCAAATACTTATTTTCCACCCTGATTTACGAATAAATTCTTTACAAATCCTACCATGTGAATTCATGGATTTTTTTTTCACATTCTGTCTCTCACAGTTGAAGTGTACCTCTGGTGCAAATTACTGACCTCTGTCATCATTTTAAGTGGGGGAACTTGCACAATCGGTGGCTGACTAAATACTTTTTTGCCCCACTGTATATATATAACGAGAGACACCCGGAATGACTAACCGAAGGTCGGACGGTCCTGATCCCCAAGGACCCCAAGAAGGGACCGGTCCCCTCCAACTACCGACCAATAACCTGCCTCAGTACTACATGGAAGCTCCTGTCAGGCATCATATCGGCTAAGATGAACAGGCACATGGGTCAATACATGAGCGGGACACAGAAAGGAATTGGCAAGAATACCAGAGGCGCAAAACACCAGCTACTGGTAGACAGAACAGTCAGCCGAGACTGCAAGACCAGACTGACCAACCTGTGCACTGCCTGCATTGATTACAAGAAGGCCTATGACTCAATGCCCCACAGCTGGATACTGGAATGCTTAGAATTGTACAAGATCAATGGGACCCTAAGAGCCTTCATCAGGAACTCAATGGGGATGTGGCGTACAACACTAGAGGCCAACTCCAAGCCCATAGCACAAGTCACCATCAAGTGCGGGATCTACCAAGGAGATGCTCTGTCCCCACTGCTGTTCTGCATAGGCCTGAACCCCCTCAGTGAGATCATTAACAAGACTGGCTACGGATACCGACTACGGAACGGAGCAGTTGTCAGCCACCTCCTGTACATGGATGACATCAAGCTTTATGCCAAGAGTGAACGAGACATCGATTCACTGAACCACACTACCAGGCTATACAGCAATGACATTGGAATGTCATTCGGACTGGAGAAGTGTAGTCGGATGGTAACAAAGAGAGGAAAGTTAGTCAGAACTGAGGGGATTGAACTACCAGAAGGCAACATTCAAGGTTCAAGGTTCAAGGTTCTTTATTTGTCACATGCATAGTTATACAAGTATAACACACAGTGAAATGTAGCCTGACACGCTCCTCGACATGTGCAAAAAAATTGGGGGGGGGGGTGTAGAGGAAAAACATCATATATATATGTAGTATATACATTGGGTGAATGTGCAGTAGTAGCGGCAAGCAGGTGAATTCTGTACATTAATATGAATAGACATCTGACTATTTTACAGGATAGACAATATAAACATATTTAAAATTAAAGGAATTGAAATGTACATTGTGCCTTGGTTTAGTGTCTGGAAGAGTCCTGACTCAGTCAATTATAGATGATGTGAGAGGGCGGGTGTGTGTGTTTAGGGCACGGATGGCTTGGGGATAGAAGCTCCTCTTGAGTCTCTCTGTCCTTGCACGGAAGATGCGGAACCTTCTACCAGATTGCAGAAGTTGGAACAGTTTGTTGCCAGGATGGGACGGGTCCTTCAGTATCTGCGCTGCTCTAGTCCGGCATCTCCTGGTGTAGGTGTCCTGAAGCAGGGGGAGAGCAATCCTGCAGCAGCGTTCTGCTGTACGGATCACTCTCTGGAGAGCTTTTTGGTCCTTCACACAGCTGTTCCCAAACCACGATGTCATGTTCTGTGTGAGGATGCTCTCCACAGCGCCTGTATAGAAAATCCTGAGGATCTTTGGAGAGACCCTGAACTTCCTCAGTTGTCGTAGGTGATACAGGCGCTGCCTAGCCTTTTTGGTCTGGACCTGAATGTGGGCAGCCCATGTCAGGTCTGAGGAGATGTGGACACCAAGATACTTGAAGGACTGCACCCTCTCCACTGGAGCTCCATTGATGATAATGGGCTTGTAGTCTCTGTGCTGACCCCTTCTGAAGTCCACCACCAGCTCCTTGGTCTTGCTGACGTTCAGCTGGAGGTGGTTGTCCTGGCACCACGATGCAAGATTCTTCACTTCATCCATTGCAGACATAGAGGACAGTTACAAGTACCTGGGGATCCCGCAGGCGAATGGGAACCATGAAGAGGCCGCTAGAAAAGCTGCAACCACCTGCAGAGGGTCAGGCAAGTCCTGAGGAGTCAGCTGAATGGTAAGAACAAGATCCGGGCCATCAACACGTATGCCCTGCCCGTGATCAGGTACCCTGCTGGGGTAATAGGCTGGCCAAAGGAGGAGATAGAAGCCACTGACATAAAGACAAGAAAGCTCCTTACCATGCATGGAGGGTTTCACCCCAAGTCCAGCACCCTGAGGCTGTACGCTAAGCGCAAGGAAGGGGGCCGGGGACTGGTGAGTGTCAGCACCACAGTCCAGGATGAGACAACGAACATCCAAGAATACATTGGGAAGATGGCCCCAACTGACCGAGTGCTCAGTGAATACCTCAGGCAGCAGAAACCCAAGATATGTATGTACCACCGGCAGATAGAGGAGGTGGCTGATATCCAGAAATCCTACCAGTGGTTGGACAAAGCTGGACTGAAAGACAGCACAGAGGCACTAATCATGGCAGCACAAGAACAAGCTCTGAGCACAAGATCCATAGAGGCTGGGGTCTATCACACCAGGCAAGACCCCAGGTGCAGGCTGTGTAAAGATGCCCCAGAGACAATCCAGCACATAACAGCAGGGTGCAAGATGCTAGCAGGCAAGGCATACATGGAACGCCATAACCAAGTGGCCGGCATAGTGTACAGGAACATCTGTGCCGAGTATAATCTGGAAGTCCCGAGGTCAAAATGGGAGATGCCCCCAAGGGTGGTGGAGAATGACCGAGCTAAGATCCTGTGGGACTTCCAGATACAGACGGACAAAATGGTGGTGGCTAACCAACCGGACATAGTGGTGGTAGACAAACAGAAGAAGACGGCCATAGTGATCGATGTAGCGGTTCCGAATGACAGCAATATCAGGAAGAAGGAACACGAGAAGCTGGAGAAATACCAAGGGCTCAGAGAAGAGCTCGAGAGGATGTGGAGGGTGAAGGTAACGGTGGTCCCCGTGGTAATCGGAGCACTAGGTGCGGTGACTCCCAAGCTAGGCGAGTGGCTCCAGCAGATCCCGGGAATAACATCGGAGATCTCTGTCCAGAAGAGCGCAGTCCTGGGAACAGCTAAGATACTGCGCAGGACCCTCAAGCTCCCAGGCCTCTGGTAGAGGACCCGAGCTTGAAGGATAAACCGCCCGCAGGGGCGTGCTGGGTGTTTTTGTATATATATATATATATATATATATATATATATATATATATATATATATATATATATATAGAGAGAGAGAGAGAGAGAGAGAGATATCTATCTCTATCGACATATCTATAGATATATCTATAGATATATAGATTTGTATACACACACACACACACACACACACATATATATCTATATTATTCAGAGTCTTATTCAGAGTATGTTTTTTTGAAAGAAGGAAGTTATAATTTAAGGGGTTTTTGTAACTTCAAAACAATAAAGGTACGTACTACAAGAAAAGGCTTTTGTGTTTCTGTTCATGGATTGAAACTATGGAACAGTCTGAATATGGAATTAAAGCGATGTCCAAACATAAAACTGTTCAAAAAGAGTTATTCAAAGGTTACTGTGTCTGATGTGGGCCTGTCTGATCATTACTGTGTTTTCTTTGAAAGTAAAATCTCAGCCCACACAAATATATCAACAACAGTGATCACAAAACGGTGTATAACTGAACACAGTAGTGCAATTTTTAACCAGGTCTTCCCATTAACATCTGACCTGCCCAGAGGGTCAGTCAATGAGCTCGTCAATAGCTTCAATGCTAACATGTTAAATGTAATGGACACTATTGCTCCCATTAAGGTGAAGGTTATCTCTGGAAGGAAAAAGTCTCCATGGAGAAACTCCACACTGGTGAAAAAAGAAAAAAGAGAGTGTAGGAAAGCTGAGCGCAGATGGAGAAAAACAAACCTCCAGGTTCATTATGACATTTATAAAGAGAAACTTCACAATTATAATTTACAACTGAGGAATGCAAGGAGGTCCTACTTCTCTGACATCATCACTAAAAACAGCCATAATGCTCGGGTCTTATTTTCTACAGTTGACAGGCTAACAAACCCCCCTGTGTCAGTGGCAGCTGAACTTCATTCGACCATGGCCTGCAATGACTTTGCCAAATTCTTCACTGAAAAAATCCAAAAAAATCAGACAAGCAATTGGTACATCAACAGCAGATCCAGGATATGTACTGTGTCCACCAAAAAACTGTTTAAACACCATGAAACAGTTTCAACCTATTAACAGCAAAGACCTGGAGGACATCTTAGGTAAACTGAACTCCTCCTCCTGCTGTTTAGATGTCCTGCCAACAAGTTTTTTCAAAAAGGTCTCAAAGACTTTAGAGTCAGACCTGTTACAGATCGTCAACTTTTCTTTATTATCAGGTGTGTTTCCAGAATCACTAAAAACTGCTGTAATCAAACCTATACTGAAAAAGGACAATCTTGACAAGACACAAATGAACAACTACAGGCCGATCTCAAATCTCCCGTTTTTAAGTAAGATCATTGAAAAAGCAGTTTCTCAACAGCTCAGTTACTTCTTAAAACAGAATAATTGCTACGATGCCTTCCAGTCAGGTTTTAGACAGAACCACAGCACTGAAACCGCTCTGACCAAAGTGTTTAATGACATATGTCTGAATACAGACAGTGGAAAAATGTCAGTCCTAGTTTTACTGGATCTCAGTGCAGCATTTGATACAGTTGACCACAACATATTACTCAAACGACTGGAGAACTGGACAGGTCTTTCAGGAACTGTACTAAACTGGTTCAAAACATACGTAGAAAACAGGAAATACTTTGTATCAATAGGTAACTTCACATCTGAGCAGACAAGTATCACATGTGGAGTTCCCCAAGGTTCCATCTTGGGACCCCTTCTGGTTAACATCTACATGCTCCCACTGGCACAGATTATAAACAACAACAAAATAAACTATCACAGCTATGCAGATGACACACAAATATATATCACAATGTCACCAGGAGACCGAGGCCCTGTACAGGCTCTTGGTAAATGCATTGAGGAAATCAATGACTGGTTGTGCCACAATTTTCTCCAGCTAAACAAAAACAAAACTGAGGTAATAGTCTTTGGCGCCAAAGAAAAACGATTACAGGTCACCAGAGAACTTCAATCTATACATCTAAAAACCACAAACCAGGCGAGAAATTTGGGTGTAGTGATGGATGCAGACCTAAACTTAGAAAAACACATTAAGACAATAACAAAGTCAGCTTACTATCACCTCAAGAATATATCAAGGATAAAAGATCTGATGTCTCAACAGGACCTGGAAAAACTAGTCCATGCATTCATCTTTAGTAGGCTTGATTACTGTAACAGCATCTTTACAGGTCTACCTAAAAAATCAGTCAGACAACTACAGCTCATTCAGAACTCTGCTGCTCGAGTCCTCACTAAGACCAAAAAAGTGGACCACATCAGTCCAGCTCTGAGGTCCTTACACTGGCTGCCTGTCCGTCAGAGGATAGACTTTAAAGTTCTGATGCTGGCCTATAAAGCTCTGAATGGTTTAGGACCAAAATACATCAATGACCTCCTGACCCAGTATGAACCATCCAGATCCCTCAGGTCATCTGGATCCGGTCTTTTATCAGTTCCCAGAGTCAGAACCAGACACGGAGAAGCTGCATTCAGCTTTTATGCTCCTTATATCTGGAACAAACTCCCAGAAAGCCTCAGATCAGCTGAAACACTCAGTTTATTTAAATCCAGGTTGAAGACTCACCTGTTCTCAGCTGCATTTGAATAAAGCACCAAATCCACACTTTAAGCTTAAATTTCAAAACTTACATTTAACTACTGATTTTATCTACTGTTCTGATTTTATCTGTTTTGATTTTATATACTGTTTTGTTTGTTTGTTTGTTTGTTTGTTAATTAATTAGTTAGTTTATTTGCTTGTTTTAATCAATTTTAAATCATGCTTTTTATTTGTTCTTGTTTCTAATGTCTCTGTAAAGCACTTTGAATCACCTTGTTGTTGAATTGTGCTATACAAATAAACTTGCCTTGCCTTGCCTTGCCTTGCCTATACAAATATGATCTTCTCAAACTATAAAGAAAAGGAAAATATTTAAATTAAGTGAATGTCTCTATTTAAAAACAAACAAACAAAAAATCATGATGTTATATTATAGTATATAGTATATCAGAAATCTGTTCACTATTTTTATTACAAATTATATCAGTAAGGAAGCTGACTAAATATTAACTGATAATTTATGGAAAAGGGGTGGGATTAAATAAGTGTATACTTCTTCCCACTCCCTTTCAACATGTAAATTAATCAGAATGTTTTTTGTATGTAATTGGTATCGTATTTTTTCTCTCTCTTATTTTCTTTTAAATGTACTTGTATATTGTTCACATGTTGAAATAAATTACCAATCAATCAGATAGATAGATAGATAGATAGATAGATAGATAGATAGATAGATAGATAGATAGATATGCACTCACCCTCATTTTTACCTCAACACAGGTTTGTTTTGGTTCCCTCCCTTATTTGTTTGCAGTCTCAACAGACCAGTTAGACGGGTTCATGAGTATGACTCCATGGGGAAAAGATTGTCTCTGCAGAGAAAACACAATAGCTGCGGTGGTTCTGTGGCTGCCCATATAAATGTGGGAAAGACATGGCAATGCTAGAAATGTATTTAGGTTTGGCATCCTGACAATTTAACAGTTTACCAATAACGTTTAACACTTTCTGGTAGGTACTATCAATGATATTACAGAGTATTGTGACAGCGTGTATGCAGATTATTACACTAATTTGTAATCTTGTTTGTCTGTTAATTCAGCAGACAAATGCTTGGTATGGCATTATTTGTCAGTAATGGCTGGGGAAATGTGGATAAACTGTTGGCTTGTTCACAACCTCTGTAATTGTCTCACTGAGCTGTAACAACATTCCACGGTCCCAACAATTAACCTGACGGAGAGCCAAAACAAAACAAATATAAAACACAATAATGCAACAAAACAACAAAAAAAGTGTCCAAAGCTACAAAAATGAATAAGCTATACTAAAACAGATTCATAATTATTGTCTATACTTTTACTACATTAGGGTCAATCCACATGTAGTCAATGGTTTCTGGAAAACAGTGTGTTCTCAAGACAACACTGACTGGCATAATAGCTTAGAGTAAAATTTGTCCCAGTATTTTATTGCAGCAGAAAGGACACATACTGTGACAAAAACAGATCCGCCAGAAGTCTTCCATCTCCATTCCCTCTCTAATTACAGCTCAAATGTAAACCCATTATCCCTCGCCACATTATGAGTTACCTCTAGCTATTCTGAAACTCAAAGAAATTAGGATTTTTGGATTTTGATAGAAATCGAAGGAGAGCCTGGTGATAACGATTTGAGCTGATGAATGCAATTAGTGAAGAAGTGCTAACAGCATGGTAGTAATTGGGTCTTACAAACTAAAAGCCTGCCCTTACCCAGCAATTAAAGCAACCCCCTTTAAAGTTAGTCAATTGTATTGCTGTTAATGGCCTATGCCTGGCTAAAGCTTAGCGTTAGGAGGCACAGACCCCTTTCATATTGGCAATAGAGCAGGTCCTTATCACAAGGTTTCTGTGCGGTGTTGAAAGTGATTAATTTGTTTGTGATGGTGATTCCTTGCTCCACAGACTGTGTTTTATGAGGTTTGATGCATACTGCTACATAACATTAACTCTGAAATGAGTTACTTACAGTTTATGTTTCATAAAGAAGAATAGTCCCATTGTTAAGCTTTTAACATATTGTAATTAATGTGTGGGTAGTGTTGCTAAAATTAAATGAAAGAAAGGGAAGCACCATGCTCATAACTCTGATGGTTATTTTTTAATTTGCAATTACGCAGCTTAATGTTTTAGCCCATATTGAATCCTTCAGTTTTTATACATTGTAAAAACTGGCATAATTAGTACAACATACCACACGTATAGGGGATGGGAATTAATGAGTTCACAGGGTGTTCTGGAGGTAAACCTGTGAAATATCAGGGTAAAGGTTACATAATAATTTGGTGCAGAGGTCAGACTTCACCCAGCTGCATCATGAATTCTTTGTGATGTTCAGGCAGTTATGTTTTTTCCACTTGTGGAAAAAAAAAATCTCTTCATCCTCCCAGTTTTTGTCAGTGAAGTAATAGCAGCACGTATACCAGAGTAAATCGCAGATTATTCACTAGTTCTCTGATATGTGTTTTCAAAGGAAATTGAAAGACCAGTTATATGAGATGACGGCTCATATACACCAATCAGCCACATATAATCTGTTGCAAACCAGGTTCAGCAGCTTCTGGTACAGAACAGTTCACTATGTTCAGGGACAGCATCCTTATAAACCCGATGATCCAATCCAAAATCGACAGTAATAAGACGGATCTGTATCTCGGGTCAAAATGCTAGACATGAAAAGCAGGATAAATGCAATTCTGACCAGGATTAGTATGAGTATTTTAAAGGAGCAACACTAGGCTATGAGATTATAACATATTAATACTTACTCTGAGTTGTGTTTTTTCAGAGTGGCTCATTCTGTAGAGTGTATCATAGCAGTGTGATAGTTTCAGAGGAGCAGACAGGAAAGCCTCGTCATGAAGGAAACTGAAGCAGACAGGTGCAACCATACTGAAAGCAGGCTGAGATGTGTCAGTGCAGAACCAATCAGACAGAGGCAGGAGAGAAAGGAAACTGAAAAACACAGTACAGACTTTCCGTTTGTTGACATTCTGAGAGAATTCAAATGATGTACTTGCATAGAGCGGCATGACGTGCACACCTATGACAGTGCATCTTAAAACTGTGTATCAAAAGCTAACACATATAACATTTCTGTAGTCTGAGCAGATAGCCTAGTAGTTTGGGGGGTTTTGCAAATTCAGTTTTAACCACATCTATCTTATCAAACACGTATTTACAACTGCACCATTTCTTTCATGTGCTGTGATTACAGACTTCAAAGAAAATTTGTCCCACTATCGAGTCTGTAGTGAACTCAAGCCAAAGAATCATAAATGAAAGTCTGCAAAACAAAATATACAGAAATCTTTTTGGTATGGTCCTAGTTAGAGGTTATATAAAGAGAAATATTTGTTGATTAATTAAGAATCTCTCCTTAGAAAGCTCGAGGTGTGAACACCAGAATTCATATAAGACAAATTGCCTGTAGTCAAGTCAGGTCAGTAATATTAAAGAGCAACAGTCAGAAGTAGCAGTCAGCAATCAGCGCCCCTTTGCTACAACCTGTTTCAAAATATGAGGGATGCCTCTTTCTAAATTGTCATGTGGTATTATTTGAAGATGTCTGACAAGATGTTGGGAAAGTTTATTATCCTTTCTAAGAGCTAATTCCTTTTACTTAATGTTACAGATTTTCAGCTCCCAGTCATAAATTTAACACATTTCCCTTAAAAACAGTCCCAAGAAACCTCTTTTCCAAGCAGTTTGATAATATAAATCGTAACAAACACTTTATGAAACTCATCATCCATTCAGCTTGGGGTAGTTTCCTCTTTTCTTTTAAAGCAGTGCTATGCTAGGTCTGGTGGTTATTCACTAGAGGCTGGATACTGACTGAATAAAGTGAAATATAAGCTTCTGAAATGTAGTCTATCAATTGCTTGCCTCCATCTTCCGGCTGCGCTCCATGACTTTTCGCCTTCTGGCTCACATTTCCTCAGGAATGAAGTGCAGTGCTGAGTGTCCACATCGGACCATAAAAACAGCAACCGAGGCTGAGCATCAAGTTTATGTGAATGGACTGGAGCATAAAAAGTAATGGGTGGGACCATTGGAGTTCTTCTGAAATGGCTTTTTTAAAAGGTTTGTCGACATATTTTTCAGCAAGATGGTCTATTAAAAAGAGGAACATTTATATTGAGCTGTCAGTGGGTGGACGGGTCAGATGCTCCTTTAATAGTGTCCTCAGGCGGCCCGCAATTCAACAGGGGATCAGTGCCGGTGGCTGCCTCACCACTAACGAGATAATATTGTTTTCTAGGACAAGGTTTGATTTAGAGCAACTGGTTAAATATACCTCTCAGTTAGGAGCATTGTTAATGTAATTACATGACAGTTTGATTTAGAGCAGAATAATCTCTGCTCCTCAGCTATGAATAACTGGAAACAAACCATTAGTCTTATTTTCAGACTGAGCTTGTTGCTCCACTTTTACCACAGGCTCCTATGTCTAATGAAGATGGATCTTTCTGCAGTAGAAATGATTGTGGTTCAGCCATTGTTATAGAAATGTAGGATTTAACTGAGGTTACTCATCTCCTTTTTTCCCCCCTGAACCAATCCTGTGTTTCATGATGCTGCACCAGTCACTCAGCTCTGAAAGGCATCAGTGGAATCTGCTCAACATGAAAAACATGGGAATCCAGTTGGAAAGCAGAGATGGCAACCATTTAGAGCAGACATGACATCCACTTGACAGATAACCACCATGTGTGCATGTCAGATGAGAGACCACAGATAGTAAAGGATCCCTGGCTTCTCTCTCGTCTGCCTCTGTGGAGTCCAAGAGACGTTTTTCGTGGACAGCCACTAATAATGCTTCTAGAAAAATCCAGGAATATTTATAATGTAATTATTGTAATGTTAAACATCATTGCTTTATAGGCATGAGTTAGGTTTTGAGATTGGGGATATAAACATTCTCCATTCAGATACATCCAAGAGTTTTGCTCTTCTTTGAGTGTGGCAGCTCAGAGGAAGATATAAAACACAACATTTTCTATGGATTTATTTTGATATAAGAAATTAAATTCTGCCAAGAAGATCAGGTTTTCACAATTACACTTATCTACTTTTGGCTTCACAGCTTCAAAGTGATCTAAACTCTATTGATATCTCCTTTGGTAGAAAATGATGTTCCCAGTGAATGCAGTTTGTGCTTTAAGAAAAATATCCAGACTTTAAAACAGAAGATTCAAAAGTACAAGGTGGGGTTTTAATTTAAAAAAAGAAAGTATTTAAGTATTAGAGAGGAGTAATCACAGAGGCCCCACTTCATTTATAGTAGTAGGATGAGGAAAGCATCTGGAAAGTGTTCTCTATAACAGCGGTTCACAACACACGAGAAAAGACCCGAGGTAATGATAAAAACAGTAACCCCCCCCCAATAAAAGCCAATAAAAACCATGAAAACCATAAATTTCACACCAGAGCCTCAACTCTTGTAGCCCAGTACCAAACGACTCATGGACCGGTACCAGTCCATGGACCGAGGGTTGGGGGCCGCTGCCCTGTGATACTCAGTCAAGTTCAAGTAAAGATTTGATTTTAGATCAATTTTGAAGCATAAGAATAATGATAAGAAGAATGAAGAATGAGGTGGAAGCCACGTATTTCTTCAATATTTAATAAACTGATTGTATGCGTTTATGCACAAAGTAAACTAAACATTAGCCGAAAATGTGTTTGGCTTTGCTCTGATGCTTTCGAACATCTATGTGTGCATGCCAAGCAATAGAAAAAAGATAAAAACTAAAAGGAATGGTAAATGGTAAATGGCCTGTATTTATATAGCGCTTTACTAGTCCCTAAGGGCCCCAAAGCGCTTTACATATCCAGTCATCCACCCATTCACACACACATTCACACACTGGTGATGGCAAGCTACATTGTAGCCACAGCCACCCTGGGGCGCACTGACAGAGGCGAGGCTGCCGGACACTGGCGCCACCAGTAGGCAACGGGTGAAGTGTCTTGCCCAAGGACACAACGACTGAGACTGACCAAGCCAGGGCTCGAACCGGCAACCTTCCGATTACAAGGCGAACTCCCAACTCTTGAGCCACGATCAAAGCATTGTCACACAGAGATGCACAGGCATATACTCACTAAGTCAAAGTAAAAGATGCACACTCTTTTGGATGTGTCCTATGCTTTGTACACCTTTTGACTGTTCAGTTCTTTATTTGCTAAGCACTACATATGTTTGCAAATTCAGTGTGTAGATTTAAAAATAAAAATATTATACCACACATATAAAGTCACTCATCTTGCAAGAAAAAACCTTTCTGTATTGTGATATCTCTGGTTTCTGTTCATTCTTAGTAGCACACAAAACAATTCAGTAGGTAGCCTAGACCTGAATGAGAACACAAAACGTCTTTTAAGTTGAATCATAATTGTGACATCAGGTTATTTTGAAAGATTATTTTCCCTTTTCAAAGACCAAGACAGCATAAAGACATTTAGCTGTTTCTGCTCATCAGACCAGACATGTGCAAATCTTTCCTAAACCTTGAACAGTTTATTAGTCATTACAAATCTATTAGTCATATTACAAATCTCCGTCAGTCACTACAAAGCAAAGAGCATGAAAGCAAAAAAGCTTTTATGGTAATTAAACCAGTCAGAGCTATAACAAAATGCCAAATCCTAAAACACGTGAATTTAAAATTGTGCATGTTAAAATATTTTCTTAGGAAATAAAACCAAAAGTCCTAACTAAATGTTATGGAAGCAAATAGAGCTGACCAGAATGCACATAATTTAACTTTATTTTATAGGTTTCTAGATCTGAATGTGCAGAGTGGCACACAGTGGTGTTATCCATAAATGCCAGACTGCTTTGATTGAAGTACCTGCAGTAGGTGACACAAGACAAACAAGCTTTGTATTCGATCATGAACTCTTAAGATTAAAAAAGGAACATACATGTAGCATTATATTTTAAATGTGCCAGAAAATCATGAAAGTAAGAATAAGAATTTAATGGGTCTCTGGTGGTGTTTCTGAATATCCCTTATTACATTTGCAGTAGCTATACAGAGAATAAGAGAAGGCTTTGACGCCATGTATAAGTCTGTTTCTGTCTCACTGCTGCTGCCACTGCTGTCCCTGGATTTAATAACTTCAGTAGCCTTTCACTTATAAGGCTGTATGATTCCTTGAGGGACTTCAATTGATCAGTCAGTGGTGGGCTCTTACACTGTGGCAGCTAGATGAATGGTACTGACATCGACTTCATCTAAACCACTAAAGCATACACTCTGGGAATGTGAGAGCCCACTCATCTGTTTCTATATTCTTTCTCTCTAACGATTGTCCTCAGTGAGTAGAAGATTAAATATAAAGGAAAATTCAGCTTTTTTTTTAAAATGTTTTTTTTTTACACAACAAAACTGTGCTTGGAGAATAAAGACAGATGAACAAGCAATACTAGCTTCTCTTTTACTAGTGTTTCTCCCTTTTCATCTAATCTCAAAAGCACCATGTTGCAGATGATTATGATTAGCTTGGTTTTTGGTTTGATTACTCTCACAAATGCTGAATATCAACCTGCAAGTGCTTTCCTTAAGAAGAAAGTGATCTTTTTTGATGTTCTTTTCATATTTCTTTTTATGTTGTCAAAACATTTGGTTCCTCATTGTGTTCTTTTAATAAGAGACTAATAGAAATTGTCCAGACGTCTATCCGAACAACAAAAACAAAAAAATTAAAATCATCTCATACTATAAAAATGTGCCTGTTATTATAGCTTATTTAGTTTGTAATATCAGCTCACATTGGACCTTGCTGGATCTGCTATGCTGTGGAGTTTGCTTCTCTAGTGCTGTTAATTTTAAACCTGCAGTAATGATTTTTTTCACCACCTCAGTACAGAAAACCGCAAAAAAAACAGCGACAAAGACCAAAATATCGCATCTTTGTATGGTGAACATGTTAGCAAACTGTAGCTTCTTAATACAGCTATATAACATAGACTAACATTCATTATCACATATTGTACGTCTCTCTGTTGTTCTTTTATATATTTTTTTAATTAACACTTGTCTAGTGGGTAGTAGTTGAAAGTTTGCCACGCTCAAAATAAAGATCCTGTTATTTACCCTGTTTTTAGCTTTGTTTTTGTCTCTCCCAGTTGGGAAATATCTCATTCTCCTACAGACAGACATGTTGCAAATTAATGCATGATCACTACAGCGGCAGCTCTTATGGGAACATCTTTTGGGTTCACTTGTCCTTGGAGAAGGAAGGGTCACTGCAGTACAATGTATAATGAAACATTTCTCGTCTAATTGGAGTGGGCTCTTTCAGGATGACAATTCCCCCATCAATATTGCATGAGGGGGTCACTGAATGATTTCATGAGTATGAAAATTATGTGAATTATATGATACGAACTGACAAGAGGGCTCTTCACCTTCTCAAAAAACAAATGAGGGAAATAATGCTGATGAGAGCGATAAAAATGAACCAACAAAAGAACATAGTGTTCCCCATCAAAAACACAAGATAAAACAATACTTAGCAGCAGAGACTTTGCTGTTAAATGTCATCTTGACCAATGTTTGTCCCAAAAATATGAGAATAGCATCCACACTGATAAAAAGTAGAATTTCCAGTTAAATTAAACTGATTCTGCCTCTCTCTCAGAGGTGAGTGCGTCTCTGCATCGTGCTGGGCCTGATCGTCAGCTCAGCAGGTTTACAGCATGGCAGAAACGAGTCAGTCTTTTCTGATATGGTAATCCAATTAAACACTGCTCTTGTGAGAGATCACTTTGTATTTCTCACCAGGCAATAGGAATGAATGTTTCATAAGTCAATACTTCAGTATGTCTCTGGTGTTTTTGATGCCACAATGACAGATTTTTTTTAATGTATCTATTTCAATTGTTTTACCAGGATCTATTTTTAATGCCCACTCACATTTCCTATTAATGAGTGTTTTGGCTGTGGGAAGCTGGTAGCTGTTGTCATTTGTAGCCTCTGTTATACCTGGAAAATATGCTGCAGTTAGTTGTGTTCAGCATGTAGAGGCTTTTGAGTTGGCAAAAATGGGTTACCGGCCTTTGGAACAAATAGTATGATTTGAATCATTATTAATTCATATAGTGTCTCTATTGTATGCCCCACAACCTCAGTTTTTTTTTTATGGCTGCTGCTGTTTCTGCGGTTGGGCCCTCTGGCCAGAACCTTACTCTGTTTTCAGTGTTTTGATCTGCCTCTACGTTTGCCAACTGAAAAAGGCTGACTAGCTGCACACTGCATGGGGCAAGATTGAAACAGAAAATACACACTGGATTTTTTTTGTTCCCTGTCCTTCTGTGGTGTAAGCCCACTAAAGCTTAATGTGCTTCATACCTTATTGAATAACAGAGATTATTTCTTGTCAGGTGTGGGTCTTTTCACGTCAACAAGAAGATTTGATTTGATGTTAATTCAACTTAAGAACACTAGGGTCTGTCAAGTGCACTTGTTTGAACTGTACACTTGGAGTTTAGATAAGCAAGTTCTTACTCACTCTAGATGTATAATTGTTATATTAAAGCTAAAATTATTTATTAATTATGTATTTTCTTCTAAATGATATAAGCTCCTTTAACTACCTAACTAATTTGATTTGATGGGTCATTAATAAATATCTCATTTTGTGCTATATGTATATATATATATATATATATATATATATATATATATATATATATATATGTATATATATATATATATATATATGTATATATATATATATATATATATATATATATATATATATATATATATATATATATATATATATATATATATATATATATCAGTGTTGTTCCTTTGATGTCGCTAAATGAGCATGAATGCAGTGCAGCTAACGATGAAATAACCCATTTGGAATATTTCCCCACTTAAGGTGATGCCATTGATATTCAAGACTCTGTGGCGTTTCTTGTTTGTCAGTTCTTTGATGAACTGACCTCAGGCACCTTGATGAACACTCAGTAGATTTCATTTTGCAAACAATACTAGATGTCGCATGACCTTCACTGTTTCTTTGACTGCGTGTTGATGCATTTTATGTTTACAGATTTACATTTTTTACATTACAGGAGCTGTATGCAAAGAGATGCTGGAGGTTCAGCTCAAAAACTCTCAGTAATGGTGACTACAAAAGAAACAATATATATTTTTTAAATGCTAACTATCATAAGATATTTTTCAAATGCTTGAAATATGTTCCTTCTATTTTTGTTTATATTTGTCTCATACCTAATAATACAGGATACAGAGTTGTTACATGACATTTGTCAGTTTCATGAGAGTTATGTTTTATATGTATTTTTTATTTGTTATTGAAAGTAGAGAGAAGGAGTGTGACAGGAAATAAAAGCCTAAGCTGGTATCAAAATAGAAATTTGTTACTGGCTCAAGGTGTGTTATATTGTAAGTGTCATGAGCTGGTTGTGTGGCAGGCAGAGAGAGGACCCAAAATGCAGGACTTGGCAAACAGGCTTAACTTAAGACAGAGCTTTATTTGCTGGCAACTGGCTGATTGAACAATATACTGTAACAAACAGAGCTAAGCTGGAGTAAACTAACTGAAACCACAAACCCTGAGACTCACACACACATACACACAACATGAGAAGATGACAACGACGTGACAAGGAACAGAGGAAAACTAAGGAGCTAAATACACAGGATATCCAGAGTCTGAGCAATGGGTGGAAAACACAGCTGGACAAAATCTGACCAGTGAAATAAGGGAAGCAAAACTAAATGTAACACATATAAAACGAGGGACTGTCAAAAGGAAACAAAGTGACAAGGACACTGAGACTCAGGCAAAGACACGTGAGCTTGACATTAAGACAGGGATAACAGATATAGAAACACATGATGGACTGACATAAAAAGGGGGACAGACATAAAAGCAAGCAATAGCCAAACTAAAGCAGGACTGCTGAGGGGGATGCTGATGAGGACATACAGAGAAAAGACTGGGAAACTGGACATGAAAGGAAACTAAATTAAACAAGAACCAAGAACTTAAATAACAAAAAAAAAAGAAGCTCCCTTAAAGTGAAGATCAGAATTTCAGTATTCTGCACAAATGAACAACAAACTCAAAAAACCTGGGTCAAAGCCCCAGAACCATGACAGTTTAAGTTTTAAATCTTATGATCTTTAATTAGAAAAGAAACACCAACAATCACTCGGAAACAGTCGGGAGGAAACCCATTGCAGCATGACTAAGGGATGGTTCAGCATCACTTGATCCGTCCCTAACTAGAAGCTTTTTCACAAAGGAAGGTTTTAAGTCGAATCTGAAAAATAGTGTCTGTCTCCTGTATCCAAACTGGGAGCTGGTTCCATAGTGGAGGGGCCTGATAGCTGAAGGCATGTCCACCTATTCTGCTTTTGAAAGCTCACAAGTAAGCCTGCAGTCTGACACGAAGTACTCGGTTAGGATAATAAGGTACAGTGGAGGTCTATATTGGGGTGATTATTCAAGACTATGTGCGAACAGAACAATTTTACATTTAATTCTGAATTTAACAGGGAGAAATATGGTCTCTTTCTTGTCCCAGTCAGTGCTATCGCTGTAGCATATTGGATCAGCTGAAAGTTATTCAAGGTGCTTTTAGAGCTTTTAACAGCACTTTTGGAAATATGCTTACAAAAATTCTACAACAAATAGAAACACCCTATTCCAGGATGTCATTCATAGTATTACCTCAGTTTAAGTTTTTGAACTTGTAAGAGATGATTCGATGCATTATGTGCCTCGGTTTTGCCTCTTCAAGAAGTATTTCTCCTTTTTGCAGTCTGTGAGGTCTTCCAGACACCATTACCACGTTCCTCTTTTTCATGTATTCTCTGTCGTGCTTCTATTACTGTATGTTGTGCTTGACTGACCAGGTGATCCTGATATAGCAAGTCATGCAGCTGACAGCAGGAACAGCGTGTTGTCCTGGACGCCTCCACACCGGCATGTTAGATCAATTGTTTGATTGCTGTAGAAGCTGACAGTAACCTGTTGCTTTCTCCTAACCCTTGCGATCAGTTCTTTGGTAAGAACAACAGGAGAGCACTAGTGATTGCCAACAAGTTTTTTTTAGTAGAGAAATGAATGTATAGCTCTGTTCCATAAGGTTCAGTTTGCAACAGCGTTTCTCAAGGGCTTTCTAAGCTATGACCTGATTTATTTTGGGTTGCAGGACAAATTGCAGTCTGCTTTTAATGTATATATGTGGCCTAAAAAGTGTATTTTTGCAGAAATCAGCAACACTCCAAATATAACTTTAATGTCAGATTGACCTTAGGACTAGTCAGTGGCCTTTTTTAAAGAATTACTATTACCTCAAATGTGTGCATGTCATCATGTATGACTTTAGGTGAGTGTGACTGAGTTCTTGAATTAAACAGATAATGTTCTTATGTTCTATTTAGCTTTTTCAGAACACAAAAAACTTGCTTGTAAAACGAAAATGTGAGAATGAAGCATGACTCATGAGGACATTTTATAAATAAAAACAGCGGCTGTGGTTCTCTTTTTCCTGCCTGCCTTTTGTCATTGTGTTGGCACTAAATAAATGAATAAAAATAAGTCAGAGCTAGTGGGCAACGTGATGGGGAAAATAAGAAAATTAAAAGAAGAGTGCATCTGTCATCTCTTTCCTTTTTGCACCACGGGATTCACACTTTGCAAAGTCTCTTATTGTAAACTGAAATGGGCTCATAAAAAACGACGAGTTTACTCATGAAGAGTACTACGAACTGCATAGTACAATAAGTGTACAGTAGGTCAGTTTGAGTTTTTCAGCCTTTAAATAAATCTTTTTTGTGACTCTATTATTAATATGAAAATTATTTCAATTATCATCAGTGTCTAAACTATCCACAATTTGGGATTACAAGGAAGACACTAAAGGAAATGTTCATTCCGACTGAGTTTGTCAATTGTGTTACTTACAGTCCAAATAATAGTTTTGTAAGATGACATTATTAAAGTAAAGGCTATGTCAGCTTAATACCATTAACTGATGAGATACATTCAGTCACCCGGCTTTCATCTGAAATAAACATCACTTAAAACACTGAATGATCTTTACCGTCTAAATGAGGCCACAGAGCTAGGTTTTCTCCTTCCCACCATATTTACCAATACAATATAGCGTAGCTGATGCTAACTCGCACTGACATAAGGGATTTTAGTCATCAGACTATACAATGTGTTCATAAAAATAAACAAATTCAGCTGACAAATAACCAAATAATCATCATTATCTCAAGAGTGACTATACATCGGTTTAAGTTTCATGTTTTATGACCCATTGCTAATCCTAATGATGTTGCTGGAACACAACCTAGCAAGCTAGAAAAGCTTTATATTTGTTGTACTAATAATTCACAATTATTTAAATGTCATATGTAATTGTTCAGCAATTGCAGTAAATTGTTTCCTCCATACTTTTGTGCAGGTTCTGGTTGAATTTTGGCATTAATCAATCAGGTTTCGATGAATATCATTGCAGAGGAGATTAGAGTGGTATTGACTGGCTGAAGGGTTGGGCCTTGTGCCAGCTCTCATTAGTGGTCTCTGTCCTTTCACCTCGGTTTGTCTCTCAGTTTTCCCTGCTGCTAATGTTTGTGCCTGCTGATTTAAACCGATGGTAGTCCTAAGTGCTTTAATAGAAATGTATTGATCACAGGGCTTGCGAGCCATTTATGTGGCTACATGGATATTTTCACACAGAAAAGATAACAGGCAACCTATTTTCTGCATGTATACATTGCATTTTATGTCTTTCATTCTGCTGTTTTACGGTAAAAAAACAAAACAAAATGTAATCTTCATGTGAAACATTTGTGTTTCATGTAAGCAGTCTGAATTCGGCCTTACCTTGAGACCTATGTCCTATCAGTACTTGGCTATTGCAAAAAGAGTTTAGTCCATTTAGGTCAGTCAACCTAAATTTTCACCCAAAGTCTTAAAGGTTTTAACTCCAAGTTTGTCTCTAGTTTTCCAGTTTTTGAAAAACTCTTTCTCTGGTATCATTATTTCCCAGGACTCCATGCCCACTATGTAGAAGCCATAGTAATCACACATTGTTGTTTCTTACTCAGCTGACCCCTATGGCCTGCTCTCTGACCGCTCACCCCTTCCACACTGCATGGGGTTTTTAGAACGAGCCTCACAGTCAGCGACCTTGGTCAGCAGCTCCAGTTTTAATCAGTGGTTGTCTTCAGATGGGGTGTCCAAACTAGCCGCTTTCTGTTTCCTTAACGAGTCTACAGTCCCATTCTCACTTGCAGCCTATGCTGTAGCTCTCACTTGCTTTGTTTCTTTTTACATCAGGGTGATTGCCTCTTTATGAATGTGCCTGACCAGCACCTAAGGAAATTGGATACTAATTACCATTGCATGTTTAGTAATATTAATAGCTAAGCTAGCTAGGTGTCCATCCCAATTCCCACTTAGTCATATATCAATCTGGTTTTATACATAAAATTTTATATACAAATCTGCCCCTGGACTGGTTCCTTACTATCTGTTAAAATATAAAATATGTAAAAACCAAAGTCACTTTCTCTCATAATAGTTTACAAATTTTTATGTATAGAATAAACAACAAAACGACAATATTTGCTTTGTTATGCTGCCCCACTTTACAAAATAATAAGTCAGTTATAAAAGACTGGATTCTTGTAGTTGCTCTTCAAGTTGCACTGAACCTGTTTTGACCTTGATATTTATTTTATGCAATCTGCATATTGTGTTAACTCTTGTAGACTGTGACTTTTAATAATTGCTGTGATGTCTGTTGCCCTCTTGGCCAGGTCATTCAGGGAAAGAAACAAACATTTTCTTTAATCACACTGAGACTTTTACCTAGAGAAAAATGGTAGCGTGGAGATGTATACAGAAAAAAAAAAAACTATATAAATGAAGCACATCAGAGTTCAGACAGGGTTTGAATGTGATATCTAGCCTTATCTTTGAGTTGATGCAATTATATTGTTTTGATGTAAGCCGTTATTAATCCATTATATCCATTATATAAAAGGTGTAATGACTAATCAGTTAATGCTCTATTTGTTTTCCCTCACAATAAGGTAATTTACAATGACTATCTTCCCCCATTGCCCCTCTAGGGATCACCTATTGTCCGTGTGCATCTATCTCTTAACAAAGTTTGAATATTCTGACAAAGCTTTTCCAACTTTTGAAATTAACTTTGACCGGGGGCGTGCTGGTGGCTTAAAGATAATCACATCAAGGGCATGCAGCCTGACCTGTTTTTGCATCAGTAAGTTTCTGCTCACTGAAAAGCACTTAATCGTCAATTGTTGTCTTGGCTTTTGTGGGAATGTGAATAGCACCTTATTGATTGGAAGCAAAATGTTTTTAATGTTGTAGATGAGATTTCAGGATTGCTAGCTAATGGGAAGATGGAAGCTCGCTGCAATTTATTTTCAAGAAGAGGCCCAAATTGGAAAATCTTTACAGACATAATTAAGGCTTATCTGATAGTATTGTCAGAACTTTTCAGATGCTGTTTTTATTTATTTATTTTACCTATGCAGCAGTGTTTGTTAGGTACCAAAACACAAACATGCACAGCATTGAGATGGGTCTATCCAGAAAAGTAATGAATATAATGTAAAGAGCAGTATTGATGTTTCATCAAAGCTAATGACAGTAAAAACAATGTCCTTGTAACTGGTATTGCATTGTATTGCCATTATTTTGCCAAATAATTTAAAACTATGTCTTTTGTTGATGTTATATTATCAGTTAGATTAGGCTTACCCTAATCGAAGGTGTTACTTTTGTCCTCTGGTTGCAACTATGGGTGAGCTGCATTGTGTATGCCGCTCAAGGATATGGTATGTGGACCAGTGGAGCTACATGGAGTTCAAAGTCAGGCTCCTCCACCTGGGGTATGACCTGGATATAAGTAGCTATGGTGTTTTGGTGTTTCAAATAAGATTTCACTATAACAGATAATTGGTACTAGTGGGACTCTCCTTATAATAATATAGGCATGAAAGCACAAAGGGAAATGTTTTTCAGTCTTCTATGGGGCAAAACTCGTGTCCTGACAAAACATTAACAACAGTCTCTCTTGCACCTTTTCTCAGCACTATGCTTTATACTATCTTTCATACTGGATGACTACTTTCTCTTGAGCTCTGCAGAACACTTGTTTTGTTGGAAAGAACTGTACAGTGGATTTCATATTACTAATCCATGTAATCCAAGTAATCCAGAATTGTTGCTTGTAACGCTTGAAAATCAAATATTTGTTCAATTATTAGAATATGCCATTTTGAACTTGAGTAAATCACTATTCAAACAATATAGCTGTCTCCATCTAGTTCAATGAATGTAACCACAATCATAGGGAAGACTGTTGACTTCACTGTTATCTGAATAACGATCATCAAAACACTCCACAGAGAGGGTAAGCCACAGAAGGTCATGGCTGGAGAAGCTGGCTGTGCGGCTGCTGTATTGAAGCATATTGATAAAAAGTTGAAAAGTGTGGTAGGAAAAGTTGCACAAACAACAGAAGCTGGTGTCAGACCATCAAGAGCCACTGCAAACAGATATCCTCAGGAAAGAGGCTGCAACTGTCAGAGCTAACGTCAACCCACTCCTGCTTATCTGAACTAAGTTGAAAAAGAACAGTGCCAGATGCCTTTTTGGACCAATGTTCTCTTTTTAGATTAAATATTGGATTTCATTGGAAATGTTCTGTATTGTAAATCCTTCTAACTGATCATTGGAGCTATTCTAAAAATTTAGGATACTGGATTTCTCATTTACATGAGCTATAAGCCATGAACATCAAAAGTAAAGCAAAAAGGACTTGAAATATTTTAATTTAGAGGTAACCAATAAAGAATCTATGAAATTTGAACTTTCTGAATTAAAAAAAAAAGTTTTTTTGAGCTGTACTATACTTTAATAGCTGGGTAGTTGACACCATATTACCAAAAGATGCCTGTGTACCTTGTTTTTATTCATTTTGTTAGCTTTTGGGCATCTTTAAATTTCTTTGCTCTCTTGCAAAACTGATAAAACTTACATATCTGTACAGTAATATGAGAGTACCACCCGCAACTGGTTAGTTTAGTGTACCACAAATGCTGGAAATGTGCTGCACTATTTACTATGTTCATCCATCACCATAAAAATGGGCACTTTAATTTATTTTTAGCCAAGCCCACTGCTGACTGTAATTAGTCAAAATTGTATATTTAAAATGATTCCCATCAACTGCACTGGAGTCTTCTGTATGATTAATTTCCCTAAATGATACAAGAAAGGTAAGGACAATTAGATAATCTGTATTAGAAAGTAACCTTTGCAAAGAATTACATTTTTAGTGCAACCACATGGGAATGGGGCAGAATATCAAAAACAAGTTTGGACGTTCAGAGAGGGAATAGAGGTTCAGTGGTTGAAAGTTTTGGTTCCATGCAAGACGGCCCTGAGTTTGTACCCTTCTGCTTGCAGTTATTTTCTATGGGAGCTCCAGCTTCTCCCACAATCACAACATGCGCTCCTCCTCTTGTGACCAAAGTACTGGCTAAATAGATCTCCTAACGCAATGCTCCTTTAAACGATTTAATGTGATTTTCAGTGGATCCAAAAAATATACGTCCAGATGAACAGAATCAGCTTTTGGAGATTTACTTACTTGGATGATTGAGAATGCATCAAGACATACCACGCATTATAAGAAAAAGAAAACACTCTTATATTAAAAAATACAAACACTCTATACAAACTACCCATTTAGAGTCTTGGTATTTGTAGCTTTGTTGTTGTGGTGAGAGATATTTCAGTTTGAAAAAGGCCGTCTCATATATTCTAACCACTGTGTATATTTGTGTTTCCAGTTCATGTGAAAGCAGGAACCTGTGAGGTAATTGCTGCACATCGATGCTGCAACAAGAACAAGATCGAAGAGCGATCCCAGACTGTCAAATGCTCCTGCTTCCCTGGACAGGTGGCAGGAACAACAAGAGCAGCTCCATCTTGTGTAGACGGTATGCCAAGCTTCTCATTACAGTTTTGGTGATGATTTGAGACCAAATTCTGATTAGGGTAGAAATGTGGCACGGTGTAAACCTGTCACACCTGTCACTGTGCCTCTGGTGCTTATTTCACTGATCGTTTGGCACAAGGAGTTTCTCGTGAAGCAAAAAATACAATGTTGAGATTGCTGTTGTATAACCCAAAGGCTTCATAATCTTCAAATCAATTCACTTATCAGTTCATTCGCTCAGCTGTTTGTCTGCTTTATATCAGACATGTTCAGTGGAATAGACAGAAGGCCAGGTCATTTAAAATTATGTCAAAAGTGGCCTCAGTTACAGGTGAATCGATCCCTATCTCCTCTTTTCACTGTAATATCTCTGACAAGGCTTCCATATTTTGACAGTTCTCCCTTCACTTTAGAAATGTCAGGGAAAGCTGTTTCTGCCCTATAGGCCTCCTTGAAGCAACAAAAAATCTTGACGCATAAGCTTGCTGCACGCTTTTGTTCTCCTCCTACATACAAACATTCATCCTCCACACACCTTAACACACCTGCTCACTACTCTCACTGGCTTGACATTGACCCATGCCCTGTAATTCAGGCCTGAAAACACTCTGGAGCAGGACTGACAGGTCTCCACCACCAGCTAGAGATCAAAGTGCTCTCGTTAATCACTGTGCTGTGTATAGAAGTCAAAGGCACTTGCTGTTACTTCAGTCAGAGCAGAAGAACGCTACATATTTAAACAGCATGGTCCTAATTGTTTACTCTGCTGTTTTTCTCTTTTCCTTTATTTCCACTTTTATTTTACTCCCAGCATCCATAGTTGCACAGAAGTGGTGGTGCCAGATGCATCCCTGCATGGATGGAGAAGAGTGTAAAGTGCTGCCTGATCTCAAAGGATGGAGCTGCAGTACAGGAAACAAAGTTAAGACAACTAAGGTGTGTTGAGTTCTGTGTTTGAAAGTAAAAAGTGGGTTCGCGCCTTCATTCATTAAATTGCTAAAATCAACACAATGACACAGTGATAACAAAGTCACAGCCTAGAATAAAAGCTGTAAGAAAATGTGACCCTAAAATAACGGGGAGGTGCGAGGTGAAAGAAAAAAGGAAGAAAACCTAAGAAAGCACTGAAAGTTTTTTTTTTCATTAACTTCAGATGAATGAGATCAGAGTAGGCAGAGTAGAAGGCAGCAGGAGAGGAAGATGTGACTCACAGGGGAGAATCAGTGAAGTGTATCTTGAAGCGATCAGCTTCTGCACTGGAAGGGGGTGAGTTAAGTTCAGCAATCTATTTACTTTTAGACCTATTTTGTTGTCTAACTACAGTCAGTTTATTGTATTTTACTTAAGCTACTAATTTGGTTGCAGCATTTAGATGAGGTATTCGGCAATGCAGCAGGCTCTGGGGCAGACCAGGATGTAAAGGGAAGCTGCTGCTGAAATGTACTCTTCCATGCAATACAATTAAAGCCAAAGAATTCTGGCCTCAACCCTCAGTTTATTTTGGCACAACTGAACTCAAAAGCAATTTTATCCACAAAATACCAAGGAATGTGTAAAATGAAGATTGGTATAGCTAGCCAGAAAACAAATCTAGTTTTGTTATATTAGCAAAATAGTAGCAATAGAACTTAACGTACAATAGGCTAAAGTAGGTAGTTTGGACAATTTCTGACTGTGTTCAATCATCCAAATTCTAGATTATGTTAGAAAAATTCGGTTGGTTTATGTGAACAAACTGCCTGGCTTGAGCTGCAGGAGGCAGGACACGGGATGATCGCTCAAGTGTTGTTAAATACACCAGACAATTACATCCTCTTTTCCCACCTTGGCACAATCATTGAAACTTTGTAGGGAGCTGACAGGCTAAATGCGTTTACCGTATTTACTGTTGACTTATCATAAGTAAGAGAATATGCACAAAGGGAATTGTCAGGAAAGAGATGGCTGTTTGGAGACACATCACTTTTATTAGTATTTTGAAAAACAAGTTATGGGTACATATTTGCATAACTTTTTAGGTATATGTACAAGTAGCGGTAATTACAAGTATGAAACATGTACTGTGCTTCATAAATGAGTAACAAATGTAGTACAAAACAATAACCTACAGCACACCAGAAAAATAGATTCGGCCTACCTTTTAGGCTCAGGTGCAGTGACACGGCTTTAACAAGAAGAAAAGTCAGTCATTCACCACCATCTTCCTGCGCACTAAAACCACCAAAGTCGTCTTCTCCAGTGTCGGAAACGAACAGGCTCAGGATGGCTTCGTCATTCACTCTCCGCTTCTCTCCTTCGTTGTCACTTTCAAAACCAAAGAAATCCTCGTTGTCAGTGTCAGAGTCAAACACCCTCAGAAGGGCCATGGCGGTGTCCTCCTCTCCATCATGCAGCAGTCCAGCCCTTCGAAATCCGTTGGTGATCGTGGATGTTTTCACACTTTTCCACGCTGTCAGAATCCACTGGTGGAGTTGGGCATAACTTGCTTTTCGCAAGTTTATCGCCGCTCATCATCCACGCCTCCCGCTGAACGTGTAGCGCTACTTTGAAGTTTGTTTTTCGTGCTACTTTGTACGGCACTACGTTGCCTGGCGGACGGACATGTGACCAACATACCACTCTTGAACCCCGATCAGGCAACGTAGTGCCGTACAACAGCAGAACAAACAAAACAAATCGTCTTACGATACCACAAAAATCATGGACAATCCATAGAAAAGCAGCACCTGACTAAAAGCCGCAGGGTTCAAAGATTGTGCAAAAAGTAGCGGCTTATAGCCCGACAATTACGGTAATATATGATCCAACTGCGTCAGCCATGGAGTGAAAGGTGCCAGTTTAAAACTGTTTTGGACTGAAAAGCTCAATCAGGCTTTCTGGAAAACGCTTGGTTCCAAGTAAAGAAGGCAATAAAAATGCATGGTATTGTACACTGACTGGATATTTTACAAGGTACACGTTGCTGGTATCAGTCTGGATCCTCTATTGCCTTTGTGGCATAGATTTAACAAGGTGCTGGAAACATTCCTCAGAGATTTTGGTCTATATCAGCATAACAGCATCATACGGTTGCTGCAAATTTGTCAGCTGCACATTGCTGACTGAGATCAAGATTGTGGAAGCCATTTGAGTGCAGTTACTTTCCAGAAACCAGTTAGAGATGATTTGAGGTTTGTGACAGGTATATTAATCCTCTTGGAAGCATTCGACCGTGTCCCTCGGGGTGTCCTGTGGGAGGTGTTGCGGGAATATGGGGTGTCTGGCCCATTGCTACGGGCCATTCGGTCCCTATACAACCGTTGCAAGAGCTTGGTTCGCATTGCCGGCAATAAGTCGGACTCGTTCCCGGTGGGTGATGGGCTCCGCCAGGGCTGCCCTTTGTCTCCGGTTCTGTTCATAATTTTTATGGACAGGATTTCTAGGCGCAGCCAAGTGGCAGAGGGCTTTCGCTTTGGTGGCCTCAGAATCTCATCTCTGATTTTTGCAGATGATGTGGTTCTGTTGGCTTCATCGGGTGAGGGCCTCCAGCTCGCACTGGAACGGTTCGCAGCCGAGTGTGAAGCAGCGGGAATGAGGATCAGCACCTCCAAATCTGAGGCCATGGTTCTCAGCCGGAAAAGGGTGGAGTGCCCACTCCGGGTCGGGGATGAGTTCCTGCCCCAAGTGGAGGAGTTCAAGTATCTCGGGGTCTTGTTCGCGAGTGATGGGAGAAGGGAGCCGGAGATCGACAGACGGATTGGGGCTGCAGCTGCAGTAATGCAGACGCTGCACCGGTCCGTCGTGGTGAAGAGGGAGCTGAGTGTAAAAGCGAAGCTCTCAATTTACCGGTCGATCTATGTCCCTACCCTCACCTATGGCCACGAGCTGTGGGTAGTGACCGAAAGAACGAGATCGCGGATACAAGCGGCAGAAATGAGCTTCCTCCGAAGGGTGGCTGGCCTCTCCCTTAGAGATAGGGTGAGAAGTTCGGCCATCCGGGAGGGGCTCAGAGTAGAGCAGCTGCTGCTCCACATCGAAAGGAGCCAGCTGAGGTGGTTCGGGCATCTGACAAGGATGCCCCCCGGGCGCCTCTTGGGTGAGGTGTTCCAGGCATGTCCCACCGGGAGGAGGCCCCGGGGCAGACCCAGGACACGCTGGAGAGATTATATCTCTCGGCTGGCCTGGGAACGCCTTGGTATTCCCCCGGATAAGCTGGAGGAGGTGGCTGGGGAGAGGGAGGTCTGGGCCTCTTTGCTTAGGCTGCTGCCCCCGCGACCCGGCCCCGGACAAAGCGGATGAAGATGGATGGATGGATGGAAGCAGCCATCCAATGATGGGTACTAACATGTGAATTTTTCAGCAGAAAATGATAAAGAAGAAGAATTATTAAATATCAGATGTCCAATTTAAGTGATTCTGTGTGAATTGTAGCCTAGCTGACAGGAGTAACATTAATGTGGTCTTCTGCTGCTAATGGAGGCCACATACTTCAAGGTTCAATGCTGTTGTACATTCAGAGATTTGTTCTACTACTAGTTTTTGCACCATTCACTCTAAATTCCAGTGATGGTCGTACAGGAAAATCTCAGTAGATCACCAGTTTCTGAATTACTCAGGACAGCCTGTCTCACACCAAAAACCATGTCACATTCAAAGTCACTTAAATGAACTTTCTTTGTACTTTTGATGCTTGGTTTGAGTCAAAAGTGGGAAGAAAGGTCCCACTTTTCTTCCCATCAAGATGTCAGCAGGTCATCTTCACCATGTCTACATGTGATTGACTGAATAGTTATTTGTGTTAAGGAGTTGAACAGGTGTACCTAATAAAGTTTTCCATTAGTGTATACATATGCTGAACACATTATAGTAGATGTGAAATTAAGAAATGAAGAATATCACACATTCATATACTGATGATAGGTATGTTATCGGACCGATATAGAGATATGTTCCCTGAGCTACATCATAACAATGCATATAAATAGAGATACTGCCAAACCTTCACCATGTTCTTAAACAACTTTGGAGATGACCTGAGATAAATATAGCATATGCTGTATATTTTATTATGGCTTTAGTTTATTTTATATTTAGCTCCTGTTAAGCAACATTCAAAAGGAATGCTTATTTAATCAGAGCCAATTGTTGTAACATTAGTCACAACTGGTTTCTTTAAACTTTTTCTGTCAGAATGTAATTTTGGGGGGATTTAAGAGATAATCTGACATATCTAAATAGCACTTGTGATGAATTACAATTATTAAATCATGAAATGAGCTCAGGGTTTTAATCACAAGTTGACAGTTGAGCTTGTTTTAAGACAGCCAGCCTGCAAAATATTTAGTGTCAAAATGATTACTGGATATTCATTTTGTGCTTCATTAATATATGCAATAAGACATTTGTCTTTTTTTCTGCATGCATAATTTCACACTCAAAGCAATTAAATCATTACAGGCTGAAAGTCAGATATAATCTTTTATATGACTAGAATAAATATAGAAATACAATTATCATGAGAGTCTGCACTGCAGTTGGTAGTTGACTACTTTGTAAGCAAAAAACAATTATCGTATCTGTAACAGACAATGTGATTGTACACCACTGAGGTCACTGATACAAGATGGAAACTGCAGCCTCTGATGAACGAAATGTTTCGCATGACTGATCAGATTCGTATACCATGTTGCCATCTCATCCTCAAGGTTTCTGCATTAAGGTTAAGTGAGAGGAGGCTTGAATCACAGCCTGCCTTCGAATAGGCTTGCATTTGACTTCCAAAGTGCAAGAGAGAAGCAAAACAAAGGCAAGCAATGGCAGGAGAAAGACAAACAAACAACGAACAAATATTCCCCCAGGAAGCAAAATTGTCGAGTGGGATATGCTGAAGGAGCCAGGAGGGCTCAAGCTGGAGCACTTCTGGAGATTAATAGAGGTTATCTGGAAGTGTGTTTTGGGTTTGAGGGTGTGGTGGACCTGAAGTGGATGGTAGGTGAGGAGGGGGGACACAGTAGGCCCTTAGCCATCCATCACGGTCCACTGTTTGACTCACCAAACGCCTGTAGTTGAGCTGCCTCTTCCATTATTCATGCCTACAGGAGGCTGGGATGAAGCAGAGCTTTTTATTTTAGCCGGGTTAATAATTCATGCCCTCTCACACAGCCATGGGAAAGCAGAAACAGAGGCACAGACGAGCAGGGGTCCAGGTGGCTAGTAGAACCCGTCAGAACCTCGACTCTTTTTTGATTAGGGAGTCAGCGGGGGTCGCTCCATGCTCATGGCCTTGCTACCTCCCACAGAGAGCAAGCCAGGGACGGCTTATGTTTGCTAGAGGGCTCTGTACCTGAGTATCTCAACAGTTAGCATCATTCTGAGGAATGAAGGGAGGGTTTCCTGAGGACTGAGCTCAGGTTCTTAAGTGTGGCATTGGTGCAGTAAATGTTTCTGTGAAGTCTATTACTCTCTGAATAGAAATCCCAACAAATGAAACTGGAGCATATCCAAAAATAGTATTTCAGTGATTCAAAATGTAAGCCTTTTAAGTCTTGGTTACAACTTAGGTTGAAAGACATAAACCCTGGTGAAAATTATATTTTACACTCCATTTTTTAGATAATACGTGATTTGGGTAAAGTGTAAAAAGTCCAATAACAGTCATAATTACATTAATTTAAGTAAGTCCGTGTACAGAACGGGAAAGGTCAGAGGTGGCCTGGTTTTACAGTACACTGCATATTGGTTTCTTTGAACTTAGGACTTGCAAGTTTACAGTTTGTTTTGGCTTCACAGCTTTTATCGGTGTCTTTACAAAACCAGTGGGCAGAAATGCTTTAGAGAACAAAAGGTAACCCCACTGTTGTTTACAATACTGCTTTAAGACTGAGCTCAGTTTACACTCTTCAGTCTGTAAGTTATTTTTCATATTTGGAACATTAAGGGTCCAGAACAGACTTTGCAGTACATGCCTCCTACAGTACTTATTGCCCAGCAGTGTTGCTTCGATTAAAAAGAAGTGTAAATTCAGTTATGATGAAGTCACATCAGTAAAGTAGATGTCTTAACACCTCCCTAGGCCCCTTTTCAGACAGCTCCAGTTGTTACCTCTTTCTCAGCATGTCCAGCAGCAGCTAGCGTTATGGTTCTGCTCGTAATGTCAGGAATTATAACCTCGGCTGTTCCTGCTTTTCACTTCTCATCAATCAGAAGACAAAACAAAAAGAGAGGCTTTCCACTTGACAGGTGCCGCTTGTAGAGAATGTGTTGAAGTGTGTTGATTGATAGCTGTCCAAGAGAGATTTTTTTTTCCTGTTAAAAAACAAAAAAAACCCAAAAAAAAAACCAGTGAAAATATCTCTTGTTCTCTCTAACATAACTGTGTAAAGTGTATGCATTTTAGCTACAATGTATCAGATAAATTATAGGTGCAGTTCAGCTGAGAGAACAAATAACCCTAGCTGGAATCTAATGTTTTCCGAGACAATATCCACATGAGAAAATAAGTTTTACTGGCCAAAATATAACGGAAAATGCGTATTGTTAAAACAACAAGAAAGAAATAAGCATGAGAAATTCCTTTAAATAGATGGTTTATACTCCAACACAAAGGTAAATTCATTGAAAGGTAATGGAAAAGCAGAACAGTGCTGATGCTGGTTATTCACACTATATCTGGTCTCAAAACAAACCTGTTAGTCCAAAGCTGCTAGTCCAGTAATGACAAGCGACCTTATTGGAATTTCTTTCCACCGTCCAGGCCTGAAATAAACTCTCATCATTACACATCTGCCAACGGGGAACCCTATACCATCTTCTAATTGATTAAAATGACTATAAAAGAAAATATCAATGAACACAATGGTAGTTTTTTCTTGAAACTGAATCCCAACTATATTGCCAGTCGAAAGCATGAGAATAAAACTGTTTTTTAGAGTTAAAAGGCAGGGAAATGCTCAGCAAATGTTTAATCAATAGACAGCTCAGAAAGATGAGCTAAATATGTTTAATGACAGTTGTTTTGCTTTTTAAATCATTGATTGAGGCTGACATCAACTATGTAATTTGCACAATGAAAACTCTAGAACTGTGAATTAGTCTTTTTGTTACTTAACAATGATGTGCTGATTCTCATGGATATGGCAATAGTGTATACACGAATGTGCTTCTGCATACGTGTGCTTCAGTAGCTATCCATCCAAAGCGGAGTCTTAGATTATTAATGTGACTGACCTCCGGTTGAACAGTCAAGTGTGGTCTTTTATCCTGAAGCAACTTAAGCACTAAACCCGAAGGAGCTGACTTCTGCTGATTCCCCTTTGTGTGTTTACTCCCCAGCAACCATCACAATGACACCCAGAAACCAATGAATGCTAAATGCTTTGATAAGCTTTTGCTAGGCTTCAGGTTTTTGTGACTGCTAACATTGTTTTGCTGTGGTTTTACTCTGTTTAGTGTCCAAGCTTTTTCTCTCTGTCACTAGTTCTTTAAGAGGTCAAATGCCTGTTAGAATCTGCTTCTGCAGTCACAAATGTGTTTGTACTTGTACTTTTCTAACTTTCCTTTTACAATAGAAAACATCTTCAGTGTATAAAAGAAGTTGTGGGGTTTTCACAGTTACTGAGCAATAAAGTGAAATGTAATAATTAAAAATTAAATATTATAAATAAGGATGCAATGTGTCATAGAAAAGACTGTGCGTGTATGGTGGTAATTTACCAGCACAAATACAGGATGCAGAAGACAGGAGTAAAATATTAACAAGCTTTTAATGCTGATAAGTCAAGAAATTACAAAGTCTAACATCCGGGGATGAACAAAGAGCAAAACCACGGAATCCAAACATCCAAGATTTATTGGAATGTACAAGAAGCACAGGGAATCCAGACTCAGAAAACACTAGGAATCCCAATACAGGAAATGTTCTACTACAAGGACACACAACTACACATACAACACAACAAACGACAAATGGGAGAAGTAATGGGTGGAGAACTAACACAGCTGAAGATGATGAACATAACGAGACAGGGCAAGTTAAAGTCAGTAACAGAAACACAGCACAGCTAGCAAATCAAGCAGGAAGTAAAACACAACTAAACAGGCAAAGGGATTAAGTAATCTGATTCAACAGAGATTTTTTGTTTTGTTTGTTAGTTTTTAACAATACAATAATAATAAGTGCAAATCTAATAACGGATGGCCTGAAAACAGAAATACAGATGAGGTTTTTGTAAAAATGTACCACTTTTTTGTACTTTTAACATAACATTTTATAGTAGTTTCTTTAGAAAGCATAAAATAAAATAATCTCCCCCCCCCCCCAACCATGGAGATACACGCACACGCACTGCTTGAAACATCAAGTTAAAACTGAGGGATATCTTCCAATTTACACGTAGTGTAAAAACTGCAGAAAGGGTTTAAGGTGTCCTTTGAGAAGGAATGATAGTAAAAAACAAAATAAATCAGTTTAGACTTGAGGAAAATGAAATGCTGATGCTCACAAATCAGGACATGGCATTATCACAACATTTTAAATTGTCACGAACTAGAGTGAGAAGTATCATGAAGAAATTCAAAGAGTGCTGTCATGTTTCGGCTGTGTGGCAGGCAGGGATTGGACCCAAACGCAAACTCACGGGGACAGAACTTGAACTCAAAAGCACAGCTTTATTGCTGGAAAATAGAACACAAGCAATACAAAACTAAACCAGGAAAAGCTAATTAAAATGCATACGGGGAGAATCACACACAGCATGAGGGAGACTACAACACTGACAAAGAGAAACACAGGGCTTAAATACACAGAGGGATAACGAGGGAATGAGACACAGAAGGAGAGTACAGCTGGGAGTAATCAGGCTGGACGAGACAAGGGAAGCAAAACTAGAAACACGCACATGAGACATGGACCTTCAAAGTAAAACAGGAAACACATTGACTGAACTCTAAACATGCAAACTTAACAGCAACTGAGAAGACAGACTATAGGGACCAGAAACATGGTACAAAGAGGTCACAGTAGACACAACATTGAACACAGGGAAGCCATATTACAAAGCCAAAGAACTAAACCTATGATAACCATAACTGAAATCTAGGGAAACAAGAAACAGTACAACAAAGGACTCAAAACATAATCCATAATATAAAAACACGAGATCTCTTCAAAATAAAACTGGAAACATGAGAGGCAGACATGACAACATAAGACAACAGACATGAAACACACGAAGGGCAAGGGAGACTTCACAGGGGTTGAAAACACAAGGGGGAACTAATAAGCAAATGAACATAGGAAACCTAATGAGCTTAAACATACTATAAACATCAAAATGAACTAAAACTCAAAACACTGGGTCATAAGACCCAGGATCGTGACATGTGCAATAGAAAACAAGCTTGAAGGAGGTTTGATGCAAAAGATTTCAAAGACTCTGGAGAGAAATACTGTAGCCTCAAATAAGACAATCATGAGAACCCTGAACAGAAATTACCTGGGAGGTTGCCGAGCAAGAAAACAGAAGAGACCTTCAAACCGCTATCAAATGTCAAGGCCAACTTGGAGAAATACTATGCATACTAGAAGTGCGTTCTTTTTAAACATCCAAAATAAAACTAGCATGTTTGGAAAAGCTTTTGCAAAAATTCCTTGTTCTGTTTAACCGCACTTTGGAAATACTGAACTTTTCATAGGGGGCTAATAATTCTACCCTCATGTGTATTTGTGCATTTCACTGTAGGTCACACTAGGACACTGTAGCAGTAATAATGTGCCAAAATTTTTCTCTTATACTGTTGACAAAATCGCCAGACCTAACTTCATGTTACAGTTTTTTACAGACGCTAGGACACATTTCTCAATACTTAGGTCACTTTTGCAAAACTCCTCACACAGTGAGCACAACAGAAGTCTATGTGGGCTAAACTGAGGATCAGTTATCATTGTTTTGGCACAAAATGCTTTCAATGACTACATCTCTCAAATTTCATGAATTATCTTCTCACTCAGACACAACAACTGCCAAAAATCTTTGTACGGACAGGACATTTTGCATGTGCTTACATACTGTTTTCAAAACTGTTAAACTTATGGCCAAAACAATAACACAAAGCAAAAACTAAAAAGACAGCAAAATCCAACAGCAATATTTTATTGAAACATATTTTAAATCTAAAAATGCAGTTTAACCAGCCACAGCTGATTCTCATTGTAGATGAACATCTACACAGGTGTTACTCCTTCAATTTTTCAACTCCTTCAATTCTGGCAGCCAGAAGATTATTTCCTAGGTGTATTGCCCTAGATGACATAAGATGTGATGTGGATGAGAACCTGTGGCCAAATGGAGAAGACCGAGTAGAATAGCATTACTATTGTATGTGTATCAGTGGATGGTGTGTATACAAATTCTTGTATCTTGGGATTACTTAGTGCAAAAAAATAAAAATACATAAACAAATATTAACGAATTCTGCATGATGTCTGATTCATTCCAGTAACATATATTGAAATTATAAACAGAGATGTGTCCTTGTTTTACACAAGAAAACACTGTGTAATGCTACATGTTGTTAGTGTTTTTTAGGTCATTGTTTTGTGAGTGACAAAGTGTGTTTGTCGGCTGTCAACCTTTGCTAGTGTTCTGGAAGAATGAGTTTATTTGAGACCTGAATAAAGTGTTTTGGTAGTTGTAGTGCATTTTGAATGTGAAATGACCTGCTTTGCCAGGCTGAGGGTCAGTTAGGAGAATTGTGTGAAGAGTTTTGCAAAAGTGACCTAAGTTTTGGGAAATGTGTCCTAGCGTCTGTAAAAAACTGTAAGCCACACCATGAATCTACTCCGTTTACAGCTTCCTACAAAAGTAATATAAGACCTACTAATTTTCAAATTGTCTCTCACACCCGTGATTCCCGAGGACTGCCACATGGAAGTGAAAATTAAATTGTGGCTCCCCAAACAGCAAGCTCTGTATTATCAGCTGCAGCTCTAAGCAGCAGAAAGATCACACTTCAATACAGCTTTTGGATTGCTTTGCTCAGAACACTGATTGTGTGTGGTAAGGTCCTTATTGATTCAACTGGTGAGACCCCGCTAACTTCTAACTGAATAGCACTAAAGTGCAAATATTCACACAGGAACACCTGTTCTTATATCAACCTTTCTGCCTGTCTGTCTCTGTGTGTGCGTGTGTGTGTGTGTGTGTGTGTGTGTGTGTGTGTGTGTGTCTGTGTTGGTATTAAAGTCTGTCTAGCATCACAGGCCGAGTCACAGAGTCACTTGTGTTCTACTTTTTAAACGGCAAACCAACAAAGAACAGCATTCACCTCCCAGAGTATTTTTAGAGATTTGCTTAAAGTGAGCGTAGTAGCTACAAACTGCATCTTTCAATCCATTATATTAATATTCATGAAAACATCTGAGAATACTTATTCCAGTTGTATGCCATCATGAATAATAATATTCCCTCTGTCTGCATGGAAATCATTGACCAAGATGCACACTGCATTACATCTGACTACTACTGAGTGCCATTTTTTTGTAAGAGCTCAGGTTTTAGAATTATAAACATACCATGCTGGGAAAATGAGCACCTTGAACCTGTCAGACTTTCAAGAGATATAAATTGCTTAAGATGTAGCATCAAAACAAGAACTTTTTTTTTAATGGAAAAGTTACTATTCCAAGGCGAGTCAGATGGTAAGAATCGATAGCAATGGTAATGGATATTTTTTTAGTACTAGCTTGACTTTTGTATATTTAAAGTTCGACTATTTACTTTAATATTAAAGTATTATAACAATTTCTTTACTAGTTTGATACTTGGTGTTTAGTAATTAGAACCAGGCATGCTCAGCTGAGGTACACAGCAGTGACATTACTTCTGAAGGTATTTCATCATAACCCAATTTATTTAACAGATTGGAAATTTAAGCTGGCGCTGGATGAAAATGTAAGACATCACTTTGTAGTTAATTCTACAAAGAACACTGTCTGGTGATTGTGTTGTGAACATCTGTGCTGTGAACATCTGTATATAATGTGAATATTGTTTTTTGAATTATTTAAATATTTTTGTCTCGACTAATGTACTGGATCAAAAGGCAAACACGGCCATAAAGCTCTGCTGCTAAAATAATCAGCAATCACCAATGCTAATGTTCATTAAGCGTTTTATTTATGCTCAACATCCACATGCATTCCAAGGTCAATGTGTGCAACTTTTAGAAGTTCTCAGTCATAACGAAGCAAAAACATTATGCTTTTTTATTATAACAGCAGCAGTGTGGTATTTTTTGTGTGATAATTTTCACCTTTTGATTATGAGTGATCATGAGCGTCAGAAATGTATTTTGGATTTTTTTAATGAATAGATAGGTTAGTTTGTTTCAAATCATCAAATGTTTAAAACATTTAGAATTTTTTTTTAAACATTTTAATTTTAAATATTTCTAGAACATCTTAGACAATTTTCTTAGTTATATATAGTAACCCAGGTCATCTTCCAATTATATTGGAATTCAAGTGGGCAATCTACTGATAGTTTTTTTTCTGTCATATTTGCTCAACCCATCATGGCAGTTGAATGGAAATAGCCTTTTCCTCATGTTTGTGACTATGAATGCCATGCTTTTTTCATATTTTAATGAGCCAATACTCATTTGGCACACTTATATTTGCATGTGTGCCAAATTACAAGTCCTGATTCAATTTTATGGTAAGAAAAGCTAGTGAAGTGTTTGTCTTCACTTTGAGATATCCATGCTCAAACAATGCCTCAGATTTCAATGTGTGAAAAAATACCTGAAAGTGGGCAGGTTTAAAACAAACAACCTAAAACAAACAAACCTTCACCAACAGTTTATGCCATAACTGGCCTTATAAATAGTCAAATAAGAACACAAACCATTTGCAGTATTTCCTTCTGCTTCCTAACTTCTTATTTCTTCCCTGTCTCTAGGTCACCCGATAGTCGTCTGTTTCAAGGATAACCTCATTTGAAACCAGACACTGTTTCTTTGATCAACACCGTTGGACAATTGGATGTCGTGTTTTGAGAATTGGTGGTAACCAGGGACCAATGAGGACAACAATCACGGACATTCAAGTGAATGAACCAGGGACCAGGGAGCATCGTATAAGACTACATATCCAAACAAATTCCTGACATTTGATCTAGCATCAACAGTAGCTGTCTCTGAACTCTACTGCCCACCAAATCTCTCTTTGTATTATAGTTTTATTCCTTTGGACTAGAGATCTCAACAGTGAAGATATATATTGACTAAAGGACTCTGGATAACAGAAAAAAAAATCACTCTTGAAACAAAACCATGTGATGTGAAACTTGTGTTATTTTCTTGCCACAAAGAGCCCCAGGACTCTTGATGCATATCTGTGTTGATCTCGTGAGATCATAAGCATTTCCGTTCCTTTTAGCCTTATGGAGCAGATATCTCTTCTGTTTCTTTTTGTTAATTTAAAGTGTTTTGTCTTTTTTAAGTTTGTTAGGATGTCAAGTCTTCTTTCTGAAAGACAAAAAGACAATGCCACAACAATGAAACCAAGAAAAAAATGTAAGATGTTTCGCTACAGCTCACCAAGGGTCAACATAGCTCAGTTCTGCCAAAATGTTTTAATGGTATCTGTTGTTTTCAAAGCCTGGTGACTACTATTCATTACAAATGTCAGTATTATATCAATAAATCTAACTTAATGGATATTGCTGTTTAAAAAAGAAAGTTTGATTTTTATTTTTTTATTTTTTTACAGTTTCTCTTTCTGTTGAGGCATTTTGCATACCAGGCCATAGTGCTGTATAGGCAGGAGCTGTTGGGACTTAAAATTAGCAGGTCAAGCAAATAATCTGACAAAAAAAGCAGGAAGAGGGGGAGAGCTCACAGCTAATCAAGGTTGTGTTCATGGTGGATTTGAAATCTGAAAATCAGCAAATGCAAAAGTAGGCCATGTTCAAAAATACAAATGGGTGAAATCTCATTGCAATGTTCTTCTCAAAATTAACAGACTTAAAAAAAAGTATCTGAAATCTGGTCCAGGGAGATAATTATCTCTTACCCTAAACAACCTTAATCCTATTTGGTTCATTTCCCAAAGTAGATGTTAGTGTCATCCTTGGTTTATTGCATTAAATTAATGCTACCCATCACAATCAAATTATAGGACTTATTTACTTGTTTTTTGAGATCCCATGAGGCTTTTTCTGTTATAAATCCAAAATCCTTGTTACTATGTGTAGTAAAATAAAGCTTCTGAGGGAGTTAGACTGAAGAGTGTACAACAGGAGGTTGGAAGACAATCAGTAAAAGGCACAGGATTATTTAGCCCTAATGACGTAGCCATTTGAATCAGTGGAGTTAAAGATCAAATAAAACGTCCGTTCATCTTGACACATATAATATAGTTATTATAGTTACTGATGGACGGGAAGCTCTATCATGAAAATTGGTTAGAACTGGGTTTCTTAGAGAAGTCATAAGAAAGTTAGGGATGCAATTATAGTTCACCTGCATGTGATGTATACTTTAGGGACAGGAAATCACAGTATATTATGTGCCACCCTTTTCTGATATGATAATAAAATAAATTATAATGTATATTTCCTCTATAGGTGTCATGTTTATGACTCTAGGAAAATATCATATAATCTGTGCAAAAATGGCATTTTAGTAATTTCTTTCTGTAAGTTTTTTTTTTTTTTAAAAATCAAACATTACTTTGTGCTACACTTTCATAAATCCAGAGATTGCAAAAGAGAGAAAAAAAGAAAAAGCTTCAGTCTAGACTCAAAACAAACCCTCACTTTATGAGGAATTTCATATTTTCTAAGTCAATTTCCATCTGTAAGTGAAGCGGTACATTTGCCACAGAATGCTTCTTATACTAAACACAATTAATTAAGCAAAAAATGTAAAAAGCTTGCTCCCAAAGACCAGACCCCAGGGACTGATGCTGAAGGGGAGGAATGAGAAGGTTTGCTATGGTTAAGTGATCCAGGTTGCCTCTTGTTTGGTTAGAAATCATTAAATTACAGTAATGACTAATTTCTCATTCCTGCATGCAATTCACTGGAGACCACCATGGATTTAATAAAGACCTGGCGATGAATTACAAACAGTGAATGGCTGAGGAAAAGCTATGTGATTATACAGAGTAATTCATAAGTGCATTAATAAAACAATACAGAAACATTGCTAAATCATTTGAGATAAAGGCTATTTGCATAATTCATTAAGATTAATCAGACCAGGCAATCTAACACAGTGCTCCAAGGAAAAGAGGGAGAAGACATGAATCCGTTCCCCTGGAAAACCCTTTCTATCTACAAACAATGATACAAATCTACCCTTGGATCAGAGAATTAACCTCTGTGCACTTACAGCCCCTGCAGTGCTGAAACACAATCCTTCAGTCATTCACCTTTATGCGGGCTAATATTCTATTAATAATGAAAGATCTTTTCATACCATTGCTCCTCTGGGTTTTGTTGCTTTGCCATAAAAGACCTTCACAGAAGTTGAATGGAAATACAGGTTTTGTGTTTGGAAACCACAGTGCAAAGCTGAGGTCTGGCTGTTTGACAATTTTGTCATTTACTTCTGTATTTCTGAAGTTAAATAACTTCAAAAACTTCAAAAAAACTTGAAACTGCTGTGGCCCTCACTCCAGACTTTATCGCAATCAGCTCTAATTGGGCACTAGTGTGATTAAGCATTTGTTTGTTTAGTAACATTATATCAGAAAGATCTTGTAGAACTACAAAATTGATTTTGCTTTACAACTCTGAATGAGTAGTATATCATCGAATATATTTCTTAGCTTTCGATATATAAGGACCCAAGCAGGCAGACATGCAAACAACGAGTAAACAATTACTGTTGTTAAATGGACTGATTTTTGTACAGTTATTTTCTACTCTCCTGGAGCACTCAAAGCGCTTTTTACAACATGCCACATTCACCCATTCACACAAATACTTTCTTCTATGCTTTTTAGTGCTTACTTTCTAACATTCACACACATTCATACACCAATGGATGCATCAGAGAGCATTTTTGGGATATTTGGCCTGCAGACTGGGGGAGCCAGGGATCGAATGAGTATATGACCTGCTCTACCTCCTGAGCTACAGCTAATTGTTAAATCTAAAGAACTACAAAGTCAAAAAACTTACTAGAAACTAGAAAATAAAAGGACTACACTTACCTGCCAGTTCATTAGTTACACAGTTTTTAGTACCTGGATGCATTTGTTTTCCTTTCAGAACTTAATTCTTTGTGGCGTAGATTTAGCACGGTGCAGAAAACAGTAATTTTGATCCATATCACAAGTTTTAGCTGCTCATCTGAATTTCCCAAATCCACCACATCTCAATGATGCTGTGTTGGACTGAGATTTGTTGACTGTCAAGGCCATTCAAGTTCAGTGAACGCACTGTCAACATCAAGAAGCCAGCACGAAATAATTTTTGACATGCCATATTATCCAGCAGGAAGCAACAATCACACCGTGGTTATAAAGGGATGGGCATGGTCAGCCACAATACTCAGGTACCCTGTGATGTTTAAATTATGCTCAGTCGGTATGACGGGGACCAAAGTATTAACCCCTCCACATTATATTGAACTATTGATACAAGGCAAGACAGATCCATGCTTTCAGGTTGTTGACATCAAACATGTAACATGTGAGCCTGTAAAAATTGTAGCCTCAGTTTCCTGTTCTTAGTTGACAGGAGTGGCATCCGGTATGGTTTTCTGCTGCTGTACCACTAATTCAAGGTTCAAGGTTGTGCATCCAGAGATGCTTTTCTGCATACTGGTGTTGTAACAATGGGTTATTTGAGTTTTTATAGACTTTTTGTCAGCTAGAAGCAGTCTCTCATTCTCCTTTCACCTTTAACCTTTTAGTGTGTGAGTGTGTGTGTGTGTGTGTGTGTGTGTGTGTGTGTGTGTGTGTGTGTGTGTGTGTGTGTGTGTGTCTCCTTTAAGGATTTTTCATAGTAGAGAGAGAGATGAAATGATAATCTAGGAATTTCTCTGGATAGATGGGAGAGAGAGAGAGCTAGTGAGAGTGAGACTGATAGAGGGAATGGGAAAACACCAGGATAAAATAGTTATACCTGAAGACAACTGCAAGACATAATTGCTTCCCATAGTTACTATAAATACAAAAAAAGTTATAAATAAAGAAAGCGATAGCACAATAGATAGCACTTTATGAGAAAGTTTGAGAATGACATGGCCTATGCCATGTCTCCAGCGTTTTTCCCAGCAACCCCCTCCTACCTCTGCTCTGTGTCCTGTAGTTCCATTCGTCTTACATTGTCACCTTGCACCTTGTCACCCACCCTTCACCTGATCATTTTATCAACCTCAGGTGTATCAGTTGTTTCAAGGTTTTGGTTCTAGTTTTATGTTTTGTTCTTTATAAAGTACTTTGTTCTAGCCAGGTTTACCCTTGCCTGATGGTCTGCCCTACCTGCTTTGCATATACAACCAACCTTTGGTTAGCCTCCCTCCATATTCCACTGCCATTCCAAGCTAAATTCCAAAACCAAGACAGAGACTGGTTTCCATTTCTCTCCTCATTTCCCAAAACTATGCTCTCCATCCAGCAGTCACGCTTTCTACAGCTCCCTACGCCATCGATCATCTTTAAACCCAAGTTTTAGCATTAAAGTCTTTAAAAGTTTCCCTGAGTCTGTTTGCTTTCTTTGCATCCACAACAGTAAAGTAATTTTGCAACTGTAAAATTACCATGACAGGAATCACAGGATATTTTTAATGACAACTGCAAGTAGAAATCTGGCGTGATAGAAGGAATGCATCCTTGCTTGAGTTGTCAATGTAGCAACTTTGCTTTTTGATATTGCATTGCACTGGAATGCACTGGACAAAACACATCACACTAAATGTTTTTGCCAAGTCATCACAAGTGTTTCTGACACCCCTACTGTGGAGCCAGACTGGTCTGATTAGCATGCCAGTTTTTCCAGCACAGGGATGATGCTGGTCTGTACAAAACCTTTGCTGTTTTAACCTGTTAAGTTTATAATCTGGGCTGTACAATTACTATAAATGTACTGGATTTGGTTTATGTGCTTTTAAAATTTTTTGTGAATAATGAATGTAAATCATAACTGAGATGAGAGTATTAATCTTTGGAACCAGGTGACATCAGTTAGTGATACTGGTAACCAGTTTGAACATTTGTTTGAAAATGAACTGAACACCTCTGGTGCCACTGTCATAGTTGCTGGGTAAATATATTCCTACAGCCAATAACATTTCAATTTTGTGCTGAATTGTCTTTAAATGCTGCAATTTTCCTGTCAAATTATTAAACCTCCTCCCTATTTTTTTTCTTATCAGGAAGAAAAATAGCTCAGAAATTGCATTTAAATCATCCTGCACATTAAACTTCTCCAGTGTATCTCCTGCTAATGGAATTCTTTGAGGTGTGTTATAGTGCGTAGGTTATTAGCTTATAGCTAGTTTCATTGCAATTTTTACAGACTGATGCCTCTGAAGCTGTTGATTAAAATCCTCCCATAACTCCTCCCAGGAATAAATTCCCTGGTCAGCCATCTGCAGTAGAAAATAATGTCAGTAAAATGGCATTTCTAGCTGTGGTCAGGGAGATGCACACGTCTTATTGGCAGTGGATGAGACTGACTCGCCAATCCTATTTTTATTGGAAGGCCATTATTAGACCTAAATTTCAGGTAAACCTTATCTCAGAGTAGCAGCTTCCCAATGGTACCCCCCTCCCCTTTGGTAACATCTAAATGTAATAAAATAATAAATCTAAATAATTGAAGAGCACTAAACCAATTTGCTCATGTTTTGGGCTTATCTAATCAAACAAACAAACTGAAAAAATATACAAATCTAATTTTCCTACTCATAAAAAAGAGAAACAAAAGACAGTGCATATTTAGATCTAAATCAAGCGGGGTCTTGCACTATGCAAAATGTGCTCACTGAAAACAAAGCTCTCAGTTACACAAACACCATCTGCTGGGTTTGCCCAGGCTTTATCTTGACAGGATGAATTAGTTTGAAAAACTGTCAGATACACCCAGCAAAATTAGGTTTTCTCATTTCATAATGAAAGCTGACAGACTGTAATGAAAAACTGCTCGATCTTGAAAACAGCCAAGATGAACTGTAAAAGTCTAACTGGAAAAACTTTGCTGTTTTTTAAAATCTAATTGTACTAGTCTCTGTTTTTAATATCAGGGGTGTTTTTCTACCGTAAATTGGATGTTCTAATTCCGTTTTGGTCAGAGTTTGATGTTATTTCTGACGTCTGTTTTGTGTTATTCTTGTCAACTGTAAGCAGTTTATTTTGAAATGAGTTTCGCCCCTCTCTGTGTGTGCACTGCTGTGACCTGAGGCATAATGGGATTATCCTGCTCAAGGCAAGACGTAGATGCCTTGAATTCTAATATCAAAGTATTCCTTGCTGTACCTGACACCTCCTTCTCTCTGTGTTTCTCATGCCTGAGTACACTGAGAAGCGATTAGCCCATGAATCGCAACACAGCCCGTGAGCTGTTTCGGCAAGTCATTCACACATTCTGTTGAGTTTTTTTTTCTTTTCTTTTTCTGGTTATTTACAGCAGCATGTACTGTACTTTTGCATGCGCTAGCAGCAGGTTTCTGAGCAAACCAAGTGTCAGCTAATCATATGTAGTTTTTATGTTACCCAAAATGCTGTAGAGAATTCTGAACCACTGTTCTCAGCAAGTCTGAAGCTGTGCTGTGTCCTATAGGCGTCGTTTCCAAGTATGGTGTTGACAAGACATTAGTGCTGGCCAGTGCATTTGCTCTTGCTTCTCATCAGAGACCCTCTCAGCTCCCACACTGCATTATCACAATGCCCTCGGGTCAGTGAGAAGGCCTGCTGTAATTTGAAAAGGAAATTATCTTTTGTAGAACTTACTCAGACAGACAAAAAGTAGGTAGAGAAGAAGAGGACGGGTGGGTGGTTGTAAACAGGCGGTGGGGGAGGGGACTTGATAGGAAGGTGAAACGTTCAACCTCACCGGCAGTCTCCTAAAGGGTTAATGGGAGCGAGGCCTGCAATGAGCTGACATATAACTGGATGGGCAGAGAAGGAGAAGCAGAGACATACAAAATGACATTCTGATGGATTTCTAACTGCCCCATTTCGTGATATGTACCTGCTCATTTATTTATTTATTTACCTCATTTCTTGATGCTCGAGAAAGAATCCATTTTTTTTTTGCTAATGATCAGGTTACACTGCAGGAGCAGGTGGAGTCAATTTGATGATTGAGGGGACCAGAAGATGATGCTAATAAAAATCTTTCACTTATTAGGTCAGCGGTCCATTGCCTTTGTCTCTAAGATGAAGCTGGATTGTGTTTTGTGTAACCCAGGGGTTTTAGTCCAGAGAACGATCATTATTACAACTAGTATAAGATGTTAAGATTCATTTCTTTTAAATTATGTACAGAAATTCAAAGTCCACTAAGGATAAAATCATCTAGCTTTGGTGACGTTGTGTCATTTTGTTTTTTCATGAAGCATCTTCACAGCTATTGGATGGATTGCTGTGAAAGTTTTTTGCAGACATACCCACAGAAATAATTTGGAACTTGGCTTTTCAAGACATAATCATGGAATTATAATCAAAGTCAAGCTAAAACATAAATTTCAAAAAAGGCGGGATGCTGTATAAAATGTAGCTAAATAAATCTCCCAAACAGATATTTTATTATTAATAGAACATAAAATACATGGCTCAAGAGTTGGGAGTTCGCCTTGTAATCGTAAGGTTGCCGGTTCGAGCCCCGGCTTGGACAGTCTCGGTCGTGGTGTCCTTGGACAAGACACTTCACCCGTTGCCTACTGATGGTGGTCAGAGGGCCCGGTGGCGCCAGTGTCCGGCAGCCTCGCCTCTGTCAGTGCGCCCCAGGGTGGTTGTGGCTACAATGTAGCTTGCCATCACCAGTGTGTGAATGGGTGGATGACTGAATGTGTAAAGCGCTTTGGGGTCCTTAGGGACTAGTAAAGCGCTATACAAATACAGACCATTTACCATATTAAACATTTAAAGCGAGACAATGCATCGTTTTAAGAAAAATGGTCACTTTGACTTATTTTAAAAACAATCTGAAAACATCTGGAAACTGAAATCAGCAGCAGGTGGACATTGGGAGAGAAATGTTTTTCTATTCTTGCCTAGTATAGGATTCTAACTGCTAAATCATTCTGGGTTTTTTCTGTTGTATTTTTCATTTCATGATGCTCCAAATGTTTTTAGTTGGTGCTAAACTGGACTGCAGACAGGCCAATTTAGAGCCCAGATCCAGACTTCTATAAGGTATGTTGCAGATATAGATGCAGTATGTCCTTTAACATTGATTTAAAGGACATTCCTGAAAAATACATCTCTGGATGAGAGCATATGTGGCTCTAAACCTTATATATGTCTTTCAACATTGATGTGCAAACTACCAATTCCATAGGACTAATATACCCCCATAACATCAGAGGTTTTCTCTTTTGAACTGAGTGTTGATAACAAGCTGGATGGTCCCACTCCTCTTTAAACCAGATCCAGTATCAATTTTTCAGTAAAGAATTTCACATTTAAATTTGTCTGGCCACAAAACAGTTTTCCTCTTTGCTTCAGTCTGCTTAAATGAGCTTTTTCCCAGAGAAGAAGCTGGCACTGTTGGATCACATCCAGATATGTCTTCTTCTTTGCATGACAGTGCTTCGATTTGCATTTGTGGATGGCACAGTGAGCTGTGTTCACTGACGATAATTTATGGGTTTATGATTTATCATTGTCATGATTTCTGGTGTTCCTGAGCCTGTGATTTCTATGACAGAATCATACTTGTTTTTAATGTCCTGCCACCTGAGGGCCCAGGTGGCAGGAGAAGCAAATATTGATTTTCAATTTTCTGTCTTTTGCACAAACATGTTTCCAGATTCTCCATTTTCCAGAGCCTTTTTTACCCTGGTCCCAAACTTGAGATGTGTTGCCACATAGTACATTTTATTTTGATATCTTTTGATATATTTTCCATGTTCTGTTGCAACTATCTCGGTTTATACGATTTCTTCCTAAGAGGTAAAACTGAAAGTGTAAATCCCCTTCTTTTCCATTTGATGAAACATGCAGATGAATGTCTGCATATTAAAAGTACATTGAAAATTAAGCCATTCTCAGACTATTAAGACTGAAATGAGAGAATAAACTTTAAAAATTAAATCCATGAGCCTTGTCAAAGCTCACACAAAAAAGAAAACTACAAAAGCATACTTACTTTTACTTGGTTTGATGCTAGATTAATGGTTTACTACATTGGGATTGGACATTCATGTACCACCTCCTCACAGCCATATGGAAGTTTACAGGTGACCTTGGTGATTAATAAAAACAATTTATCAAAGTAAATAGCTGAAGATACAAATTTTTGACTCTAAGCCAATGACTGATTTAAGATCTGCTGCCCATGAGGTACAGGGGAACTTCCTCCAGCAGATGTTCCTGACTAATTATCTATTGTTGCAGAAATCCCACAATCCCTCAGTTCCTCTGCTGTCTTCCGGTGGGAGTCTGGTCATTCCTGTTTCATATCCTTGGCTTGGTCTCCACTTACCTGGGGCACTCCTCTCCATCTGTGAGGACAACCAGAGAGACACAAAGACTAGCCCACCACCAGCAGCATACAAGATTATACAAACCTTTAGCCGTCACTTTCAAGTGAAAGCTACTCTCTATCCTCTTGTTTAACCTCAATAGAAGAAGAGTTATATAAAATGCAACAGTCTAGAGCTGTTATGCTGAAGTGTGCTTGGCAAAACATTGTGATGGTGTGGTAAGTGAAAGCCATGTGGCTATTTATGGAAACACACCTTTGTGTGTTCTTAAAGCAATTTTAAAGCAATTCAGTTTCAATTTATGTACTCGGATTCAACAAGTAGATTTAACTTAACATTATCACGGAAAAAGAAAAAATCTAGAATTGCAAGCAGATACATTTGAAGTTACTTTAACAGCAGCGTGCAGACTTAATGTGATGTGAACCCCTTTTCAAAAGTGTTTAGTATCTGAGACGTAAATGAGTTTTCTGCTCTTAACACTGTTGCCTACAATGAGCATGTTGGCACATTTTATAACCAATGAATAATTTAACAAAAGAGCATTAACATGGAGAGAAATTGAAAAAGTGCACATACTTCTACAAATACAGCCTGAATATTTCAGGAGGGAAAGGTCTAAGAAAATCAGTAGGTTTAGCTGCATAACATGAAATGACAGAATACTTCTGTTTCTGTCAGCTGTCTAAAACTCCCCAGCCTGTACTAGCATCTTCCATTCGGACTAATGGACCAGCTGGTTGCAAAAACCCTTCGTATGTGCAGAGAAAACTCCAGCAGCACCTCAGACAGCGCAGGCTGAAGCAGAGCAGAGCTAGAATGGATTAAGATATGCCTGGCTGCCTTTTGCAGTCCTGTCAATGTGGGCTGGGTGTCTTTGCTGCACAGATCAGAGAGACACAGGAAGGTCATTGCCACTGGGAAAAGGAGGCAGTGAAAATATTGTCCTGACAAGATGTAGAGTGACTTTTGTAACCTGAGGCTTGTGTTTTAGATTAAACCATGTTGGCTGATAGAAGAGGTGACGTCAAAGGAGGTGTAAGGGAGGGAATTGAAGGTGTTGATGTCGACACCTTTGAATTAGCAACTCTCTCCTTCAAATCAGTTTTCATAAGAATTATGATGAATAACTGATCAAAGGTTGTTTATTTGCTGCTCATTTCTGGACTAGAAAGTTGAAAATGTAAGTCTTAAATAAGTAACAAAATTCACAAGACTGCAATACGAAGCTGAATATTACACATATAAACTGTATTATGATATATTGTAGATCTCTGCAATTGTGTATGTGTGATACATATACCCCCAAAAATTGATTCTGTTCATCTGGATGTCGTATTCCCATTGGAAACGCTATGTCCACATGAACAGAATCAAACTTTTGGGATTTACTTACCTGGATGATTGAGCATACATCAAGACACATGATACATATATACTGCTCAAAATAAATAAACAGAATATAGCATCAAGTCAGTTAAGTAGAGGCCACTGACAATTTTTCCTTCTTTATTTGTGTTGACTGTTTTAACCCCCCTAATTTTCCTTTGGGCTAGGGTCAGTGTTACCACAGTTAGCACGAGGCAATACCTGGACCCCACTGAGGATGCACAGGTAATGTAACTCTTCCAGGATGGCACATGCCATTGCCAAAAGGTTTGCTGTGTCTCCAAGCACAGTGTTAAGAGCATGGAGGAGATTCAAGGAGACTGACAATTACTCTAGGAGAGCTGGAGAGGGTCATAGAAGGTTGTTAACTCATCAGCATGTCTGGTATTGAGTCCTTTTTGCAGAGAGGAACAGGACAAGCACTAGAAAATAACCTCCAGGAATCGGAAACATAGTTCATTAGAGTGGCCTGAGGGCCTGACATTCTCTACGAGCCCTGTGCTCATGCCTGCACCATGGAGATCATATGGCATTTGCCATCAAATACCATAATTGGCAGATCCACCACTGGTGCTCTGTGCTTAAGCGCTTTGTGTGCTCAGAGTAGAAAAGCGCTATATAAGAACCAGCCCATTTACCATTTACCATGATTTACCTCTTCAGGCTAGGCACTGGCACTCTGATTGCCATTAGGTATTGCTATGAAATCCTTGGGCAGTGTCAGACCCTGCGCTGATACAGTGGTTCCTCTTGATGTAAAACAATCCTAGCCTAATATGAGACTGTGTCCTTCAGTAGTATCAATTCATGAAGGAATTGACACCATTGACTGCCCCATGTCCCGCCCCCTGCCCCAATGCTTGCCTGTACTAAATCAAATAGAGCACCTCTGGGAAATGTTTCCATCCATCCAGCGCCACCAGGTTGCACCTCAGACTGTCCAGGAGCTGGAAGGTGATTTCCACAAAAGTCTTTAAAAACTTCTGTCTCAAACCAGCTTGCTTTTAAGAAAAATTCTTAAAATGTATTTCAATTTTAGACATTTATTTCTTTATACCTTAATAATGTATCTAAACAGCTGGGTATCACAGGTTTTACTCAAGCTGGATTAAATAAAAAACTTTTGTAGAAGAATATTTTCAGCCACAGATTAGTTTCCTGATAATTCAAAAAACATTTCCAAGTGCAACACTGTAGCCCACCGTGTTTTTGTCATTGATGGATGTTTATAAGCTACATACGACACTGGCAATAGAGAATGAAACGCTTTTAATTGGATCTCTTTATTGTTTGTTTGACTCTTTTCATTTAACTGACTAATGGTAGGAAATATATAAATGTTGATTTTTAGTTTTGAAAGAAATTGTGTTATTGTCATTTGGGTGGTATTAAAGATCTGTGTGCATGCTGCAGTGAGTAAACACGTTGAACACAGAGACTTTTGAATCTGATTTCAAAGTAGCTTGGCACAAATCTTAAATGACACATTTAAATGCATGTAGACTCATTTAAAGAAAAAAAAATATCCGATAATGGACCAATAGTATTGACTTTAGAGGATACTTTTTTCTTATTCAAACGGCTTTACTGCTTATTAGGTCTGTATTTTATGGAACCATTGTGCCGATTTTGCAGTTTAGGTGTGGTTCTGGCAAGGTCCAGAATATCACAGCAGCACTCCCGATTAGTTTGGCTGATTCAGGGTTGTTAGCCATTTTTTAATTTCCCATTAGACCTACGAAATTCTATTCATGTTTCTCTCAGGTAACCCATTAATTTGCTGTGATGCATGTGAGATGGTGAGTGAGGGCTCTTTGCCAAGAGTTGGTTAGCATTTTATGCATAAAAGAAATACAGAGTGGAGCAGATGGTTACATTAGGGACTGATGATACTGACACAATGCAGCATGTGAATGTATCTTTGTGTGCAGGTGTGACTAAATTACATACTTATTCTGTTTGTTTTTATTAAGATATTAGAATGTGATGATGTGCATAGAGCCTGTGTTTTATGTGTGTCTTTGTATTTTGTATGTGCTTTAACTGTATAGGATACAGATTGAATTTGCACAACTGCAGAAAATGAAAAGTAAAATCAAACACCGAGCAATGTATTAAAATCCATCAGTGTTTTGATCTGCAAAGATAGGAAATGCTTGCTTATGGAGACAGCACATTTTTGCCTGTGGTGTCTGAACAAGTGAGGCCTGACAGAAGGCTTGGCTGACTCCACACTGCAGGACTTCACTTTCATTAAACTCCATGTGAATCTCAGCACACTTTTCCATTGTTGTCTGCACAGGGCCACCATTTTTCATTTTGCTATATACTGTTGGTTTACCACAGCGTGACTCTGAGCTTATGAATGTGCTGTAACAGAAGTTTGTGGATTTAATTATGTGATATAGCATCACAGCAAGGGGCAAATAAAACAGGCCTAATCACTAATAATAAATCTAAACTGTACATTTCACATGCATCTGGGGTTGCAACTAATGATTATTTTTATTGTTCACAAATTGTACTCTTAGAACCATATTGTTTTTTATAGGTACAGGCAGTGTTGTTCAAGTTACTTGAAAAAAGTAATTAGTTACTTATGACTGATTATATCTCCAAAAAAGTAATCCCATTACCATGCTGATTTCTTATTTTCAGAAGTAATTAGTTACTTTTTAAAAACATGATATACAACCTGAATACTTAATAAAGCAATAGACCTTTCAGCCCAATTCTATTTTTTATGCATAATCCATCATATAAAATGTAATCAAATGGAAAAGTTTCTTTTTAAAAATTGTTTTATTAGTTTTAATCTTTTCATTTTATGCACATTGCATTAAGCAAAAATGTAATTATATGCAACATTCTCTGACTTGAAGAAATTTGTTTAACATTTAAACCTATTTTCTGCATATTCCAGCACATAAAATAAAATAATATTTTTTGTTTACACTCACTCTTTCAAATAGATGCAAGTAAAACACAGCAAAAACTAAATAAAATCAAAGATTCAGCGGCACTAAGTCCTGTCTCTCTTAAATCTATTTTCACCTGTTTAGCAGGAGTGGAGCAAGCGGAGGTTTGCCTGGTGCCACAGTGATCATGTCAGTGGGGGGATCCGGGGGTTACTCTGTGAATTTCACATTCCCGTGGCAGCGTGCTAGGTGCTTGCTCAGATTTGAAGTTTAATTTTTCACAGTAGAAAGAAGTTTTCTTCCCATGCAGCGTGTACAGTGGACACTATTGTTTTTTGTCACTTTTTTACAGAATCACACTCAAAGTAATTTCAGTACTTCCACGCTTTTACCGCTACATGGTCGTACTCTCTCCCACACTCCATATTATCCATTGTTGATGTACACACGTCTGTTGCTGCCACGGACGTTGCACGAGACACTCTCACAAACAAAATCACGGTTTAGTAACACAGTAATACAGCGTGCTTACTGGAAAGTAACAGTAATCGAATTACTTTTTGTAATAGTAATCCCTTAGATTACTTGTTACTTGAGAAAAGTAATCAGATTAGAGTAACACTTTACTTGTAACAAGTTACTGCCCATCTCTGGTACACATCTCTGCCATCTTTCGGTTACTGCCGATCTCTGGGTACACATATCACAAGTTTTGCAAATGAAATGTCTGGTAATGATCAATAAATGATGATGTGGGTTGTTTTCAGTCAGAGCAACAGCTAGGTTTGATTGACACAGAACATTGATCTCAGATGTCAATAGTTTTTAAATAAGAGTGCCAAAGATAGAAATTATTGGCAGAGCACAGGGGTCTCATTGTACTGAATGCATATATGGCTAGATAGATGAGCAGACAAAGAGAAGAATCAAATAAGTGACTGAGAGGTTTATTGACTTATTTTATCCCCATTTAGTGACATTTCTCTACTATTTAATTGCCATAAAATGATCAGAGGAACAAAATGTCATAATGCAGTCCTTTCAGTTCAAGCGCCTTTTGTAGAGGGCCAGATAAAAAAGTCTTTATGTCAATTGTAAGATGAATGCATTTGACAATAGCAATACCTTCCCAGTTTCCATAGCCTACTCAAATAAATATGTTAGCCTGAATTCACTGCTGATATTCACTAGCTGTGCTTTTCTTATTACTTACTTTACTGAAGATGGCAGCCCATCTAAAATGTTAATAGGCATCTAAGCCTGACGTGTATTTAAAGTGAAGTATCAGATTTCAATCTATCATGCAAACCCTCCTCCCAGTAATAAAACATATATTTTCAAAGATGCATATCATGGTGTTATGTTTGTCATAATTTTCAAAGGTGGCAAACATGAAAGCCGTAATCAGTGTGAAGATGAAAAGAAGCAAAGGAGCCCTCATGGAAGAACCTCTGAGGGGCTGGAGACATTGCAATTATAGAAACTATTGACTTGTGTTTCCCAAGGTATGATCAATTGCAGTGAAATAATGACATCTCTGTGTTGTTTTGACCCATTCACTGCGAAGGCAATTTATTTTGTGTGACAGGAGGCTTGCAAGGGACAACTCAGCTGATGTGTGCCAGAGATCAGGCAGAGGAGAGATCTCAGCTGGAAAGACAGAGAAGAGAATCAGAGGAAGGTCACTACTTTGTACACTGGCCTCTTTTACCAAATGTTTTCTTCTTTTTTTTTTTAAAGTACTCAGCCTCTCTTTTGATCATCTTCACAGTTGTTTTAATTTATTGTAATTATTTATTTGCATTTTCACAAGATTCCTGTGCGTGTAGAGTGTTTATAAATAAATATTCCCCCGTTATTCTCCAAATTACAGCATTTTAATGTCACTGATGTCATGTAAACACAGACTAATTAAATATGGAAATAATAATGAGAGTCAGTTGAGGAGTGTGGCAGGATCTTTTTTTTTTTTTTTTTCTTCTTTTTTTTGCCTGTCCCGTTTGGCTCTTTTGCCATCAGAATTGTTGTCTAAAGGCAAAGAAAGATGCCCAACGGATTTACTTTACCAAATTGACCATCCCAGCCTTGCCGTAATGGTCCATTTGATTCACCTTTTATTGTTTCTTTTATTTTCACTTACTGAATACGGGACAGACTTGACTGGGGGAAAGAAGGGGAGAAAGAAATAGGGAAAGAGAAACAGCTGAGAAGATGGACGGGGGAGAAGGGCAAAAGACAAAAACCAACTGGGCTCCTTTGATCAGCTCCATCACCTAGTGGGGGTGGGGGGTCATAGTTTGGTCCCGCCTTCACTGTTGTGATTGGTGTGGGGGTAGGGACAGGCTTAGGGCGTCGGGGGGTTCCCCAGAGGCATCTTCCTTGGGGGGCTCAACCCGGGGTAGCGGTCATGTCCGGTTAGGGGCTCTGTTGGCTCTCAGGTGACTGTTTCCTCGCGGCTGCGTGCAGCGGGGCTAGGGGAGGGTCTGTGCTGACGGACGTGGGTTACTGACCTGGTAGCCTGGCTGCCCCTGGGTGGGTCCGGGATGGGCGTGAGGTTCTGGGGGCGCTCCGTCTCTGGGCTGGGACCCGGATCGGGCCTCGGGGGCTTGGGTCCTGGTTGGTGTGTTGCCGGGGTTGTGGGCGGGTGGGTGCATGGGGGCCCAGCCCTGGAGCAGGGTGCCGCCGGTGCATCGAGCCACCTGGGGGGCTCTTCAACTGGTGGGGGAGATTGTCACATCTTGCAGGAGCTTTCCTCTCCTCAGGAGCTCCCTCTGCAGGAGGGGGAGATACAGGAGAGGTGGAGGAAGATCTCAGCCTGGGTGTTTATTGTCTTATGTAGTCTGGAAGATGAGTGGATGGTGGGGTGGGTGCAGTTTTCTCTGTGGTGGGGTTGGGTGGACTGTCCCGGGCTCTGTGGGGCCGGGAGGCGCTCCTGCACTGGGCCTGGGCCCCCTTTCCCTGGTGGGTCGCGGAGTATGGGGGTGCCTACTGGGGTCAGCGGGGGAGCTGGCCCCAGGGAGGGGTCACTTGCCCCTCCCTTCCTTCCCTCCCCATCTCCAGCTGCCTCCCTCTTCCCGCTCCACCACAACCACCCACACATGCAGGACCTTGGAGTAGGGGTATGTCACCAGGGTGCAGAGGAGGCTACCCCCCCTGTCCCCTTCTGGCTGCCTCTGCCTCAATTTTATCCCACAACTTAGACATTCACATTACTCACACTCTCATTACACATACATATAGGATCTTGGGGGTGGGCACGATACACGGAATCCAAAGTACCATCAGGGTGTACACTCCACCCCTGGCGTCGTTGCCCACCTCTCAATTTTAAATACACGTAGACATTGAGGGCTAGCAGGAGGGACCATGCGCTTACCTGCTGCTCTCTGGCAGGTAGCTACATGCCCTAATGGGTTTTAAATGCACCTTAGAACACAAATGCATCAACACTACAATGAGCGGGTGGAGGGAGGTTTGGAGTCTTCTCTCACCCCCGTTCTCTGCGACCTGCTGGAGCGGGGGGGCTAGGAGGAGGAGTTGGCCGTCCGACTGCGGTCTGGAGTGTGGGGCCTTCCTGCTGCTGCGGAGTCGGGGCGGTCTGCCTCCCCCCACCGCAGGGAAAAGGGTAACACCACCTGGGTCTGGGTGCAGTTCCCCCCTTCAGGGGCAAGGGTACCTAGACCCGGTTTGTAGAGTACGCTTGGGGAGTGTGATCGTGTGTACAGCGTCTCTTTATGTCTGTCTCCACATTGGTTGAGTGTGGAGTAAGTGCATATGAGAGCATGAGGGTGGGAATGGATGTTTGTATCTGTGTGTGCCTGTATGTCTGTGTCTATATGTCAGGTTGGGTGTCAGGCGCCACCTCTCTGGGGACATCTCAGGCCCTCCAAGGTTTGGAGGCCTATCTCCCCCTACCACCACTTCCCCTGCCAGTGGCGGACCCCCTCAGACATCGGTGCGTTGGTGGTTCTCTGTGTCCGGGGATGGGCGTCCAGGTACACACCGGCTCACTCCTTGGCGGCCGCTTATCGGGGCCTGGAGCCTGGGGCTTGCTCGGGCCACTTCGGAGGTGGGGTGCCCCCGGCCTCTCGGCCTGGGGCTCGGTCACTCAGGCGCGGCTGGCTGCCGGCGGAGCTCACGGGCGCGTCACTGCAACTCCCCCTGGCTTCTGCTCCGCGGCTGCTGAGTGAGCCCTCATCTGGGACTCTCCTCAGCTCTTTCTGGGACAGTGGCGCGGCTGCCCCTCTGTTGGTCTTCCTTGGTCTCTTGTGTTCTGGGGGCCTCTGGATGTCTGGAGTTTTGATCTCCTCCATACCTGCTTCATGCCCTGGAGGACGGGGCTGTGGCCCCCCCACACCCTCTAGCAGATTATTACAGGAAGGAACCTTTTAAAAAACAAAAAACAAGCGCGTCCATGCTCACAGGTGTACACACGGGTGATCACACCCACAAACTGCACCCTTTTTGGCTCCTACCTCAGGGCACACTGTGTTCTGTTGGTCTTGTGTGCTGCACAGTGGTGTTTAGTGTTTGGTATTTGCTGTCGTATTCCCATGTATCATTGTGGTGTTGTTTGTTCTGTTGCTCTTGTTCTCTTCTGCTTGTTTTCTTTTTTCTTTCTCAGCAGGTGACCCAGGTGATTGATATATGCATTTTTTTCTTCTCTGCCCGTGTGGCAGGATCTTTAACACTTTCCCATAGTTTTGATAATCAGGATATGATAGATTAAACGCTAGGATTAACAGATCAATGAAAACCTCATCACCTCCAACCAGTCACCGCAGAAGGCTTGCCCTCCCTGATCTTGGTTCTGCTAGAAGTTTCTTCCTGTTGAAACTGAGTTTTTCCTTCTCACTTTTGCCAAAGGGCTTGCTAATCACATAATACAATATGTATTATTGGTATTATTGTAGGGTCCCTACCTTGCAATATAAATAGAAGTAAATTGAAAATTCAATTTCCTGATTATTATTATTATTATTGCTGTGCAAATCGAGACCTTTCAGCTTAAATTTAAATTTAAATGGTGTTTTCCCCCCATATGCATGTACTTTCACAAATAATTCAGGATTTAATTTAGACATTTTCAAATATATGTTGTCTAATGTTATGTTATGTTACATGTTACACACAGTTTATCTGTGAATCTTGATAGTGTCCCTCCCTTATGGAAGACTGTTTCTGCAAAATAAATAAATAAATAACCTGAAATTTTGACTTATGGATGGAAAAAAATGTTTTGCAAAAAACTTTTTTACAGTGGTAAAAACCAGCTTGGAGCCCTTAACTGGACACGCAGGAGAACATGGATAGATGGTTTGATGGACAGATGAATGGCTCGAAGCTGAAGTACCCTTATAATAGGCTGACATAGCTAAAGGTGTATGTAAGGCTACAATCTGACACTGGTTTGTGTCTTTCTACCCTACATCTGTACTCTCATATAATAATAATAATAATAATAATGGATTGGATTTATATAGCGCTTTTCAAGGCACCCAAAGCGCTTTACAATGCCACTATTCATTCACTCTCACATTCACACACTATCTCAACTCTGTGATTTTTTTTCAGTCTTCTGTGTTACTTTGAAAGAAAAGGAAAAAAGAAAACCTTCCAAAACTTTATTCACTGTGTTATTGTGTCATAATTTAACTTGTCTACCTGTCTACTCAGCATTTTCCTGTCCCTGTTGGCAGCCAAAGACCTCGGTGAATCTTCACAGCTCTCCAGAGAAGCTGAGGTTCACTGCTCTTCATCAGGTGTGTGCTCTGGTCCATACTTTATATTGTGCTACGTGTGAGAGTATTTGTTTAGGAAGTGACAATATGAGATTAGCTAGACTAGATTAGATAAGACTCCCAATAAATCAGTGAATTTTGCTCTTAAACTTGTTGAACTAACATGCATGTTATGTTACAAAAGCACCGAATGCTAGGAAAATGAGCAGATCATGGGGGAAAAAACAAAAGAGCAAAAAATGTATGCTGACTTCAGGCGTAGGCATATTTAAAAGAATCTGAAAATTAATACATACTGTATAGTATGTAGTGTGGATTTGGGAGATGGAATATCTGTGTTGTTGCTGCTTGTGCTGATCATATTGCTCTCCTTTGCCCCCTCAACTGGGGAACAGTTCAGCTATTGCCTGACTTAGCAGATAACTGTTTATGGAGATTACTGCCCCCAGATCTGCTTGTGGTTAATGTCTTTGCACCTGCTGGCTGCTAATTTCTGCTCTTAAGCTTATGCTGATCTGCCCGCAGTGTTTTCTACTGAATTAAGTAAGAATTAATTTTCTTTTCTTTCTCCATTATATATTCTGTGATGTTATATTGTGTAGAAGAGAAATAATGTAGCTTTGAATATTTTCCTTTTGGGCCTTTATTATTGTTTTGTACTGAATTAGTTTTGCATCATTGTCTCCACTATTGTTTCCTCCATTTCAGAAATGCTCTACTGGTTAACTTAAAACTTTGTAATATTGGCATTTAGGAAATACAAGTATGCTCATAGTCAAATTGCATTTTTTCTTCACTGTCCAAAAAGGAAACTTGGAATTTGTCACAAATTGCAGGGGTAGACATTTTAGATGTACAGCATCTGTGAAATATCTTGCAGCTCTGATACAGACACATAGACACATGGACGCACATCTACAAGCTAATATCTGTGGACTGATGGTCTTAAGGAGCCCCTGTTTGTACCTCTCATGTTATAGAATGCATTTTTGCTGAATTCAAAGAAACTATTACTTTATCTCAAAAGGTCATTAAAACACATTTCTGTTTTGGATTCATTTCCAGAATCATCAAAGACAGCATTATATTAAGCATTTCTTTCATCTATTTTTAAAAAGGAAAAAAGTTCCTGGGATTTATTTAGCATATTCTATGACAAATCATTATACACTACAAAAGCTGTTATTTTATAACTGACAGACTATTATGACAAATCTATTAGACCATTTCTCTATGTAAGGTTTATGCCACAGCTTCCTTAAATTAACAGTAAGCAGTCTAATACATTTGGTAAGCTTCATATTCACGAAGCTGATCAGTGCTCTTGTTCATGCATAACCTCTGCTGCCTCAAAAGTTACAGCCCACTCTGTATCCGCTATCCTGTTGTCACAGTATAAGCTATATGCTTAGTCTACAAAGCTGAATGGAATTGGGGTACTGCAAAAAAAAAAAACAATTGATTAATTGTATTTCTAAATTAATTAAATGTATATATATATATATATTTCTTAATGATTCATGAGATGGTTGTACTTTGGCTTTCTCATTATTTAAACAATATAATCATTAAATACAACATGTACATTATATCAGCCTGAGAGTTGCAGCCTGAGAGTTACGTGGCCAAACCCAGACCATTTGTTTTCCAGGTGGAGGATTCTTTCATTTTTTAACAATTTATACCATAATAATTTACAGTTCATATTTGTGATACACAGTATAAACTATTTGTTTTGATAGACTAAAAAAAATTAGTCTTCCTGCCATCTTGCTTTTATGTATCTGAATACGATTTAGAATCTATCACGTCTATTCTGTGCATGCAATATTTTACACTACACATAACTTACTTTAAATGACTTAACTGTATTAAGACTTTTCCCTACCTGTCGCCTCAGTCATGGCCTCCGCATGCTTATTGGGGATGAGCTTATCTGTTGCTCTGATGCTACAGAAGCATTCCATTAAAAATTGTTATTCGATATTCCATGGATCACTGGAACCTTTAACCCTTATTTATGTCTTAAAACACTAGGATATGTGTGATTCATCATATATCTACTGAGCTCTAGAAAATACTCTAGGCTAAAAATCTTGGTTATATCAAATGTTATGCTAGCCTTGTAGCCTATGCTGGCAATGTAGCATTTTGCATTTTCTCTGTACTTGCTGAAATTTCACCCTCCAAAGCGTGAAATGCCAACACGATGGGGATAAAAAACAAACAAACAAAAACATCACCCAAGATAAATGATTAATTTGTTGAATGATTTTGCTGCTTCATTGGTATTTTTACTTGTGCAGTGTTTTACTGCATTAGCTTACCGTTCATATTGTTCAGTTATCAGGCCACATAGTCTCACATAGTTGTTTGTTTGCTTCTAAATTTAATACCACTGTCACGTACGAGAAGTTTGAGTCCCCTCACATTCCTCTTCTTGGCATTGCAGCATGTTTTTCATTTCTCTTTTACTTCCCTAAAGAGACTCACGTGTTGGGAAATCTTTCCTTGGGGCTTCCTGTAGACATTATACTGGTATCTCCAAATTAATGTAGTGATGATTTATTGATGGTAAAATGCCACATGTAGTGCCTTTAATCAAAGCTAAAATGTTTATCATCAACAGAGCCTTCCTTGTGGACTTGCACTGCATGTGAATTTCTTGTTTAGATGAAGTAGCAGTTCGAAGTGATCATCACTTGTGCTTTTCAGCAAAATGCTCTTCAAAATGAACTCCTTTCTTACACTCACACATCTGTATTTTGCTCTGACACAGACAAATGGGACAATTGGGGACAGTAGAAAAAGTACTCCAAGTCCTCTTGCTTCTTCACAGAAAACGATCCATCAGGCACCCCTGACCCCTTTGCCCATGCCTCTGCCTTGTCTGCAAATCGCTTAAATCCCAATCCCAGTTCCACCCACACATCCATCCTCCCTTTATTACTACTCTCTCTCATGTCTGAATGGCACATCTTGGGCACAAGAACCCTTTAATCCTTTTACAGGAAGACCTTGCAGAAAAGCTAAGCCTGATTGGTAAAAGGTTAACACAGAGTTTTTAAATAAATACAGTAAAATATAGTATATTAAAATAATAATAATATAGTAAAACCGATAATATACTAAAACATTTTTGTCATTATTTGTTAACTCCTTCACTACCCTCTATGGCTGTGATATAATCTTTGATTATTTGATTACTAGCTTTGGACGGTATTATGCTATTGCACAATGCAGGGTTTATAGCAATCGGTACCTTGAAAATAATACATGCCTTTCTTTTGATTAAGCTCTACAGAGCTTTTATCACTCAAGTGAAGTATCTGCTGGTGGATGAACAAAGCTGAGCTCAGTAAGCTGTGAAAATCATGATTAGTAAAGAAATAAACTTAGGGATTTTGTTTCATTTTATAATAAAAAGCAAGCCAACATGCAGGAAGATACCCACACAACTTGCTTGTTAAATGTCATCAAATCCTATGTATGCACAAAGGTAGCAACAAATTTTGCAAGTTATGTAGTGAAAATGTAAATGTTAACCTGTGACTCTAAAAGTTAAAAATAAATCACGCAGTGTGGCTAACATTGGAAATGCTAGCACTAACAGTTTACTTTCTTTGTAGGTTAGAATCCATCAATGCGCTGAATCTGTTATTGTGGTCCCAGGTCATAGGCCCAATTTATCCTGCCACAGCCAACATGCATCATTTTCTAGATCAAAATTCTGCCGGACTGCATTGATTTTACAAGATGTCATCTGTCTCATTTTCTACCTTGTTGGTTTACAACATCCATCGTCATATCACATACCCCTGGTGGAATGTCAAGATTGTATGAGGTATGAAAAATGAATACCACCCAAGTGTACTAGTTACTTTCTGTGACTGGTAGCACAGTCTGCCATATGTTGGGCACAAATGAAAGCAATTACAAGCTATTCTGTCCCCTGTTCAGTTCGTTGTCTTCGAGCGGTGGAGCATGAGAGAAATCGCATGGCCGACTGGAGGTGATGTGGGACTCAAGGCCGGGTAACGACAGGTGACTAGAGTGCATTCTGGACTGCCCTGCCACTGCACTGAGATCTTGTTCAGAGCCGAGTTCTGCTGCAGCTGATTCCAAAACCTCTGCCTCAGCTAAAGCTGCTGCAACGTCTTTCTCTTGCTTCAGTGTGGCCAGAGCAGCCTCCATGCGTGCTTCTTCTACTCTCAACTGGGCTTTTCCCACCATGAGTTCAGTTTCTTTATTGGTGGAGTGAGCACACACTGCTTCAGCTCTTGCGCGTGCTTTAGCAGCTGCTAGGCTTGCTGAAGACTTGCAGGAGCTGTTAGAAGAACTAGCAACAGATCTGGTCACATATGACTTCACAGATGTTCCTGGAGATCTAGTCTTCTGTTGATCTTCTGTATCTGGCTTATTGTCCATGATGACTATTTGGCATGTAAGGTACAACTAAAGGAGGCGGGAAGATTAATGAGCGGTAGCGGTCTCTGCTATCCAGACTTGCTGTATTATCCCTGGTGTGATAAACATATGCCGTAGGCACTGCAAGCGTTGAATGATGAGTCAGACGTGAAAGTAAAGTTGAGGGCTGTTTACTTGTTTGTCTTTGTCAATGTACATCTTACAGTGCTTTCCCAGAAAAACAAAGCTTCTCCATGGCATAACACAGGCGGATGCTGAAGGATTAAACAGGGAGACTTCTGGTACGCCTCATTGCGCAAATCCCAATACTAAAATGGCTTCCTGCATTACCCCACTCATGTGACTCTAAACATCCAATAGGAAACTCTTCCTGTGTTACTCCACTCATGTGACCCTAAACATCCAATAGGAAGGAATACAAGCCAAGCCACAGAAAAATTAACTTGACCGCAGTCTCCAAGCTAACCACTAGGAGTTGCTAAAATTCTCAATGTGCACATAACATTACACAAGCATTAAAAATTGACTAATTACATTGTTATTCTTTGTCTTTTCATGGTTTTAATTTTTTGAAGTAAAAATAAAAAAGTTTTACAAGTTTGATATTAGAGTTATCATATTTGCATACTGTAGATGATGCCTTTAGAAAAGCCCAAGGTTAAAGTCACAGATTCTGTGCTCCTCGCACCTCGTGTACTTGTGAAGTCTCTGCTTCTGGCCTATTTCTGTATCTGTGAATCAGAAACTGTCATGCGTCATTTAACTGCCATTTAACAAGAATCATATCACCCGTGCCCTTCTTCCTATATTGCTGTTTCATAAGAGCTTTTCATAAGAGTTACACGTATGTTATAATATAACTTGATTTGATTTATTGAACTGTAGAGGTGATATCTCACCTTTTACTGTAGATGTTGCTTTGACCCTGATGTCTGCCTCCAGCTGTTTCCTCTCATTTCCATCTGCGAAACACTGCGAGATATAATTCAAAGTTTTTCACACTTTCTTAATTTTAATATGTCTGATGTGTGAAAAACCCTGCAAAGGTCTTAACACACCAAACACCAAGAAGGATGCCTTGTCATAAGTGCAGCACTGAGACAGGGATTGGTAATCACTCTTCTGTTTTCTCAGTGGTGAAGGACTAAGGGGTGATAAAAAGGAAGCATACATTTCGTGATGCAATTCCTTTAATTAGTCAGTAGAGTCTTGAGAAAACACTCACACACAAAAAACAGACAGAGGAAAAGAAGTAGAGATGGAGGGAGATGAGGTTGTTAATTCCACTGCTGTCTGCTTGCATTTGAGTACTCATTAATCTGAGACAGGGCACGCCCTGTTGTCTTGCTGAGCATCTTTTATAAAAAAAAAAAAAGAAAGAAAAAAAAGCATTAGCACTTCTGCTGCATTGAGAAATTGTCAGTGATGTTTCACAGGAGAGATGTGCTGAAAGTGAGAGAGGGAAAGATGGATGCTGGTAGCATACTGAACTTCTCAGGCCTCCCTCATCGCCACACTCGCGGCCTTCCACCCAGCAAGTGAATCCATAACACCCTTTCCACTCAAGTCAAGTTCCTGGACTGTGACCTTCAAAGTTTACGAATACCAATCAAGTGTGACCACTTCAACATTAAACGCATCATATTACAGTTAATTGAGTAATTGTTGGCAAAGATGAATGAGCTTGCTCCATTTGTTTTGCCATTAGCACTGATGTGATATTAGGAGTGATTTAGACATATTTTCTATTCCCTCAATTAGAGTAATGTAATCTATGTTTACAGAATACATCTCCATGCACTAAAAATATCCATTGCAATTTCAAGCCAGACAATTAATTAAGCACCCAATAAGTCAATGGAAATTGAACAAAGGGTTATGTTTGTGTCATTAACTCAGTTCAATTGGCAATTCATATTCTCTATGTTGAACTTGTGAACATAATCTGCGCATACATGCATATTCATTACCTTGGCAAGTCAATTCGCAGAGCAGGAAGACTGAATAAAGGTGAATGAGAGGTTGAACCTTCCTACCATCCATTATTACGCTTTAAAGAGCTATTCTAATGGGGTGGTTTCAATCGTGGGTTAAACATGATACCTTTACAGCATTTTTGTGTCTGTTATAGTGCCTGAATTAGGCTGGAGAGAACTTCACCTCACCAAATCCTCCCTCCACTCTACCTGGGGGCACTGGCACCTTCTCCTCTCCTAGAGTCAATACTACCTCTGCTGCCTCTATTCTGCCCAGAGGAGCGCACCACTCAGCTGGTTCCAGGGTGCAGCCAGACCCTCCTCTACCACTGCCATTAATCCACTCCTTCGGCAGACAGAATCCATCTCCCCTTGGCACCTATTTGACAGAGGGTAAAAACAGGGATGAGATAGCAGGGTGCAGATCAATCCCTTCGATCCCCGTCTCCATCTCAGCAGTCATTCATCAGCCAGTGGTTGTTGCTGGTGATGTTGGTGGTGGTGTTTTGCTTGACATTGCTCCATGTCCAGTCAGTGAAAATCAAGCAGCTGAATTATGGTGAAGCAGAGGGATAAATCAACATTATCGTTGCCCTGACATTTAGAACTAAAAAAACAAAAACAAAAAACAAACAAGTCAGTTAACCTATTTCATAAATGGTTGATCAATAACATTGATAATTATTTTTCAATGTAATTTAGCATTTTTGTGCACAAATATCACAGCTTACCTTCTTCAGTGTAAATATATAATTTTAGAAATATTTTGGTTGTCCAGAAATATTTTGGCTTCTATTGAGGTTTGGATGGAGAACAAATATTTTGCCAAAATTGCTAACAACTTTTGCATATTTGATTTTTATCAGATAATAATTAAACACCACACGCAGGGTTTTATAAAGATGAACTGAGGTTAAGAAATACACCTGCAAACTTCAGTGAATTAACAAAAATTTTGATAATCTTGTGAGAAATGTGAATACTGTATTTAGAATTTAACAAAAATGATTTTTTTAAACATTCAATTTTGTCAATATGCCTACTTAGTTTTTTGTCTTTATTGACTTTATTTTTAGTTATCCAAGGAGGGAAGAATCACCTTTTCAATTACCTTTATATGTAACCTGTATGCCCTAATGTTCCTGTCTCTTTTTCTATGTCCCTTAATGATGCAGCACAGCTACTGCTGACAAGTTGAGACCTTAGTGTTGATGTTTGTCCTTTGTGTGTCCTCAATAACACATTGCTTTCAAGTGACAGTGAATGGTGGGGCAGTGGTTCTCCTCTAACCTAACTTCATGATGGAAGTGAGAAGGGAAAAAAAAAAGCAAGTTTTAGACAAAACAATCAATGGGACTGGGTTGATGGGTTAATATACAAAAGTCTTTAGCCACCCTGCAGTTCTTAATACTTTTTGAAAGTGAAAATGTTTTGTGGAAAATAGCTGCAGTGATTCATTGAAACATCTGCAAAGATAGTTTGTACAATTGTATCAAGCTTGAAAGTCAATATTTGGTACGACCTTCATTAAAGCATGGAGGGTTCTTGTAATTCGTTGTAAAAAGTCGTCAGGAATAGTTTTCAGGTTTCTTGAAGGACATTCAAAGTTCTTTTCTTTCAGGATGATCCCACAGTACTTCAGTAAGATCAATAATGGAGAGGCCAATCTATGACTGATAGCGTGTGTTTTTCTTTCCTTTTACTGAATTGGCAGTGTGTCAATGCCAGTCAGACCGCTTCCAGATTATACTGCAAGGTGGATCAAACTCTGACTCTACTCTTCTGCATTCATAATCCCATTCATTTTGCTAAGATCTCCAACACCTCTGGACCTGTTACCACTGATTTTCAGTCTAGTTTTAGTGTAATCTATTCTCTCTGTTTCTTTTTCTTAAAAATGGCATCCTGATGTTTACCTTTACACTGAGACATTTTCTGATGAGGCTTGATGATCAAGGCCAGATGCATCTCTTAGGTCCTGGATTTTTCCATATTTCTTAAGGACATGATATTCAGATACTGTTTATCTGCTATAAATAGTTTTTAGGCCAGTCACTTTTTCTTTTGTCCTCAACTTGTACACTATCCAGATTATTTAAGACCTACTGCACATAATGTCAAGATAAGTTATATTTTTGGCTAATAGCTCTCTGAAAATGACATTGATGATAAAAAAAATACTGGTTGATGCCTGTGAAACTGTCTTTGCATTTTATTATGGATTTAAGAACAGAACAAATTAAAAATAAAATGTAAATTTGGTTGTCTATCAAATTGTGTTTTGCATAATGCATACACACACACACACACACACACACACACACACACACACACACACACACACACACACACACACACACACACACACAAACAACAACATTCCTATGAAAATATTCAGGCACAAGATACTGGACTTAAAATTATTGAAAAAGCAAACAAACAAACAAAAGTTCAAAAGACCTTGAGAAGGCCTGGAGAACTATTGCTCGAAACCACTTTAAAAAGTTAAAATAAACTCTGGCTCCTTGGAAGCAAAAGATAAAGAATATAAAATATATATAAAGAGCTTTGCATGCTAGTCACAAAGATCATGCACAAAGAATTAAAATAATAATAACAAAAGAGTAACAAAAACATGTTAATCACTGTACACTCTCTCGAGCCATTAGGTCAGGAATTAGATGAATAAATTAGTGCTGTGATCACAAAAATAGCCTTAATGTTGGCATACAAACCAATCATCAAAAACATAAACCAAGACAAAAAATAATTTCACAAAAACAACAACAACATACAAAGTTCAAGGCATCTGACAGAGTGGGAGGATAATCCTTTGTGGTTTGGATTTAATTTTTTGGATTACTCAGATATATGTGCAAGATGCTTCTGTGGTCCTTTGCTGCTCACAGGGACATATTTCTCACATCTTTCACATCTTGTGATGATGAATGACCCAAACACAAACATACTAGTCAAACACGAGAAGACACATTGAAGAAAGAAAGAAAAAGAATGCAATATAAGGTCTGATTAAAGCTTCGTGTTGCAACCTTTAGGGAGATGGTTCTACCGCCTGTTGCACACATTGCAGCTGAAACAGTCTGCAAAACCGTAATGATTCCAAGGACCAATTGGTTACAAAAAGCACGAGTCCTGCAGCACATCTTCAAAACCATCTACAGTCAAAGCTGGGCTTTGCATGAGACAGTGTGACTTTAAAAAGACTTTGAACTTTAAAGCTTTGTTGGAGGGATGGCAATTAGTGTTAAAAAGGTGTAAACAATAACAGCCTACAGTGAGTTTTGGTAGTAATTTAGAGAAAAGTTAATGAAAGAAAACATTTTTCTGTGACCTGGTGAATCCACTGGTCAGTGTGTCCAGCGTGTGTATAAAAAAATAAAAGCAGCTCCAGCTTTGTCGGCGAGATCTGATTTTGTAGACATTTAAAACTGCACTGCTCTTTATATTGACATGTATTAAATGGCTTAATCATGAATGAATGAAAGAGTTACAGTACTCAATCCCTTAGTTGGATTTGATTTGTTGGTGTTTGTTTGTATGCGGCGAATGACAGAGAATGACAAAGCTGAGTAGTTCTTGGTGCACAGCCTTCGAACTGTATCATATTGTTAGGTCCTCCTACACTGTTCACCAAAGGCCACAGAATGAAATGTGATCCTTACTGGATATGTTTACATTGATGTTTGTTGAATCTTTTGCACTATTTATTATAAAAACAAACAAACCAACAAAAACAAACAATGAATGTTACTCTAAAAATAAGTCCATGTTTTGTTTGATTTTGACAGAGGGCAGGCTGTTTTCCCTTGTGTCTCTGTTGGATGGATACAATGAAACCCGAAAAGTGTACAGATGTAGCAGAACAGATGCACAGTTCAAAGAAGTAAAAAAACTGGTAGTAGTGGGAGAAGGGTGAAAGTGACTGCTGGAGTGTTTAACTAAAAACGATTTAGCAAAAAAGCACAATAACTCTCAGTGTGGGCGAAGCGCATTTTTATGTTGGTTATATCCATCATCTATGCAGCTTCCAGTACCAAAACATCTTACCCATTTATACCACCTAAAATTACATGTATGACAACACAAACTTCCAACACAAGCAAGTAGTAAGTATCTTCAATTTGTTTCTAAAAGTATTCAGTTTTCAGCAGTGTTTTGTCTGCTGCTTGTTCTCTTCTTGCGGTTGCCTGGCATTGCTACTGATTGCATTGCTCAGGGAATGTATTATATACCTCCAGCAGTTTAATGCTCCTTTTACAGTACATAAGCTACAGGGACTTTTCATAGTCCAGATTTGCCGTCTGGAATAGGAGGCAACTCATTTGAAGTGTTAGCATAGTTAATGAATTATTAACTGTAGAGTTAATAATTGCTTTGCAGAAAAAAAAAAAAACCCTAATGGAGCAAATATAAGTAAAGGCCAAACTCACAGGAAATCTATGGCTAGAAAATTACATGTTATTGCTTATTTTTAAATGAAAGTTTTTTTAATGGAGTGCTTGAATGTGTTTGAGTGTTGTTAGGCCTTCAAGTGTTTTCGGTGCATTTTATCCAAGCCTCTCAGACTTAAAAAGCTTGAAAATGCAGGAGTTTCTAATGGCTGCTGTAATGTCTTTGCTGCCAGAGTAGAAAGAAATTCATGACTGAAAACAAGTTTACAGCATCCCCTGATGTCTTTACTGCAAAATAAACCAGAGAGAGAAGCTGTTCAAAGTGAAAAATGGGAACTATTAGAGAAAAATTATTCAGAAAGACGAATAAGAGTGAAAGTGCTTCCAGACAAGGAATGACTGGTCGGTGACAGACAGCCATGTATTATCTAATCAGCGGCAGACCTCACACTTTACTGTACCTGAGTATGTGTGACCCTCTTCCAAACCACCTGCAACACATTATAAAATTTCACTTGTAAAAAAAAAGGACTAGGCTTAAATACACTAGAGGATGATACTGAGTGCCAGGTGTGGAAGCACTTTGGGTTATATTTGACCTACTGGCTTGTAGATACTTTTTGTGTGGATGGTAACTAGTGTGTAAGTTATGAGGAGCCTTGATAGAACAGTAATAACTGGTAAGAAACAAACTATAATAATGTTAGCCTAAAGTGATACATTTTAAATTAAATAAGTCCAACTTATTGAAAAACACACACATACACAGAAATCACCATGGTACCAAAGCCGTCCAGAAACCTTAGGGATAAATACATTTTGGCAGTAAAAGCCTTCTTCATTTGTGACTCACAGGTGATAAGAATCAAATATAATTCAAACTTTTTACTCACCTAGAAAGAATCTTTGTTTCTTTTTTTGTTTTTACAAGTAATTGTCAGTATTTTCTAAGCGACAGTGATGCAAACTGTGACCGGTTTATGCATGCTAAACCACTGGAGTCTAAGATGCCCTTCTGTGACTGAAGGGGGGGGGTCATCATCACACCCTGGTGTGATATGCAGGCTTTCACAGTACGGTGTGCGTAAGGTGAGAAAACTGGGAAGTGCTGTGATGTACTATATCAAGAGTGAGCTCAGAGTGCTGCTTTGAGCTATGAGATGAGAAAAGTGACAGCAGATGTGAAAGTGTTTCACTGTATTATAAAAAAAAGTCCTGAATAAAACAGTCAGTGAAGGAATTTTAAATTTATAAATAGGCATTCTGTGTGGGTTGAACCGCAGTGTTTCATCCTGTAGAGAAAACTAAAACTAAAAAATATCAAAAGTCACAAAAGAGGCTAGATCCTGTGGTACATCATGCACTAGAGGGTAAATCATCATTAACATAAGCTGGCAGTGGACCTTTAAAAGTGCCATAACGCCCAGTATTAGCTTTTGGGATTTACACAGGGTGTGACAAGGGACTGATTCCACTCTTTAGTAACCCTAAAGAGTTTTCCTCTGTCCTCCAGCAAAAGATCATTATTTCTCTAAAGAACATAAAAGGAATCTGTTACCAAGCTTTTAATGACTGGAGTGGTCTTGTATAATACGTGACAGACTTGTTGGCGTCAGTGATAAAAGGTGTGATTGCTTCAATAAACAGAAACCTCTAAAGCCCAAGGAATAGAGTTAAATAATTGGACCAATAACTTTTGCTGAAGTTTCCCCTCTCTCCCTATACCATTTATATGCTAACCATGTCCCCGAGGGTCCCTCCCTTTCTGTTTAATTTCAGCTATCCCTTTTTAATCAGTTTCCTTTTATCTCCCAGCAGTTTGAATGCAGAAACATTCTATTTAATTTTTTTTTTAATCAAGGGTACATGTGTGTGAAGCATCAATTATTTGATGAAAAAGGATTCACAGAACAAGATCACACTGATTAAATAGTCTCTCACACTGAGAAGATTATGTTTTCTTAAAGTAAGTGAATGCAATGTATGTGCAGTTTATTGGCTCATAAGGTCAAAGTCAAAAGAAACCGTCTTGCCTAATAGAATAAAGGTAAAAGACAGGGAGAGAGTAACACAAGTGAAAAGAAAAGTGCGAGGATGAAGTAGGGATGAAATGATCCTGGATACACACAAAAAGAATATCTAACCTTGCTGTTTTAATGATGGCTACTTTGAGGATGGAGCATGCACTGACAGCAAATTGACTCTCTATAAGTGACATTAAGAAGGGTAAATGGGATCCAAATATGGAGTATCAAATGAACTAGTTGGAATATCTTATGTAATATGAAGTGCCAAAAGAAAATCCCTGTGGCTCTTTTAGGTGAAGTATTTAGAGTTCTTATTGCTGGGACAGAGGCAACGCTAACATAAATACATTCTCAGGTTGCCCCACAGTGGGTTTAGGGGCAAGCCACCCACACTCATTTCAGTTCCTTCCAGTAATCATTGCTGTCTCGTTTGACCCATTTAGTGTAACATTATGCTCACCCAGCTGGTATGATTTCAGCCTTCTTTGCCCTCCCCTGCTATTTCCTCCACAGCAAACTACCGAGATGAGAAATCCAAGGTACTGATGAACAGGCAGGATGTTAAAAACAAGCAAACAAACAAAAAACAAGCAAACAAAAACAAAAAAGAAAACTTTATATTGAGCCTTCAGAACATTAGCCTTTCTCTTCTTTGCTGCTGTTCTCCCAGTGGAGGTGCCAGAGCCTTGGTTTGCGATGCAGCAGCTGCAGCAGCAGGCTGCCTCTGATCTGTGTGACCCCCAGAGAGGGGTCTATGGTCCTGGCTGCCTGTGGAGAATACAGATCAACCTCCTACATGTCCTGAACCCTGTCCCCTCCACTCATTACCGCTCACATTCACTTACCAGGAGGAGGTGGTGATGCTGAATAAACCTCCCATTCCACATATTTAGTGAGAATGTGCATGGATGCTGGTGCATGGTGAGGAAAATAGACCACTTTGATGCAATGTAATTTTGCACAAGTGTGTCTTTGTGTTATACAGCTGCTTGAGGGTGGAGGTTTTCTCTGGTGTAGGCTTTTAACGTAAGAGTTAATAAACAGCTCACCAACGTGTCAGCTTCTCTAATAGCCTACAGGAGATCTAATTCCACAGTCAATCAAACTGATGGTTTATTTCCATCATTTGGGAGATATAGTGCATCAGCCTGTTAAGAACTGGCTCCAGGCGTCCTGCTGAAGTCCAGTGTTAACAAGTAATGAATAACAATAAATACAAATGAAAGCCGTTTACTTGATTTTACCTCAGGGGTTCATTGTTTTAGTGCTTTGGTTTCATCTTGATTTTATGAAAAGTTTCTACAGATATGCATTTAGCAGTTACAGCATAAGCACAAGTGGAACAAAGTTATAGCTTTGGGAATTGCACATTAAACTTCAAGTCTTGGCACTTAAAGTAAATGGACTGCCATTTATAAAACACCTTTCTAGTCTTGTTGACTAATCAAAGGGCTTTTACACCACAAACTATACATTTACCTGTATGCCACTTTATTTTACCAAAAGAGTACTTTATATGTCAAACACATGACATGCAGACTGGAAGGCCTCCTACTCTGAAGTCCCATTTTTACAGGTTAGAGAGATGGTATTATAAAAAGTTCAGTTTTTCCTTTTTAAATGGCCACTGTTACATTTTTGAATTAATGTCAGATGCAATTTTTCCAACTTAAGATGACATTGCAAGGAAACAAAAACATTAGTTTGATATTACCTTTTTCTGCTTATCTATTGTTCCACACTATACTCACTAAAAAAAGCCATAGCTTTGTCAGGATATGGCCCTAGGCTTGTGTTTCTTGCTCACTAACAAGTGTCATAAGTCACTGGTGTTAAGGTCATGAGCAATTGGTCTGTTGATGTTGTTCTGTCAGAATTTACCAAGACATAATACAGTTTGACATCAGCTACTTGTTGGTTGAGTGGCATTAACAGTAACAGTGTTTTTGGATATCTCTAACTAAAAAATGTGCAAAAGTGCAGCACGCCTGCAGGCGGGGATTTGCTCTGCATTCAGATTGTCCAGCTGTGCAAGCTCAAACAAAGCCCACTTCATCATAATAGAGCTCTGTCACAGTGGATTGAAGGCCCTTGTAATGAATAATTATAGCATGGGGAAGGAACATGGCAGAATACAAAACAAAGAGGGAATGTGGGAGGGGGAAGCTGTCTAGAAAACAGGTGTGTGCCATGAATTATACATCTAGAGAAATGCCACCATACTTCAGATGAATGCATTTCGTATTGTTTTGTGCTTACTTATGTTTGCAGTGACAAACAACATTGGGTTTGGTGAGTGAACCCAACACCAAAGAGTATACAGTAATGTAGTGGTCATTTTCAAGACATGTGGCATGCTTTTTTGGTTGCAAGTGATGCAATCCACCTTTGGGACATTTAATTCATTATGCTACAAAGAGATTAATTAGAGAGGGCACATGCACTGCATGCATATGTTGCCTAGCCTGTGCAAAGACACCGTCTATTAAATACCAGTGCAGACCACAAGCCTGTCTATCTGGTGTCCTTGCCCGAAGCTATGCGACCCGTGTTGTAAGTTGCAGAGGTGGGAGCAACAGGGTGTGAAGGGGGAAGTGGCTTTACAGTTCTCCTGGCCCCTGACATCCCCCTCTGGCCCTGATTATATACAAGCTACTCCTGAACCAAGGGGCACCTGGGCCAGCTTATGAAGAAAAATTACACTTATATGTCCTACACATCTGACTACAACAAACCAGACACTCTAAATTAAAATTTCTCAAATTGTTTGCTTGGTTATTTGACATTAACAACTTGATCTCATATGAATTCTGAAGACACACTTCACAAGAGAGCTGACTGATAATAACTTTAGAAGATCTGGATATATATTTAATAAAAATGTTCTTCTTGGGGTTTGTTTGTAGACCATTGTCAATCAATCTTGTGCCCTGTGTCTCCTGTCCAGTACAGAATGCGTTCAGCTTGTCAAATTTACATAAATCTTCGACTGCCAGCAGTGTGACTCTGAAGTGCTGTACTGTATATTTGTACGTTTTCTCCCCAACAATGTCGACGAAACGGTTTGCAACCGTGGGTACCTTTGGTCTCATTCTATAATACTGGACTTGTTTTTCTACAAAGATTTGAACTTTGAGAGTGTTTAAACAAGAGAGAAAAGTGTGAAAATGTTCATACCTTTCTGAGAAAAGTGTATAAAGTGTGTAGTGAGGATCTTTACAGCCTTAAAACATTTATGATAAATGTAAAAAATAAAGGTGGCTACTTCGCAGATTTCACCTATCACGGGTTATTTTTAGAACGTAACTACCGAGACCACTGTATTTCTTAACATTATTGTACACAAATACAATCACAAGAAAGAAGAAAAGAGCATTCCTCAAAACCATTCCAAAAATTCGACTTTTCCTTTTCCCTTTTTACTTAAATTAAATTCACTTCGAACTAAAACTGCAGCTACAGTAAAAAAGACAAATCCATTAAATAGCACAATATTTTAGGCACACAGGGTCTTCATCAGGCTAATGGTCAACAATCTAGACACATGAACCCACTGGCCACTTTCTTAGGTACACCTGTTAAACTGTTTTGTAACACAATTATCTAATCAACAAGTCATACAGTATAAACTTATTATCAAGAGATAATAATATGTTTAAATTTAAACCAAGCGTCAGAAAGGGGAAGACAAGAGATTTGTTACTTTGAACATAGACCAGCCTTTATGACACTAACAGCTTTGCTGAGTATTTCAGAAACTGCTGATTTCTCTCTAGTGCTTATAAAAAATAGTCTGAAACAGAGTTTAAGGTGTTCAGGTTGCTGCTGGTGGCGTAATGGTGTTGAAGATAGGGACCCTTAGTACCAACTGAGCACAACTGAAATGCCTGATTATTGTTGTATCTCAACACACTGTGCCCATCTTCTGATCATTGCTTCCAACAGATCAATCAAACTGGTTTCTTGAACATGACAATCACTCCACTGTACTCAAATTGTCTTTGGGATGCAGTGGAACAGGAGATTCACATCATATATCTGCATCCAACAAATCTGCAGCTACTGCACGATGGTATGGTGTTGATATGGACCAAAACCTCTGGAGAATGTCAACAGCACCTATGCCACAAAGAATTAACGCAGCTCTGAAGACAAAACAGGGCAGTAAAGTGACCAGTAAGTGTAAATCAAATAAAAAAATGTAATTCCTAAATTCTTTAAAAATGTATGTATCTTAAAGAAACTTTAAACATGAAAGCATGCTCACTATGACTATACATTTGCATAGCCCACTGTAGCTAGTGGGTTGTGGCATAGACTGCTTGAGTAATACCTGCTCATTTGTTACATCAGCTCAATTTTTTCACTCTTTGTGTTTTTATGAGGATCAACCAATGACTGTAGCAGTAATTTGAAGAAAACATCAGACAAATAAATAAAAGAAGTAATTGCTACATGCTGCATGCCATGAACCCTTGTGATGTGCTCAGAGCTTGTTAAATTGTCATCATAACAAAAAGTCACCTTTCTGATTCTTTTGTAATCCTACCCTATGCCGCATTGTGGATGTTACCAGTTCAAGCTGGCATCAATTAAATGTACTTGCTGTATAAGCCAAACCAAGAACGTAATTATGTGGTATCAGTGTAAGTGTACACACTTTTTTATTTCTGCTCCCCAGAATACCTGCACAGAAAAGGTGCAGTTTTATATTAATATTTTTTAATTGGCAGATTTTCAGTCTGTTGTGACTACATGCTGCAATGTGAATTTGATGTTCCATTGCAAATCCAGAGAAAAATCCCCCTGCCTGTGTGTATTGCTATGCAGCTTCCAGGACAGAGATATTTTAATTGCTCCTATTGTTGAATTCTGCAAGAACTTTGAGTGGGTTCATGTAAATGTGTTTGTGTGTGGTGGCATTATGCTGTCTGTTTCCTGTCTTACCTCTGCCCGTCCTTGACAGATCACATGGATATTGGCTGCCTTTTTAAGGAATAACACCTACTATCAAGTGGATAGAGGAGCTCTGAGGAGCGAGTTTCTCTTCCTCTCTCTCTCTCTCTCTCTCTCTCTAGGAGGGTTTACATCCAATCCTCCAGGTCGCCATCTCAGCAATGATCATGTATTCAGTGGGGATTTGGGGGAGGGGGTGTAAGTGCTCCTACGGGAAATAAGGGTCACCTCTTTAATCTCAGATGTGGGGATCTCTCCAACCTGTGTACATGATGTATGTTATTATTCTGCACGTTCTATAGCCCACCTGCCAGTTGTTAACTGTACATATTACACATGTGTTGTTAATCATACTGATAGTATGGCGCTCATGTTGATGGACTAATAAGAGGTCACAGATTGTTTGTATAGTACACATGATTTGTTGATTATGCTCTGGATTACTAGCTACACCACAGCAGGTTTACTTAAGACAGGTAACGGACAGCCTCCTGCTACCATTTAATTTTCTTGACTTTATCTGTACACCTGAATAAGACCTTTGCTTGGGTGGTATCAAAGTATTAACTGAAGTGCAATTTAATAAAAAGAAAAACTAATGACTGACACAAATCAGCAGGCACTGCCTCTTTTGATAATTTTATTCCACCTGGTGTTTTGTAGTGACTCCCCTTAAACGGCAGTAGTTCATAATAACCGTTCATAATAGCAGTTCATAAAAACCGAATTAAACCAAATGGAACTGGATATTTTGTCTAATGCTCTCATTCTTGCCTGATTGCAAATTATATACGGCTTGTGAGTGTTAAAACATGATCCAGCAAAAGAAATCATGATCATTTTAGGTGTAATTGTTGCTACACCTAACTTATTTACCTTTCCATAATGACAATCTTTCAGTGTCTACAATTAATGCTAATTGGTTTGCTTGTCTGTGCCCCAGTGGATATCTAAATTTCTTCTGGAAAAATGTTTTTTGTTGTTGTTTTTGGATAGCATGTTGGTAAAGTTTCAGGATAGCTTTAGTACTTTAGTACCACTGTTGAGCACAAATTGACCCCCAGCTAACAGCCAAAGATAAGCCCTGTTAAAAAGTAGTTCCACTAATGCTGAGTATGCATTTGAGGAAAAGGAGCTCTTATATTTCAATGTCCTTGGCTGACCTTTAGTGCTTATTGGATCTCTCATATACTGTAATTTCACTGAACAGGAACTCTCAGTCACTGAAAGTTTGCACGGTTATTTCTGACTTCACTTTCTCAGCTGCTTTGCAAGCTTTAGTGTGAAATCCTCAGGGAGTTGTCTCTACAAGAGTCACCAGCTTTTAGGGTCGAAGCTCTTAATTATGCTGGGTGTAAATGAGAGGACTGAAGAGAGAGCTGGTGTGGCTAGCCAGGGGCCCCATGTGAGGGTGACAAAGCTTATAGAAGCACAGTGGCGCTCTCAGCCTAAGGCTCTGCACAGATGAAAAGAGGACAGAGAAAAAATGCAGAACATAAGGCATGTATGCTAATGTGTCAACTCAGTAAGCTGGCAAGACGGTGAATAAAGCTGCTTCATCTCTAGCAGTGCGAAGCAAAGCTGATACAGTGAGCAACATATTTTTGTGATTACATACTTTATGTATGCCTTTAGATTTATATGATGTCTCTGGTATGGAAAACTATTAATTGTGCATATAATACAATTTTAAAGGGACATTTGAGAAAAAGTACATTTCCCCTGACAGTAAGAGTCTTATGGGAGTTATCCAGCCTTACTGCATATCTACCTTTCTCTATCTGGCTATCTTGTTGTGCAAGGTGCAGAACTGCAGTGAAAGCAATGTGGCTTCTGATTAGACTCGGTAAGGCAAATGGAAAAGCTGCACAGAGGCATAATAAAAGAGTATCATTTCCCAACACAGACATACCCTTGTAGGCCTATTTAAACATCACATAAGTGGCAATGTATCATAAAACTACAAAGGCATTTCATCATTGGAAAGAAATGTTTTTTTTTCTATATTTCATCTACTGAATTACAACATAATAATGATGATGAACTCACAAATTTGTTGAACAGACTCAGAAGGGCTCTGATAGTTTGAGCTCAACCACCAACTGTAAAATTTAGTGTTTATGTATAGAAATAGGCTAGGTGTGTGATAATGTGCATGACATTGCATTTTTTCATTTGCTTTAGAGGTCTGGCTGATTAAACAGTGATCTCGACCAACAAACACAAAATCTGTGGGTTACAAATTCCTTCAGAGAAGTGCTCGATTCAAATGCTTTGTTTTCACAGGGCTGAAGGATGTGTGGAGTAGGAATCAGTGAGTGAGTGACAAAAAAGGAGAAAAATGCGGTGGCGAGACAGAAAGGAGGAGAGAAAGTGAGAGATGGAGTGAGAGATAGACATAGAGATGCAAGAGAGACAGCAAGAGGGAGAAACTGAGAAGTTGAGAGAAAATGTGATTTGGTCTGGGTGTTTTGGGCTGCATGCTCCATTTGCCCTCCCTGACAGAGAGGGAGACTGACGGGCATTGGCAGGAATTGAATCAGTAGATTAAACACCCCCTCCTCCCCCTCCTCTCTTTTCCCATTTCTTCTCCTCCCCTCACCTCCCCTCTTTTCTCCTCTCCACCTATTCTCCGGTTCCTTTGACAAGGGAAATGTGGTGGAGATTGCAGGCAGAGATGTTCTTGCCAAGTGTAGCTAAGAATTCTTTGTCACAGGTAAGATTGATAGGGTGATTAAATATCCAGCAGTAGAGTATTAGTAGCCACTCTTGACCATTAGTGCCAAGCAGCAGAAGAGATGCATTAAGAAATTGTCTGTGGTAAAGGCAGAACCTCTGCCCCAAGTTATCAAATCCACCGTGCCACCGTGTAGAAATTCACCTCGATGTAGCAGTAAAATTGATGCATCAAGATAATAGAAGCAAAAGTGTATAGACCAAAAGCTGTCTGTACACAAAACTCCTAACCTGCAGCACAAACAAGAACTATATAATAGACCACAATAATATGTCAATATATTAAACTACGGCCAACGCAATGTGTAGCTGGTATAATGTTTGTTTACTGCTATGTCAAGAGCAAAGATTGGATGAGCAGATAACACAAGTCGACTCAACATTTTGTTAGGCACGATTTTCACTGTTTGGATGAACTGCTAATGACGCATATGTTGGATAAGACTGGTCTTACTGGAGGATTTTAGATTTTATCAGCCTGCTTGACTGTCAGAGAAGATGTTTACACATTGCACTATATGCCAGTGTGGTCACACATGCTCACAAGATGCCAAGCACTTACATGGGCTATGAGCTTTAATTTGTTTATAGCTCAGATGTTAACTTGTGACTCATCTTAAAGTGCTGTTGATTTAAAAATCGCATGCACACACATCAGTGATAAATGACTTGCATGAGATGCAGTATTTATAGCAGCATCTGTGTTCTGTAACTGTGCTGCCTGTCATTCTTGGTGTAATATAAGCAAAAATAATTTGAAAGAATTATCTGTGGGGTAAATACATTCACTAGACAATTTATTAGGTACATCTTGTTATTAACTGGTTGGACCCCTTGTTGCCTTCAGAATTGCCAGCAAGGTGCTGGAAGAGATTTTGGTCATTGCTGAAAAGACTCCATCACACTATTGCTGCAGATTTGTCAGCATCTAACACAGTGAACTTATTGTCATTTTCAGGAAACCAGTTTGAGATAATCATCCTGCTAAATGCATCCACCTCCAAAGCAGGATGAATCCATACTTTTATGGCATTTTGTCCAATTTCGGTGCGAAGCCTCAGTTTACCTTCTGAGAGGAGTGGCACCTGCTCTGGTCTTCTGCTGCGATAGACCATCTACTTCAAGACTGTTGTGAATTCAGGGATGTTCTTCTGTATATCTTAGTTACTGTCGCATTCGCCACAATTGTCTATAACAGGCACGCAAGCCACAGCTGACACGCGAAGGGTTAACTGATGGCACTACCATAGCTGGACTGGCCATCGGGCATACCGGCCATTTGCCCGGTGGGCTGATATGATTTTTCGTTTTTATGGGTCGATGGTTTTTTTTGTTTTGTTTTGTTTTTGTAACGGTATAAACAGTGGAAGGTGTTGGATTGGCCAGATGCTGGCCGATGTGTAAAAATAAGTCAGTTGTTTGGTGGTGGCTATGGCGGAGCTTCCACAGAGGCAACAGGTGGATGAGGGAAAGTGGAGGCAGGAGGAGCAGAGACCCGAGGCGGCCGCCGATCCGAGTGTCAAGTGAACTGAACTTCAGGTAAGAAGTTATGACCTGCAGTCGATCTGGGTCAGATATAAACCAAGTTTAGGTGGAGTTTATTTTCGTTGTGCTGACTTTTTACAGTCAGCTACAATAACTTGTACTGCGTACTAGCTAGCATGACGGTGTTTCTATATAGCTGGGTGGGTGCTATGATGTTACTGATAGTGAACTTAGGTTAGTTAGTAGAGTTGCCAACCGTCCCGTAAACAACTGAATTGTGCTGCATTCAGAGAAAATATTACGCATTTCGTATTGAGCTGAGAAGGAACACAGTTTGTCCCGTACTTCAGCTACAACGGAAAAGACACAAAGCTGGAGTTATTCTGTGTCTTTACAGTGTCAGCTGCCTCTTCTTCTCTCATTCGTTCCCCCTCCCTTGCCTGCTGCTACTTCAATCATGAAACTGATCAATGATCAGCTCATCGGCTTTTCTCTCTTGTTTGTTTATCTCCCACTTTGCGCCACAAAGAAGAAACCAGCGGAGGTCGCGTTAAATAACACCAGTACTTTTAAGCTTGATCAGCTGTTGTTGGGATTTATTTAATATAAATTTCTAGTATCAGGGAAAGGGGGGCACAACGAATTACTTTTCTGTCTTATTCTCATTTAAAATGTCTGGCTTTTAATAAATAATTATCTGAATCTTACGACCAAAGTTTTTATCTGATGTAAAAAGTACAGAAATCATGTAGATATATATATATATATCCATCCATCCATTCGCTTCCGCTTATCCTTTTCAGGGTCGCGGGGGGCGCTGGAGCCTATCCCAGCTGTCATAGGGCGAAAGGCAGGGTACACCCTGGACAGGTCGCCAGTCTGTCGCAGGGCCAACACACAGGGACAGACAACCATTCGCACTCACATTCACATATATATATACACATATATATATATATATATACATATATATATATATGTATATATATATACCAACAAGACAGTGTACATCACTGTTACAACAGCGTTTGTTTTCATTGTTGTGAGGAGACCATAAATAGCATTTGCATTTTCTGTTGGACAGCTCATTTGCTGTTATGGATGAAAAGTGTCTTTTTTGTTTCAAAACAGCTGATAACTATTCGCTGACAGCTGCCAACATCTGCAAACAAATATAATTCTGTAAAGTTGTTCTATACAGTGTGTATAGAGCGTTATTAAATTTATTGCTAAAGCAATTATATGGCACATTGACTTCTGAAGAAATTTTAGACGGCACTCGTCATCAAAAAGGTTGCCGACCCCTGCTCTATAAACTCTAGAGAGGGTTGTGTGAGGAAATCCCAATAGATGAGCAGTTGAAATAGTTAAATCAGCCCATAAGGTACCCATGACCATGCCACATTTAAAGTCACTTTAATTTCAGTTTTTTTCCCTTTTTTGATGCTCATTTTGAACTTCAGCAGGTTAACATCCATGCGTCCATCCATCTATCCACCCATCCATGTCCTGTGTCTGGCTGGGGTCCTGATAATGTAAACCAAGCTTGCAGTCTGTACAGGGACTGAATGACCTCCATCAGCAGGCTTGATGCCAGTGTTCCCAAATAACTTCTTTCAAATGCACTAACCATATATTCTCTGGTAGGGCAAGCTCACACACACCCTCCAGTCTCCTTGAGAGGTTAAAGAAGTAGTCCATAAAAAATGTATTTTTTCCCCCCCTTAAAATAAGGTTAAACCAATGAACAGACCTTTCCTCTCCAGCACTGCCACAGTTCCCGAGACAAACTTTTCAAACAGGGGGCACCACCCAACTTTGTCAGTTCAGAGACATCCGCCCTTACCTCCATGTGCACATGTATCAGCCAAGACATCCCAATAGCATCCGAGACTTTAAGCTACACAATTTAAGTCTCATCTACCGAAACTACTGTAGTGACCATGTCCCCGACTAAGGTCTTCCTCACTATATACAATGCAGGCAGGGCACAAGTTAACCAAAAGGGATGTTCCATACTATCACCAAAATGCTCCAATAATTGAGTTTGTGCGTCTGCGACTGCCAAGCCTATATTGTTTTGTTTTTTGTTTTTTGTTTTTTTTTTGGCCTGTCCCGTTTGGCTCTTTTGCCATCAGAATTGTTGTCTAAAGGCAAAGAAAGATGCCCAATGGATTTACTTTACCAAACTGACCATCCCAGCCTTGCCGTAATGGTCCATTTGATTCACCTTTTATTGTTTATTTTATTTTCACTTACTGAATACGGGACAGACTTGACTGGGGGAAAGAAGGGGAGAAAGAAAGAGGGAAAGAGAAACAGCTGAGAAGAGGGACGGGGGAGAAGGGCAAAAGACAAAAACCAACAGAACGGGCAGAGAAAAAAAAATGCATATATCAATCACCTGGATCACCTGCTGAGAAAGAAAAAAGAAAGCAAGCAGAAGAGAACAAGAGTAATAGAATAAACAACATCACAATGATATATGGGAATATGACAGTAAATACTAAATGTTATACATTATTGTGCAGCACATAAGATCAACAGAACACAGTGTGCTTTGAGGTAGGAGCCAAAAAGGGTGTAGTTTGTGGGTGTGATCACCCGTGTGTACACCTGTGAGCATGGACGCGCTTGTTTTTTGTTTTTTTAAAAGGTTCCTTCATGTAATAATCTGCTAGAGGGTGTGGGGGGGCCACAGCCCCGTCCTCCAGGGCGTGAAGCAGGTGTGGAGGAGATCAAAACTCCAGACATCCAGAGGCCCCCAGAACACAAGAGACCAAGGAAGACCAACAGAGGGGCAGCTGCGCCACTGTCCCAGAAAGAGCTGAGGAGAGTCCCAGATGAGGGCTCACTCAGCAGCCGCGGAGCAGAAGCCAGGGGGAGTTGCAGTGACGCGCCCGTGAGCTCCGCCGGCAGCCAGCTGCGCCTGAGTGACCGAGCCCCAGGCCGAGAGGCCGGGGGCACCCCACCTCCGAAGTGGCCCGAGCGAGCCCCAGGCTCCAGGCCCCGATAAGCGGCCGCCAAGGAGTGAGCCGGTGTGTACCTGGACGCCCATCCCCGGACACAAAGAACCACCAACGCACCGATGTCTGAGGGGGTCCGCCACTGGCAGGGGAAGTGGTGGTAGGGGGAGATAGGCCTCCAAACCTTGGAGGGCCTGAGATGTCCCCAGAGAGGTGGCGCCTGACACCCAACCTGACATATAGACACAGACATACAGGCACACACAGATACAAACATCCATTCCCACCCTCATGCTCTCATATGCACTTACTCCACACTCAACCAACGTGGAGACAGACATAAAGAGACGTTGTACACACGATCACACTCCCCAAGCGTACTCTACAAACTGGGTCTAGGTGCCCCCGCCCCTGGAGGGGGGAACTGCACCCAGACCCAGGTGGTGTTTCCCTTTTCCCTGCGGTGGGGGGAGGCAGACCGCCCCGACTCCGCAGCAGCAGGAAGGCTCCACACTCCAGACCGCAGTCGGACGGCCAACTCCTCCTCCTAGTCCTAGCCCCCCTGCTCCAGCAGGTCGCAGAGAACGGGGGTGAGAGAAGACTCCGAACCTCCCTCCACCCGCTCATTGTAATGTTGATGCATGTGTGTTCTAAGGTGCATTTAAAACCCAGGAGGGCATGTAGCTACCTGCCAGAGAGCAGCAGGTAAGCGCATGGTCCCTCCTGCTAGCCCTCAATGTCTACGTGTATTTAAAATTGAGAGGTGGGCAACGATGCCAGGGGTGGGGTGTACACCCTGATGGTACTTTGGACTCCGTGTATCGTGCCCACCCCCAAGATCCTATATGTATGTGTAATGAGAGTGTGAGTAATGTGAATGTCTAAGTTGTGGGATAAAATTGAGGCAGAGGCAGCCAGAAGGGGACAGAGGGGGGGGGGGGGGGGGGGTAGCCTCCTCTGCACCCTGGTGACATACCCCTACTCCAAGGCCCTGCATGTGTGGGTGGTTGTGGTGGAGCGGGAAGAGGGAGGCAGCTGGAGATGGGGAGGGAAGGAAGGGAGGGGCAAGTGACCCCTCCCTGGGGCCAGCTCCCCCGCTGACCCCAGTAGGCACCCCCATACTCCGCGACCCGCCAGGGAAAGGGGGCCCAGGCCCATCCAGACCGGGCCCAGTGCAGCAGCGCCGCCCGGCCCCACAGAGCCCGGGACAGTCCACCCAACCCCACCACAGAGAAAACTGCACCCACCCCACCATCCACTCATCTTCCAGACTACATAAGACAATAAACACCCAGGCTGAGATCTTCCTCCACCTCTCCTGTATCTCCCCCTCCTGCAGAGGCAGCTCCTGAGGAGAGGAAAGCTCCTGCAAGATGTGACAATCTCCCCCACCAGTTGAAGAGCCCCCCAGGTGGCTCGACGCACCGGCGGCACCCTGCTCCAGGGCTGGGCCCCCATGCACCCACCCGCCTACAACCCCGGCAACACACCAACCAGGACCCAAGCCCCCGAGGCCCGGTCCGGGTCCCAGCCCAGAGACGGAGCGCCCCCAGAACCTCACGCCCATCCCGGACCCACCCAGGGGCAGCCAGGCTACCAGGTCAGTAACCCACGTCCGTCAGCACAGACCCTCCCCTAGCCCCGCTGCACGCAGCCGCGAGGAAACAGTCACCGGAGAGCCAACAGAGCCCCTAACCGGACATGACCGCTACCCCGGGTTGAGCCCCCCAAGGAAGATGCCTCCGGGGAACCCCCCGACGCCCTAAGCCTGTCCCTACCCCCACACCAATCACAACAGTGAAGGCGGGACCAAACTATGACCCCCCACCCCCACTAGGTGATGGAGCTGATCAAAGGAGCCCAGAGCAATTGATCTGATGTGGTGGCAGAGGCTGTATCAAGACTATACACACTGTGCCAAGCCTATATTGTGATTGGAACACCTCTATCTGCCATTTGGCTCCAGAGTCCCTCAAGCTAATCACATTTGGTAGAACTTTTTTAGACAGACACCAGCCAACATAAAAACGATGAACTGTTATAGTGGAAGTTGCAAAGGAACACTGCATAGTTTGTAATATAATCTATTATAAATCTAAATGTTTTTTGAGTCACACTATTTAGACATATGGATTTTATCCACCTAATAGCAAGGTTTTTTCCCCTCCAGTCTGTGTATTATGTATCGGCGCAAATTGAGGTTGACATCTTTTGAAGCAGCACTTTTTTAAGATGAAAAGCCATTTTCTGTAGCAAGCCAAAGTAGTCCTGCAGCTGACAGTGGAAGCTAGGGTGAAGTAATATGTCATTTTCCAGGTAGATAAACCTCTTTGCCATGCACTGTCTCCAAGTAATCGCAGAACCTACATCCTTTATACTGACCTTTTGCTTTAAGGTGGTTACGCTGACCTGGAAATTCCACAGTGCTGATTGGTTTAGGAGCTAGAGATGCAATCTGGTGATGAATACTGAAAAGGTCAAGGTAGTCTCTCTAAAGCAAAGCTGTTTCGTTGGGTTACATGCTGTCTAAAATATATCTGATAATGGCTCTTTCTCTGTGTGTATTCCATTCATTCCTTTTCTCTCTGTTGAACATTGTATTTTAGCTGCTGCTTTGTATCCCTTACATCTACTAACTGCTCATTAGCCTCTAAAATGATACTGAGGAAGCAGAGAATGTGCTATGCCCTTGAGTGTTTCCTAATCTTGTAGTTACATATATGTAGTGTTTTTATCCTGATGCAAATTTAGTTACTACTCATGAGTTTACATTTTACAGTTTTTTGGCATGATAGTAATGTAAAAAATAAATTGTGTAATAATCAGTTATGCAGTTTGTTACCTGATGGCAACATCGTGCTATAGAGGGTTAAATTGTTTCATTTTTAGAGACCATTTTAACAGCTAAAACTTGTCTGTTACATCTACACTGTTAGTGCGTATTGTTCCTATGAGTAAGTAAAAGTAAGTCATATTTCATTTAAAATCAGCTTTTAAGACATGAGCATTTAGCTGTGTTTTAAAAGACAGCACCGTGTATACAGATCCCAAGCTCATAGGGCAAGAGTTCCAGAGTCTGAGGGCGCCTGTTGCAAAAGCTCCGTCTCCTTTAGTTTTCAGCCTCGTATGATCCACAGCCAGCAGGCTCTGATTACATGTACGGATGTAAAAGTACAGTACATTACTTCTTAATCCTGATAAGATGACATTATATCAGTGATGTGTGTCTGCAGGCTTATTAGGAATCAGGTTCCCAAGGGGCTAAAAAGTCGCATAATGCAGATTTCCAAACATTATCTTGTTATAGTCATAATTTGAATACATTTTTATATAATGCAGGAACATCTAAAATAAACTGTGGATTTTCTTTCATTCTACCTTTCCACCTACATGACGCCAACTCTGTTTTCTTAACATTTTCATGAAGCAATGATATTGCACCCCATTTGGACCATGTAATGTTGATACAGTATATCTCACTCAGGACCTAAATGTCACTCCAGGGAAGTCAAGGCCTTTTTGGTAATGGCATGTGGTTGCAAATGTCAAGAAAAGTGCATTGCTGATGAGTGACTGTTGTCTGGTAACCTGCGCTCTGAAGCGGCCACACAGCGTGTCTTTGATATGGGAAAAATAGTGGTTCCCGCATGTGAACTGGATGCATATCAAGATCAAAGCTCGACAAGATGTGATACGTGCTTTTCAAAGTGTTTGTAGGCTGATATTTCACAAATATGCAGTTTCCATGTGTCTCTTTGAAAAGGCCTAATGACATACTGAAGGAAGGGCCCTTGTGCTTCCAGAAATTATATATGTTTCTTATCTACGTTATATTCGTTTCTTATTCTTATATATGAACTTTTTCTCCAATTATAGGAATTCTGCAGATTTTAATAAATGTCACACAGTAAACTAATAAAGAAGTGTAACCTGTTGTCTCACAACAGAAGAGACAAATTTACAAATACAAATCTAAATTACATTTAATATTTATTAACCATTGAAACTAAAATGCAATGTGAGATGGCCCTCATTTACTAACAGTGTATAATAAACGAGGGCCAAATCTGTGTGTAAATTACATGCATGAACATTTCATGCACAAATTAGTGATTTATCTGTGTTTTTGTATCTGAATTTGTTCTACTTGATAAAGAAATGTAAATATTCCTCTGACCATGCATATAAACAAATGACATTAAATCCGTTTTGGGAAATTTAAACACAGGTATTTAAAATTTTAAATTCTACTATGACTATTCGGATAAAAATGAAAGGAAAACTGAATAAATACATAGGAGAAGATTGGAGCAGAGTGGACACACCTGGGGAAAACAGCAGAACAGAATCTGACTGATGAGACGGGGAAGCAAAACTGAACATCACATGCATGAGAAAGGAAACTATCAAAATAAAACAGGAAATAATAATAAATATATAACCTTATCTCCCTCTATCGTAAATTCTCCCATCTTTCAAAATAATTGCCTTCTGTCATTTTTGGATATCATTAATTAAATATAGGACTTACAGCACTATCCCACAGGAGCTGAGAATCTGGATTTTTTTTTAATTGGAGTGAGCTTTACTTCCTAGACCTAGATCCCTGGCCAGTCTGCGCAAACAGGATGGAAGGGTTTCAGTCAAGGGGGGGGACCAAGAACCTGATGGTTACTCTGAGAGAGCTTCAGCTTTGTTCTGTGGAGAAATTTGTGCAGCACTACACCAATCAGGCCTTTATGGCAGAGCAGGGATGTCAAATCCCAGTCCTCGAGAGCTACCGTCCGCAGCTTTTAGATGCATCCTTGTTCTAAAGCACCTGAATCAAATGAATGGCTTGTTATTAGACCTTTGGCAAACTTGATGGCATTCTGAAGAGGTAATCAAACCATTTGATTCAGCTGCGTTGGAGTAGGGATGCATCTAAAAGCTGCAGGACAGTAGCTCTCGAGGACTGGGATTGGGCACCCCGTGGTAGAGGGTCCAGATGCAAGCCATGCTTCAGCAAAAGGCACGTGCACAAAAAGCAGGTGTCTCAAGCTTGAAGCATAGTACTACATAGCATAGTAGTACATTATTTTAGGTAATGTTATTTTTAATAAATTTGCAAGAATTTCAAGTAAACATTTTGTCATTATGGGGTATTGTGTGTAGAATTTTCAGGTTGAGGAATTGGCTAAATAGCATATGAGGGTGAATAACTTTTATATAACTTTACTTACATATATATCATTTGAGATGGTTGCCACGGCCCCCATATGCTTGAATTTTGCACTTTTTGTTTACATTGCAAAACTTTTTATTTTTTACATTTTATTTTTAAAACAGCTTTATGAAAAATAGCCTAACATTTACATGTGCCCATATCTTATTCTCCTATGGCGTAGCTGCTATTTCATGCTATGTAACAAGAAAAGTTTTCTTACTTGGTTTCTTTAGTTAAAGTGAAAAAAGTGTAATTATTCCTACAACATCATGTTTATGGTTGAATGAAGATTTAGGCACCATCTTACTTTTACTCTTGGTTCCTAACCTCCTCTACCTTTACTCTGCACAAGATACTATGTTGTAATGTAATATGTTTTAAGATGTTTGCACATTTCAATCCTCACCTTCTTTTCCTGATGCTGATTGAAATTCAATAGTTGCTTAGATTATTATCTGTATAGGAGGAATAGTTTTTCTCTACTGTTCTCCCTGAGCTACTCTCACTCTCCCTGAGCTACTGAACTTGCCTTCTAAGGCCTGAGAATCATTCTGACTTCAGAAGGATATCTCCTCCTCACATCCGTGGCTCGCACCCTGCCAATGCAGAGTTAGCCCTTTCTTTCATGCTGTGCCCCTGGGATTATCATATCAATCTGCGTGACCTGATTACCAGGCTGTGGTCGGCTGCCAGACCAGTGGATCAAGTGATCTCTCCATTTTTACTGTCTAATTAACTTTAGAGATTCTTTGCTTCATTCTGTCACTAAATTCTTCTCAAAATATCGTTTGTCACTTCATCTGGTGACGTTATGATGGGTTACTGATCACAAGATTGGACATACAATCTAGTAACAATATGTCAATTATTTATATATTTGCATAAAATTGAATAAAGCGCCAATGGAGTGAACATGCTTCAGATGCTGCATTATCAGGTTCACTTAAACACTATCAGATTCCGAGTAGCAGGGATGGAAACAGGTTTACTATCCCAGATGTGAAAGCAGAGCTACCAAACTTTAGTAACAACTATTCTGAACTGATACAGAGACGACACAGATACACAAATCTGCATAACACTCAGAGTATAAAATACATTGATTCATTATGTTTGCTTTTAGTGTAGTTCATAAAATTATGTTATGAATACAAAAAATAGTATATGGCACAACAGAAAAAGCCCATACATGTAAATAAAAATTCACAAGCTGAATATGCTAATCATGGTAAGGAGTAAGTTTGGTAGAAGGGTACCGATTAAAATTCAACTGCTGACAGTTAAAATTCATTCATCACTAAAGTGTATTTCAGGCAAGAGTCAATAATGACAAACTGAATGGTCAAAGCTGTCTTACTGATATTTGAAATGTGTTGATTGATTCACAATATCAACTCATGCATCAAAAAATGTTGTCAGTAGCTACTGACTTCCTTCAAACAGATCAGTGGACTTTTTTTCTTGTCTATATATGGAAACTAGAAAATAAAAGAAGACAGCAAAATATTCTTTAACTTTTTAGAGCAGCTAAAATAGTAAAAAGCCAATATTCACTAACTATGATAAGAACTTAACAACAAATGAACATTGGTGCTCTTTGTTCATTCACATGGCAACCTTTTACAATACCTATCCTTTATTTGCCTCAACTGCTGAAGATAGAAAACTCCTTTTGTTTGTTTGTTTGTTTTATAGCTATTATTAGTCTACTACAGTTCCTGTATCAAAGCCTGTCTAATGAAATCTTTACTCTTCCATTAGTCAAAAAGCCCAAAATTCTTGACATACTGTGGAAAACTCAAACAGATTTTTTTTTGATGAACTTTAATTATTTATTTCACTTTGAAAAATGGTCAGAGGGTTAATTAATATTTTATAACAGTGGGGAATACGCGAAGGAGACTGAAAGAGAGAGGATGTCCACCTTAAGGGTAAGAAAAATAAACATGGAGGTAGAAGCTGATGAAGATGATCGTAGAGGCAAATATTGAGATGAAGATGAGGTGGAAACACAGACAACTTTATCTATTTATAAAATAGGTTTAACATAACCTACATGCAAAGTAAGCATAGAAGTAATAAAACGCAGACCAAAATGCACAAGTTACAAAAACTGCTCCAGTCTCAGTCAACACATACTAGGTTTGGATATCTGGGAATTCAAATTTAGTTTCCTTTTGCAGTGGCTGATCTGTGTGTGTGTGTGTGTGTGTGTGTGTGTGTGTGTGTGTGAGTGTGTGTGTGTGTGTGTGTGTTTGTGTGTTTAATGCATGTATATCAGTATATCTTTAGGACTGTGTAAATAATGTTTGTTTTTAATTTTCCAAAGATGATACTGACAAAAAAATAAACTTAAGTTCAATGGATTCTCACATAAAGATCGTGTGATCCTTCTAACCCTAGAAAAAACTTGATTTTTGTCTTTGTTTTGCTTTAATTTAAATAAAAATAACTAACTCACTGACACCTTTGCCCACTTTGCTGCTTGCTCAACAGAAAGCAGCAAGTTAGACACCCACATTGCTTTTCTTAGAGCATGAAATGGAGTCTAACTTATTGTAAAAGTGCTTGCTCATTAGGGGGTCATAATATAAATGCCTTGAGGCAACTGTTGTGGTGATTTGGCGCTATATGAATAAAATTGAATTGAAACTGGTTTGAATAGTATCATTAGACAAAGTTATATTTGAATACCTTAAGTTGTCTATTAGGCATTTGCCACTATCTTGCGGCAGAGGTGATTAATTTAATTTATTATTTATTATAAATTGAAAATTATCATAAGCTGCAGGTGGAGTATTTCATTCAAGTATCTTATCAAGTCACTTGTAAAACGTTTACAGGTTTCAGCTTATTTATTCTGTTTATTAAAAATGTGGTTTCTGACTGTAAAAAAAGAAAAAAAAGAAAGAAAAGATTGTCATGCTATTTTTTTTTGTAGACCGACATGGCAAAATCTTTTCGACCAACAGTTCAATAAATAGATAAATTTTACTTTTTTCAGTTTGCATCAACAGTTGTTTCTAACTTCTCTTGTTCAATTTACTAACCGGTTAATTAACTAAGTATAGTTATGAAGTTGGCCTAAATATTGTTTTACTCTCAGATGTTGTTTATTACTGCACTTTTAATATTTTAACCATTTTATGGTTTGATATTTTCATATTTTATAAGTTTTGAACATACTATGGTTGTTTGTGGCATAAGATGAAGGAACTACGTGATTTATACTTGATGCAATTTATAACTGATTGATTGTGTGTAGTACTGCATGAAACATAGTTGTTGCTGTGGTAACAACTAATAGGGACCTGAATAACAAATAAAGAATAAAGAACTAACCACTGAAATCCACAACTTAAGATGAAAGCTTAAGCTTTATAAATATTTTTTTCACATTTTTATTTCCAAGGTTAAACAATTAATTAGCAAACTGGCAGTGTAGATAACTGTCAGGTAAAACACCATCTACATTCTCTTACTTTATTCAAGGAGGTGCTGGAAACATTTCCCAGGGATTCTGGTCCATATTTAGACATTAATATCGCACAGTTGCTGCGGCTTAACTGCACATCCATTATGTTATTCTTCTGTTCGACCATATCCCAATGTTGCTCTACTAGATAGAGATTTGGTGACAGTGGAGCCCACTGGAGTACACTGAAGTCACTGTCATGAGATGATTTGAGCTTTGTGACATGACAGATTATCCTGCAACAATCAGGCATCAGAAGATGATTACACTGTTGTTGTGAAGGGATGGACAAAGTCTGTGACAATATTGAGGCTTTTGCATTTGAACAATGCTCAGTTAGTACTAAGGGGACAAAAGTGTCACAGGCTAATACCTCCCACACCCGCTACACCACCAGCAGTAGCCTGAACCACTTATACAGCTTCTGTGCTGTTTGGACCAAATTGTGACACCCTGGTATTTCAATATTGGAGGATAAATCTCATCAGGTCAGGCAATGCTTTTCCAATATTCTGTTGTCCAGCTGTGACTTATAGCCTCAGTTTTGTTTTCTGAGCTGACAGAAGTGACACTTTGTGTGTTGTGGCTGCTGAAGCAGTCTGTTCATTCATCTCTGACCTCTGACATCAACAGGGTATTTTCTCCCGGAAAACTGCTGCTAACTGGATATTTTCTCTTTTCTGACCATTTTCTGTAAACACTAGAGTTGGCTGTGTGGGAAAATCCCAGCAGATCAGCAGTTTCTGAAATACTGAGACCAGCTTGTCTGGCATCCACAGCCATTCCAAGTTCAAAATCACTTAAATCACCTTTCCTCCCTATTCTGGTATTCAGTTTGAACTTCAGCAGATCTCTAACCATGTCTGCATATCCCAGAAAGTTGATTCTTTTCATCTGGATGTTGCGTTTTCAGTGGGGCAAAGGTTTCATCACTCATCCAAGTGACTTCTTCAGTCTCAATGGACTGCAGGTTTCCCCAATCTTATAAACAGTACATTTGCATAATGACGGAAATTAGAACCACCAACTAGCAATGGCCTGCGATGTCAGTTTCATGATCATTACTATGCAAAATGTCATGAACATTGAATGGCCATGAGTACTATTTACGGCTGCATTCACGGTGTTAGAGGATGGTGAAAGATGTATCCTCAGGCCGAGATTGGTCTTTCCCTTTTTACATAAATGGCCTTCCCTGCTCATACCAGCACCAGTTTCTCCCTGTCCAGAATCTGTACATCCTCACTGAAAAAGTGGCCATTGGGCTGCAAGTGTATGATCATGAAACTGAGGTCATGGGCCATGGTTAGTCAGTGGTGCTAATTTCAGTCATTATGAAAAAATGTAGTCTTTATAAGGTTGGAGAAACCTGCAGTCAGCTAAGACTGAAGAAGCCACTTGGATGAGTGGTGAAATCTTTCCTCCAGATGAACAGAATCAACATTCTGGGATTTGCTTACCTGGGTGATTGAGAATGCATCAAGACATGTCTGAATATGTAAATGCACCGATTTGCTGCCATGTGATTGGTTGATTAGATATTTGCATTAACAAACCTTTGAACAGGTGTGCCTAATAAAAGTGCCTGGTGACTGTGGCCCAGTGAGGAATTTGACTCCATGCCAGAGCATCCATGCTGAAAATATATACAGTTTTGCTATTGATGCCTTACATACAGTTGATTTTATCTGAAATGCAGTAATGGCATATGCTGTAGTAAGTGTGATGACAAGCACGGTGGTGTGTTTAGATTATGAGAAGCAGCAACCACCACAACATCATGTGATTAGGTGTCATGTCCAGATGGAAATTAGGGGGATACGTTCCAGTGGTCTGTCATTAACAGGTGTGTAATTAATTCCCCATGATAGGCCAGTGTGACATTAATGCGGGTTGACTGTGTGGTGGTTTGCTCTGTGGGACTTAAACAACGACAGCTAGCCAGACGCGTCCTTGTCATCCTTGTGTCTGTGTGGCCTCATTACTTTGGCCAGTGACACTTCTCCTCCTCCTCCTCCTCTGCTACACTCCTTTTTGTCTTCCCTGTCTCACAGTGCTACTCTCATAGCAATGCTGTGCTGCTCCACTGGATGTGGGTTTATTTGAAGAGTCGTGTGTCAGAGCTGGATTTAGTTTGAAACGTCTAAGCACAGATTGTTCAGGCTTTTTATTGGTATTGTACTATGTAAAGGTGAATCACAGCTCATAGAAGAAAGGTTTGCTCTTGTCTGTGTGTGTGTGTGTGAGCGCGAGTGAGACAATCAGACACCATCTCATTATATTGCATAGGTTATGCGTTGTACTAAGGACAAAGTCATTTGAGATGTCTCCCAACACCCAATAAATATTTGAATTATTCATAACAAATGGAGAAATTCATAATGTCCCCCGATTAGCATTTTAGCATAATTGATTCTCAAGAAAAGATGGAATAATAAATCACTGACGGTCTCCTTTTACATGAAAGATCCCCCTACATTATCTGCCCAACCCCTCTCGCTTCTAAGCAATGCTTTTTTTTTTTATCTGCCATTTGTATGCTTTTCATTACCTATCTGCTCCCTCATGACATAGCGGTAATAGCCTTGGAGGCATGCTGGTAAACAGTTTTGACAAATTAAAATCACCAGCTCAAGTGAAGAGACTAAAGCTGTAAACCAGGAGAAGCAGGAGAGCACTAGGTCCGTTTTCCAAATGACAAGGCCAGCTCAAGTACACACCATGTACTCACTGGCTGTGCTCACATAGATTTACTCAGTAAGCTGTGGATACACAGTGATTCAGTTGCCCACTTAAATGTGTCATCTCTGAGAATGCAAACATACCAGTGTTAAAATTATAGAATTGTATTAATGAATATCATCCTTTGCCTTGTGCTGTGGATTGTTCTGAAGTTTCTTCGTGTGATGATTAACACCTCAGGCTTCAGGGCTTTCATAATGAATAGAAATGTGGGTGATGGTTACACAGCAGCAAAAGTAATCCATTAATGATGTAGAGCACGATTAATCAAGATAAAATAAATGCATTTCTTTGGGACATATATTTTAAAAAAAAGGCTTATTCATTTTCAGACCACCATTTTCTCATCATGTAGTTTTATTTATTTAATTTTTTCTGATTTATTTAAATTTAAATATTACAAAATGAGAAGGCTCCACTTGGGAACTGCAATCTAAGAATAAATCAAAGTTTTTGAGCAAGGACAAAAACAGAAATGTCATAGATTATTTAAGAAAAATCAAAATAAAAGCATACTTTACTTAAAAAAATAACTGTAATATCTCAAAATGTTGCACTGTAGGTGGTTATTTTGCAAGATAATCACAACAAAAACTTCCTGCTCAACAAAATCACTTCCCATCCAAGATGCCATCCATCTTCATTTCTGATCATGGCTCACTGACAGGGGTTTCCATCATGTGTCATTATTGGTGCATGAGGCAACTCAGTGGAACAATCCGCCACTCTGGGAAATGCATCAATCACTGACTCCTTGTCCCACCCTGACAGCTCAGCTTGGAGACCACAGGAGCTGTGTCCCACCGTAAGCACCCACTCAAACCCATGCTGGATCGGGCCGAGCAGGCCTGCATGAAGAAGGTAATTAAGATTAGGAACTGAACACGTGGCAGCAGTAATACATGCCTGAATGGCTTTTAGGCTTTAGTTTGTCTGACAATGTCGACAGATGAAGTAGGAATAACTGTCAAAGCAAAGCCTGAGCAGAGACAGGTGTTAGGAACCCACAATGGGAGAGAAAAACATTGCAGTAATGGATGAATAAGTCTGTTTACAAGATAAAGAATGCCCTGTCCACATTATGTTGGAGAGATGGCAGAGATGGATATCAACAACATGCCAATAGTCACATCAAGTGACAGCTTAAAAGAGTTATATGCTGTTGCCCTGATTGGTCAAGGAGTAAAAGCAACATTGAGACAATAGCACTATGTTGTTTGAATGTGGTTTATTTTTAAGGAGTAATAACATTTTTTGCTTTCTAAGAAACAACTTTATATTCATGAGCAACAAATGCATCAATGCATTCGTAACCCCCAAAAGAGGGGTTACTCCCATGGGCTTTAAATCTGGGACTCTCCACCATGTGACTCTAGAACTGAAGAAGCTTCTCAGATGAGAAGTGAAATGTTTTCAAGCAACTTAAAGAAGTCCAGACGCTTTTCTTTCCAAGCTCCTTAGACCATCTAGAAACTTCTTTAAGTTTCTTGAAGAGGTTTCACCTCTCATCTGAGAAGCTTCTTCAGTTTTAAGTCCAACTGGTGGAGAGTCCTGGGTTGTCCCCCAACAGGGTCATGGACCACCTATTGATCCTTTACCTAATCACACAAGCCAAGGTGTGAAAATGGGTGTGGGTCACAATCAGCCAATCAGCCAAGGTTTCGGGTGAACCCTCTGCAAAACCTAGCCACGCCCTATCATGTGATTTACTGAGGTCAAATGGCCCAGCATGTGAGTGGGCATTAACGCAGACGGCAGACAGTTGGTGTCTTAAGCCACCGCCTTTGTTTGATGACCATCTTGGAACAGAGGCGGTCCATGACCCTCTTGGGGGACACTCCCATAGGACTTAAAATTTGGGATTCTCCACCAGTTGCGCTTAGAACTGAAGAAGCATTTTGGATGAGAGGTGAAATGTCTTCAAGAAACTTAAAGAAGTCCAGACACTTTTCTTTCCAAGCTCCTTAGCCTTCTAAGAAGAACCACATCCTTAATCATTTCAGCAAGCACCCCAGAAGAACATGTGTTACTGATGAATTGCATAACCCTCAAGGACCTGTAGTAATTATGACAGCAAAGGAGAAGACATTGTTACCGAGTGTAGCGAAGTAGTCATTTTAACCTCAACTATAGTCTGTTCATAAGCCTGCTGGAGTTGCATACCCAAGTATTAACCAGTGCAGTCGTTTCATAGAAGTGATTTTTTTAAAAGTGTTTTCTGTAAATCTTTCTAGGGATGTTAGGTCAGAATTTTTTTTTGTTGCATATATGTATTTTCATAATTCACCTAGAAGCCAAGATAACTGTCTTATTAGCATTGACTGTGGTCATTCTTTCTTCTTTCCTTTTTTTCTTAAATCCTCAGTCTTTACTCCAACAAGTTCGACACTAAAACACTTTATCTACATATAGCACTTTAAGCTATCAAAGTTTGCATTATTAAATTATGTATATCATTGCAAAACTATAAAATAACTTAAATTACACAGTTGAGATTTGCCATGAAAAGTATAAGGGAATATAATCACTGAATTGCAGGAAATAGTGAGTCCTGGTTGACATTCGAACTAATTTCATGGACATTGTGTATTTCAGTAAATAAACAAATAGATGTATAGGAAGGTGGAGAAGCATACTGATAAAAACAGAGAATAAAAAATTGAGTGTTACTTGGGTCATCTTTTAGATCTAAGATATTGTGACTTGGTTTGACTTCAATTAAATCCTGGGGGAGGCTTCCCAGTCAATCTGTGATCTTTATCAAGGCGCTGCCTCTCAGATCTCTATCTTCCTCTGTGACCCATGGGAAATGGAGACGACTTTCATGACAATGGTTTGGACTCCATGCTATTTCTAGCCAGCTCCTCTTCCTCCTCTGCCTAACAATACTGTGACTCTATTGACAACCTCAACCTTGAGCACCAGTCCCAAGTGTGAAATGCTTTTCTTCCCCTCATTCTACCTCTCTTGGCGTATAGCTTGAAATCAAGCAGGCATAGAGGTTTAATTTGTGTTTTTTAATGCATTAAATAACACACTCTTTTTGCTTGGGTCAACTGGGAAATTTGGCTGCATGGCATTTGATAGTTTGCAACTAGAAAAACAGATTACCTGCTGAAAAACAGCAAAGTTTTTACATTTAAAAAACATTGAATACCCTTGAATATGCACACGTAACTTGCACATAAACCGACTGAGGAGAGGACCAGCTGCTCCAGAGCACAGTTTCTTGATTTTCTCGCAGTCGTGATCGACACAGTCCTTACCAACTCCCTTAATCTCTGGCTCTTCTCTCTCACTGGAAACTGTCCTCTGATAGTTAATTACATGCTTTGATCTGGGTTTGTTCCATCTGCATGATATTTCACGTACTGTAATTGTGCTGAATATTCACAAGGCCTGTCATCTGCCGTATCCTCCTAGCACTGCTGACCTGCACTGGGTGTTTTCATTTTTACAGTCCGTCTGTATTTAAGACCCAGGAAGTGTTTTGAACTTAAATTGCATCAGGAGATAATGAACACTAAGACGTGGTGTTTAGAGAGCAAAGCTAAAACAGGATGAGAGACACGCCTCTATAGACTTGCACAAAATTAAAATGACTATTACAAAATCTATATCTTAAACTTCTCTCCACATGCATTCAATGTGCACATGAGGGAAACAACTTCAAATAATTGACACTTATAATTAGGGATGGGTACCGGTATCGGTTCTGACATAAACGGTAGTAACCAGACAGAAAAGCAGCGCACATTTCGGTGCTTTATTCGGTGATACACTTTAGATTCTAGCCAATCATTTTACGTTTCCGAGGATAGTAGGCGGGGCCAGGTACATACGTTCTTTTAGAGCAGAGCTACAGATTAAAAATGACCAATGCAAAGCGGTCAAAAGTCTGGCTGTACTTCATAGCAAAATATGCAAACTCAGCAGCCTGCAACAAGTCCTTTAAGCTGATACTGTCAAAGGAGGTAACACCTCAAATCCGATGAAACACCTGGTGACGCATAGCGTTTTTTTTAAAAGCTGAGAAATGCACCGTATTTGATAGCTTGCTGTGAGACCTCACACCGAGCACATCTACTGCGGGTGGGTTGCCTGTTATCGGACCTGGAGTTAGCAACATCCCCCAAAAACACGAAGAGGAGAGTCCTGGCCCCTAGCCCTGCCAGTGTAGCAGAAATGATGAGGATGATGGTGGCAGCAGCAGCCGTTCTTCTCTGCGTGAGTAGCTTAATGTTGTTCGTGTGTAATTTACGTTGAGTAGGCTAACCACGTTATTACATTAATGCATGTAAGGTGAACTAGCAAACATCATCATAGCTACATGCATCTGTCTTCTTGTTTGATGGCAGATTCTCCCTTCACCCTGGCCAAAAAGGCTAAAATGACCAAAGAAAAAGTGGAAAACAGTTAAACATGAGAGGTTTTTGGACAAAGTTTGTGTTTTTTTCCATTGTTTAAGCACTGCTTCCAGCCAAGAGTGATGCCATAAATCCCCTATAGCTGCAGAAAAAGCTAACATTATTATCTTTTTACAAAAAAACAGCTGAACATGAGAGTTTTTTGGACCAATTTTGTGTTCTCCATTCTTTAAGCACCGGTTTAAGCACCGTTTAAGCACCGGCACCGTTTCAAAAGTACCGGTTTGGCACCGGTATCGGATAAAACCTAAACGATACCCATCCCTACTTATAATACAATAAGACTGCTACTTTTGTATCATAAACTATGTACCTACTTATATATTTTTTAGTTTTTTTTCTTTCTTTTCATACGTATGAAGTCACATTAAGTGCACATTTGTTTTTAATGTTTAACACTTGTTTAATTCTAACTGTGAACATCTAAACAATAGGATTTATTGTGGGGTGGATATTTTCTGTTTGGTTGTATTTGTTTGTGCGTTTGTTTTGGAATATGTACAAGTGTACACATGTAACTACAAATGCAGTCCTTTAATTCTTGTTTGAAATACTAATGCCAAACTCACTTTTACTGACTCCTGTTTGTCTACACCTTTCAGCTTGAAAGGTGTGCCATAGAGAATATTTCCTTTCATTAAATACTATAATGTGCATGCAGCAAAAGAGATTTAAAAAACAGAAAGAAGAAGAAAATGAGGTAGTGTTATTGTTTCCCCCCAAAATACATAGTTTCAGTTTAGATACGTTTATTTCAGGTTTATAAAAGTTTTAATATTTATTCCCTTAAAGTATCAGTCTTAACATAACTTGCAGATGTCTATGTAGAATATGTCATATGCTATATCTCAAACTTTAAACAGATTCACAGTGCATTCCTTTTTTTTAAAGGCAAAAATGGAAGCTATTGTGAATCTGCAAACACGCACCATTAATTATTCCACCTGAAACTGTGCCACAAGCTCGAAAATCCTAAATCAGTCACATGTTGTTACTTGGGGGACAGCAGCTCCTCTCTATCAATGCTCCGTTTGTAGGTGGCACATGATGGATTTCAGAGTTGTGCTCTTTCCATCTCCCGACTGCAGAGATTGCTTGGGGATGCTGGCGGGTCCCTGACAAACAGGGCCTCCTTCATGCGTCACCTTGATCAACATTCAGCGTTGCCCCCTGAATCTATCACGGGCCATGACAACATGCCCCATTTTGGGCTTATTATATCATGGTGGATGATGTGGCTGCTGCTGGTGGCTGCTGGTTGTGGTGATGACTGTGATTATGATGTAGTGCTGGGCTCAAAAATGGATAGAGAACCTTTTATTGAAATTCAATGTATATGTGCGTTTTGATTAATAAATAAATAGATGCTCTCATCATTTTGGCTCGTGTCAGGAATGTAGCCGGCTGAATAATATGATATACATGTTCATAATCAACCACAGCAGCAGGCTATAACTGTGAAATTTAGAGTGCTGAGGAATGATCACTACAAGTGGTGGCTCAAGCACATCATACGTTTTACATAAAGAAAATCGATTTAGGCACAGGAGACTTAAAATATGGGAACTATGATGGAAACTTAATGATTCTGACTATCCTGTAGGAAAGTAGGATATTACTGTAAGTGTTTACCTCATCCTAATTGCTCCTTAGACGTAGAAAAGGGGTTAAATAAAGATGACCCAGAAATGTTACTTCTTTGATGACCTCTTGTTTTGTGTGACATAATTATTGATCTGCTCATTTGCATGAATGTTTGTAAATCTATAAATGTTTTTGTTGAGATTAACCGCCACGATTTACCTCATTAAGACCGACGTGTCAGATGGCTTTGTCATCAGTGGGGACGTGCAGTTTGTGAGACAATTAAATATGAATCAACATCATGCAAATGAAATTCCTAATTATAACTGTAAGTTTAAAAAAAAAGCATGTTATTTGATCGTACCCCCCACAGACTGGACCGTTGCTCTGATGGGATGACTGATACTGCAGCGGTAAACAACAATCTGACAGTTGATACATGAGTTGTCATTAGTCAACCACCCATTTGGAATCAAGCTTGTACAATAATATTTCATGTAGGAAGATGTAGCGTAAATCACCTCCCCATTAGTGTGTTTTACACGGTCGCTGATGTAGAAAATGAGCATATGACGACTGAATCGTGGAGTGAACGGTTTATAATTCCTCGGAGAATTGACAAACTAATTTAATGCTGAAGAACAATAAAATGTGATGCTTGGAGATTCCAACCTTTAAAAAAAGCACAATGTTACCACCTCATCCACCTCGTCCAGCACCTTGGAAGGAAATAATACACATGCTGCCTTTTCAGAATGAACACGACTTGAAATAGCCCAAAATTTCCTCCGTAAATACCATTGACTTCAAAGACAAATTTCACTCTCCCTCTGTGTGTTGTGTTCCCTCACTGCAGTGTCGGTGCCATTCCCTCCAGATGACTGCTTTTATTTGATATCAAACTAATGAGATTTCCATTCTCAAAGCATATCCTCTCGCTCCCTAGTCTTAAAGAAGATTCCATTTATGTATATACCCTGGAATGATATTTGTTTTGCATATTTACATAAGACATATCCACCCTATCTATATGTTTTCAAAATGCCAATGTTTTATTCATATATTTCTCTATCATTTGCTTTTCATATCCTCTGCCACTTAAACCGCATAAACTGTCAAAAAGAGTGATATCTATTATTGGTATATTGAACATATAATTTAGTTTGGAGCTTATGTGGGCGAAAGCTTATACGCCTGAATACACAGACTCTCAATCAAATACTGTAGAGCAATTATAATTGATATTCTTTGAAGAGAAGTTATTGAAAAATACTTTGCTCTGTGCTTTTACAAGAATGCTGTTTTCTTTGTCTCTGCTTAGAAGAATTACAGATTAAAATTGGTGTAATTAATAACACAATATCCTTATATAATCGAATGTGACTGTCTGATATAGTGTACTGTACTGTCTTTGGCAACAAAATAACCCAAAAATGAAACCCCTCAGAGCTCCACTCCACTGACAGTCAGCGAGCATGGTGAACTTATGCAGCAAGGGTGATTGACATTCCAGATGAGCACATGATAGTGAGTGCTCAGCCACGCTGCCAGAGTCTCGGTCAGGAAAACATCAGTTTGTGAGTGACAGAAATCATCTTTAATATTCATCTTTCTTTGGAAAAGCAGATACAGAGTGCACAAATGCATGCACACACACACACCTTGGAGTAGTCTTGCATCGACTGATGAAGAATGTCAGGGTGGGAAGTGTCCAAAGACTAAGTATAAAATATGTCCTCCATAATGCCTGGAAGATGTCCAGGTTGGACTCTACTCACGGCCTCACTTTGTTTCCCTCCATATGTCTGCTCTCCTTGGTATATCATACGCTCTCCTTCGATACACATACACACACAAACAAGCACACAAGCACTGAATTATGGATGAACTCAGTGACACTGTGATGATACATTTGTCACATCTACACAAAGTCATCCTTTAAAGGGTTGTCCCTCTTTATGCTGCCTAGAGTTCACATTTTGTCACTTGACATTTACAGAGAGGCTTATGACGGCCCTAAGCACTGATGTCTCACTGCTGCTGACACTGAATCTAGACTCCATGGACACAGACACAGACAGCACCTGAGGGCCTGAAACACTGCACGACGCAGGCTCCACATTCGGGCTGAGTTTTTAGGTCCTACTGAGCAGTTCTTTTCTCAAAGAGAAACCCAGTGTTGTCAAAACAGATGCACTTAGTATTTGCTCTATTATTAAAGTAGAAAAGGATGTTTTTCAGATAATATCACTTACAACGATGTCTGTCTACATATGAGCAAATATAATTAAAGTGACAATCCACTGATTCAGGACATGCAGTTCAATTTAATTGTAATGACTTGTGTTGTCAGTCACGTTTGGTGAAATACTAAGTCACAGTATCACTTTGAGGGTATTCTCAATTTTCAGTTTCAGTACAATTGTTAAAAAACAGGCCTGAATAAAAGAATACTGTGATGAGGAAAAGTGGGAGGTCACTGTTCTAACAGCAGGTTAGTAGTAGCACAAATTGACCTTATCGTGATTTTGTGCAGCTTATGTTTTGTTTTTTTTATATACACTGCACCTCCAACATAGTCTGACTTTTCTGCACTCCTCACTGGTTGAAAAAATATAAAATATCTGCAACACCTTAAAGGCCGGTCTGTGAAAACACTGTCGGACATAAACAGGTCCGTGGCGCAAAAAAGGTTGGGGACTGCTGCTTTAACAAAAGAAGTGTGTAAATCAGCATTACTGATGCAGTTAATCAAGGTTAAGTTCATTACACATACCTCACATGTTTGTAATGTCGGTCCTGTGTGGGTCACACGTCTCTTAAAAAAGGCTACAAATAAGCCTCGAAGAACAAAAACATAATTTTGAACAAACTTTGAACAAAAACATCAGCAGAACTTTTTCACATAAAAAAGGTTTAGAGTTTTCAAAGTGCTGGTGCAACCTGCATCTGCTTTCAACTTTGTTTTATCAAACACATGATAGGAGCAGACATCCTCTCCCTCATGAGGCTTTTCTTGCTAACACGCTAAAGGAATTATTAAAAGTTTCTTTTATCTGCATGTTAAAATTTGTATGTGAAAACAGAAAACCTGTATATTAGGATAATAAAAGCTAATGATCAAAGCTAAAGCTAGATCTGTTCCTATACAACAAACAATTAACAACAAACAGTTATTGATCTCAAACCAGTGCAAGCAGAATCGGTAACAGCTTGTCTAGCACACAAGTGTCCCATCAGTTTCCCAACAATGACCAAATATTTGTTTACAATGTGCATCCACAAACATCCAGAAGAAGCTGATGTCCTCTCATCTTGCCCATCTCAGACTTTTTTTTAACAAGTATGGACACACCAATGACATCAAGACATGCAACATATTAGTGAAACTGTCCAGCGAGACAAGCTGGCTTTGGCCACAGGATGGCACTAATTTAAAGATCCTGATGTAAATTAACTATAACAAACTAGCTCAAAGCAGGTGACATGGAAGGAGTTCAAACAAGAAAATTACTTAAATATAAAATAATTTAAGTAACCTAACCAAGACACAAAGATCACCAAAATCTTGATGTCAGATGGAGTGAAAGAGAGCAACTGATCAGGTCATTTGAAACAGCTTTTATAGACTGCAAGACACGGGTTACTTGCATTAGCTTATGATTCTCCCATGCCAGCAAATCAGCAGCATGTAATGGACCTCCCACTCTCATTACATAAACAAACAGGCAGAGAAAACGTCACAGACAAAACATTGTCGGGGAGGAAAGAACACAGATGGCTTTTTATTTTGGCTTTAACTCATGTCTATTTTTAGACTTCACTGGACAAGCAGTGCTTGCCTTGCTTGCCCCGACAGGATAACCCTTAATTAGCATAACCACAGTGATTTCATATCATATCTCAAAATAGTCCATTTCTTGAAATTAGAGAGTGAGAATTACTGCAAATATCTATATCTAAATCTAAGTATTCTTAAGTGGAACCAGACAGAGAAGAATAAGAGCAGCGCAGAAGAAAGAAATAACAACGGAGAAGTCACATCAGTCATTTAATTACATATAATATCGAAAGAAGACTGAAGATTTTGGGGATTCAGTTTGTAGTTAAACTTGCAAAGACTTATTATGTGTAATACGATATGAAAACCCAATTTTCTGACTGTCTATCTGTCTGTCTGTAATGTTAAAAACAGGGTTACTTGTGGAAAGTTGAGATATGACAGGACCCTCAGTGATAGTCACCTCACTAAAGCACGCAAAGCACAGACCTGCATCAGTCTACGCACTACAGTAGGTGAGTAGGAGAACTGGAGGCAGAGGAGGATGAAGCAGCTGTCGCCATGACGGAGTGGTTAAATTTAAAGTAATCACATTTTCAAACATTCATCCTTTTTAGTTCAGACCAGCACTGAACATAAGTCATTGTGTGGGTTTTTCTGGCACATAAATTGTACTAGCTGCACATGTTCTTTGCAGGGCACAGCTGCAAAATGTCTACAGATCTGTGGCATCATCAGCTTCACTTTAGTTTATCATAAATAATGGGCTTGCTCTGATGAGAAAATCAATATAATGCTTCCTAAAAATGCTCCCTCAGAAACTATTGTAACACCTCAAAAAGTTAAAACTTTAAAGAAAGCATAAAATTCAAGTTGCATTATGATATATTTTAGGTTATAATTCGTAGTAGTTTCAGTCTTGCTTAATTTGGTGACCCTACAGAGGTTGCCAAATCACTGTGTACAACTGCCAGAATTTTGGGAGGCTAAAGACTTGATTAGCTGCTGTTTATAGCACAATCGAGCAAACTCATTTTTTAAAACAAGACAATAATTAGATCCAGCCTTCTATCCATGTAACTGCTTGCATTTTCTTTGATGTTCTTATCAGTTATTTTTATTAAGTTGCTTTTCATTTCATGACAATGTTCAAAATTATTTGCATTTCATAAGTAGTCGTATAGTTTGTTTGTTTGTTTTTTAAATCCAAATTCAAATATGGGAAACTTTTTTTGAGAAAATTGTTTAATGATTTAATGATCTAAAATCAAGCACTGAAACAAAAAATTGGGTGTTGGGAGATACTTGACGAGAATTTATAGGGCTGCACTTCTATGATGGGAAACCTTAGATGCAAACTGAAAGGTTATATATATTCTTTGAACTAAAACTTTGGTTATACTTACTGGCGATGAAAATAATAGGCTGGATATTTTTCAACTCTTCACTACAATATCTGCCACCAGTTTGACTTTTTCAGAGCTTCTCCTTTAATTTGAAGGATCAGTGCTAATCTTTAGTTTCGAGTCAAATTAGTGTATTTGAAGAAATTTAAACATATCAAAAAATTCTATGTTAATTTAAATCAGGATGTATTTCGGTTGCATGACACTGCCAGTGGTATAGTTTTCTTGTATGGCAGTTTTATCTTCCAAGCCTTGTGCTATTCTTAAACAAAACCAAGAGATTCATGATTTGACAAGACATGCACAAGTCTCTTTTAATGAGTTTCTCTCTTAATATGCAGTGCAGTTAATCTGCCATACCATGATCATTTAATATCACGACATGACAAAAACAGGAAAAATAGACTTTTAAAAAATATAAAACAAGAAAGAATGAATTATGCTTAAATATCTATTATTATTATTCACCCACATTATGCTTTAATTTAAAAGAAAAAAAAGAAAAGAAAAATGAAATACTCCAGTACTACTTCTTACTACATAGAGGTAAGGAAACATAGTAGCACACAAACCCAAAATAGGGGCAGCAGACCTTTTTCACTTCTTCATGCTCGGTGAATGTTTGCATTAAGAACGGTTTCTTTCATTTTGCCAAATGGGGCCCTTCTCAGTGCCTCCCGGCTCACAGATGGCCAGTATGGTTCCCGAATGGCTCTGCAAAGAGGCGTTGATTCAAATGAATTTCCATTACAGAAAACTGGCTGGCTCGAATAAATTATAATAAAAATGGAACTTGTGGCCTGTCATCTCTCAGAGATCGGGTACCTTGGGACAGTGCTGAAACCTCTCCCATCATATGCCCCAGTGAAGCAGAGATGATCGGGAAGAGCAGAGAGAGGATTTCTCTGCCAGAGGGAAAGATTTTCAAAAGAGATTAAAATACAATTCACTTTTTAAAGACTCCCTCTTCTTCTGAATATATACCCGGCTGGATACAGCTGTGAACGTTTCCCCTGAAAGACTTGGATTTAGTGCATCACTCCTGAATTACTCTGATAAATCATCCTCCACATATTGCAAATGGCCACATACACTGGAAGCTTTAAATGGTGGTTTCATGTTTAATCACATCCCTGCCTTTTTAGCTATTGTCTTGAGGTAGAATTGGTCTTTATGCTTCACTGAAATACTTAGAAATCAGATGGAACTGTTCACACTTCAGAAGAGCTAGTTTTAAGTTTAGTGAAATAGTCTGGACTAAATTCTAACTAGTCCAAATTAATGTGTCTAATGTGCTCAACTAGAGTCAGGCTCAAAAATATTTGGACAATGACACAATTTTAGTGAATTTTGTAGACTTTCAGCTTTAATACAAGGATCTTTATAGAAATTTTACAAAAAGTGCATCCATGTTGACACATATATAGTGATGTGAAATGTGTCAACATGTATATGTTGATCAATGGCTCACATTACAGTTTTTGTTAACGCATTACTAGATTCTGTAATTACATTACTGTTGCAAAGATTCTTCACTATCTGCAATGAAGGTAGAAAGAAGACAACATCAAACATGTTTTTTCTTTCAGAGCACTAGTGTTACAATTAGCTGATTTCAGATCATGTGCAGGAGGAGGAAATAGTGGAGCGGTATCGCAATATGTTTATTTTCATTGAACAAAAGGACAAGAGCGCAAAGTGGAAAATGCTTCCAAATTAAAAAAACAAAAGACATCATTACGTTCCTAACAAACCTTCATCTGTTTGTGAGTTTCTGCACAGACAGCATGCGAATGCAAAGCTAGCAAAAGTGCTATTAAGCTGAGTGCAAACCAAGCCCAGCCAGCACAACTTCAGCAGGTAACAAAAGCAGTGACGAGCAGTCAGGCTTGTAGCCTCTGTTTCTACTTGTTCATGCTTTTAAAGTAGACTTTGGGGACTTCTTTGAAGTCGTTTTGAAGTTTGGGCTTGCTTTTCATATTTGTTTCGTGTTGTTGGTTTTGTGTTCATATCTAAAAAACTAATAGAAAGATCATATGTGTGTCCTCATTAGGACAGAGGTATGTGTTGGTGTGTGGGACTGTAGCAGTAATGGCAAAGTAACATAACAAGTAGTGTACTAACGTACTGCTTGACTTTTAAGAGAAGTAACGAGTAATGTGCAGTATATTTCTTGACCTCAACACTGATGTTACCGGATATATAAGTATTTGATCCTCCACTATAGTCTGCCATTTTTAGAGGGTCAAAAACTAATTAGCAAACTAACATAAGCTCAAACATGAGGCTGTTTTTAAGAATCCCTCACCGTCAGTGACACTGTAACCCATGCCCGTGCGATACTCTGCCCGGTCTTTGCAGGAGCTGCCTTCAGCTGCTAATTGTTTGCAGGTCTTTCTGCCTTCAGTTTTGAGTTTAGTTACTGAAAACCATGCTTGGGTTGAGATCATGTGACTGAGCCATTGAGAAATATACAATTTATTTGCCTTTTTTGGCTTGCTTTTGCCATATGCTTCGGGTCATCATCCATTTCCACTGTGAAGTGCTTTCCAATCAGTTTTGCAACATTTGCCTGAATCAGAGCAGGGCATAGCACAGCAAACTCCAGAATTCACCATATTGCTTCTATTGACAGTCACATCATCGATTATTATTAGTGATCCCGTTTCTTGTAGTGTACATGTTCATACCATACCAAGGGCTTAATCATGTCTGATAGATAATATAGTACGCTTCAGTATGTTTTGCTCCTTATCTATTCTTTGTAAGAATGCATGTACCAGATTTTTTGCAATCTCTCTGATAGTTTAGCCTAATTACTGACAGCCATCTTGATCTGCTTAGTTTGCCATGGAATAATGAGGGATCAGTCCTCACCTGGTCATTAAAATGATTTTTAGTCAATTACCCATTTATACTTATACTGTCTTGTTGTTTACAAGATACAGTTCCCATTAGCCTGATGCTCATGTCTCTATTTTGTTTCAAACATATACTTTAATTTCATTTTTGAGTTAAAATATGAAAATATCTTTTTTTTGCACATTCAGGCACAATATTGTTGATGTGAAAGAGAAATACCAGTACTAGTCTGAATACCATTTCTCAGTTTTTGAGAGATTAAGCATTTCTTTGTGTCACTCTGCTACTTTCAAAGTAGTCCTCTGGCATTGCATTTGTGCATTTTTTCCTGAAATGTCAAGATACTTGTCACACTTAATCAAAAAATACATTAATCATCCCTTCACAGCTCACCAAATCTTTAAGAGACAGAAGAGCCAGACCTATAACTTGGACTGTTGTAGAGTAATATAAACAGTGAATACACAAAAGTAACACCTGACTTCATCTTGAACAAGCTCCTTTCATGATTTCTAAACTGACATTCTGCTGTTTGAGACTGTGCAGCATTGTTTGAGCCTGATGCCTTTTCAGAGTCATTTCAGTCAGGTCCACATGAGTAGCTTAAGACAACATAGTTGCCACTTTTGATATTTCACTTTCTGGCTTTTCCCTGCGACACACATTGTCCTTTTCACCACTGCGTACTCCACATCGTAATCGGAAGAGGAGTGGCTCAAACACACAGATATATACTGAATATCACAAACCCAACTACGTTCTTGTATTATCAGATGATGAATGATTTATCCAATAATGTTTGTGAAGTCTTGAAAGGCTATTTGGTATTTTTTCCCCATTTATGAGTGAGTGGAACTTGAAGAAGGGGTCTGTTTTCACTGTATTTGCTCAGAAAGAAACTTCCAAGATTATCAGTCCTGCTTAAAACATCCATAATACCTACTGTGTTTCCCTCCTCAGATTTACGAGGAGGGAAGTGAGCTGATCATACACACACATACACACAAAAAGTGAATATAGTTGTTAGGGTTTTCAGCTAAATGTTCAGTTTTGATATTAACAGCTAGAAGCTATCCTAAAGCACCTGGAAATTTAACTTTGTAAAATATTTTATATTGTATAGACCAAACACTTAGAACATATTTTCAGGCAAGTTGCTATATCATAACATTGAGAATCTGATTGGATGTTATGAGATTTCTTTTTGACTGCAGCACACACAGCCACACATACATACATATCACAACCAAATCATAATATTGCTTTCCCCTCAAGAAAGTTGAAGAGATGCTCTAAAAGAAAAACAAGAATGAAAAAATAAAAACAAACGCCAAAAGCAAAATAAACTGCACTGAAAACACACTCTCGCATATCTATACCCAGAGGATGTTACTGCTGATGCATTACTCATTAACTTGAAGTTATAATGCAGTATTTTGGCTTGAGTCAGCAAAGCAGTCCCACCTTTATCCACTTGGATGAATATATGCCCCCAAATTGTCACTTGTCTTGATGATGATGATGATGATGATGATGATGTGTTGAAGCCTGAGTATTCAAAAGTTTTTGGAAGGGATGAATTAACAGAAGGCAGGCACAGAGAATATGGCGTTATCTAAAGATAATAAACATCCATCCATCCATTCGCTTCCGCTTCTCCTAGGGTCGCAGGGGCGCTGGAGCCTATCCCAGCTGTCATAAGGATAATAAACATTTTATGGAAAATGAAATACATCTAGTCCTCATTTTGGCCAGGTGTTATTGTCTAAGAATAAAGTGACTTTCATTTGCTATTTGCTTTCTTTTGGCTCTGGCTGCACATTTAAAGCACAGTCCAAATTGCCTATAATGGGATAACAATTGTGTCTTCGATCCTGTTGTTGAATAGAATAGTAAAATTTCATTTAAGTAATATTTCATGCAGGAATTATTAGAGTACACAGACTGAGCATATACTTGTAATACTCTCAAATATTCTCAACTTAAATCTCATCAAAAGTCCATTAAAAGTGAGCGTGGTTCTGGAGATGCAAACCAGCAAACCTGATGAAGTTTATCTTCATAACTTTATCTTGCAATGTTGTAAAGTTGCTTTTGCTGTATTTGGTTTTCACGTTAGCCAATAAACACGAGTGTGTGCGCTATTATACTGGCTCCTTTCACATTGAGCGTAATGTGGATGAACATCATCAATTAGCAGAACAGCTAATTTTCTCATTTAGCTGTGAGATGTTCAACAGGGACATCATACCACATTAAAAACCTGTTATATATATATTTATTTTCAAGTTTAAAAAAAATATATGAAACAGCAAAATAAACAAGCAAAGACAGAAACACCGTTTTGTTCTCTTTTTCCAGATGATGATGGGTGGATCCAGCTTTTGAGAAGCAGCTCGAAGCTGAATCCAAGAAATGTAGTAGTGATAGACAGGTACAGGTGTCAGTTACAAGCTGCTACACTGTTCTATCTGCTGGTGCCACAAGAGACATGAGTGGAGAGACAGAAACAGAGACATTATAAGAAGCAAAAAAAAGGGAGTGGCACCATTTGTATTTTCCCCGATGTAAGCATCTTGCATAAAGCAAATTGGCGACAGTGGGTAAAGAGCACAGAAATATGAGGCAGCAGTGAGCACAGGCTCACCAAAACCGGGTTGTTGAAAACTGGAAAAGTGTAGCCTAATCTAATGAATATTGATTTCTGCTGAGGATGCAGGTGGGCTCAAAATTTGGCTTAAGCAGCGTGAATTCATAGATCCCACCTGTCTAGTGCAACCAGGTCAGTGTTTGCGGAAGAATGGTGTGATATTTTCTAAATATTTTCTGCCATATTTGGCCCTTTAAAAACCAAACCAAATAATGGTAAATGGTAAATGGCCTGCATTTGTATAGCGCTTTTCTAGTCCATAGGACCCCAAAGCGCTTTACACTACATTCAGTCATTCACCCATTCACACACACATTCACACACTGGCGATAGCAAGCTACATTGTAGCCACAGCTGCCCTGCCCTGCCTAATCTACCAAATAACTTCTGTTGCTCTCCTCTACCATGACTTTGATCTTGTCTTATAAAATGTTTGCTTTTTTTCTTTAGCGCTTGACTGTTCCTGACTAAACCTTCACCTATGCTGACATCATATGTGAAAATCAAAAGGCAGTCATCATCATCATGATATTAAATTATATAGATCATTAGCTTGCAGGTCATAAACACAATTCTTGCTTAAGCAATGTTATTAGGTTCAGTTTATTATTATGATTAAAAAAATCTCAAAAGTAATAACCACGTACACATCTTATTATGTTCTAATAAATGAAGCCTCACATCTGAGCCCAGTGCAAACACCTTTGCGTAGAAATTAATGCAATATAATCCTATTGTGGAATCTATGATAAATGCTTGGTAAGTGGAAAAACACAGTAACATGTAGGCCACTGTCACTTTAACTGGAACATTATTTTCTTCATCTGTGTGATTACAGAAACATGATATATCATCATCATATTAAAATATGCTATACATGCTTTTCAAAGACCGAGATAGCAACACTGTGACTGTGTTGAGTACAGAATTGCCGCTGGGTGGATCCGACCTCTCTTATTGAATTCTGCTGTGAAAAAGGAGCTCATCTATCTCTGAGAAAGACTGAGTGCTACTCAGTGCTACTTGTAGCTGAACTGATTGTGATCATGTTACAACTGTTACAGGCCTTACAGTACTTACATTTTAAAAAAAAAATTACTATTACTACTAGGATGCTTTGTTAGTGTGTTTGAAAGTGAGACAATATGTGAGTCTCACTCACATATTTTTATGTCATTTTGGAATCAGATTTGCAATAGCACCGATTACATTTACTTCAATTTAATGATTTACAAGTTTACCCAACAACAAATAGGTGACATTACAAATGACTCATTTACAGTTTGATATGTATTAAAAATACAGTCCTCACTTGAAAAAATGTGTCCCATATACCAGTGAAAATCTTGTATGGCACATTTCCATCAGATGTACAACCTTTGCTGTGACTGGTACCTTCTGGATTTATCTGTGGTATAACTGTTAGTTGTTTTACAACAGGGACATTTGAAATGTGTTGATTCTTTGATTGGGTTTTGATAGGGAATATTTTTGCTGCAGACATATGGCAGAGAAACAAAGAAAAAAATGGCATTTACACTTGCCTAACATGTATCTTTCATTATGTAAATGAGACACTGTGTACAGATTCCATAATATATTTAATGCAAATGCCTTACCACTTACTAAAATATAAGGCTCTAAAACACGTGCCCTATCTTTACTGTGGTTGAACCAGGGTAAATTGTTGCTTTCTTTAGCCTTTAAACACCTCATTTTTGACAAGGATTTAACAGCGATGAGACTCTACTGTACCTCTCTTAGCTTTGAAACATGGATGCAATCAGGTAATTGGTTCTTTTTGTAAGTTTAGACACAATAATGGTTTATTCTCTTGTTGGGATCAAAGACATCCTGATGGATTACTTTCTCTGTTGCCAGAAAAAACAAGTCCTCAGGCTTGTATCAGAGATGCCTTCCAGCAGTCAGGCCTTGTCCTTTTTGCCACAGTGCAATAAAATGAATGATCTTATTATCTTAATAGCATAATTTCATGCACAGCCGGTTACTAATTCTGTTGTTTGTTGTATTGCTGAGCCGGCAGTTCTCTCTGTTATAAATCACTTGACTATGCAGGAAGTTCATCCAAAACCAGTCATCACTCTATATCTGTATAAATATTCTCTGATGTGTGTCGCTCACAAAGCACTTACACTCAATTAGATAATTCCCAACAGCAGAGATACGAAAGAGAGGCAACACTCACAGGAGGCGGCTGACCACATGGGCCTCTGGCCAAGATGTATCTCTCTGTGGTATCATGGATAATTGAACAACAAAATTGTAATTTCAGGGACCGGTGCTCAATGTCCAGCCTGTTGCCTTTTCAAAGCAAATAGCTGATTATACACATCTGCTGTAGTTTCAGTTTGCTGACTTATTGTTGGGTTAAAAACAAAAATAAAAACAGATTACTGAGCAAAATAAAAAGGCGTTCATTTTCCTGCAATGCATGACTTTTATTTTAAACATGTCCTTTGCTTTTTGTCTTACAGCAAACTCTTTAACAGTTACGAAGTAATATGCAGTGAATCTTTTTTACCGTTAATGTTACTTGCACTATGAAAAATAAATTGCAGTCTTTGGACAATAATTCAAAAACCATGTTTACATTATCAAAGCAAGACAAATTATGGTGAAAATGTTTTATGATCTCCTGAGATATGAAAAATGTACATAACTGTCCTGATTGTAATAAATGTCAACACGTATTTGTGTCAATCAGAATGCAAGAAAGATCAAAACAGACAGATTGTGTTTTAATCATATAGTAAATTTATTAAATCTACTGCCTGTTACAACAGAAAAAAAAAATTAATGGGTGAACATTGACCTAAGACAAAGGAAAGAAAAAATCCTCCCTGCATTTTGAATGTATGGGGTTACACAGCGGGCAAAGCTGTTGCAAATGCTACAGATGACATCATGAAATATTTCAGTCTGAACTTTAAATGCACTGTATTCACAGTTATCCATCCTGTACAGCATTGGGCCGTATGAATAAAAAGAAATCAGATGAGGGAGGCACAAGCAGGTGGGAGAAATAAAAAAGGACTTTCAATTTTAATTCAATTACTTTTTAAATAAGAATATCAGAAAGAAGTGAAAATAACATTCGTGATTACTTCAAACGTAATGAAATTATTAATTACAAATCTTTATTGTAAATTATGTTTTTCAGCCAAAATTGCGGCACCTTCAGGTTACATTTGCACTAATTCCGTACATTTGGAATTCAAAACATTGGTCTAGTAAGTTAAGAAACAGCTAAACTCTAGGTATAAACTTTCTCACTATCAAAGGCTTCATCTCTTTTACTGTACACTTTTACTGTACTTTTGCACTTTGTAATCGTATTATATTTACATTACACTTATAATTGGTATTTGCATTACAATAAGATAAGATAAGATAAGATAACCTTTATTAGTCCCACACGTGGGAAATTAATAGCTATTCACTTATCTTTACAATGGTGGATAGAAAAAGAAAACTGTGAAACAAACATGTTTTTTCTTTCAGTGAGTTCAACTATACAATCAGTCAATTTCAGTTTTTGCGCTGGGAGGAAGAAGATGGTAGACTGACCTACAGTTTTTTGGGTCTTTTTTAGAAGAGGGGATATGGACATAACTTTTATTTTTATTGCACAAAAGACAAGAGTCTAATGTTGAAATGTAAACTCCATCCAAGGCAGAACCAGCTTCATTATACTGCTAACAAAACGTCTTCTCTGTGCAAGCATCTGCACAGACAACATGCTAGCACAAAGCTAGCCATGAACCCATAGTGATGTTGAAGCTGAGCGTATGCTAACCCCGCTCCAGCTGCTAGACCCTGAATGTCAGCAGGTAACAGAGTAATGTAAAAGTAATGTAATGAGTAGTTTTTTTTAACTTTCACCTTTGACTACGCTTGAGATTTATGTATTTTTTGCATGTAAGAAGATTTTTTTTTTTTTTTATGTGGCACATAAATACAATCAAAGGGTTTAGTTGTTTTGTTGTTGTTATTGTTCTATCTGATTACTCAATTAATCGATAGAATACTCTATTACAAAAATAAGGGATAGCTGCAGCCCAAAATTGGTGTAGCCACTAAAAATCTCTCATGAGTTCAAATTTCAGTGAGCTCAGCCTCAAGGTCAGAGGTCAAGTTTTCTGAAAATCTTGTAAGTGCGATGAAGCCACGTAGGAATTTCAAATTGAACAATAGGTGTATCTACTAAAAATCTAAGACAAGTTTGAATCTCAGTAACTTCACCCTCAAGGTCAGAGGTCAAATTTTATGAAAATCTTTTGAAGAGAAGGAAGTCATCTAGGATTTTGAAATTTTTACAATGGATGTATCTACTAGGGGCTGAGGAGTACTACTAGCAGCCACCAGTACTTTGAAGTCTATGTTGTTCTGGAAATATTCCAGTATTACACTGACTTTTCTTACATGTTATTTGAGTTTCACAGCATGTTGCCCTGCCGCATAGGGTGCAATGGGCAACATGCCTGGACCAGTTGGCAAGTGAGCGTTACATAATGGAACTGTTGTACTATTCAGCACCTTAACAGACCTGTGAGAAACAAAGCAAGTCCTCTTACTGCTGCAGAAGCAGCAATCTAGGATAAGCCCATTTAATACCAGCCTCTTCAAACGCAGTGCCAGTATGAGTCAAAGGTTAATGAAAGGGCACCTGGTTTGGAGGATGAAGACATGGCAGCAGCCAGAACTAGAGAGATTAGCCCTATTCTCATATCAAAGGGATCCCAAGCCAGCAAGGCTCAATGAGGATTTTGTGTGGAAATCTGTCTCCATCGCTGAGATATCGTGTCCAAGAGCAGCTAGCTGGGCTCCTCATTTTCTCTCACACCCTCCACTCTCATTCATACTAAAGATATCACCATAGTATAAGTCAATAGGCTGCAGACAAACTTTGACTCTAGTCATTTCTCTAGTTATGAGTTCTGTTGGATAAACACGTAATGCACCACAAACCCTTGAGCTACAAAGCAGCAGCATGAGTTGCTTCAGAAAATCTCTCTAAACTAGATAAAAACAAACTAAATATTTTTGTCTAATGTAACACTTGCTGTATTTTGTTAATATTCATGAATTAATTTTCAGTGCAACAAAAGCAAATCACTGTACTTTGTGTACAGAAAAGATTGATAGTATAGCCACAGACTGTCATGTATTTGATTTATGACCCAAATGCGGACTTAGGGAGGCAGACTGGATTTAACAAAAAAGCAAAACTGTTTATTGAGGCTGTTTGCAAAATCCATGAAACACAGAAAATCCTAAAAGAAATGCTAAACTAAATCCACAAGAACACAGTAGAGGATCACAGAAGCGCTGACAAGGAACAAAGGGAAGACATCACTTTAAATACACAGAATGTTTTAGAGGAAGTAGACACAGCTGGGGAAACCTCACAGGTGCATATATTCAAGGTAATGAGACAGGGAACTAAGACTAAAAGCAAAACAGGAAGTAAAAACGATGAACAGAGAACCACAGACACAGTAAACTTAAGGAGAACTGATACACGAGGCAGAAACAGAAAACATGGAGGGGCCAAAATAACTCTTAATGCAATCAAGGACGGGACAAATAAAGACCCAAAAGATTTAAGCATATGTGCATTAGAATAAAAATGTAAGCAATAAACAAACTAAGAGCCAAACAAATATATATATATATATATATATATATATATATATATATATATATATATTACTCACTGTTCCTGAGCAATCAAAACACTTTATACAACTTGCCTCAATTATCCAAGCATTTTTTTTAATACTTAAGTGCTTTTTATCTAACAGTCACACACTGATGGATGCATTGGAGAGCAACTTGGGATCAGTATCTTGCCCAAGGATATTTGGCATGCAGACAGGAGCAGCCAGGGATTGTACCACCAGTGTTTCGATCAGTAGGTGACCTGCCCTACCTACTCCTCTGTTCCACTGAAAATGACCTGAAATGCTCTGTCACATAATTGCCTATTACAGTTTTTTCTGATTGCTTAAGCACATTATTTGTAACTATTGGCTAATTTTGCAAAACTCTTCACACAAATAAGAAAACCTGTCACCCATTCATCAAAACATTGTAGTTCTCTTGCAAAAGCAAACACAGCTAGATTAACTCATCACACCTTCGTAAAAATGGTGTTTCCGTATCAAACAGTACACACAAGCTATCATCTACTAAGCACACAATGCGCCAACTGCACACTGATGGTATGAATACAAAACACATCTGGCTTTTGCTTTCTCTGTGCACAAGGTAGGCTATGTCAGTTTGAGCTCATACTTCTGTCATAGATCCATAAGCATAGAGGGATCCAAACTTCAAGTACTGGTGTTTATTCAAACACATCAAAACAAACACAAGTGTTTATTTCCAAGTATAGGATTATTTGCAATCGCCATAATGACTATATGGGTTTCTTGGTCTGCAGTGAACATGCTTCCTCTCCCCCCTCCTCGTCTTCCTCTTGCTCCTCCTTGTCCTTGTCGTCCTCTTCATCCTACTTCTTCACCTCCACGTCCTCTTCCTCGGCCTCCTCTACTTCTCACTCTTTCTGCTCCCTCCATTGTACTCTACACACACAGCTTACCTGTATTATAGTGCTTAGGCTGATTGCAAAGTGAACTAATTATCTAAAAAAGTTTTCACATGTGAAAGTGTGCCAGACAGTTGGCAAATTAGTGTTAATGATAGCCATACATGTGTATACTTTTTCTAGGAGTGTGTTGGAAATTTGGTAATTGAGTGTTGTGCAGTGAATTGTGCCTACAGTTTTGCAAAGTGTGTATTACAAAATTGCAAACTGAGTGCAAAGCAGTTTTTGTGCTTTTAGTTTTGCAAACTCAGTGAGTGGTTTTGCTATAAGTCTGAATAGTTTTAGAAATTGTGCTACAGGAATCACAGTTAGGGTTTAAGCATTCAGAAAAAACTGTAACAACATAAACCTTGCAGTTCCACACATCAGCACAAACACCTACCTTAATGACCCCAAAGAGACTTAAAAACAATTGCTAGAGCAATTCTATTGTAGAAACAAGTAGAAATGAAGATTACAATGCTGCAAGCCTGACTGCTGATTACTGCCTTTGTTGTCTGTTAAAGATCAGGCTCTGGTTGCTGGACTGGGTTCAGCATACATGCAGTTTTAACATCATTCTGGGTTCTTGGCTAGCTTTGTTAGCCCGGGTAATCTGACCCTGGTCTAGCTAACAAACGTATCCTTAAAACACTTGACTTCAGATCCTTCTCAGTTTTAGAAATGAGTGTGGTTTGCTGATTTTAAACCTTCAGTTTTCACAGTTGTCATGTTGACAGACAGTGACAAAGTAGTTACAAATACAAATGTCACATCTAGAATCAACTCTAAACATATTGGTTAGCTCCTTTATACACAAAATAATGATGACATGGATGCATTTGAGCAGCCAATCATCCAGTTAGTTATAGGAATAAATAGGGTTACTGTTCCAACAGTGTTTAGATCAATGTTGTCAGTATTGATCTAAACTTCATCTTAATTAAAGCTGAAAGACAGAACTTTAACCTTCCAGCACTTATTTGACATTGGATGAGGTCCTATATGTGTGAGTGGGGAATGGTCTAAAGAAAAGTTTCTGTGTGTTTCTGTGTGTGAAGACTGATGGGAATTGTTGTGGCAGAGATGGATCAGCTGCTCTATAGCCATCTTTATAAATTGGATACGGCAGCATAATACGGACCTACTTAAACACTTCGCAGGCACTCCCTGTGGTCCCACTGTGTGACAGCTTTTCTCCAATATGCTCTTTAGAGATAGTCCTACGTGATTTTCAGAAAAGCGAGCCCTGTTGTTATGAAAAGATTTTAATGGATTTACAGCAAGTCATTAACATTAGGCCTCAGTGTTTGTCTAAGGTGTTATTATCATGGGATGGCCACAGAATAAATAATGTCTTTCTTATCTATCTTTCTGCTTAGTGCCTTGTGAAATGCTGTAAAACACGCTAAAATGTGCCTTGCAATGTTATGCTTCAGATGCATTGGCTCGTTCGTGACAGTTTAAATAAATTGTGATTGCTCATAAATATACCACAGTGAAAGATTACTTATGTAAGGCTGGTGCTTAATCAGACTGAATTCTTCATTAATTTGCTGTAGGCTATATTTCTGTAATCCTCAGGCAGCAATGAAATTAGCATTTAACTAAAATGTGTATAATATATTGTAGAGATGAATTTATTTGCATGGCATGTTCCTAAGCCAAAAAAAGAAGTGACAACACGCAAAAATAATTCCCACATTTTTTTGTGTGTGTGATGGCTGTAGCTCAGGAGGTAGCACAGGTCATCTACCAATCAGAAGGCTGATGGTTCGTTTCCAGTCTGCATGCAAAATATCTTTTGACAAGATACTACAAACTTTGCTTAGCAGCTTAACAAGTGTCATACAGTGCAGAGATGGAATTATCCATCTCCTTCTTTCATAATTACTTCTACTAGGTGTAGATGATTTTGTTATTTGAATGTCAAGATACTGTACACATCTTGGGGAAATTTTGAACAACCCAATATGATTTTATTTATTTATTCTTAGAAGATATTCTCTACTGCTAATGAATGACACAGATGGTTATTTTTTTAGTTATGATAACTGCTTTTACAAAAATGTGAATGATCATTTTATTATTTCATTCATTTCCTTGAAGATCTCTGCTGTGTTAACGTTCATGGTCCCAAACAGGGTAAAATGAACCAGGTGTGAAAGTACTCTTAGGCTTGCCACAGAGGGAATTTAAATATAGTCTCATTTAAACCAGTTGGAAGCAATTTATTTCCGGTAATTTGTCAGCTGTGCAAATTATGAAATTTTGTCACAAGGTCTCAGCAGTGTTTTGCTCAGCTTTGTTCTGCCTTACAGTTTCTCTCTGTTTCTCCATTCTTGCAAGACTCATTTATGTCAAAACAAAGTTATTTAGAACAAGGAGACTTTGTTGTGGCACTGCTTGTTGAGTTATTATAAGAAGATCAGAGAACAGTGGATAAGATTGAGGGGACAGGGGAATAGTGATTTTTGCAACTTGACGCATGTTGTATGCCAGACGATAATTTACCAATCAAACACATGTAAATCTTGTCTTCTCCTCTTTTTTTCATCCTTTGTGTGGTTGTCCCACAGTTTACAGATTTTTCTTTGAAGGGCACAAGATAGGAAGGCGTAGCCTGGAGGAATAAATGTGTGTTCAAACTCAACACAGAACAAATTTTACAGGCAAAAATATCAGTGCAAAAACAAATGCATACAAATCATTGCGCTTTTGCCCAGGGTTAGAAAATTGTGGCAAAGATGTAACTGCACCCAAGTTAAAAAAGTAGAGATTAAATTTTACTCTTATCCTGAGGCTGCATGACCTGCTTAATTAATCTGCAGAGAAAAGAAGAGAGAACAGAGAAACAGAAGAAAAACTGGAGTTCCTGGTGAGCAATCCCTTCTGAGCTTTTATATGAATAGTCATTATTACTCCAGATGATATTTGTACAATACGAAGCATAAAATGAGTCTGAAATGAAGTAGTCAAGGAAATGTTGGGGAATAACAAAAATGTTGCTATTTATTCAGAAAATTCACTGATTCCTTTTGTTATTTTTCAATAGATCGGATCAAGTCTGGTAATGGAGCTTTCTTAGCAAAAGTACTGAAATTAAAGTTATTGTACACTTAGCTTGCAGACCATTTTCCTGCATCCCTGTATGCAACATAACACTGCTTGAATGGGTTAAGTCAAAAATGCTTTGACTACAAGCAGGCTTCATCAAAAAAAATTTGCCTTTTCATTTGTATTTATTTAGCTTTCATACTTTATTTATTTATTACCACCAGGGGCTTTGGAATGCTTCAAATGTAATGTCAGTTGTTGACTAGCTCCACCTTTAAGCACCCTTAAAAAGCTGACTGTTTGTGATAGTGTGCATCACAGATAGTAGCATTCACCGAGTTTGTCTGCAGATCTCATCTACATTTGAGGAAGTATTTAATTCATAGATGTGAAAGGACTCTTTAAGTGGGACACACGTATCTTTCTCTTTACTCCAAACACTGTTACACTGTATTTCAGTGACTCCACATATATGGAGACAATGTGGCATTGTGCAGAAATGTATGAAGACAGTTTAGAGAACCCGCAGATAGAAGACACTTTGAAACTGTGGAGGAGGTACACCTGGCCTGTTCCTCAGCAAAGTCATTCTTGGAGGCCATATGTTAACATTGACTGTAATACTCTTTCTAGGTTCTCGAGTGCCAAAGCTGGCTCTAATAATTTCTTGATACTTCGAAGTGAAGGCAGTTTTTTTTTCTTACCCCCTACAGAATGTAAAGGGGTGGATGGAGAACAGGTATTAGCCCCATAGATCATGTAAAATTAGCAGCAGGAACCCCTGTCAGCCCAGACATCGACACTTAATCTTGGACTTTTGGCAGACTGTTGCCTTAACAGGTCAAATGATATCTATAAATCAAGGATCCCCTGGCGGAGAGCGAGAAGGAGCCATGGAGAGAGGGGAAATACATGGAGCTGGCATGGAAACTCGAGGGAATTAAATCCTGGCCATAAAGCCTAACCCAAGGAAATAATCCAGTCTATTTCATAAAGGATTAAAACCTTTAAAGAAGATTGATTGCCTCTTTTTTCCTTTTCTACCCGATGTAATCCTAGATTATAGAGACCACTCGGGGTTAGATTTTAAAGAAATTTGCACAGGATTAATGGTGAGGGGGGCATTCATTTTTAAGATTGTCTTGTTGAGTTGTCACAGAAAAAAGAGATATTCTTTTAACTTGGGAATGGAAAAAAGAAAGAAATGTGTTCTTTTTGAATTTTACTCTACATTTTTTTCCAATTCCTCTGTGTCCTCACGTTGTGTTTGTGAAGACTCAAGAAGACACAGAGTTCTTTCCTCAAGATTTCCTCAAGATCTATCTCTCAGGAAAGACTATAGAACAAGACACATGCCCACAAGCCAACAATCAAATGAATTATAAGTCAGGCAATTGTAGAAGTAACCCGGACATCAGTTTGTAGTTTACGCCACATAAAGGTGTAATATTCTAGACACCAAGAGAGTGCACAAGATTTCATAACTCTTTCCTTGAAACTTTGTGTCTTGCATGTTTTTTACACCAGCTATCATACGAATGTAAGTCCTGCTCCTGCAATACTGTGTATGAATGATTTCTAGAAATTGTTACGAGGTGGGCTTGTGGATGAGATACTGGGATATGAGTGTGCCATGTTTGGTGAGCCAGCAAAAGCCCTTTGGCTGCAGTCACATGTTTTGGTCCTCACTGGGGTATTTTTAAACATGGGCTTTTGATACTATTTCAAATGTATAACATGTGGCACAGCTATTGATCCTAATCATCTGACAGCCATATTTGGAATGCTCCCAGAGCTCTTGAGAAATAACCACTAACCAAGCTGCTGCGTTGGCCTTTTCTTTGCACTGATTGCTCAATGAGTGAGTAAGGAGTTGTCAAATGGAAAAAGACTGTGTCTACATGGATGTAGTGGTACACTTAAACTATAACAGTAAACTACACCCAGCTCAACAAAGTTTGATTAAAACTATCAACTTTTGCATTAACATTTGTTTAACTACATATTGAAAATCTATACAAGTACTTATTTTTTGACGAGCGAAATGTTCAACATATTTCTTTTTCAAAATTTATAAAAAAACAAGACTACCATAACCACAATCTCCAGAAACAAACAAACAATTAAATCTATTTAAGGCTTGTAGAAACCTAAAAAAAACCATAAAGCAGGCTGTGGAAGGGCAACAATTAAATGACTGGTTAGCAGTGCTGGGAAGGTTACTTTTAAAATGTATTCCATTACAGAATACAGAATACATGCCCCAAAATGTATTCTGTAACGTATTCCGTTACGTTACTCAATGAGAGTAACGTATTCTAAATACTTTGGATTACTTAATATATTATCATGCTGTTTACAACTACATGAATGTACTATTGCTGTGATTTATTACTGTTACTGAAAGTCCGCAGCTCCGAACCGTAGTAAAGGGACCTCTGGCTAATACATCGGGTTCGTTTCGGGCTTGTAGCTGAAAACTAGCTTTGCTTTGTTGTCTGGGTCAACTTTGCCAGCGAGAGACAGAGAGGCGTTGAAAAGCTGCTCCAACGGAACTTACTGTTTTTGGAGGAAAACACGAACACAGTGTACAGTCGAGTCTTAATAGCTTAATTACAACTGGGCTCGTCACGCACTCTTCTTGGCTGCAGTGGTTATTTTTATATTTACATGCTTCCAGCTCCCGTTTTTGTTCGATGACAGCTCGTACTTTTCCTTTTTCTCCCTCCTCGCGCTCACAGACACATAACGTGTATGGCAGTCCATTCTCCCTGCAGCACGGACTACACTGCCTATGATGCTACCTTCTTTAAAGCTATACCGGTAGCATTCTGCCTATTATCTTAGCACAACAACAACAAAAAGGCCTCTCTCACCCAGGAAACACGCTGAATCGGTTCTACACCCGTTTCGAGGCTAATGCTATCTACCGCCTGACTACCGAGGACAGTGACGTCATCAGCGAGAGACCGGTGACCAGCATCGCGGAGCATGACGTCCGAGCGGCACTGAGGAGAGTGAACACAAGGAAAGCGGCGGGGCCAGACGGCATCACCGGCCGTCTGCTGCGCTGCTGTGCTGACCAGCTAGCAGGTGTGTTCACTTACATCTTCAACGAGTCCCTGGCGAAGTCTGTGGTCCCCACATGCTTCAAAAGATCCACCATCATCCCTGTGCCCAAGAACAGCAAACCCTCATCCCTGAACGATTACCGGCCAGTTGCACTGACCTCGGTAGTAATGAAGGTGTTTGAGAGGCTGCTGAAGAACATCATTTCCTCCTCCATCCCAGACACCACAGATCCGCTGCAGTTCGCCTACAGATCCAACAGATCCACAGAGGATGCCATCGCCCACGTCCTACACACCACTCTCAGCCACGTGGACAAGAAACAGGGTAACTATGTGCGAATGCTGTTTGTTGATTACAGTTCAGCGTTTAACACAATAGTGCCCTGCAGACTGTTCACAAAGCTGAGGGATCTGGGTCTTAACAGCCGTCTGTGTGCATGGGTGTTGGACTTCCTCACTGGCAGAACTCAGGTGGTGAGGGTGGGCAGGTGCTTCTCCAACAGCATCACCATCAACACAGGAGCACCTCAGGGATGTGTCCTCTCGCCACTGCTCTACTCCCTCTACACTTCAGACTGTGTGGCCACCCACGGCTCCAACACCATTGTGAAGTTTGCTGACGACACAGTGGTGTTGGGTGCCATCTCCAACAACGATGAGGCGGCCTACATGGATGAAGTGAAGAATCTGGCATCGTGGTGCCAGGACAACCACCTCCAGCTGAACGTCAGCAAGACCAAGGAGCTGGTGGTGGACTTCAGAAGGGGTCAGCACAGAGACTACAAGCCCATTATCATCAATGGAGCTCCAGTGGAGAGGGTGCAGTCCTTCAAGTATCTTGGTGTCCACATCTCCTCAGACCTGACATGGGCTGCCCACATTCAGGTCCAGACCAAAAAGGCTAGGCAGCGCCTGTATCACCTACGACAACTGAGGAAGTTCAGGGTCTCTCCAAAGATCCTCAGGATTTTCTATACAGGCGCTGTGGAGAGCATCCTCACACAGAACATGACATCGTGGTTCGGGAACAGCTGTGTGAAGGACCAAAAAGCTCTCCAGAGAGTGATCCGTACAGCAGAACGCTGCTGCAGGATTGCTCTCCCCCCGCTTCAGGACACCTACACCAGGAGATGCCGGACTAGAGCAGCGCAGATACTGAAGGACCCGTCCCATCCTGGCAACAAACTGTTCCAACTTCTGCAATCTGGTAGAAGGTTCCGCATCTTCCGGGCAAGGACAGAGAGACTCAAGAGGAGCTTCTATCCCCAAGCCATCCGTGCCCTAAACACACACACCCGCCCTCTCACATCATCTATAATTGACTGAGACAGGACTCTTCCAGACACTCTAAACCAAGGCACAATGTACATTTCAATTCCATCCATCCATTCGCTTCCGCTTATCCTTTTCAGGGTCGCGGGGGGCGCTGGAGCCTATTCCAGCTGTCATAGGGCGAGAGGCGGGGTACACCCTGGACAGGTCGCCAGTCTGTCGCAGGGCCAACACACAGGGACAGACAACCATTCGCACTCACATTCACTCGCACATTCACACCATGGCAATTTGGATTTTCCAATTAACCTATCCCCTCAAGCTGCATGTCTTTGGACGGTGGGAGGAAGCCGGAGTACCCGGAGGGAACCCACGCAAACACAGGGAGAACATGCAAACTCCACACAGAAAGACCCCGGCCTGGTGTTGGAATTGAACTCAGGACCTTCTTGCTGTGCGGCAACAGTGCTAACCACCGTGCCACCGTGCTGCCCGCAGTGTAATCCATTTATTTCAACAAAGTAACTGTATTCTGAATACCACCTTTTTAAACGGTAACTGTAATGGAATACAGTTACTCATATTTTGTATTTTAAATACGTAACGGCGGTACATGTATTCCGTTACTCCCCAACACTGCTGGTTAGAGGGTAAGGAGAAATAGAAGAGGAGCACAGAAAGTTGTAAAGAAATTCGTAAAGAGAATAGATTTGCGGGTTGGTGGGTTGAGCAGCAGCATTGAGTGTCTGGGTTTGCACCCATGAAAAACTTGCCAATGGCAATTTTTTCACCGTTGTCTTTTTTTCCCCTTTGGATTGGATTATTGAAGTCTGATAAAAAACAAGGCATATTTAGTTTAACTATTTATTAATTTACCACATATTTCTGTGAAGGTCAGCCATGACAGGTCTCCTGCCAGTCCAATGAGACCAGAGATTAGCTGTGTGCAGTCTTTTCCAGATCGTCTGGGTAGAGAACCGTCGACCACATTGTCCTGCAAATCTGTAAAAGACTGCCCACAGTTCCTATGTGCTGACAGTGTTGTCATCTTCTCGGGGCGCCTACTTTGTGGCCTGTCTCTGACATACCTCGTTATATGGAACTTGGCCTCATTTTTGAGAGGGTACTATGGCTCACTTCAAACAATGCTACAGCTTGGTTTCACAGAACACCAGAATGAAACAGCTCCACGGCACAGGTTCTATCCAGATCTGTCAAATGTGGAAAAACTAACTGACCACTGTAGCAGGGTCCATGCTCACAGCAGCTGCTAAGCAGGTGCCAAGCAGGTACCAGAAGCTTAAAACAAGAACTAATAGCAAAATAAGATGTTGGCATTGGCAGACAAGATTTGGCAAGGTTTTCATGAGCGCAGCCTACATACTCAACTCTGCTACTCAACCCACCAAAGCATTTTTTTTACACATATGGCACCATTTAACTGGATATAAACTGACTTTTCAACAATATAAGATTTATTACAAAAAATAGTCAACCAAACACAAATTTCCTTACTCTTTGTGCTAAGTTTATAAATGTTATTTGTAGAGACAAATTTTTAATAAGAATAACATGTGAGTTAGTAATTATCAGTCACACCAGATTATTTCACTGCATGACAATTGTCTTTTTGATACTCAAGATAACAGTGTGGCAACTATCTTGTTCACAGTGGGACAGGAGGAGGACTGTGTCAGACAGACTAGAATATCAGGTGGAAAGAGCCATTAATGATATGTAATTACAGAGTCGGGTTGGCAGTGGCAGCCGAAGCAGAGGAACTTGAGGTGGAGATGGAAATAGAGGTTTCTGGGGTATGTGTGTGCCTGTGTCTGTGAGTGTGTGCATGTTTGTGCTGAGTGGACCTCAAGCGAAATGCTCCACCACCCATGGAACTAATTTAAAGTCCTCGTTTAGAAGCTGTCACACGAAGGGCTCTGATGACCACTGATCTCTGCACATTTAACGGCACAGGCAGCTGTCAGGGGTTTGACAGACAGGCCCCACCACTGACTGATTACATACAGGGCCAGGGTGAACTGTGATCTGGTGAACTTTATTTTCCCTGGAAGGTCCAACGTGTGGTGCATGCCTCAGCTTGGCCATTTGCAAGCCTGCTGTCTTGGATAGACTCTCCCATCTACTCCATTAACACCATATATCCATAACCTGAGTTATATTTAGGTTATGATTTATTAAACTGATGATGGAGAATACGCAACACCTTTTAAAACGAAAAAATAAACACTTTGGTACACTTTCAGTGACAGCAGAGGAAGAAGCCTTCCAGGCTGAGTGCCTAGTATGCAGGTATTAGCACTAAGCATCCTCCACATCACTTATCCTAAATGATGCATATTTTATACCTTGGTACAAATGTCTGAGTATTAAATAGGATTCAGTTTTATCAGGAAATTTCAAATTACAAAGAACGGTGCCAAAGTCTTCACCTGCTTTGGTGCTGCCATTCTGAGTGAGGGAGACTGTAAGATGTAAGGATATTCAGGCACAGATTTATCTGCATCCGACTGGGGATGGAATCATATAAACTAATTTTGAGATTAATCAGTAATTACTTCAAAACTGCATATTTCCCAGTTGAATGCACTTTAGCAGATTCACTAAAGTTGTTGAAAGAGGCAACCTTCTGAGCACGACATAAAAACGCTGGATAAAAAATTCAGGAATAAATACAGCAATGCCATTTTAAATGTGTTTTTATGTTCATAATTGCTCTTTAGATTTTAGAATATACAGTTATTTTAAAAGTTAAATGCAAAGGTGTTTTGCTTAAAATTCCTGCATACTTCAGGTCTAGTCTGACACTAACATATGTTGCAATGTTTTATCACAGTACAAAACACACACACGTCCACCAGCACATTTCTTTATTAATCATATTATAGTTCTCTCTTCGTTGAGCTTTTGCAGATTGATTGCAGAGGCTCACTGGCGTGTAGCTTTTTAGTAGCTTTTTTCACTATTAGTTTAATATGAAAAACAGAAAGAAAGAAAATAATTACTGGTGTTCCTCAAACCACTGTTGCTAATAAAGGGGAATAATAGCAAAATCAATTAGAAATAATAACTAAAATTGTTAGGATGCCTGGGTCGTTGACCCAGGGTTTTGAGTTTATTATATTATTTATCATTTCTAGTCTTTGGTTTCTTTGTTAGAGTTCTGTCTTATGGTTTATGTCGCTGTGTAATCCTTAGTTACTGTCTCCCCTGTCTGCTATATCCCCATGTCCAGTCAGTATCTGTGTCTGTGTCGGCCCTGGTCCCACGTCTCTGTTTCCTCTGTAGTGTCTGCCTGTGAGCTGGCCATAATGAGGAGTTAGGCCTTTAAACACTCTGGTCCTAATTTAGAGTCGCTGTTTTTGTGATTTTCTAGAGTTGCCCTACTGTGTTCTTTCATCGTCACCGGTTCTGTTTATTTTATATTGTTGTGATTTCAGTGTGCTTGTTCTATTTCAATGTCTATTTTAGTGTGGATTTTAATTTCCTGTCTACATTATCTTTGTTTAGAAAAGTGCTTTTATCAGTCAGTGAGAGGGCTTTGTATTTTCTTGGTGCCCTTAAAAGTGTGATAACTGCTGTACTCACCATTATAACTTCCTAAATGTGGTGTGTGAACATTTAAGTGCTGTGTTACTGATGTATGTATTTTTGTGTCTTTAGCCCAGGAAAAAAAATGTATTTTATTGGCTGTCCAAACCTAACCCCAGTCTTGGATGTTTTTTAGGTCTTATATTTGGTTATAACCTTTCCATTTCTCTTATTATCACTGTTATTTGAGCCAGGCATTGCTGAAAGCCATGCTTCATGAGTTTAATGTATTAGCAATAGTTGGAGGAGTGGCCTTGCTTTCTGCCTCCTGGGATAGACTCATACTGCCATCTCCAGATCCTAATTTAGACTCTGTGGGTTTTCTTTTCATTTTTCTGTCTTTTTTCTTTCTTTTTTTTTTTTTTTATCAGTTCATCAGTTTATTTAGTCCTGTACATATTGCTAGTTCACTGAAGTGATACATATCTTTTAATGAAGGAGGATGTACTTATCAATACATTTAGAAAAAATGATTCTTCCCTGCTGAACAAAAGTATTAGAACATGTTTAAAGACAGCAACAAAAGTCCAAATCGAGAGCATGGAGAGGTGGTGAAGGTGTAATTCAGAGGCTTCTTAATCTTAGTTCACCTTCTTAACTTTCATTGTGATTCAGTTTTTCACCCTTCAGCTGTGAAAGGCTGACAGGGTATTGTTATCACCCTGTTGGGCGGGCAGCCTAGTGGATGACATGGAAACCCAAGTTTGTGAATACAGTCACTTGAGAATGAAGTGACATAAGCCTTTCAAATTTATACCACAGGTATATCTACTAAAAAATGTCAGTGACCATGACCTCAAGGTTAGAGTTCAGAGGTCAAGTTTTCTGAAAATCCTGTAAATGCGATAACTTGAGAACAAGCAACTGCTTCAACCACTTTTAAAATCACTTTTTGTCAGGTTCAACTCTGATTCACAGGGTATGTATCTATACATAAAACCCAAGCTCATTGTATTATTCATTCAGTTCATTAACTGACTGATAAAGATTTTTAGCAGCAATTTCGATACAAGCAGATTTAGCTATATTTGACTTTATTAAAACTCCACAGCAGCTCTGTGACATCCTTGAACATATGTCTGATTTATATTTGTGCATTGCTGTACAGATTGCTTTTTCTCACTTCACAAATGAACTAATTTGCCGTTTTAATGATTTGCCAAAACCTTTTCATATACCTGTGCATAATTTCTACTAACACTTAAGGTCAGAGGAAATACAAAAGCAATGTTCGTTGTCTGTCATTTTGTAAAGCGATGCTACTGACATCTCTCTTTTCTTGGACAAAGAAAGCCGTCAAATAAGAATTCTAGCCTGTCTACCTGCAAATCTCCCTCCATCTGTGGATTAGATATAAGTCCTCCAAAATCTTGGGCTGGTCCTACATCAGAGGATGTGCGGTGCCAGGGAAGTTACGTAACTCATTAAGACCTCACTGCTCTCTCCTGGGTTGGTTTCTTATCCCTCTAAACTTTCAGCCTTTGAGCAAATAAAGCCATATAAGAAGGCTGAACTATAAGACCCCCACAAACTCTGTAAAACTTTCTGATCTAACAGCTTGAATTCAACTTGAGGGCAGCCCATTTGAACTGCGTCATTAAGCATCATTACACTCAATGTTCTGCTTTCTAATCAGCAATGTTATTCTCATCCAAGGTAGTGGGGATCTTTTGTCATAGAGGGAATAGCTGAATAATGGTAATGTTTTGTTTTTAATTGCAGATATATCATTATTTGTCATTATCTTATAGACAGACTAACTACAGACTGACACAATTGATTAGCCTTTCTCTATCATTTCTTCTTTTCATTCATTCTAGATCTCCATAAATCTAGATAAATCTGTAGAGATAGATATAGGTCTATAAAAAGGACAAAGTTATTAACAAAAAAAGGCTGACAGAAGTGGATTGTGGTAAAGAAAATATGATACAATGTAAATTATGTTTTATAACTTTTTGTCCTTCAGGAGGATCTTTGTCTCAGGCTTCCATTACCTGTCTTTCATACAGCACATTAGAACAACATTGCTATGATTGGCATTCTGCATTAGCAATCCCCTTCGTAGCCCTTTTCCTATTGTCATTCCACAGCAGCACTGGGATGCAATGTTCTCCCTCACTCTCTCTGAACTGCCATGACAACGTGCTGGAAAAGCCTGACGAAGCCCGAAGGCCTCCTCAGTCAAGAGGGCTCTGCTCGCCTCTGCAGATGACTGCACTGTTTCATTTATTTTCATGAAGGAAAACAAAAGGCAAGATTGAACAGGGGATAAGGCAGCCCAGCTAAACATGCCTCAGAGACTGACCCCACATACTGTTGCTGGCAGCACACAATTTGCCACAAGAATCCTTCCTGTCTGCAGAGACCAAAAATGATAGAAATATTTCAGTGTGGGTTTAATTACAACCTCTGCTTTGGGTACTGGAATGGTGTAGGAGCTTGCAGCTCAGGGTTTATGAAACCCTTTGATGCATATTAAAACTGAATATCTTAAAGCAGCCATTGATATTGTATTGCTTACAAATAATGAAGTACAGTATTTTGCCAAACTCTTGAACCACCCTTCACTTCTTTATATTTTGCTTCTGAGGAGGCAGACTGTTTTGTACATTTTCTTTAAAGTTCTCTTGAGCAATAGCTCTCTGGTTTTTTGGTCTTTGAAAGTTTAAAACTTTGGACATTGGCTGTTTTTTTGGGGGTTTTTTTCACCCATTAGTCCTTCCATTTCACAATTTTCAGAGGAATTATTTTTGTTCATCAAACCACTTAACACTGACCTCAATGTTAAAAATAAAAGAGGTACCTAATTAAGGGATAAGCTAGTGTTCTGCTTTTACTAGCAGCCTTTTGCAAAAACATAACATTTTTACCTATTTCTGTAGTTTAATCTATTAAGACATGCACATTTTTACAGGCACGAAATAGTATTTTTTGCCTATCTAAATGGTATATGGGTAGGTAAAAAATACTACCTACAAGGGAGGAAAAAATACTATTTTATGCCTGCAAGATTATTCCTAAATTGCTAATAGACAAAAACTCATATCGCATATGGCATAAGTTTTGCACTGTGTCCTTAAAAGGTGTGAGAAAATGGAAGAAATAGAGAACAAATTTGTAGGCATTCATTTAACTTTGAAGGATCGTATCTATGTTTTATCATCTGGGAAAGGGTCTCCCTCCCATACAGCGCAAAAGTACAAAGGAATGAGACAACACGGTCAGCATCTGGAAAAGAACTTTAATCTCTTGAACTGAAATCAGAGCTCTAGCACACAAATATGTGCTTAAACATGACTATATATCTGATTAATCTTAATCTACAGACAATTAAAATTATTGTCAGTAGATTACAGAGGTGACCTTCCCATCTCTAAACAGCTGACAACATGCCAAACAACAACAAGTGGTTATAGGCTAACATAGCACTTACCAACAGGATATCATCATCATCTAACCTTAGTATCACTGGACAGAAGTGAGCTTCACTGACTCCATTCACAAAGTTTTACAGCCTCCTACAAAATAAATAGACATGGACACATACTGGCAGCTGATGTAAACAACAGACTGACAGCGACCACTCACAACAGTTCAACATTTGTGTGTCCCCGGGATCCCAGGGGCTATGTTGTCAGGGGGCTTTCACTCCATGGTTGGGTCTCCTGTGGCAAATTGGTCCTGGTTAAAGGGACCAGACAAAGAGCGAACTAGGGAAAAGTCACCCTGCCTTGGATAGGGTTACCCTCCTATAGGTCCACTACCCAGAAGAGGCTCTGTACGGATTGGGTACAGTGTGTGCTGGTGGCTGGCCAATCCCTGGCTACTGACAAGAGTTTGGGACACGGAATGTCAGATCTCCGGTGGGGAAAGAACCTGAGCTAGTGCGTGAGGTTAAGAGGTTCTGGCTAGATATAGTCAGGCTCATTTCACGCACGGTTTGGGCTAAAAGGAACCAATCTCCTGGAGAGGGGCTGGACTGTGCCTCGGTCTGGAGTTGCCCTTAGTGAGAATTGCTGAGGCTGCTCCACTGAGCAAATAAAATCAAAGACTCAGCGGTCCTGTTGCTCTATTTTCACCTGTATAGCAGGAGTGGGGCAGGCAAAGGTTTGCCCTGGTGCAGGTGTGCCCTTTAACACAGGTTCTGTTCATTATTTTTATGGACAGAATTAACTAGGCGTAGCCAAGCAGTGGAAGGCTTCCATGGGCTATTTCAGAATCTTGTCTTGACTTTTTTGCAGATGATGTGGTTCTGTTCATCAGACCACCGTCTCCAACTCGCACTGGAGTGGTTCGCAGCTGAGTGTGAGCAGGACTGAGAATGAGGACCTCCTGAGGGCCATGGTCCTCAGCCAAAAAAGGGTGGAGTGACTCTGTGAGGAGTTATTGCCCCAAGTGGAGGAGTTTAGGTATCTCGGGTCTTGTTCAAGAGTGAGGGGAGATGGGAGAAGGAGATCGATAGACGGATCTGTGCTGTGGCTGCAGTGATGTGGACGTTGTACCTGTCCATCACCAAGAGAGCTGAGCATAAAGGCGAAGCTTTCAATTTCTACATTCCTATATATATAAAATGTGAAAGTAATATTAATTTTTTCAAAAAAAAAAAAAAACCCCAAAAAAACCAACAGAAATACTGAGAGTTTACTGAGGGTCAAACATTTACTCAAATGTTTAAATTAAAAAAAGAATTGGAAGCTTTCAACAGCCCATGCCCACTCATTTCTGCTTTGAAAATGATGCATCTGCCAGACCATCAGAGGAGGCACAGAGGAGGCCTCTCTTTTCTGAGATCCCTTGCTGCTTTGATGCCTCAATAGACCTGCGGCCAATAAGACACAAAGAGAGGTGGAGAGATTACTGATGCAATATATCTGAATTCATAGCTGGATGAGGCACTTCAAGACTGCAGAGATAAGTCAGACATTTGGACTGAGAAGAATTTTTACATATAAATTCAAGTATGTGGTTGTATCATATAATTATTCTTCATGTTTGTGGAGGTGGTGAGATTTTGCTTTTCTTTTAATTTGTTTAATTTTATCTCTTCCAAACAGTATTACAAAAACTCTTGGTCATTATGAAGACAAAAAAAGTTTGCATGCATAAAATTGGTTCTGTGATGTCACTGAGAAAATTTCCACACAATTTGGAAGGAATTTGAAATGTGTGAAAATTTGTTAATTCTAATTTGTATTTTTATTTGTCTTGTATGAACAAGGTTATGAAGAGAATTACTGAGATTTATTCATGAAGAGAATTATAAGGTCTGTGCTACACTGTATTGATTGACAATCTATATTCCGATATTAGGCTCAGATATGTCAGGTTTCATTTGCTGAGAATTTATTCTGCTAAGTAACTGCCCATTTTACTTGAATATAAAACCAACCTGAGAATGAGATAAACGAGACGAGTGAAAAAGAGCTGAGAAGTGCAGAGGATGTCTGAGCGTTACTGTAGATAATCTTGGGGATATGACTGTGGCTGCGCTTTTAGCCAATGTACCCTCTGCTTCAACCTTGCCCGAAGCTAGTGTAGAGTTAGGGCAGCATGCCTGAGGCCTGGCCATGTCTGAGTGATTAGATAGAGCAGGAGATGCCAAGCAGTAGGAGCCTCAGCCAAGCTTATGCTGCGCTGACCACTCTGAGACCAACATCACATCGGTGAGCACAGCAGGAGGCTGTCATTGCTTTTATTCATTCACAACACCTCCAAAGAAAGTAAATACCACAAGTAACCACATTGAGTCGTGTAAACATTTTCCCTATCGATTAATTTTCCAAAACATTTATGCCCATTTTGCGGAACATGTCATGTGTCCACCGTGAGCGATGACAGCACAGCTGGCAGGGGGGACACTGTTATATATTTCATGCTGCGTAAATGTGCCTTTTTCTCTATCATGCTTTATGGTAATGAGATTCACTGAAGTGTCAAATGCTGCTCTGGGCATTTTCCATCTCAGAGTTCAGGTTAGAAGGCACCAAGGCTTTGACAGTTGCAGATGTAGCCGTGTCATGTCTGACATGACAGTCAGGTTTGAAAACATTGCAGCAAAACACTTTCTCCACGCAAATAGGATGTCCTTTAAAGACCCCAATGCAACATAAATGAAAACGGTTTCTCATTTTAAATGTGCCCCTGAATCCATTAAATCCATGTTATCTATCCATCCATTAAATCAACCCCTCAGGTGCTGAAATGCATTTGGGGGAAAAAGTGAAAATCTGGGAAACATCAACAGCGATGTGTGTTTTGGTTGCAAGTCCTGTTTACTTTTCGGAAAGCTGACTATCAAGCTGAGAGGAATGTTTTTTAATGGGATTCACACCACACCAAATCAGCAGTCACAAACCTCAGAGTTTGTCCACAGTGGACGCTCAGGGGAGTGATGATAGCAGGAATGAGGCCATACACGCCAGCATTCCTCTCTTCTTGATTTGGTAGTTGCAGTTCCAATCTTTGAAGGTAACCAAATGACAAATTTTGCTGGGTGGATCTAAAGCCACCATGTGCTAATTCAGATGTCTGCAAAGTCTGCATCTCATCTCCTGCACATAAAAATAGACACGATTTACCTTTTGTCTTTGCATTTTAACTCAGATGATTCATAAATCCAGGTAACCTGCACAGATAGAAACATGTACAGAATCTGTCGTGTACATTACCATGACAATTTTGAAAAATAAATGGTTTTATTCCCTGCAATTTTTAATTGACAAGTTGTAATGACAATGTTTTTTCTTTGAATTCCAGCCAAAGTACCTCCACACTCTGATGCCTGCAGCAAAAGCACCATCTGTACCACATTTCATGTTTTGTCATTTTCATTTTAGAAGAATGCTTTCCTGATGAGCAGGTTTTTATTATCTGCCTTAATGAGTCAAAGGTTTTGTCCCATAGCTTTGTTGACATGTTTCTAACAAGCTGTTCGCTTTGTTTTGTAGTGAAACATAAATTATAATAACTCTGACGCCTTCTGTGAGTCTGATTGATGGCTTTGTGACTGCTTTACGTAGTCTATTTATGAAGTGGTGTTCTTTTCTTATCAGGTAAATTAGCAATATAGCTTCCCAAGCCTCTTCTATCCCAGGTCTTTTATTTTGCAAATGCTTCTTTTCAGATTATGTTTCGCTAAGCTACATTCTTTTTAATCCCCTTGCCTTGCTCCCTGGCAGATGTTTGCTTTGGTTGGCTTGAACAGTAGTAATTTATTTATTGTGGAAGCCATAATAGCACTGAGCTGGTAAACAACAACTGCCTCCTGAAATATAAACAGGGCTTGATATAGGTTCTAAAGGCTGATCAGTTGTCAGGCTCTGGCTGGAATATGCCATATTAACTGTAATGTATGTGTTGCCGTGTATGTTTGCCATTGCATGCGACTGTCCCCTCTCAACCCCCATGGGAACCATAGCATGGACAGTGCTCTTTTTACTTCACAGATGGAGTTTGCAATTGGCTACCTCTGGTGAATAATCTTCTCATTACTTATCATGATGAACCGTGGCATGCAAATATCAATAAGGGACTGGTGGAGCAATCCAATTAAGGCCTAAAACCACGAGTCTCATTAGTGCTGAGTCTCTGATAATGCAAATGACACCCTACAAGTAATCAACCTTGAATATAAATGGCCTTTGCAAATCCACCACTACAGGTGATTCTGCCTACCTGGGGGTGATTAAAGACTCAAACACTGCTCTGTTTGAAATTTTAGAATAGAAATGAGCATTTTACAGCACAGGCCAGAGAATAGTGCCATGTAAGGGAAGATTCCCCTGGTATATGCACATATAGCCTAGTGATATATTATCATTTTGAACCACAGCACAAGAAAACACTACAACTTAATATATGATGCAAAGTTATTATTAAAGTTGTTGTTATTTTAGGATGACTGATGATGTGTTTAATATCACACAGAATGCATGTAAGATATGTTATTATTTATACCAAACCTGGGAAGGTGGCTGGCATTGTTTTCTTGTCTTTCTTTTGGGACATGAATAGATGTTATTAACATGACAGTTAAACAAGATATCTTTGAAAAATTGTACATCAAAATTAAATCAAAATTAAGGCAGAAGAATAAGAAGAAGTAAAAAGATCAGTAAGTCATTGGAGTGGTGACTCATCCAATGATACATTCCTGTCCCGTTTTGTTTTTACTTTTTAAAAATACCATACATTTTTTTATGGTATAACTGGAGCACATGGTTTAAATGACTGAGATCACACAACTTGAGGTGAAGCTTAACAGGGATAGGTTTTAAACATCTCTTCAGTCTTTATTGGTTTTAAAATGGTTAATGAAGGTTTTTTTATGGCGAGGTAATTCTATGGAGAGAAGATGGGTCAGCACAAGTAGCCTCTAACCAGAGAAGCATGGAGACATGATGCAACAAAAATGCAACCAGACAGAAAAATCCCTGGGAGATATTAAAGTCTGCCTTGTGCTCCCAATGGCCAATTCACACCAGCTGCGGCAGCCTATTGAGCTTCAGGCACATAGACAGACATGACCATTTGTTTCGGCATTGTTAACAGTTAATTGGTTCATACATTCACAATAAAGTATTGGTTGTAATGAAAAACATTTAAACTTTCTTCCAGTCATGCACTTTTAAAGTACTTGCATTCTGTTTGTTTAATTCACACTTGATTCTGTACACATTATATAGATGTGTTATAAGCTTTTATTTGACTCTTAGTAGATTTTGTTATCTTTTAGTCTAATGGTATCTACTGATGAATATATGAATGGGGATATTTTTCAAAATACTGAAAATGTATGCGTTAATGCCTCTTAGATGAAAATATCTGAATTTATCAAATCACATAACCCACTTCTTTATGGAGAATGTTTTGCATCATTTCCAAGCTCCCCTAGCAGGGAGAGGCTCATTCAGCTCTGCTATGACAAAGAATAGTAAAAGGAATAATCTCTGCCTGCTACAGTTACAGTTATTTTTAGGAGAATATTGCAAGACTCGAGAAACGTAGTGAAAAGTGAGTTTAACAAAGTCAGGCTTTCTTTCCACTAATTTGCTTAATAAAACCTAAAATTCAGGGATAATGACTCTTACAATTCTTATTTTGAACTTTCTTATTACCCAGGCTTTATGCTTCCGGGTACGCGTTCAGCACACGTTACCATGATAATTAATTACTAATCAAGCCAGCAAAACTTCAACTTTAGTCTCATTATCCCTCCGAAACCCATTTTGCTTTGTAGTTCATTCTTCAAGTCTTCACTCGTGTATTTTATTCAAGAGTTTGTATGTGTTTACCCCTTCTTAATATTAAGGTTCTTTCTGCTTTTTCCCCTCAAGCCAGCCTGACTGACCTTTTAGCATTTACAGACATAAATAACAGCCTGATAGGAGAAGCTAGAGCAAAGGTCCTAGGGTCATCGACACAGGGATGTAATGTGCATGACCTCAAGGAACCTGACCAAATAAGGAGAGGCCGTCTCTAAAAGTATTAGTACTTTGATTTATCATATCATCCTTTTTTTCCAGAATAATTTGTTCATAATCTTACTGATTATCCTATACATTGTGTCAATTATATACACACATTATAGACATTCAGTATGTAGTTATTATTACCATGTATTATAATATTATAATTTCAGAATGTTCACCGGCTTTTCAACAGTTTGAACCTGTGTCATTCTCGACTTTAAAGGAAATAATTAATAACCTGAGAAGCTCAAATTCTTTGCATGACATTATTCCCTCTCGTATCATTAAGGATGCTTTGAATACAATTTGGTCCTGTATCTTACTTTTAATGAACTTTTAATGAAAGTTATCTGGCTGTGTTCTGACTGTCTTGCCTTTAAACATGCAGTCATGCAACCTGTTATTAAGAAAAGCAGCCTTGATCATTCTCGCAAATTACAGGCCAATTTCTAAACTTATATCGCTGATAAACGGCATCAGTGATAAATTCCAGTCTGGATTTAAACTGCGTCACAGTACCGAAACTGCCCTACTAAGAGTTTTCAATGACCACCTTCTAATCGCTGACTCTGCGGTCTTAGTTCTATTAGATCTGATTTCTACGGTGGCCCCTAGAGACAAAGCACGTACAAACTCCAAAGCACTTGCAGACTCCAAAACACATGCAAATTCCAAAACACATGCAAACTCCGAAACACTTGCAAACTAAAAAACACTTGCAAACTCCAAAACACATGCAAATTCCAAAACACATGCAAACTCCGAAACACTTGCAAACTAAAAAACACTTGCAAACTCAAAAACACTTGCAAACTCCAAAACACGTACAAACTCCAAAACACATGCAAATTCCAAAACACAACGGAAGTGCTCCAGGACGCTAGGGGCAGTGTTGAGCTTTTGTTACCTAGTAACTGTGTGTGTGTTTTTTAGTTTGCAAGTGTTTTGGAGTTTGCATGTGTTTTGGAATTTGCATGTGTTTTGGAGTTTGCAAGTGTTTTGGAGTTTGTACGTGCTTTGTCTCTAGGGGCCACCATAGATTTCAGCCTTTGATACGGTTGACCATGAGTTTTTTCTGGCAATGTTAGAACATGTAGTTGGCCTTAAAGGAAATGTTCTTTCATGGTTTGCATCATATTTTTCGGAGAGGTCGTTCTCTGTCACGATGGGAAAACATTCCTCTTTTTCTACCCCTTTTCGCTGTGGTGTGCCTCAGGGCTCCGTGCTGGGTCCTGTGTTGTTCTCCCTGTACATGTTGCCCTTGGGCTCCATTTCTGGAAAAACACGATGTCTCTTTTAATTTTATGCTGATGATATTCAAATCTACCTCCACTTGACTGGGGATGTTTCATCTTCACCACATCCTCTGTTTGATTGTTTGAGGGATGTCAAAGACTGGTTATCATGTAACTCTCTTACTCTAAATGAGAAGAATATGGAAACTATTGTTTTTGATAAAAAATATGCCTCTGGGACAACTAACTGGTACACCTGGGCCTGTTGCTATTCACCTCACTGATGCTGCTAGGAATTTTGGAGTTTTTATGGATAGTTCCTTCAAACTGGATAAACAGGTGTCCACTGTGGTAAAAACTACCTTCCATCAACTACGCCAAATTTCTAAGGCTAAACCTTATATACCATGCAAAGATCTAGAGAAACTTATTCATGTATTTATCACTTCAAGACTAAATTATTGTAACTCTCTTTAATTGGGCCTCCAATCTTCCCTCTTTCAGCGATTGCAGTTGGTCCAAAATGCCACAGCGTGTCTCTTAACCGGCACTAGAAGATATGATTCCATCACCCATGTTCTAGCCAACTTACATTGGCTTCCTATCAAATATTGAATGGATTTTAAAATCATATTTTTTACATATAAAATCCTAAATGATATGGCACCTGATTACTTAGGGCTATACAGACGGAGGAGATCAGCTAAGAGAGCACTAAGATCATCGGGTCAACTGCTCTTAGTGCCTTAGGTCTCAGCTGAAGAACAGAGGAGACCGTGCCTTTGCCATTACGGCACCCAAATTATGGAATAATCTTCCTCTTCACATTTGCGCATCAGATTCTATTCAATCGTTTAAATCAGGTCTAAAAATGTTCTTGTTTAACCTGGCATTCGAGGCTAATTAGTGTGATTTTCATCTGGCTCTGTATTTATATTTATATTACGTAATTATTTTACATCTGTAATTTATATTTTTATTGTGATTTGATCTGTATCATGGTTTTACTGGAAAGCACTTTGGTGTGCTTTGGTCTTTAAATGAATCTTTACAAATAAGTTTGATATGAGACGATATGTCACTGTCACTGCACAATGCATGTTGAGCATATATCATAGTAAAACTATGGTTCTTCCTTTACATGTTTATTTTTTATTTGGTATTTTTAGGTATTTTCTTTTTTAGTCACCTAACTTATAACTTAATCTATTGGAGAGTAAACTAAACTGAATATCATAAAAGCTAGAGATAGATGCTGACATCCTCTATATCACTGCAGTTACCAAATTATATGCAGTTGTATCCACTATAATAACCACAGCTGGAAATAAAATACAATATGTTGTGTAACTGCTTGCTCGAAAATGAAAGTGTTTGTCTAGGAAACCATATAACTGGTGAGTACATGGTTAACCTGTTGTTCAAGAAGTAATTACATTTTTATGCTGTTTTCATGTCTTTTGTTTTATTTTTGACAAACATGGTAACAAGGTATAATGCATTCACAAGTTTGTCACAAAAAAAAGTCTTGAATCACTCTTGTAATTACTATTTTTGGCTGGATTGTCTTAAATGTCTCTTGAAGCACTTGGAATAGAGCCGAACTCCAACTTTTCGAACTATTTCCTCAGGTTTAGTCCTGTAATGCAGGCTTGCAAAAGATGAAGCTTTCCAGGATTTGGCAAGAGTGACATCAGAAATCCGTACAGCCAACAACCAAGGGCAGTGCAGCTTTAGTGGGAGGAAAAGACAATGAACCGTAAGAAGTGATTTTTAAACACATTTTTCACTCAGAAATGCAACATCAATATTGATTGCCAAATTCAGCTGCTCCACTCTTAATTCGGAAAGAAAAAAACCCAAAGTAAAACACAAGTTTACCAGTGGTAAAACTGTAGAAGTTTTATATGTATTTTGGCTGCTATCGACTAAATTCATGCCTCTGCTGCTCTCCCAGAGCTTGATTTAGGGGCCTAGAGTATAATTGTAATAAAACACAAGTTTGAGAGACCACAACTGTGAGAGAAATAACACTGCTGTAATAGTGCTTCATGTGTTGCACCATTACAGCAATTTTCAAAGCCCTTCAAAATGGCACTACTTCATATTATAGCTACCTTCTTCCATAACTGCCAAGCTGCCATCTGCTTAGACACTGCCAAACATCTAGCAGAGATGCTGCAGCTTCACACACTAACCTATTACATCAATGAAACCTTAGAAATAAGTAATGAGATTCACTTAAATGCTGAGAAATTTCAACATTTAGCAATTAAAATTAAATTAAGCAAAAACTATTCCATTAATTCCACCCTTATTTTTTGATCCCTTTAATAATCAAATTACACTTGATTTAACTTTACTTTTCACTTTGAAAAGTTACAAAAATAACCCATGTGCTTTATATGACTTCCAGTGCAGTTACACCTTTGTTACAGTAACAAACTCCAGTGCAATTTCTCAAAGTAGATGGTAAATGCTAAATGGACTTGTTCTTATACAACGCTTTTCTACTCTAACTGAGCACTCAGTGTTTTTATACAACTTGCCTCATTGAGGGGCTTTTATCTACCATTCCACAAATTCATACTCCAGTGGATGCAATGGGGGGAAACTTGGGATTGGTATCTTGCCCAACGATATTTGACATGCAGACTGGAGCAGAAAAAGATCAAACTACCAACCTTCTGATTTACTAGATGACCTGCTCTACGTCCTGAGCCACAGCCACAAGATCATTATAATTGGGTTTCAATTCATAAATATTTTACAGCAAACTTTAAAAAAAAAAAGAAAAAAGAAAAAGAAAACTTGCATGGGAAAATGAGGCGCAGTGGTGAGATGTTTACACTGTAAAGGAAGACATTTATTCTAAAGTTAACTTTCTTTTCTGATTGATACATTGTCGTCTTATCTAGCAGCCTGGCTAAAACATCTGCCGGTGTCAGCATCAAGGTTAAAAAAAATCTTTATAATAAAACTGTATTCTATAAAATCCTCCATCTGTGAACCTTCAACACATTAGAAGTCTGGTAGAGCTTATTAGCAAGCTGTGGTCTGAAGGAGGGATTTGACATGTCAGAAAGCTTTCTATACCATAGGTGTTAACTTCTCAGGGTATTCATGTCTTATATAACCTGCAATGCTCCTCTATCCTATTAAAGCTGTATTATCAGTGTTCTTATTTTTCTTGTAATCCGTTGCAGTTTTCTTAAGCAAATTTTGTTTTGCAAAACCTGTATGAGCACACTACAAAAACCATACACAGTCGATAATTGCCACATGTATAAAGTTTTTCTGTGCCCTGTCCATTAAGAGCAGTGTGTTGTTGGTTTCTTGTTGGGGTAGACAAAAGTAAGCTTCACATTTCTATCTGTCTAAAAGGCTGAGCTACTTAATTATTATCCTGGCTTGTTATAAATTAAGAATTTTGTAAAAGCAATTTTGAATAAACTTGATTGCAACATAAATAATTTAATGCTAAAAGATGTAAAGATAGTGCTAGTGAATTTTTGCCAGGGACCGTGTCTCTATCAGAATACCATCCTTGTAAACGATTTTTTATGATTTGCTTTTGTATTATGTTGTGGAGTCTTCATTCTATCATGACCTTGTTTACCACTCTGTTATTTTTAAATAGGACACAGCAAGTCTTTAAGGTGTAATCAGCTTTGCAAAGGTAGCACTGTCATGGATAACTTTAGTTGTGACAAATGCCCACACAACCAGTACAATCATGGGCATCCAGAAGGCAAAAAAAGACCACGTCAGCCTAGAAAAAAATGAAACAACGTTATGTAAGGATGCAAATTCAGGAGATGTGAAGCCGCCTTAAATCGTTATTTTTCGTTGATATAAAAAACTCAAAACCTTGGGTCTACGCCCGCTGAACCATGGCAGTTCGAATCATTTCTTACCTTTGCTCTTGTGATTTTGATTTTTTAAAATCATACATAGAAGCCGCCCTTCAAAAGCTAAATATATTGCTCTTATGAGTACCGCTCATGCATAATGTGTCAGCATAAGGAGAAGTTCAATACTGCTATTATGTTTTTGATGTTAAAACTCCATCACTGTTAGGTATCTGTCAACTTAGTCTTTTACTGTACTCAAGAATAAGCATAGGTTGTGGGGGAAAATATAGGGTTTTTTTTTTTATTCCTGCTCCTCCCTTCTTCTTTCTAATCTTTCATACACTACTCAGTGTACATATTGTGAATCCATTTAAATAGCTAAACGTCTTAGGAGGATTTTTTGTGATGGTGCAGCCATTGCAGTTGGTTAAAGGTGGGCACCTGTAGCAGAAACAATTTTTCACCTAGCTCACTCGCAAGCTCAGTCAGCTTACAATCATTAATATGGTAGTGGGCTGAGACTCCGAAAATCTTTGAGCAGCCTTGAAGAAAATCCAATTATGATCTTTGATTCCTCTCCAGAAACAGATTACCTATCTCACTAATGACATTTTCCTTCCCATTCATGCCCTCTCTAAATGTGACGATTGAGAGACTGTGTGGGTGTTCCAAATGTGCAGGGATGATGATGATAATCTATTCCTTACAGGTCTATCAGATGGACAGCTCGCATTATGTATAAATGCTTTTCTTGAGATTCCCAGCTGCATGAGATGAACTTTATAAGGATTATTCAGACCTCTCCATAAATTAAGTGAGGGCAAGAGGGAAAGCGGATTTTTTTCTGTCTTTGCATGGAGTTTAATTCAAATGAAATGAGGGCAGACTGACATCCAAGCAGATTTTTATTTAAAACTATTGGGCCTGTCATCGGCTGTAACAGATGGGGAAAAGTCTGCCACTTTCACAGAGGCCTCTGTAGACAGAACTGTTTCCTTCTTTTCTTCTTTTTCCATTTTTTTAATTAAAACAAACATTATGAATATTATAGAATTTACTTTTATTCATTTTTTAAAATTGTTAATAATATTTATGAGTGCTACCATAACTTTCATATAATGTTAAAAACAAGTTTTTAACATTATTGCTAAAAAAAATATCACTTTTTAGCAATAAATAAATTCAAAAACCTGAGAGCATCATAATAAAAATTTGAATATTGGAAAGCTGTTTTCACAGAGGTCAGTCTAATGTTTAGTACAGCAGAGATATAACTTATCATTTTCTTGATTAAATACATTAGTCTGACACATTATTTAGTATTTCTTGCTAACCTTGTATTGTAACATATTTCATCAGGGAATAGATCCTATGGTGCTGGAATCATTCCCAGGAGATTCTGATCCGTATTGACAGCGTCACAAAATTGCTGCATCTCAAAGGTGCTCTATTGGATTTGGGATCTGGTGATCAGCATTTTCTCCCACTGGATAGTCTCTCCTTTTCAAAATATTTTCTTTACCCTAGAGATGGTTGTGTGGGAAATATTCAGGAAATCCATAGTTTTTAAAATACTTACACCAGCTTATCAGGAAACGCATTCAAAATCAGTAAAATCACCTTTCTTTCCTATTGTTTGAACTTCAGCAGGTCATTGTGACCATGTCTACATGACTACATTGACTGAGTTGCTGCCATGTGATTGGCTGATTAAATAATGAAAAGTTGGACGGGTGTACCTAATGAAGTGTTTCATCTGTACATCTGCTGTGTTCTTAGCTTCAGTATCAATGGCAGGCACACTATGTCCATAGGACTTATACATTAAACATTGAAAAGAAAAACAATTGCTGCAAATATTGAACTTTCAGAATTTTTAATTTCTTCTTGTGGGATTTCATGTCATATGTTGCTGGAGGATAGTATGTCACTCACAGTGTAGTATACCAAAGTGTAAGTACAGCACCTGCACAGATAATCCTGCCAGTGTGCGCCTGATACTACCTCCAAAGCTCTGGCAACATTATGGGCACATTGGCACTCAGGTGGAGTTTTTCCTGCCAACCATTAGAGCTCCACACCTGAGGCTAAGTGAGCAGCAGTCACACAAGCCCCAAAAGAACCAGTTCAGCTTTTCCTTATGGTGACTTTTTGCTGTTTCTGCATTCAGACCACGTCTAATTAGAGTTTCTTTCTTATTCCCTGCCATTTACTTATGTGTGCCAAAATGTGTTAGTCTTACAGAACAAAAGGCTCAGTATATGTCTTTGGCGATTTCTTACAATAAATGTCAGCAGTGTTCATCTTAAAATTTTCAAAAGATAGCTCTGATTCAGCAGGCTTTCTAAGAATGAACACAAAGCCATGTAAGTTGTAGATTCAAGTGGAGAAGCAGACCAGTGGTCACATGAAAAGATGGACACATCAACGCGCAGAGGGCATGGTTAACTCCTTTTTTCTTGCTTGTCTTGAAGGATCAGGCTCTTCATTGGAATTCGGCAACGTACACGGCCGGGTAGTTAGCGTGTCTCCAAGGTTAACATTTTTAATGCAAGACTGAGGGATTCAGCGAAGTGCTCCTTTGAAGTTTCTTGTTGGAGTCAGAAGGGAGCAGGCTGCGAGGCTGTTGAAGACTGTCTGCAATATTGACATTAAAACTCAACACATAGAATGATGCCAATTGAAATTTCATAGTGTTCCCTTCGGGAAGCTGGGGAGTTGGGCATTCCAGTGTGATATGAATAATGAAACTTCCCTCGCTTTGCTCATTTTTTATTTAATGTGGAACTCTCCTTTGTTGCTCCCTCAAGTTCCACGGGGGCTGGTGTGCGAGAAATACAGGTGTAGAGAAAAAAAAAGAAAAGAGAATCAAGTTCCTATTTTATATATGCATGAAATTAGGCATGAAGGTTAAATGCTTATGACTAGTCTATTTTGAGGATTTTTGCATTACTGCTCCTTTTAGTGTAGTTTGTAGTAAAGCAAGTTTTGGAAATAGTTTGGATATTGTTTTCTAAAGGATATACAAACGATACCTCAGGGTATGATTGAGTCATACAGTGGAATACACACAGAAAGAAAATGTAGCGTACACTTTCACAGCATACTTTTGCACATTCAGGCAAACAGGAAAACTTGCTTCCTGTTAACTTACTGCTGATTTAGCTTACAATTCAGTAAGTGTAGGCACTTGAAGTTACGTGTGTTTAGTTTGTTTGCTGGGTAGAGGTGGGGAGTGATGAAATAAATATACTTTGTACTTTGTACGATTTTGAATTTTCAGATATCTGTTACTTGACCATTTATTTTTCTGACAACTTTTTACTTTTATTCCTTACATTTTCAAAAAAGGCTCATTTAGGTTTAAGACAATTGAGGGGAAGTATTGATTATTTCACATCAATTTACATCTTCAGTAAGTCAGATCAATCAATCCAAATGGGAACAATAACACATAAAAGAAAATCTTGTTGGTGTAATAACCTCAGTCATAAAAAGGTATGCATTATTTATAGCACTATACTCAGGGGTTAAAACAGGCTGGAACGATCCAGAATTGTGTTTTTGGTGCAGATGTCATTATGTTGTGGTTCCAGTACTTCAACAGTTGTACCACAAAAGAGGAGCAATCATGAAGTTTTGTTTTAAGTAGCAGGTAATTTTAAGTCCAACCTTTCTAATGGCTCAACAAATATCAGCAAACTGTGTAGTTTGTCACACAATGTCTCTGTGAGCTAAAGGTGCATTTGCTGTATTTCCAGAGAGAGAAAAAAGACTGTGAGATAACTCACTCAGATGTAAAAAAGACACTTACTTAATTTCCTCCTTCATTATAGAGTTTTTTGAAGAGATACTACAGCCAACAAGATGTGTTATGAAGTTATGTCTTATAAAACAAACTGAAGTATACAAACTTTGTGTTATTCAAATGTTGCATAAAATACTAGGCAGCTTATTGGTTAGTCTGCAGCACTGTGGTGAAGTCTGGCCTGGCAGTCAAGTCGTGGCCTGTGTTACATTACGTGGCAAACAATTTAAGAATTCACACATTTACATTGTTGGTAACAGCAGTAAGATCTCATTCTTTTTTAAAAAAAAAAATAATAATAATAATAATACAGATGCGCAGGCTGTTAGCCCATACGGTTTTACCAGAATATTTTTGAAACACAAGTGAAGAATATCTGTTTGCTACCTCTGTTGCTGAGTACTTGTTCAGTCCATGGAAAATTGTTGTTTTGACAGCAAAATCTGGCATTCTTCTCTGCTCAGGGTCAGGCTTTGTTTTGTTGCCAAATGTATCTGAACACATACAAATAAAGGCTTTTAACCCTTTCATGCATGAATTATGAGAACCTCAGTCAAGAGTTTTTTTTTCTGAGTGATTTTATTCCTCTTTAGGCATAAACAAAAATGCAGTTGAATTTTTTGTTTTTGAACCAAAGAAAAGTCTATTTAACAAACCAATTACAGAAAATTCTAAACTGTACTTTCATAAACCTATGAAATAATTAATGTTGCTAATATGATGTATTCTCACACTTTAACATATTCCAATACTTTTCAAAATAATGCAAAAATGATGAACCTAACTCTTGACCAATGCACTGCTGACATTTTAGGATATTTTACAAAAAAAAAAAAAAAAAACCAAAGCAGCAAAAGCCTCTTTTAGAAAGCAGCAACGTTTTTTCAGTATTACAGTCATTTACAATAGTTCCAGGGCACAAACCCAAAATAATATGTTTCCATGTTTTACAGGTGCTATAATGCCTATAAAACTACAGTATGTTGAGCTAAACAAATGAAAATCATCATCATCGTGTCCCTCTCATCTCCACTTCTCATCTATGTTGTATGAGAACTGGCAAAGTTGTTTTTCATGTGCATGTAGCATTGTGGCATCTGTTGGCACTTTTTGTAAGACTATGTGTAGTACCTGTCAATCTAGCTTTTTCAGAATGGGAAAGAAAAATAATTTCAGTGACTTTTATATTATAGCATGATTGTCAGTTCTGTGCTGATGATGAAGGTCAGAGGACAATGATTCGACTGATAGGGGGAAAGCACAACTCCAGTAGACCACACTGGGTACCACTCCTGTTAACAAAGAACAGGCAACTGTGGTGTACTGTCCTGTACTTGCATGGAGCCTCCAAAGGTTTCCCCTTACTGTCCAAAGACAAGTTCATTAGGTTTTCTTATAAAATTAAATTGGTGTGAACGACTCAATGGTTTTGCCTCTGTGTTTGAGCCCTACGACAGACATTTCAAGGGAGTACCCCACATCTTGCCTTCTGATGGCTAATGTTAGGTTCCAGATACAGCACAAGCCTGTATTTAATAAGTTGGGTGGATTATTATTAGACATGTTTTGATTTTGTTGTATCTGTTGGAGAGCACAGCTTATTATAATGGTATCTTACCCTTGTGAGAGTTGTGTGCCTATCGCAGAGGGATAAGCTGAGATGTAGACTTGGCAAAGGCGAGCTAAACCTCATGGTTAAATCAACAAGCTCTTTGCTGCGTTAGAAATCAGACTGAAACTCAGGTAGAAGAATGATTTCCAGTTGGTGATGTGTAATAATAATATCTATCCAGATAAAATAACACTTTTTTTCTTTTTCTCTGTGAACAATAGTTGTTGGCTTTATGCATTCAGGCAGTGATACTGAGACTTTTGAAACATCTGTTGTTTTCCATTTGTCAGAAACACCTGCCCTACCTGCTCTCCTCTCATCCACTCTTCCTTCTTTTTCTTGTTACATATCCTGTGTTCTCTTTTTCGAGTCATCTGGCAGCGTTGCGGTGCAGCCTCCAGGGACTCCATACCCAGTTTTGAATCATAGCTCACCTCCTGAAAGCCTAATAACCTAATGAAAGTCAAGGGCATCTGTTTGAGACATGCCATGGCTGAGTGCTGGGGAAGAAAAAAAAAACAGGAGGGAAACTGCCAGGGCATTGTATTGGATTTTGATTTAAGTAAACAGAAGTGCTCACCTATTTCAACCCCCATGTGTAGTGACAGTGAGAGCAGTGGAGCTTTTGGCTTTTGGCTTTTTTATGAGATCACAAGGTCAAGGGGCAAGGCAGTTGTTTGTGTCTCCCATGATATTGTCCATGAAATATTTGACTGTCATCGAGGTGATGTGTGCTACTACACATTATGAGAAATATGTCTGCAGGCTGTAATTTTGAAAGAAAAATTATTCCGTTAACCTTTTGTGATAAGGATGGATTCTTCGTGTCTGTCTGGTGTAGGAATACTTATAGGTATGCGCACAGTGCTACATCATGAGGTACTTTTCATTTCAGCTCCCAAAAGAGAGGAGGGCTGGCTGCTCACATTTAGGAAAATTTGGTATTAATCTAATGTCTTTGTTCGTGAGGTTTCCTCACTTTTAAAACCCTCTGAGACTGAAAATGATCCACCTGCGAGACTGTAAAATCAGTGAGTCATGCTAATTAGCAATTACATCCACAATCACCCATGTTAATTCACTTAGGAGGAAGTCAGTGTAATTCATTCTCATTTTCAGAAACTAGGACCGACATTAAATTAATGCACCCAAAGTAAGTGGCATTTAAGAAGAAGAGAATTCCACGCACACACAGTTATCTCTGTGCCATTTTAGTATTTAATTCAAGAATTACTCACACATTTTTGGACTCTCCCAGGTTCTATTGTTTAAAAAAACTTCTACCTTTAGCTATATTTATATCAGCATGTGAACAGTATAATAAGAAGCACTTACTTGATATACCACTTCTTTCTTTTTCAGCCAATTACAACCTCTTGCATTTATATCAACGGCAATCTTCAATAAGGGGCAAATTAATATTGCGAGTTATCGTAAATAAGATTGCTAACACCTCATCCAAAGTGTTGCCCCTATAGGATTAACAATATATGTGTTCTGATTATTAATTGATTTTTCATCAGAAGCAATTTGTTTGTTTTAGAGCAGAGGTGGCCAATTAATTTCCCCCATCTATAACGCTCCTAGTTTCTCATTTGGCCCCTTGGGAAAATTAATTGCCCACCTCTGTTTTAGAGTAATTAGTTATTTAATTACTTATTTGCTTTATTACCAAAAGCTAGATGATAAAATTGGCACCGCCCTCATTCTAAATATGAAGCCACCCTATAGTTAAATACTGCATGCTTGCTGCTGAAATATGTGTCAATGGAGCCACCTTATATGGATGGGGGGGGCATGTCTTCCAATGCATGGACGACTTTTGAAGCCGAACAATACGGAATAAAATAAAAAAAACAAAAGTGTTTTTTTATACTTAAATACTTATTTTATGTCAATAATAACCATCACAGTTCTGCAATATATAATACAAGGCAGCATGGATGTGGTTAGCACTCTTGCCTCACTGCCACATAAACAAGCTTCAGCCTGTCTATGGTAAGTTTACATGCTCTCCCTGTGCCTGCATGGTTTCTATCCCGATGCTTACTCACATCATTTAAACAAGTTGTGTGTGTCCTGTCAAAATCATATTTTATACAATAGTCATGGATGGCTGATAAGTCATTTCTTCTCAGTGTCACCATCTATATCCAGCTTCTAAATTTCCATGCGTCTGTTGCTAAAATCCAAGTACAAAGGTTAACATAATTTAACTTTAAATTTTCAACTGGGTCTTACAGTTGACAAATATCATTTACATTTTCCTGATCCTTTGCCAGAATAAACTTTTCTTTATTTATATTAATTATATTTTGTTTGTTAATCACATTTTAATCAACTTAAAATATGGAGTATTAAATGTGACCTATAAAATTAAACACATTTGCTACAAAGGTAGCTGGGTTGCTTAGTTTTGGCATTTCATTTATAAGAACATCAAAAAGGAGTACAACAGTTTGGCATTTTATGCAAGTGCTGGTCAGATGCAATTGTCAGAGCAGGAGTTCTGCAGAGAAAAATCCAAAAAAAGACCAGATGTGGGATCATGAAGGTGAAGTACTTCATTTGCACATCTGCTGCTTGCCTGGTAACTGCAGAATGGCAATCAGAGTGTCTATGTGGTTACTAGATTTAAAAAATAAGTCATTATGGTTCATTTGAGATGAATAAAGAGGGGCGCACACTGTCAAGAACTGAAAAACAACCTGAAACCAATCTAAACATTTACTATGTATTTTCTGTAGCAATGCCTAATTGCAAGGACCAATTAAGAATAAATCCTGAGAAAATAAAGAAGGCGCACAATCCATCAAACCGTACTATCAAGAGATCGCTTGATAAGTTGCCCTGCCTAATCTAGTCAACATGGTAATTTTTCAGATTTCATCAATTTCCTAAATAACACCCAGTCTTTTCAATGGAGAACCAGCAACAGTGATTGCATTGAAATCCAAATTCTTCCCCTTCTGTGAGTGCCTTCTGTCTGAAAAACAGTTCATTAATAGACTTTCTCTAAAACTATATTTTTCTTACATTTTTTAAAACCAAATATTATGCTTAGTTTTCTTTTCCAATCAGACAGTATAATTATTTAAAGTTTCCATTTGTAATTTACACAGCACACATCCTAAAACATATTTCCATCTGTATTTGTAGATAAACAAAAATCCTATCAGTCTTTGCTTTTTAAGCCCAGAGTTATATTCTAGCTGACAGATTCACGGGAGATTTTCTTTGGAACCTGTGCTTTCACCATCAACCACAGAATGTGAACCAACAACCCTGGACAAGGAGTAAATTGCATCAGATGCTATCATCAATCACTATCTGTTGGCAACATGTCTTATAAACTTACTAGAGCCAAGGAGCTGTAGTTGGCTGGATTGTGTTGTATCTCAGTCACACAGGTCTCCTCAGAAAGTCTTGTGTGACGGGCCATGAAAGCTCTCATTGACAGACCTTCTGTGCTTCTAGGATTTTCAATTTAGAATTAAAAAGAACAACAAAGAAGCAACTAAATGCTGTGAAATTGTGATGGTTGTTAGTTTTGGGGGGGGGGGTTGACGGTGGGGTGGGACGTTGTATTTGGTTTTTATTATACTCATATTTAGGAATTTGTTTCAATAAGTAATAGGCTGACTGTTACTTTTATTTCAGGCATTTTGGAACACAAATTTTGGGGTTGTAGTCAGTCTTTCACACTGGCAGTCTCAGTATTTTTAAACTGTGATGGCATGGGGTGTACGATAACTGACCGTTAGCTCAGAAAACAGTGGGCAGAGTTTTCCAGCACTTGTGCAGCATGGTGTGCCTTAATACAGATAATACTGCATTACATGAAAAGCAGAACGGCACAAGGGTCTAAAATCTGAAAGCGATTCTCCAAAGTCACAGCTTGTTTTATAAGACAATGGTGGGTGTCCGTACATTGGGTTACCTTATAATTTCCTGTTTGTTTTATTTTGGAATTCTTGGCCTGCTTACACTGTTGTCTGTTTTGCTTCCTTCTTGTTAGTTTTTCCTTCGTTATGATTCGATGCCCACCTGTGAGTCACCTGTGTGGTGCTACCTGTGTCCAATTTATCATGTCTTTGTTTTGGCGATGACTTCTTACTGCAGGCAATGCCATCTAAGCCCAACAAACCCAGGATATCCTTCTGCTATCCAACTTCACTTACTCACTACTTTCACTAGCAACATCAGTCAGGCTAAGCGGTCACACAAGCTGCACAAAACTGTTCATCAACTCAATAAGTTAACCCAGGGTTCCACAGTCTCACATGAAAGGGGTAATGTTGTCTGACCAATCAACAGTGTTCGTCAAGTTACTTGAAAAAAGTAATCAGTAACTAATTACTGATTACTTCCCCAAAAAAGTAATCCAGTTACTTTACTGATTACTTATTTTCAAAAGTAATTAATTACTTAGTTACTTAGTTACTTTTTAAAAACACGATTTACAACCTGAACAGGTGATAAAGCAATAGATCTTTCAGCCCAATTCTACTTTTTCTACATAATCCATCATACAAAATGTAATCAAATGGAAAGGTCCCTTTTTAAAACTTGTTTTATTAGTTTTAATCTTTTAACTTTATGCATCAAGCAAAAATTTAATTATATGCAACATTCTCTGACTGGAAGAAATTTGTTTAATATTTAAACCTATTTTCTGCACATTCCAGCACATAAAATAATTTTTTCTGTGTGTGTTTACACTCACTCTTTCAAATAGATGCAAGTAAAACACAGCAGAAAATAAATAAAGTCAAAGAATAGCGGTCCCTTTTGCTCTATTTTCACCTGTAAAGCAGGAGTAGGGTAGGCGGAGGTTTACCCTGGTGCAGGTGTGCGAAAGTCCGCGGTGATCTGAAAATGATGTGCCAGGAGTTGTGCCGTTCTCGGCCGCATCAGTGACCCTCGAGCTCCAGGCTAGATATCGAGCTGGTAGGTAGCAGACGTCTCCCAAAACGTCGAAGCACTTTTGCAAATATGCGATATCTTGATAAACCGAGCAGATATTTGATGTTTACACAGCTACTTTCTCGCCTGAAAATATGTTAAAAGTTTATTTTGTGACCCAGAAAGATTAGTATGAGTAATTTTAAAACTTAGTTGCGGCCGCCATTGTTGGAAACTGGAGTTTGGCTGGGCCGCGCTATGAATTCTGGGATATGGTAGGCCACGAAGGACACACCCGACCCATCCTTCAAATTTGGGGAAAAGGAGGACACATTTGTCGGCTGCATTCGGAGGAGTCTACGAATTTGGACAGCCTTCGGTGCGTCGCAGTGACGTAATCGGTCTACAAATGCAGCCTCAGGAGGATGCAGCCCATGAATTTGGACACGACCGATATATTGTCCGTTGTTGATCTGCACACAGCTGTTGTCACGAACGTCGCACTTGCTTACGTCACTGTCATGAGACATTCTCGCAAAAAATCACGGTTTTAGTAACGCAGTAGCGCAGCGTTCCTACGGGAAAGTAACGGTAATCTAATTACCGTTTTTGCAATAGTAATCCCTTACTTTACTCATTTCCTGAAAAAAGTAATCGGATTACAACTAACGCGTTACTGCCCATCTCTGCCAATCAACCAACCAAGGTCTATTGAGCAGAACAGCTGATTTTACTAAGGAAGATAAAATTATATTATGAGAAAAATATGAATATGAGGTAAATAAATAATGCAGGCAGAAAGCAACACCAGCATTAGAACGTGATTGCATGTGAGGGGAGATGTGCTGTACAGCAGTATAGTAATAAAAGCACTCACACACACATATTCTCAAGTAAGCCTGGAAAAGCCCTACCATATTCAAAGCCACTAAGGAAATGCTAGCTGGATACAGATCTAATATTAAGACAGATATGAAAGATTAAAGTAAGTTAATGTTTATGTGTGCATAAGACTTTACTAGTCTTGTTTTGCTTTTGTTTTGTTTTCTCAGCCTCAGTTGTATTAACGGTGTGAGAGAAAGAATAATTATAAAAATGTAATTCCAAACACAGACTTTACTTCCAAATGAAATATGAAACATAAACAGGTGGTCTGTTTGATAATCATGTATTAAGGCTTGTAAAACAGGGGGTTTGGGGGTGGGGAGTGGAATAAGGCTCTTTGTATTTCTGGACAAACATCTGAGGAATCTATCTGGATTGATGACATGATCTTCCAAAGAGCTGATTGGTCAGTAGGCAGTGATTTCTTATTTCCTGATCGCTTATCAAAAACTTAACATAAATAACATAAATGATCATAATGCAATAAATTCCAGTATTCTTGTTATCATTTTCAGTTCACATTCCACTTAATATAGTATTCATTCTTACAGCATTCACCAGACTACCATGCTTTAACAGGCATTAAGTGAGTAGTCATATGGAGACATCGCAATCAATCACTCCTCAAAGAAGTCCATAGAATTCCATAATTTCAAAGATGATGGTTGTTTCCCCCCCAAAAAACAATCAGCAGTCAGATCATGAAATATGTAAACCAGTCGTGTTGTTGCACTGATTCACATGCAAATACATAAATGATAAATTGATGATATGACATGAATGATAAAGGTCATGATGAACTACGTGGCCGAATCTTCTTGATATAATAGTACAGACGTTGTTAGCTGTACTGTACTGCAGAAATGAGCATGGCTTTTGTTTCAAGTGCTCTGGTTGGAAAAGTTAATAATACTGTTTAACCTGAAGTACTGTCAAAGCATAGATCACAAGCAAAAAGCTTTTCAAAGCTTATTCTGGGCAAAAGTCAACAATCCTATTAGTCTTTTTTTATGTGGTGATATCCATTTAAATGTTAGAATATAGATGTCTTGTCTCTATTTTTTGTACTGTCCATCATTTCATTTCACTCAGGCTGACTGCTCCTTACATTTGTGATAGCTTGGGTTCATAAATATCTTACACTGTTACTTCTTTCTTCCTACACTCATTCATAATAAATTACTTACAGTGCTTGTGAAAAGAAGTATATACTGTATAGGTGTGCATGTTTATTTAGGTTTTGTGGTATTCAGCCAAAATATTTGTTATAAGAAATGTGTTTCTTAGCATCCGTTCATATGCAGCAGCTATTTCATTCATTCATAACAATCACGTCACATCAACTTTTTACATAATATGTTTATTTCTATTCTTTTCTCTGATTTATTTCCTATATAATCTAGCTTTTTCATGTCCTTTGTCTCACATTTGTCAAATTTAAATAAAAAAAGAAGTGGTGAATGCCCATTTAAATGTTATAAAAAAACACTGCCAATATACACAAAGCCCTGTCACTTTAATCTTTTGCATTTCTGCAACACATAAAAAGCATTCTGTTAGAGGTTAGGTGATAAGTTTGTATCTAAACATCTTACTTTTTTCTGTCATATGCAAAGAGATGTTATTTTGAATAGCCTGCATTATCATTTAACCTTGTGTCTACGTCATAACAATTCAAATCCTTCATCTTGTATCATCACTTATGGAAAAATACTTTTGTCCATTAAGTTCTCTGCTTTAAAGAATAACAGCAGCATTCCTTTTAATCAATCTGACTTAAAAGCCCTTCACAGCACAAAAACAGCTACCCATAAGCTCACTAATGATCTACTGGCTGCCAGTGTTGAGGATTGTTCTATTTTAATCCCTCTTGATCTTAGCACATCCTTTGATACAGCTGATTGCTCCATTTTGCTTGACAAAAAATGAGCTGACACCATGGGCCCAGCGTTCATACATAAATCACTGAGAAGTCTTTCTTTCTCTGTGGTTTTGGTCAATACATTTTCATTTTTGCTTCTCACAAGTCAGGTGTTCACAAAGGTTTGATTCTAAATTGTTAATAAAATAAATACCTGATATCATGAATTCATCAAGCATAGACAAATTTTAATTAAGAGCATTTATCATAATCATGTCATTTGACAAGGAAAAATCCCAACAATTCATTAATTCTAGTTTTTGAGCATTTTGTGTCACTTTTATTTTGGTCTTGAAATAAAAGGCAGTTTTTGTAACTTAACCTTAAGTTATAGGAGGCTGAGCAACAGCCGTGGCTGGAGACACTGCATTTTTTGCTATGTAAAATAATTATTTTAATACCCTCTCATCTCCTCTCAATGGTCAGTTTATATATCCGCAATTCCTCAATTCACGGACTGAAGAATGGACTGAATAGAACTTGATGGTCAAAGGAAAAAAAATCGCAGTTGCCTCAAAAAGTAGGGTTTTTTTATACACTAATTATAGCAATACTTTAAGATTTACTAAACACTGTACAATGGATCAGTTTATTTGGAAAACTGCAGTATTATGAGATATAACTTTATAATTACTTTATTTTTTTCACTTACAAAACAGAAACATAAATATGCTTGCACTTGTCATATGGAGATTACTAATTTCTCTATGAGTATTTTTCACAGAGTAGTACCTCTTTTTTGACAAACTGCACCTTTGGGTATTTCTGTTCTTTTCAATAGATCATTTAGTATTGATTTTTCAAGTATTAACGTGCAGACTTTCTTTAAGTTTCACTCAGTATGCATCTGTTCAACATCTGCCAGCTTGCTGCAAGTCTGAGCACTCAAACAACTGTGAGAATTTCACCAAGGTTGTCCACACGCTCGCTTTCGGTGAAATGAGGCTCAGTTCAGCAGTTACTACCTGCTCCACATTGTTACCCTGAAAGGATCAATATCCAATTCAGGCTACACTTGCTTTTGCAATAACCACCTTACAGACTGAATCACTTGTCCTAAAAAATCTGTCGCACCTCCACTGGCTTTGTCTGCGTCTGTCTGGCCTAATGAGATGTCTCTATGACAACGCCCACGCGTGCCAACATCGCCACTTTCACCATCCTTTCACCATCGTCACAGTGTCTGCATTAGTCAGATGCAGCAATAATGCTTCATCGTATGCATCCATGATGAAAATTGTGCTTTTCTTCCAAGTATTAATATATAAAACGGTCAGAAATTAGATGTAAACATGCTGTGACTAAGGGCAGGTAAAATATATCTGCATTTGTGTAGCTCATCTTATGATTTTGTTTTTGCTTTAGGCAGGGATGATACAGATGAATTCATAAAGGGAAAACAAACAACTCAGTATTCTGTATATTTATCCATAGGAACTAATTTTGGTCAAAATTAAATGACTTGTCAAACTGTAGCAAATTGCACTGCAGATGAGAGCCAATTTAGGGCTATGATGAAGAATTATTTGAGCACTTTTTAACACAATTTTTAAATTATAGAACAAAGTGAAAATGTCACACTGTATGTGGTTAAAATGATAATGGCGCTATGAAATTATGCTAATTGACTATCTGAGCTATAGAAATATAAATGGTAAAAGCTCTATTTTAATGTGAGCGGATTTGCAGAATATCTTTAGCATTTACATATTTACACACCAGCTGTCATTTAGGGCACCTGTCTGCCAGGAAGAGCAACTTGATGTTCAGCCCCTTACCCAGTAACATTGAACTGATCAACCTACTAATAAGCTGAGGTAGGTTAATGGTTATTACCTTTGTTATTAGCACTAAACCTCTTGTGTTTTTCTTTTTTTTGCTCACAGCTGCCTGCAAATCCATTACATGCTATATGCAGAAGAAGGGGTGGAATACCTTTGGTATTTTAATCATTGGCACAGGTGATACATAAAATATCAACCAGCTTCCTGTTGTGTAGGTACTTTTATTACAGCTGATTGTTTAGATAGAATTTTTTATTCTTTTTGTAAATCTCAAATGTCAATGTAAATGTAAAATTTAAAGTTGCAATAAGCACCCATAGCTTAAAAGACTTTCTTAAATTACTCAGCAGCTGAGGTGATGTAATACACATCCATCATGTGCCTCAAAAATTACACCAACTTACTTCAGATAAGCACTTGCTCGAACTTTCTACCAATATGAATCTACATATTTGCATATCATGCTTTTTTGATTGGCCATTGGACTCGTTTTGCCTAGCAGCACAGCCTTCCAGCAGCAGCTAGCCAACTACACACAACACAACTTCAACACAGAAGTTTAAATGAAATCAGGTGAGATCTGGTTGACATTAACAAGCAAGCCAAGAATGTTTAAATAAGACCACAGAATAGAGTGCAAGGATAAAACGTTTTCTTTAAAAAAAAAACTAAAATACTCATCCATCCATTCATTGATTCATTTTCTTAAGCTTATCCAACACTTTGAATGCTGCTTATTACTTTTTTAGTATAAAAGGAGTTCAGTGAGCATAATAACTTCCAGCAACTATTCTTTATTTTGACATCTTGCTGTCTTGCAGGGAGCCAACACTCATAACATGGAGGGTTGCTATGAGCTTGGCTTTCTGCCTGCAGACAATACTAATGTGACAGTGTCTACTTGTATGAGTCAGTTTTTCTTCTAACTGTATTAGTTTTACATGTCATTTAATGTAGTTGGTTCTTGAATGACTGCAGAAAAGGTTTGTTAAAACACCATACTCAAAGGTTAATCTGTTCCTGAGCCCATCGTTTGAAAAATATGAAAAGAAAAGCCAAAGGTCAGCAGCATGGGGATGTAAATATTAGTTTCTTTCTTTTTTTTTTTTTTTTTTTTTTTTTTTTAAATGACATCAGAAACAGCAGTATGCGACATTACGTGATGGCAGAGCTTCAGTTCATCCTTTGTCATTTTTTTTTTTTTTTTTTTTTTTTTAATAAATAGGACAGGGGGAATAAATGAGAGAGAGAGGGGGAGAGAAAGAAAGAAAACCAAAGGGGAGAAGAGACGGTGAGAAGGGGGGGGAAGAGAGACAAAAAAAAAAAAAAAAAAAAAAACTCCTGGGTCACCTGTATGGAGAAAAAAACAAACAAACAAACAAACAAAAACAAACAGAGGAGACAGCAAACAACAAAGAGCAACATAATAATAGAGAAAACAAAGCACCATCACAATAAACTAGCTAGTCATAGATATCAGTATTTACTAAGTAATAAACGATATTGTGCAGCACGCAAGATAGACAGCGCACAGTGTGCTTTGAGGCAGCAGCCAAGAAAGCTTTAGTCCGCGTCTGTGAATACCCATGTGTGCATACCTATGTGGATCAGCATGCTTGCATTCCAAAGGTTTCTCCATGTAATGATCTGCTAGGGAGTGTGGGGGGGCCACAGCCCCGTCCTCCAGGGTGTGAAGCGGGTATGGAGGAGATCAAGACTCCAGACATCCAGAGGCCCCCAGAACACAAGAGACCATGGAAGACCAACAGAGGGGCAGCCGCGCCACTGTCCCAGTAAGAGCTGAGGAGAGTCCCAGATGAGGGCTCGCCCAGCAGCCGCGGAGCAGAAGTCAGGGGGAGTTGCAGTGACGCGCCCGTGAGCTCCGCCGGCCCCCAGCTGCGCCTGAGTGACCGAGCCCTAGGCCGAGAGGCCGGGGGCACCCCACCTCCAAAGGGGCCCGAGCGAGCCCCAGGCCCCAGGCCCCGACAAGCGGCCGCCAAGGAGTGAGCCAGTGTGTACCCGGACGCCCACCCCCAGACACAAAGAACCACCAACACACCGACACCTGAGGGAGTCCGCCACCGGCAGGGGAAGTGGTGGTGGGTGGAGATAGGCCTCCAAACCTTGGAGGGCCTGAGACTTAGTTTCTTAAGTCAGTTTTCCAGCAACAGACACAGCAATGGGACAGGTGACAAATCCTTGTATGACCAAGTATTTTGACCTGGTGCAATGCAGCACAGAAGAGGCATCAGTGACCACAGGAGGGAGACAGACCATTACATGTTAGCCGTATACGTACATTCACTTACAGTAAGGAGAAAGTTTTTACTCAGGTTAACATCACAGTTTAACATAGTTGAACAAATATTACTATGTACTATAATGATATATTACCACAACTATCCCATCCATTTAATGCTGCAATGTAGTCACAAAGACTGTAACTGTTAATGCTATAAAAAAAATTATTACACATACTGTGCTGCTCGCTCTACACTAAAACACATATTTATGTGTGCTACTGCAGAACATTACCATTATTATGCTCTTTCAGTTATCCTTTAATAAACCCTTAGCTGTTATAAGTCAGAGAAACACTTTCCTTATAGCAATGACAAGGCAAGTAACCACTTGTACTGATGGCACTGGGCTCACTGGAACTGCAATTGCAAGACAGAATGCAAGCTTTGCATCAGCACTGACATCTCCACCCAGCAGGGCATGACCTTTTAATTGAAATGCCTTTGGTGCTAAAACTAAGTCATGGAACAGGAGATTGCCTACATGCAGTTTTTTTTTCTTTGTACCGAGAACAAGTTTCAAGTTGTTAGAAAATGTTTAAATATTCTTCTGTGATTTTCAGTTTCCTCAGATAACAGACAACATATTGGGCAAGGATCTGCAGTCACTGCAGAAACATTTTTCTATAAAACTCCTCTCGATTGCCTAATGGGTTAAGCTAATGGGTTAGATTCGTTTTGACATGTAAGAAAACAGGCCATAACCAAGTCCTTTATTGATTCAAAAGCTTAACAGGGATCCTCTTTGACTGTTTGAATAAGCTGAAATTCTAGATGACCAAAAAAACAAAAAAAAAAACCTTCTACTAAATGACTAAACCAATGACTAAAGCAAAACTGAACTTGTTTTATTTGCGCCCCTAGCCTCTACAAACATCCTCACTGGGGTACTTCCTTTATTAGGATACTCTCAAACTGCAGTTAAAACTCTTGAGGTCTTTATGTATAATTTCTTATAACCCATTAAAGCCTGAACTGAATGAATGAAATAATTGGCAGAAATAATCTTTTTATTATTATTTTTGGTAAATGGAGTTGTTATAGAACCTTTGAAAAAAATACATAAATAAAATAGGATTTTATATATGAGTTTTATTTTCTATCATATTTTTCAAAGCCAGCATTTTTTTGCAATTTATTGCTTAAAAATGTTTTGTGCAACACACTGACGATTAAAAAAAAAAAAAAACTCACATCAAATATAATACATGAGGAATTAGGGGTTAACTCTTAACAATCAAATCAAGAATGTTGCAAAGCCATTGCTATTAAAGCCAGATTTGTCACTAAAGGATTTAGACGTTATCCATGCTTGTATTACTCCCTTTTCATAGGATGGCCCTTTTCATAGGATGGCAGTTGATGGACTGGAATTGTTCAAAAAAACAGCAAATCACTCCTGTCTTAACTCAGCTGTACTGGCTACTTATGAAGTTTTTAATAGATTTGAAACTTGGTTTAGCCCTTTGTGGTTTAGCTCTATAGTATTTTACAGATATTTTAATTTTTGCTTTTGAGGTCCTCATTCCAACAATTTCTCTCTGTGCCCCCTTCTCACCTAAAAATGAATACAACCAGGTTATACAGCTGTTGTCCCTACACTCTAGAATATTCTGCCTTCCTATAGAAGAACCTGTTCAGCAACTGACAATTTTAAATCAGCTCTAAACAACTACTTTTAGTCACATCTGAGTTTGCTCATGGTTAAGCTCTCTGTAACTATTTTCTATTTCTCTTTTAAATGACTGTTTTTACATTGTTAGGACTCAGTTGTGTGGGTTTTTTTTTTTTTCTTATTTTCTGACTTCTTTTTCAGTCATTATTTTATAATGTCGACTATTTATGGGATTTCCATGTTTTGTAATTGGGATCTTGGAGACCTGGGTAGCAAATCTGGTGTGCCTGGAAAGTACTTTAGGTTACCTGTTGCTTTAAGTGTTACATAAATAAAATTGACTTGACTGGACTATGTTGATTTTTTTAGTCATAGCTGTTCTACCACTCATTAACACCAACACTGTGTATAGTCAGCCAACCACATGGCAGTATCTCAGTGCATTTGGACAGGAAGATCTGGTCAAGATGACCTGCTGAAGTACAAATTAGCATCAAAATATGGAAGAAAGGTGATTGAAAAGACTTTAAAAGTAACATCGGTATTGGTACCAGGTAGGCTGGTCTGAATATTTCAGAAACCAGTGATGTACTGTAATTTTCCCACACATCCATCCCTACAGTTTAAAGAAAATGGTCCACACCTCAAAACTTCAAAATTCCATTGAGTGGCTGTTCAGAGGTCTTATGAGAGAATGACCAGACTGCTTGAAGCTGGTACACCAACAATAACTCAAAAATTAAGTTTTTACAGCCAGGGTTTTTCAGAAGTGCATCTGGGTTACAGAAGCTGAAGGGGACACCAGTTACCATTGTTGTCAACTAAAATGGAAACAGGGCTACAGTTTGTGTAGGTTCATTAAAATAGAAAACAGAAGATGTGAAAAATATTGGCCAGTCTGATAAGTCAGCTGCAACATTTGCATCTGCAAGATCTGCAAGAGGGCCCGACTACTGATGCCCCTTTCCATTATCCGGAGGAGTCCCTTCCCTGAAAATCAAGCTGCCATTAATAAGTATTTGTCTTTAGTCCATATTTTTTACGGGGTTTAAACATTTCAAATTTATAGCTACAAATATTAAGGAGTATTTAGCTTTCCTGTCTCAAATCATTTTCAAAGACAGAATAAATATACACCCAAACCTGTATTTCTGGAGTTGAATAAACAGCTGCAATCAGCAGCTGTTTTTTGTCAGTCTCCATACAATTTACAGGCTAATGTTTAATGGACATATCTTACATACTGTATAGCTCATTTTAGTTTTAAAAGCCCAGTCAGGCTCTTGGAAGAGGAGAAATTTGTTTTTTAACAGTTAGTGGGGGGTTTTCTTAGAGTCTCTATTTCAGCAGCTCACAGGCAGTGGCACTGGTTGTTTCAGAGATAATGTTTTTCCCAGGTGTTTTTCTGCATTTGAGAATCTTTTTTAGTGATTTTTATTCATCATAAATAGATTTCCTCTGTAGCGCTAACACATCTAACACCAGCCTTCAGAAACCTCTGTGCTAAATTATTGGGCTAGCAAAGCTTTTTTAGAGCTGACTAAATCTAAATGGGTCATTATAAATTAAGGTGAAGTTTTGACTTTAAGAAAATTGATGAGATTGAGTGAGATTCATCTTATTGTTTGATGGCATCAGATATGTAATGAATTTAAAGTTACTGTATAATTGTTATCACTGCAAAGAAACAATCCTTGACAGGGGGTATGTTACACAGGGGGGAGGGGATCTTTAGTATAACAAATACGTAGCATCGTTCTTTTCTATTTTTTACAGTGACCTTTTCAGTCAAATCCAATTCTCAGGTCCACCTCATCCCCCTGATCTCAGCAGGCTGAGGAAAGCTGGAGTCATCATCTAACACCGGCACCAGAAAGCCAGATCCTGACATTTAAATAAAAGATGGTGCTTCTCAAAGGAAATGCTGGACTTCATAGAAAATCTGATAACACCGAATGGCTTTTTCCTCGATTTCATAACGAGATTCTCACTTGAAGGAAGCATTATTTTTATCTCCTGTGCTACATTGCCAGAAAATTAAATATTTATGGGCTTCTTTCCCCATATTTACATACAATGTGTTTTATCTCTGTAGGTTACTTTTTTTCAAGGGCAGTTTTGTTTTCTTTTTTTTTGTTATCATACCAATTCACTAACCTCTAAATTTAAATGTGCTGTTGGATTTCAAGTGTCTACTTGGAACTTCAGCACTGAATGAAACAAGCACAAATTATGTAAGGTAAGTTCCCTTTCGGATTTGTGCACCTTAGACATTTGAAAGTGAGTCCATTGTCATGTAATGTCATTGTCAAAAGACAGCATCTGATGAATATTTCATCCCTCCTGCCTACAAAACCTTTTCTGCATGCATACAGATGTTCACTGCATTAAAACACTGTCGTGGCCCGCGGTGTTTCTGGTATAGAGAGTTTGGTATGTTCATGTGTGCAAGTCAGTGATAAAGCCACAGTTGGCTGCACAAAGTAAAATCTTTTTTTCAAGTTACTGAACAAACTGGGAGACCAGCCTTTGATTTGATCAAAGCAGCTGAATCTGGAAAAGCTTTTTCTTCCTTTTACAATATATGATCAAATTTATTAATCACTCAAACTTTAGTTCTGTGAAATATTTTATGAGCCAGATAATCGCACATTACCATAGCGATTTTTGACCTAATCACTATGGTCAAAACTTTGACCGTAGTGATTAGGTCAAATTTTTTCGACCCAATCACTATGTTTTCGCTATGTTTTCGAAAACATAGCTCATAAAAAGGTGAAGCATATAAGTCTCAACCCAAAATGATTCTTTGCTTGTCTACTCCTTGCTATTAGTACCAGCAATCTATTTCTGAATGTGTAAAAATGCCCTGTCCTTCTTGGCTCATAAGGAACTACTGATACATATGAGCATGGTGTCCGTTCACTGGTTTCCTCCTCTGCACCACCAGTCAGCTGCCTCATTCCCTGGAGGCCACCTTGGCATTATGAGGTATGAGAACAGCTCTTCTGGAGCCATTTGGCCTCTTGCAGAAAGGTTGCCACAAATCCGCCATGCACAGGCTGGAGAAGCTGTGAAGCAAGCCAGGATTTTACAAGAGATTTGTTGATGTCATTGTTGTTTTTTCCAAATAAATCCTCAGGCTATGAGCTGTTGTCTCATGCCTCTTTTCGCTGATGAATATTTCATGAATTCTAACTTCACTGGCCAGCGAGCACCAGGCCTTAATAAAATAACTGTGAAATGGTGAGGTAAATTACACCCTAAGTGCAGGGGCACCAATTAATTATTTATTAGGAGGGTTTTTTTTTTCAGACTGTCCAGCTTCATACCATTACTGACAAAGCTTTTGACGGTAAGGTAGAATTAGCATTCAGAGGAAGTTCTCAGAGGCAAAAATAAAAGATTGCATGTACCTGTCATGGAAACAGATGTATGAAATGCAAATGACATTGCATTACAGGGTTCTTCAGTTCCTCAAAACGTTGTTTACTTCGTGTTTGGCTTCAAATTAACATTTTTATTTTCTGAAAAATGTGAAATTATTATGATGGATGTAGCTGTGTTGCACGCTACCACTTTTAATGTAAAAAGGACAAGCACATACACATTTCACACAAAACTGGTACATATTTATGTGCAGTGATGCATTCAGGATTTTAATTTAATAACTATGCTGACGCTACAGTATAGAGTGGGCTGTTGAAATAAAATGCAATGTAGAAATCTGTTTATAAATCTGAATCAAGCTTTAATTAACTACAAAAACATGTTTCCATGGTAACACTTCCGGCATATGAAGCGTTTTTTATTTTCGCTCTAAACTACATTCTACTTTTGCTACACTCTTCAGAATATTAATGAGAGCTTAGATGTTGATGTTATTTTTATTTTCAGCATGGACACTTGAGGTCCATTGTGGGAAGGCAGATGTACCTGTGCCACACTCTAATGCCCTGTATCTAACCATGTGAGTGAAAAGTGCAGCTACTTTGCATGGAGCAATTCTAAGTCAATTTTCCCAACTTCCTCAAGCGGAAAATGAGCCGAGAACAGATAAGATGCAAAAAGGCATTTCCAACTGTGTAGTATATCTGCTTTATGATGGCACACAGTGAAAATCCTGTAGGCTATGAGCGGGGGACTCACTGTAGTTTGAGTCACATCGCATAATTATTCTTCCATGATGTCCTTGGCAATGTACCTGGTTCATCAGACCATTTCTGGTTTTGATTCAGTTTTGTTGTCCTTTCATTGGCTATTACCCCACTATGCATAGCCCTCATTGAGCTACAATGTTAGACATTGCTGGACAAATGGATTTAGTGAAGCCAGGATAAATTCTAGTAGTAGATGACTAAAATAAATTGGTCTTTAACCCAATTAGTCAAACAATGATGACATTTGAATTATAATGAGATGGGAAAGGTTTGAACTTGACAACACCTGGATTGCTGCCAGGACCAGTAATTTAAAAAATTAATTAAATTTTTTTTTATATTCTCTGATTTTAACACTTGAACCACCAGGGGTCACTGTATACCTAAAACTACCATTGTGTGAAAACAACCCAGTATTACAATGCATTGATTTTCAAGGCCAGACTTCATTAGTCATTATGAAACACAGAAAGTAAGAAATAAAAGTTGTTGTCATTTGAGCTATTCAGAAATTGCCAATATACAAAACTGTACTTTTCTTAAAGAGTTTACAAACTGTATGGGTTTGGGTTGGGCTTTTCGCTCCTTCATGTGTGAGTGGGTGGTATTGTGTTTGAAATACTGATTCAAACACATCACAGAGGTTCACAGAAATTAACAAGGAAAAACCCATATGTTATATCTCAGTAATTCCAAGCCATAATGTAAGGTCACAGGTGGTTAGAAAAACATAAAAAGGAAAGTTTACATTCTGTAAATGCTTTAAGCTAGAGGATTCATCTTCAAGCAGATAATGAAGATGGATCCTCTGTGCGAAAAAACAATAATAATAATAACTTTTCTGGGGATATGGACAGCCAGCAAAACCCCTCTGCTATTAGGCTTTTCTTTTTCTGCTAATTCACATTGAAGGTTAAACTGCCACCGATACGGGCTGAAGAAGGGTAGTTGGATTGTAACAAAGAGAGGGATGGTAGTCAGAACTAAGGGACTGCATTACCATAAGGCAATGCTGGACAGTTAAAATTACCTTGGAATCCCACAGGCAAATGGGAATCATGAAAAGGTCAAAGGAAAACTGGAGCACTGGGCCAGTGACCCCCAAACTGGGCAAGTGTCCCAGGAAAGACATCAGAGATCTCTGTTAAGAAGAGCACATTCCTAGGAACAGTGAAGATACTGGGCATGACACACAAGCTAACAGGCCTATGGTACGGGACACAAGCTTGAAGGATAAAGACCATACACAGGGCATGTGGGGAATTTATAGATTCAAATTAAAACTAAACAGAGATAAGAAAAACAACAATTTAATTACACAAAATAAAAACAACTCTTAAGCACAGACCTTGTATAAAATCATGTATTTTCATCAATATTTTTAAGACTTGGTTCAAGACCAAATACCTCCAGGATCAACCTCAGTTTTATTTAGTGGAATGCATTTAACTAAGTTGGTGAACATGGTTATCACCCAGAGATCAGCATGTGAGTACTGTCATTGTGAGCATTTTAGCATTTAGCTTTGCTGGGCCTAATTATAGCCTAACAGGGATTTATTGCTGTAGCTTGGAAGTCTTTTTTTGTGCGTTATACAACAAAGTGGGTCAGAGGAATACCTCCTTTTTGTCTGCTACAGTAGAGATTACACCAATTAATCCATCTAATACATAATCATTTCCACTGTTAACGCTGTTGCGTAAAAATTTTGTGTAATGGATTTCAAGAAAGGTGAACTACAGCACAACTAAACGAATAACAGAAGTAATGATGTCAAACAGATTTGTATTAAAGCTGAGGTGGAAACATGGTTCTTTGTTTGCTTTTGTTTACATTTTTTTGTTTTTGTTTTTTGTTTTCTAGAATAACTCTAGAAAAATAACTGAGTTTGACATTTAGTTAATCTAGAGAGACACAAACCCCTGATGGTTTCTAGTTCCAGGAGGAAAATTATGAAAACGTTTGTATAGAATGTTTAATGGTGCAATGCATAAAGTGGTATGCCCCTGCTGAGGCATGGTTTGAATACCCTGTGAAGCTAAATGCTAGCATATACATATTATTAGCCTGCTTGTCCAGTAGGACAAGGTTCAAGATGCCTCTCTTAAGTTCTGTCAGTCTCGTGCCCCCATCCTCCTGTGTCAACTCCTTTATATTTGGTCTATTTGTGTGTATATTATCCTTCAATTTAGGCATTTTCCTGTTTCCTCTGTATGTTCCCTGTCTGTCATCCCGTTGTGTCTCCTCCATCAAGTTTGTATGTTTTCATCTTGGTCTTTGTCTTCTGCTGCTTCCTGTTTTATTTTGATGAGCTCTTGTCCCTTGTGTGTTTGAGTTTTGCTCCCTTGTCTCATTAGTTGTTGTTCAGTTCACCTGTGTTCCCATGTGTTTCCACTTCCCTTAATCACTTGCCGTTGTATTTATTGCCAGTTTTTATCAGTTTCCCTTAGTCCTTTGTCAGAAACCTCATGGTTTCTAGCTCCTGTGTTCCCGCTACCTAGTGTTTACCTCCAGTTTAGGTTTCCATAGCAGGCCTAATTAAACAGCTTGTTTTGTATTTAACTCCGCCTACCTTTGCGTTTGGGTGATCACTCACCCCTTCATCACATAACAACAATTATGTGCTTTACAGTTTTTTCAGCTTTTTTTGTAAACCGGTGCATTTGAAAATTCAGAGATAACAGCAATTATTCTATTTCAGCATTAAAATGATCACTTTGGTCAAAGAGCTTGCTCATAATAGTGGATCAACCATTACAGAAACCTAAAAGATTTTGCTAATTACCAGTACTGTTAATTTAGGAGGGCTGTGGTATAATTACATTGGATGGTGGTCTAATAAATCTTGCAAGCACTGTATATCCCATCACAAAATTAGCCCTGCATATTGAAAAAACAATATTTATCCAGAGGTTTTAAATTTGATGTGTCGTCAGACTCTTTACATTCCTCCATATGTGATGAGTTTCTAATGACAGAGCTGTTTATTACCATAAACCCATCATATCACAGTACTGATTCCAAAGGACAACCTGCACTATGTGTAGCTGTGAGATACGAATAGTTTTAACAAAACAGCAGCATTTGATGTTCTGGAAATAGATGGTTTACCTGTCTTGGTAATAGTCAAGTATATGGAAAAAAAATAATTATTGGAATATCTTGATCCCTAAACAACAGTTGAAACAGTTTGTGGGTGGACATGGATATAACTCACAATCTCCATTGTACTGACTTGCCGCTCTGTGAAAACAGCAGAACATCTGAACTAGGCTCAGTCTACAGACCGCGCAGGAGGTGAAAATAATGAAGGGAATTCAAATGTTCTGCTGGAGCTATGCGCTTTTTCCAGCCTCCATTGAAGCTGGGGCCTGAGCCAAAGTGTCTCATAGTGTAATGGTGCTCTTGTCTCTCAAATTTTAGCGCTCAGTAGACCTGCCATCTGTCCAGTCTCAGAGGTTCAGAGAGACAGTGATCCAAAATAGAAGCAGTATTAGAAAAGGTCAGATGCTGAGTAAAGGCATCTGTAAAATTACTCTTGGCATTATTCCGTTTCACAATGACAGATTTAGTACAGGTCTTTAATGTCTTTTCTATACAGGAGGAATATGCTCAGTCACAAATGAGGGTATTTTCTTTTTACTGTTAGTAATAATAATAACATTAATGCATGTTGCCCCTACATAATCACATGTTCTATGCCCTTGATGCGTAAAATAATTGAAGGGAGCATTGAGAAAATGCCTCTTAAAAAAGATTTGATTTGGACTAGAGCCAGAGCAAGACTGCAAATAGCAGGAGATAAATCTGCTGATGCACATTTTTCTGCATCTCTTGTATGTTTTGTGCGAAAGATTTGCACAAAACATACAAGCTCAGTCATTCAAAAATGAACCTATCCTAACACCATCCACACGAAGGCATGCTCAGGCCTGAAAACTCTGATCTATGGTGCTGCAGCAGGAATTGACCCTCATCGGATAAACTGCTCCAAATTGCTTCCCTGATATATTGCTAGCCCTTGTTACCGCTCTCCCCCCTGTCAATTTCCCCCATTCCCCTCAAGGTCAGCTCTGCGTGATGTTGGACAGAGTAGGAGAACAGCGCTCCTGTTACTGCTCGCCTGCTTCACATCCAGCTCCCCAGATCTCCATCCTCCACCCCTCTGCCCCTGTGCTCCAATCACATTTCAGATACACTAATGACTACAACCACCTTACTGCAGCACCACAGGGGTTAGAGGGGAAAGAACATGTTGACAACATAAAATGGCACCAAATCAAGGAAATACAAGGTTTAGAAATACTATTAAACCCTAAAGACATTCAAGTGAAATGAATTTGAAAGTTGCTGACTGACACTTTGTCCTTTCATCCATTCACAATAGTTTACACTTTTGAAACAACAAGCTGTTTGACTGCTGTCTTTTTACAAGGACAAAAGTGTTATCTTGCACCATGAAAAAAATTCAGGTAGCATTTCAAATGGTGGACATAAGACTGACGTGACACCAGCATGAGAAATCCCTCGTGAATGTTTTCGTTCCTGTCATGAAGTGTCATTCCTTTGGTTATGTCATTTTGAGGGCAGAGTTGACACTGAGATGTTTTTGTTATAACAATTAGAGGTTTCTCTGTCATTTTCTTCCTTTGAACTATTCTCCTGCAAACCTTGAAAACCATCAAAGAAAATGTATCAGTAAATTTATACCAAACCCAGCCTTATAGAGACTTCTGTCCTGATCTAAAGATCAAAGAGTCAACGATGACGAAAGAAACATGAGAAAAAATTATTTTTTTTTAAAGTGACAAGACTACAAACAAAGAAGTAAATATTAACAGTACTGGTGACATCTGTGTGCTTATGTAACCAAGTATTATGCCCTGCTTGAGGATAATTGGCAGAAACTCACTGCGTATAACTACAAAAATAAAATATAAGACAGTTTAAAATAGCAAACTGCTGTTAAGTGATATAAAAATGTTCCCTTATGATAGCCACTACTGTAAAAATGTGTTCTTTTGGAGAAGGAGGCTCTTTATTTTTTGGCAATAACCATCGAATAGCAATTCTAAAGCTCGGATATTTAACAAGTTAGAACGTATCTTTGTAGCGTATCTATTTTTGTTCATTATTCACCTTTTGACCTTTTATATGACGTAGAGCACTTCGATATAGAGTGAAAGTATGGAGCCACCTTGTATTTCTGCTTCCAAGAAATCAGATCTTCTTGAAAAATTGTTTTGACGTAGTCTTGAGCAATTCTTTAGCCCTCCTGAAAATCTTTTAAAGTTTTTACTTTGGGCACTGGCTGATTTTAGTTTTTTTGGTAACATGTGAAATGTAACACAAGCAAAGAACTGATTTTAAATTTTATCCTTAGCTACTTTGGCAGTAGCATCCTGTAACAAAAAACATCATTCCCCTCCTTTTCTTGTTTGAATGTACAAAAAACACTAAATATAACACGTTTGACGATCATAAAAAAGTATTTTGCGCAAACAAGGTGATTCGCGAAGCTGAAAGCTTGACATTTCTTGGCATGGTGTCCTTAAAAAATTGGGGAAAACTGGACAATTGGAGAACAAAAGAAGAATTGGCAGACCTAAAACGTAACTTTATCTGACAGTTATGTCTTTTAAAAAAAATAGGAAACAAAAGAAATTGTCTTAGAACCCATTTTAAGGAAAAGGGGGAGAAAAATTTGAGGTATATAAAATTACACAAGAACTGTACTGAAAATCAGCAGCAACAGGGTTTATGGGGTGATGATGGAGTGACAATGATTTCTGTTCAAATCATGTAGCAGCAGTCCATTTTCCAATCAAAAGTAGTGCAGAGTTGTTTTGTTTTTTGTTTTTAATATTCTACAGATATAATAGTGATATCATTTTAAAGCTTCAGTTGTGCATGGTCCATTATAAGTGTTTGCGAGAGAAGCAGTGTTTTTCTCAGAAAATATCTGATGTAGCATTTGTTCATACATTAAAGCAAAAATGATGTATCATGCTATTCTGCAACCATAAGTGACAGCTGGAACATAATGATAAATCTGTCTATTCAAATGCAACAAAGGAACGTTTACTTCTCAGCACAGCTTGTTGCTTGTAAAAGGGAAACATGGCTTTTTTTCTCAAGTTTTTCCTTTAAATTGATATACGAAGACAGACCTAGGACATGTTATTGTTCAAAGAGAAATCCCAATAATTTAGCTGTAAGCAAAACAAGCACCAGGAAACAAGAATCAAAAGGGACTTTGTTGCTGTCCCTCCTTGTCTATCCCAGGGGTTCTCACATCACTTCCTAAAGTACTGCTTCATCAAACAATGGGACCCCTGCAATGAAGGAACATGCCACACCATAGGTACTTTATCTGTTTACACAGAAACCTACAGTGCTGAATGTTTGATCTGTGTGAAATCACCACCATAAGAAGAAAGACATTCCAAAGAAACCTGATATAACTCATAGAAACTTTTTTTTTCTCTTTGTGCTCTAATAAACCATTTTTCCCACAAAAAAATTAGGTTATTATGGCTGAAGGAAATCAGTTATGGATCAAAAACATTAGAGAAAGTATAAGAGGAAACTTTAAGATAAAACAGTGATATGGAGCAACCATTTTTAATAACTCTAGTAGGATTTAGATTAAAAATACACATTTTTAGTCTTTAATGTATTTGATCTTTCTTGTTTATTTGCATAACTATCTGTGCAATCTATCAAGCCAAGAAGACATTCACCCACATGTCTACTAGGCTGGGATTTCTTTGGGAATACATTTTGTATATACATACACACCAAATGCATATAGCTGTATGGATGTGTTCTCACGTTATCCTAAACTGTATCAAACACTCTTATTGTTCATTGATCATTATCAATCTCAATGCAAACAATACACCATATAAATCACATCAGACTTTTGCATATACAGGTGAAAATATGGAGTCAATTTTTTATATACATATGATCAATAGACTGAGACTATACTCTGAAGCTCACAAAAAACTTCTAATAGCACTATAGAGAAATGTTTACATAACTGGGTTTTTCTTCAAATTGCCCTGTATTTGTATAGCACTTTTCTAGTCCCTAAGGACCCCAAAGCACTTTACACAACCTGTCATCCACCCATCCACACACACACATATTCACACACTGGTGATGGCAAGCTACATTGTAGCCACAGCCACCCTGGGGCGCACTGACAGAGGCAAGGCTGCCAGACACTGGCGCCACCGGGCCCTCTGACCACCATCAGTAGACAACGAGTGAAGTGTCTTGCCCAAGGACACAACGACCGAGACTGTCAGAGCCGGGGCTCGAACCGGCAACCTTCCGATTACAAGGCGAACTCCCAAGTCTTGAGCAGATCGTGGCTCAAGAGTTGGGAGTATATGGGACTGCACATTTTTAAATATGATTTCACAGTATTTCACTGATTAACAGCTGTTGTCAGTGATATTTTAAAAAGCCTGTCAAAAGCATGATAGTGAACAAGCAAGTGTGGGTGTGATCAATGGGCTTTTTTAATTATTTTAATTACAGAGGGAGAAAATCCAGGTAACACAACTGATAGACCTCGACATATAGCACTTTGTCCCAAAGGAATACTTTAATTTGAAGTGAAATGTGTATCTAGAGTATGGAAAAAAGTGCTTGTCAGATCTTAATTTAAAATGAAAGTGAGAATGTAGCTAGCAGACATGTACACGCCACATGTACAGAATGGTCCAAAGTCTTAATCTCAGGAAGTATTGTATAGCCGGATATATGTGTCCACAAAGGAGTACTTGAAGTACGCCATATGAGACAATATACTGTATGAGTGTGAGTGTGTACAGGTGTTTGTGTTTGATGAGAGGAAAGGAATCTTGTAAACCAACCAAGATCAAAACAAAGTTCATGTGACTTTTTGTTTTTCTAGTTTATCAGAATCTACTTCAGACTTGTAGCTTCTAATCATTTTACCAGTCTTTGGTGTGTTTTGCTATGTACACTGTGCATCTCAGAAGTGTGTAACAAAGTATTCAAATACAAACCAAAGACCTTTTTTGTAATTTAATATAATATCTGCAGGATGCAGGAGCTCTGGCACAGACATGGTTATTGGTCTATTTGTTCACATTAGGATGCACAGTCAGGCTTGAGCTTAGCCGCACAATTTAGTACAAATGAGAAAGATTAAATAATGTTATGACATTAATGCAGTCAGGTGTATCTAGAAACAACTGTGTGTGACTGCGAGTGTGGTAGCTATTGTAATCATTATCCAGGATATGAACCAAGAAATGCACTGTAGACATACAAAATGTAGTTGACTAGTGAAGCTTTTTCATTTTTGTCTTTAAACTTTGAAAAGAAGTATATACAAATTAAGAGAAAATTTCATAATATTGTTGCAAGTACTAGCAGTTATTTTTCCATCCTAGTTATGTAGCTGTTGTGGGCCATGGTAACATTCCACTATATACTGGTCTGAGCAGTACAAGCCAGTATACTGAATCAGAAATGGAGCACACTAATATTTGTACCAGAAACTGATGGAGACAAATCAATAAAAAAGTTTGTTTTACCTACAGATCTTTTGTATCTTTTATATTTTTTTTCCAAAATAACCAACTGTATAGTACAAGTGGTTCTTCTATTATGTAGAAAAAGATTTTTTTTTTTTTTTTTACCATTTGAGTTACATGTTACACTTCTTAAGGTAAGGGTTACAGAAAACACTGTAGACCAGGCAGTGTCTTGGGAATCAGTCACAGCAATGAACAAAGCACAATGCCAGTGTATGTTGTCTGAGAGTGCCCTTGTTCAAATGAGAACATATAGTGCTCTTACTACAGCTTATAAAAACTCTATATAGGCTGTGTCTCACATAGCTGAGCTAATCAATTCTAATCCCTTTGACAATGAATAAGGTATTTTACTGTAGTGCTCTCTAAACCCAAGAGTGGCCTCAGACATTTTTTTCTGCTAAACAGTGTGGAAGAATTATGACTTACAACAAAACAGCTCATAAAAGAATTATACATTATACAAGGTTTATATATTATAATTATTTATTATTATTATTATTATTATTATTATTATTATTATTATTATTAAATCTATCAATCATTCCGTTAACACAAAGTAAAGAATTTTTTTTAACTCAGGGGATCATGCTTCACTTCATGCGTCAGTTACTCAAGCATGTGAAAAAAAATTATATAAATTAAGCAGAGTTTAAATTCATCGTTGACCACACTCAACAATATCAGCATGCTAGTCAGTTTTACTGTACGTGGCTGAAATTGCTATTATTATTACCTAAGAGTGCAAACACACTGTACTTTACTGTTGAAACTGAAATGTTGTTTGTTTTACACGACTGCGCTTTCCATTCTGTATAACCTGCAGCCAGCTTAGTAAACATAAACCCCTCGTCATGCTCAGAAACCTCTCTGCTTCTGCCTGTTTATACAATAGGATTAGAACAATTAACTCCCAAGGCAACGTCAGGTCTGACACGTAGACACAGATAACCAGATATTCTAGGATGAAATAGAAGACAGTGTGACGTCATTGTTCCTGAGCCTTTGAGTTGAGAGTTGGCTCTCTGAGAGTGATTATGCTGATAAAGGCGGCAGGTTCTGTACTTGACAGAGAATCCTATTATTTCTTTGGAGGGACTCCATAAGGAGACATAGAGATTGTACAGGCTATTGCAGGTCACATAAAAGATACAGTCAAAGCAACAAGAGAAGAGCATGTTGTGGTTTAATCTGACAGAATCACTTGAGTCCTTTTTGGACTGAAGGCAGAAAAAGCAAGTAAAATAGGCATGCTAACACCCCTGAGGGGGCTAATTCAAGTCATATATGGTGATTTTCAACATTTCCTCCTTTATCCTACTATGTGGTGCTAAATGACATTGTTCAAAAGGAACAATTAAAGCTGGAAATGTCATGAGTGTTGTAGAGATGTGGTCATAACACATTTTGAATTGATGCCAGTGTTATTCAGTCCTTATTATTTAATTCCATGATGACCATGAAAGTATAACAAAATCATTCATCATTTATTAAGAAGCTGTTGAGGTATATTTTTTAAAGCAAGAAAAAACAATATATCAGTCTTGTAGAGAAACTAAACGTTTGTTTGATTTTTTTATTTTTATTTCTCATATGATGGCAATGATGATATGCTATGTGCCAGTTTATTGTGAGATGTTTCTCTGAAAAAGTAAAAACTCCTCTATTAAACTTCATGTGGGAACAAAAACTTAATTGTACATTGTTCAAGTAATGCCATGTGCATGGCTCAAAGTGAAAGGATGCACTTAAATGTTAAAGAAAAAGTTCCTCTGTTAAGAACTGTGTATTCAGCCTTTGAACGAAACTAGCAGATACAAATTTGAATGCCTTTGTCCCCAAATCCATTTCTATTCCTCACACTCTGCTCCTGTGAATAAATACCAGCCCAGGAGAAAACACTGAATTGTAGGTGTTGCTCTATTGCATCCTCTGTTTGAAAAGCAATAAAAAGCATTGGAGGATGAAAAATGAGGTGAACTACACAAAGCAAGTTAACAATAAGAAATAATGTTTCAAGGGTGTCAAGAATTTGAAGGCATTTTGGAAGCACATGCTGTTTCAGTAACCCAGTGTACTCAGGCCTTTCCTGTCCCAAGCCCTGATACAGACTTATAAATAGTTCCTCAGGGAATCTGGGAGAAAGGCTCAACAAGGAATGACACAAAAGTCTTTCTTTCAGGTGGCTGAATAAACAATGTCCTTCATATTTGTAAAATTGATTTCCTATAAAATTCAAGTGAATGGCACTGATAACAGCATCTAATCTTCTGGAGCGCAGGCATTATTATATCCTCTTGGAGCACATACAGTCATGGATACTATAGAGTGCAGTATGCAGGGCCTTAGTCTGACCTTGTGTGTCAGCTCAGCACATGACAGAGGGGTGGAGAAAGCACCGTAGGGGCATGGCTCTACGTGTTGCATAGCCAATAAGATCTTGACTGGCCTCACCATTTAGCACCATCGTGTCCAGATTGTCCAGCTGTTTGATCTGGGCACTGAATGAACTCTACTTTATTCAGATGAAACAGTGACAGTGTTGAAACTTGTAGCCTGGCACCGACTCACTGATTTTTTGTGGACAGTCTGTGAAACAAATGTAGTGTTTCTTTTTTGTATTTTTTTAATATATATCCAAAGCCACTCAGTCCGATTCTGTGATGTCTGCACTGTGTTAACGTCCCTCAGAGACTTTATCTGCAGAGCTCATCTGTCCCTGTTCAAGAGTTCCTGCTAAGGTAAGATCCTTGATATACATATAATATTTGCCAGACATCATTTTTAAAATAATTACTTCAAGAACTAGTCTGTTTCCAGTTGGATATTCATAAAAAATGGATTGCTTTGTTAGTGTTATAACAATACTTATTATGTGAGAATGCAATATCCCTGAGCAAATATTTAACACATTATTCTCATCTATAATTAAACAGACAAATTCATTTCTGTCTAAAATTGGTACTAGAAAGCTGGGGTCAGAAAAGGCCTGAAGCGGGCAGAATGAATGAAAAGTCTTCCGCAAAAGAGCCCAATTTGGCACAAATTTAAAATTGCGTGGTTTCTCAACCATATTAAAGGTAATTTCTTTTTTATTTTCATTATTCTTAGTTTGACAATTTAATTCAGGCAACATATGGGTACATAGAGTTGAGACTAAAATTAATTACTAAGAAAAGGAGATACATTTACCAAACTTAATCTTATGAATTCAAATTAAATCAGTTGAGCCTCACATCTTTAAGCACAGGCACCAAATCCTTTTGTATATCTGCTGATGTCCTCTGCTGAGCCCACCCTGCTTTGTGCTGGTATGTGTGTTGTCAAGTGGCACTTTCAGGCCGCCCACTTTGGCTACTTTATTTAGACCTTTACAGCGTGAGGGGAGTTTGTTTTTATACCTCTGCATGTTTGTCTACTCCTTCCTGGCTTGAATGAATTGACTCTCGGCAGTTTTTACTGAATTATTTGATATTTTGCTCTTTATTTTAGAGACAGGCAGTCAATCCTTAGTGAGAACTTATCTGTTTTATTCATTATTTCTGCAGATTTACTATTCTATCCTGGGGTCCTGTCTGTCTTAACTTGTTCCTCCATTTATCATTTAATGTCAACTGCTGAATTTTTATTCTTTAAAAGTACAGATAGTCCTGTTTCTGTTGTAACAACATTTCCTGGTATATTATCCTGTTTAAGAGTCTAGACTTTATTCAATCTTTTCATTCCCTTTTCTCGTAATTTCATAGTTTCCAAAAGGAGAAGGCTCCTTGATCGATTAAAGGTTAAAACCTTTTTTAAAAAACTTTTACACTTAACCTAAACTAACTCAAATGTTATTGTTACCTACAGTGTGTTGAACAACATTGATTTTTAAAGTAGCATTTATTAAGAAAGGCCAATAAAAAACGTGGTGCAAACTTAGACATTTAGGCTTTGTAAAATAATATTGCTGTATTGTGGTCACTTCATGGAAAAATCTTTGGGCTGTCACAATGTTATTGGTAAAACATGATTAACTTTGATATGAAGCTAACCAATGGACAGGTAACATCAAACAACACTGAACTTTCTATGGATATGAAAACACAAGATTAAACTGGAAGCAACACATTAAAAAAGAAAAGAAACTATGACAAAATATATATCTATTTTGAGTAGAAAACTAATACAGTTACGTTTTCTAATGCTGGTTGCAGAGAACATCATCAGAGTACAGAGCTGCAGTTAGGACACCTTTTTGTTTCCATGTTTGTGTCAGTTTGTGTATGTATTTGTCAGTGCAGAGTCTATGGATAAGCTTTTCAGCACAAAAGTTTTTCCATGCAGCCCTCCCAAAATCCCAATTGCATGTTTCTAAACATAAATGAATGCTCACTGGTTGACAAGTCGGCCAGAACATTGAAGTATGAAAAGTACAGACACAGTGCAGTTGGTTGATGGACCAATTTAATGTTCCTCAAAAACAACAGTCATTTAGCATTTTTACTTGCATAAAAAAACAAATACTCCTTGTTAGTGATAACCAATAATGTCACACACACAACTTATTTCTTTGATATGCAAAACTGATTTGATTTAGTGGCAGTGTAAGTTCTTATTTCTCTCAGTGTATTGCTGCTGCAAGATAAAGAAGGAGGCACATTTACAGCTGCACAACAGATGCTAAAATCCCAGCTCAATAACAAAAGTTCTTTAAAACATTAAATATTCACTACGTGCTGCACACAACTGGTTTATCCAATAAGTTTTCAGAGTCCTAACCCAATTCATCAACCAAATCAAGTCCTCCTTGGCTGAAAAACGCTACATCATCAGCCATTCCAGAGCGTAGCCCTGAGCTATTGAGCAGTGTGAATTCAACCTGTGTTCGTGGTCTGATCGATGTTCTCTCTGGATAGTCTCCCCTGTGTAAACAATACAGTAAGTTGTTTGACTCTGCAGATGGACTCGTATTCATCATTTCTAAAGTGAAACTGTGTGAGATCAGCGGGTGGGAGTTTAGTAAATGCATGCAGAGATCAATTCAAAGCAAAGCAAGGCCAGAAATGCCATGTTTAATCTTGAACATAGTTATTAAAGTTGGGGAAATGCTTTTGCAACATAATGAATCTTTTCATATACACATGTGGTATCGTCAAAGCAGGGTTACTCAGAAGTTATAGGTCGGTATAGAAGGTTCGTACTGTATAATGCATGACAAAGCTATATGGTGAAGTGGCCAAAAGGGCTGAAATGGCCAAAAGGGCTTCCAAAGAATAGAAAAGCCTAGTTAGCGCTGAGACCAAGGAGCATGAAATGCATGAAAACATTTTGGAAAAAGGAAAATTAAAATCAAGACTGTGAGACAGTACCTGATGTGTATTTTTTCTAGTTTTCTAAAAACTAAAAAAAAAGTAACATCAACTTACTGAAGGTTAAAAAAAATAAAAGCAAATGTTTATTTGATAAACACAGTGTGAAAATGTGAAAATTACGCCTCTGGTAGAAAATTTGTTAGTTTGATTTTCCTTCTTCAGAAGCTGCCATGATAGGCAATGCCAAAGTAAAATGTACTAACAATATTACTAAACAAGAGAGGTGAGCCAGAAACAAAACCACTGCTGGTGTTTGGAAATACTGAAAACATTAAATCTGAGTTCTGTTTGCAAGGTCATACTGGTTAAGATCAACTTGAATATAAAGTTGATCTATTGCTGACGCTTTCTAGTCACAAAACTGATATAAGAATGTTTTATTGATGTCAAATGTTTCAAAGCTGAGGACAAAATATCAAGTTCAAGTAAAAGAGGACAATAAATTGAACAATGTATCACAAATGACTGTGCAGCTGTATGAAACGGAAAAATGTTATGTAATTTTCTATGTTTATTGATGGGTTGAATATTTATTAAGCACTTAACGAAATAAAGTTTTTTCAGCTTGTTTGCCAAAGGTCTTCTGTTTTCTAATTCATAAACACAAATATCATTTTGTTAAACTGTTTTAAGAATTACAAGCAACTAATCAAAGGACTTTCTCTGTCACTTTGTTCTCTCCTAAACAGTCATTGTATCTGTAAAACTTCTTGAGTTTTAAGAGGAGATTTGCGAAGAACAATGCCACCAGCCGTCGGTGGTCCTCAAGGCTACACACCACCTGAGGGTGGCTGGGGATGGATGGTGGTGATTGGAGCCTTCATCTCTATTGGCTTCTCCTATGCATTTCCCAAGTCCATCACTGTCTTCTTCAAAGAGATTGAGGTGATCTTCAATGTGACAAGTAGCCAGGTGTCCTGGATCTCCTCCATCATGTTAGCCGTCACGTACGGCGGAGGTGAGCTACAGTACCATCCAAGACAAGCAGCTGAAATCAATACCCAGCTCTTAGCATGACCATACTACATTTATTCCTTTAGTGTTCTGTTACAAATAAGAAAAAAAATCATTTATTTTTGATGAAATACAGGCTTACTGTGTAGCTTTTCAGTCACAGAGAGATCACACATAATCATAATTACTGTGCTGAAAAAATTAAACTGGCAAAACAAAAGTTCAAGTGTTCCATTGAAATGCTGTTGCAACATTATCTTTCTCTGGAGCATATGAATGAGTTTAAGCCTTGCACACCTACCCATTCTTTTCTCTTGTGCTTTGAGACTGGAAGACCACCAGGGGTTTTGTTTGTGTTCTTGCACTGATGAGATGAATGAGACACTTCATGATGTCACTCTGGGCTGGTCAATCAGATGACGATAAAGCCCTTTTCAAGCTCACGATAAATAAACAGAGAGAGATCAGAGTTCAAAGAAGTCCTTCTTGTCCCAAAAGGCCATCTCCTCTGAAATCAAAACACTGCTGTTCTCTTTGCTCTAGTGTGTGATGAACTGGAAAAATGATGACTTAGGCATCTAGTCTCAAGGAAGCTTCGGGAAAGCTGCTTTAGTCTTCCAAACTAATGTGTGAAGTGGGAAGTGTAGCTCCATATAAAATACACTGTCAGTCAAATTTTATACATGGGGCTATGTGTAAAATTGTTTGTAAGATTTGCTAGCAGTAAAATAAAATAGGAAATATGGCCTCACTCAGCTAGCATTACACTGTGTGCATAATGGTGAACATATTGCATCAAAACATCCCAGGTGAAAACATCCCAAGAAACCAAGGTGCCACATGTCTGTTATTTACTCTGAGTATTAAGTTCCTAAGGCGAACAAAAACTTCACATTCAAGTTAAGTCCTCATTACTGTACAACAGAAGTATCGTGTTCCCCGTGGAAGAAATCAATGCTGCTTATTGTTCAGCAACACTTAACAAGCAGCTGCTTCTGGAGAGTGACATTCAGGCATGCAGGAACAATGGTTTAAGGTTATTGAGTTACACTGTAACAGTAACTGATTGTTCTCAACTTGCCTATCTTTACCATGGTGTTGCTTTTTATTTGTAACACATAATGGACCAAAGTGGATGTTTGTTAATCACTTCTTTTTGTTTCACTTGGCTCTTAGAGCCTCACATGCCCTAACAAGTTATGAGCTGCAGTGTCTTAGTATACGTGGATATGTGTAACTCCCTCAATTAATGCAAATGTTTGATGTAAATATACACAGATGAAGGCAAGCTACGCATAGTAATTGAGAACAGAGAATAAGCAAGGCAATGTTTGTCAGCGCCGTGAGCAGATGACAGCTGAGCCTCTTGCCATCTCTATGTTAAACATTCAGAACACATCAGCAGGAGAAGTTCATTAACAGCCCACTGTTGCGTACCTCTGTACTCCTTCAATTTTTGATTCATTATATTCATAATATTCTACATTGGTTTGTCTCCAACCTTTTTATCATAAGCAACCCACCCTGCAACGCAGAAGGAAAGAACTCATTGTTTGTGAGGAGACTGCCTGCATTACAATTTAAAAACCCTTTGTCTTGCACCGTGCTGGCAAATGAGTCTGGACAACCTCTAAACAAAAACTGTCAGTTTCCATTTGGGTTCATTGGCTAGTGCAGAGATTTGGCAGGAAGGCAGAAGTGTCTTCCATGTGGATCCTCATACTCATTTAGGCTGGTTGTTACATGTCTTAGATGGAGATGGTGTTTTGCGACCCGAGCCCTCAGTGCATTTTAGTCATTTGTCTACTAGTCATAGCAATTTTCCTGAGCTGATTTTGAATCCAGTATGCATGAATCTTAATAAGCTGGTTACTGTTTGCACAGTCAGTCTTTCTTTCTCTATAGCCAGTATCAAAATCTAATATTTATATATGTTATATATATATTTATATATATAACAGAAGATTCAGTGTTATTTTAACCCCAATGTACACACCAGTGAGAAAATCACCCCAGTACACTCACACAAATACCCCCACCCGCTTGTCTGAGCTGAGATATTTCTAATGATCATTTCAATTGTGTTTGGAGTACATTAAAAAGAGCTCCAAAACAAATTATTCTTCTGTCAATTTTTATGAATATCTGGATCAAATAAATGATTATTTCATTGCAGCTTTTGTGGTTTTTCTGACAGATCGCATTATTAATGGCTTGGGAGCACATCTACTGCAGTGCAGCACTGACAAAACTGATTGCTGAAGTTGTTTGAATTTGCTGAGACACAGCTGTGGCACTAGAGCCCTCTGGTGGTTAAAATTAGAATTGTGCCTTTGAATAGATGAAAAACATGTAGCGACATGATATATATGCTATATTTATATATTTACTATATTTGTTCTTTGTTTCTTTTGATTCAGGTCCAATCAGCAGCATCCTGGTTAACAAATATGGGAGTCGTCCCGTTATGATGGCTGGAGGATGCCTGTCAGGATTGGGCCTCATTGCTGCTTCTTTCTGTGAATCTGTTCAAGCACTGTACTTTTGCATAGGTGTTCTTGGAGGTACCTAGTTTTTAATATTTTCAAGTTTGTTTGTTACTAACTTGTTTTTTTTTGTACACTGTTGTTTTTTCAAACACTGTTTCATGCTCATTTTTATACATATTTTTACTGAATCTTTCAGGTCTGGGATTGTCCTTCAACCTTAACCCTGCTCTCACAATGATTGGAAAGTACTTCTACAACAAGCGACCTATTGCTAATGGGCTTGCCATGGCTGGAAGTCCTGTCTTTCTTTCTACCCTAGCTCCTATTAATACTTGGCTCTTTGATCAGTTTGGCTGGAGAGGAAGTTTTCTGATCCTGGGTGGCCTGCTTTTCAACTGCTGTGTTGCAGGTTCCCTCATGCGACCTATAGGACCAAAACCCAAGCCTGCAGAGAAGACCACAGAGAGGAAGACTGTGTTGCAGACCATTAACAGCTTTATCGACCTCACTTTGTTCAAGCACCGTGGCTTTTTGCTCTACATAGTGGGAAATATTGTCATGTTTTTTGGCCTCTTTGCACCGCTGGTGTTCCTCTCTAATTATGCCAAGAGTAAACACATTGCCAAAGAGAAGGCAGCTTTTTTACTGTCTATCCTCGCTTTTGTTGACATGTTTGCCCGACCCTCAATGGGCATGGTGGCCAATACCAAGTGGGTCCGTTCCAGGATACAGTACTTCTTTGCTGCTTCAGTACTGTACAACGGCGTGTGTCATGTCCTAGCTCCAATATCAGAAGATTATACAGGCTTTACCATTTATGCCATCTTCTTTGGGTTTGCTTTTGGCTGGCTGAGTGCAGTGCTGTTCGAGACGTTAATGGACCTAGTCGGAACGCAGCGTTTCTCCAGTGCTGTTGGGCTTGTCACTATTGTTGAGTGCGGTCCTGTATTATTAGGTCCGCCGTTACTTGGTGAGTACCCCACTAATGATAATAACTACTTACTATATACTTACTATAACTACTTACTATACTAATACACTTGTATATATAAGTTATACAGTGGATTGTTAAGCCACTACATAAGTGCTTAATTTTATTTTTTAACTGGCTAGCAGAGGGCACTCCTTGAGTCTCAATAAGAAGTGCAACTGTATAAAAAAAATGGCCTTGTTGGTCACTCAATCTTTTACTTCAGTAAAGACTTCGCTTATAGGTTTATGGTCTCAATCTCTAGTTTCAGCTGTTACACAACACAATATTGTCTTCATTTTGTAATTTTGATTTAGACTGCTAGATTATCCATCCATCCATTCCAGCTGTCACTGGGCGTGAGGTGTGGTCTCCCCAGACAGGTTACAAGCCCATCACAGGGGCAACACATAGACCCTTACACTGTTCCACTAGAATAGACTATCGCACATTATGTCATTGAGTGTAGTACCTTGTAAGTGAAAAGCCATGAGCATGTAGGGTCTGTAGTTTTTCAGTCAGTACCAGCCCTTGCACTACTATCAAAACACACAAAGGGTAACAGCTAAAATATCCATCTGAACAATTCTGAATGTGAGTGCACAAACCAAGACTTACATTTTTTATATACAGTTTATGCACAGAAACAAATGATCCTGTATGATGTCGTTTTGTCTTCACAGGGAAGTTCAAAGATGTCTACCATGATTACAAGTACACCTACCAGGGCTGTGGGATCATCCTCATAGTTGCTAGTGTCTTCCTGTTTGCAGGAATGGGGCTGAACTATCGGCTGCTGGACAAAGAGAAAAAAAAGGAGGAGAGGAGAGGAGTGGTGGGAGTTGGAGAACAAAAGTCCAACAGGGACAATGCTGCCAAAGAGGTGGCAGAAGCTAGGAATACAGAGGACACTGTATAAAGTCCTGCATCAAGTCAATTTACAACATGGGTCAATTTATTGTCCTTAGTGAGGTAATTTTTCATCAAAAGAAACATGCTTTTTCAACAGGCAACAATAGCATTAATTCCTCATCAGTTTGATTATGCATTGTTTTTGAAGCCCACCATAGAACTCATAGCCACAATTATAAAAGTCCTTTAAACACAAATACACAATCCTCATTAAATATATACCTCTTATATTTATACTTAAACCTCATAAATATAGTAAATAAGCAATTTAAATTACGTCTGTCTTATTGGTAATAATCATTATAACATTCTTTATAACTTTATTTCCTTTAGCATGTTAACCTTCTGAAATGTACAATCACATAATGAAAGTGTTTTGCTCTCGTTTGTTTGCTGTTACCAGTAGAAAGCTTTATTTTTAAGAGACACTTTCTCTTTTCTCACTTCTCTCTCACGACATTTATAAGACAGCATGAGCTTTCCAAGCACATCACAGCAAAGTGCAATTTTTTTTTAACTTTCAGAAGTATCACCCATGCCACTTTGTTTATTCCATAAGCACATTCATTCTCATTCTAAATTCTTTTAAATGTTATTTTTTTCTGGTTCATTGTTGATAATGCATTATGCCAATTATAAAATAATTCTGATGTTTAGCGGTTTGCCTTATGATGGAAAACATGCCACTGACTGCAAAAAAAGGAATTTTGTGGAAAAAGTCAAATAAAAGGCTGTTTAACAAGGATGTAATACTCCACTGTGTCTTGTTTTTTCTTGAATCTAAGATAGAAATATGGTATGATATTTTTGTTATGTGCTAACATAATTTATTTAAAAATTAAATCTTAACGTCAGGAAAAAAAGAATAATTCTACATTATTATTTTGTTTGTAATATTTTTTACATATCAGTTTTGATACAAGAGTTCAGAGAATAATTAATATTCTCCACTATGTACCAAACTGATTGATGGTTTCAAAGATACAAAGTGCTGTTCTTATATGACATATATCACCTCCAACTGCATATCTGTGCTAAATTAGACCCTTGACTATAACGTATTACCTTCATTTTTCATTTTATAATATAAAATTTTGCTTTATTTTGCCAATTTTACACATTAAATATTAATTAAAGGGACACAGCATCCGCCCACCAAAAAAACAACTTAATTTTGTGTATATACCACTGCTACCACAAACATTATTCTTATATTATTATTATTATTATTATTATTATTATTATTATTATTATTATCATCAAGAAGAAGAAGAAAAATAAGATAATAAAAAAATAAAGTATGATATTTAAATAAACCTGAACGACACAAGAATAGTCTTCACTTAAACAGTTGGGCAAGAGTCCTTCCTCGCCTCGTGCAGGGTGGTCGCGTTATAACCGTTAACCAAGTTTAACAGGTAACGTTTAAAAAAAATGTCATAGTTTACACGTAGTACCTAGTAAATTACCACATTGATGTTTATTAAGTAACATTCTAAACTACTGACTATTATTATTGGTTTTTTATCTTGTATTTTGTGGGAATTAACGCTGCTCTAATATACCGGAGGTAACTGTTAGCTGTTGTCTGCGAGCCTAGTTGACTCACAAATAAAAAAGCTAATTACTGTTAGCTAACCAGCTAATGTTTAGGGTTATTTGACTTGTGAATATTAGGTAAAAAGGGAAGATAATAGTTATTTGTAGTCTTCTGGCATTTCTGTGGTGTTTATTAACGATGTCTTGGTTTAAAACACCGCATTATTAAATAACTAGATTATTGCTGTATGGCTATTCCAGAATGGAGAGAGATCAGCGTTTTAGCTTCAAGCTGTTGGTGCCTCCCAGGGTGAATAACGGACCAATATCTGCGGTTCAACCTCAAGAAATAGTTGAAGACAGAGGCAATTTCATGAAAGCATTGCAACCTGTAAGTCAATAAATAGTTCGTTATAATTAGTTAATAATTAGAAGCTAAACAATGATGAAAAAACTCAAAGCACCACTATGCTAGCTCAGCAGTAACTATTTAACCTTAGCAATGACCATTGTATGTGTGTTGTCAGCAGCATTCTATGAGGCAGTAATTATTAACACACATGACATTAAATATTACTGCTCTTTTCCACCAGAGTTACAGTGAATGCTTTGACAAAGAGAAAAACATCCTGTTCCCCAATACAAACATGGTTGCACCAACTAAACCGCCCAAACAAGGTATTTGTGTGTCTTTGTGTTATTTAACAACACCAGTTCTATCACTTCCAACAGAAGAACTGCACTATAAATACTAAACTAATTATTGTTTCCCACTAAAGACTTTCTGAAGATGAAACTCATGCAACCAATGGAGAAAGACGGGGTAAATATTTCTATTGCACAGAAATGTGCAGCATGAATATGTCTGTGTGTGTCATTTTACTTCCTAAACTGTGGATGTTTTCCAGAATAATTGCAATCCTGGTCAGCTTTATTCAAAGCTGTTTGATGAAGTTGAGAAAATTAAGTGTTGGAAGGTTAAAGTTTATTCTGACACTGTGGAAAAGGAAAGAAGACTCCAAGATAACAAAAGAACAATTGAAACACAGCGCAAGGCAATTCAGGAGTTGCAGGTGTGTACCCCACAGACTGATCTTATTTGATCTTATGCTTATCTCTGTCTATCTACTTATGTACAACATTTACAACAGGAAGAGATAACTTTGAATTCTTTAATGTATTTTCTGTCTGCAGTTTGGAAATGAAAGTCTCAGCATAAAGCTGGAGGAGCAGATTAGTGAAAATGAAGAACTGAGAAACAAGTATGTGTGATTTGTGAAACTAAGATAAATATGATGATCTGATTACATTTAGCTTTGTTTTGTTCCTTTAATTGTGAAATGCTAAAAACTCAATTTTTAAAATGCAGAAACAATTCAACATGGAACTTGTGCAATATACTCAAGGAAACCTTTGACTCGTCAGTTGAGAAAATACATTTATGTAAGTAAAAATTCTGGTGATCTGGAGAATACTTTTCTTTATCAGCTTTAGTAAGTGCAGAAATAAACGGTACATTGCTGTGAATGTTTTGCAGTTGAAGCTGAAAGAGAGGAAACCCACCACCTCCTTACTGAAAACAACGAAATCGTTAAGGTAAAACACCACAAAATATTTGCCAGTAGTAGCTTTTAATTTATTATATTTTGTTGACCAAAACATTGTAAAATGATGAGGTTTGATTGCCAGTTTATTACTTTTTCATTTAGAAAATGATTGCCGCATTTGAAAGCCTACGTGTCCGAGTAGAAACTGATCAGCAAGAGATGCAGAAAGGTATATATATATACATTTCTTCTTGCCGCTATTACGCCAAAATGTTATGTCTTTTACTCAATAAAATGCCTTAAATGTATTTAGGCTTTAAGTGGAACTAGATGAATTAGTGACACTTTGACCATCAACACAGCATGTTTTATTGTTTTTCAGCCAAAGAAGACTTACTGCAATTTGACCATCTACAAAAGAAATATCAGCAGGAATTTAAGATAAAACAGGAAGAGGTTGGTGGGGGCAAAAAGCCCTTCCATCAGTTTATTTGAGGAACTTTTGGCATGAAATATATTTCCACAAATTTTACAAATTTTGACACGTTAATGACTGACATGTTCTTTACAGATAACCATGCTTCAATTAAAACTTAAGGATAAGGAAACCCAACTACAGAAACTCCTGCTGGACCTCGATGAAACTCAGAAGCACTGCAATGAACTTCAACAGTCAACAAGTAACATCATAATTAGATCTGAAGATAAGCTGTGAATGTTGATTTTATAAACTTTGCTACACTGGTAATAAAAACAGTGTGTTCATAACAAGACATTTTTTAAATATTACTCAGTATTAAATATGCAGAAGTATTAGAGTCATGACAGTATATTTGGATAGATGCTCATTAACATGAGAAAAGGTGCTTAGTATAAGGTGAAAATGTTTTATTTCTTTTCCAGACTTCAGGTCAGGTTAGTACACTTTGTTTTGGGGATATTAATATTATATATGTGCTTTTATAGATCATCAATTTGAAGTTCTCAAAAGTGCAAAAGCTGAACAGGAATCTCTTCTTCAACAACTGAATATTGCTGAGCAGCGCTGCAGAGAGACTGAGGTGAGTATCTTGAGATTCTTTTCTTTGTACTGAAATTGGGCTCTTGTGTTGCATGCAATATGCTTTAACTGAAATATTAATAACCCAACAAAGAAAAATCAGGAAACTACTGCTGCAGCCTTGGAACAAAGTAAAAAAGAGTATGCTGAGGTCATCCAAAGCAAAGATCTCAGTTTACAGGAGCTCAACAGAGTCAAAAACCAGCAAGCAGAGGAGCTAGAGTGCATTCAATCAACCATTCAAGAGCTAAAGACTTCACTAGCATTAGAGAAAGAGAGGTATATTAAACTCCTTCATTCACAGTGTTTTCTAGATAAAGTACAGTGTTTCCTCATGTCATTATATTCTTGTTTTTACTTTTCTGAAGGGCCAAAGAGCTTGAGGATAAACTTATAGAAAACAACACTGAACTTGAAAGGAGAAACACAGTTTTAGGTAAGTCCCACCGAATAACATGTGTTGATATTTTTAGGTGATGTGGTTTCAAGTCGAAAGAAATATTTTACTCAACAGGGGAAACCTTTGACCAAGCTACAAAGAAAGATGGCCTAATCCAAATTCTCAAAGATGAACTGGTACGGTTTATTTGAAGGGAAAGTGTACGATTTCTCTCTAAAACCAGTCCTTGCATGCCCAAGTCTGTTACATACCTTCAAAACAATATGTGTTCTTGTTATTAGGACACAAAATCTAAATCCATTGAGTCAGTGAAGGCTAAAATTCAGTTCACTCAAGCTAAAATGGAGGAACTCATGGCTGAGCTTTCAAAGAAAACTGAAGAAATCCACTTGGTTAAGGTGATATAAGTAGATAAATAGATACATAATGCAAAAAGAAAAGACGATCTGTATCAGATAGCCTAATAAAGATACTTAAAATTGTTTGTCCTTTTTCCCTGATACAGAAAGAAGCAGAGAATGCTTTTGCTGAAAATGATTCACTGAAAAAGGCTTGTGAAGCTGCTGAAAAGGAAAAAGAACATTTACAGGAGAAGTCCACTTTGACTCAGGTATTTACATGTTTTTAATTTTGTTTCTCATCCCCTCACCTCTTATCCACTAGAGAAAGCTGTTTATGTGTTTGGTAGTAAAATATATTCATTGGGTTGAAATATACAATGCATTGCTTCTCTGCAATATACCTGCAGATCAAAGTGCAGGTGCTGGAGGAACAGCTGTGTACTGAAATGAAGAAAAATAAGGAATGCAACGTTCAGATGGAGCAGCTGAGGAAAGACATTTTGCAAAATGAGTGAGTTATTAATAGACAGCCATTTTATCATATTAGCATATATAATATTTTATTACGCTGTTGTAATATGTTTCATTTTTTATTTATGTCATTTTTAAGAGTAAAGTATGAAGAGTTATTATCAAACTTTAATGAGCTGCAGTCTGAGAAGACAGCCATTCAAGAGCAGTTTGAAAATGGATTATCTAACGTGCAAACTATTGAGGCAAACATGAAGGTTTGAATTTTATTATATTATTGTCATTTTTATTATTATTTGTATTATTATTAATTCATTTATTATATGAATCACAAATTCTGAAAACTGTTTTGACTCAGGTGAGTGAGGAGAAGGCATTAAAACTCGATGGAGAAATTCAAACGCTGGTGGAAGAAAACAAGACTTTACGGTGAATATGCACTTCAGAGGCTTAAAGATACTTTTTCCTGATTGGAATGCACAGTTTTTGAGATTTAAATATTAATTTTCCATGCAATAGAGATGAGTTAACTGCAGTCAAAACCAAAATCCTGGGGAAATGTGTACAAACAGAAACTCTGCAGAAGCAAATTGAAGAAAAGGTAAGCATCTTAACTAAATTATTAGTAGAAACAGGGCTTTATAAAGATGCTTATTCTAAACATGTTCATTATGACTTCTTTATGCTCTGTGTGAACAGTATGAGCAACTTCAGGTGAAAATCACAGAAAAAGAAAAACAGATCAAAGCTGTGGAAACAAAGGTGAGTGAAAAATGTGAAATTGCAAATACTGTTGTTATTGATCATTTTCTGGAACTAAACAAAAAATCTTTGCTTTTTAGCTGTGCAAACTCAGAAAACAATATGAAATTAAATTTAAAGCCCAGGAGGAATACAAGAAAGAGGTTTGTAATGACCATGAAACTCTAGCTATAAAAGGAGTGGAATGGTATTTATTGTCCTCACTTGTATATTTTCAGAATAAAATGCTTAAGAAACAAATGGCACAGGAGATTGCAAAATCCAGTGACCTTGAAACAACGGTATGGGGATGGTTTGCTTTGTGTTTTTATTTTCCAGTTGTTAATACGTATGTGAACTATTTAAGCTAATCAGTATTAGACTGGAAAATTAAGATGCTGCTTTAATCTTTAGATCAACAGCCTTCAAAATGAGTCCCAGAACCTTAAACAACTCAAAGGAGAAGAACATGAGAAACTGCTCAAGGCTCTTGAGTCAAAATCGACTTTTGCAGCAGAACTTGAGAAAGAGGTTACTTTTTTATTTTTCAATTTGTAATTTCAATTTAATTAACATTTACCTCCTTCAAATTGAATTTACAATAATAGAACCAATTTGTGTTGTAGGTCCAGAAACTTAGAATAACAGCAGCAGAAGCCATTAAGAACAAGGAGGCCACAGAACTTAAATGCCAGCATAAGATTGGAGATATGGTCACTCTGATGGAAAAACATAAGGTAAAGTTATTATAATGGCCTTTTTGCTGTCTGATAAATATGTCTCATGTATATTGTGTTGGAATGAACCCAACTTGTCACTACCAGAGCCAGTATGACCGGATGGTCCAAGAAAAGGACGCAGAACTTGAAGAGAAGAAGAAGAATGAGATGGAGGCGACTGCTCGTGAAAAATCACTGGTACCAAGAAACATGCTAAGTAGCACTAATAATGATTGACCAGAAAATATGTCATATCCTAACATTTGCATCACAAATTTCTCTAAATCAGGAATTGGACCTCTCAAAGCATAAGTCTGAAAATGAGAGGCTGAAGAAAGAGCTGAAGGCAGAAACAAGAGAGAAGGTATATCCTACTTTAAATCAGTTTATGTTGGATTTATGAATACAGCTGTTTGTTTGTCATACTTCTGAGAGAGACAGCTCACAATGTAACAAACACTTTGAATTTAGAAAAACCTCAGAAACAAAACAAGTGATCTGAAGCAGGAAATGTCTGTTGTGAAAAGGACTCTGCTGTCACAAGGGAGCGACAAACAGGTACAGTGCATGCAGCTCATAGGCTGCCACTAGATGGCATTCTTTGTCATTACTTTTAGTTGACCCAAAATTGTATGTGTACTACTACAGGTAGCTGCCTCAAACTATAAACAAGGGAAAAGTTCAGAGGTTCCAAAAGAGAACTCTTCAAAGAGTCACACATTTGACTTCTTCAAGGCCAAGAAAACTTCCTCCTACAGCAAAGATGGTCAGAGTTTGGCCACTCGTACAACATATGTGAGTTTTATCGACCAAAATGTTTTCAACAGATTAAGCACGTTTTGTTTCAGACATTTTTGTTTAAGGTAAGCTTAGAAAATCAGATGATTAAGGTTTTTATAACTACAGATTTCTCAAAATAGCCTTTTCTACTTCAGATATAGTACATCCTTGGTTTTGGGTATTATGAAAAATAAATAGAACCCCAATTGAATTTGCTGAACTGGTATTTATTAGAAAAATAATCCATGGTACCAGGTTATAGGTAAAGACAAAAACAGAACAACATTCAGCTGAGTCAGGATCAGCCGATATTTGGTCTAAGTGATTGGTGGATCAAAACGGACAAATAGATTCATTTATTATTTTTCCATAATATTTGCGAAGATTTTAATTGCCATTTTTTGGTTTGTTTTTTTTGGTGGACATGGTGTTTTAGCCTTTCAATTTGTAGCCCTATAGCTATTCATAATGTTTATTATTCACCTGGATTTTATTTAGAGAAAGAAAAGAGATTTTAAATGTATTTATTGTGTATGAGTAAAAAAAGGTATATATTCATATGTTTGAATGAGAGTCTCAAATGTGCCATGGGAACTAAAAATGCACCAGAGTTGACAGATTTATTTAGAAACCATCAATTAACAAGAATAGCAGTGTGAATATGAGCATGGGTGTTACGCATTGGAGAAAACATTTAAATTCATGAAGAGCATCTCTCAGAGATTAGTAAGCTAGCAGCTTTTATAGGGCCTGAGAATACTGGCGCCAGATACTCTTAGTCAGTTCACATGGAAGACTCTGCTAATAATTGCCTATAGCTGTAGGGAACGACTGCAAAACTTTGTGTGTGAGTGCAAAGCAGTACAATGTAACCTTATTACCACAGCCTTTTTCTGAAACAACTTTGTTTGAATTGTTGTTAAGGAATCTGCTACTGAATTTATCAGAGCATCATGTGGAACACCAAAATCCAAGGTAGACTGCAATTTAACCTATTCATAAAGTAGATATATAAAATGGCTATAGTGACAGAATAAATTATAACATAATTCATGTATCGATATGCTTTTATTTACTTTAAGTTTTATGATAAATGATTGCACTGACTTTGAATTGTAGTGCATCAACAGTGAAGACATGAAAACCCCAAGAAGTCTTACAAACCATATTGCTGGAACAACAAAGATCAAAGTAATATAGTATACTATTCTGACATTTTCCAAAATTGAAAAAATATGAATATATTCACTGACATTTACTCCCCTATAGTCCTACAGAATAAGGACTCCCCCTTCTGAACAGTCAGCACAGTGGGGAAAGAGCGCCATTGAACTTGACCCCAAGTCTGACAGCTCAGATCAAAATGATCTCTTGGTAAGCAATGTTTTTTTGTTTTTGTTTTTTCGGGTTGGGGGGTGGGGGCTTGTTAATATTTAAAAAAAATAATGGCATAAACCTTGCAGGTTATGTGAATGTGATTTTACCATTTCTGCAAATTCGCTAGGACAGATTAATGTGTATTCCTCTGTTTCTTGTCTTGATAGACCTTTACAAATACACCTGCACATAAAAGTTCAGATTCACAATGTAAACTCCACATTCTCAAAAAGGTAATGTGCCTTTATGATCCAACAAAGTGGCATATAATATACTTACTTTGATTTTTAAAAATCCCTATATGTGTGTATGTGTGTGTTATTTTTACAGAATCAGAGCCCACTCATTCATAAATCACCAGGAAACTCCTTAAAGCTGGCTGCAATGAAAAGAATGAGAGATGCTGGTTGGACAGCTGTTACTGGCTGTGACAAAAAAAAGAAGAAGACCAATGAGAAGATTTTTGCCTAAGTATGGCTGTTAGGTCAGATTAGCAGTAATAACAATATTGGTAGAGGTGGGTGACTTGAAATACAGTTCTATTGAGAATGAATAAATAATACACGATTGACTGAATAACAAATAGACTAAAAATAACACAAAAACATGAATGGAATATGTTTCTATGGTTCAACTAAAACATAGTGTTAATGAGAAGAAGGTTTTAGTGTTAAGATGCCAGCTTTTAGTAAGTTTATTTATGGGTGTTTAGGATTAAATTTCTACCTACTACAGAGTCAATGTCTTTACTTATGTATTACTTTGCTGTTGTGCTAATGTTTGGAATAACTCATCTTTAATGTTAACGTGAAATCTAATATGTTCTATCACAAGGTTATGTTGCTGATCTTTGACAATTTCTAGTTGTTACAAGTTACTCTGTTAATATATTTATGTATTCTGGTGTTGTAAAAATAAAAGCAATGTTCTCAAAAATCAGTTTTGTACTTGTTTGCATGTCCTACCTATTCTCATTTTCCTTTTCTAAGGACCACTTTTCTCTTATAAAGACCATCATAGGAGTTGTATTTCAGTCTTGAAAGTATATTGGTTACATTAGTTCAGTACATTGGTTTTACCCACTCCTAAACTGTAGATTTCAGACTATAGAAACTCTGTGTCTTTAGTGGAGAAACTCAAGGTGGAATTGAGACTGGTCTGCAGGAGCTGTTGGTACGTTGTCGTAGATTGGATGGCCATCATAAAGTCCTCCAGAAATAACGAGTGTGTCATCATCTGCCACAAATGTATCTGTTTAAAATTAGATTAGTATTTTTAATTGCCAATAGTAAATAAAAGGGTTTGAACTAATTGTTTGATGAAGGAGAGTCCCTTACCTGTGTATTGAGCATTATTGAGAGGTTGGTGCAAGTACTGTATTTTCTGTTTGCATTTGTGAAACATAAGAAAAACCAACAACACAGCAAATGCTCCAAGTACAGTGCTGAAGACAATAGTCATATTCCTTTCAGAGACATTGAGGCCCACATCTAGCAACAAAGTAAAACAGCAAGAATTACCATAATCAGCAAATTATATAAAAAAAAAAATGAATAGTTGTTGATAAAACTGCAGATAAGAATGGAGCCTTATGCTTACCTTGTCTGGTTCTGTTCATGGTAGTATGAGTTGCATTTTCAGTTGTAATTACTGGAGTACTTGGTGTACTTGAGTTACCTACTGTGGTCTGGATTGCTGCCGTTGTTTGTGCAGTAAATGTTGACATTTGAGTGCTAGAGCTTGTAGTCCTCAGAGTTGTACTGTTTGTTAGAGGAGTCAAGGTGGTTGCTGACTGAGAAGTCTGGTAGTGACTTGTCCTCTCGGTTGTTGCCGCAGTGGTGCTAACGACAGTTTTGTTATCCAACTGTGTGCTGGTATATAGTGTTGTCTCCTCAGTCAAATTTGAGATTGGTGAAGTAGAGTCAGACTGAGTTAGTGTCGTAAGGGTCGTTAAGCTAAAGGTTGGTTGAGGAGTGCTAGTCCCATTTTCTGTTTGGGCCACACTGAACAAAAGGGCCAGATGGCAGTAAGCCAGGGCAGTAAACTTTACATCCATGGCCTTTTAATCTGGAACTAGAAAGAAAAACATTAGCTGAAATCAAGACTGAACAAGACTAGATGTGATCTTTTTAGTTAAATTACACAAACATGTAAATCCCTCTTGTGAAATTTTAAGTAAATTCAAACCGTTTAAAAAACTAATTCTAAAAAAAAAAAAAAAAAAGAAAGAAAAACCAGCTCACCTTGTTTAGTTAATAAGAGTGAAAACAGCAGCCTAGTTTAGTTTAATTCTCTGGTTGAAAGTGTGCCTCCATGTCTCAACTGACTGTTCACTTCCTGGATTGAGAGTGGCTGATACTATGGCAGGTGAATGTGGGCAGGGCAGTTTTACCCTTAAACTTCCTCTACTGTTTGTTACTAAGGAGACAAAGGCATTGTTGTAAGTCGGTCCAGAGATCAGCGTCTGTTTCTTTATGGCAAACATATTTTACAAGCCTTAAAGAGACAGTTACCAAAAAGACAATACATGTATATATATAGAGAGAGAGAAAAAGGGGTGTGTGTACAGTTCATGCACTAAAGTTTTTAGAGTTTTTTGTGTATGTGTGATTTAAGGGTTTTTTTTTTTACTGAGTACACTTTTTTTACAAAATATTTTATTGACAAATTTGTTACCAGCTTGTACAGGCAGCTCATAAAGAGTGCAATAGTTTCCATATAAAAGCAACTCTGTAATAAACAAACAGCCATTGTTCATTGTTCAAAACACTTCCTTCAATGGAATAACAAGGTTGTCTAAGTGAACATGAAACGGGAACATCTCAGCCCATGGGGAGCAGAAGTTGTGGGCATCTGACTTGAATAAACAATGATTTCTTTTTCCATCATTGTATTAAATACACTGTTTCTGTCTTGTTGAAATATGTCAGTACATTAATACAATGATTTCTTGAGTGATTCAATTTTAGATTTTCGACACATGATTAGTATCAATATAAATACCATTATCATCAGATGCTAATAAAGGGGTTATGCTTGTGCTTTATGTGTGTGAGTATATTTTCTTAAATTTAATTAAAATGACCCCAAGACAGAATATGTCATTGATAGACTAACATTATAGTCTTGTGTTTTTTTCAACATCTTTGCTCATCACGTCGTCTTCTTTGAATCCTGGGTTGTCAGCTCCCATGCAAATGTTTGCTGAAGGCTTCTCTGTGATGTCTGATTCCTGTATTGGGTTAAAAACATATTATATTTATAACACCAAATTTTTGTTTATTTTGGAGAGGGTTGCTGATATGTTCTTCCTTTGTTTGTTAGGGGGTAAGCATCATACCTTTGACTTATTGCACCAGCTGAAGCAGATTAAGTCATTCTTCCTCACAAACAGCTCTGAGTTCATCTTGTCTTGCTTACATCCACCTGTATATGTATAAAAAAAATACATACTCCCTCGATTTTATCCTTGTTTTGATATAATTGAAATACCATAATATTATGGACTAGATTTCTGCAGTGCTTAAAGTAAAGACTAAAAAGTAATATCTCACCTGTGATCACGCTCACAAGCAGGCCAGACACAATTGTGGTCAGAACGCCCAACAGAGAAAAGTAGACGTAAGACAGAGAGTACCAGGTGTCTGCTAAAGGAGGCCTATAACTGAAATGAACAAAAATCACTCATTTTAATATACTTAGACTATATATAAAAATTTATGTTTAAAGCAGACAACTGTTTTCAACTGTTGACAACTGTGTTATGATGATCTAATGTTGGCAGTGTTTGTTTTATGTGTGACTCCTCCCACCAGAGGATGGCTGTGGGTTTTTTCCCCTCTCTCTTAGGAGGTGGACACCTGGGCGTGCCTGGTAGTTGGGTGGAGTCTCTTCCTGTCCTTGGATTAGATAATTGGCTAATCACCTCCCGTACTTAACTACCAGATGACAGCCACCTGGCCCCCTCCTCTCTCTCCTAACCTCCACCATCCAACAAAGAACCTGTGTTTTGATTCGTTGCTGTGTAGAGTTTCTTTGACAAAGTGATTTGCAAGTATAACCTCGTGTGTGTGTCTGGCGTTAGTACCTCAATTTTGTAAATAGCTGTAAATAGATTTGTCAAGTAGCAATCGTGTATTTTGTTCACCTTGTATATATCCTTCACTGCAGCAGCCTAGTAGGCGTGAGAAGCCATTTTTGTTGATTACGTTTTCTCCTGTTTTTCATTTACTTTTTCATTTTTCATTTACTTCACTTTTTTGTACAAAAAGTACAAACTTCCAGAGAAGTTTGTACTTTTTGTAGTTGATTCGTGAGGTTTAATTATGCCTTTTTAGACAGCTATTAAACAGCTGTTGTTGTTTTGTTTTTTTTTTTGTTAAATAAAAGTTTACTGTGATTTTTACTGTGTTGCTGAGTAGCAAAAGAAGGTTTTGCATCAGTCTTTTATGTAAAATGACTCACTCAGGCTCTGGGGTCAGAGTCACTGGACTGGTCCAGGGAGTTATTGTTGTATAGTTTTGGCCTATTGTGTTGTTGCAGCCTGCAGTGGTGAGTGGAAGAGGATTTGTCTTTTCAGCTGTTGGTGGGTAAATCTGGCCTCCGATCCCCACCCACAGAGTCAACACTAGACCAATGATCATTCCCACAAGTCCTCCCTGAAAAGTAAATATGAACACAGTGAACTACTTTCTCTAGGACGTCACATTTTTATTACTTTGGCAATATATTTTTTTTATGTGTTATCAGGTTGTGCAGTTGTGCTAGTAGAAGTCTGAGGGCAAGGAAATACTCACTATTGAGTTTGATGTGCGAAAAAACATGCCTAATAGATAGAGACCAAGGAGCGGTCCGCTTATCATGCCAAATATAGAAAGAGCAGCCTGAAAAGAAAAGGGGGGGGGAAAAAGACAAGAAAAGAAAAAAGTAGTTTACCCTGTAGTTTGCAACTTTCATCTCATGGTGAAGCTGAAGAGCAATAAATGACTGCAGTAGTTTGTGTTCATGGTGATTCAGATTACCTGCAGGACGCTTCCCATCAGGGAAGCTACTCCAGCCATTCCAATACACACTCCTCCAAAGAAAACACCTGCGAGTAGAAAAATATAAAAGATCCAGCTTACAACGTTCGCAGTGCAAATTCAGTTGTTCAGATAGGCAACATGTTTTACAGTTTTCTAGAACAAATGTTATTATGGTTATGCACACTTAACTCTGTTTAAAAGCAAATGTTTATTTGGTTTTTTTTTCTTCATATAATTCAATTTATCATCATAACTTATGGAAAAATAAGTCCACAAAGGTGATGTGAGGCCAGTAGAAATCATGTTTTTTTCCTACCATAAATGATTTAGCACTTTAAAATGGACTGCAAGGAACAAGATCATTGTGACCTTGCGCAAAAACAGCATATTGATCCATACTAAAAACTGTCTGTATGACATAAAGAAGAAAAAGATAAGCTATGTGCTGCAAAAATATTTTCATAAATGAACGACCTACACCATAATTACACCTTCTGAAAACAGTAACAGTACCGACTGTTCTGTTAGGTCTGTTAATATAAATGATTAACAATTGTTTTTTACGACTTCATGACTTGTCTGTTTGCTGAATTGACAAGACTTCCTTTGTTCAGAGGTATTACGCAGGCTCAAATGATTATCTATGATATATTTCTAATCATTTCATAAGTTATATGGAGGAAATGCTTTGAATCCTTTGCTTAAAATAGCAAGATAAGATTGTTATCTCGATGTCACTTGCTCTCTTGCAATCTCAAAGGGTCTGGGATAATAGGAGTCTGAACAGTTGTTAGTGACTACTTATAAACAAAGAGCTGTAAAGTCTTATTATTAAGCTGCGTTATTACAGACACGATGAAGCTTTTATTCGGGGTTTTCAATTCAATTCACTTTAATTAATATATATATAGCGCCAAATTGCAGCAACAGTTGCTTCAAGGCTTTTTTGGACTATTTTGGAAGTTTTTTGTTTCTGCAACTTACTCAGGCCCATGTTCATCCAGCTCACTTGCTTCTGTGTGAGGTCTTTGTACACTGGTAGAATAAAGTCTTCTACCGTGACAGCAACTAGGGCATTAATGCTGGAAGACACTGTGCTGAAAAATATACAAAGGTAAGCTTTTAGACTTGGAACACAACAGTCAGGCTGATGCATTTAAAATGATAATTACACACAGAGAAGCTAGTTTCAGGAAACAGATGGTACTTTATGGCATTATCTATGTCTAGTAATGCAAATGCAAAAATATTATCCTGTTCACTACTTAGTGACTTTTTCTCAGGCAGCAACAAAGGCAGTTCTTTTCTAAGAATGTTAATTTATCAGGTCTTGATCCCTGCACAGCTCTAAAATAACATGTTTTTGCATGTCTAAGGCTCTCACCTCAGGGTACCACTATATGCTGCAGCCACAAACAGGCCTGGAATTCCAGGGAAGTCTGCCAGAATATCCATCACAAGGTATGGGAACAGCTGGTTGATAAATATAACCCATGTTTTGTTACACATAATGCTTTGTTGCACAATAAAAGGAAAGGTGGTGAGGACTAAAGAGAAAACTGCAGGTTTACTTACTTGGTCAGGGGTGGCAACATCACCGTTTGATAGTGGATCACAATTCTTGTAAATGGAGTACATGGTGAGACCAGAAAACATAGCCAGAGTTACAGTTATCCACAAGCCAACCATATTCACATACAGAGACCTGAAAGATGAAAAAAGACATGTCAGCACATAAAATTTTGCTCAGACTCAGCAATGTACTGTTTGTATTGAATTACAGGAACGCTCACATTTTGGCATGTCCCAGGGTTTTGCAGGAGATATAACGCTGCACCTGGGACTGGTTGATTGCGTAGATTGCCGTCCACATTATGCTACCGCCAACTACTATGCTCCAGAAAGTATGTCGTTTCAGGGGATCTGGATCAAAACTGTGATAGAAATGTCAATAATATGAAAATATATTGAAGGTTAACTTTGAGGACTTCAGCAACACAAACCTCTAACGTGGAATGGCATATAGAAGCCAATTAGCAGGCTTCCCATCCATGATATTTATTTTTGGATGCAAAATATTTTTAGTAAATTTCCTTGGAATTAGTAATCACAGTTTATGTGATTCAAAAACCCTGCCCGTTTTTTATTGTAAAATAAACTCACTCACTATTGGACATAAGTCTGCTTGTGTACTTACTCAAAAGCTTGTAGTCGGCCTCCTTCACCAGCATCTTCCCAAATCTTTGTCAGGCCTCCCTGCAGTACAGCTCCTCTAGCTATAACAGCCACAAAACCTGCCAGCATGACCACCATCTGAAGCACATCTGTCCAGATTACTGCTTTCAGACCACCCTGAAGTAAACATTGATGTTAGAGTAAGCGTCACATTGTAAAGGTTTTTTGCAGAATCTGTCGAGCTGATTCCTTAGTAAGAGTCACAATAATGTTTGGATGTGTACAATTATTAATAATCAAGGAGCCAATAACTTTATTTTCAGTCATATGTAAGTGAAAAACTGCTTATTAAAACCTCAATGAACCAAAACGTTTATCATTAGAAATACGATACCATACCACCTTTATTTATAAAGCACTTTAACATAAAACCAGAGTTCACAAAGTGCTGTACATGCTAATAGCATAAGTAAAGAAAATTAAACACAACAGAGGAAGAGCCAGACGGCGAGCCACACACACTGGCGCCATCTTGAAACTTAAAACCAGCTGAAAGCATCCTCTGGCGTAACAACGTTTTCAGTTCATGCTTCTCTAAAACAACTAGTTAAATAAATATAATACTTTTTTACATTAGATGGTACCAACCAAAGTGCAGTAGATGATGCACACCACTCCCGTAGCCACCAACACTCCCCACAGATCCAGTCCAGTGACTGAGTAATAAGAAATAAGCTTCATTATGGTTCTGTCTGCATCCTTTTTTTTTTTTTTCAGTTTTTGGGTTTTGGTTGTTTTTCTAAATAAACCTTTATATAGGATAAACATGAAAGAATCATTAGTATATTAACTCAGGACTAATATTCCACTAAGAAGAAGTAGAAGTTTTATGAGCAGGTGACAGTTTAGTGAGGCTTAAAGCTAAAAGTCCTTCAATTATCAAGATGTGTTTTATGAGGTTTTTGGCTTACTTTGATTTAGAGCAAGAGCTGGAGCATAGATAACCAAACCGGTATACAGTGCCTGAGGAAAAATGTCACCATTAGCTGATTACATGGAAAAACAACAAGCATATATTTTATATTAATGCTTTCTTGGAAGTGGAAGAAACAGGTTTACATAAAGTCAAACAGAAAAAAACAGCAGGTGCTGTTTTCATTTTACCTTTAACATTTTAATCATTGGTGTTTCCTCAACTTTTCATTCCTAAATAATTTCAGTTTTAATAGTCAAAATTCATAAAGTAATTGATCATATATTTAATCATTTTAAACTCTTTGCTTACCGTCTGGACGATGTACATTGATGTCCCAATTATCCGAATGGGGCGGCTGAATCGCAACTCCAGGTACTAGAAATGAAAACGAACCCTGGATATCAATAGAAGGATCTTTTGGTCCACAAATTTGCTAGATTGCTGTACTGTGTACTGTATTTTTTAAAAATAAAACTTCCAAAAAAATCCTTTAGATATTTCTTTGCATACTATGTTGGAATCACTTTTAACAAGTAATGAGTAACCTGTAATGAGTAACCTTCATTAACCAGCACCAAGCTGTGTACATTATTTTTGTTGTTTGCTTTATTGATCTTTGGCATTTTAAGTTATTTCCTGATTCATATGTTCACCAGTGTTTCTACCATCTCCCTACCTCATAGGCACTGGTGACCCCCAGTCGGTAGAAAAGAGGAACAAAGAGCTCAGCACTGATTGCAGACATGATAGCATAGGCGAAGCCAAAAATCCAGAAAGCAGATCCAAACCGGTAGGACTCAGCAGGTGTACCAATGACTGTGATGCCAGACATAAAGCTGGCAGTGAGCGACATGGCAACTGGCACAGCTGTCATTTGCCGTCCACCCAGTAAGAACTCCTCGCTGCTAGCCTCCTTGCGACCTCGGAAAGCCTGGAATAGGCCAACGCCAGCTGCCAGCAGAATTATTCCAGCAAACACCACATAATCCCACACAGAGAAAGTTGCCACTGGACCTCCTGTACCCACCATGGTTGATTCAGTAGGAGAAGCAAAGGGTCTTCCTTTGACACACAATATTGAACTTCTGTCAGAATTCAATAACTTTCAATCTTGCAAATATAGTCCTTCCCCTTTAAATTATCCTGAAATTGCCCTTAAATCCAGTTGACATGCAGTGCATTTCAGAATCAATTGTCAGAAATTTAAATCCGCTGCGTAGTGGAAAAGTTATAGCTTGACCTCCTCAGATTTTACAAGAGTTTTCTTGGTTTTAGTCTTCAATTATTTGCAGCTTAGCCACTTTAACTATAAGAAAACTTTCTTCGATGGATGAGAACATTGAGGTAGTTCAACTGTCTCCCTTGTTGTTGACAGAAATCTGGTCCACTCTGGTGGTTCCTAGTGACTATAAAGATTAGTTCACTTTAGTTAATAATATATCAAGGCCACTACACTAAGTAGTAAAGCCTTCTGTATTTTTCCTAATTGTAAAAACTGATGAGCCTCTAGTGTGTCTTCTTTTATGACACATTATCATGTGGTGTATTCTTTTCGGACAGAAAATAATGTTATTATGGTGTCACTTCTTATTAAAAAGAAATGACATGTTGACACACCTATGAGGAGTCTGTGTGCAACTCATGGTTATTCAGTATTTATTGGTCATGTTAAGAATTTCAAGAGGAGGAATGTGGGTTAAATATTTTGGGTTTTCTGACATTGTGTTTTATTTGCCATACATGTCATATGTGATTGCTAATCCCTTACTTAGCATTTCAGTATTTGATTATCTCTCCAGTAATGCATAGAAAGGCACAAAAGTCACACATCTAGTGTCAGTGAAAAGCATAGCTACAGCAAAAAAAACTGCACACTAGAGAGAAAAAGTAAGTGTAATCATTTGCACTTGCTAGTTCATTAAATATTAGCGGTTTCATGGATGGTTTCATTCAAGACGTCTTTTATGAGAGAATCAGTTACTCTAAATTCTTAAAAAGTTAATGTAAAATTCACTGTTTATGTATGTGCATTTGAACAATAGCTGGGGAGAACGAATGATCAGTTTAAGGTGGAAGCTAACATTGTATTTTACTGTTCAAATGTTCAATGTATCGTAATCATCTTGTGAGCAATATTCCTGGTCACTGATAAACTAAATGATGACAGCAGGTTAACCATGTACATATACTTTAATGGTAACTGTAATTAGAGCAAAAACTTTTACTCTAAAAAAAACAAAACCTTTTGACTAAAATGAAAAAGAAATCAGTATATCCAGCTCCTGCTCTGTACTTCTTTGTTGTCTAATATTTTTATATTTGCATTGATCTTAGTGGGCTACAGATACACAGAAACACAACAATGGCATTCAAAACAGTTGCAAAATCACTTAACGTGTACGAGACTTTGACTATGTTCGACAATCATTAAACTAAATTACAGATAAGGAGACACAAAGTGAAGGTGAGAATTGCACTCACTGTTTTTTTTTAAAGATGTTATCATCAGGAATTCATTCTCTCTATCTTTACAGTAACCTTTGCTTTAGTAATACAAAATCGGGTTGTATAACCCTTTTTGATTGTGTTGTACCAGTGTCATCTCTGGACTGTGACTGTTGAGTGTTTTGAGCGACTCACATTGTTGCATGTTTTTTGGTGTCACTTTAACACTGCCGGTGTGCAACTCTGCATTATGAGAAGTTTTCAAGTTAATTTTTACATAAATGAGTAACAGATTGGCTTGTTTGGTAAAGAAAACATCTCGGGTTAAAATTTGAATGGCCCTCTAATAAAAAAAAAATGCGTTCTTTAAAGCAGAAAATAAGCTTTTTGTGTGTTTTGTGACATCTAGTGTACAGTAGCTTAGACTACTTTGCACAGAGCCACATGGCTAATGCACGAACTTTGTTTACCAAGGAAATCATTATTCATGTAATCCACATAATGGACTGAAAATTCAACAGATCGTTTTTTGTCACAGATAGATAACATGCAGTTTATGTAAAGATAGATTAAGATATGTTTGTATAAATACTGCTTAGCAGAGATGTTTGGACTCAGAGCATCATTAGGCCTGAAAGTGCCCACATCTATCAAGCAGGTGACTCATGCATACAGAGGGTAAGAAAATAATATTCAAGAAACCAAACCTCTGATCTCTCTTGTATGTTGTTGACTGGTCTCTTTACCTTTTCTTCCCAAACAGGACCAAAATAGACTAAGATTGACTGAGACACATAACATGGAGGTTACAGTGTTCAACTGCTGGCTCTTTTTTCTGATGTTTAGCCCTGCTGTTCCCATGTGTTTGCCCACTGATTTCACCCTGTATGTGGAAAAGCCAGAATGTGAGTTCTGTGTTGCAATAAACACAACCATCTGCATGGGATTTTGCTACTCAAGGGTATGTATGTCTAATGTTAAAAAAAATGAAAAAGAAAAAAAGTCTACATGTTGTTTTTGGTTATTGAAAACTGGAAGTGCTTAGTAAATAATCGTTTTTCCATATCAAAAATTATATGACAAGAAATATGAAACAAAATATTAGAAAGAGATATCTAAAAGGTAGTAAGAATATGTGATTTTTGGCATATTTTTACATAGTTTTATTTAGTTTTATTTTAGCATTTTTTTTTACATAGTTTTATAAATGCTTTGGAGACTTTATTTAGATGTTGGATGGGCTTTACACTGAAAGCTTACAATTTCCTTTGCGGTTTTAATGTTGTAAATTACTAAGAAATTTTTAAAAAAGCTGGCAAAAAACCCCAAAAAAAGGCACTTCATAATTTGTCTATTGCAAATATTCGACATAAATAAATAAATACATATCAAGACAGACTTCTTATTAGCCAATGTTATCAGACTTTAAGCTAGATAGTCACATAAAAAAATATTTCCAGCACTTTTTCCCCAATGTTATCTAGATTCTATGTAATCGTCATTCGTTTAGTTTGATCTCTGTGCTTATATGTGATAACCAGGACAGCAACATGAGGGATATTCTTGGCCCACGTTTCCTTGTCCAGAGGGGCTGCACCTATGATAAGGTTGAATACCACACTGCTATTCTGCCTGGCTGTCCCATTGAAGCCAACCCTGTCTTCACCTACCCTGTGGCTCTCAGCTGCCACTGCAGTGCATGCAGGACTGACACTGATGAGTGCGCACACAGAGCCAGCATGGATGGAACAAAGTGTACCAAGCCTGTTAGGCGTATCTACCCATATCCTGGCCACAGCAACTATGTTATCCCTTTTTGACTCACATGTTCTTGTTCCCATAACAAGAACACTGTTTTAGTTGTGGAAGTACATGACATCCATATTCTGAGAAAAGACAAGCGTCATCATATACTGTCAGATCTGTACCGTCTGTACCTTTCCCAATTGTACCAGCTTTTTAAATTCTGCCTTTGTTAGCCAATATGTCTGTGCTGCAGGCTTGCTTTTAACTTTACAATGAGGGTTGATCCTAGTGCACTTTTCCTGTTTTCAGCATCGTTATATATCCATTTGTACTCTCTTGTGAGCGTGACTCTCAGACTTATTGTGCTCGGAAAAGGGCAGTCTGATTACAACTGAATTAAAGTCTCTAAATAGCTCTCTGACTAAGCAGTACTTGACTTAATCACATCCTGTGTAAGACTTTAGCTTTCTGTTTACTACACAAGGCCATGACACTCACAACATCACTGACTATATTTACCTTGATAGTCATTCTGGAAAACCACGACTTGTTGACACAACTAAAGCTGTTTCCAAAAAAGTTATGACATTGTGTAAAATGTCAATGTGATAATTTACAAATCATTTAAAGCCCATATTTAACTGAAAACATTCAAAAGAAAGCATAAATGGTAAATGGCCTGCATTTGTGTAGCGCTTTACTTAGTCCCTATGGATCCCAAAGCACTTTACACTACATTCAGTCATCCACCCATTCACACACTGGTGATGGCAGCTATATTGTAGCCACAGCTGCCCTGGAGCACAATGACAGAGGCGAGGCTGCCAGACACTAGCGCCACCGGGCCCTCTGACCACCACAAGTAGGCAATGGGTGAAGTGTCTTGCCCAAGGACACAACGACCGAGATTGTTGGAGCCGGGGCTCGAACTGATTACAAGACGAACTGCCAACTCTTGAGCCACGATCACCCGAGCATAAGGAATAAGGAAGCTGATGGTGAACACTTTAGGAAACTTCTAATAACTGTTGAGGTTAATTTGTGACACAATTGGGCATGAAAAATGCATCCCAGAGTATTCTAGAAGTAAAAGTGGTGATGGGTTCTTACACTGTGAGTCATCAGTATATCTTTCTTTTTCTTAATTGCTTATCCAGTTCAGGCACCATTAATACTCAACGCCCATACAGGTCTTGCAACACCGTCCTAACATGAAGTCTTTTTCGGGGTAAGCCAAAACAAAACAAAAAAGCTAAACCAGAGTCTACATATGTTCCAAAAGAACGCCTTAATGAAAGAAGTGACTGGGAGCTAATGTGGTAAGCCTACAGTCTATTACCATTGACCCACTAAAACCATTTTAATTATTAAACAAAAATATTGTCACCTTTAAAAGATTTGCAAACTTTTGCATTTGGTTTTTATTGACAGTTTATAGAGACAAGGGTTAAATGTCTTGTCCTTGAGGTTGTTAAAATACGTTACTAGATTTTTTTGGAAACAATATAACTAGAAGACTCAACAAAACCAAATTTAATGTGTGACTTTGTCCACTGTAACTATCAGTTTGATGCAGTGTTTATATGTGTATTTTCCAGTGCACAGTGGAAATTTTGGGGGACAGCCGCAGCTTATTTATAGCTCAGCAATTCAGAGTGTGAGAATGCATGATAAGTCTTTCATGTGGAGCTCTTTGACATTTCTCTTTCATGATCTTATATTCAGTCTTTACATATATAACAGGCTTTCTCTTTTTTCTGATAGCTTCTGTTTAAAATGTCTTTGCACTGATGGAAGTTTTTTTATTGGCTCTGCAGCCCTCACTGATTTCAACACTTTACAACATTTTAAAGAGAAGTGAGTATAACATGAACTACAAAAGAAGTCCTGTGACCTAAAAGCCAACAAAACATCTGATTTAAAGACCTTTAAAGGCTGTTTCTCACTTTTATTCATCAACATAACCCCTTATAAGAAGTTTAACTACACTAATGGTTGACATGATTATGGTGTTTCAAATCTTGAAGTAACCTTGGAGCATTTTGAATTTTGGGGTAAGAACAGGATATGACGCTCTTATCTCTATGAAGGGAAAACAAGGAAGTGGGACACGTTTACACAACAATGACACAGGTGTTCTGAGCCACTAGTCGGCTTTGAGCTTGTACAGCTTCCCACAACCTGATACTCTGTTTAACCTTGCAAAAAGTCAGCTGACAAAATGGCGCAGTGTTATCCATTTTGGGATGAGGCATTTCAGTGTCCTGACTTTGTCACTAAATATGAAATATTGTGCTACATATGCTCCCACTCCCACCCCTCCTAATTTTGATGTGTTGAGAAGGTAAAATGTTTTTATCACATAGAGTTATCTTTGTTAGTATTAAAAATTGACCAGACATGACTCCAGAATAATCAGTCTGGTATGGCACAATGGTCTGATGTGCTTGGCTGAAAATTTGTAGTGGTGTAGTTTTGAAAACCTGAATACCCTAACGGATAAAAGCATGGAATTTGCCTCTGTCAGCATTCCAAAGCAACCAGCTATGTTGTGCACATACCGATTACGCGTTCATTCAGACAAACCATAAAGTTTTGCTTGTGTTGTGTTTATTCAGCTAGATAAAATGTGAGAACTTTTTGTAGCAATGGAATCACCAGTGGGTCCAGGAAAAGTCATTGGTGGTTGGTCTGCTTGTCAAACACTTCAGTTTAGTATAAAATTAGATTGCAAAGGTTGTAGAATCAGTCACTCTGTTCAGACCAATTCTTAAAACACATTTGTACAGAAATAGGTTTATGTGATGTTGTCTTTTTTTCGTCTTTTTATCTTCATTCAACTGTTTTGAGCATGATGAAAGAAAGTATTATGATTTGTCCTAGTGACCTTTTCCACTGACTTGCTCCTCTATTCTAAATTTACTTCTCGTTCCAAAATGACTTTGTACTTATTCTGTGAAATATCTTTATTCGTGCTATAGATATTACATATCCCCCTGACTTTGGTGATTCCTTAAGCTTTTCTTTCTTCTTATAATATAGTTTCACATCACGTTGCCTGTATAAAAGACTGTGGATTTTCTATATTACAGGTTCTCAGAAAAACTATTTTTTATTTGTTTCAATAACGCTAATATGTCTGATTGAACTTCACATTTTTAACAACACTGAGTGACCAGATGATCATCACTAGGGCATGTTGTTACAAGTTATTACAGTGAACAGTGAGCAGAGAAGAAATGACTATATAGTGGTTACGAAAGAGACAATCGCTTGCCAAAATTGACATGACATGCAAGGTATATGCACCTCCCACTATTATTTTTTTGGCTGTAGGTGTTAGAGGTAAACGACTTCCTGGTTTGGGGATGTGTCCACAACTTTAAAGCCTCTAGATCTTTCACTCCGGAATTTTCCAAATTATGTGGTTAAAAAATACATTGTAAAAACCTGAAGCCTTGTCTGTAGAATGCACTGCTCTGACTAAAACCGGGAAACATTCCTTTGAGTAATTTGATATGCTGTCTTGTGTCTCTCATTTAAACTTTAAGGCCACGTTTATTTTACCATAAAGAAAAACTTTTATGACTATAATATGGGTTTATTGATGAAGATACCTTTTCTTCATCAGCAAATTATGACTCTGTATCTGATTCATCCAGCTGGACACAGTCAGACCTGCTCATCACAGCATGTTCAACCTATTCTAAGACTGATAAGAGAAAGGGGTACATTTTCCCACCCACAGCTATCTTGCTGAAGGGAAGTAAAGAGAAAATCCTGACCGTGAGTGGCAATATTAGAAAATAGAAAGCAGAATTTATAAATATTTCAGTGCATGAGCTTTTATAAACAATTCATTATATTTGTTTTGAACTAATGATGCTTTTTATGTTCAACATCTTGATCTGCTCAGCAGAAAACAGTGGTTAATTGTGATTAAATAAAAGCAAGTTCAGTCATTTAAAGAAGCACCGTAGTTGCCCCTGGGTGCTAGAATAGAGTAGAATCGAATCGAATCGAATCAAATAACACCATTAGCAGTCGGACAGCACATTTCACAAATCTCAAAGCCATGGCGACTTTAATAGGATTAATCCACTTTTAACTTGAGATTATTCTGAGACATGGGGAAGGACTTCTTTACTAAGAATGGGGTAATCTCTCCCAACAAAGACCAGTTTTAAATAATCTAACAGTGAGGTTTTGGTTCTGAAAAACTGAATGTTTAAACTTAACAAAAAAATAGCTTCTTTCTTTTTGGGCTTAAGCAGTGTAAAGCTGTAATTGGTGAATCAGCTAATGATTGATGTATCTACCTTCCAATCAAAATAAAGTAACAATATAGAAACTTGTGATTGGCTTTAAGTCAAGCGGCAGTCAGATAAGCGCCAGCCCCTTAAAAAAAGCCAGTGGAAAATTCCAGCTACTCTGACCCTCAGCTTTATTAGTGCTTCAACTAGCGGAAGAGACAGAAGTACTGACTATTCGCTCGAAACAATCAAACAAGAACTACTGCGAGATCATTTATTTGGTAAGTTGATCCGTAATAATCTATATTCAATTAGTTTAGAAATGGTTTTAAATTCACTGCTTGATTCTTTGTCTCCAGTTTATTCGTTATTTCTCATAATGTTGACGAATGAATGGGCGTCTCAATGACAGTAGCCTTCAAAAGCCACTTTCTTTATGTGGAACTGAAAACAATGCGGTAGTCAATATCTTTTTTTTTTTACCCAAAGCGTGTATTATAAATAGTATAAACTCCATTGGCCAGTGCATTTTTTTTTTATTATATTTTTTAATGCAATTAAAATGCTCGGTAGAGGGATATATTTGCATGGAAACGCCATCTCGTATATTTGCATCGATATTATCCCTCGTAACTCACATTCATACAAAGTATCTATATTTTATGCCTCGGCCTTCAGAAAGAGTTACTTAGAAATTCAGCAGTAGCCGCCAGATTTGAATCTTAACTTTATGAAAGACGGTTACGCCCATATATGGAGTGCGGTATGTGAGCTTAAACACGCCCACGGGTTGCACTACTCATAGCGCAAGTATAGCACATCCGCTGCATCATGGTCTTGTGACTGTGCGGCACATAGATAACCTAAAGTCCCTCGTGGGTGGAATAAGCTTCTCTGTAAGGTCTGTGACTACTTGGAAACCTACTTAGTAACTCCCTTTGCTTTCTCTGTCTAGGACTCTGCTCATTCACCTCACTGAAGAACACCTGAACCTACATCACCTGATTTTTGCTTTTACTTTTTCATACATCTTCCTTTGTCACTCTTTCAAAGCTTTATCACTTTGTCATGTCTCAGCAGCAGATCAGGTAAGCTTCATGCACTATTTTATTCTGTGCATGTGTGGTCTAGTGGTACAAATGTTTTTTTTATTTTTATTTTATTTTTTTTATTATTATTTCATAATGATTAGATGAGCTTGGTGACTTATATTAGCATGATTTTTCTGCTTTTGTGTTTCATGTAATTGTAAACTGATTATCTTTGGAGTATAGCTTTTAGCCTTCTAAACAGTTTATAATCATAATCTGTCTTTCAAAATTATAAGAATAAACACAGCATCATTAAAGTTGTGACATTATTTATTTACTTATTTATTTTTATTTTGCTGTCTCTCTTTAGCCTCCCAGCCAAACTCATTAATGGCGGCATTTCTGGCATTGTTGGGGTTACTTGTGTCTTCCCCATTGACTTGGCAAAGACCAGGTTGCAGAATCAGAGACGAGGTCAGCAGGTCTACAAAAGCATGTGAGTATTTCTGCTTAATGTTGACTTAAGCAACACACAGCCCCCAGGTATTATACCTACCACGCCCTGGTGTAAGTCAGTGCTATTCATACTGATCTCACAATGACAGCTGTGCATTGAATTGTAATGACTATGTAGGTTTTAAGAAATTCCTCTCTAGTGAGGTCATTTTCCTCACTTTGCACTGCTTTATAGAGTGGAAATTTACTGAACTGCGTTCTCTTGTAACACTTAAATTTCCTTAGTCCACCCCCTGTTGTCTCAATGAACTGGCGTGTTTTGTCACACCGGTAATATTTACCTTGCTTTCTTCTGTAGGATGGACTGCCTTGTCAAGACAGTTCGATCAGAGGGATACTTTGGAATGTACAGAGGTAAGGCTTGTACATATTTAAATATTAAGAAGCAGTAGGATAGCAGAGGTAGAAGTTCTGCAAGAGGATTAAATATAGGAGAGGGTAAGCTCTCTGTTGTGAGGTTAACATTGATACGGTTACCACTGGCCACACTTGTTGTTTTAACAAGTACTGAGAGACTGCATTTTAGCTGTGTTTGGATGCTATCTATATATATATATATATATATATATATCTATCTCTCTTAGTCCAGTTGTAAAGGAGAAGTTGTCAAATGGTCTCATGCAAAGTATTACATTCACTGTAGTATAGTATGTAATATTGTACTTGTTAAAACAGAGAGCATATACTTTCATTATTAGTGTATCACTTAGAAAAGGAAACTAAGTCTGCAAAGAAATTGGAGACCTCTTAGTTTGGGTCTCTGTCTGTGTGAGGAATGTTTGTTTGCATCTGTGTTTTTCATATTACAGACTTGGGTCCCCCTGGGATATTGAAGGCTAGCCGATAAGGCGCAGCCACGCTGGAGGCAAATCATTAAATGGTTCTTACAATATTGCTCTATTTAAAACTCTAGGCTCAAGTTTTTGTTTTGCCATCTATTTGTTCTGTAATTTGACTTGTCAGTAACTACTTTGCTGTCTTCTTGCTGTCCTGTCAACTTTTGGATTATTGTTGTTTTCCAGACTATGAATTGTGTCTTTGCAGACTTTGGTTGAGCTTGCAAACAAATCTGTGGTGAACTAAAGATTAATTTTTTTGCATATGCAGTCCCACAGAACATTTAAGTTTGCTCAAAGTCTTCACACGCATAGTCAAGGACTCAGTCTGTCCTTTCTCTAATGTTTTTTTTAAATTTTATTTTATCTGTCATCACTAACCTACTCACTGACATGCATCCTGTCACTAAGATCTATTTCCTTTCTTGAAGTCTTCTCTACACAGTGTTGCTTGTTGTCACACCCTGATTCTGTTTATTTCATAGATTTCGTGTTTGCATCTTCCTCTGCATCTTCATTGCCCTATTGTTCCTTATGTTGTGTTGTTATGCTTGTTTCTCATTTTCCTCCTGATATTTTGTTTACTACTTTCTTTTTTTATTTATTTATTTTTTTTTAATTGACATAATCCCCCTTCACAATTATTACTTAAGCTCAATTAAACTGAGTATATGTCTTGTCTGTGTGTAAATTAACTGTACAGTTAACTCTTTACATTCTGATGTTGTAATGATAGTGGTGGGGTATGTTTTTGTACATGTGCTGAATGGAAAACTGGATTCTGTCTTCAGTGCTAACTATTTTTTTTTTCCCCCTCAGGTGCTGCTGTAAATCTGACCTTGGTTACCCCTGAGAAGGCAATCAAGCTGGCTGCCAATGACTTCTTCCGGCACCACCTTGCCAAAGACGGGTAAGCATACTCTGTGAGAGGATCTTCTTGGAAATGGGCAATATGTATTTATTATTTTTAAAGGTGGTTTATTTAAAACATGTCTCACTCTTAACAGAAAGGGGCTGACAGTGTTCAAAGAGATGCTGGCAGGCTGTGGTGCAGGCATGTGCCAGGTCATTGTTACTACCCCCATGGAAATGCTCAAGATACAACTACAGGATGCAGGCAGACTTGGTAAGAAGCATGCAAAGCCCTTTTTAAATGCATCAGTGTCAGTAATTTACATTTATAGCTGTGTTCCTCATTTATAATTATATATATCTTATGTGTGTGTGGGTTTTTTTTTTTTTTTTTTTTTGTACAGCGGTCCAACAACAGAAACCAGTCATGATGACTCCCACAAAGCTTGTGGCCACTAATGCAGTGCTCAGTCGCTCTTACAATTCTGGCATGGTCATTTCTGCACCAAGAGCTGTGTCGGCTACACAGATTGCAAAAGAACTCCTCCAGACGCAGGGCATCCAGGGGCTCTACAAAGGTCTGGGGGCCACACTGATGAGGTAAATCACTTCTACCGCCACGATGAGAAGCTGTGTGTGAACCTGACAGGGCAGTTGAACTTCACCAGGATTTTAGTCTGAAAATATTTTGTTTACTTTCTTCCAGAGATGTCCCCTTTTCTATTGTTTACTTCCCATTGTTTGCTAATCTGAATCGCCTGGGCAAACCAAGTCCTGAGGCGTCGTCACCCTTCTATTGGGCCTTCCTCTCAGGCTGTGCTGCAGGATCCACTGCTGCGGTGGCGGTTAACCCCTGTGATGGTGAGTGGTGTTTTTATTTATTTTTGCTTTTTTTTTCCGCCCTAAGCTGGATCACCCAGTTGTCTCCTGTTGAATATTCTTAGCAACACTGGAATTTTAACAATCCCCCCCCCTGCTCTCTCTCCTTCTAGTGGTGAAGACCAGACTGCAGTCATTGAACAAGGGGGCTAGTGAGGAGACTTACAGTGGAGTGGTGGATTGTGTAAGGTATGACAGTGAATCATTTTTACAGTTGCATAAATTGCACGTCTTTTTTTTTTTTTTTTTCCTTTTCCTACCTTTGTGTGTATGAATAAACTCGTTCCTCTGTTTTGACAGTAAAATAATGCAGAAGGAGGGGCCTTCAGCATTCCTGAAAGGTGCCAGCTGCCGGGCTCTGGTCATCGCACCTCTGTTTGGCATTGTACAGGTTATGTACTTTGTTGGTGTTGGTGAATACATCCTTGACAACTCACCCCTACGCCTCTTAGGACCATGAGACCATATCATCTTGCTGACTAGCTATGCATGGGACCTGGTAGAAGACCTAGCTGCTACATGTATTCAGTTTACAGCAAGAAAAACAAGTAGACAGAAAGACCTATGATTTCACTATCTTTACGGTCAAAACGTGGTGTTGCACTTAAACCCTTTTGTTACTTGTTCAGTAGGCTGAAGCCAATGTTTGCGCTTGAAGCTGTTAGCTTTACTGCATTGGGGCCTCTCTTGACCCTAAACAGTTGTTTTGTTTCCCTCTGTGAGGGAAGGGAGCTTGCTTTCTTGATCACGACTTTTCTTTTTTTTTTTCTTTTTTTTCTAAAACTTGTTTTTGACGCTATTTAAAGTAGTTTGTTATGAGAGTTTGTAGTACTTTATTTATGTGTTGTTGTTTTTTTTTCCTTCTTTGCTGTCTCATGTTGCTGAGCCTTAATCTAGAAACAAAAGTCTGAAAGTTCACAGGGCCCAGTTTACACAACTTGCTGGAAAGGCTTTTTTTGTGAACTGCTTTGTGTACATGTTTACTTTAACTAATCATGAACCTTCCTAATGAAATTGGGACCATATGGCTTACCAAACCATAAGCTGTGTCCTACACTTGACATTAGTGCAGTAGTTGGTTAGTGCTATGTGAACTGTCATAAACTTGAGATGCAATCATGCACATTTTATGTTTGTCTACGTCCACACACACACACACACACACACACACACACACACACACTTTTTATATTTCATCTGAAATGTTATCCTGAAGGTCCTTTGTGATTCATGCCTTAACAAAGCAGTTTGAAATGTAGTTTTGATTCTGCAAGGCAAAATTGACAGAATATGAGCATTATTACAGTTACTGTGAGCTTATTTTTTAAAAGGAAAAAAAAGACTGTTACATACCAATGATTGTGATGGCTTTTTGTACTTGTGTATATTAATAAAAAACTTGAAGTACCCAGTCTGTACTGTTTGACTAAGTACTGAGGGCTATGAAGGTATTCTGAATAACTGCTGTAGTTCAGAACTATTGCTTTATGACATATTCATTAATGTAAACATACTACATTCGATTTTTCTAAATGTTCCTTTACGAAGAGTTTGTTCGACTCTGGCCTCCTGCTGACATCAGTGATTTCCTTAGTAAGGCTATCTCATGCACACACTCAATCGGAAGAAAGTTGACTTGTTTCAGAGTGAATGAACTGAGGGGGTGTACCAAGGCTCACCATAAACGTATTATACAAATCAAATATCTGGAATCCCAGATGCTGAAAATGAGAAGAACTAGTCCCTTGTTTTTAGTCAAATGACAGCCAGATATTGCAGCACACAGTGCTATTTTCTTCTCTGCACATTTGTACATTCATGCAATGCAGCTGCAGTTATTTCTGTTAAAAAGGCTGTCTGAATCTGATCCACACATTCAGGAAGCTTTACTACCAGGAGGGCATCAAATCACGGTTGAGCAAGTTCACATGCTGAGGTGAATGATTTAGTCCACACTAACTAACGGCAGATTGAAGTCAGTGTAATATTTCACTTTATCGGTTCATTATTGTCTTTGAAAATTGTAAAACATACCTTGGTGTGGTGGAATTCCCCACTTCTCTGTATGAGCAAGTACTAAGCAGGCCTTGTGTAGAGACATTTTGTCCAAATCCCATGACGCTTGATATTTTCTATAAACTTGATTTATAGAATATACTACCATCACTAGTATTTTCAGTAAATAGTATTATTAGTCAATATCCTTTAACTCTTGCCTTGTATGTGACTGAAATTTGTCATCCGTGGACCTAAACAGAACATTGCTCACATGTTCAGGTACTTCACTAACCACAAATTACAATGAAGTTCTTCTCAGCTTGTTCCACTTTACAAGAAGTGCACATGTGATTCATCTCCGAGGACAGAAGCTGAAAACATCTAAATAAAAGCACCCAATGTTTTTATTACGGTTAACAGTATGACAAACTATATTATTCTATAATTCACATCTTATTGGCACACCAACAAAATTTACATCCACAATAATTCACACAAAATGCAAACTAGCTCACTGTTACATCCCAAACATGCTCCAGAAGAGGTCAGCACAAAGCATTATTTAGCTGTCAGATGAATTTGGAGATTTACAACGCCGCAGTTTATCATGAGACCATCCTAACCCTTTGGCTTCAAATCATGTCTACACTTCAGCTATTGTGCTTTACGGTAGAAATACTTGAAAGTGGTGACAGGAAGCAAGCACTGGTGCAGTGTACATATTCAAATCAAAAGATATAGGCAAACAGTCCAGTAGTAGGAGGCTTGATCGTAACTAAATAAATAGGCACATGACGGAATTTTACTCTGCAAATTTACTCTGCAAAGGTAGGCTAGTCCTCAAAACGCTAAAGCACACAAAGTGAAAATAAGGATCCATATTTACAGCAATACTCCCCAGTCACAACATTCCTGTGTCAAAGAAGGCTTTGTGTGCTGTGTTGCATCTACAACGGCAGCACTTTGGCCTTTGCGGAGCACCGGCAGTCTAACAAAGACATGTTAAAAGTGAGGAATGTCACAGAGTCGAGCTAAAAGCAAAGCATGTGTTATGGAAAAGAAGAGGGAAGTGAATTTCAGTGCTGGTGGACTCAAGAAGAAGGTGTGATGTTAACGATCCAGCGTATCGTGTTGCATGTGGTCCGTGGATAAGTGGGAGCATTGAGATTTGTTGTTCTCTCTTTGTGATACTCGGAGGCCCTCCCCCACCGCACTTGTTTGGACTAAGAGAAGTGACTGAAATGTAACTTTGGTGTTTCCCTTCTCATGCAGACAAGTTGATTATGAAGGGCTGTGTAACCATATGATCAGGCGACGGTTGGGGGGGGGGTCAGCTCACCAATTATATAACCTCCCTGCTGTTTCTGATGGCACAACACAGGACCATACTGAAGATCATTCCTATAATCTGAAATCACAGACACATATTGTGGTTACCTGAGGAATATCGGTCACAATTAATTAAAAAAACTCAAACTTTTCTCACCATGACTCCTGCAATACCAATCCCTATGTATCCAATGATATACAGCTTTTCATCGAAGAAGTCTGTTATTGCAGTCAGGCAGTCCTAATATCAAGCAAAAATAGCAAGAAACATTCATATCGATCATTCTGCACACAGCAAAGTAGGTTCATCACAGCAAATAGTGCTTCATTTTAAAATGGTGTTTTACTGCCCTCATGTGACTATGAAGTGTCCCTGCAGGCAGAGGGGTTTACCTTGACGTCTTCTGGGAAGTCTGCACACACATCACTGTTTGGCTCCAATGTGGAAACTCCGCAACAGTTCAGCTGCAAATATAAAAAGAAGTAAAAACAAAACAAAACACAACATGATTTTAATGGTATTGATTGCAACCCTGAACATGATGGCGAAGTTTTACTCACAGCTTTATAATAAGTCGTTACTATTGCAGTTCCATTTGGACTAGAGTCGAGGGTGGAGCTACTGTAAAACTTTTGGACTTCTTCAGAAATCTGTTATTAAAAGAAGAAAAAAAAGGGTTAGTTATGGGATTTAAAAAAAACAGAGAATATTTTTTGTTATTTTGTATTTAATCATCAAATAACTCCACCTGTTCCTTGTTTAGGAATCCAAACACACCAGCAGTGACTTCTGCTCCAAAGATTATCACAAGGCAAGCAAAGAACTGCAGAACAGAAACAAGGACTATTATCGCCCTCCTGACCCAGTATGAACCTTCCAGATCCCTCAGGTCATCTGGATCCGGTCTTTTATCAGTTCCCATAGTCAGAACCAGACACGGAGAAGCTGCATTCAGCTTTTATGCTCCTTATATCTGGAACAAACTCCCAGAAAGCCTCAGATCAGCTGAAACACTCAGTTTATTTAAATCCAGGTTGAAGACTCACCTGTTCTCAGCTGCATTTGAATAAAGCACCAAATCCACACTTTTAAGCTTAAATTTCAAAACTTACATTTAACTACTGATTTTATCTACTGTTCTGATTTTATCTGTTTTGATTTTATATACTGTTTTGTTTGTTTGTTTGTTTGTTAATTAGTTAGTTAGTTTATTTGCTTGTTTTAATCAATTTTAAATCATGCTTTTTATTTGTTTTTGTTTCTAATGTCTCTGTAAAGCACTTTGAATCACCTTGTTGTTGAATTGTGCTATACAAATAAACTTGCCTTGCCTTGCCTCTAGTGGGAGTCATCCACACACGCAACACAAAAACTAATCAGTGATTGATTCATTTATTGGGGAACAACAGTTGGCCATACAATTTTGTGGGCTGTTCCTGGTGATTTCTTCTGAAATCCCTTAGAAAGAAATGTATAATTCTGCCCTTTTATACAAATGGAGAAAACAAGGGCCTTGTTGTTAAAAAAAAAAAGATTACACTAAACTAAAGTTAATATTTGTCTATTATTCATTTGTTATTAGACAGCCTAATTCTATACATCTTCGCGATCACTCATCAGAAGCATACACATCAAGTTATTTCAGTGTTAGTACCAATTTAACGGTAATATCAATTTAAGCCTCATGGAAACAAATATAAAAATAATACAAATGCAATGAGAGGTGACGCTTTGAACCCACCAATGCAAGAAGACACTGAGACTCACGAATGGCCCCAAAACAACCTAAGAACCCCACGACCATCATCAACGCACCAGCACCAAGAAGGATGTACACGGCTGAGGAGAGAGACCAGACGATAGATCAGTGCATTTAAAATGAAAAAAATGGAAAATTAATGTTTTGTGTTTTATAAACAAGAAGATTGTGAAAGACATATGAGAAGCATCTGATCGTGGTGTTCTCAGTATCACATGGCTGCAGTTTATAGTTTCCACTGAGGGTGTCAGCGTGATGCAATGGTTGCCTTTGCTGGAGCAGAATTTATAAAAGGATTGTTTGTGTTGTGTTTGTAGGTGGAAGTATCTTCGGTAGCAGAACATCTCTGAATAGACTCACACAATTCAGTCTATTTATTAGGCTACTTTAAACAATGAATTTGAAGTTTTTCATGATCTGAAACATAGAATCTCTGGCACAAATGAATTATGTTCTTAACGTTACATTGTAGCATCTCTGATCACTTGAAAAAAGGTGGGTTGAACAAAACACAGTTCTGGACTCTTTCCTGCTCTGGGCAGCTACAGAAATAGCTTGAAGTCCTGTCCGTATATAGAGTAGCTGTCTAAAGCATAGGCAGAGTCTGTTCAAAATCATAATCAAATTTGAAAGAAAACTAATAGGCCTAGAGAGCCCACTGAGAAATTATGCTTCTAATTGACTCTTTTGATGCATTAGTAGGGTTTCCAGTTACTTAGACTTTGTCCATTCATGCTCCTGCAGGGTGAAGAAGCACACAGATGCCATCTGTCCTCCAAAATCTAATTTTCAGAGGGCTTGATTGCTGCAGATTTCAACTGCGTCTGCCACCATCTATGCTCTCCTCAAGCCTGAGTGACGTCACCCTCTCGGTCTACTCCCCTGCTTCTAGTCCTTGCAACTGAGCCCCCTCGCACTGTAACTATACACCAAGCAGGTCCCTTAGGTCCATGCTAAGGGCCTAATCGGTGACACAGGCAGCAACCACTGCAGCAATTTAATTAATCCACATGGGGCAAATGCAAGCTGTTGTTTTCTTGCTGTGCGACAAAAGGGAAGGTAAAGACGAGGCGAATACACTGCTGAGCTGAAGGGATCTATAGGGATACAGAGCTTCAAAGAAAGTTGTCTGGGTAAGCAATGGAAAATATAATGGACCATGAAAGCTTTCAATTTATATACAATTGTCTACACAGAAGTGATCTCAGCTGCTCATTTTTTCCCCAACACTTATACACTTACTTTAATATCTGCTCTTTGCTCTTCACTCATTAAATGCAGAGGTATCTACCATCTACCAGACACCTGCCAAGTGCACTTCCTGCTTCACGTATCTTTTAGAAATACAAATTATTGAGTATAAACATCTGTAACATCTCTCAGTTTAGCTCCATCTCTATCTTATATACACATGTAATGGCTGTTTACACACTAGAGAGTAACAAAGGTGATAGAATGGAAAATGAAACCCTCAGAGAGAATGCTGCCACTTTGCCTTATTATGGTATCACTCTGTTTAGTCTCATTGCTAGAAGTGGGAGCAACAGTCAGTTGTTAAGCTTATAACGTTTGGCTGCAAAGGCACAAAGTTATCCTCTGCAGAACCCAAGTGTTTCCAGTTAAATGCCGGATTTATGGGCTTGTGTTGTCCATTTGCAGAAAGAGCAATTGTGGGAATTCAGCCCATGCAGAGGCTATGGAGGTGCACTTGCATGTATTTCTCCGAAAGACAACAGTTAGTTTGATGACACTGAAGGAAACTGTGGAATTCACCACAAATAAGAAAACACACCAAAAAAAAAAAAAAAAAAATACCCCCAAAACCCGCACACAAGTAATTCAGACAGTGGCTTGGTCAGCTTTCTGCTTGACTTCACTACAAAGAAATTCCTTGTATGCTATAACCTCAGTTTTTTCTAGAACAGAGACTAAGTTTAAGGGAAAACACTACAGAGTGCAGCCCGCATTGCTGGTTTATGTGGACTACCAACAAACTATCTTGGCGCCATCTTAACACAGCCACAAACATCTGCATTAGAAGGCAGGAGAAGTAGAAGATTTATATGATGGAGACATGAGTTTTGGGTTTGTGAGCCCACTAGTATTAGAGGATCCCTACTGATGATACAGTAACAACTGATATCAGGCATACAATTGGCTCATAACTGGCTGACAACTAGACCTGCCATCAGCATACTCCTCTACCCAGTTTGTGAAGCATGTTTGTCTCGTACAGTAGCCAGAAAAACAAGATTTCCAGATCACACCCACCCTCTGAGATTTTTTTCCACACAGTTACATATTAGTCATAGTCACAGCATCTCGTTTTAGAGGTGGCAATAACAAACTCTCTGTCTAGCTCTCTCCTTCCCTTCTGAAGCCTTCCAGGGTTTCTGCCAGTTTTTTAATCAGCTATTTTACCTCCAAAATATTGATCAGACCAACATATGCTCCGGTTTTAACTGCACTCCAAATGTTCTTTAATCAAGAAAATGTAATTCACATTACATTTGATTTGCTTAACCTAAAGTGAGAAATATAATCACTGCAAATGGGAAAGTGAGGAGGGGACGGTAAAGAACAGTGGGACAGAGAATTTGATTAAAATGACTCATAAAGATGTAACACAGTAACAGAGAAATTCCAGGATATTTGCATATCAAATAAAACCAAGCTGGAGAGAAGTTACCTCATCTGGAGTACACTGCATCAACAGATGACTTAAGTAACATGGTACTTTTTATTTTCTACTGTATCTTGAAACGTTTTAGGTTGTAATCTTGGCAATATGATCGTAAGTATAATCGAAAACACTGCCTTTGGTTGCCCTGTGCTGCTTCCCCCTCCCCTCTTCTTTGCTCTATTTTCATTTTTTACTAGGTTTGCAAGCAGGATATAGTCTTCTGTCACTGGCCCCACCCAACCTGCTACTCATGTCCTGAGAGAGGCAGCCAGTTCCACGAAGGCAGAGCAGAGAGCTGATGAAGTGAAGTCACCATTTTAGGTCATGGCTTAAACGGGAGTAACAAGAATAGGCTTCATTCTAATCATCGGCTCCCACACACTGTCAGAGAGAAGGCCTATTGTATGGAGTGCTGAACACTAGCTGTTTGTCTTGTCTACTGTATGTTTTAATAATCTACTGTGTGAGCTTTGCAAAGACACTCTTATACGATATTTCAGCAAACAGACAGAGCTGTTCATTAATCAGTTAAAGGCTCTCGTGCATCGTTTGTACATTTTTCTGACTGGTCGTTTTTATGTTATTTCAGTCGAATCAAAACCAAATAAGCATTTATGTCAAGATTTGAATTTCTTCGTATCCCACGAACAGGAGAATTGCCACTAATGGAAAGTTTCAATCAGTTTATCACATTTCACTTCCTCTGTGCGCATACTTTAGCCACTTTCAAAGTGAAAGTGAAGAATTGAGGGCTTCGAATGACAAATTCCTTTAAACAGGCCTAGTAACTGTGGACATGTTTTAACTTACATGTTTTATTAAACAAACTTTCCTTGTGGTTTGTGCAAAGAAGTAAAACATCTCGATGCGCTGAAGATAAAATGTGGCTGTTAAATGTCAAGCAGTACTTGAAGGGTTCTTCATACTTGTAAGGGATAACAGTACCAGACATTCGGTCTCATCCGCATGTGTACACGTGTATTTACTTCTCTGTATGTGGGATTTTTTAGGGCACCTTTAAAATGTTACACATTGAACATTTATTTAATGTAGATAAACATGTAGGGATGTTTCATCTCATTTTCAAGGGGGTCCATGTAATCAAGATGGTGTAATCAAGATCCATCAAGATGGTGAACTGCTGAGAAGAAATTGGATCCATTTTGGATTTTAGTTTTTTTTTATCCACATCCACATATATGTTTTATTCTGCAGAAGATGAGACAGGCATATGTATGAGGCTATAGAATCTCTGACATACCTATGAAGAAGGTGTAGGGGGCGCCATCGCCTGTCAGGAGGTCCACTGTGTTTGGGTCAAACCTAAGCCACAGTCCCACCGCCAGCACCAACAATCCAGACACCTGGGGATTGATAAATTATACAATCAAAATTATTTGTGACTTTATAGTTCTGTTGAATTTGATGAGTGGTAAGTAGCAGTTCTTCTGTTTGTGCAGAAATAATTTCACAGTTAAACAGTGAGCACTTTCATGTTTTCTTTTAGTCTTTATTTATCACGAGGTAGTTACGATTCTGCAGGTGATGCTAAAGTGGCTAATAATACTCATAGGCTCCCCCCCTCCTTCTATTTAACAGGAGGGGGGGGGGGGGGGGGGGGCAAAAAAGTGTCTATGCTGAGTAGCATCTTTCCTCTCCAGGAGAGCTTGGCTTACCATAACACATTTGATTGAAACCAGGTTTTACTCTGAGAAAGTGAATCATTTTAACCTCCTACATGACATTATTTAATTTAAACATCCAAAAATAAAGCCAAAACGAATAAAAGGACAAATGTGGATTAAGGGTAAAAGATATTGTCTGTGTCATAGTTATATATTAATCCTAACCATGTTCCTTATATGTTCTTTCAGGACAAGTGTCACATGTTATATGCAGATGAAAAAAAATTCATCTTCAAAATTTTGTAAAAGCATGGAATCCCAAGCAGCACATCTTCAGTAACACTCTCAGATCCTTTTCCTGACTTGCTCTTCAGATTCAGCCAAACTAAAGAGTGGAAGTGTCTTCTGTTAGTTCAATTCAGTTCAATTTTATTTATATAGCGCCAAATCACAACAAAAAGTCGCCTCAAGGCGAAGGAACAAAACTCAAGCTGCAGCTCCAACCCTCACTGCAGGAAACTCAGTCCGGACTGGGCCACTCTTTTTTTTTTTTTTTTAGGAAGGTTTAGTGAGGTACTCTGACAATAAAATGATTGAAAATAAGGCCACGCTGCAACAACAGCCCATGCATCCTCATGGCCCATCAAAGTACCACATTTGAACACAAGAATTAGCATCAGAATCAGCGGTCCATCTCCCATGGTGCATTTCAGCCACAGGCTGTGCCAGCCTCACAGTGCCTGGGTGATGTAACTCACACTGGCATTGGCTGCTTGTTGGCTCTGCACCCCAAAATGACAGCGTACTGTACGCCCCTTTTGGCTACAACCACAACAGCTATGCTTTCAGTCCCAAAACTGCCGAACAAAGAGGCTGCTGTCACTTTGGATGACACAAGTGATCGTCTTACAGAGCACAAATGAGTCAATGCAGCCAGTTAAACTCACACTGTATCATTTAGCAGTAAAATATTGAGTATCTTTTGCAAGAGACAATAATGAAAACCAAACAAGAGTAAACCCAAACAGGCTCTTTGTTAATGACCTAATAAATGTATCTATTTATCTAAACACATCACTGATTGAAAATGATAATAGGGGGGGGGGGGGGGGGGGGGGGGGGGTTTCTTGCAGCCTCAAGTAGGGGCAAGAGTTTTCCTTGATGTTCCCAAACTCAGGGTTGATAAGTTTATGAGATACATTTGTGGGGTGAACAGAACAAAAAACAAAAAAGGCAAACCTAAAACCTTATTGGAATACTTATATTCTTTGATTCACGCAGAATATAAAAGAATACAAAAAGAATGAATCTTGATCCAATGTTTAAGGTTGCATACTACAGTCTACATGCAAACTGACAAAATATTAGAAGCTTAAAAGTACTTCTCTGACACATTTAGCCTTCTAAACACCAAGAAACTTATGTCATATGAGAAGTCACTGGCATATAATCGAAAGTGAATCTTATCTGAGCAGCACTGCAGACCAAAACAAAAACCTTTCATGATGTTCCCCAAATAGATTAACCCCGCATGTAAAAGAAAAACAAAAAAAAGCACCCTTCACACGCCTGCAGCAGGAAAGTCACACCTCAACGTCAAATCATGAACTGGGATCTGTGTTGGAAAAGTAGCTCTGGTGTATTTGTTGCAGCATGTACTTGGTGCAACAATAAATCATGACCAACTCTAAAGCAGCAGCCACTAATGAACGCAGATGAAAAGAAGACTCTGGGTTATATAACTGAGGTTTGGTTTGAGAATTTTGGGAAACAGTGTGGAGTCAGAGGGAGACGGTGTGAACAGAGCAGGTGCATTGAGGCGGTCTGCCAGACAACATTAACTCCTAACTCTGTACAGAATAACAAAGGCTGCTGTATTTAAAAGCCATACCAAATAATATCAATAGACGGACTTTCAGCCTTCAGTACATTGAACGTGTAAACAAGGCTAGGAACAAACAGGTTTTTCACAAGGCAACGAAACTCCACAGTCGCTTAAAAATAAACCGAATCAATTTCACTTCCTAAAGAGAAAACAACAAAACAAATAAATAACCATAAAAAACAACAAAAACGGTGATCCGGCTTTTTCAGAGAGAAACAACGTTAATTCTTGGCAAACCGCTGCCGAAGCGGACTTACCCAGAAGATGATGTTGAAAGCGAAAAGCAGATATTTCACACATTTCATCCCACCCTGCACTTTGCTCATGATGCCACCTGATTTGTCGGAGTCTCCGATCTATTGCGCGATTCCTTCTTATTTTGCAGCGTCTTTCAGCTGGACATCAACCCATGCAATGAAGACCTGCGCCGTTACACCATCCAGACACGAAACATGCGCACAAGTGCTGCTGCACGCCATCTGCACACGCCCATAAGCGTTCGCGAGTGCTGAGGTACCCAAGGTGGGGTTCAGGGACGATCTGGGATCCCTGAGAGAGACACCAAGAGGTCTCCCAGCGAGAGCAGAGAGAGGGGTTCATTTGTGTGTTCGACACCAATGATTTGGGCTTAAAAATAAATAAATGAGGGGAAAGCCGGTGGTATGGGTTAACCAGCATTGTTACGAAGATAATATTTCTTACAACATGGTTGATCATATGTTTTGCAAGTAAAAAGAATTTTGTAATCGTGACTGAATACCGAATTACACAACAATACATGTACAACTGGTGAAACAAAAACATCTGTTTGCAGTATTTATTTTAAATTCTACTTTGAAGTGAATATGGTAGATTTGAACTTCAGGTTAGTAAAGTCTTGAGGAGCTACTGCACATCTTGGCATAGTCTTGCATTACATGAAAATTATATCAGTGTGACAGTATGACACTTTGGATTCCACTACTTATGTGTGTGACCTTTACATTAGACGTTGGGCAAGAATTTATCATGGAGACACTTTTAACATTGTCCTCTGCCAGTCACTGATATCCCTGTTTGTGTGAAAATAGCTTCTTGTGTGCACCTACAACACAGTGACCTAATAGTTAAAATAAGATCAGCAGAGACATAGCCAGGATTTTGGAGATGTTATTATCTGATCTCTTATGTAGACCTGTTGTTCTTGCTAGGACGGCATATTACAAAAAGTTTGGCGGTAAAACAAAGAATAAGCCATGTTTGAAAATGGGCAATAGTTTCGACTTTAAATTAGATACAAATGTAGCAGGTACACAGTCTATAAATAGAAAGATTAAGCTTTGTAATTTTAAAAGCTATGTCCAGTATGTAATCTTTCCCCACATGACTAGTCAGGTGTAAGACTAAGTAGCAGACAGTTCTCAGGAATACATTTGAAAATATGGAACGCTCTTAACAACACGTTTAATTTTGAGTGTGCCATTCATGATTCCTCTTTAGACTTGCATACCCAAATACTACCACTGATAATGTTAAAAAGAAGATAATCATTAGGCATCTCAGTATATTGACGTTTGAAAAAGAACCTATAGTATAAGATGGAACAACCATTAGGTGAAGGTGGGAAGGAGAAACTCCATTTTCACAGGAAGGAACCTCTATCAGATGGCTCGGGCAGACGCTGTCATCTGCTGTGACTGGTTGTGAGTGGGGAGAAAGAGGAGAGAAAATGGAGAATGGAGGAAGACAAGAAAAAACACAAACTATGAGGCAAGTCTGGACTTTATTTACTGTAAACCTACTAATGCTTTCACTTTGTGCGAATGTAGGACCTATCCCGGTCCTACATTCAACCATTCATTTGCTTTTCTCTTAATAACCAATATTTTTGTATGCAATGTTTTTAAGCTTTCTTCTTTTCTTACTTACTTTCTTTGTTAAATTCAAATATTTGAATATATTCTTTTTAATTTTGCAGTGCTTTTAAATAATAATACATTTTAAATCTTTGCTTATGTGTCTAAGTGTTGTTTTTTTTTGTTAATTTACAACAACATACCAATAACCAAAATGATCAGCAGCAGCAGCATTGACATGTTTTTATTGTACTTTGGCTAAACACATGCAAAAGTAATGACATTGAGCCTCATGTTAAACTAACATAATAAACATCAAATATGTTATATAGTCTGTACATGATCTCAGAATTAGTGTGACAAAAGACAAATTTCTTTTGGCCTGAGATAAAGTTAATGTACTAAAATACAGATGGGTTTAAATGCTTGACCCCTAGAGAGGATGTAGTTATGCTGTCGGGATCATTATGTGAGACTTTAGGACCGCTCTCTTGGCCTGGACGAGTGATTGAAAACCTAATCTCCAGTGGCTCCCTGTGGCTTTGACAAAACAAAGCAACAAAAAAACACAATTAAACATTTTTTTTTAGTTCTGCATCATTGTTATATGTGTATTATAGACAGAATTTTAAGAAAGAAAATAGTTTTAATATTTTATCAGCTAAAATGTAAAATCTTAGTCCCTGTCTTCAATCTTAGACTCTTAATTTTGTTTATTCTTAGTAAAGGTGCATATGGATGTACATCCTACATACAAATATCTACTCCCATGTCCCCCTATAATTTAACCACAGGCTGTAACTTTATTTAAAAGGCTATGTTACATTTACTATAAGTAAAAGTTGAATAGTAGTTGTTGTTGTTGTTGTTGTTGTTGTTGTTGTTGTTGTTGTTGTTGTTGTTGTTAAAAGCAGAGATTTTGTAGCAGCACACTGGACAGAGTTTTCCACTAACATCTTCAACACACCTAAAATGAAGGAATATAATTTGGAATAATCCAGCCAGATGTGGGGCTTAGAGAATCAACACCAAAGCACAATGAAGCTCTTCTTATGACACATACTAAGACACCTTAGTTGATGCTGTCTCATTCACCCTTAAATAGAATGAGTCTAAATGAACATTGCCTAAAAACAAAGTTAGAGTGAACATCTTTCATAAGTCAGTGCTTAAAACATGAAGACTTTATTAATATAATATAATATATCATATTAATAATAATGCAAGCTGATTCCTGTGAATGAAGAGTATGTATGGAGATTTGCCAGTGCTCTTCTGTGCCTTCTTTGCAGGACGGAGGGAGGTCATCTCGGGGTCACACGCTTTGTGACATGCAAGCTTCTCTTGTTTGTAGTGCCTTTGTTTGCTGCAGTGATGTGGGAGGGAAACAGCGACCCTCCCTGTATGTCTGCCAGAGTATCAGTGAGAATCAGCATGGGTGGATCATGAGACACATCACATCACTGCCTACCACCTCTATTTTCTTTCTCGCTCTCTCAAAAAAAAAAAAAAGAAATCAAACAGGACTCAACAAACACAAGGAAAAAAGTATGACAATGACAGCAGTTCTCCTTTTTTTTATAGAGATAAACAGATGGCATTGTACACACTTGAATTACAAATGATTAATAGTTTCCATGTGACCCAGAATAAGATCATTGGACTGGATGGGTGTTAACCCGATATCAGTTCGGTTACCCAATCCTGTCATGAATTCAGGACTGTAATTATCACTGCGGAAGTGCATCCAAACTGAAAGATATCCTCAGGGTATAATGGAGCCATAATCCCATTATCCCTCCACCGACACACTGTCCTTACCTCCTCACCCTCTTCTACTGTTCTTGATATGTAAATGAGGTGCAAAAATGTAACCTGATCTCCATACGGTGCAAGTATGAGTCATCCTATGAGCCAAGAGACACCAGAGGTGAAGTGCAGTCAAATCTCACTTTATATTTTTTCTTTGAACAGGCCGTGCTAAACCTCTAATTAGAAAAATGGCCAATTACTGTTTCAAAAGACAACTTTAGTTAGAACAAATAACTGACGAAAATAGCAAAATACAGTTATCTTTAGTTCCTTTGCAATGCATATAAACAATGTCACTCAAAATATTTAAGTACATTTCCATACCCCTAATGTGCACCGCTAGAGTAAGAGAAAACCTGTACGCAACAGAAAAACGTCTATGCGTTTCATTGTCTCCATCCAGTGGACAGAGCTCGAAATATCAAGTCTCTCAGCTGTGGTTTGCAGACACTACTTATGAAAGAGGCCACTTTGTTTCGGTCTTTATGCAGTTATCTTTATCCTTGCCACAATGCTCACTTTGAATGGATCTTAAATTATAAATCTATTAGTTGATATGAACAATTTATGCATTTTAAATTTTATTCAGCCTTTACTTTTACTGGACCTTTCAAACAAATTTCAGTATCTTAGCAAGGTAGGATTACTGCGTCATACTACACAATTATATCTATGAAATTATGTAAGCTCAGGTACCTTGTTAGTACATTCATAACTTAATCCATCCTAAAAACGATATCCGGAAATAACCAATAACAAAAATAAAAGGCTCAATAATAACAACAGCATTATTTTCTTGTGTTCAGGACTAATTTTAAGACAAAAAACGTTATGAATGTATTAAGTAACAGTAGGTCAAACCATCTAATTAAATTACACCTTCTGGAAGATGTGGGTGTAATTTTTTACTGAATGTTTTTTTTTTTTTAATTTCACACATTTTAGTTACACATACACAGTATTTTTCCATTTCATTTCAGCCATATTGACTCTTCTCCACTTGCCACAGGACAGCAGCTTGGGGACTCCCGTCAATTTCGCGTTGCTCAATAAAATGAAATAAACATGTTCAAAACAAAGAAGTGCTACTTTTTCCGAGGGCTTCGCATGGGCCCTGAACTAAACACGAGGCATGCGCATGGACATGCACACTGACGTCTGGCATGTGGTAACGTAAGGCTTTTTATAACGCGATTATAAAAACAAACAAACAACTATTTTCTTAGAAACCATGGAAAAACGATCTATAACAAAATCAAATTAATATTTGTCCTATTTTGTTCATTTAAGTGAGCATCAGTGCTGCTTTTAGTTTGTGGAGGTAGTGTATGAAACGTGGGGAACTAGCTACAATTTATTGCCTGAGCGGAGTCTAATATCTGTCAAATCCAACATGTTAGGAGTCACGTTTTTATTTGTGAAAGTATTATTTTTAGGAAAAATTTCATGTTTCCGTCTTGACCTCTAGGGGGAAGTGTTGCATTCTTTTTAGCAGCTGAGCCCTGTTGCTTTATCTTAAAACTCAAGGTTTCCAGGAATACAACCTCATCTGATTTTTGTTTGCATTTCTTCATTAGTTCCATGTTCGCTCAATCATATCAGACACCTCAAATACCCGATGGGACACAAAATTAGGCTGCAAGCCTACAAAAATCCCAATCGATACTGCCTGGAGAATAATTTTGTGTTCGCTGAGAGCACTGAAATATCACTGGAAAGGTATTGTATTATCAATCATTTTTGCCCTGTGTTTGTCTTTTCAGTTTTGTTTCATATGCACTGTAGAATGATAGCAAGAGAAAAACACAAAGCAAAGCCAAAAAAAAAAAAGAATGGCGGTAAAACGAAGCCATATGGGAATTCTCTTTTTTTCACTTCTGTCAGGGCTTTCCTTTTTGCTGAAGGAAGCAGCAAGCTTCCCAGAACACTACAGAAAGCACACAGTGCATGTTTGTAAATGTTTAATAAATAACAATATCAACAACAACATTTATTAAAAAAACACTTTTGGTTTTATCAGGCCTGGGTCAAATTGTATTTGCAAAGTTGTGGATTGATTTAGTCTTCTTCAGTAAATGGGCTGCATGACAGTATAATGACTGGCAGAAAAGAAGCTTGACTGTGTTGTTGTGCCAAAAGTCCTAGAGGCTGCTACTCTGTCATAAGCTGAGCTGCAGTTTAAGGTTAAGGCAGGTTTAAGCCTGTGCTTTCTGGAACCAAATCACATGGTCTTTTAAACCCAAGGTCTGTGTCTGTAAAAGCTGCAGCTTTAAAATGTTCCTGTGATTTAGTCTAAACCCAGCAGGCATTAACTAAACAGCAGTGAATGAAACCTTCTGCAATTACCGAATAGCTGTCCAACATAATAAAAAATCAACGTATAAGTAAAGGACATATTTCTACTTTTAATATCTTCAAGTGTCAAACTAATGTCATAGCGCAGTTACATTAGAGGAGTTTGGGTTGGGAGATCTGTTCATAACAGCTATATATAAACTACTGCAGCATTACAAGTTCAGTTCAGGCCTTAAGCACTAAGATAGCAATTTCATCTGCATCAAAATAAAAGAGAATTATATGAGCAATATTTGTATTTATCAAAAGCGATACTAGACTACAAATGATCAGACACACACAGCATATTGTTTTAGAGGTATTTCTAAATTCTTTGTTGAGCAGTTAGTAATCAAGGAAAGTCAGACAGCTGAAACCAGTTTCCTTAATTACCATTTTCAGAGTCTGAATGACATATGGATGTTTGGAGCAGATCTTATAATCATCATTCATCATGTAAAGGTGCCATTTAGCTGTGGTTCTGCTGCATTTTAGGTCTGTATTTGTAGATGTGGTATAAGTGATAATTTGAAAGTAAAGTATAAAAGCAAAAGATCATCCGCTTGTACCTGTATGCTCTGCCTTAACGCAATGAACCAGAATTAATCTTTCATGCTTTCTTATACACTATAATGTTCTCCATTTGAATTGCACTGCATCAGCAAATTTACCTCCCGTCTGCAGTTTGGTTTGGTCTTTGTTTCCATTTCCTGTCATTATGGCATCCTGGCATTTGATTGTTGCTCCTGGATGATAAATATTTATTATGCCTCCTATTTACCTTTGTAAATGTATGGAGCTAAAAAGTTTCCATAGAGTAAGAGGGGGGAAATGCTATTGAGGCCATGTTTTATTACACTAAGCTACTACTTTTTCCTAATGTTTTAATTAGTTTGTTTCCATGTTTAGTTTATTTTTGTGGACTATTTAGGTGTATAGTCAGGTAGTATGCACATCAGACCTCCCTTCTCGCTGTTTTCTCCTTTGGAAAATTTATGCGCTTATGAGATGACTTTTTCGGGACTATGCAACGCTTGGAAAATGATGCTACAAAAATTCAATAAATTCACTCATTTGGAGCATGGCGTTGCCACTTTTACATTACTGGTTGGATACACCAAACACAAGAAGTGTATAATAAGAATATAATTTTATAATCTGGAGAATTTTTACACCAACAAATTAATTCCAAGCCTTTGGCATTTAAAAGATGCACATGTTTGTGCTTGAAACATCAGATACAGCAATGCTGAAAACAGAGAGGAAATGGTTGGAATGAGCCACAGAGGAAACAGTTGTGCACTTAGTATAGCAAACATAACCCATGAATGTATGCAATATGTGTATATGTACATAAAAATATTTCCTGTCTGTATTTTAGAATATTTTTCAGTGTAATGCTTAAAAGTTATGATAAATCCAGAGCACGCACACTTGTCAAACTGAGCACGTAGCTGCGTATTGAATTTCCATAAGCTGAGTCTGATATAAACCACAACTAAAATAGATACCGGCACAGCTACACCCCCTGTAGCGTGGTACTTCAAACAGTTAAAAAAAAAAAAAAAACCCAAAGCAAACAACCAAAACACAAAACCAGCTGCAGATACTCTTTGACCCAGGTCTGGTGTATATACATGCAGTCTTGATACTTTGACATATACTAATAATTTACTTTGTGCAGAGGTTGAGAAGTTTTTGGTGATAAATTATGTGAAAAAAAAAAAAGTCACTTCTGCCTGCCTGTTTGCTTGTCTGTGTATGTAATGCATTTGGGTTTGTGAATCTGTGTGCGCGTGTCGTAAGTCTTCATTGCCGCCAGGACTTGCGGCTGAGCACGCACACACAGGCCACGTTAATGCGTATGTGTCTCCACGCCACCAGGTTCTGGAATGAAGTCAGCGCTCGCACAAAAGTGTGCGAATTAGTACAGTAGGAGTTCCAGTGTCTCGCATCAATTCCTAAACAGCCTGAGCTGCCTGATCGAGGGCTATGACATGTCGTCTCGAAGAAGTACTGCTTCATGTTGACATTGTTGATTTTCACGTCTGGGAGGACTGTCACCTCTCTGCCTAAGGTGTCCGTGGCTTTGGTCTTGTTGACCACCCAGACACTAATACTCTCACATACTGAGTACATCCCGCGGTGTTGAGGCTGCCCTGCTTGCCTTCGGGTCCTTCTGCCAGCACTCTGTGACCCCGATGGCTCTGCATCAGGGGGCTGAGAGCTAAAAAGCACTCTGGGTGAGAGGTAGTGGCGCTTGGTGAAGAGTTTGGGATCAACAACCGGGATAGAGTCTGGGTTGTCACTTGGAGTGTTTTCCTGTGCCGCTGTGGTGGTGGTGTACAAGTCCCCTCTGGTTGCGGCCACAGCCTGGGCACTTAAGAAGAGGAACAGGACCAGCATGGACGACCTCATGGGCACACGACCTGAGGGTGTCAATAAGAACGGAAAACACATAGATGTTACAGCGGATATGAAACATTACATATGAAACATAGAGCTTCTTCAGCAGACATGTAGTAACATCAACATTAATATATATAGGATGCTTCCAAGTGATATTCCCTTTCTTTTGTTTTCTTTTCGGTATCCAGTAACTCCTGAGGGAACTAGGTGGTTCTTTAGCAGTTAACGCGTTTTTGTTGTGCTCACCATACGTATTATATCACTGTTTATGGGCTTCCTGAAGCCGTGACAGGTGGAGGTTTGAAAACGAAAACAATGAAAAATGCTATAATGTTCTTTAGAGTTGTGGGGAGGTGTAGAATGTAATTGATCACCAATTATTTTGTATTGTATGCAATTAACATGTATAATTTTGCAGTTTTAAAATTATGTGAATGTTCTTTTGCTTACCTAGATAAAAATAGTGAATTTTAATTTTTTTTTTTTTTTTAACAATGTAGTATTAATCTCCACATGCACTTATTCAATCCTCAACATGTTGAACTGTGAGATTCCCTTTATGTACGTGCATGCTGGAGCTCTTGTTTAAAGCAGAAGAAACCCCAAACATCTTTCCTGACATTAAGTTTGATGACTTACCGTTAACAGTTTTTACATGCACTATTTATTAAAAGTCTGTGTTTGGCATTGCTAAGGGTGGAGTCTGCAAATCCTGATTAGGCAGCTGCTGCCAAGGCTGCAGAGTCCTTGAGCTGATTTATACATGTAAACAGAAAGCAGTACAATGTTTCATATCTAATTTAGCAATAATATAAAAAAAATTACTAACTCAATTACATCCACAAGATGACAGTGAACTCTCTTAACAATCTGTGGCTGCCTGAAGACATTCTCTGGAGTTACTTCATGTATACACCATTTATTGTCCCAGTGATCACTGCAGCAGGCTATGGCTATGAGTCACGCACACTGTTGTATTCCCTCTCTTTTATTTCACACAGGATGTGATAGATTTTTTAAATTGATAACATGTGAATTGTGGATATTAAGCAATGGTGAGTAAGGATAGCCCAGGAATTTCCTATCCATGAAGGTCTTAGAGGTTTTTATTCTTAATTCTGAGCTATTTAAGACCACTACAACACTCGTATTTTCTTGTATTTTTCCTAGTGATAGCAGTGCACTTTAGTGGCTGCGGCAGTTATGAAGTGAGAAAGTCAGATGATGTGGTGCACAGAGCTGAATGAATGACGGTTAAGGTTGAGTTGCAGGAATGGGTGAATGGGTCAATAAAATGCCAGACTTTAATATAGAAGACTGTTGTTTGTTTACTGCAGTTCATTTCCTTGGTCAAACCCTCATTCAGTGTCTCCTAAAAGCAGTGTTTTCCAACCATTCTTATGGCACATAGGTGTGCCGTGAGAAATGATCAGGTGTGCTGTGGAAGATTATTTGGTTTCACCTGACTGGTACACCAAGCGACCGGTGTGAGTAACGGGAAGAACAATTATATTCTCTTCCACCAGAGGACAGTACAACTTCTTGCTCCAATTTAATGGGTTACCAACTGACTTTACAACCGAAGAAGACGAATAAAAAATTACTTAGTCATGTTGCAAGTGAGATAACTCAGCATGGAGTTGCAAAAGGTAAATATTTGAAAAGAAAAAGTAGTCAGTCTGACCTGGGTCCTGGAGAAAATTCCAACCCAGATGAAGGTGCTAGTGTGAGTAGTGGTCAGAATAAAGCAAAAAAGGTATACTGGGAGGAGACTCAAATCCAGCCTCTGGGAGTCACAAGCTACCAGGTCCAGTGATCAAAGAGGAAAGAGGAAACCTTTATGGATACTTGTGATTAAGACTAAGAAAATAAGAGGAAATTCCTGCACCATCCTTACTAAATTATCATTTTGTTTGGTGATGTGTCGTGTGATTTTTCTAATGTGAAATATGTGTGTGGGAAACACTGTTCTAGAGTATGACCACTCAACAACCTGGTTTTATTGTTGTAAACCTGATACTCTTCTTTCAAGGTTTGTGAGCTGAAATGAAACTTAACTGACGTGAAAAATACTTGCTTTATTTGCCCCTTTCAGTAAGACTAATCCGTGGATACGGGTTATTTGACTTGGGTTGAAGGACTAGTTGGAGAGATTATAAGTCCCATATTTTGTACTGTCTGCTTCTTTAATTCCCAAGAGATCACCACAGTGGATAGATACACGTTTATTTGGGACAGACTTTGTGCCGGATGCTCTTCCTGACATTTCTATTTGTGTGGACTTGGGACTAGCATTAGCTTGTGACTCCCAGAGGCTGGATTTGTGTCTCCTCCTGCAGGTTTTACATATCACCCTGGGTCAACACACCTGAATCAAATGATTAGTTCGTTACCAGGCCTTTAGGACATGTTGAAGAGGTAATTTAGTCATTTAAATCAGCTGTGTTGCATCAAGGACACATTTAAAACCTGCAGGACACCAGCCCTCGAGGCCTGGAATTGCCCACCCCTGATCTAAATTGTCCAAAAAAATGTACACAGTACTGTTTATTAAAAAAAGGAAAACTAGACAGAAACAGTGCTGAATTAAATGGTGGAAAATTAAAGAATAACATACCCAAAAAAACAAAATTACCCATCAGAGTAGGCGTGACACATAGGGAAATATATAATTGACATTATTGTGACGTGTTTGATGTCATTTTCTTTTCATCGTGTCATGACTCACCACAAAACACAGAACAGAACATCTGTGCTTAATGGCTTTTTTAAGTTGACAGGCTGTGTCCTTCATTTAATACAACAGGAATCACAGGCATGTCAACACCTGTGATAGCTACAATAGCAGGCTCTGTTGGGCAGGCTTATTATATGCTGTGTTTGCCTCAGGTAGCAGGGTGAGCACTTGTGGATTAAAATTGTTGGCAAAACAAATCAAAAGAAAAACTATAGCCTGTGCAACAATACATAATGTGAGCTAGAACTAAAATATTATAGGTTTTTAAGGTCTGTCTAGTTCAAGTTATTGATACCTGGTGCAACATTTTGACATGACAAAATCATTACTGCATCATTGTTGGAAATAAACAGACAAAGGCAGTGAAGATATGCCACACCTCTTTTTTTCTTTTCTTTTCTGCCTTTAAGTGCCAATTTAGATTACTTTAGGGGACAGAGGAAGATCACTTTATAGCATAGCAAACATCACACAGACTAAATTAGCAAGGAAAAAGCTTAAGATGAGAACAATATCTTCCCAGGAGCAGCATTGCTTATAGTAACAAGAAAAGTGAAAGACCAGCAACAATGCGGTGTCTATGTTCTCTTTTAAATTCAAAATTATACAGACATGTCAGGGCTAATTTGACATTCGTAAACACATTAATGGCTCAAATGTACCCAATGTGTGACATGGCTTATTGGCACATTGAAATTGAGCAGAGTCAATTTTTTGTAATGTTTCAGATTTTTGGAAGTGGGGGAATAACACAGGAAAATAAGTGCTGATAAGCTTAAAAAAGAAATTTCAGAGCTGAGTGAAACAAAGAAACCGCCACCGGTGCACCAGTATTGTAAAATGCCTAATCTAATACCTCCAGATGATTTCGTATTTAACCCCATTCATATCTTCTATTTTTTATACTTTGGTTATTGTCTAATATTAAAATGTGTTTAATATTATAATATGTACGTGTGGCACATATGCACACAAAAAAAGAAAAAACAGAAATGGGACAAAAACTTTTGACAGCACTATAAACCTACAGGTCTAGAAGTAGCAGCTGTTGCTACCACACAAACCGTAATTAAAATAATCTAAAAACCATAATCTCTCTTTGACATCTGGCTACATATTTTCCAGCTTTTTCTGCACATCAACGTTTAAATGAAAATGTAAACACTGGCTGTACTGGTCTCCATATTTACTTCTGTGCAAGAGCAAATGTGAGTGACGCCTTTGTTATTGTTTTTCGGCACATGCAGGTCAGTTCAGGACAGTGACCAGTTTACACTGGAATCTGATATTAGCAGCACTGAATGGATAATGTGAAAAAAACAAAAAACAAACAAACACTGAGGATGCAGTGTGAACACAGCCATGCTGAATAAGCACAGTGTTGCTAGCTTTACATATGTATTATCTACAACAGACATCTACAACAAAACAAGACAAACACATGAAAAAAACTGATCTGTTTCGAGACTTGTTTGCATTTACACATACATATACCTTTTCAGTGTATGCACGTGAACTGTACCACCTTTGTGGCTCCTAGAGGATGTGATTAGAGTTCTGTGTGTTATGGGCACCTCCTGCCATGAGGCCTGGCTGTGGCTGCCATCCAGCACACCTCTGCCTCTTCAATCCTGTTGACAGACAAGTGGAGAAATTGTCTTAGCCAGCTCGTAAACCCACTGTAAACACATTCTTTACAAGACAAATAAGGGAAGAGAACATTAATGTGTTTTCCCCTCTCACCACATCGTTACATACTGAAACATATTGAAATCAAGAAGCAGACCTCCATCATGTACATTATTCTAGGGGGTGGAAATGGCGTGTTAGTTTAATGTTAACACAGTAACATTTGTCTGAATTCTTGGACACATGAGCTTTGACAGATTTTCTAGACTTAAACAGTCTTGTACCTTCAGACAGATAGTCTCAAACATTTAAACTTGAATGAATATTTACGAGTAAGTCAGAACCAGATCACTATGGAATTTGGTATTTTGTACAGTATATGAGTGCATAACAGAATATTTAGACACTCTAAGCCATTGTGATAAATCAAAACATCAGTTTTACTGTCTCGTCTCGCTCTATTTTATCACTGCATTTTATTATTGATTTGATTTGGTACAGACAGCCGCAATTCATTTTTGTGCAGTGATGAAAGGCATTTGAGCTTGATCATCCATCACACTAACCAGACGCAGAACATTTGTTCCTGTTGCCATATTACTGTACTCGTGGGTTCTAATATTAAACCTGCCAAGGAGAAAATATTTAAGAGCTCATTCCAGAAAACACTGTGTCCCGAAACTTAATTGTAAACGTGTTTTCATTTTAAGCTATGCCTTTAAATCATGGTTGAGCAAGTTAAAAACAGTAAGATATGGCACGTGTGCAAAATGACAGAAATGTAAGCAGCTTATATAAACAGAAGTAAATGGGTTGTTAATCAAAATTACTGTGGCGTGCTCCTGTGCAGAATCTGCAGCAGCACAGGAACTGTTCAGCATCTCAAAAGAGCTTTTCTCCACCTGTCAATTCAACTTGTGACCCTGTAACAGCAGCATGAGCTCTTTTAGAAACAGGAAGCTCACTAAAACTAGACAATAAAGTTATAAAATTCTGTTTTGGTAATGTCAGAATTTGACATAAACAACATGAAAACATAAATACCCTCCCAATGAAGACAACATTGACTTCATTGTCATACCAACAATAGATAACAGTAAATAACATTTCTATTCATGGAAATTAACTTTTGATATATGAAATCTCCTGCAGTTTGAGGTTTTCTCCTTCAGAAAAGAAGTTTTAAAAACAGCAAATTAAGTTAGCTAAAATTTGGTTTTAAACAATCTAACAAAAATCCAGATACAGGGAGTGCAGAATTATTAGGCAAGTTGTATTTTTGAGGAATAATTTTATTATTGAACAACAACCATGTTCTCAATGAACCCAAAAAACTCATTAATATCAAAGCTGAATGTTTTTGGAAGTAGTTTTTAGTTTGTTTTTAGTTTTAGCTATTTTAGGGGGATATCTGTGTGTGCAGGTGACTATTACTGTGCATAATTATTAGGCAACTTAACAAAAAACAAATATATACCCATTTCAATTATTTATTTTTACCAGTGAAACCAATATAACATCTCCACATTCACAAATATACATTTCTGACATTCAAAAACAAAACAAAAACAAATCAGCGACCAATATAGCCACCTTTCTTTGCAAGGACACTCAAAAGCCTGCCATCCATGGATTCTGTCAGTGTTTTGATCTGTTCACCATCAACATTGCGTGCAGCAGCAACCACAGCCTCCCAGACACTGTTCAGAGAGGTGTACTGTTTTCCCTCCTTGTAAATCTCACATTTGATGATGGACCACAGGTTCTCAATGGGGTTCAGATCAGGTGAACAAGGTGGCCATGTCATTAGTTTTTCTTCTTTTATACCCTTTCTTGCCAGCCACGCTGTGGAGTACTTGGACGCGTGTGATGGAGCATTGTCCTGCATGAAAATCATGTTTTTCTTGAAGGATGCAGACTTCTTCCTGTACCACTGCTTGAAGAAGGTGTCTTCCAGAAACTGGCAGTAGGACTGGGAGTTGAGCTTGACTCCATCCTCAACCCGAAAAGGCCCCACAAGCTCATCTTTGATGATACCAGCCCAAACCAGTACTCCACCTCCACCTTGCTGGCGTCTGAGTCAGACTGGAGCTCTCTGCCTTTTACCAATCCAGCCACGGGCCCATCCATCTGGCCCATCAAGACTCACTCTCATTTCATCAGTCCATAAAACCTTAGAAAAACCAGTCTTGAGATATTTCTTGGCCCAGTCTTGACGTCTCAGCTTGTGTGTCTTGTTCAGTGGTGGTCGTCTTTCAGCCTTTCTTACCTTGGCCACGTCTCTGAGTATTGCACACCTTGTGCTTTTGGGCACTCCAGTGATGTTGCAGCTCTGAAATATGGCCAAACTGGTGGCAAGTGGCATCTTGGCAGCTGCACGCTTGACTTTTCTCAGTTCATGGGCAGTTATTTTGCGCCTTGGTTTTTCCACACGCTTCTTGCTACCCTGTTGACTATTTTGAATGAAACGCTTGATTGTTCGATGGTCACGCTTCAGAAGCTTTGCAATTTTGAGACTGCTGCATCCCTCTGCAAGATATCTCACTATTTTTGACTTTTCTGAGCCTGTCAAGTCCTTCTTTTGACCCATTTTGCCAAAGGAAAGGACGTTGCCTAATAATTATGCACACCTGATATAGGGTGTCGATGTCATTAGACCACACCCCTTCTCATTACAGAGATGCGCATCACCTAATATGCTTAATTGGTAGTAGGCTTTCGAGCCTATACAGCTTGGAGTAAGACAACATGCATGGAGAGGATGATGTGGACAAAATACTCATTTGCCTAATAATTCTGCACTCCCTGTAGAAGCAAAAGGTCTGTTTAATTCACAATTTTTCTTCTATTGTCAGTAATTCCCTGAAAACATAATATTGGTCTTTGGCTTCCAAAGGATACATTGGTCAGTTTCTAAAAGGTCTATATGTGCAGTAGACTGCTGCTATGAATTTTAACAATAGTACCTACTCTTGTGTTGAATTGGATAAACTTTTCAAAGTTTCAAGCTACTTAACAATACTATATAAGAGTAGTATATAAATGTATATCCATGTAAAAGCGAAAACTATAAATCAACCAGTCCTTTGTTCAAGTAGGGCTCGGCCATATCATGCCGTTCACGGTAATGCCGGTATAATGTTAGGTAATGATAAGAAAATGAAATATCGTGATAGAATATGGGTAAAATGCACATGCGCAGTGCCTTTGTTTTCATACACACATGGCAGAAAAAGCATGGTGGTGACGCAGAATGAGAAGGGCAAACGCGGATCGTTGAATGAAACGGATGAACCAGAATTGGTTTGTAAAAATGTGCAACTTCAGTGGTGTGGAACTGGTTTGGCTTTCATCTGTCAGATACACACCAAAGCACAATTTTTGGTAGAGCACGCAAGTGGGCCTTGGTTATTAGTGTGTTTTTCGGAAAATAAGTCGCTCTTAAAATCCTTTGATTTTCTGAAAAATCAACAGTGCCCCTTATAATCCGGTGCTCCTTATGTATGAATTCTGGTTGTGCTTACTGACCTCGAACCAATTTTATGTCGTACATTTTATGTCAAAAAATGTTTTAGTACGACTTTAAGCTACAAACCCGCACCGCTTGATGGATTGTTGGAGCATTACAGCTATTGTAGTCAGGAGCCTTGCAGAGTGATACGTACTGTGCTTCAACATAATATTACCGTATTGTGTGTGTGTATAACCTCTTTTTAAGTTTTGTGGATATTATACATGGTTATGCTCAGGATATCTTGGCCAATTTCCACTGGAAATGCCTTTTGGTTAAACTGTCAGCAAGGAATTTGCATAAAAAAATAGCTGCTTGTATAAGTGAAAATACATTGAGGGATTTATTTATTTTGTCTCGCGTCAGTTATATCGTCAGTTATATCCTTATCGCAAATTTTCAAATAGATATTGCGATGAATATTTTTGGCCATATTGCCCTGCCCTATGTCCAAGTGCAAACAGGGTTGAGAAGTTTGGTTAGTTTTACTTAAAGCTGGGCTTGACAGCAATGGACATTTAATGTGATAGGTGTCAAATTACTCTGAGCTCTAAATGTGCCTAGGGGATTTTGAGGTGAATGGTACACTGAGCATATACAACATCATGCCATGACTTAGAGTTGGATGTCTCGAGACCGGTCTCGAGACCATTTTTACGTGGTCTTGGTCTTGTCTTGGTCTCAGATCGCTCGGTCTTGTCTTGGTCTCGCTGTCTCTATCTTGCTGTCTCAGATCGACATAGTGGTTGGGAGATTTGGAGTCAACAAAATCCATGACACACAACGTAACATTCGATAATGTGTCATGCGCAAAAGCATCAGCTCTAAGAGCCGTGCTTAGAGAGTGCTTTGTAGTGAATCAGAAGAGCCGACTCCCATTGAGCGAGAGCCGGCTCCTCACTTAATTTCCTTTCGCTGCTCAGCTCTCACACAGTGGCTCAGCTATGCTCCAATCCCTCCCGATTGTAGCCAATCACATGCGAGGATATAGGATAATATCATTATGTGAAAAACAGAGAGGGTGAGAGACGCGACAGTCAAGTGGAGCGTGCGTCTGTCCTCTCAGTAAGTGAGTGAGACAGTAGACAGCGGTGAGGAGGGCTGTGAGTGCATTGCAAAAACATTAATATGCCTGACACCCGTAAATGAAGCAGCATCTGGCTGCAGTTTAAAGACTTTTTTGTCTTGGTCTCGGTCTTAGTCTCGTCTCGACGTTGTCTTGGTCTTGACTCGGTCTGTATTGGTCTTGATACCCTCTGGTCTTGGTATTGTCTTGGTTTAGGCGGTCTTGACTACAAGTCTGCCATGACTTGAATAAAATAAGTGTAAATCTTTAATGAACTTGTGATCATAGGAGCAACTTGCTTTGCCCAAAGGCCCCTTTTCAAGATGACAGGAGGCTGGGGGCCAGCTAATAAAGAAATGCCCATTCATTTTCTTAACCTTTTATCCAGTTCAGAATTACAGGTGATTTAAGCAACAAAGAGAGCACGCCCTGGATGGGTCGTCAGTCTTTCACAAGTCTAATGCACAAACACGGGCAACTGCACACTCTCACATTTACACTTACAGCCAGTTAAGAATAATCAAATAACCTAACATCATGTCCTTGGACTGTTTGAGTTTTTTTCTTGTACCTACACAGTAAAGGGAAAAGACACAAACAGGCAGATTTGAACCCACTGCCTTTTAGCTGTGAAGCATCGGTGCTAATGAGTTGCTGCTATGCTATGCTATGGAGAAAACACCTTTCATTCTGAAAGGGGAAAACTAACTTGCCTAATAAGTCTCATGGACCCTTTAGTCATTTATCAGGGAAAATTAATGTGTCAGACAAAGTGAAAATAATTGGGATGCTTGAGATATTTGCTTAATATGCAGAATAAAATACATGGTTATTGAAATGCTGTTTGTGATTGAATTTAAATTTTAATGTGGTGTGACAATGTTAAGGCACTTTTGAATTCAAGTTGCAAGATAATTGCAAGATAATTATGTTATTCCTTTATGGCTCAGCGTCTTTTTATATGATGTTTAAAATATTATTCTAGAAATATTATTATTTTTAAGTATTTTCTTTTTTTAAATTACATTCCACAACTGCAGATGCATATTACATGCAAATGCTTTGGTTATTAAAAAATAATACAGTAATTATTAACTGATAATGAATTAATGAATTAAAAATTATAATTTATGTATTAAAATACATAAATGATTGGCTTATGCTGCGTTTAATGAGTGAATAAAGGTCGTTGTTTCAGCAGATTTTTGTGAAAATGGCAAAATGTAATTGTGCTTAACAATAATGGATTCGTGTTAATGTCAATTCTGTTTAACAGTGTAGTTGAGCATATCCAAAAAGATTGTGATCATTTTAACAGAAAACAAATGTGAATTATTTTGAGGATCTGAATTTGGGTCAGTGACACACAAATTTACAGCTACTGACCTGTTAAAAAATAACATGCAGCCAGATGTGAAAAGTGAACGTGACATCCGTTCAAGTTACTAGGTGGGCTATAAATATGCATCTGACACAACTGTACACATTAGTGTGCGCTGGGGCATTGCACATCGCTCTACTTATTGAGACTTGAAGCAGATGGGTAACAGCGGCACATGGCTATACGGGAAAGATGTGGATTTGTGTTGACTCATCACTGCCTGATGACTGAGTGGAATAAAATTGCCCCGTCTGTTTGATGTTAACACAGTGAAGAAAATGGTATTTCTTGGCACACTTTACTGTTGAATAAACTAGACGCTTTCAATTGGATAATGTGCTCTGTTACATTGGCTTTAATTTGACTGGAGCCTCCTGGAAAAGCCTGAATACTTCCCAGACCATAGCCGATGAAATACCACAGGAATGATCAGGATGTTTGTATCATCAGTAAAACACTCACTGAGTCTGCATGAGCATGATCCCAAAATGGTATGGCCTTTCTCATTTCTCATCATCTCCTCTTCACTCTGTCCTGTGGCAGTGAAGCAGAAATTGATCTCGGCTGAAGGATATTTTAATTCCTGAAATGCATCAGGAGGAGCTATGAGTAAAGTTAAACAGGTGTGTCCTTATTTTGGAAGTTTTGCCATCCGTGCCATATAAAAGAGAAATAGCTGAAACATAAATCATGAAGGGAGGATAACTCCACTTTTATGTTTGTGTTTTGATGTTAGTAAAGATGATGATTTTTGCCTCTCTAGTCTTCTTTGTTTTATTGTATAACATTTTATGACTTTATAACTGAAAAAGCTCTAAATAAATCTTACTTACACTCCATATTTTAAGTAGCAGGGACTAAGTGAGTGAAAGAGGCACAGAACGAATTCATGATATAAAAACTGAGAAAACAAATGAGCAAACTATCTGTCCTTTCCAATTTTGTTTAGGGCAAAATTGAAGGAAATGGCAATCAAAAAATGTATAAATTGTAATGATTTATTTTTCCAGATTTTGGGAGACTAAGTAAATTTAGTCATTAAAATTTAAACTTAACCTAATTTTAAATTTGGGACAATAGTAGAATAAGTTTAAAATTTAAGCTTCATCTAAGTTTACATTTTAAATGCATTGAAATTTTTTTAATGCTTCTTATAAGTAGTGTTCATATGTATTACCCTATCTGGTCTCATATGTATTTTTGCTGCTCTAACAGTTAATAAGGTTGGGATCAATAAAAGTTCATTGATTGTACTATAACTTTTATAGGACTATAAATTATGCCTAAGCAATTAAGATAAAATGGATGAGTTATTGATGGTCTCGTGGACCATCGAAAACCTTCATAGTGATTCATGCTCCCTGCTTCTATAAAACCATATTATAGTTCAGTAATCCAACATCTCCCAATTTTTATATTTGAGAACAGCCAAGTGATCAAATTAAACTTTAAAATCAGAATTTTACTGTCTTTAATGATCAGTATAATAATGACCATGCGCTATTGATATTCAGACTTGCGGGGTTTTTTTTTTTCAGTTATTAAAACCACCGCTGTACTGACCATTGTTTATGTAACATACATTATTTTATTAGGTACATCTGTTCAACTGTTCTTACCGCAACATCTAATGAGCCAATCAAACTGAGCATCAAAATGGGGAAGAAAGATGGTTTAAGTGACTTTAAACATAGTATGGTTGCTGGTGCCAGACAGGCTGGTTTGAGTTTCTCAGAAACTGCTGATCTGCTGAAATTTTTCCACATAACCGTCTCTAGGGTTTACAGAGACTGGTCCTAAAAAGAGAAAGTATCCAGTGTGTGGCTGTTCTCTGGCAGAAAATGCCTTGTTGATGTCAGATGTCAAAGGAGCATGGCCAGACTGTTTCAAGCTGATATGAACAGAGCAGTATCTCAAATAACCAGTCGTTATAACTGAGGTATTCAGAGGAACATCTCTTGCACCAATGAACCTTGAAACAGATGGGCTACACCACCAGAGGACCACACTGGGTGTAACTCCCGGCAGCTGAGAGCAGGAAACTGAGTCCTGATTTCTACTGCTTTTAAAGCTAGGGTTAAATTAGGCATAAACAACATGAAAGCATGGATCCATCCTGCATTTTATCAGCAGTTCATGGTGTCGGTTGTGATTCACTGCATACTTCTACCCCACTACTACCCTTTGTGACCACAGTGTACCACTGTATCTTGTGATGGTTGCTTCTAACAGTATAATATGTCATGTCACAAAGCTGATTTCTTTACTATGACAGAGTTTACTGACTGAGTTTACAAATGGCTTCCACAGTCAGATTTTAATCAGATGGAATACAGTTGCCCCTGGGATCCCAGGGGCTATGTTGTCTGGGGGCTTTTGCCCCCTGGTAGGTTCTCCCATGGCAAATTGGCCCTGGGTGAGGGACCAGACAAAGAGCGATTCATAAGACCCTTATGAAAAGGACATCGAGGGAACAGTTTACCCTGCCCGGGATAGGGTTACCGGGGCCCCGCCCTGGAGCCAGGCCCGGGGAGGGTGACCGAGGGCGAGCGTCTGGTGGCCGGGCCTTAGTCCATGGGGCCCGGCCGGGCACAGCCCGAAGAGGAGACATGGGCCCATCCTCCCGCAGGCCCACCACCCGCAGGAGGCGCCATAGGGGTTGGGTGCATTGTGTGCCGGGTGGCGGCCAGGAGCGGAGGCCCTGGCGGACTGACCCCCGGCTGCCAAGACTGGCAATAGGGACATGGAATGTCACCTCTCTGGTGGGGAAGGAGCCGGAGTTAGTGCGTGAGGTTGAGAGGTACCGGCTAGATATAGTCGGGCTCACCTCTACACATGGCTTGGGCTCTGGAACCAGTCTACTGGAGAGGGGCTGGACTCTGTCTCAGTCTGGAGTTGCCCCTGGTGAGAGGCGGCGGGCTGGGGTGGGTATCCTAATATCCCCTCGGCTTGCTGCCGGTACGTTGGGGTTTTTCCCGGTGGACGAGAGGGTTTGTTCCCTGCGCCTTAGGGTCGGGGAACGGGTCCTGACTGTCATCTGCGCTTATGCGCCGAGTGGCAGTTCAGAGTACCCAGCCTTCTTAGAGTCCCTGGGGGGGGGGGTGCTGGAGGGTGCTCCACCTGGAGACTCTGTTGTCCTGCTGGGAGACTTCAATGCTCACGTGGGTAACGACAGCGAGACCTGGAGGGGCGTGATTGGGAGGAACGGCCTCCCTGATCTGAACCCGAGCGGTGCTCTGTTATTGGACTTCTGTGCTAATCACAGTTTGGCCATAACGAACACCCTGTTCGAACATAAGAGTGTCCATAAGTGCACGTGGCACCAGGATGCTCTAGGCCGTAGGTCGATGATCGATTTTGTAATCGTATCAGCAGACCTGTGACCATATGTTCTGGACACTCGGGTAAAGAGAGGGGCTGAGCTGTCAACTGATCACCACCTGGTGGTGAGTTGGATCAGGTGGCGGGGGAAGACGCTGGACAGACCTGGTGCACCTAAACGCGTAGTGAGGGTGTGCTGGGAACGTCTAGCAGAGGCCCCAGTCCGCGAGATCTTCAACGCACACCTCCGGCAGAGCTTCAACAGCATTCCGAGGGAGACTGGGGACATTGAGTCCGAATGGACCATGTTCAGCGTCTCCATTGCCGAAGCTGCTGCATTGAGCTGCGGCCGCAAGGTGGTTGGTGCCTGCCGTGGTGGTAATCCCCGAACCAAATGGTGGACACCAGAGGTGAAGGGAGCCACCAGGCTGAAGAAGGAGTCCTATTGGGCTTGGTTAGCCTGTGGGACTCCGGAGGCAGCCGACAGGTATCGACAGGCCAAGCGGAATGCGGCTCGGGCAGTGGCTGAAGCAAAAACTCGGGTGTGGGAGGAGTTCGGAGAGGCCATGGAAAAAGACTTTCGGGCTGCCTCGAAGAGATTCTGGCAAACCGTCAGACGTCTCAGGAGGGGAAAGCGGTGCTCTACCTGCACTGTGTATAGTGCTGGCGGAGCGCTGCTGACGTCGACTGAGAAAATTGTCAGGCGGTGGAAGGAATACTTCGAGGACCTCCTTAATCCCACTGACACGTCTTCCGAGGAGGAAGCAGAGTCTGGGGATGAGGGGAATGACCCGCCAATTTCCGGGGGCGAGGTCACTGAGGCAGTTAAACAACTCCTTGGTGGCAGAGCCCCTGGTGTTGATGAGGTCCGCCCCGAGTTCCTGAAGGCTCTGGACGTTGTAGGGCTGTCCTGGTTGACACGCCTCTGCAATGTTGCGTGGAGATCAGGGGCAGTACCTGTGGACTGGCAGACCGGGGTGGTGGTCCCCATCTTCAAGAAAGGGGACCGGAGGGTGTGTTCCAACTACAGGGGGATCACACTCCTCAGCCTCCCTGGGAAAGTCTATGCCAGGGTGCTGGAAAGGAGAGTTCGTCCGTTAGTCGAACCTCGGATACAGGAGGAACAATGCGGTTTTCGTCCTGGTCGCGGAACACTGGACCAGCTCTTTATCCTCTCCAGGATACTTGAGGGTGCATGGGAGTTTGCCCAACCAGTCTACATGTGTTTTGTGGACTTGGAGAAAGCATTCGACCGTGTCCCTCGGGGTGTCCTGTGGGAGGTGTTGCGGGAATATGGGGTGTCTGGCCCATTGCTACGGGCCATTCGATCCCTATACAACCGTTGCAAGAGCTTGGTTCGCATTGCCAGCAATAAGTCGGACTCGTTCCCGGTGGGTGATGGGCTCCGCCAGGGCTGCCCTTTGTCTCCGGTTCTGTTCATAATTTTTATGGACAGGATTTCTAGGCGCAGCCAAGTGGCGGAGGGCTTTCGCTTTGGTGGCCTCAGAATCTCATCTCTGATTTTTGCAGATGATGTGGTTCTGTTGGCTTCATCGGGTGAGGGCCTCCAGCTCGCACTGGAGCGGTTCGCAGCCGAGTGTGAAGCAGCGGGAATGAGGATCAGCACCTCCAAATCTGAGGCCATGGTTCTCAGCCGGAAAAGGGTGGAGTGCCCACTCCGGGTCGGGGATGAGTTCCTGCCCCAAGTGGAGGAGTTCAAGTATCTCGGGGTCTTGTTCGCGAGTGATGGGAGAAGGGAGCCGGAGATCGACAGACGGATTGGGGCTGCAGCTGCAGTAATGCGGACGCTGCACCGGTCCGTCGTGGTGAAGAGGGAGCTGAGTGTAAAAGCGAAGCTCTCAATTTACCGGTCGATCTACGTCCCTACCCTCACCTATGGCCACGAGCTGTGGGTAGTGACCGAAAGAACGAGATCGCGGATACAAGCGGCAGAAATGAGCTTCCTCCGAAGGGTGGCTGGCCTCTCCCTTAGAGATAGGGTGAGAAGTTCGGCCATCCGGGAGGGGCTCAGAGTAGAGCAGCTGCTGCTCCAAATCGAAAGGAGCCAGCTGAGGTGGTTCGGGCATCTGACAAGGATGCCCCCTGGGCGCCTCCTGGGTGAGGTGTTCCAGGCATGTCCCACCGGGAGGAGGCCCCGGGGCAGACCCAGGACACGCTGGAGAGATTATATCTCTCGGCTGGCCTGGGAACGCCTTGGTATTCCCCCGGATAAGCTGGAGGAGGTGGCTGGGGAGAGGGAGGTCTGGGCCTCTTTGCTTAGGCTGCTGCCCCCGCGACCCGGCCCCGGACAAAGCGGATGAAAATGGATGGATGGATGGATGGATGGAATACAGTTGTGATGTGGTGGCACAAAGATTTGCACCATGGATCTGCAGCAAATGCGGTCTGTTTCTAGCACCTTCTTCAACCGGTGCCACTAAGAAACAAGGCAGCTCTGAAGGAGATCTTACCAGGTACCAACAAGATAAGAACATAAAACATAAAAAAGTGGTTGCAAGGTGTAAGCTAGTTCTACCATGTGTCATGTCTCTTTAATGGATGCCTGTTTCAGCCACTGACCTTAAAAAGGATGTGGAGTTAGAAAATATTTTAAGACCCAAAGCTGGCCACTTACTAAAGTTTCATCAGTTATCCAATGCTATGATTCACTCAACTTGAACAAGCTAAGTGTGCCCATGCGCTTAGATCTGCTGACAGTTTGTGAGCTGTTAATGTTTGGGTATTTTGCTCATAGACTACATGTACGAGTATTTAGAAGAGTTTATTTCTTTGTGTGGCTGAGCTTAATTATTTTTTTCTTTGGTTGTTTTTGGTATTTCCATGTTTATATGTACAGCTATTGTTAAGAGAGAGTTTTGAGTAGGCTTTTGAACTTTTGCTAAGACTTTTGACACTTGAAAGGATAATTTATTGGCACGTTAAAAATTATACAACATTGGAAAAATCTTCTAATTTGAAAAAAAAAAAAAAAAGCTTTCCCATATGGAAAAGAAATAGAAAAAAACTTTCTCACAAGACAGCTACAAACTTTATAAGATTTATATATATATTTTCCACATGGGTTAAGCCAATCAACTTTGGTCTCATCTACCGTACACTGTTGTTCAAACAAAAAGCTCAATTTTATTGTTTCACATTCAAATTGGACTTTACTGTGATATGATTATGACTAAAATACACCACTGGCCCAGCTTGTGTAATATTCAGAGCTCAGTAGCTGCAAAATTGCCTCAGTTTACTGGTACTGTATTCCCTCAGAATAGCTGGATGCGATTTGTGGTTTGGCCATGCAGCTGCTGCTACCATACCTTCACACCCCATTCGTTTTTCCATATTCTTATTTCCCGATTGTAGACTTTCATAATAGCTGCTTTGTGCTTATTTATCTAATGAGGTTTTGGAGCTGGTTAGCCACTGCTGACTCTCTACTATACTGAGCTTTGTGTATGCTGGTTGGGGTTACACAGGGATTCGGGAAGAGCTCTAGTCTTTATCAGAATATACTGTGGGATATCCAAGCTTCATTCAAGCATGTACACCATCATTTCTGAAATGCCACTTGTTGCTGTTCATTTTTCATGTTCTATAATGTTAGAATTTACAGCAATGACTAAAAGCAGCATGTGCAAATTAATACACAGACATTTACAAAATTTGCTGATAAGTCATTTTGTCAGTCAATATCATGAACTAATATAAAACTCACCTTTGTATTTTTTGTCCATTAATTTATTCCAATTATTTATGAAAAACAACATTTTTGTGGTTAGGTTTACCAAGCTATTGGCCTTACTTGCAAGAAGTTTCAATCCTGGTGATGGTTTCAAGATGGTACAGTGGAATTTGCTGCCTACATCTCTGAGATGAATATAGTGCTCTTGGCACTAATCTGGGACACAGGTAATGTGCTACTTCACATAAACTATATAAAATACTCATTCAGAAAATTCAAATGATTTCCTCCTTGTCCTTTTTATTGTTTGTGTTTGGGGACAATTACTTTAACAAAACAGGCAAAAAACAAAATCCCTAAACAATTAACTGGGATTAACACCTCAAATTAATTTATAATAAAAGTTAATGATGCTTGCAGCCCTACCTTACATATAATGATGTGCAGAGGTAATGAGCACTCTGCTTCCTCTTTTACTTGATGGCACACTGTGCAAGCTCTGCTGCAACACTGGCAACATTTCTTCCTCTTGGTGGTGTGAATTAATGAAATCAGCAAGCCTGCCATTTATATGGTTTGTTACTCATGAATGGAGAGGCCACCCATAGCCACTGACCTACAACTCATTAGCTCTAATGGAGTCAGTTTAATGGACCCTTTCTGGGTTGACTGACAAGCAGCCTGTGGTGGCACACAACCCAGGCTGCAGACCAGGGACAATCTACCTCTTGCTTCATTCATATGGTAAAAGTCACACAGTCTCTCTAGTAACCTGATCCTCTTAGGCGCTCATTCAAAGAGGAAAGGAGGTGCAGGCGACTTTATCTGAAAGCCACCAATGGGCTTTGAATAACATGCTGCTGATTATGTTGCTGTGGTCATTCATGCAAAACTGCTCACCAGTTGAAGCTGCATTTGTGCAGACTTTTTACCCTCAGACTCAAAATTCACTAAAGTTGCAGTCATGGTAAAATTTTGAGCTTTAAGTGCATTAATAATTTAATTACCAGGATTTTACAATTGTTTTGTTTTATGTGTTAAGTTTCCTTTCCTCGACCACAGTGTGGCTGTAAAAAAGCTTAATAGGTAGTGGTACTGTGGACAACATTTAAAATCAAACTAAACTAACTCATAAAGGAAAACAGTAATTTCCCAATACTTTATTGCCAAAGGAATATAGATTGTGGTTGTCACCATTATTTAATTGTTCTTGAAAAATAATTGATTTCTGTGCATTTTTTCCCCACACTGCATCAAATTAAAGTTGATTACGTCAATTAAGCATCATGAGGTGGAGGGTGGTTCCCTATTTATTTATTTATTTATTTTTTTGCTGGGAGTTGGCAACCCTATTAGTTAGGTTGCTTAGTCTTTAAAATACCAGAATAGGGAGGATGGAGTAGGTTTAAGTTTATTAGATTGATCAGTATTGCTGAACTATGAAATATTTTGGGTGCAGTGTATTTTTTGCATACAGGTATAACAGAATAGCTTTAGTGTTTTTTTGTTTTTTTTAACTTGAGTATGAACTTATACAAAAAGCAGCACGATATTAAAAAACAGTTTTATTGATTAAAAAACATACTATTTCGGATTCATATCGGTATCGGCAGATATCCAAATTTATGATATCTGTATCAGACATTAAAAAGTGGTATCGTGCCATCTCTATTGTGAATATTACCAGATTATTATATTTCCAAATTTCCTGCTAAGCAAAACAGATAAAAAGAAGTCAGTTTTAGTTTGGATGTATCCATAAATAGATGTAGCTTTAATCATGAGTTTTGACATCTCAGTATATAAAGATTTAGTTTCATGACCATTACAATATGGTCCAGGTTTTTCTATGGCTAGCAAGCTTTATAGATCACCCTCACTAAATGATGCTCATTTTGTTCTGGAAGCAGGCCTAAAATAAGATGGAAATTTCTACGTTTCAAAAAGAGAAACAAGAGCTAACCCTAGTAGCTGTCCACTAGGGAAGGAGTTAAACTCTGAACCTCCATTTTATGCACCTGTCAGTGCAACAACATGATTAGATTGTATAATTTCCAGTTCGGCTGTTGATTGGAAGCACGGACAGGACAACAGCCATCCAGTTTCCATGTAGATGTCTGCTAATTTTTGGAGTATCATCCCCTATAGTGTCAATGGAAGCACCCATTCAATTTTTAGCCCTGGTGGAGGACTGTACTCTTCTAGTTTTCAAATTGTCAGATTTTATTTTCTCTTTGAACAGTTCTGATTAAAACTTTACAGCTTTGTACATGGATTTTTGTGCTGTCAAAGGTCCGACTGGACTGTTGAAGCGAAAAGCAAGTATTTATGAATAAATTCTAAAACCCTTAAGATATTTTTGCTCAGTTGTCACCATGCCAATATATGGCGCAACATTAGATTCCCTGTATTACCCGTTTCTTTTTTTTCTGAGTCACTCATACTTAATTGATGGATACGAATCCCTTCATTAACCACATATGTTGCTCTGCTGTGGTGTTTTCATGGATACGCTAGGAGAGGCAGGAAGATGCAGCAATGACCATGTCTAAACATCTCTTAACTTGTGCAGTGCTTTCACTCAGGGGTAAATGGGGCATATTTTGTTTCTATGGTTACTGTAGAGTATTTTCCTTCCTACGGCTATTTTGTACGATTCACAGCATGTAGGTACACTTGAAGAAGTTACATTAAAGGCCAAAAAGACACAGGATCTTCTCTGCCGTTACAAAGTTATACTTTTATTTTACATTTTATGGCAAAGTTTTGATGTAGCTATATTCTCACTAACTATACAATAAAGAAGGGCTAAAAACACACATTCAGATTTGATAAGAATAAAAATATCCTATGACTGTGTTCCTGCAGTGTAAATATGAATGATAGTTCAGTTCTTGGATTCTCATTGATACTCCCTTTGGAGAAATGGTTGTTCACTATGAATACAGATCTTGCATCAGGCCACCTGCTGTGTATTTAAATTGGAGTCTTTTTGTCAACGAAGCAGCACACCCACACAGGAGCAACAGCTGCAGATGATAATTGGGAATATAGATAGTAAAAGTAGCTGCTGAAAGAATGATATTAGTGAGTGAAAGATTTTCAGCAGACTGCAGCTTTGGTTGGGTAACATCAAGAAATCTCAGCTGAGATCTGTTTTGGAAATCTGGAGTAAACAAAATTTCCGCCCTTGAAATCATGATGAAATAACTCCTTTACACCAGAGCTTCAAACTAACTTTGCATTAGCATAGAATGAGTTTGGATACTTTCCATTGTTTATTTTCCTCAATCAAAATGAGTAAAGAGTGGGCTAGGGGGTGTAAACAGTAACATTTCAAATGTTGACTTTTAAGACTACCAGCAGTATAATTAAAAAGCAGTGTAATGTACAGTACACTTCTATCTATCTATCTATCTATCTATCTATCTATCTATCTATCTATCTATCTATCTATCTATCTATCTATCTATCTATCTATCTATCTATCTATCTATCACCATTGATTATGCAAAGGTTCTGGCCACATGCACACATTTGATTATTGCAATATTCAAATATACACGTGATGACAATATTCAAAAGGATGTTGTGAATGAATGGTTTTTCCATTAGTGCAAACCTGTCTCAGCTTGTGCACAAGTGAAACATCTTAATTTTTTTTTTTTTTTTTGGCAACTGCTCAAAGGAATCATGTTAAGAAAGATAATGGCATGCAATTGAAGGCTTTGATTTCCACGTTCTCTTGACTGCTGTCCTGTTGCATCTAGTTGAGGCGATTTTCTGTTTTACTGTTATCAGGCAACTATGTGCGAAACCATTTCAAACGCAGCATGACCTTTGTTTTGAGAAACGGGGCTTGCAGTCGGCTGTGATTTAAGGCAGATGTGTGGAAGTCTCCTTGGCGCTGGAACTCAAAAGACCACATCAGGTCCAAACTGAGACTGAAATGTGTCGTGCCAAAGAGCAGATCAGAGAGGGTCGGTCTATCAGCAAAAGTTAAAGAGTAGATTCAGTCTCTTGCTCCAAAGCTTTTAGTGATGGAACAGACTGAAACTTTAGAGTTATCGCTGAGAATACACACACTGCAACATCTGGATGACTATAGCAGCCTATTGTTTATGTTCGTGTGATAAGATACACAATCTGCTCAAATTATAATGCAGCTTTGTGATTTAGTATTTACAAGCTAAGCAGTTAGCAAAAGAGGTCTTGACTTGGACCATACTTCCTTTGTGACCTCTCGGATTAAACAGCAGACCTAACATCTACACACAGACACACAACATAATCTGTTGAAGTTCGTGACATCAAAGATAAGTGAAAACAGCTACAGAAAGAATGCATCATAAAGTCGTACTGCATCTTTCTTTATATTTCCCAAACCCAAGACATGAAATATAATCAGGGACTACAACAGAAACAACCACATGAGAGTGGTAAATGGTGGATTTAACAAGGACAGTTTCATTACTCACTGATGGTTGTGTTTGGTCTCAGTGCACTGAGGAAACACAGCTGACCCCAGTCTCTATACACAGTGTAACTAAACACAAGAGACTGAAGGAAGGCACAGGCTCTGCTCAAGTACTCCAAAAAACTTAGCAAGATATACACTTACAACAGTGACTGCTGGGAGGTGTCAGCATCATCACGTTCAACAATGTGGTGGAAGTTTAGCTTGTGCTTAAACTATGGCAGACCTTGTTAGCCTGAGATGAACTGTATATCACTATCAAGTTTACTTGTGATTTAACTTCAGTCCATTTAAGATTAGCCTCAGTGCACCAGAGCTGTTTCCATCTCTTTGGCTGATAATGTTTGTTTATTGTTTTTATGTTAAAGATTGCAGCCAGTGCAATTACTGCAGAACATTAAAACATCAATTGCCAGATCAGATAAGCCTTCTACGCCTGGACTGAATAGCTGCTTTCATTTCTCTGTTCATTTACAGACTCTTGCTGCGATCAGCGTTGAATCTGTCCCTGTCATAATAAATATTATGCAGATCTTTTAGAGTGGCAGGAAGATTATTGTTTCACCTTTTGAGATTTTATTTATTTATTTATTTATTTATTTATTTATTTATTTATTTATGTGACTGAAAAAAAATTTACTCCACAAATAAGAGGCCCTCTTGAGCCTTTGCTGTTTGTGTCTGTCAGCACAATTACCAAAAAGGGCCAATTCGAGCATCGGATTTCATTTTTAATGTTTAGCAGTCGTGTTTCTCTAAAAAAGTTACCCACAATATGTTTTTGGTCTTAAAAGAATCCAGCCATCACTTATATTTGGTCCATAGTGTTCCAGTGACTTGATGTAAAAAGTCTTTTGAAGTTATGCATTTGCAGAGTAAAGTATTTTAAGCACCGGTGTAACAAATATCAGGAGGTTCTGAACTATCGCTGTTGCTTTGTCACCTTGTGGAAAAAGTGACTGGATTTCCTTTTCTGGCTTTTGTTTCCATTTTGCGGCAAGCTCTTACCAAAGTGACTGTTTAAAGTTTTGGTTCAGTGAGCGTGTGATATAGCTGCACCTTTATGGCCAATCAACTGCTTCTTGCATACACTCTTACACCTTTGTGGCCCTTTTTTACTGTAGCCACTGATTTCGTCACAGCAATTTTCTGAATCCCTATATTATGGTTGCAGCTTTTCCAAATAAATTCTCCTCTGCTTTTATGCAGAGTAAATAACGTAACATCAAAAAAGCTGCAGTGTATATGTAAAAATGCACGCATGTTGCTGTATTTAACGGTTTATTTTTCAAGCAAATTTGACTGTTTGTATGTGGTCTCTTTTAGTGGTCTTCTGGGCTTTTGCTTTGTGTGTTTTTACTGGCTCGAATCAAAAGGAATTTTCCTTCACACAATTAGTCCATACCTGATGACTCAGGCAAAATACAAGCATGGAAAAGCAGCGGTTCCAGTCAGTGAATACACACGGGACAAGCTTATTTATCTGTGTTAGTAGTTTGGCACTTTGGCGGATAGTGGAAAATGGTAATCATCAGCATCAATTTTGATTTGAAAGATTTTTTAAATAAATAACTAAATATTCTGAAAACATGCTGAAGTAATTGACACTGAAAGACAAAAGAGCATTATTTCTCTTTCGCTGTCAATTTAGAGTAGGCTCTAAATGAAAGAGCTGATGTTACCGATGGGTTATGGAGTTGACTTGTAGTTGCTGTGCTGGATAAGGAGAATGAATCACAGTTCACACACTGTGTGTGTGTGTGGCTTTATTGAAACTTGTGCTCTCAGATGATGAGGCACTCCTGCTTGCAAGGGCACTTCACTGGAGAGAGGCAATACAGCTTAATCACAGGCACAGGCCTGTTTTAGCTGCTGCTCAAATCCACACATATATAGTTTTACTTTGTTAACACCCAGTGTGTGACTGGCTTGGTTTATCTGTTTTCCATTTGCTGTTTGATAGTAGGTTCACGCGGAAGTTATGTAAGGATTTCCATAAAAACATGAATAGAGGTGGGGCTTTGCCCAACTTGGAAGTTCTGAACTTTTAGGAAATTTAACTTTTAGGAATATTTTGGAGAAGCTATTTACAATTGCAAGAGAGAACACAACTGGACAAATTTGCATCTTTACGAATCCGAAACAAAAAACATTGCACACCTAATGGATATCCAGTTATCCTTCTGGATCCAGTTAGTCAATTCATTCATATTGGAATTTTTCAAACTTGGCAAAGACATACAGTCCCAGACAGCTCTTGTTTTTATGTGCCATGTTAATGCACTTCCTCTAACTATAGTGAACTTCATGTTCTCAATGTGATATCAAACTGAGGAGCTCCTGCTGAGTAATTAAGAGAAATAATTGTCTGCAGTTGTACAGCAGAAGGTTTTAACGGTACCCCCTGTTTTTCTGTGCCTTGTAAGTGGTACCGCGCTCCTTGAACAGTGCCCGAGTTTATAAAAGATGATGAGACATGTCTGCATAGAAGGATGGATGCTGATGCAATTATATATGAAAGGTTGCCAATCAGGTTGATGCCAGTGAGGGGCGGAGTAATGGAGGCTTCCGTTGCTGTAGACAATTACTGTCATGCTCTTTTTGAGGATAGAAGAAGAGGAGGATTCTGGAAATATGTGTTTTGTGTATTTTAACAAGGTCATATACAATGTTAATGAACAAGGGTGAAAATAGTATAAAGGTAGCATCACTACTTATATTCTAAAAAACTGCTCAGTATAAAACTGTCTGTAAAGTTTACTTCCATTCCACTATAATTAAAGTCAAAGTTGACAAAGCTGTAGCCATATACATGTAACTGCACATCATCCAGAGACAAGCTTTACTGATTTGAGCCCTCTGCTTTATAAAGCCTGCTTCAGTTGCTGAGTGTGTCACGAACAAAGTAAAGAATTCCAAAAAGATTATATGCTAAAATATAAAGTATGAAGTATTACTAAAGAAGATAGCAACAATGCCCAAAAGTACTGAGAGTTTCCAAAGTAAACTGAAATGTGAACTTTGAATTGAGCTTGGCACCAAATTGGTTATTGTTCAGAGTCAATGTTAAACTTGGTATTGATAGAATAGAAGCCGTTTTTATATATCTTGTGCTTTTGGACTTGTGTGTGTTATTTGTTTTTGCATGGCAGCAAAATATCAAAGGATATTACCATTGCAACTGTGTACATTCAGATGTAGTGCACAGCTTCCCAGGGAGCTGCTTTGTAGCAACATCTGTTGTACACCATGCTTCCAATTATTTGGCACAAACTACTCACGCTTGTGTATTTGATATGAAACTGGTGTTTCAGACATACATGCAAGTTCCAGGAATTCTTTTTTGTCATCAACAAGCTAGGACTGGACTTCATTTAATTGGCAACCATACAGAGAGCTGAGAAGAACCAGACAAGTACCTGTCAATCTAAAGAAAAGCTGAATCATAACAAAATTCAAGATGACAGTAATCCAGAATGCAGCTGTATGTTTTCACCACCACATCTCTACTGTAGACGCCATTTGTTTCACTTTCTGTTCTTCTAGATTAAGGTATAAGTAGGTGGTCTTGACAGAGATTTTTATTTATTTTCTGGGGGGGTTTTTTTTGTTTTTTTTTGTTTTTTTTTCAAAAATGAATAGAAACCTTCACACACTGGTTCTACTCCAATGGGCCATAAAGCATCTGTAACCTGTCTGAAGAATTTAAATCTGGACTGCCAGATTCTGTCCATCCACCTGTGGAACAGATTACTCAGCAATGTGGATATACAGCTGCTGTGCTAAAAAGCAATTCACAGATGTCACATTCCGTCTTGCAGCCTGTGATAGACATGTTTTCCATTTTATCACACAAACAACTGATCGACTGATGGGGAAAAAAAATATTCAACTGATGATTCAGAGATGAAAGTATTCATTACGTGCAGACTAAATCTGGAAGCGTTACGAAAACATCTAGAGAGTCTGTGCAACCTTCTTTTCTGGGAAAGTACCTTATCAGGTCCTGTCACCTTGATTAGCACATTAGGTTAAAAGTTCAGACACAATAGTAAATAAATTAAAGATGTGATGAAATACATTCCTTCCATCCATCCAATTTTTATGAATTAAAAAAAGCACATAATTGGCATACTTAACAATATGCTGTTCCTTAGCATGAGTGAAGTTCAAGAAAGCTTGGACTTTTTATTTTTACTTGCTTTAAAAGTAGAAAAACTCAGTCAAAGAGCTGCATGGTAATTTTTATTTTTATTTTTGGTATAGTCAGTGCTATTTTATCCACAAGCACACTTGTGGTCATTGCTCATTGTCCTACGTCAGAAAACACAGCAACAAGTTCTCTTTAAAAGCCTTATTGACTCAACTACACTATTTGAATCAACTCCTGCTGCTTCTCCAAAGACACTCCAAAAGACTAGAAGACTACATCTGCTCCAGTGTAGATGGAGTGTAAAATTGAAAATGATCTTCCAGTGATAGAAAATGAGCATTTGGCAATGCAGCGAGAGCTTGAGAAAAATTCATCTGTTTTTATTTGCTGACCTTTTCACATCAAAATGCAAATCAGTTAATCAGTGAGACCAAACTCCTCTTAAGAAAACAGCCTCTAATTTCATAGCTGCTTACCCATGTAAACTCCCTACTGCTCCCACTGTTTGAGTGAAAAGACGTCTTTTTGTATGCATTTTGGTTTTCATGTCAGCTGATAACAGTAGACCAACTGCTCTGTTCCTCTATGTATTATTTAGCTCATTTAGTTCTGTTAGGAAACTCACTATACTTGGAAGATGTTCAACGCTCCACCAAAGTCTGAGTGAATTTCTCAGGAATGGGTTCAATAGAGGAAGGGAAATGAGTTCTTTAATAGGTCCAAAATGAATCATATGTTAGTTTTGGTTAGATTTCTAAAAGCAAATTTTATCTAAAAAGCATAGCGAGTTGTCTCCAGTTTAATCACCTGCTATTATGCCAAGAATGCAATAATTTGTCTTAACTCTGTGGTATACATAATTTGAGAAAGCTACCCTGCAGCTAGCTTCTTGTTTCCAGTCCAACATACCATGCAAATACACAAAGTCTGCAGGAATGCTTTGAGAACATTACCTAGCCCAAGGAGACGAGTGCAGGTCTGACCGCTGCTGTTGTAACCTGATGAGGCTAAGCCTCAACAGTATCTGAGGAGATGAAGCAGATGATCAGCTCCCTGTTAAACTTCAACACTAAACCCCTTTTCTAGGAATCTTCAGCAGGCATTTACAGTGAAATAGAGAAACAGGAAATATTAAAATCGTCTTGGGCTGCATGTAAAAGTTTATCTTGTGCAATACCTGTTCTCCACACTAACAAGAACAATCTTCACAATTCTACAAATTTCCTTTGTTTGTAAATTGATTAGAAATTATACATTACACACTAGACTACTTGTATGTAGATTAGATTAGATTAGATAGAACTTTATTAATCCCTTGGGTGGGTTCCTCTGGGAAATTCGATTTCCAAAAAGCACAGCACCGACAGAAGTTACAGAGTTATACACACACACATATATATAAATACAGAGACAATATAAATAAAATATACGAAGGGGATAAATATAATAAATAGGAATAAAAATAAAAATAAAAATAAAAATACAAGTGAATGTATGTGATCTACCTTGAGGCTATAGTAGTTCCATGCAATGTAGATGATGATAAAGTAGTTCTCTACCTGAAAAAAGCTCTAGTTTCTCTCACTGTCGTACGACTCCCCACGCTTACTGAAATATATTCCAGTTTGTGTCCAACTCCAGAGAAAGCCAAGAGGGCGAAGAGCAAACTCTTCTGTGAATTATCCCACACAGTCTTTTCCGAGTCTTGCACTTGTTTGAAAATTGTTCTGAAAGTAAGTGAGAAGCTCTCAGAGGCTGCAAGCTCTGTGTGACTCGCCAGTGCTTCAGGTCCTAGTGCCTGCTTCTCTCATCCTCTAATGGTTCATAATTCTCTGTATTGTGTGTTTAAGTATAATAGCTCACATTCAGTTGTCAGTTTGTCAGTTACTAGTCCAGTACAGATTGAAATATGTCTACAACCATAACTAAGGGTATCCAAATTACTGTTTTATTTCTTGAACTTGATGATCCCTTAAGACTACTGCATTTGACAATTTGCATACTATTGATCATAAAACTGATTTCACCAATAAGAAATTTTAGCCAACGGTGCCAGTTTCAGTAATTATGCAAATGTATTGTTTATAAGTTTGGGCAAACTTGAAGAAGTCACTTGGGTGGGCGATGAAACTTCTCTTCCACTGAAAACACAATGTCCAGATGAACAGAATCCGCTTTCTAGGATTTCTTTGGCTGGAAGATTGAGCATCAAGACGTGTCTATAGTAACTACTGCCTTTGTGGCAGGGTCAAAATAAAAGGACCAACCATAAACATGGTTAACACATGTCCCGTGTGTTTGATGGGGTTTTTCAAAGCTTCTGTAGCAACTAATGTACAATGCTGTGACTGAAACAAGCCAATTCAGTTGTCCTCCAGCCGTGACCCTCTTAAGGCATAAATCCACTGCAGGTGACCAGGGAAAAGCAAGCTAAATGCATCTGATTTAGGAGGTGAAATAAGCAAGAGTTTGTTGATCCTTCCACTCCAACTGTAATATCACCAATATTCAACTTGAATCTCACTCTCTCTCTCTTTTCTAGGTTTGCAATTATTAAATAAAATGGGCTAAACAGCATTTTAGAATCGTTATTGTGAGCATGTTGCCACTAGTATTTTTCCATATTTTTCCTAACTGTTTTCCATTTGCTAATTTGTTACAACAAACCGCCATTTACAAGTCTCTTTTGGCAGCTACAGTAGCTCACTTCTGTTTTTCTATCCAAGCTGAAATTGTTTTAGAACCAAATTAAGAAGAATTAAACATCCTGCTCTGGAAGCTTCACAGTTGGTCTGTATCTCATTATGTAGCTGCAGAGGAGTCATCCTCTGATTATGATCTAGTATAAAAAATAAAATCTGTCTTCTCAAAATTTCCCACAAGTATCGTCTCAGCCAGTTTAGTTTTGTAATGTTCTTCTTATTTTAAAGTGAGATAGCAGATGTTACTTAGAGACAGATGTTATCATTTTCTTTGCAATTAATAGTTTTCCATTGCAGATGTGTTAATTTGGCTAAGATTGCTCTCTGTTTTACTGAACTTTTGAACTCTAATGCTGGAATAGATAATTATTTTGTCTTACAAAATAGATGAAAAACACTTTGATTATATTTAGTATGTTAATTTAGTCTATTACATTTCTTCATCAAGTCACTGCCAGTGCTTATTTTCTCCCAGAAGCTAAATTTGTTCAAATTTTCTTCTTTAAGCTGATGTAATTGTTAACAGCAGCCCTTATATTGAAATGATATAAAGTTACAGAATGTTTCAAACACAGAGAGAGTGTGAGCAAATAGTGCTAATGTTTCAAGAAGAAATTTGTGCTTAAAGGTGAGATAGTGTAAACTAATCCAGGTGTGGAAAAAGTACAGATGTGGCAGTGAGTGTTTGGATCTGTGTGACCTTTCTTTCCCATCTGACCCCAACAAATTCGACAAAGTCACTGGATAGTCTACGCTTTATTTTTTTTTCTTTTAAGTTAGATAATAATCCTTTTTTTTTCATTTAAATAAGCACTTCACCGTGTACCTATTTATGTTACTACCACTCTTACACATCTGGATCCAATGAGAACATATGGAAGCAAAATCTGCTCACCATATTACATTAGGATTACACTCTGGCTTTGATTATTGGTCTAAACTTTTCATGGCATCACTGGTATTTTTAGGAGTGCCATGGCAGTGATCTGAAAAGCAACCTTCTGGTTCTCCTATGTTTGCACAGGAGCCTCCTTGTAGCTTTTCTGTCCTACATAATGACTTGGGCCCAATTTGCCGTCCATCGACAATACAATTCGTCTTCACTTTAGGGTATATGCATGACCAGACACCCCCGAGAGACCTATTAGATGAGTGGCTTCTTCCTGCTTTGGAGCTATTGGGCCTTGGGGATTTGGGACCTGGCCTGCCACTGACATCCTGTGAAACTCACTTACATAAACCTATTTAGTCACTCATGCCAAACCAGGCTCTTCTGCTGTTCATCATGGTTTTTGGACACCTTCAGACATGGCTGGGAATTCGTGTAAAAGACTGGAATAAACGTAACCGAAACGTAACTGTTTTATTAGGCAGCTCAATTTTTCCAGTGGTTAGACATGACCTTGCAGTTTGGACACATTTTTGTGTGCTGTACTTACCAGACAGGTTGTGGGAGTGAAAGAAAAAAGCATTTTAAATGACATTTATTGTTACATATTGTAAAATCTCATTGTGTTAGTATTTTAATTTGGCACTAACGCATGGCCAGTCCGTGATATCCAGATGTGGGATCGGTTTGCATTTTATTAAGGGTAAAGAGTCTTTCTTCCAGTAACTGTGGTCTTTTCTGAAGGTCAGGATGGGATATACTGTACATATACTGTACATTTATTGCGTTACCTTTGATCAACGTGATTTGAGAATCCAGATCTGTTCTTATATAAGTGGATGCAGGCTAGTCATGGAACGATTTGCTGTGTTATTAGAGATAAGCTATTCAGTGTGTGCATGGGACATGAAAGTACAAGTATTATAGCTCATGTTTACAGTAGCTCCAATGGGAATGTGAAGGGGTTGTGTGGTTTAAAAAAACCACACTTATTTCAACATGCGTTCTGATAACAAAAAAATGAATCAATTATAAAATACATGAAGTGTTGAAAACAAAAGAGTAATAACTTGGGCCCCACTTTATCCCCTGTTCTGGTATAAACTTGGATGTATCCTTGTGACCTTACAATAATCCTCCAGGATAGACAGGTTCTTGGTAAAGAAATTAAACCCAGGAATGGAAAAAAGTATTGATACACATGCGGCATTAAAATAGTGGATCGCTTCCAAACCTAAATTAGTTTTGGCTAATACTGTGTGAACTACCAGTAACCAGAGTATTATTTGATGGTGGACCACAGTCCGTCAGTCTGTTGGTTTGTTAAGAATCACAGTAACTCCCAATTTCTTCAAAGAAAGAAAGTGTGCGCGCTTAGGCAATCCACATCTGGCCTTCATCAGCGACATCAGCTCAGGCCCGGCATTTCAACAGACAGCTGACTTTGTTGAGCTGAGCAGGAAGTGAGGGCTTAATCTTCATTCTATGAAACATTCAGATTTGATTACCACAAAGACAAAGCAGAGTCGGATGAGGAGCAGGTCATCTTTCTCAGCCAGAATTAGTCATACACTCTGTTCCAAAACTTAAAATATATTGTTAATGTAGCCGCAGTTAATTTAAGGATAGGCTACATTACAGCCCACAGTAGCCTACTTAATCTGAAACACACGTGCTAAAAATAAGAATCTTTTAAAATGTACCTAAGTGCTTTTCACAGATTATCTCAAGCAAATTGAGCCACCTGACCTAAGTAGTGATCTGAAAGATCTGTGCTCAGACCACCAGCCAAAACCAGGCTAAGCATGTGCCCTGTGACCTCCACTCAGCCCAGCTCAGATTAGCCTGGGGCCACCAGGCAGACAGTCTTTCAGGAAAGGCTCTCTAACCTCAGAGGACAATGGCTGTGTTGTCTATGACAGAAAGAACCATTCCTGCATTGGATTAAATTTCTCTGAGAGTAGAAGAATTCAAAAAATGTATCCTCTGTTCTATATAATTTCACGTCAAGCTTTTGGAGCCTTTACTGTCTTGGCTACTCGATAGTTCTTAAATCCATGATTCCAGCTGTGACAACATCTGGAATTTAAAGTCTCTCCACAATTTCCCTTCATTTAAAATGTAATGGCTTTATATCTTTTTATAGTCTACACCAGGTCCTCACATGTGTGCATGTGTTGTGTTCGGGCTGTACTGTACTTCCTGTTCAGCCATGTCTGTTTCTGTTAAATGACATGACTCTGAGCACATCTGTGTTTACAGCTGTGTGATGATGATCGAGGGATCTATTCTCTCTTGTTTGTGTTTGTTTAGAAAGAGTTTGGTGTGTGTTGTTGGTGGGAGGTTGTGTCGCTCAGAGAGAGCTGACTGCTGACAGATGAGTTCTCATTTGCCACAGATGTCATGCGGATGTGCTGATGGTGTTTCATTATTTTTCTCGCTGGTTGCTTCGCTTAAGGCGGGAAGAATATGTAATGTCACACTGTAGATATGCTTAAAACCTGTCTCTTATTGTGAGATCTCTTTAGAACAATATACAGTTTTATTTCTTTATCTATTTTGCTTCAACTACATTTACTTCTGTTTTTTCATTAATGTGACTCATTTTTTGCAATTACAAATGGCATCAAATGATGGGAATATTACTTCAAATCAAATCAAATCAAATCACTTTTATTGTCACATCACATGTGCAGGTACATTGGTACAGTACATGTGAGTGAAATTCTTGTGTGCGAGCTTCACAAGCAACAAAGTTGTGCAAAATACAATAATGTAAACAAGCAAAATACAAGAATGGCTACATCTGAAACTAATAAATATATGTACAATATATAATAGTATATGCATTTCTGGATGTGTATACTAAATGTTTTTCTACGTGTGTGTGTGTGTGTGTGTGTGTGTGTGTGTGTGTGTGTGTGTGTGTGTGTATACACATATTTTACAAATTAAATAGAGTAAACAATAAATCAGAATCAGAATCAGAATCAGAATGGGTTTATTGCCAGATGTTGAGGTTTACAACATTAGGAAATTGCTGCGGTGCTTCAGTGCAGACAATAAGAATTAAAGTGCTATGTAGAAAGAAAGATATGTGCATGAGATATACATGAGATATATACATGAGAATAAGAATTATGAGTGCTACGTAGAAAGATATATACATGAGTGCAGGTGGTGATCAGTGCCAAACATGAAATGATGCAGTGACACAGCGTAGGGTCATGTGTTAGTGGCGGGGACAATCATGTGGTTATTGTTCATGTGTCCAACAGCAGAGGGGAAGAAACTGTTCTTGTGGCGAGAGGTTCTGGTGCGAATGGACCGGAGCCTCCTGCCTGAGGGGAGCAGGTCAAACAGACTGTGTCCAGGGTGAGAAGGGTCAGCTGAGATCCGGGCTGCACGCCGCAGTGTCCTGGAGGTGTACAGGTCCTGCAGAGATGGGAGTCTGCAGCCAATCACCTTCTCAGCAGAGCGCACAACACGCTGCAGTCTCTGTTTGTCCCTGATAGTGGCTCCAGCGTACCACACGGTGATGGAGGAGGTGAGGATGGACTGGATGATTGCAGTGTAGAACTGCATCATCGTCCGTGTTGGCAGGTTGAATTTCTTCAGCTGCCTCAGGAAGTACATCCTCTGCTGGGCTTTCTTGATGACGGAGGTGATGGTGGGCTCCCACTTCAGGTCCTGGGTGATGGTGGTACCCAGGAAGCGGAATGAGTCCACAGAGGTGATGGGGGTGTCAGTCAGGATGATGGGGGGGAGTGGGGCTGTGTGCTTCCTGAAGTCCACAATAATCTCCACTGTCTTCTGGGCATTCAGCACCAAGTTATTGTGGCTGCACCAAGACACCAGACGTTCAACCTCCCTCCTGTAGGCAGACTCGTCCCCGTCCGAGATGAGCCCAATGACGGTGGTGTCATCTGCGAACTTGATTAGCTTGACAGACTGGTGGGTGGAGGTGCAGCAGTTGGTGTACAGGGAGAAGAGCAGAGGAGAAAGAACACAGCCCTGAGGGGAGCCGGTGCTGATGGTCCGGGAGTCCGAGACATTCTTTCCCAGCCTCACGTGCTGCTTCCTGTCCGTCAGGAAGTCAGTGATCCACCGGCAGATGGGATCAGGCACATTCATCTGGGAAAGCTTGCCTCGGAGATGGTCTGGAAGGATGGTGTTGAAGGCAGAGCTGAAGTCCACAAACAGGATCCTGGCGTAGGTTCCTGGGGAGTCCAGATGCTGCAGGATGAAGTGTAGGGCCATGTTGATAGCGTCGTCTACAGACCTGTTGGCTCTATATGCAAACTGCAGGGGGTCCAGGAGGGGGGCCGTGAGGGTCTTGAGATGGGAGAGAACTAGGCGCTCAAATGACTTCATGACCACAGATGTCAGAGCCACGGGTCTGTAGTCATTTAGTCCAGTGATTCTAGGTTTCTTGGGGACAGGGATTATGGTAGAGGACTTGAAGCAGGCAGGCACATGGCATGCCTGCAGTGAGGAGTTGAAGATGCCAGAAAACACTGGGGCCAGCTCGTTTGCACAGTGTCTGAGGGTGGCAGGAGACACAACGTCTGGGCCGGGAGCTTTCCGAGCATTCAGACTCCTAAACTGCTTCCTCACATCTGCTTCATGAATATGAAGAGTTGTGGTGGGAGGAGGTGGTGTGAAATCCTCTTTTGTGTGGGGTGAGGGGGCGGGTGTTGTAGGTGAACAGTTTGAAGGTGGTGATGGCTCTATGGAGGGGGGAGAGGTGGGGGGATGAGTGTCCAAAGTGCCTCTATTGTTGGGGTCGTTGGAGGTGTGAAGGCTGCCTGATGGCTCGTCAAACCGGCAGTAGAAGTTGTTAAGGGTGTTGGCCAAGAGCAAGTCATCAGTGGAGTGGGGGGTTTTAGGCTTGTAGTTTGTGATATTCCTAAAACCTTTCCACACAGAGGCCGAGTCATTCTTTGAGATCTGCTGCTGCATCTTCTCAGAGTGCTGATGTTTAGCAATGTCCACTTCTTTAGTGAACCTGTACTTGGCCTCTCTGTAGCAGTCCCTGTCTCCGCTTCTGAACGCCTTTCTCTTTTCCAGCCACAGCTTTTTGAGTTTAGGAGTAAACCAGGGTTTGTCATTGTTATAACTCACCCTGGTGCGTGATGGCACAATGCTGTCCTCACAGAAGTGGATATAGGAGGTGACAGTGTCCGTAAACTCGTCCAAGCTGTTAGAAGCAGCCTTCATTGTGTCCCAGTCTGTAGACTCCAAACACGTGCGAAGCTCCTCCACAGCCTCGTTGCTCCACAGTTTTTTAGTCCTCACGACAGGTTTGGAGAGCTTCAGCCTCTGTCTGTACGCGGGGATTAGGTGGATCATGACGTGGTCAGAAAGTCCGAGTGAAGCGCGGGGCACCGCGCGATAGGCCCCGCTGATTGTGCTGTAGCAGTGGTCTAATGTCCTCTCCTCTCTGGTCGGGCATTTAATATACTGCTTATATTTTGGAAGCTCATGGCTCAGATTGGCTTTGTTAAAGTCCCCAAGAGCAATGATGAGAGAGTCCGGGAATGTCCGCTCCATGTGGAGAATCTGCTCCGCGAGTGCGCACTGAGCTGCCTGCGCATCTGCGTCTGGCGGGATGTAAACAGCGGCCAGGATGAATGAAGCAAACTCCCGCGGAGAATAAAACGGTTTGCAGTGAATAAAAAGATATTCCAGAGAGGGAGAGCAGTGCTGAGCAATCACTGTTACATCTGTGCACCAGCCACTATTGATGTAGAAGCAGACACCTCCACCTTTGGTTTTACCGGAGAGAGCGGCCTGCCGGTCCGCGCGCAGCAGATGAAAGCCCTCCAGCTTGAGCGCGCAGTCCGGGATGTCCTCACTGAGCCACGACTCCGTAAAACATAAGACACAGGAGGAGGCAAAGTCTCTGTTCATGCTTCTCATCAGGGCCAGCTCGTCTATCTTATTCCAGAGTGAGCGTACATTAGAAAGGAAGATCCCAGGAAGGGCCGTTCTCAGTCCGCGTTTCCTCAAACGCACGAGTACGCCGGCTCGCTTACCTCTCTTTCGACGTCTCACTTTCCTGATCAGAGTCAGCAGTAAATCTGCCGCAGATGCGACAAATATTGGAAATAAATCCACAGGCGTTGTAGTCCTGCAGTTAAGGAGCTCTTCTCTGGTGTAAGAATATCCAGAGGAGTGCCCAGACACAGAAGAAATGCACAAAAACAAGACAAAAGTAACGCACTGAAGCACCAGGGCATCCATACGCGGCGCCATCTTGGTTACCTATCTAAAATACCTAAAATAAAATATATAAAAATATACAGAGTTGACACATGTGCAAAACAGTGGCATTACTGTACAGTATGGAGTGCATAATGTTAAAGTTCCAGTAGTGAAGCTGAGGTGTCTATGACGTGTTCAGCAGTCTGATGGCCTGGTGGAAGAAGCTGTCTCTCAGTCTGCTGGTACGGGACCGGATGCTGCAGAACCTCCTTCCTGATGGAAGCAGTCTGAACAGTTGATGGCTGGGGTGACTGGAGTCCTTGATGATCCTCCCCGCTTTCCTCAGGCAGCGCTTCCTGTAGATGTCTTGGAGGGAGGGAAGCTCACCTCCAATTATCCGTTCTGAGCACCGCACTACTCACTGGAGAGCTTTGCAGTTGTAGGCGGTGCTGTTGCCATACCAGGTGGTGATGCATCCAGTGAGGATGCTCTCAATGGCACAGCGATAGAAGGTCCTGAGGATGCGGGGGTTCATGCCGAATCTTTTCAGTCTCCTGAGAAAGAAGAGGCGCTGCTGCGCCTTCTTCACTGTTTTGTTTGTGTGTACTGACCACGTAAGATCCTCAGCCAGGTGTACCCCAAGGAACTGGAAGCTGCTCACTCTCTCCACAGCAGCGCCATTGATGGTGATGGGGGTGTGTACTTCTCTGCACCTCCGGAAGTCCACTATCAACTCCTTTGTCTTTGCGACGTTGAGGGTGAGATGGTTGTCTTGACACCAGTGGGTCAGGGTGCTGACCTCCTCCCTGTAAGCTGTCTCATCACCATTGGTGATAAGACCCACCACTGTAGTGTTGTCCGCAAACTTCACAATGATGTTGGAGTTGTTAGTGGCTGTGCAGTCGTAGGTGTAGAGTGAGTACAGGAGAGGGCTCAGTACACACCCCTGTGGAGCACCAGTGTTCAGTGTGATGGGGGATGAGGTGATGCTGCCCAGTCTGACCACTTGGCGTCTGTCAGACAGGAAGCTAAGGATCCAGCTGCAGAGGGAGCTGCTCAGTCCTAGATCCTGCAGTTTCCTGTCCAGCTTCGAGGGAACGATGGTATTGAATGCTGAGCTGTAATCTACAAACAGCATCCTCACATACGTGTCTCTCTTCTCCAGGTGTGACAGGGCAGTATGTAGTGTCAGGGCTATGGCATCATCAGTGGACCTGTTGTGGCGGTATGCGAACTGTAGAGGGTCCAGTGAGTCGGGTACTTCTGAATATTTTTCTTACAAATACATTTTTTAATTGATATCCTTCTCATTTCCCACTGGTTTCAACTGCTTTCTTCTACTTCAGCTCCTCCAGTCATATCACAACCTTGAATTGAGTAAACATGGATGGATGGATGTTACTAACATGTTATATGATTTTTTTTTTTTTTTTACTTTTTTGCCACCATCAAGGTACAAATATGAAACTGATTTAAAATACAACCAAGAAAATCTGGACAATTTCAAATGGCATATTTGTCACCAAACTTTCATTAATCATTTCCTTATCCTCTTTTTTAATCTCTTGACCCACAATCTTAGACATATTACTATGCATTAATAATTTGCGACCATGACTCAAATGTTTTTGTCTGTTTAGCAAAGAAATGACTGCAGAAAGACAAATGAACTAAATGATGCAATGAAGCATAAGCACACAGTATATAGATTGTCTTTCACAGTGGAATTTAGTCAAGATGGTCATTGATTTCTAAAAGATCTCAGTGCCAGAAGATATACGTCAGTCAAAGTAATACTAAGCTACAATAGGGGTTTGTGATATTGTCTGCTACTCTCTACAAGGCACTATATCTCTGAGCTGGCTCAACTCCCACCACTGATGCCCTCCGGCACTGATTCAGTGGCCACTGTCCAACAGTTTAGTGCTGAAGGATGGTACACTGACTCAGTCACAGTTTGACAGAGGAGTCTGCTGTGACATATACCACGATTTTTCTACGAATATTTGCTGTCATGGACTTGGAATGTTTCCCAACATTAAATGTACTTGTTGTAAATTGACTGTTTAATTCAGCACAATTTCCTCAGTCATAGATACAGACTTCTTTGTAAACAACAATAGATGCAATTTCCATTTTTTCCAATTTTTGCACTTCTTCACTCTGCTCTACAAAGACCATAAGCTCTGCTCACTCAATCATATTGGAATTGCATTTTCATTGCATTAATTAACTTTACAAAAACATATTAGCATATGTAATTGCTTTTATTGGTTGACTAAATTAATCAGAAAAAAAAATCACAAAAAAACATTTTACAAACTCCGTTTTCCTTTCCTCTATTTTAGCTCTCTATATTTGATCCAACAAGTCCTTGGGTTTGCCTTTTGCATTACTTTTATATTGAACAATGAAGACCTTTACAGCCATCATAAAAGCCTGACAAGTAGTTTAAAGCATGTCAGAAGAGCCCAGCCCTCTCACCAGGCCTATTTTCATATCTGTCTTCAGCTAATCAATTCAAAGATTAGCCTTGAAATCAAATATGGCTGATGCAGGTCAGTTTGTGCAAGGGCTGGCAAGGTTTTAGCCCCTGGTGTGGGTTAGTGCCTATTATACTATTGCCCCAAGGCATTAAGGACCTCCCACTACCATGCGAACATGCATGCATCACACACACACTCACACACACACACACACATGCACACACATTCACACACAGAGGATCAGGTGACACTCTAGTCTTTGAAATGTTGTATGCGATCAAACCTTCCGCCTTTGCCAAGTGAGTAAAATGCAGGCCTGTGTCCTTTTTATAGGAAATTCTCTATACTATCATCTTGCAGTTGCAGAAACACGAACTAAATGCTGTACACTTATGGCCAACAAAATGTCATTTTTTTCTCTTTCCCCACCAAAGAGCCCCTCACAGAAAGAAAGAAAGAAAGAAGATAACATTTTGTCAGCAGCAACAATGTATGAGGCCAACTTGGAAATGATTTCTTAAAATGTAAAACTAGACTTTCCCTCATAGCAGCTCTGTGCCTTTGCGGTTATTTGGAGAGTCTCTCTGTAATTATCTTTCAATCTGTTAGCTATAATCATGTTGTAGTATGTTTTAGACTACTGGGAAAAGCTTCATGTTCCATGTTAGTGAACAATTCTCAAGTGACAGTTTTGGATATTGTGTTTCAGAAGTTGGTCTTGGTCTGCTTTTCATGTCTGCTCAGTATCCAAGGAATTTATTGTCATATTGGCCCTACAACACTTTTTTCTAGTGTTAGTTTTCATTCCCTAACACATGTTAACTGTAGTTTATTTGATATAACACTGTCTTTCCCTAAACTTACACATACATATCCACATCCTGATGGAGGCAGGAGAAAGGCATCAAGTATATACAGATTCAAAGTAACCTCTATGGGTACTGCTCACCCCCCCCCCCCCCCCCCCCCCCCCCCACACACACACACACACACACAAATTTTAAGTGTATAACACATTAGATGGAAATCATTGGGGATTATTTTTAAAAAGAGTGATTTCAGAATAGGGATTGCTTTTGGCATGAAATGGCATATAGTAGAGCAAATGTGGTTATTTTTCAAAGCAGTGAGTGTCATGTTAAGGTTTGTACTAAATTCAAAAGGAACCAAAGTACATGAACAGTGGGGGTATGCAGTTTAATTTCCGATGGGGCTTCTAGATTTCTAGAATGGTAGAAAAGTGTTAATAAATGCCTATTTCAGTTTCATGCCAACAATATGTTTTGTTTTTTGTTTTTTTGTTTTAAAAAAAAAAGGATGGCCAGAGAAACATCTTAACCAAGGCAAAATGCTGAAAGCCCGTGTTGAAGAAGACTTTCAACTTTTGGGATCTCAGACATTCCCTCATTACAAAAATACATTTATGTGGTAGAAATGACAACGCTGGTTTAGTAAAACCTTTGTTTCTGAACGCAGTTTCCCAGCAGATCTTCCTTACTGAGGCCCAAGCTCATTTTACATTGTTTCCCACATAAAGACTTTACTTAGGCAGGCAATCCCAGTAACAGCTGCCAAAGTATATTTACACAATCATTTAAGCATTTTTTAATTTAATTTTTTCATCCCTGTAAGAGAACAATGCTATCCTCTCTGGAGTTTGGTAATGGACAGTCCCCTTGCTGCTGTTTTGAAAGATAGCTTGAGCAGCAGCCTCTGTCACCTCCGTACCACTAGACTGGCCAGTTCACTGAGGTGGTGTTTCATAGTCCTGTTCAGTTTCCTGTCCAGTGAACTGTTGTAGCAGGTGATAGCAGTCCTTCCTCTGCTCCTTGAGAGATCGACTATGAGCTGAAGTGCCACTCCAGCCTGCAGCAACCTGTGAACTGGTACCACTACTGCAAGCTCATTCAGGCAAAGGAAGATGCTGCTCATTTAACTCAAAGCCAAAACACATGCTGCACGTATTACAACACAATTGGTTCATAGTTAAAGAGCCTTGAAGTTAAAATGACCTGCCTGCAATCTTGACCTTTTTGGCATTTGGCACATTATAAAACACAACAGAAAAAGGCCCTGGACTGTTTAGCTGCTGAAACCCTATATCAAGCAACAATAGCAAACATTTTACTTTTAGCATGACAACAATTGTTCTCCTCAGTCTCCAGGGTGTTCTTAGAAGAAGTGATGCAACTCAGTTGTAAACATGAAACAACTTGCTGCCATTAAATATAACTTAGATGCAATCTGTTTTTGCCATCTTTAATTAGTTAAGATGCTTAAATGGTTTTCAAATGTTTGCATTCTGTTTTTATTCAGATTTCTGAAAACATCCAACGTTTTGGGAAAACTGGGTTGTACTTCTGAACACTGCCAGGTCTATAATTCTAAATAAAAATATATACTTCAATAAAATACCCGAGGGAGTTCTGAAATGTGTGTTGATCACCAGAAAACTTTCAGCTAGGACAGCTCCTTCTAACAAATGTCATACCTAAGGTAAAGCTTTAGTCAAGCTAAATCAATTTCAGTTCATAGTAATAAGAAAATAACATTATTAGTTGTCAGTATATGTGAAAACTGTTGTATTACAAACAGAAAAATCACTACCATGCACACAAATAAGATTCACTATGAAAATACATATATTTATTCATATTTATGTCTCATGACACAAACTGTGAAACTCAAAAGTAGCTAAAAAAAACCCTGAAATCTGTTAAGCACGTTATTTAACTTTATTATTGGGGGTTCTTTCCTAAACATATGGCACTGAATCCATTTTTACTTTTTGTACTTGATGTCATGCAACTAAACTTAATTAGGCTCACGTGTACCATGAAAAATAAATACACAAGATAGCTCCCAAATATTTGGCAATCTGGACACCAGATGTGTCCATTCTGTATTACATGATAGTCAACATGGCTGCAGACCCAGTTGGAGAAATGTATGTTCTTAAAAACTAGATGTAACGTAGATGATTTATGAGTTCTCATTATCTCTGGTCAGTTGTTGGTGTCTCAGTGGTCCTGAATGTACACTGTAACCTTCTGGAACATAAAGGATATCCAAACAGGTGTTATTACTCAGTCAGTTCACATTGCATAAATTCCACTGCACCTTTGTGTAGCATGCTCAGCGTTACATTTGTGTCCTTGCTTTTAAACATCCTGAGCTCTAAGGCTGCGGTGAGCAGACTCTCAGTTTAAATATTCCTAATATACGCTGAGGTTGGTGGGTCACTTTTCCACATGGGAAAGGGTTATGATTAAAAGCATTTCCAAGCTTTTGATGTCATTTTGAAATGATCTTTCTCATGTCTGTTTCAGTCCAGCAGCGCTGCTTCTGAGAACAAGATGGCAAGAATACATCATCAGTCTTCCAGGAGTGTGAGGGACTGTTGAGTTAGTAAAACCTATCTGCTGCCCTCCTGTGGATTCATGGTGTCATTGTTTAGTATGTATAGTTATAACTTGATGGTTTTCTGCAGTTATTCTACTTTTATTTAGTCTTTAATTTGAATTAGGATGTTACAGGTTTTGATGTTAATTGCAGAGGAGTATGTCACACTCTACTGAATCATAGGGATTTCTTTAAGTCCTTTTGAAATAGTTTTTAGTAATTTATATAAGATGCCAATAAAACCTTTTGACACTTAGATTTTCATGCCGATAACATTCCTTTTGATTATGTCATCTGTTTCTAAGCCTGTCAATATACGTGAGAGTAAATGTATAGCGTAACACTATATTGCTATTGGAGAACTCAAAATTTGTTAATTACGTTTTGTTTGTTAAGGAGTTTTGCCAAGATCATATTACATATTACAATTTTGGTAGAAAAGAAAATGTCAGCAGCAGCAGCAACAGCAGAATCAGCAGCAGTAGTATGGCATGCAGAATGAAGCCCTGAAGACATGACTGACTTCATCTTTGTGGCAGTCCTAGGCTAGAATTTATTATGATCTGACCAGATCTAGATATGCAGAGGAGCGCGTCAGATGATGCAGTTGAGTGTTCAGAAATTGACAGCTTTATAGGTTACTTACCTTTGAACAAAGGCTTTATTCATACTCAGGTATTGCTGCATAATAATGATGACTATATATAGACAGCTGCATGCTTTCCGTGCTGCACCCAGTCTCAGAGGAGTGCAATGTAATGTGGGATGTAGTATGTAGGACACAGTGTGGTGGAAGTAAAAATCAATGGATGGCATAGCACACTGATTAGTGGAGAGAGACTGACAAAGGACAGTGATTCACAAATAAAATTCAGTCTGAATCCACATGACAAATTATGAAAATATATATATATATATATATATATATATATATATATATATATATATATATATATATATATATATATATATAGTATAAAAATGTCAACATTGTTCTAATGAGAATCCAAAGCTTTTCCTTTTGCCTCCCTTGAGACTGTACCAGGCATACTTTTGACCACTGTCACAGCTTAGTGTCAGTTTGAGTTCACTGGTGCTAAATGCAAACAGATTCAGCTGATTGTATCAGACATTCAATAGATCCATCGATTTCTGACAGCATCGTCCAGTAAAGTCTTGCTAGCTGATTTACAGTTTAAGCTTACTTGACTTTACTGTTAAAATCAATAAAACAGTGTAATGAGCATCTTGCTTTCGAAGGGTTTTTCATCACATAAAATTGGCTCTAATTCGCCAGGGAAACATCAGGGGGAAAATAATCTGCTGCCGTTTTGGCCCAGCAATCTGCCGGCTGGATCAGGTGTTGGTAGTAAACAACTGCCATGACAAACAAACTGTCCCAACTTCCACCACATACAATCAAATAGCCTGAAGAAAATAAAGAAAAATCATAATAAAATCTTAAGAATTATTTCTCAGTTTTGATTGAGGATATATTAAAAATTACATCTTAAGTATGACTGATTAACTTGATGGTTCAGAACTTTTTTGTTTTTTTGCATTTTCCCTTTATTTTTCAACCATTTACTGGTGGACTTTTCTTTGTACTTGAATCCAGCATAGTTCAAATTCCCTTTGAGTTATAGATCACCTGAGCTAATACAAGTGTACTCTGGCCTTCTTCTGACTGGTCAGAATATTTATATCTATGTCCCATCTGTGTGCAGATTGTTCTCCTTTTCATAAATCATTGAGCTAAGGCAATTGCACAGGCAGGAAGGAGTGAGACCTCCCTTTGGTGTGGCATGAGCAGCCACTGTGTCCAATATCTCTTACTTGTTTGTTTAGTGAGATGTGCTGAGAGAACAAATGTGAGCGGTATCAAATGTGACACATATAAAGTCGGAGCGGATGTTTTTGAATAAATATGTCACTTTTTGCTGTCTTCATTGTGTGCATGAATTACTGTATCTGTGTGAAAACTGCAAGCTCTGCTCGCTCCAGTAAATGAGCCCGACACTTCTCATGTTTGATCATATCTGGACAAATACTGTATATTTCATTGAAAATAACAAAGTGGAGGCTATGGGAATTATAATATTACATCTTAGCTGTTTGTTTACCAAAAACCAAAATACACATCTCATCTTTAACACCACAGCAACTTGGAATTATCCTGAAAATACTTACACCAGTGTGAAAAATAAAATTTTCACATGATTATGTGAAGTACTGCGAAAAATCAAGTACACCCTTACTGCTTCCATAGGAATTAGGACAAGTAGCACTCAGAGGCATTTACAAGTAATTGGGCATCAGCAAGTGTGACCACCTCTATAAAAGCAGAGGTGTGTGTGTGCTAACACAACACTCCCTTCCCAGGAATTTACATTCTAGTAAATTTACCCCAAGAACTTGCAAGAACTTTGGGATTGTTTTGCAATCACAAAACAATCCTCGGCATATCAAAGTATTTGAGAATCAATTCCTAGATCATCTGTGTGGCAGCTAAGGTTTAGGCCAAATTGGGCCATGCAACAGGAAAAATATCCCAAGCACACCAATACATCTGCAACAGAATGGCTGAAAAAGAAGAGTCGAGGTGTTGCAGTTGCACATCCAGAATTCAACCCATGGAAATACTGTGGTAGGATGCTAACAAAATGCTAGCAAAACTCAGTTACAGTGTTCAGAGTTCACCTTAGTTAAGCTCAGTTATTGCTGCTAAAGGTGGCTCTACAAGCAGTGGAATAATGAATCATGGGAGTCCTGTAAAGAGTCCCATAAAATTTTTCATTAAAAAAAAATCTGTTTTTATGATGTATGACTGTATTTTTTTTTTAAAATTGATTGTTAAATCCAATATTTAAAACTGTAATAAAGATTCCATTTCTAAAAGTACCAAACACTACAGGCTTAACTTTGTGCAGATGTGTACAAAATAATTCAAAAAGCATCTATAATATTTTTAATTTGATTTCATGCTGCCTGGGGCATTGCACAAATTAAACTTAAGCAATTTGCTTTAATGGAGGTCCTAATTAAACTCACAGAATTATACAGACAACATTATGTAAATAATTAGATTGGCTAGTCTGTACCAAAACAGCACACATTGACTTAGGAATGTCTCTCTAATCTGGAACTGCTAATTCTGTGATCATTTGAGAGTCTTGCCTTTGTTTGTTATTTCTTAAGTTTTTAGTTGGATATGAAAGAAGTATTTCCTTAGAGAATGAGATCAGTGTTGATACTGAGCTAGATGACCAGTCCAGGTTAAATGCAGCCTGTTTCTCTAAGAAATGTAAGTAAGAAAGTGTAATAAGTCTCCATATTGATAGCAAGTTAAGAAAGGAGGATGAAAATTTTTTCTCTGAAATGAGAAACAATTCTTTCTTCACAGATGTTTTTTTTCCCCTTTCAATGCTGTATTTTGGTGTGTCTGGGCGTATATAATGACCAATTACTCAGTTGATGCAGTACAACTGGGAGGGTGATGGATAATTTGCCCAACCTTATAATTTAGCTGAAGTCAAAATTTCATTGTAACAATAACGTGAAAGGGATCGCTTGCAATGATGGACCTACAGATATGCACAATAACACCAAATCTGGAGCTTCACTCAGCTTAACTGAGCTTTTTTTGAATTCCACATCTATGTTCAGCCATGATCACAGCAGCCAGTAAAAGTCAGTATCTACATAGTGAACATATGGAGTATATAGCTGTGGAAGAACCACGAAGTAACCACACTAAATACACTGAATTGAACTGAATTTATTGTCACCTTAAATACAATGGAATTGAGACACTACTCTATGTTGAAACATAGGACATAAGATATTAAATGGAACATAGAATAATAACTAAAGTATTGTATAGAATCTAGAATAAAGATATTAAAATATAAAACTCGGTATGTTTTAATCTGATTTCAGTTGATCTTGATAACTACACACATACAGGCAGTAAGACACCAAACTAGAGATCATAGAATGCACTCATGCTTCAAATACATCAGGAGTTGGTGGAGACAAAAACAGAACTTAGAGAGAATCCAAGAAAGGAGTGACAATAAAACTAAAAACTGGATATTACAGGGTTGAATTTGATATTGAGTCACAGTGTAATATTTTTCAATGAGTTATGATGCTGATGGTAACTGGAAACCATTCTTATAAGTAGTTTCACCAAACTGCCCTATTTTTCTCACATTAAATCATTGCAACATGATTTAGTACAAGTACAGAACCCCTTAATGGAGCAAATAAATAGAGTTCAACAGGATTTATAGCTACACTTTGGCTTTCAGTAGCAAAGTGTCAGTACAGGAATTGATTCTACAGGTCATTGATAGTATACCGACACACAGAACAACACTTTGTTCTAAATATGCTACATTTTTAAAGGCAAAAACAACACTTTCAGCTCATGTGTTTATAATTACAGGAACCCCAGTGGGAGGCAAAAACAGAGCTTTTAGAGATATCCATCTGTGATTTTGCACTGAGGATTGCTGGCTCTTCAAAGGCATAACATGTCTAATGAGAACTCACGCTTTGAAGTCTGTCCTCATAAAGCTTTCTGCTTTGTTTGCTTTTGTTTGGATTTTTAGAAAGGATGAATTGCTCATCCATTACCATTAAAAAGAAATGAAGGGGAGCCTACTCTGAATGTGGGATGATTGGATTTGATTGTTATGGTTTGTTAACAGTAATAACCCCTGAAAATTACAGTGTGGTTCAGAGGGATGGTTCACACCTTTCCGCTCAGTGTGCAAAATAAGATCAAACACTTAGGTGATCTGTCCTCTGAACTGTGTTGTAAACTTTGTACATTTTTCACCTTTACATCACTGGTAGAAATAAATACTTATAAATATGCTAATTGAATTTGTACTTCGTTACACTCTGTTTTTTTTAAATAATATATTGTGCATTTCTTTTTAAATAACACTGGATGGGTCGTTCACTGGGTCTTTTCCCACAGCTGTGCCCAGGCACTGTCATCATCTCCACTGACCTGGATCATTGCCTCAGCCATCCTCTTACAGCACTATCAGCAAATATTTCAATGCAAACTGATGCCGGGGAAGGTAAATGGTCCTGCAACCTAGAGTCATGCAGGGATGCTGTCGCTGTCATCACCGATATGCGGCTTCAGTCTCACATCCTTGGACCTATGTGAAGCTGTTGAAGTAGTCAGTGGTTACTGACATAGGGAAGCAGTCAGTCTAAATAAAGATTATTGGACTTGAATGTAATTTTAATTATTTTTTAACTAAATTCTGATGTTTTGGACAGTTTTCCAGGGAATGTATTTCAGTATATATTTCATTTCACATTCTTAAATATTAATTTCCTTTTGTCACCTAATTTAAAGGTGAAAATAAATGTAGATGTGCAACTTTTGCAACTTGGATCATTATCTCTGATCTTTTTGTAAATCTTGACCCACATTACTGTATATCCAGTATTAATCTATAGGGTATGCAATCTGATGTACAGTAATTGAATTATTAATTCTTTATGGTAATATCTGATATTGTAAATCAAGGTCATAACATAATGGATTTTCTGGAAATGCTATTGGAAATATGTATTGATGGAATGTACAGATTAAGGACAGTGTATTAGTTCACCACAATAATGCAAAAATCCTGTAATCCTGTAAGTGCTACAATCTCATAAATTGCCAGTAATCTTTACTCATATTGTGTACAATGGCACAATAGGACCAGATATATTAAGGGGCTATTCCAAGGATTCAAAACACAAAGATGAGGTTTAAGAGCATGAGGCTTACTGTTCAGTAGTGCATTGCAAGAACTCATCTAAGCCTTTGGAGGTGAACAAAAATTAAACTAGTCTTGGTTTCACAGCATTTATAGCCTAAACTAAATTGCAATGCTTGTCCCCAGCCTAGCCTGACTTGTGCATATCATCATACCCCACATGTCTGAAAGCCTTTTACCTCTTCCCTCATTTTTATTAAGCCTTTGGGCCCATTTAGTTACAATGACAGTCAAACTGTACTCGCTAAATGAAAAACTTTGTAATGTGTTGGTGCCTGTATTGCATATTTTTACTTTTGGGACCACTTCCAGTTTATTACTACATTACAACAGCACTACAGGTGTGCTTCTGTGTCAGTGTTTCTGCTTTTCGTTTGTGTTTTGCTTTTGTTTTATCTTTTGTTTGTTTCCCATTTGTTTTTAAATCCCTTTCTAGAGACTTCTGTCTGCTTTTAGAGCACTTTGAATGCCACTGCAAAACCAGTACAGAAGAACTGAAGTATAAACTGTGAAAGATGACACTTGCTTGGGGTAATAATTTTACAGTTGGTTTGGTTTTCTCTTCTAAATTAGTTCAGCTAATCTGAGGTTGTTTTTAAAACCTGTCATTATTTGCCTACATGTGTTCTTTGACTTTTTTTTACTGAAGCCAGTATCTAGTAAAACAGAATTACACTAAAAGATGATTTTTTTTTTTTTTTTCTTCAGACAACTCTAATCTATACAGCCCTTTCTCAATCGGCGGCACGTGTCAGCGTGGAATAGATGGAGTATAAATGATGTTCCTGTCAATGTACCAGTGCTGAGACAGTGAATCACAAGTGGCAGGTACATAATAAGAATCTTCTCCACCTAGGGCTCCAGAGGAGAATTTGATTGGAAAACATCTATAGCAGACAGCCACATCATTAACTGCAGTCGTGGGGTTGTTATTTCGGTGATACTTCAGCATGGTGACAGTATGTGTGTTTCTGTTTTCATTCATGACACTATGTGGGTGATCTTTGTTTGCATTTATGGAAGCATCCCATACAGTATATATATATATATATATATATATATATATATTGTAAATCACGCAGTCAAATATGTAGGATATCGCTAATCCTGCTTTACATATCTTCCTACCTATGTGTAAACAAAAGCATTGTGTGTGTGTGTGTGTACATGTGGGGATTCAGCTGCTTGGAGAACAGTGTGTAGTGGGCAGCAGGCTGTGAAATTTAATCTCAGTGTGTTAATTTCACAGCCTGGAATACTGGGCTGGCAAAATCCCATTGCATCATTGAAGCACTGGGATCCCCCCCCCCCCTCCCCTTTTTTATTTTTTACAGTGGTTACCATGGTTACTACAAGGAAAACCTAAATACCATCAAAGCTATGCCACCACCTGTCTGCACAATGATATTAGCTTGACTTTGCCAGATCCAGCACATGTATTTTCTATTTTTGGCCCGTTTCCTATTTTCTTCTCCTGTAAATAAATGGAAAAATCACAAATGACAAGAAAACACAGCAGTTTGGTCCAAAATGTCTAACATATTGAGGTTGGAGTCTAATTCTCCTGATGACAGCCCTAGATGTAGCACCAGTCTAATTGTCTTACATTTTTACAAAAACTATCCAGAAAAGTGAGCAATCTATGTTAAAACTGGCCACAAAAATACTGACAGAATATAAAATTGTCGCTGATATACATTCCTGCGATGTAGAAAGTCTATGCAGAGAAATTAAGTAAATCCCCATAACTGAGTGGCTTATAAAACCACCTATGGCAGCAATTGCGTAAAGTAATTTTTTTACTTGTCTCTCACTATGAAGTGAGACGTTGTCAGCCTCTCACATCATTGTGCAGGAATTTCAGCCAATCTTTCATTTAGGTTTGTGGGCACATTTGACTCAAAAGGCTACCGAACAAGCCTAAATCGTCATCCCTCCAAGACCGTGCTTGACAGTTGGAGAAGAAAAACTAAAGATGAACTTTTGCAAGATCTCGCAAAAGTTCATCTTCATTTTTTTTTCTACAGTGTCCCTTGCGGGCCTCCGTAGCTTTGTCTTGTTGCATGTGCATGATGTCCTCTTGTGAGACCTCTCTTGACTGCGGGAAACGCTTTAAATCCTCCTCCATATCTACTCCGTGGGCCCTTCTGTACGGACAGAAACAGAACTATCAAAAAGTAGCGGAGATCTCGCAAAAGTTCATCTTTTCTTTTCTCCAATATCCCTTGCAGGGCTCTCTAAGAAGCAGTGGTTGGTTCAAATGCAACTTTCCAATCCATGCTATTTTGTTTCTTTCAGGGAAAAGATTATTTGGATGTTATGAACTTTAACATTAACATGCTAACAGAGGTGATTTGAGTCTGACATATAGCCTTTAGGATTTTTTTGTTTGTTTTATTTCTTTTTTTTTTGGTTTGTTTGTTTTTGTTGTTGTTTTACAGAGATGTTTATGCTTGGTAATGATCAGTTAATCAAGTGTATTTGATTGGCACTACATGATCACCTCAAAGCAATACATTTGTGCTTAGATTTTTACAGGACTAATTAAAACCCCGTGAATACTTTGTTTTCCCTGTAATATTGCCAGTAGCATTATGCTATTATGGGCATTTTGTAAATTGGTAATGGTAGTGTTGGATATTTAATGATGTATACTGAAATTTGCATGCAGACAATGTATGGTCACGCAATGTAGCCTATTACAGTGGTGGTTTGTTGAGTCTAAGCATGCTAATTTTAACTCTGGCAACTAGTCTGGCAAAAAAAAAAAATCTAAGAGTGGCCTGAAACATGGCTATAGACTGTAGACATCAGTACATATCTTTATCTCTTCATATAACTATTTATCCTACTGACAAATAGCATTGTTTTACAGCACATTCATTTTGGAATATAAAATTTTACATGTATTTTCTAAATTGCCCTTAAGCAGTGACATTGGTGATTACCTTTATATCTGTTTATTTGTAAAACTAGAGGAAACATTTTGTAAGCCAGTGTTAACTGCTTAATTACTCTCTACATCACAGAGTAAATGGTGGATGAATTTAGCTATGTCGCAACAATAGCACCAGCAGTAATTGTTTTAGTGGTGCTTAAATCTGTGTATACATCTCTAGTGTGAAAATTAAAATGTTTAAAAAGCTGAAATGTAATTATGAAGGCAGATTTCATATTGAAAGTCTGGATAGTAGAAACCTAGTGTGAATTCTGGGTTACTTCAAGCCTGAAGCTAATATATTGGTTAGACTATCTACATTTCAGTTCATGTGTAAAGCCACCCACACTTTCAATGAAATGCTTCCTCTTAAGGATGTTTTGCATCAGTGTTCTTGTGCAGAGGTACATGGAGATTTCCACATCTTCTGGCATTCAGAAACAATATCAAATTGTCACATAAACAAGAGAAGTGAGTCTGCAGCCAAAAAGACAGCGATTAAATAAGCATATGCTGGGTGTTGTTTATTGTGATAACCATTTTAATTGAGCTCTTGCTCCCCTCTTTCCTGGTGATTCCTGCTGCAGCCTGCTACATTCCCAAATGAGCCGTTCTGCCATCTCTCAGTGTGATTTGGCAGTGAGACACACAGCACCAGTCAGGAGTTACATTAGTCAGCCCATCTGCTCCTTACAAACTGTGGTTCTCACTTCAAAGATGTCTCTCACGCCGACTTCTTTCAGGGAGATGCAAGCTTGATAATGTGCAGTAATCGCACAGCCTAATATTAAGAAATTATCAAATACAAATAAAAAAGAATTACAAGTATGTCGGCATGATAGTGATGACTTGTTGATCAAATCCTGAATCGTACCTGTTGGAATTGTAGGTACAGAATTTTTGTGCTCCTGTATTGCTCCATTTAATGCAGCAATAATCAGTAATTTCATCTTCTCAAATATTAGAATTGCCTGCTTTGCATTATAGTGGATTGAATCTTTAAAGTCAGACATAATCATAGTCTTAAGCCAAACAAAGCATACATAGAAAGTAACAATAGTTATGATGATGTTTCATGTATAAAACAGCTATTAAACACAACACATGTGTATGGCAGTCAATCCGAGACCCATCACTGTTAATTCTGTTAGTCATAGCTCCACCTTAAACAACCTGTTCGCAAAATATACGACCAAACTCAGTCAACAATCAATCAAAGTGACTTTATTAGCATTCAAGCCATGCCTGTGGTCTCTTTGTTATTGAGAACTAACTTGTGTGAGGTAGGCATAAAGCAATAGGCCAGTGCTCAGGGGGGTCATTCTCTGTAGCCCTATCAATCCATTATGGTGGAGGGTGTCATAGACGGGCAGAGTTTCTCAACAGGGACCTCTAATCAAGCGGGCTGGATATTTTTCTCCAGAATGTGACTTCTTTCTTACCCAAGACGTTCACACGTCACTGCAGGGATGAAGTTTGGAATAGCAACAGAACATGGATTGTTTCACATCCATGACTACCGCTGTAATCTTTTATATTTGGATGACATTAAGTCATATCCCTGTGGACAGCATGGCTGCTGCTTGCAACTGTGCCTTGGAGCCTGATAGAAATTCATATTTGGTGCTGTCTGTGTTAAAGGTCAGATGATGCTAATCACAAGTATTTGTCATTCATCAGTTGAGTTATGGGATTTGCGTTTCTGTACAAACCTTTAATTTTATTTGGGAAAGGCTGAGTTTACTGGTCTCTGTCTGCTTTTGTTTGCATGCATGTGTGTAATCCACATCAAAGCAAAATTAAGTCCTATATATGTATGCACTGGTAATGTTTATGCGTTCAGTGTTTGTTTTCAAAGTGCAACACCATGACATTAAGGCACATGAATTAATGTGAAGCCGAGTTCACTTGTTGTCCTCCGTATGTGTCACACTTGTTTTATGCATTGCTGAAATGGTAGCTGCTCGCAATTCCTTGCCAGTGAGGCAGACTTACAGAAGCATACAGCATGTATAATGTAAAATTCTTAGCATCAAGGTTCTCAAAGTACAGTTGACATGTATTGCCACTATTGTTTCCACTATTACGACCTTATCTACTTGAAACTACAGTATGTTCAACATGGATTAGTTGCTGTGGTTAGCACTATCACATCACAGAAAGAAGGTTCTAAGTTCAAACCTACAATACAGGGAGTGCAGAATTATTAGGCAAGTTGTATTTTTGAGGAATAATCTTATTATTGAACAACAACCATGTTCTCAATGAACCCAAAAAACTCATTAATATCAAAGCTGAATGTTTTTGGAAGTAGTTTTTAGTTTGTTTTTAATTTTAGCTATTTTAGGGGGATATCTGTGTGTGCAGGTGACTATTACTGTGCATAATTATTAGGCAACTTAACAAAAAACAAATATATACCCATTTCAATTATTTATTTTTACCAGTGAAACCAATATAACATCTCCACATTCACAAATATACATTTCTGACATTCCAAAACAAAACAAAAACAAATCAGCGACCAATATAGCCACCTTTCTTTGCAAGGACACTCAAAAGCCTGCCATCCATGGATTCTGTCAGTGTTTTGATCTGTTCACCATCAACATTGCGTGCAGCAGCAACCACAGCCTCCCAGACACTGTTCAGAGAGGTGTACTGTTTTCCCTCCTTGTAAATCTCACATTTGATGATGGACCACAGGTTCTCAATGGGGTTCAGATCAGGTGAACAAGGTGGCCATGTCATTAGTTATACTTCTTTTATACCCTTTCTTTCCAGCCACGCTGTGAAGTACTTGGACGCGTGTGATGGAGCATTGTCCTGCATGGAAATCATGTTTTTCTTGAAGGATGCAGACTTCTTCCTGTACCACTGCTTGAAGAAGGTGTCTTCCAGAAACTGGCAGTAGGACTGGGAGTTGAGCTTGACTCCATCCTCAACCCGAAAAGGCCCCACAAGCTCATCTTTGATGATACCAGCCCAAACCAGTACTCCACCTCCACCTTGCTGGCGTTTGAGTCGGACTGGAGCTCTCTGCCTTTTACCAATCCAGCCACGGGCCCATCCATCTGGCCCATCTAGACTCACTCTCATTTCATCAGTCCATAAAACCTTAGAAAAACCAGTCTTGAGATATTTCTTGGCCCAGTCTTGACGTTTCAGCTTGTGTGTCTTGTTCAGTGGTGGTCGTCTTTCAGCCTTTCTTACCTTGGCCATGCCTCTGAGTATTGCACACCTTGTGCTTTTGGGCACTCCAGTGATGTTGCAGCTCTGAAATATGGCCAAACTGGTGGCAAGTGGCATCTTGGCAGCTGCACGCTTGACTTTTCTCAGTTCATGGGCAATTATTTTGCGCCTTGGTTTTTCCACACGCTTCTTGCGACCCTGTTGACTATTTTGAATGAAACGCTTGATTGTTCGATGATCACACTTCAGAAGCTTTGCAATTTTGAGACTGCTGCATCCCTCTGCAAGATATCTCACTATTTTTGACTTTTCTGAGCCTGTCAAGTCCTTCTTTTGACCCATTTTGCCAAAGGAAAGGACGTTGCCTAATAATTATGCACACCTGATATAGGGTGTTGATGTCATTAGACCACACCCCTTCTCATTACAGAGATGCACATCACCTAATATGCTTAATTGGTAGCAGGCTTTCGAGCCTATACAGCTTGGAGTAAGACAACATGCATGAAGAGGATGATGTGGACAAAATACTCATTTGCCTAATAATTCTGCACTCCCTGTATATGCTAGGTTAACTGGGGGTATTAAATAAGCTGTGGGTGGGCTGTAATAGTGTGATTATCCATCTGTCTGCCATGTCATGGACTGGCATCTTTAGACCAATTTACAAGAGTAAGACTTACTTATATGTGTTGCCATGGCAACAGAAGAAGTGTACATCAATTTTCCATATTGTTCTAAATTAATAGTATTATAAATAATAAATAAAATTGTATTCTAAAATTGATTTTGTTGTTTTTTTAAGTTGCTTAATTTCTATAGTTTTTGGTGTGATTTGTGAGATTGGTCTTTCTTTAAGTGTCTTTGTTATATTCACAATAATTAGCAAGCATTACTACAAATCATAGGACACCGAATTTTGATCAAAGCTTGGAAAAGACAAAAAATATCACAATAAATCGGTAGAGAAAGCCATAACATGTTAATGGTAATGACCACTGGGACATAAAAACATGGCTTCTCTAAAGTGACTGTGAGAATCCTGACTATGAACTCAAAGGAATTTGATGCTAAAGCGAAAGAACACATGGCGTTTCACTGAATATGCTAGATCCATATAAAGATCCACAGCCCCAAAGCCACCGCACTCGGCCATGGCTGAGACCATCCCTCAGTGTCCTCAAGTGTTTCAGCTAAGAGACCACAGACAGCTGCACAGTTACCTCCAAAGAGAGTTGAAATTGAAACGGAGGCAGCCACTGACGCACATCAGCAACTGAAAAAGCTTGAAAACCAAAGAAACCTCAAGGTCATCGAAGCAAAGTGCGGACTCTATAATATGGATGAGTTAAAAGGAAAGAGTGAGAGATGCAGTCCTGTGTACAATAAAGGATCCTAGTTCACTTTATCTATTCGAAGTTTCAGGAAGGAAAAGCATGTTTAGTATAAATATAGGAATTGATGATGGTCACTCGAATTTCAGATTCCAAAATTTTTGTATTTGCAGCTTTTTCAGTGGCACTCACAGAATTGAGATCAGCACACAACAGCCCACAATGGGTTTCTAACTTTTGACAAACAGATAAGATTGCATTTGATCGGATTTGTGATAACTTCCATGCTAGTAAAGATAAAAATGCAGTGACAAGGTGGTAAAATACAGAGAACAAAATGGAGATAAAAAGCAAAGAGTATCATTAAAAACGTTTACTGATGTGAGGTATAATCTCCAGGCTGACATGACTAATATTGCTTTAATAAAAAAAAGTTTTTTATTATCCAACTTAATTAGAGTCTAGTCTTTTTTTCTAGATGGTGGCCTTAGACCTGAAGAGACAGTACTATAAACAATATGTCAGAAGGTGTTGTTTGGGATGAACCATTGTCCATCACTCTGGACCCAGTGCAAGAGAGTTATGTGAATGACTTAGAAAACCTTATTGTGTATTCATAGGTAAGTGAGTTCACTGTGCCTGCACCAAGCTCTGTTATTGTGAGCAATAAACTAAAGAAATTATAAGCCTCGGGGCTAACAGAAAGCATTTTTGGAAAGATTCACAAATAGTACCAGACTACATCATTAACTTAGCTAAAAGGTTTCGTCTCTTTATCCCAAACTGTAGAGAATTAGAGAAACCTTTGACCCCTGAGCTTGGCACCAGATCGTGGTCAAAACTGATCAAGTCATAATTGGCCTCATGGCAGCAGAGCTGATTAACTAAAACTGGCTCAATCGACCTGAGATCCTATGCAAGAGAGAAACAGTTAAAAAGCAAAACAGCTTAACTTCCTAAGACCCGAACTCTTCCATGGTATGCATTTTAAAGTTCTCTTTGATATCTGGGCTGATTGGCACCTGATGAATGTAAAAACAAAGAATTACCAGATTTTTTTTTTTTACCTAATTTTTGTTTCTGAGAAAAATGAGATTCTCATATGAGGATATTTGTTTAAAATTTGAATAGAACAGTGGCAGTATAATGTCCTCGTAAGTGGATATCAGGCCCTTGTAGAGCAAAATGTAGTATTTTGGTCTAGACAACCCAAAATGTGATCCCCACATATGTGGACACCAGGTCCTAGGAGGTTAAGAGCGATTGGTAGGAACAGTTGTAAATATGGCAATCCAAGTACTGAGTCAAGACTCCAAAGTAAATAGTTTTTCACACCCAAGGTTTTCAGAATGGATGGTGAATGGTTCTCGATACGAACTGTGAACGTCATTGATCAGATTCAACAACTCGTAAAGTGTATTAGGATGACAGAACCTTTAAATAAGCAGGAAAAGAAGAGCACACTTATTCTCATCAAGCTTTCACAGCAAGATACCTTTAAAGAAAAGTTGCACAAACTCAGCCAGAAATCTGGTAAGCTGCCTCGTAGCCAGCAAATGTACCAGCTTGACCTAATCTTCAAAGATGATATAATGAGAGTGGGAGGACGACTGAGGAGAGCATCGCCACTTCTTAATCTGCGACACCCGACATGCTCTGTCCAAGAGATGTCATCACATACTTCATCCTTGTTTACAATCACTTTAAAACACACGGAGGCAGAGGACAAACACTGAATGACAGAGAGCCAGTGAGGGTTTTTTCCTTCAGTAGCCCAGCACATAAGGCAAAGAGTCCCCTGTAGGAGAGCTAATGGGCCACCTCAGGAACAACAGATGGTAGATATTTCTAGCAACAATGTTAACTCTTCACCAGCATTCATGTACTGTTGCATGGACTTGGTCCATTTCATACTATGCAAGGTCAAAGGAATGGTTTAGATAAAGATGTTGGTAGCTATGAAGGCAGCATAAGCAGAAACATAGACACGGTGGACACAATATTTTTGCTTATCAGTAAACAGGTTTGCCATTTTAGTATTTGATAGCTTATGATTATGACATATTAACTGCCTGAAGTTGATCAGATTGAATTTGTCGTAGTGCTTTTTTGATATGGACTGACAGGGGAACAAGCAGTTCCAGTCCGCATTTAACCCCTTGTGTGGCTGCTCAAAACTGTGGTAAGAAAAGCATTGTTGCATTATTTATGACCTCGACCTTCACTGTGACTTATGATAGCTGTGTCAATGGACAGTGTGAATGCTCGATGATTCTGTGCGGGATCGCAGCCAATGCACCACTGATCGATAGATGCTGGTCTCTCTCTCTCCCTGCCTCTATTGATCTACCAGTGTGAGCCTGTGAACCAGACTGAACAGTTAGAAAAAAGCCTCGGTCCTCATTACTCAAAGAGCAGTCCAAGCACTGTCACTTCTGATGAAAACCATCCTCCTTTTCCTCTGACACCATCGACAATGTTGAAGAATGAAAAATGCAGTTATGATCTCTGGGAAGGGATTATTATATTAAATTCTCCTTCAGACCAGACACAAAATATCATTTGTATTGTCACTTAAAATTCCAGCTTCCACCAGAGTTAATAAGTCATTTTCTAACTTCCCAGACTGATAAAAGGCTATCTTTAGCGGATTTCAGCTCCAGAGGTTTGGATACATAATAGGTCTGTTTTATTCTCAACAGGCAGCCAATAGATAGAGGGCTTGGAAAATTAAGCGAGTGACTTTGTGGAATAGAAATGCTATTAAGCGTTTATAAATGCATGTGATATTGGAAATAAGCATGTGCAGAATATATCTAAAATCTACCAAGAATTCTTGGCTTTAAGTTAAAGACGACAAACCTCCTGCAGTGTTGACAGTTTTAAAAATTGTCTGACAGCTTGGCTATTTTAGTGATGGCATCTGAAGGTGAATTTATTAATTAAAGTTTATTTTTATTAATTTTTCTTTGTCTTTCGTAAACAATGCAATCAGGAAATGACTTTTCCTGTATATAAACAACCAACTTTGCTACTCCCACCATAACGTGTTTTGTTTTTTTCTCACAGGGTCAAAAGCCAAAAGCTGGTTTAATGGGCATTTATTTTTAAGTCCAAGTGATTCTCCTGTCCTGGGTTGAAACTTTATGTCTGTGTTTTCATGTTAAACTGGTTCATTTGCATTTAATAAGTGGCCTTGCAGTTAAAAAATGCACTTGCGTTACATGCAAACAGACCGGCTCCTTTCAGTTCTGATATGTAATGTGTTCATCCCTCAGTGGGAATGTAGAAAAAAAAAACAAAAAAACTCTCGGTCCACCCGCTCCTGCACGAGTCGGACCGGAAGTTATGTAACTTCTTCAACTTAACTCCTTGTCTTTTTACAAAACACTTGATGTTTTGTTGCCATGGAGACAAAGACCCAGACAAAACTTCCCATGCGCACTGATTTGCAACCACTGGGAGACTTTTAATAGCAGCATGATATTCTTGCTGGAAAGGATAATTTTTTTAATCAAATTTATGTGCACGTTATTAACAGTAGAGTGGGAGTGAATTGGTGTAACTAGAGATTACACTAAAATTACTTAAACATGACCAGACTTCAAGAAATTCAGTTATATAAAATAAAGCCACGTGAAGTTCCGCCCCACAGCACTCCACTTTTATTCTTTTTAAATTAAATGAAGAAGCAAAACAACGTCTATTCATGACTCTATCTTTAAGCCCTAGATGAGCATTCCCACAATAATCATCCTCATCACTGTATATATATAGTAGTGGTATAGCAGGTTGTGGAAAGTCTTCTTAGTATGTTCCCTCTTATTAGCATAGTATAATTTTTGTTGTAAGTAGATGATTATAGCCACTGCTTATCAACTTACTAAACACTTTCTTGATACATTTATTAATTATTTTTCTTTCATTTTCTTTAGCCTGTCAATTTTTCCCACACTCCAAGTATGTGTTTTCAGATTTCCAACTTTCTCCAACTACCTGTCTAAAAGTCAAAGACAGTAAAATAGATATAAAAAGCTATAAATCCTCAGATTTGGGAAGCTGGAATCAGCGCTAATGTGAAATCTGGATCAGGTTAGGGGTCCTGTCATTACACTGACATCAGGTTGGACTGATATCTTCTCTGTTATGCATTGTTTTTTCACATATCAAAATGTTTCATATGCTATCAAACATTTTTTTATTTGAGGCCCTGTCAGATAATTCTTCTAGGTAATGGGAACCACAGACACGCATTGTTTTCACTATAAATTAAATCAATGGTTCATTATTGGGCTCCATGTAAAGTGGCCAAGGAAAATCAGCTAAAAGATTTATTGTTCTTTTTATTTGTTTGTTTGTTTGTTTGTTGTTATCTTTGACTGTCTAAATTCTACATCAGGACTCTGTGTTTGCTGACTTGTATTGACATTTATTAAATGTCTGCAATCAGAACTAGAGCATGAAATGGTAAAGTGAGTCACTTTATTATTTCATTTTCACAATAAATGTTAGTAACGTTAAAGCTATTTAAATGAAATAACTGTGTATAACTGTGTGTTCTACAGCAGCGGTCCCCAACCCCCGGGCCTCGGACCGGTACCGGTCCATAAGTCGTTTGGTACCGGGCCGCGAGAGTTGAGGCTCAGGTGTGAAATGTATGGTTTTCTGGGTTTTTATCGGTTTTCAGTGTTATTCTGTTATCGTTTTTATCGTTTACTCGGTTTTCCTTGGTCTTTTCACGTGTGTTATGAATAAATTTTCTTTTTTTCGGTACCGGTACTAGTTTTATTTTGTTGTATTTATCCCCGACACCTTAAAGGCCGGTCCATGAAAATATTGTCGGGCATAAACCAGTCTGTGGCGCAAAAAAGGTTGGGGACCGCTGTTCTACAGCATAATTGCTGTATTGAACTATGATTTTTAAAATGAAATGCTCTTCAGATGTTGCAGTCTGTTGCTGTAGAATATGAGAGATTAGTAAGAAGTAGGGTTTCTGTCAGTGTGGAAAGTAGTACAAAGCTGGATCAAGATATTTGATCAAGAAGGGTCAAAGGGGGGTCATTTTATTCTGACCTGCAAAGAAGAGGAGATAAGATTGATATTGGACTGAGGATGATGTAAAGTCATAAGGACAAAGGAGGGTGTCCAGAACTGAGATACTGACTTGGAGAAATGGCGGTGCTGTTTGTGACCTGCATGATCACATGGTCACAAACACACCAGCCAAGTGTCAATAAGTTAAGTAACTCTGCTTTTTTATTGATCACTTTGGGCATGACAGTGTGTGTTTTAAGAATGAACAAAATGTGTATGTGCACCATCATTAAGGCTGTTCTGTTTGCTTCCACACTTTGGGGGCAAAAATGTTATACCTTTGTGTTATTAATATTTTTGCACCTTGGTGTAATTTATTTCTTAGCTTATACATACTACCATTAATACAAACAGACAACTATCATGACTGTTGTGCCAATTGGGTTCTTAAAAAAATCTTATTAAGCCTTGATCTATGGGGTAGGTGGGTCTTTGAAAAAAACAGTTAGACACTGTTAGATCTATTACGCAGAATGGATATTTCATGGCAAGTCAAGATTTTCTTTGGAGAAAAGAAAAGGCCCTTCTTCGGGAAATGTGTTACTTCCAGGTCCTCACAAAAGAGAATTAATGGTACTGTTGTTCTTAGACATCTACTTAAAAAGATAAATAAGCTGATTTTTTTTCTAAAACTTGATAAATTCATTACTACAGAACTATACCACTTGTCTTTTTTATATTATGATGTCCCCCCACTCCCCCACCTCCCAAGCAGTGGTGGTCAGTAGGTTTTTTGGATCAGTGTCATCCGCTTTAAGAGGATTTTCTAAAGTATGTTCGTAGTAGAGTACTAGATGTTGCCGCATTTGGGGAGAAGAGAGGCTCAGCTTTTCCTTTGGTGTTCACATGTTGAAATGAAAACCTAGAATGGCAGAACAACAAAAGGGTGCATTGTGCATTAGCCTTGAATCCCATTTGACCTCATTAACCCTGCTTGTCATCCTAAACCACAGACGGTGACAGACTCCTTTGATGAAGCCTGTCAGGATGAATTAGAAACAACACTGATTTTGCATTTTCGTCATTAATCGCAGCCGTAACAAAGACTGACACTCAGACTCTTCTTTGAGGCGATTCTATCAACACATGGCACACATGGCAAGTCTCTCTCTCTCTCTCTCTCTCTCTCTGTGTGTGTGTGTGTGTGTGTGTGTGTGTGTGTGTGTGTGTGTGTGTGTGTGTGTGTGTGTGTGTGTGTGTGTGTGTGTGTGAGGGCACTCGTTTCGAGTGGAAATGAGGTGACTGATCCTGGAGCTTATGTGCTATGTTGGCAATATCCAGGAGAGCATCTATAAACGAATACACACAAATTGAGCACGTAATAAACTCAGCTCTCAGCTGAGTGCTGATAAAGAGCGCGCGCATAGATTTACCAACTGGGGCGCGCTTGTTTTCAGCACCATGGAGAGCAACACCTCCTCAACAAGAAAGAAGACACATGGCAGAAATGCAAGAATTTCATTTTCTGCGCTGCTTGAAAACGGCACGTATCTAGTTGCCCCGGTACATCCCTCTGTTTCGGTTGATTATCGAAATCCTTATGATGTCATTTCTGTTGGAAAAGTGAAGCTGTATCTAACAACACTTGTTTTGTTTTGTTTTTGTTGGAAAAGAGGACAAATAAGATTCAATTGAAGATTAGAACGAGGACTTTGCTTTCCTCTATGATTTTCTTTTTTTGCATTTGTGTTGGAGGTGAATCGCATACATTTTGGATTCGTGCCCTTTATGTTATTTTTGCTAAAAGGGAACTGGCAGGCGTGCTGATTTGCTGTCATTCCCACGTGATAAAGATAATAACGGGTTCGCACGAGCTCACAGCGTAAGAATAAAACTTGGATCTAACAGGTGTGGATCTGATTTCATCAAGTGTTTTCGGCTCGCCACACAAGGGTGGGTGCTCGACATTAAGTGTCAAGTTAATTTCCGATTGGGCGGGTGGTGGACGTATGTCAGACATATGCGCGCTGTGGGTGGGTGTCGGCGTGTTTGGAAAAAAAAGCCAGAGGGGAGTGCAGCGCTTCAGCGTGTGGATAGGCAGAGATAGGTGATGGTTGGAGGAGCTGTAACTGGCGTCGGCCTCAACTCTCCAAAGCTGTAAGCTTTGGCTGGGAGTGGCGTGGCGCACCCTGCTCCTCCAGACTGAAAACCACCTGTATGGATGACCAGACCTCCAGCGTGATCCTTCCGCACGCGTCAGCGGGACACAGGGGACGCAACGAGTCTGACAACCGGGGTTATGCCGAGGAGAAGGGCGTCATGACGGTGGAAAACATGCTGGAGGAGTCCGCCGTGCTCTCAGCGCCTCACCTGTCGGTGGACAGATATGAGCGCAGTCGCCAGGGATGCTGCGAGAGGGTGGTCATCAACATTTCTGGTTTACGTTTCGAGACGCAACTGAAAACTTTCAGCCAGTTCCCAGACACGCTATTGGGGGACCCGAGGAAAAGGATGCGCTACTTTGACCCACTGAGAAACGAGTACTTTTTCGACAGGAACAGACCAAGCTTTGATGCCATCCTCTACTACTACCAGTCAGGAGGGCGCATACGGAGACCTGTTAACGTTCCCATTGATATTTTCTCAGAGGAGATCAGGTTTTACCAACTCGGTGAGGAGGCCATGGAGAAATTCCGCGAGGATGAAGGGTTTATAAAAGAAGAGGAGCGCATCCTCCCCAAAAATGATTTCCAGAAGCAGGTTTGGCTTTTGTTTGAGTACCCTGAAAGCTCTGGGCCAGCAAGAGGGATAGCCATCGTTTCAGTGCTTGTTATTTTAATTTCAATTGTTATTTTCTGTATGGAGACTCTGCCGGAATTCCGGGATGACAGAGACCAAGCCACAGTGGCACCCGCAGTTAATGGCACTGCTCCCTTCACGTCAAGTCCATTCACAGACCCTTTCTTTGTCATCGAAACGTTGTGCATTATATGGTTTTCTTTCGAGTTGCTGGTCAGGTTTTTTGCCTGTCCCAGCAAAACTACCTTTTCCAAAAACATAATGAATATCATTGATATCGTCGCCATAATCCCCTACTTTATCACTCTGGGGACAGAGCTGGCCGAGAGGCAAACCAACGGCGGTCAGCAGGCGATGTCCCTCGCCATCCTGAGGGTGATAAGATTGGTGAGGGTCTTTCGTATTTTTAAGCTCTCCCGACACTCAAAAGGACTTCAGATTTTGGGACAGACCCTCAAGGCCAGCATGAGGGAGCTTGGCTTGCTCATATTTTTTCTTTTTATCGGAGTTATTCTCTTCTCCAGTGCAGTTTACTTTGCAGAAGCAGACGACCCCACTTCAAGTTTCTCCAGCATACCAGATGCGTTTTGGTGGGCAGTTGTCACCATGACCACAGTTGGTTATGGGGACATGCATCCGGTCACTATTGGTGGTAAAATAGTGGGCTCTCTGTGCGCAATAGCAGGCGTGCTAACCATTGCCTTACCCGTGCCAGTGATTGTGTCCAACTTCAACTACTTTTACCACAGAGAGACTGATGGAGAGGAGTACCCACAGTATCACACTACAGGTAGCTGTGAGCACCTCCCCTCAGAGGAGCTGAGGAGGTCGTGCAGCTCCTCATCTCTCAGCAAGTCAGAGTACATGGTGATAGAGGAGGGCATCAACAGTGCGTTCAAACAACCCAACTTCACCACCGAAAACAACCAGAACTGCGTGAACATCAAAAAGATCTTCACGGACGTGTAAATGAACCCCGCCATGGATCATTTATGAAGCATGATGAGACAGTACCTATAATATTTTTATATAGCCACTCGTAACGTGTCAGTCCATATCTGTGGATGAAAGCTGTAAACTTCTGTTTTAACAAGGTATTAATCTTTATTTTATTTGCACCAAAGCAAATGGAAACGATACAAAAGTACTTCAGTGAAGATTTTTCTGTTTTCAGTGTTTCTCCGTGATCAACAAGTATTAACCTGAGCAAAAAAAGGAAAAAAAAATCACGCACAGAAAAGTGTTTGCTTCAAATCAGAGGAAATAATAACAATAAAAAAAAAAGCTTGTTAAAACAGACATTTTTCAGCGTATAAAGCCACACGATGCCTACATATCTTGATGTTATAATGCGACCGTTGTTGGTGTTCATGACTGGGATAGACGTGTAGCATATAGTCTTCTACTGAATCTACCCACCAGTCCAAAAACGACGTCTTGTGCTTCGTGGAAATCAATAGACTATGGTAATTTATATAGCCCAATGCCTGTTTCGGTTATATTTAATATCATAACCTGTCCACATGTTGTTCGGATTATTATTCAGGTAATAAAAACGCAGAGTGCTGTTAATGGAAACGCTTATCATAAAATATGAGTTGAGCTTTTCGTACAGTGTATTTTAATCCAGAACTGCCTATATAGCCTATATTGAATAAAACTCAAATGAACTGACTCAGGTCCCACCTGTCACTCGTATATTCTTTAGAATAAATGTGCTGCATCTTAGCAAACTTTGTCCAAAGCGAGCAGGAGGAGCATGAAAACAAGAAAACTGTGAATAATTGTGTGATTGAGGTCATGTGCGCAGTGATGACAGAATGGATAAAGGGAGGTAGAACGCGCGGCGCATCGCCGCCTTCCGCTTGTTGAACCGCCTTGTGATGCAGTCTCCATGGCTACGGTGGTTTCCTGGGTAACCCCCTCTCATACTTCCGTGGCATTGTGTTGCATCTTCACAAACTGTTGTTTTGCTTTCTTGTCCTTGGAGGGGAAAATGGTGCATATTATTTTGGGTTGGGTTTGGCGATTCATCGCTTCCCTTAAAGATGGTTAAGGCAGAATCAACCAAGCAGCAGTATTACTGTAACTATTTAGGGAAAATGAAGCCCACAGCTTCAGATTACATGAACACAATGAAAGGCTACAGTCTCACTGTATTACTGAATGCTGCTCTCTTTTTCAGATGTAAAAGCGCCATTATGTGAGCTGGCACACCAACGGATGTCAGCTGCCTTTCATCTCCCACCTGCAGAACTGTGCACGTGAGCTTTTTGGTACAGTGTAGCTAAACAGAAAGCAAAACTCCAGTCAGTCCAACAATTCGTTACAGAGTAGCATTTTCTCTAATAATACATGAGTGTTTGCATCATAAATGAGAAGTTTACAAAAGTTCAGTTACAAAAGTTCAATTATGACTTTGCTTCTGTTAATTTTAGAGCTGAGTTGTAGTTCTTTTCATATAGATTCACTTGTTGATCATTTTCTATATTAAATGATTAATGATTTAATCTTTAGAATAGCATAACTAAAATGTGACACCTTAACATTTAAAGGCCGATTTTTTTTAGCAAAGGTATGAAAAATATATAGATTGGCTAAACAATCTTCTCATAAAAATTTAACATCTAATTATTTTTATTTGGAGGATCTGGAGCTCTCTCAGTATCATGTAATTGGCATCTTTAAGTACTGGGACATCACACTAAAAGTCACCATTTTCATCAAGTGCGTCATGTATCATTAAGTACTTCACTTGTTTTTAAGGCCTCTGAACAGTCTGTGGAGTCATGCTTGATTTCAAAATTGATGCGTGGTGTGGAACCTTGATAGACGAAATAGACCTGTAAATAGCTCAGTACTGCCCTCTAGTGGCTCAGTACAATTGTTGCTTTCAGGCAGGGCTTAAACATTGAACTTGGAAGATAGAGTCTTGAGGGGTGAATATGTGGTATATGGTGCCTTTATACACATTTAAAGATTTGTCAAATAGTCAGTGTGTTCTTTTGACCAACTTGTATGTAATATTGTCCTCTCACAGCATTTTTAACAATTTTAAAAAAATCCAAAAAACCTTTTGAACGTTTTGTATCTGTGACTGGTTTTGATTGTGGGTTTTAAGCCCCAGTACCCTTACAAAATCTTAAACGAGTCTATTTATGTTTATGTTTACTGGAGACTTATGGAAGTTTGTCATAAGAGACTTTGATCTATCAGATGAAGAACCGATCCCAAAAAAGAAGTAACTTCATTAAAGGTTTAAATTTATGGTGCCTTTTTCCTCTGTGAATGAAATAAGAAGCAGTAAAAAATCACTTTATTAGGTGGCTGACAGCACGTATCTGGAATTTAAATGCAGAGCCACTATTTTAAGAAGATTAAATGTTTTTGCTAACATTTTTAGAAACATTAATATTCAGTTATATATATTTATGACTGATTACAGGGGTGTTATTTCCATTTTTCCATACACTAGCATAACATAATAAATTTAAAGGTTTAATCATCTTTTGTATAAAGTCAACACTAAGACCTCAAGGCTATATTCACATCATCTTGTCAACAGACATTGAAAATGATAGGCCTTATAAAATTAGACTTTATGGTAAGAACAATAATTTATTGTCATTGAAGAAATTTATTGCCTTCATGTTATCTGCAAACTCTTTTTGTGGTAAAGTGAGGAAGAACCACTTATAAGTACTTTGTATGTGCATCTATGGATTATATTCAATCTGTGGAAGATAAAAATATTATTTTTCCTGAAGACAAAATTGTGAATCTAGCAATGATTATTGTTATTTTTACTATTGTTACACGTGCACCGCTGAGGAAGATACAGTGTCTTGTCCTAGAACCAGCAAATGTGACTATCTAGGATTTGTCGTGCAGGTCAGGAAACTACTTTAAAATCCAGAGGCGTCTAGTGTGACCCATAATTCTCATGTTTCCCATGAGACAAAGAGAATTACAGTTTGCAAGCTAGAGCTAGGGAAAAAAAGGAAAAAACTTTGCACAAGCACTAAAAAGGACACCAAGGTTGCAAATTGACTTTGCAGTATGCTATCCTGTTTCCGGACTGTTGCTTTTAAAGCCATATCTTGTGTTCCCAGTGCAGCATTGAAACAAATAAACAAAATGATGAAACATTAACCAAGAAAAAGCAAAGGGATGTAACAATAGCCTTGTGAAATGCCTTTCAGAAAGGTTGCTATGATTATATCATGAAATTGATATATTCCTGCTTGTAATGTTTTCTAAAGGGATCTACAAAAGTATTTCTTTGTAATGGTGTTATCACAGAATTGACTGAGACCGCCTGGGTATCATAAAATTTGATCCATGTTAACAAGTTAATTTCTCTTCAAAGCTGTTGTTAGAGATTTCACAGAAACACAAGCACAAATGTGTAACAAAGGTGAACCTAACATCTGAAAAGGTACAGAAACCTACAGATGACTTAAAGTCACCTTAAACATACTTTAAAGTAAGGTGGCTTGGTTTAACCATTAGACACTTCTTTGCTGAGTTTTCTGTTTTCTCAGTTCTGCAGACAAGACACCATGTGTCCTGCAGCTCCAGGTGCATTGCCTCAGAACTGCTGAGTGGTTTTGTACTTTCTCTTTCCCCCTTCTTTAATGTATTTTTAACCAGGAGAAAATGAAACGATGCTTGTGATTTACCCACTACCATTAATCATCTACAAAGCTCGACAGCTGTGCTTGCAAGATACATCTCCAGTACAACATATCTTCTATTAATTTTTTGGTTTTGTGAAAGGTAAGAACGACATTAGAGATTATCTTATTAGGAGATCGGTGTTGTTATGCTCTAAATTGATAAAACACTGGATTGTTCATTTCTGCATTTAGAGCTAAGAATATAGCAACATGACAACAAATACATAAAGATTAACATGTCAACCTATTTATTTACAATTCAGGACCTTTTTCAATACATGTCGTACTTTTGTACTTTTTACTTAAATGAAATGTAAATGTAAAAGAAAAAAAAAGCCAAATATGCAAACACAAAATCTTGTTCTGTATCGTTGTATCTTCTTTTTCTATTCACTGCAGACCAAGAATTAAAATCCAAATAATTACTCATCCTTAATGTACACTTATGGCTTTGATATATGTGCCAAGTTGTGTCACTTCTCCTCTGTGGATGTCCATGTGGTTGGAATGAGCATGCTGGAGTACTCCACAGCTGTAAGACAGTGAGAGCTGGTATACCTCACTGCACTCAGTAGTGGGATCTTGGTCATTAGAAAAAAAGAAAGCACTGGGGAGGGGAAGGTGCATACACTTGAGCTTACATGCATAGTACACAAACACACACAGACAGAAAATCGCAGACAGCTCCACGGCTGGTTCTCTCCGACTCTGCTGCTGCAGGCGGATTCAAAGATGTAAATCCAGGATTGTGTTCAGTTCTGGGTGGGGGGTTTGGAGGAGACCTGTTTGGAGCTTTCCCTTTTCTCTCATCTCTTTGCTGCCCTCATCATGCCAACATTCTCCACATGAGAGGAGTCATGCCTCACAGCAGCGTGCTACCTCTGATGATACCCAGCATGCCAACATGGGGAGTGTCTGCCAGGAGAGCTGCCTCATGTCATCCTTGAACTTTATAGAAGCACCCAGATGAGAAATGGCGGTGTCCGGTACAATTACTCATAGCACTGGACATTTTCCTTCCTGCGCTGATGATATGTTTTTTATAGTACGGTATTTGCCCTAAAACTGTAACTCAGTGTTGCCAAAAATAGAAACTATGAGACATATTGCCATTGTTTCTCTCGGTGCCATTCATCCATCTGCTCTTTTGAGAACACATAATGGCACTCTGGGGGCTATTCATAAAGTTCACTCTTCTGCATCAAGACTCAGTGTTCAGAGCTTTCAGTGAGACAAGGAAAAGCCCAGAAAGCATATTAGAGAAAGCATACGTATATCCATCCCCCCACAGGCCACACAGAAAGCTAGGAGTCAAAGTACTGTAGTGTAATGTAGGGTACTGCACCATATGCTGTAAAACATGCACCAGATGTGAAAGTGTGAAACAGGAAAGATGGAAAATACAGACTTCACACTTTTCCTAAACACATTTATATTTAACTAATCCACCTGACTGCAAGCGGATAAAATGTGCTTTGTCATCATGCTGTAACTTTACCTGAAATATCTTGTTGGCACCAAAAATGCTGTAGTGATGTCACAGTCCAAATCCTCCCTCTGCTGCCCCTAGAAATGGTTTCTGTAGCAACCGTAGGAGGCTGTGCAAACGATTCACCCAGCTACAGCGACAATGCTGACTTGGGACAATTTCTTCTGGTATTGATACTATTTCTAGGATTGTCCTTATCTCAACATATCTATGATGAATTAGATCAACAAAGAATAGTCACGTCTGAGTGAGGTTCGAAGTTTGAAGCACTGTGACCCTGGAAACTGTGCAGCCCTGACTCACCGCTCAGGTGTCCTGTGACTCAGAGTGGCTGCTGCATCCCTCAGCAGCATTGTCGACTGCAGACCAGACTCCTGCTTAAGGCAGGGGCACATGTTTTGGTTCACTTGCAAACAAAAACCAGGGCATTGCATCATCAGTGACATAGTAGCTGTCACTGTAAATCCCACACATCTGATAATGGTCACCTGTGCTGCACTTTTTGTCAAGCACTGGAAGTCAGACATTAATACACATGTTTTTTAAAAAGCAAATTCTTTCATGCACCGTTTCAACTTTTACAAAAAGGATGCAAAACCTCACTTTAGCAAAATATTCAAGGGTGGATAACAAAGTAATGACTTTGATTTACAGAGCCTTCCTGTGCATGTAAAAGAAAGCTTACATTTACTGACATAAAGTTTTATTTTTACCCTCTTACCCCGATACACAGAGTATCTTATTTCTTCTCTGACCTTGGTGTAATATAACCTAGTGCTCCTGCAAGCTCTTACCTTGACTTAAATTTCACTTTGTCATACAGAAGCATTGTATAATGCAACATCAGAGTATCCTGCAACAGTGACACTGACTCACTCATTTACTGACTCATAGACCTTCCTTTCAGCAGCAGGGTGGCTTACAGAACTGAATGGAGTCAAAATGTTTTGGGCAGTTTACTGCTGTCATTTCTTTTTTTTTCTTTCTTTTTTTTTTGCCTGTCCCATTTGGTTCTTTAGCCGTCAGAATTGTTGTCTGGAGACCAACAAGGATACCCAGTGGATTTACTTTGCCAAATGGATCATCACGGCCTTGCCGTATTGGTCCATTTGGTCAACCTTTGTTGTTATCATTTATTTTATTTTATTTTCAGTTGTTACAGACGGGACAGACATGACTGAGGGATGGGAAGGGGAGAAAGAAAGATGAAGGAAAAGAAAAACAGAAGGGAAGAGGGACAGTGAGAAAGGGCACTTAAAAAGAGAAAGAAGAGAAAAACACACACAGACACAATCATGCATTCCCACCCTCATGCACACATATACAAATACTCAGCACTCACCCAATGTAGGGATAGACATACATGGACACTCTACACACAATCACACTCCCCAAACAAACTCTATACCCCGGGTCCAGGTACCCTTGCCGCTGGAGGGGGAAACGGCACCTAGACCCAGGAGATGTTACCCTTTCCCCCGGGGTGGAGGCAAGCAGACCACCCCAGGCTCCGCAGCAGCAGGGAGGCCCCGAATCCCAGATCCCAATCGGATGGCCAACACCTCCTCCCAGCCCCCCCGCCCCAATGGCCAGCAGAGAACAGGGGTGTGTGAAGACCCCAACCTCCCTCCTCTCGCTCATGTGTAGTGTTGTGTCGTGTTGTTCTAAGGTGCATTTAAAACACGGGAGAGCATGGTGCTGCTGCCAGAGAGCAGAAGGTGTTAGCACGGCCCCTCCCGAGAATCCTCAATGTCTACATGGATTTAAAATTGAGAGGTGGGCACTGGTGCTAGAGGTGGGGTTAAATACACAGACCGTCCACTGGACACCGTTAACGTGCCCACCCTCAAGGCCCTATATGTATGTGTTATGAGAGTGTCAGTAATGTGTATGTCTAAGTTGTGGAATAAAATTGAGGGACAGGTGGCCAGAAGGGGCCAGAGGGGGGGGGATGCCTCCCCTGCACCCTGGTGACACACCCGCACCCCAAGGCCCTACTTGTGTGGGTGGGTGTGTTGGAGCGGGAAGAGGGAGGCAGCCGGGGATGTGGAGGAAAAGAAGGGAGGAGCAAGATGCCCCTACCTGGGGCCAACTCCCCCGCTGACCCCAGTAGGCACGCCTGTCCTTCGGCACCCACCAAGGCAAGGGAGCCCAGGCCCATACAGACCGGGGCCTACGGCATCAGGACCGTACTGCTGTCATTTCTGCAGGTGTTCTTGTGTATGCAAAATGATGCATGTACTAACTTTTGTCTTGCATGACAGAAACATAACTCATGCAGTATACATGCTTTGTTACGTTACAAACTTCTACAGGTAATCTACAAGCCTGTAAGTTTTGAGAAATTAACTTGTGTAGTGGCCGTATGTGCATATTTCTGAGATCTGGCTAAGAGTGCTGGAGCTTGGCAGTATACCGCAGTGGGCCAGTGTCCTTGTCTCTCTCCTGTTGTCTGGCTCTTTTCCAGCATCTGCCCTCTTCCTGCTGGGCCTCAATCTGACGAGCATGACTCTCTCCTTCCCTCCCTTTTTCTTCTCCTCCCTCTCTTTACAGAGTCCTCCGTCCTCCCTATCCTCCCTTTCTCCATTTCTACCTCAGATGTACTGTTAGCTCCAGGGGACACTAAGGACAAAAGGGGCTATATTGCTTTATAGCCATGTACCATAGCCACTTATTTATTGTGTCCACATTCCTGGTCCCATATTTGTATGTGTAACCTGCCTCTTTTGCAGGGCAACTCAGTTCCTGAGCAGCAATGCTGAAATGACTCATCTCCCAGAGGGCCAAATAAATTGAGTCTCACTGAAGATGCACTGGAAAAATGTCTTTAGCAGCAAAATTGTTGGACTGCTCTATAGCCCAAGGAGTGAAAAGAATCAGGAGAAAATTCACAAAATATATAGGATAAGATTTAGTGCAAGGTTCTTGTTCTAGGAGTCTTGTTGATGATTTTGCATGACAGAATTTGTTAATGAGGAATTACACAGGAGAGTGTTGCATCATCATATCTGGAAGCAGAAAATCTGTATTAATGCAGCAGAAAATCCAAACATGAATGCGATATGCAGCCTCCTGTTTTCTATCTTTTTTTTTTACGGCTTACGGCCATACCACCCTGAACACGCCCGATCTCGTCTGTTCTCCTGTTTTCTATCTTATCACATTATGTTGGTTATTATGGAGCTTGTAATAGGCAGGCCAGGGTTTTGAAGAGATCCATGGTGGACCCTATGTTTAAAACCTTGTTCCTGTGTGTGTCTGTGTGTGTGCTGGAAACCTGTGGCTGCTGCAATGCAGTATGAAGGAGTAAGGCGGCATCACAGACCTCCAGCATCAATAAAAAGACCACTGCACTCCAGGGACTGTACCGGCTAAATGGCAGTACCAATTGCTACACTGTAAGCTCACTTTTGTGTCACCTGGAAACACTAAATACAGCTAATCCTCCAGTGATTTTCCAGTATTTCTGAAGCTACCTACCTTTCTTAAAAAAACATTACAAACATTAAAAAACATTTTTTGTATACAAATGTATATATACATATTGGTCCTCTAATCCATCAGTGAGAATGACCCTTCAGTCTCTCAGTTCTCAGGTTTATTTTCTCTTCTGCATGTCAGTGAGCCAAAAAAAACATCTGATGGAGATGCTGAAATCAATACCTCTTGGTAACAAATTCATTCTTGACACCCTCGCCTGCCAACTTATACAACCAGCCAGCCATTTGAACATCCCCATATGATTAAGGCACACAGAGCATTTAGAGTGTAGACAACCTTCACTTTTTAATTTAAGAAAAACACCTAATAGTAAGAAAATGAGTTTCAAAGACAGCATTTGCAGTCTTTCTAACAGGCCCCCAGCTCATAAATAATGACCATGCTGTCATAACTAACCTGGGAAAGCCATTATGAGATACAGAGAGGTATCAGCTTGTGTGGCAGCAGGAAGGCATGCAGACAGACAGCAGGGAAGAGGTTGGGAGCCATGATGGTCTCGGGGTCTGGCAGGACAAGCCTTGGCAGAGTCAGGTCTCACACAAATCATCCTGCTGTCTGCCCCACTGCCTGTTTCTCCTGAATCACCTCCCTCCCTTGCTCATCCAAGGGAATCCCACTGACCTTTGGCTTCTGAGGAGGTCACTTCTGGCCACGGCGCTTTCATTCCCAGCTCCAGTATTGATTCCCAGCTCAGGTATCAGAATCAGAATCAGAAAGGGGTTTATTGCCAAATGTTGAGCAGGTTTACAACATTAGGAAATTGCTGCGGTGCTTCAGTGCAAACATAGTGTCATAAATAGCACTTAAATAGACATGAAAAAATAAAAGAAGGGATAAGAATTAAAAGTGCTACGTAGAAAGATATGTGCATGAGCTATACATGAGATATATACATGAGAATAAGAATTAAGAGTGCTACGTTGAAAGATATATACATGAGTGCAGGTGGTGATCAGTGCCAATCATGGAATGATGCAGTGAACACAGCGTAGGGTCATGTGTTAGTAGCGGGAACAGTCATATGGTTATTGTTCATGTGTCCAACAGCAGAGGGGAAGAAACTGTTCTTATGGCGAGAGGTTCTGGTGCGAATGGACCGGAGCCTCCTGCCTGAGGGGAGCAGGTCAAACAGACTGTGTCCAGGGTGAGAAGGGTCAGCTGAGATCCGAGCTGCACGCCGCAATGTCCTGGAGGTGTACAGGTCCTGCAAAGATGGGAGTCTGCAGCCAATCACCTTCTCAGCAGAGCGCACAACACGCTGCAGTCTCTGTTTGTCCCTGATAGTGGCTCCAGCGTACCACACGGTGATGGAGGAGGTGAGGATGGACTCGATGATTGCAGTGTAGAACTGCATCATCGTCCGTGTTGGCAGGTTGAATTTCTTCAGCTGCCTCAGGAAGTACATCCTCTGCTGGGCTTTCTTAATGACGGAGGTGATGGTGGGCTCCCACTTCAGGTCCTGGGTGATGGTGGTACCCAGGAAGCGGAATGAGTCCACAGAGGTGATGGGGGTGTCAGTCAGGATGATGGGGGGGAGTGGGGCTGTGTGCTTCCTGAAGTCCACAATAATCTCCACTGTCTTCTGGGCATTCAGCACCAGGTTGTTGTGGCTGCACCAAGACACCAGACGTTCAACCTCCCTCCTGTAGGCAGACTCATCCCCGTCCGAGATGAGTCCAATAACGGTGGTGTCATCTGCAAACTTGATTAGCTTGACAGACTGGTGGGTGGAGGTGCAGCAGTTGGTGTACAGGGAGAAGAGCAGAGGAGAAAGAACACAGCCCTGAGGGGAGCCGGTGCTGATGGTCCGGGAGTCCGAGACATTCTTTCCCAGCCTCACGTGCTGCTTCCTGTCCGTCAGGAAGTCAGTGATCCACTGGCAGATGGGATCAGGCACATTCATCTGGGAAAGCTTGTCTCGGAGATGGTCTGGAAGGATGGTGTTGAAGGCAGAGCTGAAGTCCACAAACAGGATCCTGGCGTAGGTTCCTGGGGAGTCCAGATGCTGCAGGATGAAGTGTAGGGCCATGTTGATGGCGTCGTCTACAGACCTGTTGGCTCTATATGCAAACTGCAGGGGGTCCAGGAGGGGGGCCGTGAGGGTAGTGATCATCAATAGTGATGAAAGGACAGAGTTTGTTCTTTATTCTGAATATAGCAAGGGGCAATGATGGAGGATTTGCTCTATTTTAGTCCCTCTGTTCTATCTATTATTCATGAATTGTGTTGCCAGGAAAGACTGCGAGTGTAACTGCCATGAACAGGCATTAAAAAAGAAGTAAAGCTGTTATTACTTCCACTATACTAATAACGCACAAGAGAACAAAGATTATCAAAAAAGCTCCTCCCACAAGCATTTATGTTGTTTCTGCAATAACAGTCATGCATGAACATGCTCACATATTTCCTAAAACAGTAGCCACAGGTTGATATATCAGCTTTTTATCAAATGCCTGAAAACTTCTCGAAGATAAACTAAATATGCAGAAATGAAATTTTTTTTTTTTACTCTTAATTTTGCCATTGCAATTTGAGAAGATCGCATCTTTTAACCATCAGCTGAATAGTGGTGGAGCTGCGTACCCCTTTAAATTGCCCATACTGCAGATAAGGTGAGCGCTAAGCTATAGTGCAGATGGGGAGCGCGTTTTTCCGCCCTTGCCTTTCTCCATCACCAGCCCGTCTCTTGGTATGCATAGCAATGCCTGACTGCAGGTTTGACTAAGCTTTATATACCAGTCCTGCGGCCGAAGCTGACAACAGAGATATTTTGCCCAGAAAGTTTTTTTTTCTTCATGTAAAAATCTCTCGCCTCCCACCGTGCTGACACCATGCAGGGGCCATAAAGGCCACTTTACATGTGTGTTCACGTGTGTGCGTGGGTCTCCTGCTCAGTGAAATTGCATAATCTTCTAGCCCACTACGTAGGGCGGTTCTTTCACGCATGTCGTTTCAAGTCAGTGTCTGAGGAGGCTGCTCTGCTCACCATGTAGGCTATTGGGAGATTCTCAGAACTGTCTCTGCATTAGATACTGGGATGCACTGCCTGAGCATGTCTGCATCTCAGTCTGGAATCTGGTGGAGATGCTAATTTATGCCTAAATTATAAATAAAAATGTAAATTGACTGTCTGACGCATGCATAGATTAATTCTTCTGAGCAACCAAATTATTTTCACACGCCTTCAAATTATTAAATCGTGGTAATAAGATTATATTTTTAAGCTCCCTTCCTCCCCCGCGCCTCGCCTTGTCCCCCCCTTTGCAGATGTTGCCTTTCTGAGCACCTTATGGGGACTATTTACCTTTGAGGCTGTCTGCAGCCATCAGCTCGTCACACAGTCATACATGCTTGGAGGAGAACAGTGGTGGAAGATTTTTTCTGCTGATCCCAGCACCTTTGGTTATTAAGGGAAGCACCAGCACCTCCTTGATCGGTTCCCTCCTCCTTTTTTTTCTTCCTTTCTTTTTTCTTTTTCTTTTTTTTTTGCCAATCGCCATCCCACGACAGCGTACCCGGAGGAAAGGAGTCGGGGAGGGGAAAGCGAGGACACACCCGCACATACTGTACCCGGTGTACACGGCAAGGATGCCGCAGACAACATGAGGTGAATATCATCGACTGTCCCAAATTGGAAATTCATTTTATACCTGCACTGGAATCAGATCGCCCGGTGAGCGCAGCTGGTTATTCACTTCCCTAATACCAGCGTCCAGCAGGAGCATCAAATCACATCCAGATGGGAAAAAAGATGTCTGCACGTATGTATGAAATTAAAGCAGCTTTACCTATCATTTCCATTTCCATTAAATGTGAACACGAGTCGTAGCATTTTGTAGTTGGCGGAATGATTTGCGCTGCAGCAGAAGAATGTATAGTGACCAGTAAACCTGTAGTTATGTATTTGCTGTGTGTGTCATAAGCGTTATTATTTTATTTTATAAAACTGTGCTCCTACTTTGTGAGTGGAGATGATGCAGAGGAGAGATACAGTTTTTTCTCTTGGAACCTTTTTCCTTCTATGGATAAATTATTTATAGATGTTTTTGAATATTTCAGTAACAGGCACCATTTCAAGACTAAAATGCTCCATCAAAACTAGACTGAAGTCATGTCTATGTTGCAGCTGTGTATTGCATTTGTTTGGCACAACAGTGAATCTTAAGCATGTCACATACATTGGTGTTTAGACTGCAGTGGTTTTCGATGATATTCTAGACAGGAAGCTGTCTGTATGAATTTGGTGTCTGCTGCATTGCCATATTCATGCTTGGCTTCACTAGAAAAGGTATTCCCATTCATTTCAACACATATTGTTCATTGCAGCAGATTAGTGTCCTAATTTATGAGCTCCTGTAAGTGTTATTTGCCCCTTAGCCCCTGCATTTACCTGCATTGAAGTAATTTATATGCAAGGCAGGTTGCTTATTTACATATTAATTTTCCAAAGTCAAGAGCAGGAGTGACATCCTCAAGTTTCCACTTGTTCATTTTAGCTCTGACAGTTTTCTCATGACAGTCTAACTTTACATAATTTCATATCGGATCTTATGACAGTTTTTAGAGGGTGGCTTCATTTTCTTCTATTTTGAGTTGTTTGATCTTCAGGCTTACGCAAACTCCTTACATCTCTGCACTAAACGTAAAAAGTATTGAGTGCTGAATCATGTCTCAGGTTTACCTGACCTTGCTGTCTGTCTTTGCTTTCTCTGTTCTATATGCAGTCAGATCCTAGGTGACATCCTGTGGCCGTCAGGTCTTTACAGTGTTGAGCCCCCTCCCTCTCCTGGCCTCCGCCTGCAGTTCTTCAGGCTGCAGGACCCAGACTCACTGAAAAGTGCAGGCCTCCTCCCCCCGCAGAATGACTGTTGCCACAGCCGACCCCTCTGACGAGGCGGCGGCGCACCCGGGTCACCCGCAGGACTACGACCCAGAGGCTGACCATGAGTGTTGTGAGAGGGTGGTCATCAACATCTCAGGGCTGCGCTTTGAGACACAACTTAAAACGCTCTCCCAATTTCCAGAGACTCTGCTGGGGGACCCCAAAAAAAGGATGCGGTACTTTGACCCACTAAGGAACGAATACTTTTTCGACAGAAATCGACCCAGCTTTGATGCCATATTGTATTATTACCAATCAGGAGGCCGACTAAGAAGGCCAGTCAATGTCACCGTAGATATTTTCTCAGAGGAGATTCGCTTTTATGAGCTGGGTGAGGAGGCAATTGAGATGTTCAGAGAAGACGAGGGTTTTATCAAGGAGGAGGAGCGCCCTCTTCCTGACAACGAGTTTCAGAGACAAGTATGGCTACTGTTTGAGTACCCAGAGAGCTCAGGTCCTGCAAGGATTATTGCCATAATCTCTGTCATGGTCATCCTCATATCTATAGTCAGCTTCTGCTTGGAGACACTGCCCATTTTCCGTAATGATGAAGAGGAAATGCATAAGTCTCAAGCAGAAGTCTTTTCGCCTGAGACCAACACCACAATCATCAGCTACACAGCCACTTACTTCACTGACCCCTTCTTTATCCTAGAGACTCTTTGCATTATATGGTTCTCCTTTGAGTTTCTAGTGCGCTTCTTTGCCTGCCCCAGCAAAGCAGGATTTTTTGGTAATATAATGAACATTATTGATATTGTTGCCATCATCCCTTACTTCATCACTCTTGGCACAGAGCTAGCAGACAGACCAGAGGATGGTCAAGCAGGTCAGCAAGCCATGTCTTTAGCCATTCTCAGGGTCATCCGCTTGGTGCGAGTCTTCAGAATATTTAAGCTCTCTCGTCACTCTAAGGGGCTTCAGATTTTGGGTCAGACCCTGAAAGCCAGCATGAGAGAGCTTGGCCTCCTCATTTTTTTCCTCTTCATAGGAGTCATCCTATTCTCAAGCGCTGTCTACTTTGCTGAAGCAGATGAGCCAGAGTCACAGTTTGAAAGCATCCCAGATGCGTTTTGGTGGGCTGTGGTCTCAATGACAACAGTCGGCTACGGTGATATGGTCCCAACCACGATTGGTGGCAAGATTGTGGGCTCCCTCTGTGCCATTGCAGGTGTGCTGACCATTGCCTTGCCCGTGCCTGTCATTGTGTCAAATTTTAACTACTTCTATCACCGTGAGACTGAAGGTGAAGAACAGGCGCAGTATCTGCAGGTCAACGTGACCAAAGCTGATTCAGCGGAGGAGCTGAAAAAGAGTCGGAGTGGCTCCACCATCAGTAAATCGGACTATATGGAGATCCAGGAGGCTGTGAACAACAGCAACGAGGACTTTCAGGAGGAGAACCTAAAGACAGCCAACTGCACGCTGGCCAACACAAACTATGTAAACATCACCAAAATGCTTACAGATGTGTAGTCATCTTATATTTTCCTCCCTGTCACAGTGGGAAATGTGGAGCTGAGCATCTGGGTGGGACAGGCATACATCCTCCCATCTTATGTGTGCTGAAAATATCAAGGCAATAGAATTCATGCTGTTGATGATTGACTGAAAAATATTGCAAATACCATTCACTTCTTCTACGCCCATCCTGTCTTCACTCGTCACAGCTTGTCCTTAAAACTCCTCATTAATGAGTGGAAATTGAAAATTTAGCATTTCTGCATGGAGTTGGCTTTTTTCTGTGTGACTGTTTTGAAAAGTAAATGATAAGACCTACAAATTTCCCGCTCACAGTAGTAGTGCACAAAAAGAAAGTGGAGAAAACACAGTGAGAAAAGAATCGCTTTCAAAATGAAAAAAAAAAAAAGTCACACAAGTCCCGCTTAAGTCCCCTGTCCCTTGATCCCTCATTTCCCAAGGCACACTGCTCTGCCATGCGCTTCTGAAGAGCCCTACTTGTGCGCTACATATGCTGCTTCCTGGAGCCAGTGAAACAAAACTGTCCTATGCTACACTATTTAGAGATAAAAAGGACGTGCGAGCATAAAGCAAGCCCAGTCCAGCGCTGGCACGGCCTGTGGGTGACTTGTGACGAGGTTGGTGGTTAAGTACACCACATAATTTCAAGGATGAATGACAGCCATCAGCACTAAGCTCATGGTTTGACACCTTTGTTCCCAGTAGACATCAGTATCTGATGAATGACTGAGAATGGCCTTGAATTTTCACTGCTTTGGTCTTACATGTACTGTACGTATTGCAATGCAAGCTTTCTCCCTCCATTCACCCAAACTGGTCTTACTGCAGAGCTTTGAGGACAACTTGAATGTTTCTTCTTGTTTTGTTTGTTTTCCACAGTTTCACACATAAAGTACTTATTCATATATAGATGGGTAGACTAACTGTGACTTATCTGATAGCCAGTAGGTAGGTGCTGTTATTAGTAAACGTAGTCAGTAGATAATTGCATGACATTTTTATCTGACTGAGAAATTTCCACTTGTTTCTCGACTGCCACTTGCTTCATCACACCACTGTATATTTGTTTGCACACTGCCTTCTGTACAAATCCACACTTTTAAAAGGATGCCTGCAGGTAGCTGTTACAAGAACCTAAAACTCTATGTCAGAGGATTTCTTAAGAAATAATCATAAAGCCAAATCCTACATGTAACAGGATATGGTATCCTTGTCAATATTAACATTCCACGTAGAAGTCATTACCAATTAACTTTTGCCAGGTCGCTGTAAACTGAGCTACGAGCTGTGATTTTGAGCGTTAACTCACACCCTAGTTTTGGACATTTATCGCAATTGCAGATGTGATAGACTTGCAGTGGTGTTTTTTCTCACAGGTTTGTCACATGATCACGTCCTCACGATCAAAATACTAACTTTTAAGGACTAGTGTATAGAAAAATGCTTCCCCCAAACTGCCTTGTATCTGGGTTTACGCTACTCTCCTAGTGTTGCATGACCTCAGAAACATTCCTAGCATGTGTTTAAGCTCAAAGAAGAAGCCTCTAAGACAAAAAGAGTATAATTATTACAATAGACATATTTATTTCTTATGTATAAAACAGTAAATGTATACAGACAAAACACACACATATATAATGCTCATATACTTTTATGAGAATTAAAAAAAAACCTAAAATATCAAACTTTTAAGAGAAAGCAAGAGTCTTTCCACAATGTGCAGATCATTGCCATGTTTTTTTTTTTTTAAATGATAATTATGAACACTGTTGTTCACCTGTGTCGGAGCCTGTCTGGAGTGCCAAAGACACACTTCCACTAGCCATTTTCTTTGCTGGTGAGTTCTCAGCAAACCTGATACACGTCCTGGATTTAGACACTAGACGTTTGCTTCACTTTATACAAAACTGCCTTTTGTGAAGTAGTTGTTGAAAGACGCAGTGTGGTACTGAACTGTGTCATCCCTAACCAGAATCTTTTCTCAGAAAGCCTTTATTGACATTAAATTGGCCAGAATCTAAATAGAGTCTGGCTGTCCACTGAAAACACTCTGATGCCAGAAGCACAATCTGTCTTTAAAAGTTACCATCAAATGTGAATTAGGTTCTGATTCTTGTTTTCAGGTAAGATTTTCCACTGTTTGCTCAACACTGCCAAGGTAACAGTCAAAGGCAGTAACATCAATATGGGAAGTGATAATTAGCAGTAGTGTAGCAGATACTGTCTAACCCAAGGGTCCTCGGACTTCATATCCGAGTCTCTTGCCTTTCTACATCTTTTCACGGATGTCTTCTGTAATTAGAAAGGTGATGGATTAGGAGGAGGTCTGTAGCAAGAACTGTCTTGATGAATTCTGTCATGTCAGGATGTACATCTTTATTCTAAGGCAGGGGTGCCCAATCCCAGTCCTTGAGAGCTACCGTCCTGCAGCTTTTAGATGCATCCCTACTCCAACACAGCTGAATCAAATGGTTTGATTACCTCTTCAGCATGCCATCGTGTTTGGCAAAGGCCTGATAACAAGCCATTCATTTGATTCAGTTGTGTTGGAGTAGGGATGCATCTAAAAGCTGCAGGATGGTAGCTCTCGAGGACCAGGATTGGGCAGCCCTGTTCTAAGGGTTTCATTCTGCTCACTGCAGTTTCAAACTGCAGGAGCAAAGTGATTTAACAACATCGCTGCCAATATGTGCTCGTCCAACTGCCTGACCCGAGGCTTCTGACATCCTCTCTTTGTCCAAATCTGTTTTTCTGTATCTTCAAAACATTTTTAGGGAATTTTAGTAAGTAAACTGCATGTGTTGCTTTTTTAAGAGTAGCTTGAAGGTGGACTGAGATCCTGAAAAGGTCATAACTCAAAGTAGGACCGAAAACAAAAACCAGCTGATTAGCAACATTCTCAAGATCATATGGTAGAGGTGGTGGTGTGAAAAGCATACACGCTATCTCTTAAAAAAACGCAAAGAAAGAAAGAATTAACCTCTTTGGAGCTCCACAATTTAACCAAGAGCTTATTGATCAATAGTTGAGTATTGGTTTGGGTGTTTGAGTTGTGTGCATGTGTGTGTGTGAGTGTGTCTCTGTGAGTCTGAGAGGGAGAGAGAAGGAGAACTGCTGAATGTCAGTGTATTAGCCTGGTTGTATAGCTGCATTTATGCAACAGCCATTTGCATATCTTTGTATGTGGGGAAAAGAGAAAACACTCACAGTCTGACCAAAAAATATGTCTATGCATGCCAATGCGTCAAATCCTATTGTCATTTCTTTGTTTTTACCATTTTGTTGGACAGAAATTTAACATAAATGTTACACGTTAGCATTTAACTATTTGTTTGACAGTAGGCATGCTATTGTACCTCAGCCAACTTCACTGTAGCAACTCATTTACTGGAGTTCACAATGTTGTAGTTGTATATCAGCAATTATTTCTGCTTAAAGCACAAAGACAAGTAGAATCATGCTTATCTGTAAACCTACAGATTTAATCTGCACAATGTTTGTTTGTTTTTTTTAATTTTCAGTCTAAACAAAGTCAATTATACATGAAGTTGTGTTGTTTTATGGGGAGCACCACAGCCTCTAAGAGTTTCATCTCTCACCTGCTGAGGGACCCACCAGCAAATCCACTCCATGAGAAGGGTGCCCAACAGTGAATACACTGAGAAATCTATGCAGAGATTTGTTATTAGCTGGTAGTTTGGGGGGGAAAGAAGGTTCAGTACATTTTTTCTGTTTTATCGGGCATAAATTCCATGTCGATCCCAAGAGCTGACAAAGCATTTGAAAGAAACCTCAAAGCAAAAATGAAACACTTTTGCAATATTCTGCTGCTGTATGTCAAACACTCACATGTTAGCTGAATGTGAATATGAGCTCTCTGATCTTTGGGGTTTGTTTGAACCGCGATGTCAGCTCTGTGTGACAAGGCTCATACATACAGGAAACAATACAGTCAATATGCAATCTTAATGCATGTGTGTGTTTAAGACTTTTTTTTTCTTTTGACCCCAGAGCCTGATAGTGTGGCATCCACTGAAATTTGTACAGTTGTTCACTTCACCCCCCCCCCCCCCCCCCTCTTCCCTTGTCCTCCCCATTTCATAGAGGCCTGAAAACATCCATCAATGTTGATACAGTGGATAATGGATTTTCTTTCTATGAAATGAACTATGACAGAATAATGTAAATAGTAACCAATGGATGATGGAGTAAAAACCATGTACTATATACTGTATGTGAAGTCTGAATTTAAAACATAGTATTATCTGCAATAATCTATCTATCTATAGATAATAGATAATAGATAATAATCTATCTATCTATCACTTTACAACAAAAAGGACAATCTATGGACAAGAAAAACATGCAGAATTTTAAAAAAGGCATATAATCCTTCCAAATGATCATAACCATGAAAAAGTAATATCAATAATGAAGCCAATAATAACTCATTTGAAATTGTGTTGTGTGTGTTTATTGTGTGTCATTTCTGCCCCTTTTTGGTCATAAAATCATGTGTTTTATTGACTTTGGCATGAACACAGTACAAGCAGAGGTGTTTTTTAACTGTTTATCCACCCTTTTTTTCCCCACACGTCACAATGTTAACAAGGTATTTAGTCTGAAAATGATTTGAGGTGCTAATTTTAGCTGAAGAGCATCTGTGCTGATACAAAATGCCGTAAATCGATCAAAAGCTTCTTTGTTGTTATTCTTAGGACAGCCGGCATCTTTGTAGCCACGGGCAGTGTAGAGGACATTTTCAGATGCCTCCTGGTATCTTCAGTTTCTGCCTCCCTTTAAGTGCACGGAATATGCTCCCTGCAGTTTAAAAGAGAGAGCAGGGTGTTCTATTAATAGCTTTTTGTTGGTGGAAGAGATAGGAGAAGGAGGAGAATGTGAGCAGAGACACAGAAAGGTGAAGAGAAAGAAAGAATTTTAAAGAAATCCTTCAATCATTCAGTGAACTTTCTGTGGATCTCTGGTCTTGACATCCAAATGTAAAAATCCATACTAGGAAAAAAATGTACTAATAAAAGCAGCTTGTTTTGTATGCAGTTAAATAAAGGTTTTTTTATTTATTTATTTGAGGTTTTTTTCGTTTAGATCCATAAAATGTGCCGTTGAAATTTCCTATATATCTATGAAGTACTCTTTTATTCTTGAGTTCTTATGATATCTTGTGTTATCTTCTCACCAGACACATCTACACCTGAGTGGTTTTGCAAGCTGCTGCCTTGTGCTCTTCTATCTTTAGTCCACTTGTGCTTTAACTACAGCAATGCATTGTGAACAGGAGCACTTGGGGCCTTGGTGCTGTAGCTACAGCTCTGCTTTAGTCATTAGTCTTGCTTTGATCCAGCGATGCAGTGCAGCTCTCTGCAGCCTCTTTGCTGAAACCGGGGCAAACAGTGACAGGCAGATGGGACAGAGCAGCCTGAGCAAGGACACAGGCAGCAGGAACAAAGCCCTGCTGCAGGTTGCTGCCACTGCCACAGAACTGTTGTGAGGGAGCAACGAGTGAGACTGTGTGTTGTTTGTCAGGGATGGTAGCATACCCACAGGAGCATGGATGAGTAGTCATACAGGCTTGCACTGTGCTTACCAGCTTGTAATTAGGAGACGAGTGCTGTGGGACTTGGAGCTAATCCAACAGGGCTGCCCAGCATCAGACCACACCCTGTTATTACAAGGTGTTAAGCTTTATTCTAATTAAATCCAGTCCTGGAAATAGTGTCATGAGTTTTGAAATTGTTAAATTTAGCTGTTTAGAGCAGTGTACAAGACACATGCTTATTTTATTTCATTTTATTATATTTTAGCTTTTTTTTTTTTTTTTAATGAAGGGTTTTTTGCATTCAGTTTTAGTTGTAGAACGATTTAGCGATGGAAGAAATGATTACTGCCCTCTAGGGTGGCATTGCTGAAACTACACAAAGTCTGTAATTGTAATCAATTTGTTAAAAACACCTTGTGGAAGAAGCATTGAGATTGAATTCCAAAGATTTAAAAGTTAAATATTAATTTAGCAGATGAATACCTCTGTGAGTGATGTAAAATATGATTATATCATATTAGAAAATTTCAAGCCTCTGAGAATGGCAGCTCTGTTTAATCTAATTCCTAAACAGTTAAAGCAATGTTTTTGTAAAACTCCTTGAATTAAAGCCCGAAGCCATTCTTACAAGCACATTTTTTAAATTTTTTTTTTATTTCATTTTAATATTTTATTCCTTCTTTATATAAAACTCACTGTGGTGGTGTGCAAAAATGGTGTCTTTGTTCAAAAACATATGGACCTAACTGTATACATTGTACAAAGTTAACTCCATGTATAATCTATACAAAGAAGAATTTAATGCAAGAATGCATTAAATTCTATGCTATATTTTTAAACTCAAAATGCATAAATAGCCTGACATTTATAAATGGATGATTAAGTCTTAAAAAATGTTCCAGTGAGCAGGGAGGATACTTGCTTTTAAGGAAAAACTTGTAATATCAAACAATATCACGTGTCTATCATAGATCATAGGTCTTTGGTCAAGGTGCAGATCTCGTGTCTCTGTCAAGACACCTTCTGAATCTGACTTCCTTCTGTGCCCCATATATGATCATTCCTGTACTTCACTGTTTCACTGTTCCAAAGACCAGCAAGTGCTTGTTTCTGCAGGAACCTGAGCAAATGTGGTGGAAAGACAGACAGCTCTTGTGACAATATGAAGGTCCCATATTAACTCTATCACCACTGCCCCATAGGAATACACACAGACATGCCTTTTATATTTTGACAGTTTCAGGATTTCCCTAAAACTACCATTTTCCTTCATTTGACTCACAATGGTGGGTCTAAAGTCCATCTGAATAGATATAAGGTCTATTTGATCTGTAACAGGTTCAATATGTTTTTCGTTTTGTACATTTTGGGTCACTTTAGGAAAAGTAATCAAATTTCTGACTGAAAAGTAACATTTTAGGTAATTTATACTGTTGTCAATTCTCAAAATGTGTCAAATTGGGCACAAACAGTGTGTCAGGGTTAAGGAAAGTGGACTAGTGGTTCACAGCTCCCTCTGAAGGGTCAGCCTCCCTCTGAAGGATCATGAGATGATCAAAGCCAGTAAAAAAATCAAAATTTATTGTTTTCTCACATATACCAAATATTTCAAACTTTTCAAATTTAGTTTTGCCCTTGAACAACTGAAGTAGCAGTGGGAAATGCTTTTCTGTAAATTTTAAGAGAGATAAAGGCTGGAAGGCCCTGATTAAGCTTTTATATACACTCTATATTAAAATAAAATATAAAACATTGTTTTGTTTTATGTGCAATCTTTCACGTCCCTACATCTGACATCTGGAAACTAGAGATAACAAAAAAGGTAAATAGAGAAATAAAAAGTGTAAAATCTAAGTAGCTCAAGATTAGACTTGAGCTTGCTTAAACAGCTGCTTGAAAAAAAAATACTAGGCTGTTCTCTGCATAAACACTCTTGATTGTCTAATCAGTAATTGAGTCTAATGAGATACATAATGTAGCCCTGGGAGTTTAGATGGAGTAGGACCGTCTAACCGTTCTCCTTCATAGTCAATGGAGAATCAATACATTCATACACTAGACCGCACACTCCACTTATCTGGGATAACAGATGGGCTGGGTTAAAAACATCCTACTGATGGCCAGATACTCTGAAGTCAACTGATTTAAACAAACTCAACAAACCTGTGTTCAATTAAAAAAAGAAGATTTTACATAATGAAGAACGGGGGTGTAGGTCACATAGAAACCAGTGATTAATGGCCTTGATAAATTTCAGTTTGTTGTGTATTGTGCTGGGGGCATGCACAACAACCCACAAACTTGAGATACACCAGAACAGTTAAACACGGTAGACTACTGTATGTTTAATCTTTGTACAAGTTGGTTTTGCAGTCTATCATTTGAGGCAGTGACAGCTAAAGGAAGTTGATGTTTAGGAGCTCTGAGCTGTTTATATCTTAATGTTAGATTGCAGTGTTGGGGAGTAACGGAATACATGTACCGCTGTTACGTATTTAAAATATAAAATATGAGTAACTGTATTCCGTTACAGTTACCGTTTAAAAAGGGTGGTATTTAGAATACAGTTACTTTGTTGAAATAAATGGATTACACTGCGGTACTTTCCTGTTTCATTTTGTCGTGGGTCAGGACTGTTTGGGTTTGTTTGACAGCTACGTTCTGTTGTTACGGTTGCCATGGTTACAGGGCGACGCTCTCTCTCTCTGCGACTGTGTGTTTCCTGGGTGTTGTTGTTGTTGTGCTAAGCTAACAGGCAGAATGCTACAAGCATAGCTCTAAAGAATGTAGCATCATGGGCAGTGTAGTCCATGTTGCAGGGAGAATGGACTGCCATACACGTTATCTGTCTGTGAGCGCGAGGAGGGAGAAAAAGGGGAGTGGAAAGGTACGAGTTGTCATCGAGGAAAAACGGGAGCTGGAAGCATGTAAATATAATAATAACCACTGCAGCCGAGAAGAGTGCCTGACGAGCCCAGTTGTAAGTAAGCTATTAAGACTCGACTGTACACCATGTTCGTGTTTTCCTCCGAAAACAATAAGTTCCGTTGGAGCAGTCTTTCAACGCCTCTCTCTGTCTCTCGCAAGAAAAGTTGACCCACACAACAAAGTAAAGCTATTTTTCGGCTACGAGCCTACAGGGACCCCGCCGTATTAGCCAGAGGTCCCTTTACTACAGTTCGGAGTCGCGGACCTTCAGTAATAGTAATAAATCACACAGCAATAGTACATTCACGTTGTTGTAAAAAGCATGATAATATATTAAGTAATCCAAAGTATTCAGAATACGTTACTGTCATTGAGTAACGTAACGGAATACGTTACAGAATACATTTTGGGGCATGTATTCTGTATTCTGTAATGGAATACATTTTAAAAGTAACCTTCCCAACACTGTTAGATTGTCCGAAGACGGTCTGAAGAGGCCAAAGTTATCATTGAAAGAGCAGAGGCACAATGTAAGAGACAGAGGGAGGTAAATGTGCCAGAAATATGTCACAGCTTATAAACTGTAACTAATGGCTCTTTAATGTGTGCTTTTTCACTAACTATATCTATATATTTTTCAGTTACATAATCTAAATTTAAAAAAAAAATCATTTATCAAGAGTTTGTGCAACTCTAATAATTTTTTTAAATGGAATCCATCAGTCACTTTTCAAGAGAAGATGGTTAATCGCTTTCTTCCATGTAGTTAAATTTAAAACTCCAGTTTTTCTTTTGGATATTTCTAACTTTTGGGCAGAGCTAGGAATGTTGTTACCCCCCATGAACTATACAGACAGGATGGGTGTAGCTTCAAAGTCTGAAAAGTGAAGTTTTGCTGAGTTTATTGTGTTATTTGCTAGTTTAAAGTCTATCTTAAGACATAATCGAATGATTATTCCATAATAATGTTTATTTTTCAAATAATGTTCAAATTGATAGTGAAAATAAAGAAGATTGTGTTTTAGGGTCTACTATAACTGATTACCGAATGGGGATCCTGCAGTTTCTTGGAGTTGCCCATTGCTCATCACATTGGGGTTTAATGTCAAAGGCTTTAAAACAGGAGCTCGCTGACTAATGGGTGACATCTAGTGATAGATTTGTTTCTCAAAAAATTTAATTACTTGTTTGTTTGTTTTTAAAGCTATCCATGCAATTACTTAATATTTAACAGTATAAAACAGACTGGCACAAATCCCTGTCCAATCACTTTCACCAAGTCTGAGTTTAGATTAATATTTTTTTTTATATATATATTTTCCATTTAGTTACCAAAATTATTTCTCTGTAAATGGCAAAAACAAAAAGTAATTCATGTACAAATATGTGTGATGTATCTGAACTACAGTTGCCATTGGAGTGAGCCATGATCAAGAATGGAGCACCAATAAATGCTATAAATGCACCACACAATGTGTCCATAAAACATTTATGCAGTCACTGCAATTCAGTGAATGTTAATCGAAGTTGAGAAATAAAACTCACTGAATGCAATAAGTGAACACAGTATGCTCAGCATTGCTTAATTGTGATTAAAATGGCAGATATCAATGATCTAAATTAGCAGTTTTCATTAAACTGTAGGTTCATTAAACTTGCTGTCACCCCTTGTTAATCAGTCCAGTCCACTCTGATCAATCGCTGATCTTTCTTGATTACTTAACCTAAGGGGAAAAGTCCATCCCTACTGCTGGCTGTGTACACATCTTGTGGAGGCCATTTCTAACATGTTGAGCAATGAAAGAATGTCAGAGGCTTTAAATATCCTGTGTGAGTTAATATTTTATCAACATCTCAGTCCCTAGGCCTCTTCCCCCTTTTACATCCCACATCCAACTCTGAGATTGTGCACAAAGGGTGACTGTAGCTCAGGTGGCAGAGCAGGTCAGCCACTAATCAGAAGGTCGGTAGTTCGATCCCAGGCTGCCTCCTGGCTGCATGCCAAATATCCTTGGGCAAGATACTAACCCCATGTTTGCCTACTGGTGGTGGTCAGAGGGCCCGGTGGCGCCAGTGTCCGGCAGCCTCGCCTCTGTCAGTGCGCCCCAGGGCAGCTGTGGCTACAATGTAGCTTGCCATCGCCAGTGTGTGAATGTGTGTGTGAATGGGTGAATGACTGAATGTAGTGTGAAGCGCTTTGGGGTCCTTAGGGACTAGAAAAGCGCTATACAAATGCAGGCCATTTACCATTTACAAAGCAGGAACGGTATACTTTTTGTTTTAAATGCCTAGGCCCTGTCGTCCACATATGTGGACATCACATTTTAGGTTGTCTAGACCAATATGCTAAATTTTGCTCTACAGGGCCTGATATCCACTTACGAGGACATTACACTATCAAAATCACTTCTATCAAAGTTTAAAACGAATGTCCTCATATGTGGAAAAAAAAAATCTGGTAATTCTTTGTTTTTACATTCATCAGGTCCCAATCAACCAAATAGCAAAGAGAAATAAAAAATGCATGCCATGAAAGAGTTTGGGTCTTAGGAGGTTAAACCTACCAGCTTTTTCTCACTGTCTTCCCTTCACATTCTCACAGCTTGTGCACTTTCTATTTTTCAACAAAAATGCATTTTCCTGCTATTGGGTTTGCAAATGCAAACCTTTCCCTTATAGAAAATGTTGGTTGTCTTATCTCGGCACATACGATTTCTATCACATCGAATCAAACAGAGAGGAATCATTTGAAGGAAATTAAATCTTGATGAAAAGGGGGCATTCAAATGTGCTTAATAGGCAATCTAATTTAGAGTTGCAAACAGAAAACGAGCTGAGCAGCAGAATGAAGGCAGCTCCATGTGTGGTTCAGTGTGTCCCACTGCATCCACTGAGCTTATTCATTATGTATGCAATGATCACTTGATGAAGGGGCCTGAAACAAAGCATCATCTTCATTGTACAGATGGCACTGCTGGTGCTTCTTTGCCCAGAAACACTCTGACAACACTACTTGTTTTTATGGAGTTTAATGAAATGTGAGGGGTTTCAACAGCAGTGGCAGTTAAAAATACTCATAGGTTTTCTATAAAAGATAACTCAGATTAATAACAACCTTTACTGCTTTACACTGCTTGTAAAAGATGTTAATCATCAAGTTCATTTTATCTTACAAATGAAGAAGGCAGCCTACATTTACACTTATTGTAAACAAAATGTAGGGAAAATGAAGTTTAAAGGTACAACAGTTACATAACTATCTGTGGTAAACACACAGTGTTATCTATGTATAAACCAACTTCTTCACTATCTTTCAACCCATTGTATTGTATGTTGCTATATGTGTACACTCTTCCAGTGCAATTAGGCCACAGATATAGTGCCAAATCTAATAGTGCAGATAATCTGGATAAAAAATGAATTCACCTCATTGCTGATTTCTAGGCATAATGCTTTCAGAGCACATAACCAATAGACTGTCAAATATTGCCAAGGTGTCCAGTTCGACACTTGAAAATACTCAACACAACTGGATTATCCCTTAAGCCAGTACCAGCTATTTGCCACTTGAGGCAGCAGAATAATTAGTAGTAAAAGGTAAGAGTGACTAAATATGTTAAAACCCCGAAGCAATCAGCAATCAACTGATTTGATTGCTGATTGCTGAAAAATAAGCAATTAATGCAGTGAACTATAAGGCAGAGAAGTATTTTCTATGCCTTCTGACCCTAAATGGCTTATTATCATTTGAGAAATTGGAGCTGAGTTCCAGGGTGGAGCATTCATGTCAGGTGCAAGAAGGTTGCCTTCATTCATTATTCATGTTTGATCAAAGAGAGTGATCAAGTACCACTGAGGAATGCAAAGTCATAATAGTAGGGTGAAATTGTGTTTTATGATGGATGGTACTTCAATACCATTGATACGTAGAGGTTAAACTGGGATGTTTTTCAGTCATTTATAAAGGAAAGTATAGAAGTGTAAACACAGCACTTCTCAATAAACTGCCATTAGCTAGTTTTTCATTATTAGAACCACAGTGGTGTGTGAAAACCACCGCTTTGACTTCTGCAGGCTGAAAGATTTATAGGCTAGCTTCTCTATTCTCCTGAAGCAGCAGCCCATGCAGCCACACCATGGCAACAATGGCCAACAGCTTTCCACTGGATAAGAAGATACCCAGTGTTTAGAGTTGAATACCTGTCCATCTGTCCCCACCAACATGGCCGCAAGCAGGGCTTTTCAGCACCTCTGTCACACACGCTGAGGTATCTAATTCCTACACATACGAATACACGGAGGCTGAACAAAGCAACCAGAGACCTCACGAGGATTAAAGACAAGAGTTTGGTACAGAAATATTTTATAAGCCAAACAGAAGTGGTATTCCAGGAGAGTGAATTAGAAGCAGAGGATTGCACCGTGCATATTGTGTGAGTTTTAGAGCTGTACTGTGGTGATAAGGCCTATGTTGGCTTCAGAGACAAGAACCTGCATTATGTGGAAGACAGGTGCTGAATGTTAATCACCTTTATTAGGGATAGAACAGTTTACTGCATTGCAATGTTTACACTGAAATGTGATGAAAAACAGAGCATGATCAGAGTGGATTTATTAAAAAAAAAACATTCTAGAAGAATAAATCGCTAAGCAAAAAGTCGTATGGTACAGTTTTGTCTGTATTATTAAGTTAAGCTGTTTTAAAGTGTCCAAACGCAGTATCTGAGACTAGGTGAAATTATTTTATTAAGCTTCAGTTTTGATAATATTATTAGATATTGTGTCTTATTTTTACCAGGTTAACATTAAAAAACATCCCCTTTCCAGCAAAAATGTTTTTTCTGCATTTAACTATATAAAAATAAAAAAATGAAAGAAATTCAGTCATTGGTGTCAATTATCTGAATTACTAAGCTATGACAAAATATAGTTAAATTACTAGTTCACTGCTCCCCATCACTGAACCCAAGTTATTAGAATATTGAATATGAATGCATGATATCTCAGGCCATGAAATCATTGTAACTTTGTCCCAGTGGTGTGCCAAACAGAATTTCCGTTGGATTGAGGCCTGGACTTTGACTGGGTTATTGCAACACTTTGATACTTTTCTCTTTCAGCCATTCTCTTGTTAATTTGCAGCTGTGCTTGAGATCATTGTTCAGTTGCATGACCCAGTTTTGGCTTTAGCTGTCAGACAAATTGCCTCACATTTGACTTAATACAGAGAAAGTCATGCTCTGTTCTATCATGTGGCTGCAAAATCATCACTCCTCCATCACCATGCTTGACAGATGGCAAGAGGTGTTGTACATTCCAGTCTTGCTGGCAATACGTCCAAACAACCCATACATGTTCAGTCCTTTTCTAAGTGTACTGTCATGAACTTTAGCCCTGAACATGATAATTGAGGCCTGTAAAGTCTGTGATGAAGCACTTGGGTTTTTATTGCAGTGTCTCTGAGCATTACACAGCTTGACCTTGGGGGAAATTTGCAAGGATGTCCTCTCCTGGAAACATTGTAAAGTTGTGTTAACACAGACCTGATCCAAAATGAGAAAGAGAGAGAGATGCTTTTGTAAGCACAGTAAGCAGCATTGTGTATTTGATTTGGCAGATTTTTTGCACAGGATACCCTTCCTGACGCAAATCACAAGGGCTTTTGTGTCACCATGTGGAACTGAACCAGGGTGCTCATTAGGCAAATGTGTAACCCACTACACTATGGGGTTCCTAGGCTGGGCAAATGACTAATAAAACAAAATTACTATTACTAGAGCAAAAAGGTTAGCACAGCTAAGAGTTAAAAGCAATTTTTAGTCATATAAAATCAAGATTAAATGATACGAAATGAACCTGTGTCTGTGTAGTGGCTCAACCCACACAGATAGACATGAAAATAAAACAAAAAATAAATAAATAAAATTTCAGTTTCATTTGTTTTATTTTCTTTTTCTCCCTTAAGTCTATCAACCCCAACTGACTTTCAAAAAAACCATTAAATGGACCAAAGTGAGGGCAAAAAGGTGAGCGCGCAGAGAAAAAACACTGGCATGTGACCAGTGAATCCTACGCACGGGTGTGAAATTTGATAGTGAGCCACACAAGAGCACCTGGCAGGCAGACAGACAGGTTCAGGACTTTACTAGCAATGAGAAAAACGATCCCAGTGCTGCATAAACACAGGTGTGCTTTCCTTTCAGGCTTGTTATACTGACGACGGGAGGACAGATGGACAAGACAAACGACTGAAAAGAAGAAGCTTCCACTAAGAACTCACAAAGAAGTTTTACAGTGACATCTACTGTCCCTGTGTGCAGTAATTTTGTTGCTATTGCTGATTACTACAGTGTTACATTCACTGATATCTCCCTACACACTGTGCATTTCCTGTGCAAAAAGCTTAATGAACGTTATCAACATGAGATAACGTTTACTGTGTTTATTTTTGCATGCTGCACAAGACTAAATGACTCGAATTTTGTTGTTGTTCAAAACATCTGTCTTGTATATTTAATTGTAACTGCCCTCCCTTCTGTCGAAACCTCACGCTTTGGAGAGATTTACAACTGCTCCTTAAGACTCTGCAAATGCCCGGTCAGATATTTAATCAAACTCTGTGCGTGACGGAGTGCAGACAAGCTTCTTTCACGGCTGGATGAAGAGGTAAATTAAATAGAGGCTTTACATTTCACTGAAAAAGTGCGTTACTATTACACAGTTATTAATATAAGAAGACTTTGTACTATTTTTGGAATGAAGTAGCACAAAAAACATAATTCTAAGATTATTTTGTAGCTTAGTTTCCTGGGTAACTTAGTAATTCTTGTTTTATAGCTTAGAAAAATGTATTAGGGCAACTATAGGGCAACATATTTGGACTGACACGTTTTTGCTTGTTGCCAATAGCAAATCTTTATTTTTGCGTCAAATAAAATACATTTGAAAACGTTCCTAGCAACAATATTTGCTAGCTTGCATTTTTACAGTTTAGCAGTGAAGTTTTTTATTACTTTTTTTTTTTTTTTTTTTTTTTTTTTTTTTGGCCTGTCCCGTTTGGCTCTTTTGCCATCAGAATTGTTGTCTAAAGGCAAAGAAAGATGCCCAACGGATTTACTTTACCAAACTGACCATCCCAGCCTTGCCGTAATGGTCCATTTGATTCACCTTTTATTGTTTATTTTATTTTCACTTACTGAATACGGGACAGACTTGACTGGGGGAAAGAACGGGAGAAAGAAAGAGGGAAAGAGAAACAGCTGAGAAGAGGGACGGGGGAGAAGGGCAAAAGACAAAAACCAACAGAACAGGCAGAGAAAAAAAAATGCATATATCAATCACCTGGATCACCTGCTGAGAAAGAAAAAAGAAAGCAAGCAGAAGAGAACAAGAGTAATAGAATAAACAACATCACAATGATATATGGGAATATGACAGTAAATACTAAATGTTAAACATTATTGTGCAGCACATAAGATCAACAGAACACAGTGTGCTTTGAGGTAGGAGCCAAAAAGGGTGTAGTTTGTGGGTGTGATCACCCGTGTGTACACCTGTGAGCATGGACGCGCTTGTTTTTTGTTTTTTTAAAAGGTTCCTTCATGTAATAATCTGCTAGAGGGTGTGGGGGGGCCACAGCCCCGTCCTCCAGGGCGTGAAGCAGGTGTGGAGGAGATCAAAACTCCAGACATCCAGAGGCCCCCAGAACACAAGAGACCAAGGAAGACCAACAGAGGGGCAGCTGCGCCACTGTCCCGGAAAGAGCTGAGGAGAGTCCCAGATGAGGGCTCACTCAGCAGCCGCGGAGCAGAAGCCAGGGGGAGTTGCAGTGACGCGCCCGTGAGCTCCGCCGGCAGCCAGCTGCGCCTGAGTGACCGAGCCCCAGGCCGAGAGGCCGGGGGCACCCCACCTCCGAAGTGGCCCGAGCGAGCCCCGGGCTCCAGGCCCCGATAAGCGGCCGCCAAGGAGTGAGCCGGTGTGTACCTGGACGCCCATCCCCGGACACAAAGAACCACCAACGCACCGATGTCTGAGGGGGTCCGCCACTGGCAGGGGAAGTGGTGGTAGGGGGAGATAGGCCTCCAAACCTTGGAGGGCCTGAGATGTCCCCAGAGAGGTGGCGCCTGACACCCAACCTGACATATAGACACAGACATACAGGCACACACAGATACAAACATCCATTCCCACCCTCATGCTCTCATATGCACTTACTCCACACTCAACCAACGTGGAGACAGACATAAAGAGACGTTGTACACACGATCACACTCCCCAAGCGTACTCTACAAACCGGGTCTAGGTGCCCTCGCCCCTGGAGGGGGGAACTGCACCCAGACCCAGGTGGTGTTTCCCTTTTCCCTGCGGTGGGGGGAGGCAGACCGCCCCGACTCCGCAGCAGCAGGAAGGCTCCACACTCCAGACCGCAGTCGGACGGCCAACTCCTCCTCCTAGTCCTAGCCCCCCTGCTCCAGCAGGTCGCAGAGAACGGGGGTGAGAGAAGACTCCGAACCTCCCTCCACCCGCTCATTGTAATGTTGATGCATGTGTGTTCTAAGGTGCATTTAAAACCCAGGAGGGCTTGGAGCTACCTGCCAGAGAGCAGCAGGTAAGCGCATGGTCCCTCCTGCTAGCCCTCAATGTCTACGTGTATTTAAAATTGAGAGGTGGGCAACGATGCCAGGGGTGGGGTGTACACCCTGATGGTACTTTGGACTCCGTGTATCGTGCCCACCCCCAAGATCCTATATGTATGTGTAATGAGAGTGTGAGTAATGTGAATGTCTAAGTGGTGGGATAAAATTGAGGCAGAGGCAGCCAGAAGGGGTGCCTCTGCACCCTGGTGACATACCCCTACTCCAAGGCCCTGCATGTGTGGGTGGTTGTGGTGGAGCGGGAAGAGGGAGGCAGCTGGAGATGGGGAGGGAAGGAAGGGAGGGGCAAGTGACCCCTCCCTGGGGCCAGCTCCCCCGCTGGCCCCACTATAGGGCGACATATTTGGACTGACACGTTTTTGCTTGTTGCCAATAGCAAATCTTTATTTTTGCGTCAAATAAAATACATTTGAAAACTTTCCTAGCAACAATATTTGCTAGCTTGCATTTTTACAGTTTAGCAGTGAAGTTTTTTATTACTAAGAATAATACTGAACAGTATTACAGTTACACAGATGAGAGTCTTGATTGTGAAATATTTCACTAGTGAATATAAAAATACTTGTTTTTGTATCACAAAAATATTTAAATGCTAAAAAATCTCAGCTAGGATTCTCTCTCGTGAATCTCACTCATCAATCTCATCATTCTAATGTTTTGCACACATCAACAGGCCATATGGGAACATGAGGAGGAGGCTTGGTGTAACTCAGGAGGCTTTGGATGAGCAAACAGCGCCTGCAGCTATGGAACCTCCCTGTCCAACAGTGAGCAATGCTGATATCAAAACAGTGGGTGGTGTGTGGCATTCATCATTGCTGTATGATTTCAGAACAATTCTTCCCACAGTGTGTTATGTTGCTTTGAAGGAATTTCTTGTTTGTTTTGAAATGATAGTATGCATTAGTTATACAAAAAATTAAAAAAGATGGTTTTTGTACTTGAAAACAACAACAAAAAAAGGAATAGAGGAAAGATGCGTTGGTAAAGGAAAATTATATTTTAACCAGTGAGTTTAAGCCACCACAGAGGATTGTGGTGTTAATAGTCGTGGCTGCACCATGACTGGTTTGTTGTCAGTGTTAACCTCCTCCTGCTATGATGGGTCCAAAGAGTCAGTTAAGATTAGCACTTGTCGTTTGATTAGTGAGGCTGGCTGGAAACAATCCAGACATTTCAATTAAGTCTGTAGTATTTAGTCATCACAGTTTATCTGTGAGGGTGATTCTCCAGGCTGATCTTCTATATTACATAATCTCCTTAGTGGAGTCCTCAGTCCACAGAATGAACACTGGAGTCTCTCTATCATCCAATCCAGACCACATCCTTAGTCTACTGAAGGGAAGTGTGTACAGTGGAATAAAGACTTAATTACTAGCATGTTCGTCACCTAAAACCTCAGTTCAAGACCTGTATGTACAGTTATGTGAAAAAATAGGTTAAACAGTCATCTGACAACCAATTACTAAAGTGCATACAGACAAGGGAATATGTAGTAGATGACATCACAAAGAAAGCATCACAAAGAAAGTGGGTTATTTAATCATTTCATTCAATAAAAAACAACAGAGATTTATCATTCTTCTACTGGAAAAACTGAGGACCTTTGGCCTATTATAACCCCAGCATGAATCTGTTCTTGTTTTATTTACAAGATCTTCTTTATCAGTCTTTTACTGACTTGGTGCCCCATACTGCAAGGTACATTGCTTCATCTGCAACACTTTGAAAACTTGAAGCTACCTGATTCTTGAGGCTGTGAAGAAACCCCAAATGACAATATTTCCAGTTTAAGGCTTTACAGCTGGTATCCTTGGTCTGGTATCTAATTTTATTGTGGCCAGAAATTCTTGTCTTCATTCATCTTTCTAGAGTAGCTATGTTAGAATTTGCGAATGTGTTTGTTGGCAAAAAGGCCTTGTGTTGAGGGATTTTGCTGACTGCCAAGCTTTCTTGTTGCTGGTGTGCCTCCCATGCAGGTCGAATTTGTGCAGGCTCTCTGATTGCAGTTTGACAGCAACAGTTTCAATCTTACCTACAGAGCCTGTGATTAATTAAATTTTGATCTTTTTGGAGTCTTTGCATCAAATGGCCCTCTGTTGATCTGAATGTGTGTGGGCGGCCAGTACTTCACAAATTGTCAGTGTTTTGAAATCTATGCTATTTGTAGATGATTAATAATCCTTTCCTATATTCACAAGAAAATGAATCTTGGAAAATTAGATTTTTAATCTTTTTTTCCATGGTTAAACAAAGATACAACATAGGGGGATACAGCAGTCATTTGATCTGCATCTTAAATCCTCCTGGATGAGCATGTCACTTTAGCTTCCCTAACATTATACTTTGACTTGTGTAAGGGTTTTATATATAGTACTCTGCAATGAAGACACCTCTACTGCAATATATAGGATTACTAGACCAGATGTCGTTACCTCACTATAAGATTACGAGGCTGGAATGTCTAATCCGTGCTACCTGACATGCACATTGAAATCCTGTCACCCTTAATGGGCAAGCCAATGCATTCTGAGCATATGGGCTTCTGAGATAGTATTACCTAGATCATGTGCACAAGATGAGTAGTTCCCAGCTTATGTTCATTGTCATTTCAAACGGTGTATTTAGTCTCTCAGCAGTGAGTAAATAGTGTAGCTGTTGAATGCAACTGAGAACATTCACTAGAAAACAGTAGTTAAATAAGCTAAAATCAATAATTTTTTTATTTACAGTGTTTCAAATTACAGTGAAAAGCACATTTCGTTCACCATAGAACAGCAGATTGTCAACTGAATCTGTGGTCCTGCTCAGCATTAATTAATTTTCAGCTCGTTGTTTAGCTTCTGCCCCCACAACTTTACTTTGTTTGTTACTCCCCTTGTGGTGTTGTTTTAAGGCTGCTGCAGGCAAGGAGAAACATTTCCAAACAGCAAGCAGTTGAGGAGTAGTCGTTGAAGATAGTGGAGCAACTGCCAAAAGAGAAAGACTGAGAGATTCTTCTGGTGGCAGGTTATGGGTGTTAGAGCAATTAATGTTATCAGCAAATGCTATAAAGTTTTGCTAGCAAGCTGTCATAAGTAGGGGAATTTGCTGTAGAGATGAAAACTATTTTATGTATAACGCTGTAAAGATGTTTGCTGTTGAGCATTTGGGGGGGGGGAAGTCAGTGGTTTCAAGTTAAAGCAAGTATACATTTCAAAAACATTGAACCTGCCAGAACATAATGTTTATTTGACAGCTTTATAAGTTCATGCATTATTATTTTAAACCCTTGGGGCATCCTGGTGGATGGAGGATTTAAGACACTGACCATGCAGTCTGTCAGTGTTCAGCTATACTTCCTTTCTGGCATTTTGCCTTTTAAATATCTGCTGTCCCTGTTGAACAAAAGAGTTGAGAAATTACACTTATAATATATTTAAACTACCCAATAAATTATAATATAGTTTGGACACAAAATTCTATTAGTCAGAAGGTAAATTTACCTGTGAGATTTCACAAATAGTCATGTGGGGAAAAAATGTGTTTTCCCAGGATTCTTTGCGGTCTGTTAGAAACAAAACAGCCCATGATTCAACAGCAGCTTCTATATAATATTAATTTAATTCAGTAATGTTTATGGGCATTTGTTTATTCACAGCTTTCTTAAGGTCCCATCACAACATTTCCATCAGGTTGAGATCTGGACTTTACCTGGACAACTACAATACCTTGACTCTCCTTATTCAGGCATTCTGTTGTAGACTTGGGATCATTGTCATGTTGCATGACCCAGATTGGGCCAAACTTTAGCTGTCGGACAGATGGTCTCACATCGACTCTAGAATACTTTGGCATACGGAGGAGTTGCCCAGCTGATGCTGATAGATACCAAATCACACTTAACAAACATTTAACTGAGGCCAATAAAGTATGAGATGAAGCACTAGGGTTTTGTGCAGCTTCTTTCAGCATTCCACAGTCTGACCAAATTTCCGAGGAAGATTTTGGAAAGTGTCTTGAATATTTTACGCACGTGAATAAACTTTCTCACTGTAAAATAATGGACTGCAAATGCTTGAAAATGGCCTTAAACTGCTTCACAAACTGATGTGCAGCAACAGTTGCTAAGATCACTGTTAATGTCTTTTCTTCTTTGCAATGTGTTAACACACAGCTGAATGCTCTAGACAGCAAACTGCCAAATTGTCTGCTTTTATAGAGGGGCTCACATTTGCTGATAATCAGTTAATCAACTATATTAATCAACTACACGGCCTCTTAATCTCTATGGAAGTATAACTATCTTTTTGGCATGTAGTCACTGTAGTCACATACATATTTGCTCTGCAAAAGTATACTTTTTGCAGAGCAAAAGAGAGATGAATCAAGCATTCTAATAATGTATTTCCTAGTGCTAGTTAAAGTAAATACTACTCTTCATTAGATCAAAAAGTAAATGCTGGATTTTTACCTATGTCAGTGTTTTCGGGGTGTGACATTGCTACGGTTACTAAAGAAACTTGATACTTCTTTCAAATATTGCAAATTTTAAGCTTTCATAAGCTGTTGTTACTATTTCTAGCAGGTGTCCATGGCTCAAAGTCAGGCTCCATAAAGGTGTGCAGGAGGTGATTTGTACCCATGCAGCGTCAGTATGGTTCACACAAGCCTTCACGTTGGAGAAAATGCTTTGTCAACACACTGTGTTTATCAGTAAGGTGACAGTGTCATCGGGGAGAGGGCTGAATATTGGGAGGGAGGAGCTATGGATGATGGATTGAGGGCTGCATGAAAGGGCAGAGGGAGGGACGTTATCCCTCTGGTACCTTGTCGGTACTCGTGAGACAAGTAACACTGCAGCAGCTGCAGTCCACGTCATCCTGGAGCTCATATCTCAGGCATTTACCGCCCCTTTCCTCATTTCAGTGACAAATCGTTTTGCAGAGGAATACATCGATTATTTACCCTCTCAGCCTGACTCATGTAGTATATGAACACCCCTCGCTGTCCATCTTCCTGTCCTTCTTTGCCTGTCACAAATTCTATTATGAAGTGTTTAAGTGACAGGTCATGCTTCGACTGACTGCACTCTCAATAACATGTCCAGGATATAACAGGATCACACAAGAAAAAGATCCCTACATATTGAGAATGTTGACCTAGCTGGGTGATGTTTGCACATGCAAGTCTCTGTGTGGCCATGCTCTATGTGCATGAATTTCCCCTAAGTTAATATTTATGAATGTACATGAGCATGATGTTCATGTGAGAACACATAATGACATGTCAAGAGGTGAGTGTTGATGATCAATGGGAAAGCACAGACTGTAAAGTCTTAATAGTTTTCTGTGACCTTGAAGCCATGTGAAGTAGTCCTGCTCAGTATTACAGGGGCTCAGGAGACAGCCGATTCCTGGCTGCAGCAGAGCAAAAGTGAGATGAAGGAAGGATTTCTGGTTTCCATCAACTGGTTTTATATCCAGTAACATATTAATCAAACTGTGCTGCCAAATAGGATGACATTCTGAGAAAGTGCAAGGTTATGTTCAATTAAACTATACTAACTAGTATAGCATCTCTGTAATTAAAGTATTTCAATTTGAATTGGACTTTAGCTGCTTTATTAATCTGACAAAATCTCAGTTGCAGAAGGTGCAGAGGTATTTAAGTCTTCACACCTCAAGGGGAGAGCACAATCAGAATATACTAAACCCCTGTGAAAAGTTCAACCATTTATCAATAGAATTCACTAAAATATGTGTTGTAATTCATATTTTTCACACACTCGAATTAGCACGTTATAGATTTGCATCACATGTTTGCAGAGCCATTGTAAAAAGCAGATTTCTGTTAAGATTTAGAAAACAGTTGTGACAGTTTTGTCAATGGCAGGTGAAGTAACAGTTCACATCTGTGTACATGTGTAAATAAAAGGGAGGTGAAGCCCCTAGGATGATGTGTTCTTCTGCTTAGGGTAATGAGGGTAATGGCAAGTATTGTAACAGGGAAAAAATATGGTTAAATCCCAAGGTGAGGGTGGGTTGGATGATCCTGTATGTGGGTGCTTACTCTGCAGGAAAGGCGGAAAAGAGGGGGTCCCACACTCCCTTTGCCTCATCAAACAGCGATTGGCTCCTGCGGAGTAAATCTCCTATCACAGAGCTTACCTATCTCCAGTGGTGGAGGAGGGAGGAGGGAGAACAAAGCCAGGTGACCCCCACATTTAAAGTACAGTGAGTTCGCTTTACGTGTGTTTTAGTTTGTCTGTGTTTGCGTGTGTGCGACTGTGTACGTTTGTGAGTATGTGTGGGTACCTCTGGCATCTCTGGTTTCGTATTCGGTGTTAAATTACCCAGTGGGAGCTTTAATAGAGCTTGAGACACTCTTGATTGTGAGTCTGGATAAGGGAGAGTGAAGGGAGTGAAGGGGAGCAGAGCGGAGCTGCCAGGCAGGATTAGAGAGGACACAATAACTTCTGCAGAGCGGGGACATGGGTGAGTGGTACAGGCATCTGCACACAGCTGGATTTAAACTTTTAACTTTTTAATTGAAAATTTGGACGTGATTTGGGAGCGCTTTGATGTTCAGACCTTGTTAAGGTAATATCATTTGTTGTGTCTTTCAGTATCATCTTGGTGTGAGATAATGCTGAGTTAACTCAATTTTAAGGTTTCTGCAGCAAAAAAAATCATTATAATAATTGATTCAAATGTCTGAGATCCAAGAACTCTGTCCAAAATGCACTTTTTTGTCCATTTTTTTTATTGGGCTCAGTAACTCCTTTCCAAACATATATCAATATACCATTTCAGTTGTTTGCATAACCTCTATATAATATTCTTACATAAGAACAGACTGTTACATTATCTGCTACATTGCAAGTGGAAACTGAGTCCCAAGTCTGTCAGGGCCCTTGGTGTCTAGTGGACACAGAGGTTGCAGCCTTCGCGCGTGTGTCAGGATTTGGTTACCTGTCCGAACCAGACAAACGGAATGATAAACAGCCTCTTAGAGATAAGGTAAATGTGATGCTGATAGACTATCCTGAGGCTGAACAGCGTCTGGATGGATTAAACAAGTCACTAGTTAGGTACTTACAGACAAACATTTAGATACTGAGACAAAATAAATGTGCTTTGGTTTTGATGAATCTCTGTTTTCAGTCATAAATGAAAGTTCAGATGTTTTTCTATAATGAAACAGCTTTGCCATACATATCAGCAATAATACCATCCATACTCCATGTAAGCATTTTTAGGGCCGAATTTGCCGAGTTTGTGTTTTCATTCAGGCTATTGGAGAGAATTTTTTGGGGGGGGGGGGGGGATAACTGCACAAGCAAAGTATCAGATGGCTGGCACTCTGCTTATCTAAACAGGAGCTGACAGAGGTGTATTGCAGCATTTGTCCAATTTCACAACATTCCTTTTTCCCACCCCTATTTCACAGATTACACAGAGGTCTGAACCCAAAAAGTAGTGTACAGCTGCCTGAATGATAACCAGGAGGAGGGAGCCCCTGCCAGGATCTTCCGTGTGGCACTGGCTGTGGTGTCTCCTCTGTCTACAAAAAAACGTTGATAGACAGAGCTGTGGCTAGTGACAAGACAGGCAATGGAGGTGCCACTAGTTAATTTTGAGAACATGGATGATGTTGGCATCAACCTGGGAGACCCAAGTGATTCTGGGTACCCAACCTCACCTACATCAGAGGCCGCTGATCAGAACCTTTTAACCCAGCGTTTGACTTCTCCTCAACAGTCACCACACAGAAGACGACGCAGCCATCAGTCTGGTGCAGAGGGGCTCTCACCTTCCACTCCTCTTACACTGACCACCAAAGCCAACTCCAGCAGTGGCAGTTTGATCTCTAATCTAAAGCTCCTGATCAACAGTGAGTCTCCCACCAACAGTGTCTTCAGTAAGATGCCGAGGGATTATTACGAGAGTGAAGATTTGTTTGAAAAGCACTACATGGAAGAAAAAGATGAGAAAGTTGTCATCAATATTTCAGGACTGATGTTTGAGACCCAGCTCAGCACCCTGAATAAGTTTCCAGAGACACTGCTTGGAGACCCTATGAAGAGGATAAGCTATTTTGACCCAATGAGAAACGAGTACTTTTTTGACAGAAACCGTCCATCTTTTGATGGGATTCTCTACTACTATCAGTCAGGAGGGAGAATCCGCAGACCAGCCAATGTACCTTTAGATGTATTTGCAAATGAAATTGTTTTCTATGAATTGGGTCATGAAGCAATGGAGCAGTTCCGTGAAGATGAAGGGTTTATCAAAGAGCCAGAAGTTCTTTTGCCCACCAATGAACTCCAGCGACAGTTTTGGCTACTGTTTGAATACCCAGAGAGCTCCAGTGCGGCCAAATCTGTTGCTCTGGTTTCTGTCCTTGTTATTGTCATCTCTATCTTCATATTCTGCCTAGAGACTCTGCCAGAGTTCAGGGAGGACAATGACTTTATTCCGGGTGTAACCCAATTTATCAATGGCACCCGAGAAGATGCTAACCTTCATCAGACCACTAAAAACCTGCTAGCATATTTCACTGATCCCTTTTTCATAGTGGAGACTATTTGCATAATTTGGTTTTGCTTTGAACTCGGTGTCCGCTTCGTAGTGTGCCCAAGCAAAAGTGATTTCTTCAATAACATCATGAATATCATCGACATCGTCTCTATTATTCCTTACTTTGTAACCCTGGGAACAGAGCTGGCTACAACACCTGATGACGATATGAACTCTAGTCAGAACATGTCTTTAGCAATCTTAAGAATCATCCGACTAGTGAGAGTCTTCAGAATTTTTAAGCTCTCCCGACACTCAAAGGGACTTCAGATTTTGGGGCAGACCCTGAAAGCCAGCATGAGGGAACTGGGCCTGCTAATCTTCTTCCTATTTATAGGAGTCATCCTATTCTCAAGTGCCATCTACTTTGCAGAAGTGGATGAGCCCCAGACACAATTTGTTAGCATCCCTGATGGCTTCTGGTGGGCTGTGGTGACGATGACCACTGTGGGTTACGGCGACATGTGCCCCATCACCATGGGAGGCAAAATGGTCGGCACTCTCTGTGCCATTGCTGGTGTCCTGACCATTGCCCTACCCGTCCCTGTCATCGTGTCCAACTTCAACTATTTTTACCACCGTGAGACTGAGCAGGAGGAGAAACAGGTGATGGATGCAGCAGCAGAGGCTGCCCAGAAAATGTCAGCTGCAAATAAGTGTGGAAGCACACTTTCACTAAACAAAAGTAACAGCACCTGGCAGAATGAAAAGAATGGCATGCACTGATAAAGAAACTCAAGTATTTATTTATATAAAGGGCATGAAAAACAAATGGACAAAACAAACATATCCATTAATAAGATACACTGGCTAATCAGTTTATCTTTCTCTCTATTTTATACAACAAACATGGCAGCATTTGTGCAGATAAATTACAGTATTAATAAGAACCGTGTGGTCCTGTGGCAACCAGGATAGGCTCCAGCCACCCTGCAACTCTGACTTAGATAAAGGGTTATGGATAAATCTATGGATGTATGTTTGGCGATACAGTTTTCACAGAAGTTGTCTGCCTGCATGTGAATGTGTCAAAGTGCAATTACTACAACTACTGTCAGTTACCTTTATGAGAATGACTGAAAGGTATAACATATTATCTTTCATTCAGTGCACTTTGAAGAAAAATGTCATAGCAATTATGTACTTGAGGCAAATACTTAATCTTGGAAAATGTTATTGTTAGAGTAAATACTGTAACGACGGGACAGGCAGTTGTATAATGTCCCTCTGGGCTGTATTAGCAGACTAAGTGACGGAAGAAAACAAATCAAAAATTATTTTGAGCAGCAGTAGAACTGGAAGTATATTCAGTACTCATATTACATCACAGTCCCATGTCAGTCTATACTTCATCATAATCAGCAGAATCTTGAGAGGACTTGGCATGATTTTCAAGGGCAGATGAATGTATCCAGGCAAAAGGACATCAGCACACGCAGTGACTTATCAGCAAATCTATTCTTGTGGAGAAGCAGCGCTTCTCCATATGACACAGCATAACAATATCTGTGTGACAAACAGTTGGCACATTAGCATGTCCGCCATAAATCTTTTAGATGGCTGAAGAATATAAATCTAATATAATAGAGTATAATGTTGTACATGCAGTAGTTGCATGAAAAAGTTTCAGCTTTTAAAATCAACTTTTCTTTTATTATTTGGGATTTTGCTCCAAATTATGCACATTAGATATATGGATCACCTTCTAAAGTGTAATGTGAATTTACCCTTTAAAAAACACATCAATCCAATGCACTTAATGCTTTTTTCCACATATCTCTTAAGCACTTTTGGAATTTTGCACCATCCACTGTTGGCAGGGGAAAAAAATGTGTAAAAAAAAATGTGAAAGAACATGTGTCTTCAGTTTGTATCTGAGAGAGCTGGAGAAAGGACAAAGGCAAAAAAAAATTGACTTTGCACTCTTATTTGAACATATCTCCATTTGCCTTCTTTCTCTCATTTTTAACTGCATGGCATAGTGTGCTGGAATGAGGTTTACTTCTTGTTATCAGCAAATGAACCTTTGAATATTTACTGTGGCTGAATGCATTGTAGTATTTTAACCATTATAGTAATGAGCATTGTATTCCATGTGATGGGAAAAGCCAATACCTTAAGTGGATTTGAGAAAAGAAGAGAACAAATGATAAATGTGCACAGTTTATTTGAATTGGTACTATATATGCATGCCACATTTTGACCTTGAAAATGTACTGTATGTAAGTTTATGAAACATATAAATACAGCTTGTACTAAAGTGTAAATGGATATAGTTGAAAAACAGTTGGTACCTTTCTAATAACCTCACAATATGCAATAATGACGTGACGTGCGGATGAAAAAAAAATGTATTTTTCACCCATGGAAAGAGCAATACCTGTAATTAAAATGCAATAAGGTGACATCAACGTCACCTGGGTACTCAGCACTTTACAATGTCATGAAGCACTTAATATCTAAGGACTCTTACTGTGTGTGTCAACATTGTACAGTTCAAGTCATAATTTGCTGTTTTATTTATTCAGCAAAGAGTGCCTTTCATTAAACGTGTATTCTAAAAGTGTGAAGTTTCCTTAGATAATTTCTTTTCTGGGATGAAATGCACCTGTGTTTTAATTTAAATGTTTAAAACATCTTTTTCTCCCCTGTGTTTAATAATAATGGTGATGAATGGAGGTGTAAGTCTCAGTGTATAGCTTTAGGCATGAATACTCATTAACGCCTCATGTTAGCTGTTATTAACGCCTACTCGCTGTTGGTTCTCTGCTGATATCATGATGGCATCCCTCTCTGTATCTTCAGGTTTCTATAAAAACTCATGCCTAACACTGTGTCACATCACGAGACAGAAAAAGTCAGGCTGTTTTAAATATTGATGTATATCAAGACTGGAGGAGCAGATGTTTGTCATTGTGTGTTCTCTAAAAAAAAGCCTATAAAGAATAGAATTTCTGTCAGAAATAGGTGTGAAGATCAAAAAGGGATTATCAAATTATAGAGCAATCTAAAAATGGGGGGATTTTGAGTCAAAAATGTGAAATAGAAACGTGATTAGCTTTTCCTTTCTATTGGCAAAGCTCGTCACTGGATGGAGAAATTCTAATACTGTGTGCCTAACAATGCCTTTGACTGGGATCGTTTCTGAAGCAAAAGCACCAAATTAAATATGCAGACCTTATGAATCATTTATAAGACTATCTATCTTGGCTTCTAAGGCTAGGCACTGACTATTTAACTTGTCTTACTGTCCCATACAGTCACAGGAAGGAAACATTTTCAGTTGGTATGTGTAAACGATATCAAGGTATTATGAGTGTAGACTTTATATATCTAATGCATTTTTTGTGCTAAGTCTTTCCTCCATCAAAAACGTAGTTGCAGTGTTTTCATGCTGAAACATACTGACTGTTTTATTACCATCTGTTTGGAGCCCTGTCCGTGTCTCTAGTTAACACTCAGGTCAGCGGGCCACCATTCTGCCCCACTGATCACTGATTGTACAGTGATAGCCCAAAGACAAGGTCTGGTAGCATTTTAGCATTTAACAGACAGGTGGCTCTGGCAAGGTCAAAGCTAATGTGAGGCTATCATTTATAATTCATTGGGTGTTTAATGAAGAGATCACATCTATCCTGCCTTACAAAAAGATTCACCCCAAGAAATCCATTCAAAGCAGATGGTCCAGTCACTGTGACACAGCACACTGTACTGCACCCCTTAATGGATCTAAAAATATCACTGTTGCATGACTCTGTTTATCCTTTTACTCTCCAAGTTAGTGACAAGCTCTGTCTCGTTGCTTTAAAAGAAAACAATGGACTGGTCTCACATGAAAGCTCAGACAATGAGTCTCATATCAGTAGATTGGGTTACTGTTTTGTCAGCAGACACGTTAAGCCAATTTCAAAGCTGCACAGACAGCAGCCTGTGTACTGTAGTTCACACCCTCCTGAGGGCAAAGTCACTTGGACCTCTGCAGCTTGTGTTTGTAATAAAACTCTAAAAAGTCTCCAGTTTCTTCCAGTGACTTGGATGCTGGAACAAGCCCAGTAAAAACAATGCTTGATGACCTTGTTGTTATAGAGTTTTGATCAAAGTGTGAAGGCAGCGCTGCAATGAGTGGCAATGCAATCCTCACAGCTTTAATATTGATTAATACCTACGGTATTACTTGAATCATTGATTCTGTGCCATGAGTTTACTGACTGAGGACTTTTAGACACGGCTTCTGCATTACTCTTATAGCCTTTTTATTAACTAAAGAACTAATATGATGACCTTAGAAAAACAAAACCAAAGAAGAGCCGCTTTATAACAAATGAGCAGTAGATGTTTGGCACAGGACAAACCAATCTTGCAAGGTACTCCATCTGCTCTCTCAGCACTCGAGGATGAAGAACAGAAAGGTCGACGTACACCTCTTTACAGTGGAGAGGGGATCAGGCATCCTGGCACTATGTGATAACACGATGCTCCACAGATGGGGTTTTGTTGGGAAGTCCTTTCAACCGTTGTTTTGTTTGTTCACCTATGCCGGAGATCATTTATGTTACATCTAAAATGTAATCATCACGCATGAATCAACTTCTAGGTAATAATTAAAGAACCTCATATCTCAGTCCTCCTTATTTGGATAAGGCTGATGATATTTTATGTTTCTGATTGTCAATAAATGTCATTAAAAAATTAAAACAATGAAAGGATCATAGTAAATGTTACTTAATATCATAAGGTAAAGATCAGATATCATTTAACATAACCCAAACAATTCCTTCTTAGCAAGACTTAGCAACCCTCTCTTATATAAAAGTGACGTTATTTCTGGTACTTTCTGAATCCTCAAAGTTTGGCATTTGGCGAAAACCATCTGGGTTTTATGACACCATGTTATGAAGCGACCATATTTAGGTGAGTTGGAGCTAACTAATTTTTTACGTTAACATTAGCAAGTTTAATGTTGACGTTAAAAAATAGCAATTAGGAACACCGCAACCAAGTAGTCATCCCTACAATACTTCTTTGAAGTCCACCAGCTGGGGCGTTGTAATGTGACTAATGTAAGTCTAAAGTCTGTGACACAAGACAATATCAGAGACAGACATGTTTGCAAATGAGAATTTTAAGACACCCAGAAACAAAACATACCCCAACGGACTTTAAGCCTGGATTATAGTTAGTGGCGGACACAGTCACGGATAGCTCAGTGCATGCGTAGTTGGTGCATTGTAAGGTAAATTATCCACGGACCCTTCCATTCACCGTCCGTTGAAGAAATTTACGTCACTGGAACCCAAGTGGACCCCCTTGGACTCTGGGACACGGAAAGTATAAAACTAGCTTTAGACTGTATAGATTTAACATGTAGACACAGATCTCTGCTGATTATTCATTTTTATTAATTGACTAGTCCATTTCAAAAATATAAATATAACTACATTATATAACTACAATAAATTATAAACAAAAACCAAGGCAAAACACAACGAGGTGTTGTGGATATCTCTATATACCAAGGATTTTTTCACATTCTCCAAAAGGAATAGAGTGAAGTTTACACATACATGCGGTTTACACTTTTTAAAATAAAATAATCCTAGACTTAAGCCCAACCACCTGGTGTTTAAACTGTCAGTCTGTAAGGGTTAGCCAATCAAAAGAAAGCTGATTTCAAGGAAAAATGTCCTAAAGGCAAAGGAGCTTAAACAGCTGTTTCAAGCATCTTACAGTATAAAAAGCAGATTACTAAGAATTAGCTTGACCTCTAAGTTATGCAAAAACTACTTTAGTGGAGTCCAAGAATTAAAAAAATATTGAGGCAGAAATGGGCAGATTAGGTCCACTTTAATTTAAATAGATGTGTTTTTAAAAACAATTTCAAGGATGAGGAAAATTAGCAATAGCAACTAAATTGTTGTTAGTTGACCGTGGCTCAGGGGGTTGGGTAGCGTATCTGTAACCGGAAGGTCGCTGGTTCGATCCCCGGGCTCTCTGTCCTGGTCGTTGTGTCCTTGGGCAAGATACTTTACCCTACTGGTGTTGGCCAGAGGGGCCGATGGCGCGATATGGCAGCCTTGCTTCTGTCAGTCTGCCCCAGGGCAGCTGTGGCTACAACCGTAGCTTGCCTCCACCAGTGTGTGAATGCGAGAGTGAATGAATAGTGGCATTGTAAAGCACTTTGGGTGCCTTGAAAAGCGCTATATAAATCCAATCCATTATTATTATGCCATCCTGTAGATGTGCTAGCTTTGGGCTGACAGTTAGCCTCAAGTGGCCATTTTCATGAACATGGCGGTTTATGCAAAATATACTGCTCTACTGAATAACATATATAAAAACAAATAAATTATTTGTTTCTATTTTATTCTTATTTACTAAAATCTGTAGTCTCCAACTGTTAAGATCACTGAGCTTTGCAGTAAAATTGGATGCACTGCTTAGATTTATGTCTTAAGTGAACTGGATTTCCTTCCTCTTTAACATCTACAATAAATGTGAAACTATGTTACACATTAACAGATTCCTGCTTGTATTTCCTTTCTGATTCAGCATTAAAAGTATAAGGACTTTGTTTCAGAAACCTCTTAAGTTGTTAAATGACATGATGATGAACTTACATAACTCAGTTTCATTTTCTGGTGGCTAGCTTTCAATGCATCATATACGCTATTACACCATTTAATCAAAAAGCCTCTAGGGTGTATTGTACAGCAGTATTATTGGCTAGAGACATTAATGTATTCACTGTATGCCCTAGTATCTGTTTATATGTGTTTTGTTAGCACAGCTCTGCATTACCTGGGTAATACTCATCTATCATTTTAAGACTGGAGAGTCCCTAGACAGAGGATGAGTAATTATTCAAACAGATAAAGATTTACAGCAGGTAAACGCGCTGTGGCTGCTCCACTGCACTGCGTCAGCCCTGGAGGTCAATGACCAGATCTTGTGGGACGAAATGTGAGTCTCACATTTGTCCAGCTTAAGACCCATGAAAAATGAAAAAGGTGACCTGAAGTATCATGTGGGGCCAGACAGTAATGCATTGCCTTGAAGACCACAAGGTGCTTTGCACATCTGCAACAGCCAAGGTTTTTCATAAAGTCGGGTTAGGGATCTGATGCAGTCTGTTTGTGAAAAATTACTGGAAATGATGCAATCATAAAGGCACAGTTCTGTGGAACTGAAAATGTTACGCAAACATGTGGATACCAAAAGTGAAACTATTTTGTATACTGTGGAACAACAAATTATGTAGGCTTACCATATTTTTGAATGCAAAAATATAGTCAAATTTATCATTAAAGAAAACAAAACAAAAAACAAACCTTAATCTGTAAAGGTAACAAGTGAAAACAGCATCAAATAAATATAGTATAGTCAAGCATACTATTTGTGACTAAATTTGTGCTGCAGCATGGAATAGCATGAAATGTATGAATACAAAAATACATACTTACATATGTGTATTGAGATTAAATACTTATAAGAAAAGTAAACTACTCTATGGCTTATGGCCTGCAGGGAAATAATGTAAATGCTTGTTTGACAGTGAAAGCCTCCAGAACATGTTTTAAGAGGGACACCCAGTGGCTTCACTTTGGTACTACAAACTGTATAAATGTATCAATCATTCCACCCTGGACAAAGAACAACCTGCAAAATTGCCATGACATTCATGCACATGGTGACTCTATGTACCACAATGGTATCCATAACTTTTGTGTGAATTTGTTTCCTGTTGTTCAGATTATGTAATAACACACTGATGAACTAAAGGCTCATAAAACATGATGTAGCTTACCGGCATGAGAGGCTCCAGTTTGGGATTCTGTTAATCTTTAGCCGCCTATACAAAGAGAAAATTCAGTAAGGTTATCAGCAGCCTGCAAAATTACCATAAAGTTAAATAACAACTCTCTAAATTACTTTCAACAGAAACTGAGCTCTATAACCTAGACCACCATACCAGTAAAGCACAGGTATGTGATTGTTGTAGGACACAGAATGGACTATGCTTCAGTATAGAGAAACTCAAAAACTTGCACAAATTAAATTGATATATTATGTGGTTTGAAACCTTTTCTTCTATTATAAGATCAAATGAAGGAATCTATGGGGCAATTAATCACTGAAAGATTATTAAACTACTGTCTCCTGTTGTGTATCTGCCACTAACATGCCTTAACGTTGCACCTTCTATGGACTTCCAGTAAATCAGCCAGATAACAGACTACTGATAAGAGTCAGCTGCAGACAGAAAGACTGTTGATAAGTAAGCACATAAATAAGGGATAGGCATGTTTTACAATTAAACAAAAATAGTTTGTCTGATCACAACCACTTCCTGGAAATACTTCACCGCAATGCATAACAGTGCTCTATGCTTGGAAAACTGCAAGGGAAAAGTTGTGATTACAAAATCCTGGGAACTGTGTTATCATATGTTGTCACAAGAGCATCCAGTCAGTTTTGGGGAATAAAGGTTTTAATGAAAGTAAATTAAAGCAAATGGTGCAATCCAAGTGAAATGTTAGAGGTGCTCGGTTTTAAACTATAACAACAAAAAATAAATTCTGGAACATTTGTAATATATTCTTTAAAAAGTGAGTGGAAAGTAAACAGTACAGTTAAGATTGTTAGTTAAGTAGTTTCCTTGGAAACGAATCCCACCACAGGACTAAAGACATAATGGAAAATAAATGAGAACAATGTTATTACTCTACTACTACTACTATTGCTAATCATAATAATAATATCATTATTATAATACAAGTAGTTTCGTGATTACTTTTCCAAGACATCTGTATTAGAATACATAAAGAGACAGCCACATATTATCACAAATCAAGAAAAACACGCGCAAGAGTGGTTGAATGACCTAAATATAACCAAAAACAATCACTATGATTACGTCATTTTAAAAAACGTCGTGTTTTGTACTGCTTCCTCTAAATGCAGCCGCTGAAAGGAAGCAAAATGTCTTCCTGTAAAAATCGGCCAAAGCACCCGGTGGATATATTGTTTTACAGCAGAACCGAGGGCGAGGGTGAAACTGTAAACACGCGTTGAGTCTGACGTCTACTTTGGACACGAATGCAAGCAGGAAGACAGGTGGTGTTTTCCCAGCTTCCCGCCCACTCTGCGAAGGAGTTAGGAGGAGGGTTTTTGAGCAGGCAGCCGGACTTTGGAGCGTATAACTTTTTATAAAGAACCGTGAGTGGTGGTAGCCAGACTTGCACAGATCCTTGCACAGATTTAAGATATTTGCGGTGTGTGAAGGTGAGTCTACATTTTGGCCTACTGCTAATGGTACTAATGCGTTTCTTGTTGTTTTGCAGTCTTTCTTCTTCCTCCAACTTGTTAATGGTATAATCCGCCTCTACAATTTTACCGCTTGTAGTTTAAAGTAAAACATTTAACGAACACTTAATAGCAACCTGTTTTCAGAAAGTCCCAGATTCGTATTTGTTTTTCTGTTTAGCTTTCGGTTGTGCTGTTGTTCAGATAAGGGAAGTTAAATATCTCCATACGGGTTATATGGAGCTACCTACTATTATTTATTCCAATTTAACAACAGACTAAAAAAAATATTTGCCATCTTAGTTGAAATTAATGATTATTGTGCCGACTACTTTCTTGCTACATTTATTAATTTGAAGGTCTAAAATTGTTACAAATGTTTACATTTTTCTCAGTATTGTTCAGTTTTGTTTTGTTTGTTACAATTAAGAAGATGATACCATCCATTGTCAGGTCATTTGGATTGAAATCGTATCCTTCAAAAGTGTTAAGGATGTGTTGTATATGTGGTGTTGTGTTTCACCTTTCAGAGTCCAATATGGAAACAGAGAAAGAAAAACAAAGGCCTCCACACAGCCAGTTGATTTCCGTGCCTCCCAAGGATACAGTCCGTCTCCTGGAGGTATACGTAAAACGTAGCCTCAGCCTAAATGATGGCACTCATGGGCTTAAAGTGGCTGGGAGGAAAGAAAAATGGGTGACAGTGCCAAAAAGACAAAGACATCATTCCAGCGACCCCTCCCTTCACTTGGCCCCTTCACTTGAGAATGTGGATGGCAAAGAAATTGATACGTTCTCTCCGGTCGAACATGTACCAAACCAAACCGAGAAATGTCCCGAAGAACCAGAGAAACCGACAAAAAAATCAAAGAAGATCAAGAAAACCTCATTTTGGAAAAATATAATTGGCTTTTTCACCCGGAAGGACAATGAGGATAAAGACGATGAGCAGGACAGTCCACCAGACAAGTCCAAGTCCTCTGAGACAGTAACTAACTGCTTGCCCATTACACCAGTCACTTTACCAAAGAAGTCAACAAGAAAAAAGTCCCTAAGAAGAAGATTCTCAAAAAGGCAGCCATCTCTGACAAAACCAAACAAACCTGCTGACATCACTGGAGTTGAAGGTATGTCTGTGGGAGAACTGACCTTAGTTAATAATCAATGTTATTTTTTACATTTTTATAGTAAGCCAAATCACTGGAATACAAAAAAATACACATTTAAAAATAACCAAATCTTCATTTTGCAGCTGTTGTCAGTGTAACACCAACATACTCTTATTATGAGAAGGTGTCAGAGGAACTGGAAAAAATTGTCCATGAGGTCAAAGAAAAAGAAGAGGTTGCACCACTTTCAGATGGTAAGAAACTGTTTAGTTCTCTAAATTTAAGTCATGTACATGTCAGTCTGAAAATACTTCAGTATTGGCAACAAATTTGATGAAAGAAAAGTAAAACAACTCCTAAACCAAATGGAAGGTTTGTGCTAAAAATGTAACTATACCATACACTTAAACCCACATTGTTACATGTAGCAGACTGTGGTGTGAACAATGTTGTGAACTGCTCAGAGCATTAATTACACTTCATCTTTCTGTTTGGTCTCAGAGGAAGTAATTAACAGGATCATTGCTCTGATGAAGGAACAGGGTGATGCCATAGATGTCAAGGTTGGTATTAACTGTCAGTCTTGGAAAATTACAAATATTGAAATACTTTATGTGAAATAGTCGGCCTGTATATAATGCCTTGAATTTAAATTGTTTTTAATTACACAGATAAAATGTGTTTTAACAGAAAACAAAAGCTAACTAATAAATCTCAAATTATTATAAAGATAACCATTACCAACTCCAGTGAAAAAGTACAAACTCCTTCACAAATTCATGTTCAAGTTCCTGTGTTTGTCTGCAATACTTAATGGGTTTTTGTGAATTTGTCATGGGCATTTACTCCTGCATGTTTTCTGTTTTTACAATAAGAATAGTAGTAAACGAGGCCTACATGAGAACAGGAAGAGGTGTAAAGTTAAATATGCAAAGTTCTACTTAGCAGCATGTCAGCGTGTTTTGAAACTACAGTTAGTTTTTTGTTTTTTCATACAACAGGTTCACACATTAAATAAGTATGGCTGCATTTGGCAATACAAACTATTTAGAAATGTGATCAGGCATAAATACTAAAGATTTCATGACGACAGCTTCATAAGTCTGAGGATTTGCTGCTTTTCTTTGTATTATTGGATCATAAATTGTTTTTGGTATATTTCAAAAACATTTGCACATGTAAATATGGCCTTTAGAGATATTATCCACATTTGAGCTATGAGCATTTTTAATTTTCTGACATTTTATAGACCAAACAATCAGTACAAAGAGAAAATAAATGGGTTGCTAATCAATAATGTAAATGATCATTAGTTGGACCCATCATGAATCAGACTAAAAGCTTTCTGTTCTCTCAGCTACAGCTAATGATTATTTAGGCTTCCTGATAAGATAGCCTTGCACTCTATTAAATTGTAATTAGCTTTTTATCCCATTTTGTATAACTGTTCAGTAGCTGTTGACTTCACGTTTATTTTAGTAAATCAAAAGCAGATTGTATTAACAGACCTCCTCTTCTCCTTATGTCTTACAGATGAAAGATAACCCCACCCTGAGCTACTTCTTTCAGCAGATGACATACTCTTCCTTCCAAAAGCTTGCTGATGCATATGTTGAGAAAGAAGGTTCATCGACCCAAAAACCTCCAACTGTCTTACCAACAGCACCTGAGCTGGTCAAACTGGCTTTCACACTCGACTTCACGGCCAGGATAGCCGGACTCTCCAAACAGAATGTAGGCCACATTACTGGTCTGGGAAACCGTTATCTACAGGACCGATTTGAATACAGACAGGTAAGGATCAGATGAAATGGAGAGGGATAAAGCAAAGAGAGTAAACATTAGAAAGAAACAGCTTTCATGTGTTGTTCTCATAATAATGAAACGATGTTATCAGTTAATTATTGATTAAAATGGGAATGCAAATGTTCCCTTGCTTCAATATTTGAATGTATATCCCTAAAAAAGATGCTAAATATAGCGTACGATATTGTTTATTTTTAAAAATGACATTGAAAAAGTTTGTTTTATTTAAAATCTTATGTTCTCTTACAGGCATGCACAGATCATCCATGGTCTGACAGTGATGACTGAGAAGCAGCCAAGCAGAAACATAGCTGCACATTAAATTTTGACAACCCCTCTTAGCACTGTAGATGTGGTTAAGGATGCATTGCACACCTGAGTTCCTTTTTACAAAGGGGCTAGCTAAGAAATGCTTTAAGCCTGCAAAGAGACACATGCTGTAATCTATGTTATGTTTTCTTAATATTGTTTTTGAGTGCGTGTTAAACTATAAATTCGCAACAGAACGACTGCTGAGAAAACTGTTTGGATGTTGTTTGAGTGCATGAGTGTTGTCTTTCACATTAAGGTTCAACTGAGATATAAGTAAACTACTAACAAACACAGCTGGTTTCACAAAACTAAAAAACTGTGACACTTTGCTAGGTTGAGTTGTGTATATGAATTTGTAAAAATGTGAAAGATCAGTGCAATTTTTTATGTATAAGCTAAACAACTTGGTGCAAGGTTCTTGAATATTTTGGTATTCTAAAATGTGACTGATGTTTGTTTTTCATGAATGCTGGCATTCATATTAAATACTAAAAAGATGTTTATATTTTTTTCCATTGAGAATTGATGTATATCTAAAGGCTGGCTTAATTTAAGATCAACTTGACAATAAAAACAGCAAAAATTAAGACTTGCATCTCCCTTAATTTGTTGGAAAAATAATTATTGTGAAGAGTATTAAAAAAAATTCATTATCCTTCCACCACCTGAGAAACAGAAAAATGAAGCTAATAGAACAAATCAAACATCAGCCTTAGGCTATTACATACCTGCTCAAACCTGTTTAGGAGAGGCTAGAGATCTCTGTTTATACCTGTTAGGAAGCAGGCTTCAAGAAATAAAGCCATCAGCTTCTGACATACATGGGCCACACCTCTTAACCTTTGAATTCAGGTGTTTTCAATCCCATTGCCACGGCTATATAAAATCAGGCTCCTAGCCATGTGGTAGACCTTTCCAAACTTCTGTGGAAATAAGAGCTCACCGAATTCCAGCATAGTACTGTAACGGGAGTTGCTCGTGTAGGTATAATGTGCAAGTGGCTCGCTACTTTTGTCCATACAATGTATGCAGCTGCAGGTTGACAAAAACTTAGAAACTCTGTTCTAACAGATGAATGCAAGCTGAAGCAATAAAAAGACCTTGGGTCAGCCACACCTTTGTGTTTTACAACTAACATATAACAACATATTTTAAAAGCTGTACAACCCTGACAATAAAACAGACTTGTTAAAACTACTGCAATTATAAATAAAGTATGTTTTCATCAGCTTTGCAATAAATAAAAAAAGCTTTACATTGACAATTCAAAGTGTATAAAGAATCTGTATACATTTGATAGACTTTAATATATTTGGAATAAGCAAATATTAAATGGAAATCAACAGTCAATATAATTATTATGAAGTACTATGACTGCCTCAGTATCCTACTAAAAATAATGAACACGTGTGATTTTGTGCTGTGCTCTACAAAAAAAACGAGAAAAAGACAAATGGAACTGCATGATGAACACAACAGTTATGAGTGTTGTGTATGACATGAACCACTGAGATCCGATTTAGTGAAACTTGAAGCAAAGTAAGCCCACACATCAGCGTTAATTCTTTGAGTACCGTAGTTAGTCATTTCAAAGGCAGCATTAAGAGATTAAGTTGCTTACTTCGTTGACCTTAATTCGGGTATCTTATGTAAGGCAAAAGCAGTTTGTGGAAGATGGCAGGTAGTGGAAAAATCCAGGTCACAGCTGAGTGACTATTTATGCTGTCATGCAATTTAAAAAATCAATTGCAAAAGATATATTGTGATGTGACTAATGACTCACTTCTAATTTATGCCCTTGCAGGGTTTTGGCTTGTGACAGGGAAACCACACAGGTAATCAATGACAGGTCACTAAGGTGTCCATCCATGCCAGCTGCATTACTATTCAACTTGTTGGGCAATCAAACGTCTTTACCATGAGAAATAACTATTGAGAGCACTGAACATTATGCTAGCTGTTGTTTGAAGCACATTACCAATCTACTGATTGACTTCTTCCCCCCTTCCCATTGATCCTGTTCTGATGAGTCTTGCAGTAATTTTAAAAATTAAGAATCATTGTGTCTGTATGGCTGCATTGATAATTATACAATTTATACTATCAACACTTTATTGGTATTTTTTTCCATGTTCCAAAAGACCCGTTTTACAAATTTCTATACTGTTTTTTTTTTTCTCCTTGTGACTGAATTGTTGTTACAGGTCATTTATGTGTTTCCTAAACCTTAAACACACCAGTTTCAATCTTGTTTTTTTATTATTTTGGTCTGGTCTGGTTCATGGACTGTCCCTCACTGCTCATACCATTATGTGGTTTCAATTATCTTACCAACAATACGACAGACAGACCACACGGAAGGTCTGGTTTGCCTAATGATGACTGGTTTCCTAGTCTTGTCTATTTTTAACATGAGACAAAAGCTTTAGCGTCAAGCCCCAGACACTTAAACTGTAATATCTTTGTGAATGATTACTTTTGCCCAGTCACAATTAGGTAAGGGTTATTTAAAATAAATATCAATTAAAGGACAGTAAGAAAAGGTGATTTTGTGTAAACCTTTTACATTTTTATTGCTTTTTAAACACAGAGAAGGCAGATTAATCAAAGAGACCAAAACCCATATCTTCGTCGGACTCTTCCGATTCTTCTTTCTTCTCTTCCTTTTTCTCTTCCACTGCAAACAACAAGATGTTGTTTAATGAAAAGATAAGTACAGAGAGTAGTTACCAGCGCTGAGATCCCACACAGCTAAACTTTTACAGCGTTAGTACAAATTTATCATCCAAACTTGCAGAAGCTTTAATTTTCTTCTTTAATGACAGATATATAAATATATACGTACCAGCAGCAGGCGCAGCCCCAGCACCTCCACCAGCGGCAGCTGCAGCAGGTGCCGCCACGGCACCGCCTGCTGGTACGGAGGCTAACTTAGAGAGGCCTGTGGAAGAAAAAAGTGATACACAACTGTTAGCCAGCTCCAGTGTATATCATCTTGACCTCTGCAGTTATTTTCAAAGAAGGGCCTTTACCTGAGTTCACAACTTCATTGATGTCTTTACCATTGAGCTCACTAATGACCTGCAGAGAAGAGACAACTCAGCCACGGCACATTTTCAGAGGAAAAGGCTCAATGTTTTAGCAACAAACCTTATTTAAGCGTTCATCATCGGCCTCAATTCCCACGCTGTCCAAGATGGACTTGATGTCCTTGGCAGAAGGATTGGCGTTTCCACCGAGAACAGCCAGGAGGTAAGCGGCCACGTAACGCATTCTGTAGTGATAACGAAACAGAAGTGAAGAATCTGTGTGCCAAGTTACGAATGTAAATTGGAAAATTTCATTTCGAAAAGCATCTCAATATTCCGGTTTGTGTTACAGTTAATCTTGATGGCCTGATGATTTTTTACATTAAGTAATTAAAAGGGGGAAATCATGAGATTAGAGAACTTGAGTATAATGAGCATTGATGCTGCTAATTATATTACTAGAAGATAAACAGGTAACAATTTCAGAAAGTGTAAGTTTAGCTGTATTTCTTTTCTCTCAAAATAGGCCTGTAGTGGGTGACCACGCATGCAAACATGAATAGTCCATATATAGTTAAAGCAAGTCTTTTCTACATGTCTCAACAGAAATGTCGTTTTTTTGCTGCCCGTATGATGGCAAACGTGTATTTTGTGCAGTACTAGCTGGTTAAAAATATGATAAATCATAGTCTTGGCAATATTCCTTTGAGTGGAAGGCCAAAATACGTTAGATTAGCACCTTTCTTTTTTAAAGCAGGAAAAGGTGATTTCTAAATTGTATTTTTATCGAGTAGTCTGACACTCAGAAATACTCCAGGTTTGCCACTAGGGGGCCTGCACGCACCCTCGGTGAATTTATTTAAGGACAACGATGAGTACTTTCATAAAGCAAAAAACTGAAGTGTATAACTACTAGTAGTTCTATAAGAATATTTTGATTCTTTAGTGTTTTTAAGATTATACTTTGAGTCTTTAAATATGTTCGGAGAACCCAGGTTTAGCAGTTCAGCTGTAGTGTAGCTGATGTTTTACAAATAAAAATACTAAACATTACACACGGACAAAAATCACCATACTAAATATGCAGGTCGCTGTTCGACTTTGTATTCAGTGCCAAGAACACATGGTGTAACAGCCTCTATGCTGGTGTGAACCATGTAAGCTGGATACATCAGTTGGGACCGACAGAGGCAGCATGGCGCCCAGTGTTTGTCTGTAGCAGTCCTCCATTATTGACAGTAATTTAGGCAACAACGACACATTTGTAGCCGAATAAAATCAACCATCAAACACGGGTCACCTTAAAAAATCATAAGGAGATACAAACTAACATCTATAATGTGACGGATAGTTGGACTTACTTTTAAGTCTAAACAGACACGAAACGTCGGTCACGCTAGAAAATCCGGAAGAGGAAGAGAGGCGGTACCGGAGGTTGTATGAGATAGAGTGCGTCGATTTCATTGGTCTGCTTGATGACAGATGTATACGTCAGAATCATTGTTGGACTTGGATTGTGGGTAATGTGGTACAGAATGAAGTCGAGCGTCTCACTGACCAAATAAATCGGTAACAATTATTATAATTTCAATATTAAATACACGCTGGTCTAAACTGCAGTTTCGGATCTAAAGACCACTGTACATTTATTCTGGAAGTGCTCAACTGAGAATAATTTCTTTTTATTGTTGAAAATATTGGTGAAATTATTTTCCATTGTGCAAACAACTTAGGTGGCTTATCTCCAGGAAAACAGCACACAGAAAATCGTTTTTGTGCACTGGGTCGTTGCTATTATAACTTTACTCTTATAATTTGCCAAATTTTACACCTATAAATGTAACTTTACAAGTAAGAAACCATGTTATTATTGATTTTTGGTGAAGAAGTCGAACAATTAAGTTACATTTGTATTCGCTCCATTATAAGTTTATATATATATATATATATATATATATATATATATATATATATATATATATATATATATATATATATATATATATATATAACATGATTTAGTGGAAAATTTTTGTAGCAGAATGACACCTTTCATAAAAATACACTAAAAACATTCTATTGTTGTTATTATTATTCACTTTCCATGTACAGATTGGATAGTAAATTAACTGGCTTGTAACAATTAAGTCATATATCTACATTTAATATTTATAAGTAAATATAAATCAATTCTAAATATATATAAATAAAAATGTAACATGATATCTAATAAAATGCATCTAAATGTTAAGGAGTAAAGGAAATTGAGAATTAAACAGGAATTGGCACTTAAAAAATTAGTCCTTTAAATCAGCTTTACAGCACTCTTCAAAGCATTTGCACTGCATGTTTCAATGTTCCAACTTTAAAATATATTAACATATTAATTAGCCTGTAACAGAAACTAACATAGTTATAGCAGTTGTCATTCATAAATCATAGCTGAAATTAATAATTTTTTTAATTACATAGTTGGTTTGGGGGAAAAACCACATGGTACAAATCATTGAAGTGCATGACAGTGAGACAGCTCATTCAATATGTTTACTTCCATCAAAAATGATCAGAAATAGTGCTCAGGTACTGGTAATATTACAAAAATTCCTTACTAAGATGCAGACAAATTCTCTAGTGATCTTTTGTGTTTTAAACATTGCAGAAAATACACACAAAAAAAGACAAAATCAAGTAATCCTTTCATTGCAGCCTATAGTTCAGCCACCTGCTCCTGTCTGTCCTGCGTGAAGAGCCAATCGAACAAAAAGACCACCAAATCTGAAACAAACTCCACAATCGCATTCACGTTTGTCAAGTACCAGATTTTATAGCCACATTCTCCAATAAAAATGACCAAAAAAGTGACCAAAAGCCCAAGGAAGATGCGGTCCATGTAATAGTTTGCTTTATCTCTGAAGGTCCACTGCTCCCACGGTTTTGCAAACTGAGCTTCACGGTATTTGCTTAAGTGTAGCAAGGCATTATGTTCGTCATCCATCTCTTCTTCTGGAGCCTCTAGATCTTGTTCTTCCCCTTGTTCCTCTCCTTCTCTATGAGTGTCAGCCATCTTATAGTTGGTTGGGCATGCAAAATTCTGTTGCTGCTTGAAAATGTTAAAAAAGCAAACGTAAGAAATGATTTTGCAAACTGATGTAGTGATAGTGTTTTGTAGAAGCCTTAAATGTTTCTCCAAATATACATATAAATAGTCTTACCTTGCGAAGATTTCAGTTTCTGTGTGATGAAGTCACGATAGACACTTCCTACTTACACCATGCTTTTACCTCTCTACTGTAGATATTGTTAGGCCAGTGCTCACAGGGCTGTGTGGTGCAAAGGCAGTAAATGCCAGGTTGGTTATGCGGCACCTGCTTCTCTAAGATGAGTGCTGGGGATTAGACCACACTCAGCAGTTTCAAATCCCTCAGCGAGGATGAAGGTTAGAGATGGTAATATATAGTACATATTGACATGTTGAGCGATAATTAAATACCTTTTTGAACCCCATTGTTTTAACACAAAGCCTGGTGTTCTGAGCATATCAAATGGAAAATCATTTAATATTCTAAAAGGATTATACCGCTTTTATGTATTAAGTACTGAGTGGATGTAGTCCTGAGGTCAAACTGATGACGATGCAGAACCGATGCGGCTTTAGCAGAAGCTTTAGCCTTGGAGTTGGAATAAATCACTTGAGCATAATGCTCTGTTGTTAATTTCTTTAAATGCGCCAGAGCCTTTTCACCATTCTGCCACAGCTTGTGAAATATGGCCTCAACTATGTGAATTCGCTGAGGAAGTCCCTGCATCCTATGATAAAGACTTATGGCTGAAAGGCTTTGATATTGGCAGAGTTTTTGTCTCATTTGGTGTAGTGCCTGAATTGATTAATTTGCATTCAAGGCAGAGCCTTTTCATCTCAGCATATATTGAACTGTTTATGTGAAACCCAGAGAACAAACTGCACTCTGTATTGATATTATGCCAGTAAATCTCTTCACTCTTCTGACTGTGTTCATGTGACTCATCAAGCATCTAGTACGTGGTTTTCCAAATTCAATCTTTGCAATGAATCTAATCTCATTTATAAGTCAGTCGACCACTTTGGCACATATTGCAATATTTCGCCCACTATGGAATGCCACTGGCTTTCACACAAACATGGATAATGTCCTTGAAATATAATAACTTTGGCGATGTCTAAGACATACCTGCAACATCTCACTGAGTAGAATGTATTTTGTTAAAATGGGAAATACATCTCTTGTTTCCACTTTGAAGCATTCTGAGCATGAAATATTGAATGCATCATTTATGATGTTTATCTACAGCACATTACAATGATTAAAAAATTCAATATGAATCAGTAAGGAAAGAACTTAATAACAAAAACAAAACAAATCAAATGCCAGACTGATGAAGATATAATTTTCTTTCAGTTTTTCTCACTGCAACCTTGGTTTATTCTAATGAAACTCACAGAAATGTAAATGGTTAAGATATGGGTGTTTCCCAAGACTCAGTGAAGTGCTGTGTTATTCCAGCTAATGGGTTTATTTTCCTTATCAGTTCCATATATCATGTAATCCCATTAGTATTGTTGATACACCATCACTGGAAACCAAGAACAGAAATATCGCAGTCCTTTTTTTACACTTAAATTCACTCTCTAATTTAGGACTACTGTGCTTGTAGGGTATGCGGTCGCTTCTAAGGGTTTACATAACATGCAGCGGCGAATGATTTGGATGAGTGTGGCACGGAAATGCTTCATCTTGAATGCATAAACCAGCGGGTTAAGAGCCGAGTTTACATGGGACATGAAAATCCCTACCTTTGAGGCTATCGGATTGATACAATTTGGGCAAAATAAAGTCACGCAGTTCATGATATGTATTGGGAGCCAGCACAAAGCAAACAGAAACACCACCAAGGCCAACGATTTGGCTAGTTTCAGCTCCTTCCGGAAGTACTTGTCTCCATCACAGGTGGCCTCAGCACGGCGGTTAAGTTGCTTCCGTATGACCCTAAAGATCTCCACATACAGAGTGATCATTATCAGCAGTGGTGGTGCCACACAGACAAAGAAATTAAAGTACACCATATAGTCCATCCTTATAACAGCGGTGAACTGGCAGCATATTTCACTGGCGTTGCTGCGGTTTGCGGTATCCCGGTTATTCCAGCCAATCATCGGAACCAATCCAGTGAGGAAGGAAAGAATCCAACAGAGACAAATTGCCACGAACGCTCGCCCATTAGTCACTATGATGCTGTACCTGCGCAGTATGATGAAAAAGAAAAGACAGGTTTCCGATTCACCTAAATGCGCATATGAGTACTATAGTTATAGTGTTTCATTGGTCCAATGTCAGCCTTTGAGATTTTTCAAAGTTTTCACAACTGACACTTGACATCAGGATCCAACTGATATATAAAAATGTTGTGTGGTAGACCGCCAGCTTTCATAAAAATGCTACCTCTGTCAGTTGTTTACATAGACAGGAACATTTTAATTTGCTTAAAAGGTTTTTATTTGCATTAAACCTTGCAAAGATATATGGTGCTGTATATCAGTCATGAAGATGGAGAACCTAATTCACTCGATTGAGCACATATTAGGCTCTCTGACTCTAAAGACAATTAAAAAGAGATTAACACCATATGTTCTGCTAGTTCAAGTTCAAAAGACACATGCTATATAATGTGATATCAATTAAAATGTTTGTGAAATAAATTTATGCTTATAAGTAGGATGAATATTGTACAGAACCTAGATCAGTGGATGACTAATTTGCATGATTAATTTTGGACAGGAAAGCTGCAATGGACTGGATCAGGCAGTCTTTATCGGTCAAGGAGGATGCTGACATCAGTTTCCTATGGTGTTCTGCTATGAATATTGAGTTCTTCTTAATGTAAACAGATCATGATTTACTACATTGATACTGTAATTCTCAACTTTCACTACTTTATTCCAATTAATTTATTTTTACCTTTTCAGATAAAACAAATAACAATAAAAAAACAAACACACAAACAACTGCTTTTAAATCAGTTCCTCACCTGGTAGGAATTTTGACTCGCAGATATCTGTCGATGGCTATTGCCAGTAGGGAAAAGATGGAGCTCTGGGTGATCATCAGAATCAGGCAAGACAGGAAGAGGCATGTGTAGAACTGAGTGTAATATCCCACACTGATAACAATAGCTAGAGGGATGACCAAAAGTCCCACAGCGATGTCAGCCATGGCCAGAGACACAATGAAGCAGAAGGTTGCGTTGCGGAGAGCCCGGTTTTCATACACCACCAGCACCACCAGTACATTCCCCACCACAGAGGCCAGAGCAATAGTGGTCTCAATGGAGATGTACACCATATCCATGTGCTCGTGAGGTTGGACAGGACAGGAAGTCATTATTACACTTCACAGATCCCACTTATCTTAAAGAAATACATTTAGTTCAGACTTTCCATTTATCATTATTTATGTTCCTTACCTGACTGGAGGAATTTCCTATTTGTGCCATTTTCACAGTGAGTGGAGCTTATGTTCATGGTGGCATGGTGAAGAACTGAACCTCAGAATGTCATTCAAGCTCTGGACAGGACTGGATACCCTGCATCACCACTCTTCTACGTCCTCTACTCTCTCGCTCTCACCAACTCACTCTCTCACAAGTCATAAAATCAAGGGGAGGGACTTTGATTTCTGCAGCATCCTGCAGCAAGAGTTTCACTTGCATTAAGTGTGTATCTGTGTGTGTGTGTGTGTGTGTGTGTGTGTGTGTGTGTGTGTGTGTGTGTGTGTGTGTGTGTGTGTGTGTGTGTGTGTGTGTGTTTGCGGTTTTTGAGAGGAACTGCGGTCTGTAATAACTGGCAGGAAATACTGTCAAAAGGGCTTAATAATAGCGAGCTTTAACCTCAAGATGGCTCTGCATTAGAACTCATTTTATCTTACCTTGTATGGTGCTAATATCCTGCTTTTTCCAGTTGAGGCTCCTGTCAAAAATTAAGGGTCTTATGTCGAAACTCACCTTGAAACATTAAGGCATGCTTTCAAAATGTCTAATCTCTATTACTGCAGTGCAATTTTTATCTGAATTAGCCAGTCTTGTATTGCTCTCCTAGAGCTCGTGCAAAAAAAAACTGCCACTCAAAGTATTGGTGCAAGCGAGAGCACATCACTCCAATTTTAGCTTTCCTTCACTGGCATCCGGTTTGTTTACAAATCCATTTTAAAATCCATTTAGTTGTTTAAAGTCTCTTAACAGTTGTGCTCCATTTTATCTGTCTGAACTGCTGTACCCATATATCACTCTCACTCTGTCACTCTCTTTTTGGGGGGTTTTTTGTTTAAAAAAAACAGTTTTATTCCCTGACCTTTGACCCAGTGAGAGATATTAACAGTTATTCTGAGATACTTTTTATGTACTATTTTATTGTTTAACTTCTACAGCTCTTTTGTTTTTCTGCATCTCTTACCCTTTCTGCTTTTTGGTCAGCCCTCTTGTTGTTTTCTAAAAGTGCTTTATAAATGAAGTGGTACAATATGGTATTATAAAATGATTTACATATATCAGCCTACAACCAAAGTTGAAGTGCTTTCTAGAATGTAATAAAAATCCTCTAAGAAAATACTACTGCAGCAATGCCTGAAATGTCTTGCCTGTAGTTCTGGCTTTTCATGTGTTGGCACACTGGCATAAAGCCTACCTGGCATGCCTTTGACCCACTTTGGATCAGGGTGTGGAGTGCTACATTACCAGCTTATTTTAGCCAGCTTAGCAAATGGCATTCATAGACTGTATAGGTGGAAATTATTGCTAGCATACAAATACATACGAATGATCTGATATCCCTGTGTTTGTATTGTTCCTACATCATCATTGGTCCAGGATCAACATTGCAACTGACCAATGGCATGGTCTGAGCATTCAGTTAGCATTAGTCACAATGTTTGCTAATGCAGAAATTATTACTAGCCAACATTAGTAACCAAAATTTGGCTAACAGGAAAACTAAGTTAATAGTATATTTATTATACTGCATAAATTAATAAAGAAAACACCTGAAATGCTTATCATTTGTTTCCAAAGAGAGATTTATATAAACAAAGACAATTTGACAGGTCAAGTTCTCTTGTATTGCTCGTTTCACTTACAGATATAATTCCAATCAGTCACTGCAAATACCTCTTAAGTTTAGAGCAGCTTAAATGTAAGAATGCACATTTATGTGGAAATAAACTAATAAACATTTGACTGTTTGAAGTTTAAAACACAAACTGTTTCCCAGGTCTTTCTTTTGAACTGCTTTTCTATAACATGAATTACCCACAGGTAGTAGAAAAAACTTCATTTACTTATAAAGCTTAATTTAATTGTCCATCCAAGGATGCAAAGACTTTGGCAGCATTACTGAGCGAGCAATCACTGAGATGGTCTTTAGTTGCTTAAGCAAGCAGATTGAATGTCTGCCCATAAGTATATTCAGTAAGATCACTTCACTTTAAAGAAAGCGATGACTCTGGATGTTGTTTTGGCCGGTTGCCTAAGATCTCAGGCCTGAGTGTATGCATTAGGACATTTGTGAGAAAACACTGAATCAGACTTACAGGCCTCTGTCACTCCATAATCAATCTATACACATTATCAGTACTGAGGAAATAACCGTGAATACAGAGTACTGTAACATAGAACCCTGTTGTTGTTTATCCATATCCTTATGACAGTTTCCTTGTTCCCTCTTTTTCTCGTGAAACAGTCCAGTAAAGTTAAAATATTCCTTAGTGGCAATGTGGTTATTAAAAGCTAATGTAACATGCCTAAGAAACATGTATTTGGTTCCATTATTTATTTATTCAAAGTCATGGTTATCTATCCCCATCAAGTTGTCACGCATTGGTTTTACAGGCTTCTTTCTTCGCCTCACACTAGAGTTGGATGTCTCGAGACCGGTCTTGTAAAGTCACGTAAAAGTGGTCTCGAGATCGGTCTCAAGGCCACTTTTATGTGGTCTTGGTCTTGTGTTGGTCTTGACGGACTTCGGTCTTGTCTTGGTCTCGCTGTCTCGGTCTTGATGTCTCAGATCGATATAGTGGTCGGGAGATTTGGAGTCAACAGTATCCATGACACACAACGTAATGTTCGATAATGTGTCATACGCAAAAGCCCCACTCAATTTCCTTTTGCTGCTCAGCTCTCACACAGTGGCTCAGCTATACTTCAATCCCTCCATATTGTGGCCAATCACATGTGAGGACATGGGATATTATCATTATGTGAAAAACAGAGAGGGTGAGAGATGCGACACTCAAGTGGAGAGTCCGTCTGTCCTCTCAGTAAGTGAGTGAGACAGTAGACAGCGGTGAGCAGGGCTGTGCGAGTGCATCGCAAAAACACATAAATATGCCTGACACCCGTAAACGAAGCAGCATCTGGCTGCAGTTTAAAGACTTTTTTGTCTCGGTCTCTGTCTTGGTCTCGTCTCGACTTTGTCTTAGTCTTGACTCGGTCTGTCTTGGTCTTGGTTTAGGCGGTCTTGAAGTGTACCTCACACCAAAAGATTGATTAGTATGTTGCCCTATTATTTATGCTGTCTCACATGAGGTACTATGAAAATAAAAAAGAGCCCCTTTAATCTGTGAATTGCACCACAGTAAGTAAGGCAGTTATTCTGTCACACATAACAGTGCACAGCCCATATTGAACATACTACAAATTCCTCTGTAGTGGCGATACATTTATCAAACATAGTGAAGACTTGTTAAATTTCTTTACACAAAATATTTTTGTCCCAATCTGTCACAGGCTGTACAATGAAATCAGCCACCTGATTGCTCCACAACCTGCATTATGCACAAACCATCATTACCTATAAACAGAAAAAATAAATTTGATTATGGCCTTGCAGGGATCCGCTTCCACATGTGCCACAGGGATTACATGACAGTAACACTTCTATTACCGGTATCAATCAACAAAATTATTCTCAACATCCTCATCAAGCATCCCGGTGCAATGTAGAATTTATTTCACTCTGGCATAATCATTTAGCTGAGTTTTCAGGTGAAACACACACCACTAAGTCGGATTATGCTGTAGATGGGGGGGGGGGGGGGGGGGGGGGGGGGGGGGGGGAATAAAAGGGAAACAAAATGAACAGGTGGAGGTAGCAAATCATTTTACTTGTATCCTTGAATCTCTCCCTTCCTAATTATGTTCTTCCATTTATTTTCTTACAACCTTTCTCCATCTCTTCACTCTGTTGTTAGAACTGCTGTCCCTCCTCCTACACTGCTCCAAAGCAAGTGCCAGCAACAGCAGCCTCTTGTGACTGCAAGCACTCATTACCAGTTGTGGCTAATAGTACTTTTTATTTATGAAAGACTCCTAAATCTTTCATGCAACTATTAGCAATATCGTTTGTTTAATCCGTCTCCTAGGGTTGCCAACCGTCCCTTAAAATACGGAATCGTCCCGTATTTCGAAACAAAAGTACACGTCCCGTATTGAGCTAATAAGGGACGCACTTTGTCCCGTAATACAGTGAGAATCAAAAGTAGTCTATAACTTTTAATGGAATTAACGCTTTGTTTGAAAACATAATTCCCAGCCCCTCTCCTGCTTTGTGACCAATGAGCTGACAGCACACTTATGACAATTCGAGTATGACAATTCAGATTACCGCTCATCTCATTGGTCGAGGAAAGGTCGCTTACGGAGAAAATACCGGAAGACAACAGATGACCACAACAAGAAGCATGGCCAACAGGGGAACAAACGCCGACACGGCGGTGCAAGTCTCGGACGACAGTACACCTAAAGCTGGGCAAACACTGTGCGATTTTTTCAGTCACGTTATTCAGCTCCTGCTCAAACTGCACGATTGACTCGCAGGGGTTAGAAGTTGGTAGGTCACGATGCAGGTCTCACACTATACCGCCCGATGCTCTGATGCGACCTGAGTGCTCACACTGTGCCTCCATAACACGAAGGTTATAACAGAAAATCTGTCGCGCTCTCTCTCTCCGTCTTACACTCACACAGACACACACACCACCACCATCAACTTTGCTAAATTGCTAATGAAAAACATGATCAGGCAGCTGTGATTGAGCAGCAGTGTAAATCCAACTGTTTTCACGGTTGTTGTGGTCGTGATAATTTTGTGAGGCCACATCGAAAAGGCTCGGATGAGCTTTCCAAAGTTCTACAAGTTGTGCCTCCATCGCTTGTGTCCAGATCACACGCTGCACAGCCGTGCTGCAACGTCTTTTTCACCAACGTTTACGTGTTTGCGCGCGAGCAGTGTGAGCGGCTGTGATGAGACCCTCACGAGCGATTGATGATCGGGAGCTGGTCGTGAGGTGTTAATCACTTCTCGTTACCCCACGTATACTACACGATGCACGATGAAGGCCAAAATCGGTCCGATCACTCAAAAATCGGCTCAAAATGGGCCTAAAACCGCACAGTGTGAGCCCAGCATTAGAGCAGCAATGTTTGTTCCCCTCAGAGAAAGGGAAGAATGGGAAAAGGAAAACACCTGGCTGGAAAAAGTTAATATGGGCATGTGCAATGAATATCAGCGCTATGTGGCCAGAAGTGTGATAATATAATTTATTTTGTGTAATAAACAACTGCAAGGATAGATGATTACAACAAATAGATGACTAATACATAAAAGTAATACATAGATGAATAATGATGATGAGTTAAGATGCGTAATCATGGGAACAAGCGGGTTTACAAACAGGAGCAGCTGATTAGCATTAGAAAAGCTGAAATAATATTTCAACTGAAGCCGATTGTACTAAATGCACTAAATGTGCACTGTTACAAGAATGTTTTTCTTTCTATTGTTTTCTATTATTTTAAGTTAAGCAGGACAGAGTTCTTTTAAAGAAAGATTTACTTATATTCTCAAAAGTTAAGCATGACAGGCTTCTGTTTAAGAAGGAGACCTGTTTTATTGTGTTAATGTTGTCATTTTGAGCTAAAAATAAATGGCTAAATGATCATTTGTTTCCCATGTGTTCATATCACAAAGAATACACATCTACTTAAATCAAATTCAAGTCAAAGGGTTAAAAAAATAATTTCACACACAAAAAAAGAGCTAGAAAATTCACCACACTGGGAAGGGTGAAGACAACTGGGTCGCCCGGCCCTGGCCACGAGGTGTCCCTTATTTATTTTTCAGGGAGTTGGCAACCCTACCGTCTCCTGACGTTTCGATGTGACACTACTTAACTGTTCGCAAATATTGTCGCATTTTATGTATTTATATGTAGACCAGAATGCCAATTTAAATTTTATGTATTTTGGATATTTGGAAAAAGTCTGATTTTGAAAATAAGATAGCTAATGTTATGCTAATAGCATTAGCAAGATGCTAGTTGTACTTATTTCCTACTCTGAAAAATACTAATTAATGCAGAACACAAGAGACAGCCTATGGGTCTAGAATCTGCTTTATACCCTACCTTGAATGTACAATATTGTTTTCTTGGAGCGGGCTTTGTTTTTATATTTTTAAAGTTGAGGTATAGTTTAACCCAGATCAACTGATCACTCAGGGTTGATATGCTGGTTCTTCATTGCATTACAAACAATGTTATTGACAGTCAAGCAGTATTTTAGCTTCTAAGAAAAGGCAAACTGTAATATTAAATATTAAACTTGGATCTAAATATTTTAATAAATTAAGAAGAGTAGTATTTTGAAGTGTCTGCGTGTGTTCCTATTCATTGTTGCATTGATTTTTCACACCCTCAGTCTGGCTTGTGTGCTCTGTTTCTAACTCAATTTCTAGCTGCCCCAGTTCAGGTTTTGTTTTGACCTATGCCAAAAATAAAGCTGTGGGTTTTTAGCTTAAGTTTCACTTTCACGAGTCTGCATTTGGGGCCTACTTTCCTGCTTGCTGCACACAGATCCTGACAGTTTTGTGCTCAGCCATTAAATACTTGCATTATTATTTATGTTAAATGAACAATAATGGAAATGTGTTCTGAACTGTTTCAGAGCACATGCATTGATTTCTCCAGAATCCTTTTTGTTGCTAATGCAGTGCTTCACAAGTCGATGATTGCCATTCAATATGATTTTAAGGTTTTTCGAGTTCTCTGGATTCATTAAATCTTTAAGCTCCTGAAAATCTTTGCTTTAAAAAAAAATTAAACGTTTATTATTAAACTGTGGAACTATTTAGTCTTTCCAATGTGAAATCATGATCATTTTTATTTAGTCTAAGCCTCTCTGGCATGCTCATGTTAAACTAAACAATGTTTTATCAGTGTTCGCAGCTTGTAGACAAGTAAATGAAATATGTTTTCCATCCTTATTTCTTAATTAGCTACTGTAGTGTTTATTGAAACAATGTGCAAGCAGCAGCATTATAGTGCAACAGTAGAGACACACGGTATGAGTCAAAGGTAGCCTAGGTCTAGTGCTTTCCCTGGACATTTTAAATAGAAGTATAACATAATGCTTAATGCTTTAGTTTTGCAAATAGATTCAACTGGTCACTTGTCAGGAGGTGCATGATAACGTCACATAATAAAACTGAGGGTTGTTGAAGTAGCTCACTTTTTATCATTATTGGAGACTCCCTTGTGGCTGTTACTTTCAGACAAGCCCTGACGACTAGGCTTGTCTCGTCGTGCACACTTACTAGGGAGCACAAAGGCATGGTGTTGTTATAGCAACATGGCACTTGCATGTTACATAACATTTATATTGGTATTTTCATGGACAGTATGATATTGCATGACCCTAATAACTGGTGCAATGAACATGGTACATTTAGATGACTGGTACACTGGTTATGGCGGTTTAGGGTAAATTAAAGAACCCCTCCTGCACTTTACAGTGCTCTGGCTTTATGTGTTATATTATAACCACATACTTGCAGCAGAGAGAGAATCACTCACTTCCCAAAACATGTTTTTTTTGTTTTTTTTTTAACTGTCACCATGCATGCTCACAGTATACATAGTTTCTTATACTGCATTTTTGTAATTTAAATAAATTGTTTTTAGTACAGATCTGTTTCACTGTTAAAAATTTGTACTGATACTTCACATTATGACATTTTTAAGCATATTGGCCAATACCAGTCAGCAACTCTCCTGTCAGCTTAGGGGAGAGTTGTTGTAAAATCACATATTTGTCTAACCTTATTTATGGTCTGTTTAAGGGTTGGTCACCTTACCCATTCAGGCTCTAGAATGATATTTTCAAAACAAGGACTCCCTAACAGAGTGACAAAATATTTATGTTGCTATATTTTGCTAAACCTGTAATTTATCTAATATAACATAAAGCTGCTTCTGTAAACTTATAATAATTATTAGCAGATGTTTTTAGTATAATCTGGCCAAGTTGATATCAGGATATATCTCATTTCCTCTCAGCAGAAAGACTATGAGGGTTCTTTTTTTAAACTGTTTTTCTAAACCACATAATGCAACATGCCTACAGTTTGGTTTCTTTTTCTTTTTTGTTAGGCCAGAAAAATATTAAAGTGCAACCAGACATTCGTTAAAACATGCATATTGAAAACCATGCAAAACCTTAGTGTGTGGTCAAACATCAAGAAAAAAACAAGCGTCATTGAAAGTTAAGAAAAAAAACTTCCTCAAATGTTTCACCGGAAGGAGATGTGGTGATAATAGTCTTTTTGCACATAATGCAGCTGCACCATTAACCTGCACACACCAACCAGACTGGACGCACAATGAAGGTGGAAGACACTATTTATACCGTGGTGGAAGTGCTCATTGCTGTTATTTGCTGTCTGGGTAACATGCTGGTAATTTTGGCCCTTTGGATCAGTAGAAACATTCAGCAGACAACCTTCTGCCTTATTGTCTCGCTGGCTGTGGCTGATTTTCTAGTAGGTTGCGTGGCAATACCATTGGCTGTAGTGGTGGATGAACGAGTGAAGACTTCATTCAAGACCTGTCTCTTCATCAGCTGTGTGGTCATCCTGCTGACTTTTGTTTCAGTTCTGTGCCTTGCAGCTATTGCTGTAGACCGTTTCCTTCGGGTGTGTATCCCTATCAGGTAGGATGGCCTGCATAACCAGATCTTTAATTTATAAGCATTCACCATACTAATAACTTTATGAAAACTTTATGTAATTAAAAATAATTACAATTAGTTTGAAACTAATAGGAATTTTTTTTACTTATAGGTACAAAAGGACTGTAACACACAGACTCTCTTGTTGTGTGGTAGCAGCATGTTGGCTTGCTGCAATTCCTCTCAGCTTTACTCCTATGTTTGGATGGCACGAGAATGAAACTTTAAATTATACAACTTGCAAGTTTACAGATGTCATCCCAATGTCATACCTGGTTTATTTCAACTTTTTTCTCTGCACATTGACGCCTCTGTTGGTAATGACTGCTTTATACATCTATGTGTTTTGCACAATCAGAAGAAGCCTTCGAGACAAACCAGGGAGCCATGCCCGAAATTCTTACAATTACTTAAGGAAAGAGAAACAGCTGGCGGGATCTCTGTTTCTGGTACTGGCCTTGTTTGCCCTGTGCTGGCTCCCTCTCCACATAATGAACTGTATTCAGCACTTTGGAAATAGTGAGGTACCAAAACAAGCTTTTAATGTTGGGATTGTGCTCTCTCATGCTAACTCAGCTGTCAACCCAGTTGTCTATGCATTCAAAATACAAAAAATCAAAAGAGCATATCTAAAGATCTGGAAAGAGTGCATTTCATGTGGAACAGAAAAGCAGGAATCACAGATAAGCCAGACAACAGACAAGTCCAGCAGTAACAATGATAGTCTGGCCCAAAATGAATGAAGGCTGACGTCCTTGTTTGATTCTATTTTATTAGGGATCAAATTTGATTGGCTTTTGAAATGTATGTATTAAAACCAGTGAGTTGATGATTACCTTGGTGTGTGTCAGGCCTAGAACCAAATATTATATTATTTAGATACTCATATGTTTGCTAGGTATTCAGTTTTAAATTTTCATCCATCCATCTATTCTCTTATCCAATTCAGGGTCACAAGATCCCAGCTGTTATAGGGAAAGGGGTGGCAGTACCCCCTGGACAGGTTGCCAGTCTGTCACTGGGCACACTAAATATTAGTTTCTTTTAAATGTGGAAATTTAATCCATCTCAGCTTACATCCTTGGAGTCCATGTCATTTAAACTAGTAATGATGCCGCTTTAGTTCACTTCATTAAGGCCAACTAGGGGACTAAACATTTTTTTTTAATATAGCAGTTTCACTATCTAGCCAAAGCTTTAAATATTTGCTGTAGCTTACTGCTGAGTTGTTTTAGAGATAGCCCTAGTGTGTACAGATGTAAAGCACATGTTTCTGTCTATATTGTGTAAACTGGTGCAGAAAAAAAGACCAACTTCCTCTTGTTTTTAAAGTTAAGTTTTTAGATAAAGTTTCATATCACTCTTTCTCTGTTTCTGTTCAAGTTCTAGTTCGTCATATGTTGATATGAAGACTCTCCATTAATATCAACAGACAGTGTATTCTGTTCGAAAATTATATTCACTGTTCTTTGAAGTGGTAGTTAAAGTAAAATAAAATGGAATTGTGTAGGGGTAACTGATGCCTGAGTTCTGACTTTTATTAAACTAAAAAATCATTGACTTCAGAATTGAAGAATGACATTTCTTTGCCTTCAGAAACTCCTGGGTTGCGTTTGCAGTATGCAGCAGCGCTGTCCAATCAGTTTTGCAGCAATTTGCTGTGCAGAGTATAGCTTTTTTAGAGTGTGCAATTCATCATGTTATGTCTGTCAGCACTCACATCTTCAGTACCTTCAGTACCCACATCTCCAGACCTTGATAATGACACTGCTTGGCAGTAAAATATTCAATTCATTAAAATGAAATGAAAATGGAGGAACATTTATAAAATTCTTAAGCCACTGATGCGTCATTTTATATATACATATATATATATATATATATATATATATATATATATATATATATATATATATATATATATAGTTCAACCATCAGGACTTAATAAAGAAATGATTATGCTAGGCTTAAGGAAAAAATTCAATGTACAACCTTTTAATTTTATTATAAATTTTATTATAGTAACTGATTTTGGATAATGTTTTCAGATATGTTTATTTAGAAATGTTTCCTTTAGGCGGGCATTTACATTGACATCTACATGTTTCTATAAAAAATGCAAGCCAGTAAAGACAGGGATTAAAAAAAAGAGGGGTATATACATACATAACTCAGACTACCTTCCCCTTAGCCCTCAGATGCAGACCCCGGATACTGATTTTGGATAATAAATGTAATGAAAACAACTTCAGACAATCAGTACGATTATTTTATATGTATCACTGTGTAAATTACTGTACATTAAAACTCATCAGACTCAACTGGCAGTATCAATATTCTTGGCAGTATTCTTCTCTTTGAGTCTATAGTACAGATCTATTCTATACAAACTTTCCTTATATCTTTGCAAACATATTTTAAAGAACCTGAAAAAAATTATAGCTTAGAAGGCAAACATGGGAAACAGAGCTTCGAGTTCTTCTTTTTTATGTATAGGTCTTGTATCTTTTGTTACTTTGTGGTTAGTTGCGATATTATCAAGAATTCCTTTTTCAGTTTACCCGTCTGCTAACCTAATGTTGCATAGTTCTTCCACTAAGTTGCAAAATGCAAAATTTTGTTCATGTAAAACTTTTACTGTGATCTTTCTGACAGTATTAATATCAACGTAATACAAATTCCCTAATGTGACACTGGATATTAAATACTTGTGGATTTACATATTCTGTCAAAGAAATTGTTTTACAAATCTGAAGTCATACTGGAAATTAGATGGCTAACATTTGCTCATTGAAATGCGTTCTTTAAGCTATACATTTTGTCATTGAATTATATTGCAGCTCATTTAAAATCAACTTGTCAAGTGAAAATATGCCTGTTTTTTATTCTGTAAATCTGTTATTACTATATCAGATATATACAATGCAGGTTAAAATACAATACAGGTCCCAAAGTTAAGATCATTTGTGGAGCTATAATAGTCTTTTTGCCACAAGATGGCATCAGAGTGGCTCCTTCAAGCACTTATTGTACCTCTCAAGGAAGGTAATAGGCTGTATAGTTATCACCTGAATAGGATTGAGTCCATCCCACAAACTATACAACCTACTACCTCACCTTGCTAGGCTCAACTTCAAACCCAAATGAAAAGCCTTAATAACAAGGCTTTGGTCAGTATACACCAATTAGAAAGGGTAGACAGGTTCTACTGTTCGATTACATAATTAAATGACAGTCTTTCTTTGGACTGCAGTTGTCTTTAAACAGGTGTGGGTAGATTATTTGTATTTTCATAAGTGATGCGTTCCTTTATCCAGGGAGCTTCTCGTGCACATAGGATTTGGCATCTCCGCAGATTAACCTGTTTCCTTAGGAAAGACAGTAGATTGTATAGTTATCTCAAAAGGAGGATGTAAACCCCACAACTATTCAATCTACTACCTCAACCTTAAGGACAGATAGTTTTTCACGTAGCAGTAGAAAATGTGTCAGTCAAACTGTGAGACAAAGAGAAAAAACACACGTTTTTAGATGTCAGTATTCACCTCGGAAAAACAGTTGCTGAAATATTTTAGTGTCGTTTCTTCATTTTTCGACTGACTACACACTATAGACCACATCGATTAAATACACTGATACCACAGAATGATGTAGTATGGTAGCAGATTTACCAAGAATTACTTTCTAGCTTCATTTCCACATTCCACTGTAACCTAAGCTCTAAAATCAAGGCCTAGTTCATTATAGAGCTGCTGTGTTTGCGTAACTGATATCCTGTATCTGACTACTGGCTCTTGACATATGAAATATATTTGACAAGTGTTAAAGACTGAAATGTGACAGACATGTTACCCTGTGTAATTAAAGTTAATAAAAAAAAAAATAGCACATAAAGTAAGACAAAAGTTTATGATAATTTGTCCATAATTCAAGACAACTAGAAAAACCAAGTTCTTTATAATCATGTCTTTTTTTTATAGTTTGCTTCCCTCCATCTCTACAACCAGAAAGTAATGCATAACGAAGGAAGAAAAATGGCTGTACCTCAGCCATTTTAGGGAGCTGTTTGGCACCCATCCTCAACATCTGTGGAGCGACTGTCTCCTCCTTGCAATTCTTGAAAACATAGACCTCTCCAAACAATGTTGGGGAATGTACAAAGAGCAATGTAAATTGGTTGTTCTTGGGTGTTTTTGGTGGTGGTTGTTGTGTGTGTGTGTGTGTGGGGGGGGGGGGGGGCTTTAGTAGAGAAACGGAAGGTTTGACTTCTCAAAATTGCCCTTTTTGCTCAGTCAGCCAATTTAAAGCCACTGAGAAAGAAGTTTCTTTACTGTGCCAGCTGGAGTCTGGGACACAAGCTGGGTGGAGCTGTCCAAGTCCAGACAGAACCATGCTTTGGTCGAAACAGCTCAGCCCAGGCAGTGTTGTGGTAGATGACCAGACTGTGCAAAGGCTGGAACATTTTGCATAAATTTGCATGTGAACGGTGGTCACTGAAAAGCTGCTTGGCTGCTCATTAACATTCTGAATTCCTCTTTGGCCCAATTAATGTCAACAGTGATTGAAATGTTTTGGCAGTCTGTGTGGCTGTGGTGACAGGGCATGCTCACTGGGGCTTGAGGGAGTGAGTGGCATTAACTGAGATGATGAATTAATCAGATGCTTAATGGTACCAGATTCTTCTAACTGGCTGGCCAATGCAGAGGGGATGGAGAGAAAGCAAGAACAAATTTGTCAAATTTGTGTTGTGACCAACTATCACTATACGATTCACTAATAATTTATAGCTAGGTTTAACATCTGTTTACAGTAATAATATAACTTGCACCATTTCTTCCATTCAGTCAGCATGATAAACTAGCACCCCACCTGCATAATGTAACATGATATGTGACCGTTTAGACTCATATGTTTCTTAGAAGAATTTCGCTTTTTACAACCGGAAGTGACACTTTAAAATAGTCTTATTCACAAGCTGCAGATCAAGGGGAAATGGCTGCTCTGTTGTTCATCCATAACTTTTATCTGATACTCAGAACAATTAGCATTCCAATCAGTATATCACTGACACAGTTATTCTCTTTTGCCTCGGGTATGTATATATGCCCAGAGAAGCTCATTTCACAGCAGCAAACTTACGACTTCTTAACGAAATCTGTGTTGTCAAATGCTCAGATAGCAAACAACTGAGTATTTAGGCAATAATAATGCATAAAAAATACCCATTTCAAACTGGCGCTGGTCCGTGATGATTTGCGGAATACAGGGCATGAGTGTCGGGGACTGATCTGGGTTCTCCTATGCTGCTCCTTCCAATGTTTTGTGCCAAGAAATGGGCATTGTCTGCCCTCCAAGCTGAATCTCAGTGAGACAAAAGTGGGTGATGTCGTGGATGCAGCATGGCAGAGCCCATAACTGAGGGGGGAGGAGAGTGTTGGCAGCCAAGCAATCAGAGAATGCCATGTCAGACAAGGGTTGTGATGCCACACAGTAAGGTATGGTGGTGTAGCCTGCTGCCAGATGCTCAGTGCATTGCCGGCTATGTGAGCTAGGTGTATACTACTAAAGAAAGGTCCATTGTTCCATAAGCATGCTTCGTCCATATGTTGAACAGGTATTTATTTTTTGTGTGAGTCCATCCTGATCCTGTTTAAACTAAAGTAAAAAGAGTGAATATACATCTTGTGGGCAGTATGTCTTTATATTAAAACATATTTCATGTCAACTGAAAATCAAATAGCTGACTTTTTTCAATTTCTTACAAGAAGTACTTGCTAAAAGGATTGAGCAATTCTTTTAGAAAGAGGATTCAGTGTTATTTACTCGCATTCTGTTAATTTTTAGTAATAGCATTTCATGGCACAGCCAAGAGGTGGAGGGTGTTAGGTTTGGTGGGGTCAGGATCCCATCTCTACATTTTGCAGATCATGTGGGTTTTTTAGGCTTCTGCTTACACTGCCTTGGGATGAGAAATTAGCATGTCCAAGTTTGAAACCATGGTTCTCAGCCAGAAAAGGGCACTATGCATGAGTGGGAATGAGTTTCTGCTCCAGGTGGAGATGTTCAAGTGTCTCTGGGTCTAATCCCACACGCTGGTGTTCATTCTTGTGGCGACAAGGTAGACCCACTGGACCACCATTAAATATCTGCTTCTGATTCGAACAGGGCTAACTCCCAACAGCATGCTAGAATACCCTTAGACTGGTTTTAGTTTTTGAATCTCTGACCCTATAACAAATTAAATGTGCCCAGATCTGAAGGACATTTGGTGTGGACTTCAGTTGGTCTATAGTTCAGAGTTGCTGTGCTGATTTGCAGTTAATGCAGTAAATTCTGTGTTTAAAATTATTTAACATATGAGCTGTTGCTGTTTGTTATCAGTGGTTACATATCGGCTTCCTCTTTAATACATTCAGCTCAATGGTATCTGAATTGCTGCAGTTTTTTCTTTTTTTTTGTTTTCCAATGAAAGTGCAGTGTAAAGATATTTTAAGATACTACTGAAAACTTACTATAATTTTATTTTTGTAATTCTAAACACTTCCACTGAGGAAAATTGTGCATTAACCATGGACTAAACTAAAATAACATTTTACATCACTGCTAAAAGGCTAATGCTGACAACTTGCACTTTTAAAATATTTTCATCTAATGTGAAGTAAAGTGCAAGAGTGGGTTTGTTTATTTTGTGGTATTTTACTACTGCGATGAGGCTCGAAGGCTTCTGTCTGTGGTTCATATTTTGTTACAGGTTGGGAAGTTTTCCTCGGTGTATAACTGCAGGCCATGTTCCTGTCATGCTATACGTACTTCTGAGTTAAGAACAGCTTCACATATGAATCTTTATATACACATACAGTGACATTCTCATGAGACCTGGGTTAAAAAGAAATCTTAGCAAATACTCTTTAATGTCATATTTTTGTCAACATTGGCTCCTTAGTATCAGTACAGTGAGTGTTTGCAAGTGTAAATGATCACATGGCTGTGTTTTTAAAGTAGAGTTTTTACTAGCAATAGTAGGAAACTACTGTTATATGATCTGTCCTCTTTCTGACTTAATATTCAACAGATATTAACAAAATTGCTAATATAGTGGTGAACCATCTCTCATGGCTTTTGCTCGTAACTTTGTTGATTTCAAGACTGTGTAAAACGGCTGATGTCTAAAGAGTGAGACGTGGTGTTTATAGCCCAAAATTATTTTTTTCTTTAACAGGAAGAGCTGAAGTGTGTATGTGGCACGACTTGATAAAAAAGCAACACCAAAAGAGAGACTTTGATCCTGGTAACTACAAAGTAACTCCAATTACGGGGAGGAGAGAAGCACAAATAGCAGAGGATATGGCTTTCCAAACAACATGTCATCAAGCAGCAAAGCAAGTTCATTTGAGGAGAACTTGGGGGGAGGAGGGAATAAGTTCATTTTCTTTCTCGTTCTCTCTCTCTCTCCCTTTCTGCCCATCCTCCCTGCGTTCCTCCCACTCCTTTTTTTCTTCATTCAGCCTTTCTGTACAGTATGCAATAATAGTGTTGCACACACTCAACACAAACTTAAGAGCTGACTCGACTGTATGCAAACAAAGCAGCACATGCCAAAATGTTTACAAAGTCAATTCGCATAAGTCTAATTCATGCAAGAGTGTAATTTGTCTAAAAAATGAATTTTCCTGTAGATTTACTAACTTAAACTATTAACGCTGCTTTCAATAGCTTTTAAGATTGAAAACAAACACTAATAAACCAGAGAGGCTTGATGTGAAACATAGTGCTGTAATCCTTAATACAAGCCCCTTCATGTATTGTACAGTGCTTGCAACAGATGGATCTGGTTCATACTGGTTTTCAAACAGGCCTGTCAAACAGCAGTATTCAAGAAAACTACATTAATAATCTAGTTTCACTGTATGATTGAAACCACAGGATGCTTTTTCATTTTCGCAGTAATAGATGTTTAACAGCAGATACAGTGCAGCGGGGGGATTTTTTGATGTTGCAGAATTCGTGCATCTATGCAGCAGTCCTGCAACACAAACACCAAAGTTCTTAGAAAAAAGCACCAACTGCCTTTTTATTACAGAGAATTTCCTGTTTGAAACGTGGGGCTAATAATCACTTTTTTTTTTCCAAGGGCAAAGTTTGTTCAAACTACTGCAGTTACAATGTCTTTAGGCTACGACTTGCTGTAAAATATGCCAGAATTTTTATTTCTGCTGCAGGTTTGTGCTTTAAGAGGCAGTAATGTCAGTATTAAAATTTCTTTTTACTTGGTGGCATGTGTTTTTATCAAATAGTGCTACGTAAACAGACTTCTCACATCAGTAAGTTTATACAAAAGCTTTGCTTGCAATGCATTTAGCAGAACAAATAGCATGTGGAACAAAATCCCTTCTCAGTAGCGGTTAAGATTTAGGCTTTGTGTTCGGTGCAAGCGAATTAGACACGTGTACAGTGTGGAAGGTGACAGTAAAGGGAGTGTAAAAGTGCAGACATGAATAAAGGGAGGCTTGAATACAAAGAGGAACATCAAGGCCTAAACAGAAAGATAATCAAAAATGAGAAATACCTGAGGGTTTGTTTTTGTTTTTTTGTCAAGATCAGGATAGCGTTCACCAACAAACAATAAGGCGGTGGTGCAGACGAAAAATAAAGGCGGCTTAGAAAAGAGTCAAGAATACATTTCCACATCCCTCTCTTTTGCTTGCAAGACTAGGGAAAGGCTGAGTAGTGTACCAGCAAGCAACCCCACTCGAACAGGGGCTGGGGCTTGAGAGCAGTTTTTGGGCCATGCCCTCCTCTCTCCCTGCCCACTTTTGCCTTACTGCCAAGAGAGAGAGACAGTAGGAGAAAGGGAGCTCGGCAAACAAATCACATAGTCACTAAATTTTACTTACATGGTTCCACAATATATACAAACTTCATGTGGCTTAGAATTGAAGTTCCCCACACTAAATGGGAAAAGCCATATGAAGCAAAGATTATGTGTCATCAAATAGACATCTCACTTTACTGTAGGATTTGCAGCTGGGAGGGGATAAGAAATGCAGAGAAAAAGACAGAGATGTAAGCTTGGGCAAAGAAATCAGAAGTGAGTACTTACATGCTGTGTTGTAACAAAGCCAAAAGGTTTGACAGATTTATCTACAGTTGGGAAAGACTTCAGTATTCCTGTAGCATTTCAGAGCAAATGAGTTAAAGGCTTCTCTTGGAGCTGAGCATTAAAGGCTTTTGTCAGCAGTTGGCATCATTCCCAGGTAGTACATGCCTCCCATTTTCATCGTCGCTCAGGACGTCTTTAGTTGTTCTGCACCTGCCTGTGTCTTTAGTCAGATTTTGAGCAAAGCAGCAAAGGCAGAGTTCGCCTTTCAGACTTTGGTGTAGTTTTGTTGTAGCTGAGAGTGGAAGGCCCTGTTTACTGTCAACATAGCGAAATAAATGAGTGGCCTCGGGTGTTTACCACAATACAACCTGAAGTAACAAACTGTGTCATCGAGCTATGAAGCAAAAACAAAGGCAACAGTGCAGCCAATCTGTGAAAATAAACAGATTCAAAATAATGTTGCACACGGAGCTTCACCGAGAAATGAAAATCACTTTGATAATCCCATATTCCAGTCTTGAATAGAGCGTACAGGTTTAATGTTCGAGGGTGTCCCTGCCAAGAATGCCACAGACAATGCATCTTTCCTCAGGCAACATCCAAGACAGCTTCCTGAGTGACGTCACTGAGTCTTCATTTTTCTTTTATTCATTTCTTACACATACTTTGAAGCCTTTCTCTTCCAATGCAGTCTTCGATCCAGAACATTTCTGTTGATAATCTTGAAGACTATATACATTGTCAAAGAAAGAAAGCGTGGCTCTTTGCTTTTTTTATATCTCGACAGGCTGAGGAAGACGTAGGAGCTGCAAACTCCTTGCACAGATCTTACTCTGTGTCTTTCCCGTTCTGCTCACGAGCTTGTAAAAGTTTCAGCTGCAAAGATTTGGGCCAGCCTCCGCTGGCACCATTTCAAAAGAGCACTGCCTGTTTCAGAAGAACAGCGAGGACAAATCTGTGAGGAGAGCGCTGTCTTTTTGCACTCTCTCCCACCACCCACACTCTCTTGGGGGCTCAGGGCAGTGACCGCTCTCAGGACTTTTACTCTGCTCTCAGGGTAATGTCAGCTCATGCCAGCTCAATCCTTAAGGCAGCAGTACATCTGTTAGAGATCCACGGTGGTTTGAATCGCTCAAGCAAGCCTGGTCTCTATCACAGACACCCAGAGAATAGGAAATGCAAGCTACAGCACTCTTTCCTGGATACTTTGTCCTACTTTTCAGATGTGTGTCAAGCTCTCACGAGGCTCAGCACTCCTTGTGTTACAGTTCGCACAAGATCCTGGCTGCTCTGCCTTTTTCTTTTTTTCTTTTCTGCTCCAAGTGGCCCCGGGATTCTCGTCTGACCCTCCACGTTGCTGCCTTCTTAAGAATTTATAGCACTCCAACTGTGCTTTTTATGCAACTTTTACACAGATTGGCATTAAAGAATAATGAACTCAGTGACAGGAAGTGCAAAAAAAATTAGGTTTATGTTTTTACTGATGCAGTAATTTAGCCTGAGTAGTGATTTTCTTATAGTCTAAGAGTAAGCTCTGGGTCTCAAGGGGTTTTAGTTGTTATTCTAATACTTTTTTGAGTAGTGGGCAGTACTGTGCTATAAAATCTAAATAAAGAATAAACTGTTTTTTTGCTTTTTGACCACACCTCGAGTTTGTGTCAAATTTCTAGATTCTGAATTCTTCCCTGCTATATTGCAACATTGTATTACTTTTGCTATCTATACTCAAGAAACACTATGACCCTTCACGCAGCTATTTACAAGTATCACATATGAGAAGCACACTCACCTATGCATATATGTGTATCTTTGTGTTTATTGTATATTTTTACAGGTTTAGTTGGTGCCAATGTGTAAGGACTCTCTTCACTGGGACTCTACCCTTGTTTACATTTGTCATCACCTAGTCACCTACAATCTAAGTCAACCTTTAACCTTTTTCAAGAGTGTTATGGCTAGGTAGTTTCAGTTAATACACTCAATGCTATGCAGCCTTTAGTTGACCTGCTATTATCCAGCTTGGAGGATTTTATAAACAAGAATGAGCTACTAGCGAGGCTTCTGAGAGAGCCAGTGTTTCTAATTTGTTCCTTCATTGATTTGGCAATTTTTTATGTTTGTGCCTTAGCAAACTTTGGTTTTCAGCATGTTTTTTAATCTTCCCATCAATTTAATCCTTGGAAAAGCTCAATTATGAAAATAGAAAGATATTTTATTGTTTCACCCTTTACTAAAATCAATATATCAGTGGCATAAATGAAGAGGTTTGTTCATTTAGGTGTGTCTGTTTGTCCATGTTGGACTCAAGTGGCCTGTATTATAGCTGAACACAGTATGGTATCCATGGATTTGTACCCAGCCATCTCTACACTCACTACAAATCCTAAAAGAGGTTTGGGATTGTTTAGCTTTTTCTCTTGCATTAGCAATATGTCAAGATTTCCACTAACAACTCTGTTTACAGGGTTTTTTCCTGGCATCAAATGGGCCTTCAGTGGGGTGATCATGGTGTACAGCTAAAACAATGAGTCTGTCTCATTATTTGTCCGGAATCCATGCATTTTAAAAAATTATTTCTGAACATTATAAATAAAAATCTAAACAGAAAAGCAACATTTTAAAATGATTTAACTTTTCAGCCTCAGTTCTTAAAATTAGTGCTTAGATGGGGTACTATTGTAACAGTCAATGTCAGCAAGTATACATTCACTGAAGCAGTTTAAATGTTTCGTTGAGATTTTCCTTGACTTTTAGGTGACGAAATGATGAGGACTTTCCCACACGCGAGGAGTAGAAGAAGAACTAAGCAAGAAGAGCTCGGTAAATCAGAATATAAATATGATACCATAAAGACCTTAAAATGAATGCAGTTATTGTGTTATGTCTGTACGTGAATTGTGCTTGTATGCTTGAGAGGTTTGATCTTTGTACAATCCAAGCTGCTATTTTTGTTCCTGAATAACATATTTCCATTTATAATGAATGGAAAAGACCTCCTGCCATTGTCTTCTTTGCTATCCTTCCACCTTCCTCAGACAGTCTTCCCTTTGAGGATATACTCATGTAAACCAGATTTCCCTGTTTCGTCTTCATTGTTTGTGCTTCCTGCAATATGGGCCTTCTCTGAGTTGATTCACTCGGTTTTAGTTCACGTCCTTACCAGCATGCTGTTTCAGCACTAAACCCATGGGTGAACTAAAATACCACGATCATGCCCCCTCCTCAGGTCCAAGGTCAAGCTATATGTATTTCAACATATATCTTCTTTGCTTAGTGTTTGCACAACTGCTTTGAATGGCCTCCATTTCACCATAACAAAGATTAATGTGTTTTCATTTCATTCAGGCTTGTTGTTACAGTTGTTGGCATAGTAAGAGCTGCTTTTACAGCCGCTCTGGTGTAGTCTGTGACACTGCTTCTCATTGCTTTGACGATGTTTACTATCTTCCTCGTGGTGATAAAAATAAAAATAAAATGGGCTGGAGACACACTGTATGGTGAGAGACACACTGTATGGTGAGAAACACGCCGTGGTTTCTGTCTCTTTAAGATCGTGATGGCTTCTCTGCTGCTCCCTTAAGGTCACTCGCCCTCCTTAGGCCGCCTGCCAGCTGCCATGTTACTGTCAAGCATTTGCAGAAATGCCAGCAAGGCCATTAGTCCAGAGCGTTTTCAGCAGTCAGCAGTCTGGACAGTGTGAGCTGCACAGTGATGCAGAAAAACAAAGAGTCTGGCCCATATAAAACTACAAAACACAGTGCTTTCCCGGCTTTGTTTCCTATTACTTGTTATTGTTCACTTCTGCTTTGATTTATTTCCTCCCATTCCCTCTGTGAGCACTCAGGCTACAGCCGCATGGGACACGATGATGAAGAAAACCTCCTTTTTAACTGTGAATGTGACAGCTTGTGATTCAAGCCGTCATTTTTAAAATATGTCGAGATGAATCAAATTACAGTTTCTCCATGTTCCCTCTGGTGTCTCCCAGCTGCTTCATGCATTGTTTTCTGTCTCTTGGGGTACAGCAGCATCTGGTGGTCAGCTGAGGAAATGACACTTTGTTTTTGATAGTGACACTAATTTTTAATCTCTATTTTTAAATGAAAGCAGGAAGGAAATCGCAGGGCTTGTGGTTATAACCAGATCTCTAGATTCAGTAGTCTTTTTGTAATGCAGTGTGACTGTGCGGCTACACCTACCTGAATTAAGACTGCACATTTTTGTTTGTTCTGAATCTCTTTAAATTTCCATCTTCCATGTTTCTCCACAGAGTTGATGCTAAAAATCAAAACAAAATGTGCACAGATGGTGAATAGCTGATTATAGTAATCCCAGTTGAACAGTCATGGCATCATGTTTGTCTGCAAGTTCATGGGGGGACCTGTTGCTTGATGAAAATCCTCTTACAACTTGTATCACATGACTACTTTGTGGGCTTCACTGTTTATATGGAGGCTTGTGAGTAGATGAGACACCCTTGCCTAAGAACCACACACCTACTAAAGAATTGTATGTCTATAAATGAGTACATTTTGGTTGTAATACATATAAATATGTACAAGTAGGTTTAAAATCACACGATTTTTGCTGGATGACTTACAATTCATGCCACAAACACATCATGAAAGAGGCCTGGACGAATGGCAAGTACAGTATGTAAACATTCCATGCAGCACTTTAGAGCTTTTGATAGTCCTTACCATGCAAGCATTTTTCATCTTTTTTTTCCTTTTCTCCTCATGCCATCAGGTTTATGGATGAAGAATGGTTATTACTGCGCTACCACACTCAGTTTCCAATGATACAGGCCAAGTAGCGCTAAACCAATAAGAAGGGAAAGCTTTATGTGCTGCTATCGGGTGGACCTACTGTTAATCTAATATATCCACCATTGCATTTGCAGGCTATAGCAAGAGTAAGAGTTTGACTGCTTTATAAATTGTTTCTTTACTGCTTTATTAATTGTTTTTGTAAAACTGTCATGGACTGAATGATTCTTCTTAATGCTTCTCAAGCTTCTTCCTTGAAATGAAACAAAATATCTTTGGGTCTTGGACTTTTGGATTTTTATTGGGATTAACAATTAACTCATCAAAAAAATAAATAAATAAAAACATCACTAATTGTCAGCTTTGTTGACATTTCACATATTTAGAAGTAATTGGTTCCGAAATCCGAATCAGAGAAACTTTATTAATCCCAGAGGGTAATTGAGTTGTCATAGCAGCAAATATACAACAAACAGTAGAAACCGAGTTATGACAGATAAATATTAAGATAGATAGATAAATATAGAGATATAGGCATAAATATGAATATACATATAAATATAAAATGTAGTGGTGTACAAAAGTGACAGAGTGCATTGATGTGTGATTAATTGTGTTCCACATGTGTGGATCTGACCCAAGTGGATGAATTAAAGAGTCTGATAGCAACGGGAAGGAACGACCTACTGTAATGTTCCCTCAGATAGCGAGATTGAAGAAGCCTGTTGCTGAAACTGCTCTTCAGATTGTCCAGTGTGTTATGGAGGGGGTGGGATTCATTGTCCGTGATTGCCAACAGTCTTGCCAGCATACTGTCACTAATCATCTCCTCCAGGGTGACGAGCTTTATGCCAACAACAGACTCGGCCTTCCTGATGCGTTTGTTTAGTCTGTTTGCTTTGATGCCTGCACCCCAGCACGCCACAGCAAAGAAGGTGGTGCTCGCAACAACAGACTGATAAAACATATAGAGCAGCCACTGGCATGAAAACCTTGAAAAGAAAATTTTCATGCAGTTTTCTGAATGGTTGAAACGCGTGACAAACAACTCTTCTCCCTCCTCCCGAGCCTTTCTTGGTTTCTCCCGTTGACGTGTTCCTGCAGAGCAGATGGCTTTACACATAAATCCTATTAACAACTTTCTGCTGATGGAGATGCAGTGAGCACAGGGTTTTCTCTCTCTGTCATCATCTCCCCTGAGAGGTCTGCTTTTTTATTTTCTAAGCCATAAAAAGAAGCGGTGGGAGAGCTGAATTTGGAGGCCACGTCATGTCTGCAGAGAAGGTAAAAGGTTGAACTTAGGTTTTTGTAGATTTTCTTTAAAAAAATATTTTAAATAAGATTACTTTTCTCTGGACTTTAAGCTTCTCAGGGATGAAATGTGCCAATATTTGGGAAGTGGACCACACAAGTTACTTTTATAAGAGTAACTTAACACTTCACATGACGTTATTTATCGATATACTGCAAAGTTTAAAGTTGTACAGGTGAATTTCTCATATTTCTGTTTGTTGTGGAGAGGACACATATTCGGAAGCATGCTTCAGGGATTGAAATCAGTCAGTAATCCAGACGTTCAAGCAAACTGGAATGCTGCTATGGTGGATCTCTGAACCAAATGCAACTGCAAAAGCATTGTCTTAATTCTTACTTTACTTTTATTTCTATATTCATTTATTAATGTATTGTCCTGGATTTTTTGGCAAATCTTGCACCATCAGTAAAATTTGTTAATTTGACTCAGTAACATTATATTTGAGAACAATACAGTTGCATATTGTGTAGTTGTACAACTGACCAAAATTAACTACACTTGTGACTGTTGTTGGTGAAGTCTAAACTTACAAAATGAGCATCAATAATCATAAGTGCTATACCAATAGACATATATAATAAACAAATGTGGTAATGTGGCTAAAGTGTCCAGTGACATTTGATAACTTTAATGCAACAATTCATCACAATACAGCAAATGTCAAATCTGCTGCCATAACGCTGAGATGCGGATTTCCTGTGGACGCAAATAGGCCTGCATTTAATAGGATTACTTTTCCCGTCTCCGGTAGTAGCGATCACACTGACCTCGTTGTCTGTGACTTTAGATGGTGACATATTGTTCCTGTCACTTAGCACAAAAGTTTAGTCCTGAGACTCAAAATATGTATGAGATGTTTGGTAAAATAAAACACTTTTAATTTAATATCACTGATGTAGGCTGTGTGTATTTTACTGAAAAAATATCAAAGCTAATCTCATTGCTTAGATGATTTTTTTTTTTTTTTTTTTAAATAAATAGATATTTCAGAAAGGACTATTTATGGCATTGGACATATCTTCAGTTGAATGGGATTCATGTTTTCAAAATGTTAATACTATGTATAAAGAAACAGGCAGTAGATTTATTCAACTTAAGATAATCCATAGGTGGTATCGAACACCGCAACAATTGTATAAATGGAACCTGGCCTCTACGGACGAATGTTGGAGATGTGATGGTCAAAATGCTTCGATTTTACATATCTTATGGAGCTGTTCGGCACTTCGGGATTGGTGGGGAAATATAATGGAGGTCATTTTCAGTGTTTTAAAAAGGAGATTTGGTATCTCACCAAAACTGTCCATACTTGGTATAACCACAGATTTTTCTGATGGAGATTTTTCCAGTTATACAAAAAGATGGATTATTTTGGCTCTTACTACGGCCAAACAGGTCCTGCTAAGACATTGGCGGAAAAAGAACCCCCCTCCATATGAAGAGTGGCTAAAGACAATGGCTAAGTTGGCGTCTTACGAAAAAGTGACTTATGGTTTATTAGACAAATTGCATCAATATGATTGTATTTGGTCCCCCTTTACAAGCTGGCTTTCTGTAACTTGAAGAACAGAGGAGTAATGACAGAGTGGTGGTGTGGGGATTGGTGTGCGAAGAAAGAATAGGATAACTTCCCTTTGTTTTGTTTTTTGTTTTGTTTTGTTTTTTGTTGTTTTGTTTTGTTTGTTTGCTTTTTAAACTATTTATTTATGTAGTTTATGTAGAGCCCCCTTGGCTTAAACTTGTATACACTTTAGGAAGAGGTTTGTGTTATAGATGATAAAGAAGGAAAAGCCAAAGAAGAAGAGTTATAAATAACTGCATTTAAGATGCACAAAACAAATGTACTTTATATTTCAGAATCAGAATTGAGTATAAAATACTTTCTCGTAATTTACGATCCCATTTTAGCTCTCACGTTTTCATCAGGGAATCGCAGCAGGCATGACTTCATCACAAAGCAGTGCAGTGGGTGTTTTCTCCAGGGCTTGAAGGCCTTGGCAGGTTTCATAAAACTGTTGCAAAACCTGTTTCTCCTTTTCTTGTGTTTCTTATGAAACGGTCTCATCAAGAATAGAAACAGATTGTTCAGTTCTAGACGAGACAGCCTTACATGCATCACATCATTATTACCTCATGCCCTGTTTCTCCATTAACTTCCTTTAAACAGTCTTTATGCTGATTTACAAATCAAAAGCTAAACTTATCAGGCAGATTTGACAGGAGCTACCAGTGCAAAATAAACAACTTTCATTTCATTTGAATCATTTAGAATAGAAAAAATAATGATACCACTTCTGTTCATCTTTTTATTGTCTTTCTTCCCACTGCTTTCCTCACATCTGAATTTGTGATGGTGAGTTGGTACTTATAACAGTCTTGCTAGTTTGACTAAATCTTTCACTGCATTTTATGTCTTACCATTTTAATTTAGCTCAGTTGTAGTAAGGGCTCTATGAGTATTACCAATAATCTTTTTTGTGTGCTTAAAGAAAATCTATAGAAACCAAAAAAGAAGAAAGAAGAGGCCAATGGTACAACAGAAGCCAAGCTGAATGGAATTGAGACCAAGCCCAAAAAAGATAAGACAAAGAAGCATGAAGATGTAGCCAAAGAGGACAGTTCTGCCATTCAGAGTGAGGAGATAAAAACAACTTTTACTCTCTCATTTTTCTCTTTACATCTCCATTGTAGTCTAACGAAAGCAGTTACATATCTTTTTCCTTATCAACATTATAGATGGGAAGAAAGTGAAGAAAAAGAAGCTAGAAAAAGACAAAGAGGAACCAGAAAAGGAAAGACAGACTAAAAAGAAAGCAAAAAGTGCTCCAAAAAAGAAAAAAGGTAAGTCAGCAATGACTGTAATATTGAGTTTTCACTGGGATGTGTTAAAGCTGGGGTGTGTTTCCTATACAATGACACTTTAAGTAACTCCCACAAAAATACGCCATGAGTGCACTGATTTCCATTACTATAGATTCAGACTCAGATGATGACGATGAAGAGGACGGTGAAGATACTCCGAAAAAGAAAACTAAGAAAAAAACAACCAAGGATAGTTCTCCACCTGCAAGTTCCACCCGAGAGAAGAAAACTAAAACTAAAGGTATGACGATGAGGAGAAGAAAGCTGTTGTCTAAAGGGCGTTAATGGTGTGCTCTAAACAGAAGTTATATGACCAGATTGTAATTAAGAGGATTAGATGATGTTATTGTGTAATGGCGTGTGAGCCATTTAGTGGAAACACTTCCTTACTTGGCTGTGTTGTCACATAATAATGAAGTAAGTGGTTTTCCTTTAAGTAATTAACTGTGGAAAATGTAATTAATTATTGCAGCATGATGTTACACACCAGCATGTTTTTGAAGTAAGTGAATAAAACATTCTGAATAAATAAACAGAATAATTAATCGGAAAACTGAATCAGTGAAATAATCCAAACAGAACTGAATTTTTGATGTGAAGCCATGTTTTCTAAGAGATATTTTCTTTATTCCATCCCATCATCACTTTCAGGTGTTGCTAGAATGTGGATATTTTTAGTCCTGCTAACAGCATGGCTTTAGCAGTGTGAGTCATTCAGTAGGTCTGTCCACAACTTTTATCCAGATTGAACAAACTACTTAATCTACTGTGGATTCCCAGATAATGTGTCCAAGTGAACCTTAAGTTTGACATTCTTGTGGTTTTATGTTGTGGCATCACCATATAAAATTGCACTTGTTGCAATAGTATTGAGTGCTTGAACAGAAGGCAGCTTGACATCTTTTCAGTTCATTGCGATGTTTTAGCTCTTCAAGACGCTTCAGTTCTCAAAAAACTCCCAGGTATTTAACCCCCAGTGATGGCCTCTTGGAGGTGATCCTAATGGTGACTGACCCACTGTTAATCATGTGAGTCATCATGATGTGAGCCAAGATGTGAAAAAAGGCGTGGGTCATTGCCATCATCGGGGTCAAGGTGTGAAACCTTGCACCACATTGTCTCACCCCATCATCATGAGAGCTTTTGTGGTTTCTTGAGGCAAGGTGTAAGTGGGGCTTGAAACATCTGGGAAGGGATCACAAGATTACGTTGGAGCTGATAGTTGGTGTTGTATGGTAGAATGTGAGGTTTTTGTTCTTGTAGGCTTCCTCAGTTATTTTAGAACTGACACTGCAGGCTGACACTGTGAACATGTTAAGGTGTAAACATGAATACTTTACTCAGGGCGCTTATAACCTTCTCCCACCAGTCTTTGCTTCTGTTCCCTTCATTTATTTGCTCAGTGAATCTGAGCATAAGATATTTGGAAATGATGTTGCTATAATTATTCCCAAAGCGCTCTAACTCACCTGTTTGTCAAGAATTTTGCAGTGAGCTGGTTTTAGCAGGACTCATTCTTTGATTGCAGAAATGAACTATTGGCTCAAATCTCTGCATGAGATACAGTATTTATAATAGAAGATTGGCCACACAATTACTTATGTGATCAATCTCAAAATGCTCTTTGTCACCTTTCACCTACCTCATTTTGTTTTTTCTGCTTGCAGCTTTAATAGTTTTGTTCTGGTTGTCCTGTTGTCAGCTTTCCTTGACAGCTCTAAAACTCACTGTGCACTCTTGCTCAGTCACAAACAACAGGAACAGTGAAAATAGTGGAGATTTAAAAAGAAAAAAAAAACAGCCAGATATTATCCTCAAGATACAGTAGACCGTTAAAAGAGAGTAAATATTAGGTAACTGTAAACTTAACTCTTAAGTGAATGCTAATGTTACTCTGTAATTTACTTGGCAGGGAGTTAGAAAGGTTTTTACCAGTGTAGCAGTGCATACCACAGATGTTTAACTATGTTTTTTTAATCCCCAAAGTTCAACACTGCCAAAAACATTCAGGGAGGACTAACAACTTTTAGCAGTCTAAACGGGAGTAAGTCTAAACAGGAGGGCATGTTGGGACAAATTCGTCATTGTGGAAAACGTTTTAAGAGGAAGCACTGAGAGTGTTACAAGTGTAATCGAGGTTCTGAGAATTTGCTCCACAGATTTGAGCAAGGAATTTGTTCAGATCCTTCACTTCACTTTGATGTCCTCCCAGTTATACACTCCTTGTTTTAGCAGCTTGAATCCTAAAAAGGTAAACAAACTGAGGGCTAAAATATGTCGTCTGCGTCCCAGTTTGCTTCATCAGCTTTTCCTTAACTCTGAAAATTAATAAAAGGTACTACTATAATGGAAACTTAACATCTAAATTCGGGTGGATCCAAGCTGAGCCCTAGTCACTCTCACATTCGCATGCTGTCCGAATCTGGGTCAAGATGGCATGCTCCAAGTTAGTTCTGTTGCTACACATCTGTTTCACACATAAATCTTTGTTGACTTAACTGATAACAGTTTGCATTTTTTGGAACTCACACCATAGTGTTCACTAAGATTACTCTCTATACTCTACAAGTGAATTTACATTTTGTTACATTTCTCAGTGTGTGCTTCCAATTCTTCAGGCTATCACATTTAAGAATAGACAACATTTCTATTAAACTATATACTTTTTTTCCTTAGATGACAAAGATTCTGATGGAAAAGAAAAAAAATCCAAGTCAAAGGAAAAAGACAAGAAGAAGGAACCAGCTTCAATGTTCCAGATAAATGAAGACAAAAACTCAAAAAGCAAAAAGAAAGGTGATTGCATTTTTTAAACTGACGAACTGTAAAATTCTGTCTTTGTTTACTTTACCAAATGCTTTGCCGCATAGCATCCATCTTGATGCTTGATGTTAAAATGACAAAAATTGAGACACTTTACACTTGTTTACTGAACAGCGGCCAAATCGGAAAGTGATGACAGTGAAGAAGAAACAAAGTCAACCAGATCAAAGAAAAAATCCAACTCCGGCTCTGCATCGATGTTTCAAACATCAGCAGATAAGGACAAAGACAAGAAGACAAAGAAAAAAGGCAAGTTTATTACTAAAGCTTTCCTCTGTTGTATTCACAGACAAGCGTATAACATCTCTGTTGTTTTTTTCAGCAAAGGCAGACGAAAGCAATGATTCTGAATCAGAAAAAGAAGAAAAAACAAAGAAGAAGAAGGGCAAAGGGAAGAAGAAAAAAGTATCTGACTTCAAACAAATCAACCACAACATTTTAGTCACTTAATGTCATATTACACTTTAACTTTCACTCAGAGTGGACCATGTTTTAAAATGTTCTTATCTATTCTTCTTTATCAGGAGCGCTCTCCCTCACCTGAAATTGAATTTGACAACTTGGAGAAGTTTGTAATGGAGCCAGCTCCGCAGGGTGTGACTGTGAAATGCAGAGTGACTCGGGATCAGAGAGGGATGGATAAGAGCCTCTACCCTTTGTATTACCTTCATCTAGACAATGAAAAAAAGGTCAGTATCATGTTTTAAAAAGTTGCAAAATGCAGACCAAAATTGTAAACACAGTACAACAGCACGTTCAGTAGTTCTCCTTTCATTTATTAATTTTAATTACTGTTATCATGGACAGTTGTCATTTGTCGGTGTCTTGTCCCCCCCCCCCCCTTTTTTTCTTTCTTTCTTTGTAGACGTTTCTACTGGCTGGACGGAAGAGAAAGAAAAGTACAACTTCAAATTACCTCATCTCCATCGATGCCACAGATTTATCAAGAGGAGGCGAGAATTTTGTGGGAAAGCTGAGGTAAAAGGATTTTTGTTTAAATTGCAAAGCAGGTAAACAAACTGTCACGTATAAAGTATTAATTAGGTGCATTTTAACTGAATGTGTTTTATACATTGCCCAGGTCAAATTTAATGGGGACTAAGTTCACTGTGTTTGACAACGCTGTGAATCCTGAAAAAGCTCTTCCAGACATGTCTAATGCTCGGCAAGAGTTAGCAGGCATCATCTATGTAAGTCATTTTACTGCAGAACGTTTAACTACAGTACATTGTATGAATAATAAGAACTGTATTTGATTTTGTTTTGGTTATTTCTGACAACAGGAAACCAATGTCTTGGGAATAAAAGGACCCAGAAGGATGACTGTCATCATTCCAGGAATGAGCAAAGACAACGAGCGAGTACCCCTCCGACCAAGAAATGTAAATTCATTGTAAATGCAATCATATAAAACACCAGTTCAATGAGGGCAAAAGATAAAGGCCTATATGAAAATTCAATATGAATTGACTAGTCATAGTTTTTGTTTTGTTTTTGAAATGAAAAGTAAATTCACTCCTTGCTTAAATCTGATATTATAGTCACACAATCTTAAGTCACACAATCCTGGAGAGTAAGTGGAGGCCTGAGCAATGGAAAAGTGTACTGGTACTGATTTTTAAGAGTTATGGTGATGTGCAAAGCTGCAGTATGTACAGAAGGAATAAAGCTGATTAACCATACCACGAGGATATGGGAAAGAGTTGTTCAAGCTAGATTAAGTAGGGAGTTGATAATAACTGAGCAGCAAATATGGTTTTATATTATGAAAGAGCACAACAGATGCAATATTTGCTTTGAGAGTGTTGATCGTGAAGTGAAGTCCAGGAGTTTTACTGTGTTTTTGTTGATCTAGATATGATAAGTTGCCAAGAGAATAGTGGTGCAACGGATCACGGTTGATCCGTAATCCGAACCGATCGCACTCCACGGTTCGGGACGCACGTGATCCGAAGATTCAAAAAAGAAGGAAAAAAGTATGTGTATGGTGCGCGTAGTCAGTCTGTCAAGTGATAGTTATGGCCAGCGCTGGTGGTCCAAGTGGAGGAGTAGAGGAGTTTGCTGCATTTAAGCAGCCATTTGCTCCCCAATCCGACCGGGCTAAAGCTATTACAAAAGCTACTGGGGTGTTTAGCTGCAGACGGGAGGTCGTATTCCCTTGTGCAAAACAAGGGGTTTAAACTATGATGAACGTGCTTGAGCCACGCTATGATATCTCGTTGCGTGTCCACTTCAGTGACAAGATTGTACCAAGGCATGTATGAGCAGGAAAAGTTTAAAGTTATGGCTGAACTGTCCCAGGCATCTTCTGTTGCCCAACTACAAATGGGTGGACCTCCAGGTCAACGGAAAGCCCTGTACTGCCCTATACTGCACCTTAATTTGTTTTTATATAATTTCGTGGAATGAGTCTTGAGCTGAATGTTTTTAATAGGCAAACAATTTTGTCTTTTTTTCTTTTTTTGCTGATCCAAAAATTGATCCGATCTGTGACTTAAAACCGTGATCCGAGCCGAACCGTGAGATTTTGGATCCATTGCACCACTACAAGAGAAGAACTGTGACATTGCATGAGGAAGGCAGAAGTGGTAGAGAATTATGTGAGGGTAGTGCAGATGGATTCAAGGTGTCTGTGGACTATGATATTTACAGAGGCCATTGTGATTTGTAGTGAGGGAGCAGATAGAAGAGAGTTTGGAGAGGTGGAGGTGTGCTGCGGAGAGAAGAGGAATGAGACAGAGAGAGCTTACTACGTGTTCTAACTCTGCACTCTTGTGCAGTCAAGCGTAACACCCAACAACTAAGATTAGTTTTGTTTCTAAAGAATGCAGATAAATAACTGTAATTTGTCATCTTAATCATTAGAATAATAATGTGCTTTTTTGCTATTTTTTTGCTGTGCTATTTTTCTGCTTTCAAGCAAAAACAATAAATTTGAATATTCACAAATGACTTGTCTATAGCATTAAGAGCAACACAAGGCCAGTGGGAATGAACTATTTGATGTTGACGTTTACCACTTATGTTTTGTTAATTCTTTGCAGGAATGCGATGGCTTGCTGATAAGATTCCAAAACAGAAGGATGGAAAATCTGATCGAGCTTCACAACAAGACGCCTGTGTGGAACGAAGAGACGGCATCTCATGTGCTAAACTTCAATGGCAGGGTCACCCAAGCCTCCATCAAGAACTTCCAGATCGTCCACAACAAAGATCGTGAGTGGCTTTTGCTTGTCCACAACTACTATATGTTAAATAGTTGGGCAAAGAAATGAAAAGCAGTTTACTGGCAATGCATAAAACAACAGAAAGATCTACACAACCTAAATGAGTATCTAGGTATTACTGCTGACAATGTCCATCTCCCAATAACCACAGTATATCCTGCAACCAGCAGAATAATGTGCCATGCCACAAAATTCAAATCATCTGAGAAATTATCCCCTGAAGAATACAGTGAGTTCAGTGTACTGAAATTGCCTGCACAGTCCCCAGATCTCAATCCACCAGAGCACCTTCGGGATGTGGTGGAACATGAGATTTGTATCATGGATGTGCAGCCGGCTGCATTATGTTATGTCAATATGAAATAAAATCTCTCAAATAAAATCGTAGTTAACCTAACCCCATGCATGTGTTTGGACTGTGGGAAGGTGCTGGAGGAACTGGATTGAACCCATGCACACACGGCGAGAACATGTTAAGGTGTGCACTGGGGGCAATATTGTTAACCACTGCATTGCTGTGCGGCCCCACAAGGAATTAGGCAGTTTTTAAGCCAACAGCAGGCCTAACCTGGTACTAGCAAACTGTACCTAATAAAGTGGCCAGTTAAATTATGTCTCATAAGACAGACATTGGTCAGTGATTATTTTATTTCTGCCTGTACAACCCTTAGATACAATTTTAAAAAATGATTTCTTCTGAAATTTAGAACTGCAGTTTTTCATATTTGAAATTTCTTATTTATGCCAAATGTTTTGTTTGTTTGTTTGTTTGTTTGTTTGTTTGTTTGTTTGTTTGTTTGTTTGTTTGTTTGTTTGTTTGTTTGTTTTAAAATCCCAAGTCAATTATGAAGTTTATATGCTGAACTTGCTTCACAGTCTTTAGACTGACCAAGCAGTTTATGCAGAATAAACGAATATGGGGATTCAGCTTGAATATTTTATTACTTCTAAGTATGTACATTGCCATGATCCATCTTATTAACTCCCTGCCTGCCTACTTACGTACCTACCTACCGAAACACTACCTATTTATTTATTAAGATAATTGCTCCATTAATGAATTCTTTTTCTTTTTCCAGTGGACTACATTGTGATGCAATTTGGACGAATAGCTGATGATATTTTCACACTGGATTACAACTACCCGCTGTGCGCTGTGCAGGCCTTTGCCATCGCACTTTCCAGCTTTGATGGCAAAATCGCTTGTGAATAACACACAAGTCTTCAGTTGTGGACTCACACTTAAACCAGCATGCAACAAACCCACATTCACATCAGATCAACCCAGCGTCTTTGGACTCGCCTACACTTCCTGTGATAGGTGTCGATAACAGCAATGGTTCCTCAAATGTGACAATACCTGCTGTTGTGCTGCTGTTATCCGTGTGAGTGCCCCCAGGTGTAAGACACAAAATTGTTGTCATGTTATCGTCTGATCTTGCATGACATGGTGCAGAAGAATCCTCTGTTTTTGATTCTCAGTATTTCACTGCAATCATCTGAACTTCTGGGAACTACAGAAAGACACACCATTGGGAGTCCAGTGACTGGAGAGTTATGTTTCAGGGAGATAATTGTACACCTCATTTATGAAGGTGTTTGAAGACTACTAACATCATTAAAGGATGTTAAACCGTGAATTACGGTAATTTTTTTGCTTTGTTGTGCTTTGAGGTATTGTGTTGCTGTATAGCGCCAATTTTTTGTGTCAAATGTGACCGCAGAAACACCAAATTACAATAAAAATGTTTCTCTTTAGGGCAAAATGAAAATTATACTTTGTGACAGTAATCATCTGCACAAAAGACACACTTTTATTTTAAGTTTATTCAATTTTATTTAGTGACTGTGAAACCGTTTTGTGTATCTGTATACATTAATATACACATAGGTGTGAAAATCTTTTTTCTAGGCATGTACGTTACGTTTCTCCAAATATATATGTTTCTAGATAACTGGCTCTAATGTGAACTCCTGTAGGTTTTTGTATGTTGTCTTTTTTAATTTCTTTATATTCATAAACATTGCCTTCGCTGCAGGCTTATGGGAATAATTCAAATGAATTTAATTTCCTTAACTGTTAACTAAATCGCTTTGAAGTCAGCTTGTATAAATGTATGTTTTTGTCATGTTTTTGTTGTTGTCATTTTTTATCTTTTCTTGTCGCCCTGATTCACAGTAATATAGTAAATTTAGAGTGCTACTGACTGTTTGCAGATGGTCAGTACCACTCAGTACCACCACAGAATTACAAGACTTGCAGGTTACCCCAATCCTTCTTCCAACCCTACAAATGGTGTTTTAATGGGTGTTTTTAAAATAAAAAAAATCTGTTAGAACAGATATTTATAAAATATGTTTTATAGTTCTATCTTCTCATGCGAGAGAGCGCTTGGCAGATATTTAGTCACATTCCAGTTTCCAGTTTTACAAACACCCACGATTTTCTTCAGTTGCCTGTATGTTGAGAGGAGCTTCACTCAGCATGGAAAAACCTGTTTGAACCGAGGGCCTCCAGAGTAAGTGAGAGGTGTGTATTCTGCCTGAACCTGCTCAGGCAGTTGTCCAGACTCGCAAATTAAATGAAGCCTAAAACTGGCAGCTCCTCTGGAGAGATGCTGTAAGGTGAGTTCTTCCTACCCCATTGTTTTTTTTCTGTAATGTGAGCAATAGTTAAACAACTGCCAACATTATTGTAGTCATGCTGATACATTTGTACTCTTAGACACAATGTGTGAAAATGACTGTACACTACTGTCTTATATGTGTGTGGTGTATAAACGTTCATAATCTAAAAATGTTGCAACCATGTTATTGACCAACAGAAGGAGCTGTTGCTGGATGGAAAGGTGTGAGTGTAAGCTTATAAGATTTACAGTGATACACACATGGTTACTAGTTAAACCCTCTTTCCAGTAAATAAGCGATAATACGAGGGAGAGCAATATTCATAGTTTCTATGGGAATTTAGTGTAATATGAGCATTTACAGCGTATATTTGTATAATTGCATGACAAATGTATTATTATTTGTATAGATAGACTAAAATGTGAAAGTAAAACTACAACAAAGACTGTTACAGATTACACTCACTAATTGGCTATATACTTGAGGTAATTATACAATAAATGCCAAGAAAATACTATATAATATAATATTAATATAATATAAAATATTCCATTACTAGTAAAGGTCCAGCTTTCATTTTTGTGTCTCTCTGTCAATAACATTTAAGCAGTAGTAATGCTCCTTCTGATTCTCATTCTCATTTATGGGAGCTTTAAATTACTCTCTGTGAGTTATGCAGGTTTGGCTGCATTAATGTTAACATCTGTTAGGGGAAATTAAAGTAACAAAATTCTAGGGGGGGAAAAGAAAACTGTTTTCCTCACATGAAAGTTGTCTAAGAGAAGGATTTGCATTTAAACTGTTGAGAATAATCAAAACCTTAGACTGGATGACATATTCTAAATAATATTAGACAATATTTTAGTACTTTTTTTAATATAGTAGGTTTTTTTTTTGCATATACTAAAATCTAAGAAAATTATAAGAAGAAAGAGGAAGATGTCAAATGGTTGAATGACAATAAAGCTGAGTCTGTTATCTATTTCTAACTAAAGCTTTTCATAATACATCATTTGTATATTTGTAGTATTTCTCCATTATTAAGTACCAAACATCAAGCTGAGGTTTCTGTTCTTTAGATTTGAAGAAAATTAAATATCAACATAACCAGACGCACAGAGTAAACCATTGAATGTGTGCTCTTTGTTCTGTGTGACATTGAGATGGCATCATTTTTCTATTGAGTGTGTAGGGGACCATAACATTTTCTTTTTCTCTGTCTTACTGTAAAATTAAGACTAAAATTAAGTTCCGAGGCAACATGAAGGTGACTCCATCATTTAGTAGTGAACATATTTGCCTTACATGCAAAAGATTCCTGCTTTTAGAATGAGAGAAGACATAAACCCAGCCTTAGGGGGTCACGAGCCCAGGTAATCATTTATGTGCCAGAAGGGGCATCCAATGTGAAATCTGTGCCAAATCAGATATGCATATCCATCGCTTGTGGTCGCCTCTTGGGGATGAGCCAGCAGGTGAAAATACCTCCAACATATAAATCCAATTTATTCAGTAGTGATTAGTAGTGATGTAATTTGTTGTGATCTTCTCTGTTCTGTTTATATTTATATACTATACCATATTATCTCATCTTTTTATCACTAATATTTTGGATAGGATAATATTGCCACATGTAACTAACTGCACAATTTTCCATTTTAAACCCTATATATTATTATTTAGAAAATTTTAAAAATTGCATTAAGGTTTTGAAACATTAAATATTCCATGTTTCTTTAAAGTTATCTACAGTAATAAAACATAATAATAATAATGTTTTAGAAAGATTCATTTAAAGACTGTTCCAGTGTTTTTATATAAAGCCACGGAGTCTTTTATGTAAATGCCCTTTATATATTTCCTACCTTTGACATATTTCTGCGAGTGTATGTACTGCCAGACTGGTTTTTCGGACAAGAGTTTCCAATCAGCGTTCAGGGATTTTGTGGGCGGGGCCTGCGGTGAAGTCACTACCCCCCCCCCCCCTCCAAAACCTTGTTGATTGACGCGCACCAATGGCTCCTCCTTGAAAGTCTTTTTTTCCCTCCCCCTTCGTTTTCCAGTGTAGTGCGTTGATTTCATACCAAAGTCATACTTAACATTCCACTTATACTGTCAAACCTCTGAGAAATATTAAGGAAAACAACAGCGCGCCAAAATATAACAAAGTTACTGAATTGATCAGTTTCCCCCACTGAGGAGAATAAGCTGACTGCAAGAATAAAAAGGTAAGTCTTCCACAAATGTTCCCTCTTTCTGTCCACAGCCTTTTTTCTGGGGAGTTTTTTCATGCCGCTTGTCTCGGTGAAGTTTTCAGATCATTGTCATTTTTTACATTTTTCCGCGGAGCTCCCTGCGTTGGGAGGGAAGAAAACATTTGCAGTTTGATACTCTATTGTGTTTGACTTTCCCAGTGTGCATGGATATCTTTGACAGCCTATGTGCAATCATATTTCCACCGGTAGCCCGCTCATTGGCACATACTTTTACCTAAAAGAAAAAAAAGAAAAGAAAAAGGTTTTCTCGTTTGACAGAAGGAAATGGGAAAAACATGTTTGTTTTCTGTCCCGGACAGTTCATACCTGGATCCAACTCTTCCAGCCTTGCTCCTCAAGAAGAATCCAACAGTTTTACAGACAAGCACGGAGAGAGACGATTTGGACGAAAACGTTTTAGAGGAATACACAACATCAGCGTGATTTGGACCTCTGCATCACTAAGGTAAGACAGCTTCTTGATTAGGAAGCGAGGTTAAATAAATTCTGGAGGTCTTGTTGATGCTTCCTACATGGAATTACAAATACAGAGTAGTTTTCTTGATAACGCCTAAACAAACCAAGATTATCTCATATAAAAGTGTGTGTGTGTCAGCTCAGCTACGTCTGCTTTCGCTTTAGCTCTTGCCGGGCAGACTGTGAACAACATTGCAGTATGTTAATACATTTTTAAGACTAAATTTAAATCAAGCATTTTTTTCATCAAAACACTCACAAATTAATATGAATGATTTTTAAATGGTTTGCAATGAATCAAAGTTTTAGATTAGAAAACCAAAGCTTTTTTTTTCACTCACATCTGGAATTACACCTTAAATCTAAATTTATTTATGTACATGCATATTGAGGTGTACAAGACTATGCAGTGTAAACCACAGAATAAAAGTTGTTATAGAAAGTAACTATCTGTCTATCTATGTAGTTCTTTGTTCTTGACTTTTTCAAACGTGGCATGTGATGATACACTGCAAAGTCCTTCTAAGTACATAATTCATAGGTGAAGATTTGAGATGCATGGATACGTAGCGAGCTAATTGTATAATTATATGAGTGCCACCTCAGGCTACACCTGCTATACAACTGTGTGTGGTTAGTAGAGACCTAGGCGAAAATAATATGTGTCCGTTTTGACAGAGCCAAACGTTGGCACCTCCTTTATCCTAAGTTTGCGCGGTCATATGAACTGCACAGTTAAATCACTGACAGTCAACACGTTTGACTCAACGGCAGAATGCGGTCTGTCAGGTTGGTCGCTGTTAGCAGAATAACTTGTTAACGTCTGTTACTGTTTCCTCTCCAACATTTCCTAAAATTCAAGGCAGAAGGAAAGCCTTTCTCTTTTTTTTTTCTTTCACATCATTGTCTTTCATAAACACAGTTGTAAATTAAAGTATGACATTGATTTGGTGTAGCCCTTTAAGCCCGCTCTAAAGCCTTTTAAAGCAGAAGGATAATCGGCTATCAAATAGGGTGTCTCTTTTCTTGCTGTCACGTTAGGTCATGGTTGAGAAGCCAGATCTCCAGTTTGGGGCCTGCTTAAGACCTACATGTGGAAATGTTCTGAAATGAAACACCAACATGAAGAACCAAACAATGTGCCCTTGGTAAATGAGACACGCCAAGATGCCTAATAATAGATTTTGATGCTGATGGGTAAATCTGGAGAGGATTAAGCATTCTGCTGTTCCGTCAGATTCTCTTTCATTGTTTTCATGCAGCCTGAATACATCAGGCCTCCCACTGTACAATGTGGTCTTTTTTTTTCCTTGAACATACTTTATATTTCTTAGCAATTGCGGATTCAGCATTTACACTTTGTACTTGTGTAGGAGTTAAATTAAGGGAAAGTTTTATAGCTTTACCATGTCACGAAGGTCAATTAGATTACTTGTGGTAGTATCCCCTAAAAGTGGCTGTTTTCTCTCCTTTTTTCATCCCCAGCTGTGTTCCTTCGGGCTGTTTATTAGAGGGAAGAGTTAATGAGCATGTGTTCTCTTCATTAGGGTAACAAATCAATCCCCTTATGTTTTTGATTTTTCTTTTTAAATATGCTTAATCAGAAACTGTAGCTACTATAGGTATTTCAAATTATTTGTGGTGTAGGGCTAATTCCAGTGGTGAAGTGCATCCTGTGTTTGCGCTGCAGAGAGTTTACTTTGGATGCAGGTCTGTTGACCGTTTGTCAGTAGCAGCTTCACCCGTTTGTGTCAAACCCACAGAAGACCAGCTAATGAGCTTTTGCCCATTTGTGCAGACATTGGTCGCTTTTTAGCACCAGTTTCAGAAGTTCTCGTCCAAATGGTGGACACTTTTGCCTCTGTCAACCCAGACCTGAACAAATACCACTTATGTCTGTGCGGTGAGGACGCAAAGAGAAAAGCCTGCAGCTCTCAGCAGAAAGGCATTAATGATGATCTGGATTACAATATGCAGTTTGACACTGTCAGCTAGTAACGGCTGGACTGAGCTACTTGTTGGAGTCATAGAGCCAAAAAAGAAAGTGTCAAAATAGAATTCACTTTGAAAGTCCTCAGTAATGCAATTTATCAACATTTTATTCACATTAATTCACTGCACATGTTTACATATCCTCCAAACCATGAGGTTTGAACAGATAAGCTTTCTGGCCTCCTCTTCAGACCACTGAGGGGAGGAGCTGGGGAGTGGCTGAGAACAGAATACTCTTTGTGTCAGATGTCCCCAAGTTGCTAAAGGTTTTAGTTGTTCTTCCTCTGGCAACCAAGAGTTAGCAATGTTCCACATTTCTTTACTCGAAAGAAGAAGTACTCAGAAAGAAATGTTATTTGTGACAATGTCTGTCTCCTCTCCAGCCTCCATTATAAATAACAGGAGGCTTACTCCTGCACTGCTTCATAAAGTGTGTGTGTGTGTGTGTGTGTGTGTGTGTGTGTGTGGCCTGTGTCGCACTGGAGCTCCAGTGACCCAAGGGCACTCATGTGAAACTCCTTTAATCCCTCTGCTCAGTGTTTTGGGTTGGGGGATGATCTCCCTCTGCAGCACAGTTCATTTTAGTTGCTCCTAATATAAAACATCACAGGTGTAGTCGTTTTTAGGCTGATTAAACTTTTGTCTTCAACAGAAGAACAAGTTTAACCTTTGGGTGTGCTTTTTATGTAAGATTGGAGTTTTTTTTCCCCTTGTGATACAGCTCGTATACAGCTCTGATCACAGCCGTGGCTGCTTTTAAATGCCTTGTGCCACGATTTATACGGTTGCATGAATTATTGGCTGGTGCATTCTGCTGCAAAGTTATGCATGTCTTAAAGGTTTCACAGATTATGGCTTTAAACCGCTCCTCTCACCACAAAATGACCAATTCAGGCTAGAATGGCTTCTCTGCTACGTTCCCCAGAAAATTTCCGATTAAAATGCTGATTCAGGCTGTAAAGAAGAAAAAAAAAAAGCTCTCTGGCTTTCTGGCCCTGCTTTGTGTCAGTCTTTCCCTTTTCAGCTGGATTAGGCTTAAATCTCTGAACGTGTCACAGTTCAAGGTAGACCAAATAGCCAGCAGCATCCAGTGTTAAAATAGAACAACAAATGAATGAATCGGGCCTTATGTTCATGCTGTGCCTTGACGTGTGATACTCATTTATCCGCCTTAGACTCTGTGACTCATAGGAAACCAGCCACCTCTTTTTGCCTCCATGCAGCATGTTAGTCGGTTTCCATGCTATGTGAAATGATTAAAAGAAAGCAATAAATAATAGTCATTTCTCTTCATTTTCATGGTGTAAATAATCGAGGAATGTGTGCCAGACACTTCCAGCTCAGATCGCTTTCTTTTCTGCGTGTAAGACGTTATTCTGAGCCTTATTTTTTTCCTCGGGCAGGCAGCTGGTATCAAACTGCAAATGTCTGACTTGACAGAGTGTGCATGTGGTACGTGTGTGTTCATGTGTTTGTCTTAGCTTTTCCCTCTGCCTTTCTTTCTGTCTCTTGCCGTGTGAGCTGTTGGCCGTCCAGCCCTCCTCTCACTCTCAGCTCTGATTGTTTCCTGAGTGCCTTGCCAGATAGGAAGTAGGAGGAAGTTATTGGAGGAGCTGGAGAGAATTTATTAGGGCCAAACACAGACACAGAAGGGAGAGGGGAAGGTGGTGACTGATTTTTTTTTTTTTTTTTCATTTTTTTTTGGAAGATGGGCTCGTGTTTTCATGAGTCTTAAAAAGGCAGTGGTGCCTTCAGCAAACGCAGAGAGCACACAGCTTGACACTTGTGCCAGCTCATCACCTTAGATTTATCTCCTAAATGAAGGCGCTGCAGTTAAACATGTGCATATGTGTGTTCTGTGTAAGGAGGAATAAGGCCATGTTTCTAGCTCTTGTCAGAGAGCAGCTTTCCTGGCCCGGAACCTAAAATGTTTTCTTTATCTGTAATCTGACCTTAGAGAGCAGCTGCTCCTTCTGCCGCCAAGACCTGTTGTTTCCCCTGTTAAATGTGTGTGTGTGTTTGTCAGACTGTTGGTGTGTGTGGTGGGGGTCTCACTTTGAACGAGAGCACTGACCCTACAGCTGTGAGCACCCTTCAACCTTAACAAGATGTGTGCTTCTCTAATGTGGAGGAGTTTGGGTCTGTGATTTGTAACTGTGTATACACGAGACTTTAAGTTCAGTGGAGGTGTGTTTTACTCCCAGCTAAGCGGGGGGGCTTATGTCTGCCAGTAGGGGCCTGTTCTTTGCCAACAAGTGTCCCAACTCTTACAGCAACTAAACAAAGACTTCATTTATAACGACAGGAACAAATCTTGTAGTGTACAGATGGAAGAATATACAATCCGACTGTGAGCAATGACAGAGAGACATGCAAACACAACAGGCTTGATGGATCAACAGTGGAAGAGACAGATTTGAAGGAAATCTGTTAACAATCTGCTTTGGGACATGAGTCAGTAGAACTGAGTCATGGGGTGTACAGAGATGTGAACAGATGAAGGAAGCTGATCCTTTCATGGTGCTTTGTTTGGGCTTTATCTGAAAAAATAAATAAATAATACAAACGATATGCACTACCCCAAGTGGCCAAATGAATCAGATGTACTAACATTACAGCCAAAATAGCGTTTTGCATCCTGGTATTCAGCTAGTGAGGTTTATAAATAACTTCATTCTATAAAAAATTATGGCTGACACACTGAAACAAAATCCTAAAGCAAATGCGCGTGTTGCATTACATACACCTTCATTTTGATAGGGCATGTAGAATTTTTTGTTTAAAAAATAAAAGGAAAACATCTGTAAAGATATATTGCAAATATATCTAATGGCTGTGTCAGATATCTTGTTTATAACCTTGGCTCCAATGTGTCTTCTACTGTTTCAGTCCTGTGGACCAGGTTCAACTTTTTAATAGTTGCTGTTAAAGGCTTAAATATCACAATGGCAAAAAAAAAAAGGATGATTTCTGTACCAACGTATTAGAGATCACAGAATTCATGTTATATTTACTTCAGGTGTTTTTAAAATTTTAAATGAGTTACATTTACAAGATTGTGTTTTCTACCTTAAATTCAGAGTAGGAGTAACCAGAGTAGTTGATGGTTTTATTATTAAAGCTTCTAGTGTATTACTATGATCCATCCTGTCTGGTCTTTACTGCTTAAAAAAAAAGCAGTAAAGAAATTAAGAATTTATTTTTATAACATTTTTTTTTTCAATTTTCAACAGAAAATGTACTTGCTGCATTGACTTCATTCTCCATCTAAGCCTTGTTACTGGCGTTTTACACAGCCAGAAACTGCAAGAAAAATAAATGTATTAATTAAAAGTGATGAATTTGTCAACAGTTCTCATGACAATTTTTTTTTTCACGGAGTGTGCAAATAACTCATAAACAGAGAAGTTCAGTGGAACCAAAACGGATTCAAATGGAGTCAAACATTATGCTCGTCACATCGACAGCAGAAAGTTGAGGGAAAATTTCTTCCTGCTCTGCTAAACCATGACATGCTCCCTCGGATTTAACAAGTACTGTCATTGTGAAATGGGCACTTGTAATTGGTCGGGAGGGCATTTAGTTTCATTTTTATTGAAATAATTATTTTGAAAATAGAAAATAAAACCTAGTAAAATACTTATCATGGGCTGTCAGGATGGGTCCATTGTTGAAGTCGGTGGGCCCAGGACTCTTAGGCTGACCCACAATGCTGTAGACTGTTTAGAAAAGATGCGTATAGCCCTCTGTCACATCCCTAACTTTAGCAGAAAACAAAGAAGAAGAAAAAAGATTTGGCTCCTGTACTGCTGTGAAGAAGGGTTGGCTAGTCAGACCAAAATATTTTTTTGTATATGGCTATAAACAAGTAATTTCCATGACTGAATGTTAGCATAGGGGTCTATGGAGTCTGATGATCTTTAGGAGCCAGCCTCAAGTGGCCGTTAGAAGAACTGAAGCTGTTGGCTTCATTTTTTTTAAGTTGTGGTTTTGTTTTTTGGGAGGCCTTTCTGTGACATGTGTAACCTGGGCGTTGAAATAATAGTTTCCCTTATTGCTATACAGCAGAAGCTTAAAGCTTAACTTTGCACTTGTAAGCTATTGGACACATACTGTGCCCTTCTGGTACTTACACTGCTGTCCTAGCTCAGTGGGCTCACATGGCTCTCACGGTGGGATGTTTAGTCTCTGCTAAAATGTATTACTATGATCCATCCTGTCTGGTCTTAAACGTCTTCGAGGTTCGACAGATGTTCTTTTCCCACCGCTGGACTCGAGAGGAGATGTTGCCGTCAGGCCATAAAAATCAGACATGACAGAGAAAGTTTGACTCAAGGTCTTGCCTCACTGTAGTCTTGGAATTCCGCTGCGTAAGTAGAAACCCATCTGGTTGGTCCATTTGAGAGACCCAAGATGATATCATGTTCAGTGGAAGATAAATTTGAGGAATAACAGACAACAAATAAAAATGTGTCAGCTCTGCCTTTTCTGTTTGACTAAATGTTATCCTACCAACTGCTGAATGCCAAGACACCTATTTCGTTTTTACTGAAAGAAACAGAATCTGTTTTCCGGCCTGTAGGTGTTTGTAAGTGATTTCCTCCATTCTGTGTGACTTATGGATTCCCTTTCCTGATTAAGGCTATGTTGACAACTTTCCTCAAGCAAGCCAGCTGAGAGTGACTCAGTAGAATTTCTGGAATTCATTGGTACATTTTACCACACATAGCCCTCTCTCAGAAGAAGCAGTGCCAACAAACTCCGGTCAGTTCGTAGATGGAGCCGGAGCAGAGATAAGCCGATTGCTGAAAACAGAATGTAATGTGATCGCTGGGTACAGGACTGGGAAAATGGGTAGAGGGATTCTGGTGCATGAATGGTGCTGTTTCAGTGACTGTGCGAGCCACATAGCTTTGCAGTGTTATTTACATTCCTGCTGCACATTGGAATTCTGTAGCATGTTGGTCTCAGAGTCCCATGGCCTGACTCCCAGACAGAGGGAGGGGAGGTGTGTCCCTGATTTTTATGTAAAATGTGAGAGCAGTGTGTCATCCAACCAGGGCACATTTAAAAAAAAAGTGTTTCCATCTGGCAAAAGATCTAAAAGTCTTACACACAGTTTTGTACATGGGAGCTGCTGGTTATTATCAGTATCAGTTCCATAACAGTTTCTCAATTGTGCTATAAAATGTCAGCAAATTAAAATGAGCCAAAGTGTGTCACAATTGTCTAAGCTGAATGGAAAAGAAACAGAAATCACCCTTATAAGATTTATATTTCATACTATGGTTTACTCATGAAAGTGACCACTGTCTCATTTTTGTCTCACACAATACAATTGATTCATTCTTAAGTAAAATGTTAATTAGGCCATGATATTAAAATGGCAAGCTTGCCACCCAAATAGCTCTGACCTATTATCGATGTAGGACCTTTTGATGATAGTCCTGCAGTTACTGGTACTAGGACAGAAGTAGGTGATCCTTTAGGACATGTGGGGTGCAAGTGGTACCTCCATGGATCGGGCTTGTGTAACATGCAGATGCTTACTGGATTGGGATCTGGGAATTTAGAGGCCTGGTAAAAGGCATGAGCACTTTATTGCTTTCCTTGAGCTGCTCCTGCCACACTGCAAGGTGCGTTCTCCTGCTAGAGGAGGCTGCTGTTGTTGGGAGTGCCATTTCAGTTAAGGCTGTGTTTGGTGTGCAAAACCAGAATGATGTCATTCACTTTAATTTGTATTTAATTTCAAGCCCAAAACATTAAGGATATTCCTTTTTAAATCTCATGTAACAGGAAAAAGAACTGTAAATTATTCGAGTAGAGAATGAGGAACTGAGGATTTTCTATCACCTTTGCTTCACAAGTACTTATTGCTCATCGAACATGCTCATTCAGTTAATGCCACTCAACATCAGTCAACTGATTTACTTTTTCTATCAACACTGAGGACTGTTTGTATTTTAATCATTGCAAGTTGTTACTATGCTGTGGAGTTTCTCACCCAAACTGGCTCGAAGGGACATTACAGTGCATTGGTGAGAGATCTTCTAATTGAATCAGTATGTTAATTACAACTGCTTTACTGGTATTTTGGGAGTAAATCATGTTGGACAACTAAATCCCAAACCTCCTCATGCTGACTCATTTAATTGGAGCTCTCTACAAGTATGAAACTAGCTGTTGCGTTTGAGTCCATAAGACTGTCCGTCCAACATTTATCATGATGTCGGGGCCATTGTCCTGACTTAAATCCCGTGACTCCACTCGGAGATGTATTGAAAAATTGCTCCACTGACAATGCCCTCCCTCTAGTCTGAGCTCTGAGCGTCACAAAGTGGGAGCGTGTTCACTGCTGATGTTGCATTCCAGCTGGAACAATCCCACTGTTTTCCAGACTCCAAAGTGGACGCCTAAATTGGACCCCCCTTCCCCCCTCCAAAGTCCCCCCCTAGTCCCCCCCCACCCCCCATACACACCCCTTTTCCCCCTCTGCTCTAAACCTACCATCCAAACCACCCACCCACCACCCACTCCTCCTCCCATACATGCATCCCCTGGTCTCCTGTCCTTATTTGGGTAAAGACGTTCTGAGTGCTCGTTGGAGGGGAGGGAGGGGAGGGTGCTGGGTTGACACAAGGGAGGCAGGAGGAGAAACAGTGAGCACTCGCAGCCCTTTCTTAATAAGGACATGTCTGGAATTCAGGCCCCTCTCTTAGTGAAGAGCCTCTCTTTTGCAGCACCTCACTTGAACACGCTCTTGTGAGCACTTGGAGCTCCATTGAGGTCGTCGGATCTGATGTTACATTGAGCGTTGTTTGCGGCTCTTCACTGCTCACAGTGCAGAGGAGGTTCGCAGTGTTTTCTCTGCTATAATTGGAGATAAACAACAGCAGCCACCTCTCCCTCCACGCCTCCCTAACTGTGCCATCAGCCTATGATTACGGTCTCGGCTTTACTGAGCCCGTTACCCCGCAGCACCTGCGCACACATTAATGACATACTTTGAAAGACATCTTCACACCAATCTATATGACCACCATATGCTATACTTGAGATTGAGATAGACATGTATTGAAGATTGCATTATTGTTTGTAGAAGTGTACCTTTTGTGCTGGTTTAGTTTTTAATTTGTTCCAATGCGGACAGCGTGACAACAAAGTAAAAATCGCACTGGTGAAACTCTTGTGGTTGTTTCAGTCTGCTTACACATTTTATGGTTTTAGCTTCTAAAATGTAAAGATGTGATGCTAGAATATGCCATGTATTATAGTAGATTGATTATTTTAGGGTTTTGAGATGTTGGTGAAATAAAACATTGCACTTGAAATCATCATATTTTGCTGTTGGAAACCATAACGAGCATTTCCCTATGTCTTAATTTATCTACCCACATGACATTGTAGGCCCAAACTTTTTTTATTGTTGGTTTGTTTTCCACTTCTTGTTTTGTTTCTTTAGCAGTGCAAAATGTAAGAAATCATCACTTTTTAGAAGTTAAAACCAGATTTTTTTCTTTTCTACATAAGTAATTAAATGGCAATTCATAGTTTATGAAATGGTTTTACACAAGTCAGTGCAGGGTTTTCTAATTGTTTACTTGCACACATTTTTGATTCCTATTTATCAGTAAAGTATCACAATTTTGCCCCCCCCCCCCACAAATTGGCTGGATAGATTATAATTAAACTAACCCCAACTCTAGCAGTCACTGGGAGCAGTCCAGCCCAGTGATTCGTGAGGACTGAGATCATTTGAGCTGTTGATGAGTGCTCAGTTTCAGTGTTGAGTTTTAACACCGTGACCCTGTCTCAAAGGGTCCACCGTAACCAGGACCCTCTCAGCTAAAATTAGCAGCTTGACTTGTGGATATTTCTCAAACTCTCGCTTTGGTTCAGTGTCAAAATTAATGTTGCATGTTGCTTGTGGTAGAATTTCACTGCAGGAACAGTATTGCCATACTCTATTCACCTTTGATCTTTTGTAATTCCTTTTAAATGATGATGGGAAGGGAATGAAAGCATCACTAATCCTTCGCCTCTGCTTTTCACCATCAGGCATTTTGTTATAGCTACAGTAATTGTAAAGTGTGTGTGTGTTGTTCTACGTACTGATGAAAAGCATGGAAAAAGAAAGCCTAGGAGAGATTCCTGTGCTCATGAATGATGTATTTCATACATTATAGTGTATGTATAGTATTTTTTTTTTTTACATTTATATTTAAGTTTCTTCTTGTTAAAAGGGAGTTTATTCTCTCTTGTCTCATCAAGTTCCTCGTAGTGTGTTGTACCGTTGTTTCCATTTGTGAAGTTGTAGTTTCTTTACCTTGCAATATAGAGAGGATGTTATAAATGTCTTGGCTGTAAAACTGCCATTACAAACAGGGGTTTTATTCACTATTGTTACTCATTTATATTTTCACCTGAGAATAGAAATGTTATGGGTTGATTTTTATGCTATTATGATATCCTGCATTTCTAAACCTCGTAAAATAATGGTCAGTAATGAAAAAAAGAATTGGCTGGGGTCTGTATTTATCCATTATACTTTATTTTTGTCAGTATCTGCAGAAATGCTGAAGCAGAAACATAAGCATCCTGGGAGGATAATGGTTACCTCATAGACTTCCATTTTAGAAACAATACAATGCTGAAAAGGCAGCTTGAAAAATACTTAAGAGCCATGCCTGCAGTCAGCCATAAGCCAACCACACTGGAACACAGTTCCCAGACCACAAGAATTCTTTGAGGCCAGCGCTGATTAGTGAGGTCTTTAAACTTCGTTTTATGGAATATCTTGAATTCATTTGACCATTTCAGAGACATAAAATCAAGGAAATTATCATAATGATTACGGGTTGCATTGTTTATTCTTGCAAATTTAATGACTGCAATAAAAAAAAAAAACGTCAAAGAAGGTAGTGGCTGTATAGATGAACAACATTCCTTTTTCAAGGAGATCTTCTTTGCTCAAGTCAAATGTTTCCAGTTGTGAGGATTTCAAAGAAAAAAGACAAATTTGAGATTTGAGTCAAATTTGAGTTGTCTTAGATTTAACTGAATTGATTGAGTTTTACTAGATATCTCCTCAAGGTTATCTGGTGTCTGTTCATAGAAGGCATCAAGTCAAAATTTATTTTTTTTGAAGCTCAGCAGTGTTGCTTCATAAACTCTAAGAACAATGTAAGACAGTTGTTCACTCCTGACCCATTTGCCTGCTGCTTAGCTCATATCACAGCGAGTCCATCAAATTCATGACCTCCGCACAAAAATAAGACAATTTTATGTTGGACATTTTATGTGTGTTGCCAGATAATGCCACATGTCCTGTACCTTTGCTTAATTTGGACATTTAAGTGTAAAGCTGGGACCAGCATGGATGCCATTGTGTAAACAATGGCTTTGATCTAGTAGAAGATCAAACTTCTACTATGGCAACATCTGTAAATTCTACTAGGTGAGGTTTTACTGGAGAAAAAATATATAATAGTAATAATAATTATAATAGTAATAGGAACTGAAGTGAAACATTGTGCTTCACTGATTTGTTTTATATTCTTTTTTGGCAACAAATAAGGGTTAAATTATGGATTTGGCAAAACAGACAATACTTTTTCAATGAGCGTTTCCAAATAACGCTGGACTAACGATAAACTGTTTCTACATTTCCTCAGACCCTTTAACTTGCTGTTTGGGTGAAAAACACTGTTTGTTGGGTTGTGATCTGGTGATGATCATAAAAATTGCGATCAGTATGGGACTTGTAAAAATGTTTATGCAACTGTATTCAACAGATCACCTACAGATCCTTTGATACCGGGGCTCAGGGTTGGGCCCAGGTGGAGCCGCCACAATTGCGTCCAACGAGTGGAGTGCCAACGGTAGCCCAGAAGATGGGCTGGACGGGGACAATGAAGACAAGACCATGGACGGGGATGCCGAGGGTGTGTGGTCCCCAGACATTGAGCAGAGCTTCCAGGAGGCCCTCGCCATCTACCCTCCCTGTGGAAGGAGGAAAATCATCTTGTCAGATGAGGGAAAGATGTATGGTGAGTTCACTGGATAACTGCCAGAGTAACAAAAGAACAACAATTACATGGAAATCCACTCCATAATGAATGCACGAAAATGAGAAAAACATTCATTCCACAGAGACTTGTGGCTAAAAGAAAACAAACACTGGTAATACTTTCCTGAAAAGAAATGAGAAAAATACTTTTCTTCTTTTTGCGCTCAAAACTTTGCTACAGAATGTTTTCTTTCCACTCAGAGCTCTCTTTAACAAGTCTGTACCTGTTGTGCTGTGACCCAGGGGCAGGTTCTTCCAGTCATACCAGCACTCTCAGAGCTGGTTATTGCTGTCCTGAGAGCAAATCGGCTGCTCTCCCATTGATTTACACCTGTCTTTTTCTTCAGAGTGTTTTTATTGCTTTGGTTTTTTTTTTTTTCCCCTCCTACTATTTCACAACCTGTCCTTCTCGACATTATGTTGTTAGACACACAACCTCTTTGTCTTCTTTTTATCTCTGAACAACATCTTATATACTTTTTTTTTTTTCTTAAACACACTGGTATCACTGGGAGAATTTTGCCTTTAGGTAACCGGTTAAAGCTGGAGAACTGTTGCGTTTGATGCAGGATGGCTCAGTTAAATTAGCAATAATTAGCCCAGCATGAATCGAGACTCAGAACAAAAACATCACATTGGCCTGCTGTTCTGCCGAAGAGTTTAAACATCCATATGGTTTCGGAATAGTTGCGCTGTTTCCTCCAGCGTGTCCATTAAATTGCAGGTGTTGAGCCCCTAATGTCCTGAAACGCTCCAGATGGATATGTTGGCAAGGCCTTCCGTAGACTCACTCGCATGCAGGTGTGGGAAATTTAACACACTTGTCTTTGATTATTTTGATCGTACTCTCCCATTCCTAATGTCGAGACTGTTTTCTTAATGAGATTTTATTATTTTATCTTGGAAATGTAGCTGAAGAGCCATAAATGTTGAATGCGAGAAATCAAGCTGGTTTTTTTACGTTTGTACTTGCTGTGCCCTCTTTTTGATTTTGCTAAGTTGCAGTGATATTTTTTTCAGCATTGTAACTCAGCCCCCTTGTGCTTAGTAAGAATTTCCTGCCCTTTAATTAATGTCCATCAAGGCTCTAAAAGTTTAAACTTATTGTAGCTTCAGTGCAACCATAAAAACCATCAATCATGGCCATCAAAATGTCAGAGGGACTGTGTATCTTAGAAGCATCGGTGTTTGTTTCTTGTGTGGCTTTTATTTGCTTGACGTCAGATGGGATTCTTTTGGCATGATTCAACCAAGATGGAATCTTATCCTCATTTGTTCAGCAGATTCGGATATTCAAGGACAGGCACATACCTGAGATTACTCAGCCACTGCTGCAGCTTCTGTTGTTACTCTCAACCTGCCTTAAGGAACAAAGTAGTCATGAAACGCGTGGTGGATTAAACGATTACTCAAAACTTATTAAAATTTTTGTTTGCGTAGATGAATTTCTAATAATTAGTTTATCAAATATTTCTGACATACTGCTTTTCTTTTGGATAATTTTAAATTGAATATTTTATGGTTTTGCTGATACGCTAAATACGGTTACAGATTAATCCGCCCGAAAAAAGGAACATTTTAGCATGGATTTAACAAATAAATGACATATACATATAGTGTAAATAATGTAGTTCAGTTTGCTCGCACTATGTGATGGCACAAATTATCCCAAAGATCTAAATTTTTATGTAGGTGTCTAGCGCACAGGATACACCTATGCTGATACACTTATGACAGGTTAGTACTGGTTGACAACAAGATTGGTTGGGTTTTATCCAATGCGATTTAATTTTATATGCGATTTATATTTTTAATTTTTATATGAAATCAAATAACATCTATCAACTTTTTATTCTGGCAGATTTGAATATCATGCATAAACATATACATATGATATAATGGGAAAAATATTGTGACATATTTCTACTAGGTGCCAGAGCTAGTTTAGAACATGCTTTGACTTTTGCACACACATAAACTTTTGAAGCATTTTCAAATTTACCCAAGTAAATTTTATTCCACTTTAGCTGTGCAGTGCTGTGTCTTCCCTTCCATACATTTGTCATGAGAACACCAACAAAGAAGCAGGCTTTGCACAAACCTGCCCCTTCAGCAACAAACTGTCAAGACCCCTTTTAGAAGCCCTTTTTTTTCTAGAGCATTAAACACCCTCTCCTTTTACAATAAGTCATCTGAGGCTCTGCTGGGAGAGCCAAGGAATGCCCCCAGAAGAAGCCTTCTCACAAGGTGATTACCTCAGACATCTAAAAGCTGCCCTGACGTGAGGTTAAGGGAATGTTAACGATTGCACTGTATGTAAGACTGTCTACCTAGCAGTCTCAGACTCCAATGGCCTCCAAAAGCAGGCAAGTCATCCCTCCCATTGGGAATTCCATTTTTTCTTCCAGGATTTTTATTTGCTGGGAAACCTTTGCAACTTTCCATTCGCAAGAAAAGACTACTTTATACTCATGTGTTCACTGCTCCACAAGCCTGTCTAGACTTCCCAGTGCCATTTCCAGTCACTTACATAGCTCAGGGGTGACAGAAAGTTCAAATAAGCCCAACAATAAGTTTTATTAAATCATGTGCTAACAATCAGATTCATAATGTTAAAAAGTAAATCTCTCTCTCTCTCTCTCTCTCTCTCTCTCTCTCTCTCTCTCTATATATATATATATATATATATATATATATATATATATATATATATATATATATATATATATATATATATATATATATATATATATATATATATATATATATATATATATATATTTATTTATTTATTTATTTATTAGGGGTGCAACAATACTCATATCGATATTGAACCGTTTGATACAGTGCTTTCAGTTCGGTAGGCATATATATCGAACAATACAAAATTTTAAATTTATTTTATCAACTTTTCTTCTGACAACGCTGTCTGTGTTGAGAGCTCAGTGGATCTGCGTTCGACTACTCCGCCTAGGCTGCACTGTCGAGTGCAGATCCACTGAGCGCAGCTCAAGCTAGCAAGACAGAAACTAAGCTAGTTGCAACTTGGCAAATTGAACCTCCCCCACCCTCATTCAGATCTGGCCTTTGGAACTATTTTGGTCTTCATGTGAAGTATGACCCTGAAGGTAAGCGAGTCATGGACAAAAGTAAAACAGTATGTCGGATGTGTCACGCAATGCTCAATTACATGGGTGTAGGGTTGCCAACCGTCCCTTAAAATACGGAATCGTCCCGTATTTCGAAACAAAAGTACACGTCCCGTATTGAGCTAATAAGGGACGCACTTTGTCCCGTAATACAGTGAGAATCAAAAGTAGTCTATAAATGTTTATGGAATTAACACTTTGTTTGAAAACATAATTCCCAGCCCCTCTCCTGCTTTGTGACCAATGAGCTGACAGCACACTTATGACAATTCGAGTATGACAATTCAGATTACCGCTCATCTCATTGGTCGAGGAAAGGTCGCTTGCGGAGAAAATACCGGAAGACAACAGATGACCACAACAAGAAGCATGGCCAACAGGGGAACAAACGCCGACTCTGCGGTGCAAGTCTCGGATGACAGTACACCTAAAGCTGGGCAGACACTGTGCGATTTTTTTCAGTCACGTTATTCAGCTCCTGCTCAAACTGCACGATTGACTCGCAGGGGTTAGAAGTTCGTATGCCACGATGTACTCTCACACTATACCGCCCGATGCTCTGATGCGACCTGAGTGCTCACACTGTGCCTCCATAACATGAAGGTTATAACAGAAAATCTGTCGCTCGCTCTCTCTGTCTTTCACTCACACAGACACACCACTACCATCAACTTTGCTAAATTGCTAATGAAAAACATGATCAGGCAGCTGTGATTGAGCAGCAGTGTAAATCCAACTGTTTTCACGGTTGTTGTGGTCGTGATAATTTTGTGATGCCACATCGAAAAGGCTCGGATGAGCTTTCCAAAGTTGTGCCTCCATCGCTTGTGTCCAGATCACACGCTGCACAGCCGTGCTGCAACGTCTTTTTCACCAACGTTTACGTTTGCGCGTGAGCAGTGTGAGCGCCTGTGGTGACACCCTCACGAGCGATTGATGATCGGGAGCTGGTCGTGAGGTGTTAATCACTTCTCGTTACCCCACGTATACTACACGACGCACGATGAAGGCCAAAATCGGTCCGATCACTCAAAAATCGGCTCAAAATGGGCCAAAAATCGCACAGTGTGAGCCCAGCACTAGAGCAGCAATGTTTGTTCCCCTCAGAGAAAGGGAAGAATGGGAAAAGGAAAACACCTGGCTGGAAAAAGTTAATATGGGCATGTGCAATGAATATCAGCGCTATGTGGCCAGAAGTGTGATAATATAATTTATTTTGTGTAATAAACAACTGCAAGGATAGATGATTACAACAAATTGATGACTAATACATAAAAGTAATACATAGATGAATAATGATGATGAGTTATGATGCGTAATCATGGGAACAAGCGGGTTTACAAACAGGAGCAGCTGATTAGCATTAGAAAAGCTGAAATAATACCTCAACTGAAGCCAATTGTACTAAATGCACTAAATGTGCACTGTTACAAGAATATTTTTCTTTCTATTGTTTTCTATTATTTTAAGTTAAGCAGGACAGAGTGCTTTTAAAGAAAGATTTACTTATATTCTCAAAAGTTAAGCATGACAGGCTTCTGTTTAAGAAAGAGACCTGTTTTACTGTGTTAATGTTGTCATTTTGAGCTAAAAATAAATGGCTAAATGATCATTTGTTTCCCATGTGTTCATATCACAAAGAATAGAATATGCATCTACTTAAATCAACTTCAAGTCAAATGGTTAAAAAAATAATTTCACACACAAAAAAAGAGCTAGAAAATTCACCACACTGGGAAGGGTGAAGACAACTGGGTCGCCCGGCCCTGGCCACGAGGTGTCCCTTATTTATTTTTCAGGGAGTTGGCAACCCTACATGGGTGGGAACTACTGCGTTAGCCCAGTTTGCTTAAAAGTAGCATTTAAAGGAAGATACAAACAATCAATTGTTACACAGTGAAAATGCAATGAAAAATAACCATAATGAGTTATTACTCGTTAACGGAGATTTTCCGTGTTGTTGCGTTAACGTCATTTCAGATTAACGCTGACAGCACTAGTGGGAACACAATGAATATGACTGCACATTTACGCCGACATCATCCTAGTGCAAAGACAAGTAGAAGCCGACAAAAACAACAAGCACCCATGCTACAAACTTTACCTGAGCCATTTAGACAGCCGTTAGCACAGGATTCTCCTTATGGGGACCTGATATTTTAATATGCTGCTGAGAATATAGCCCAGAAGAAGCGCATAGTATAGCTTTTATTTTGGAAAGAGCCATTTCTCTGTAATAAACTCTCTTTTCCAAAGATGAGTGATTCCTCGATCAGATAGATTTTTTTATTTTTATTTTGTTGTTTCAGCAACATTAAATTTAAAAACTACTTTTGAGTTAAAATATATATTTATAATTTTAATAAATGACAAATTAAAAAAGCATGAACATTCTTTTGTATCGAAAAAATATCGAACCTTGACATCAAAGTATCTAACCGAACCGTGAATTTTGTGTATTGTTGCACCCCTAATATATTCATTCTGTCACAGCTCCGGAATTGTCAACCGACATGAGTCCAGTTCAAAATAGCCTCTTCTTACTATATTGTATTGTTGTTAAGTTGGTTTTGATCTTACGTAGTGCAACAGAAGTGATTGTAGCAGTTTTGTAAGAGGTAAAAAGAAATTAATTAATGCTAATAACAGAATGTATAGGGGCATTTTTAGAAGTGGCACACACAATTTGCCCCTTGCACAACCATGAAATTAAAAGCTTTAAATTAAAAGAGTAAATGGTAAATGGTTCTGATTAAAATTTAAGGTTTTCTGTGTAAACTGGTGTTTTAGCAGCTGTAGGGCGCCGTAAAAGTCATTCTCCAAGTACAGTGTCCAAGAGAGAAAAAAATATTGCTCAAAGACGACACATTGCCACTAAAGTTTTATTACCCTAAGTTGCTATTATTTAATTAATTGGCTTGATTCTGCTTGCATTCAATGCAGGAAGTAAAATGCAATACACTACAATTGAAAAATTGAACACCAATGAGGTTGGTTATGTTTTAGACTCAGAGGTCACTGTCTCAAAGTCAAGTAGCTAATTCATGCCCCTATAAAAGCAAACTTTAATGGTTTTATGACCCCCATACTTGACTTTTATTTTTTATGCTCCAACTTTTTAAATATACTTAATGTCTTTAACAAGTTTTAGAGCTGCTTGTTTGTGGATTTTTTTTTAAAACTTGGGGATAGGACCAAGCAACCTGTTTACAAAATTCAATGCAAGCTATAATGCATATAATGCTACAATGCAAGCTTATAAGGTTATATTAATAACCTTATAACAGACAGGTGAGGGGAGTCAGTCATCTCATCTTATTCGTAAGTAAATATTTACCAAAATGTCAAACCTTTTGGTTGCTTTTTCAGATCATTTGTTCAGATTAAAGGAACTCATTTGTTACAGGTAAAGATTATCGTATGCATCTTTTCAGATTAATGAAAAATAAAACATTTAAACAAGAGTCAGGCACTTTATTCTTGGTAAAATGAAATGGTTGGCTCATGGCACACAGTAAATTTAGAGGAAGTGTCGTTAGAAGATGGAAAAAATGTTGCCCGTCTTGTTTGGCCTTGGGGCTGTGCTGACATGTTGTTCACCTACGTTTTCTGGCCTCAACAGGTGTGTCAAACCCAAAGCACACACCTTTTTCTCTTTTAGACCTGCAGCTGTCACTACTAAAGAGCACTCTGGGTAATAAAAGTAGAGAAAGATTTGAGTGCTAAACAAGGGTTTATGTCTGTTCCTACCTTCGTGGACTGATGTTGAATTGCCAGCAGGTTCGGTGCATGTGCACAACTTTGACAAAACACAGCATGTATGTGGACATATTTAAGAAAAAGAAAAGGGGGTGGGCAGCTTTGGTTTGTAATGATGACTGAGCAGCCATGTAGCTTCTCTGTCAGTTACTCACTGAGATGTAAGGAATGTTTTCAGTCATGGCTGAGCAGTATATTAGCAATTTTGGATTACCTCAGTGTTATGGCAAGGGAGGAGAGAAGATAATAAGGGCGTATAAAAGGTTCTGGGTGGTGGGGGTTATGGTGAGTGAAGAGAGAGTACCTTTTTGCTCACTATCTTGGTGTGTAAGTGGAAAATTCCAGCAGTAATGTAGTATAAGAAAAAGATAGGCGTGTCTTGTCAATGAAGAGGTTAAGAATGGCAGCCTGCAGCGATCTGAGGGGGTGTTGAGCAATCAACAAAAAAGTCATAAGCAGTTCAAAAGGCGGAAAGAGAGATGGAAAGACCAAATGTAGAGAAAATAGAGGACAATGAGACTTTGCATACCACTGTACAAGTGTGTCTGTGTTTTTGTAAGCACCTGTCATGATCCCCTGCAGTCCGTGCTACTCCCGCTCTGATCCCCCTGACCGTGTCAAATCTGAGCAGATGTTGCTACTGCGGGTGCGGATTGAAGACGCAGTGATTCTCTGTTGCTTTTTTTTTTTTTTTTTTAATGTCTTACAGTTTTAAGGAAGTAGTATCCTTAAAAAGTATCAACTAATCTAACTGGTCTTTCTGGGTATTCTTTCTAAAGAAGAACTTGCTGAAGTATTAATTAGCACAAAACAGCTACTGGCATACACTGTTGCTACTGCTTTGATGTTTTTAAGAAATTAATGAATGAATTATTTTGTTAATTTATTTTCGGAGTATATTACACCTACTGCCTCCATATATTTTTATAGTCAGGAACCTTTTTATTCCTGCTTAAAATAAGGGTGCAGGATCACCTTTGCTTAAAATCACTATCCACAATTTGAATTCCAATTTTTCTTACCTGTGTCTAGATGTAATCTAGTTACAACTGGGCTATAATGTTGGCTTGTGCAGTTCGTACCCATTTAAGGAGATTGGCAATATACAATTAAAATAAAAAAACTAACAAACAAAAAAGAAAAAAAAACCAAGTCACTTCCTTATGAGCTGTAGGTAACATCTTTAAAGGATGTCATGCTTTTCATTTCAGATGGTTGACATAATTCCTGGTACTACATTTAGTTGTTCAGGCCTTCCCCTGCAAGCTTTACCAGTATGATTCAGCTGCTGTGCATCTGAAAAAAAGAAAAGGAAAAACTCTTTACAAAATAAGTTACACCTCCAAGGTCCACAAAATGAAGACTTGGTTCTCAGCACCTCAACTAAAGAACTTCACTGTCCAACAGGTGAAAGGTTATCATTTACCACACAATTCAGAGCCTTTACTTTGCTCATCACTGTGGGAAGTTTCAAAAATCTTAACATCTTGACATCACCATAACAGAAAGTTGAGTTTTATTCAACCTCTTTGTAGTCCGGAAAGTGTGCGAGTTACACCTCATCCACATCTTTCAAGTTCTTATCTTTCTTGGTCAAGCCTGTAGCACCAAGTTAATTTCAGTACACAGTAATGTACAGTGAGATATCGGTTATATTCATATCAGAACTGTGGGGTTGTTGTTGCTGCATTGCTTTTTCGCCAGCTGAAGCGATTGAGAGTGACAGTTGGGTGGGGGTTGATGTCATTGTTCTTTCTTTGCCACACTCTGTTGGGATGGTCGGCAGCAGGTGCGGCTGTCTGCTGACTGCGGGGTCACAGGGTGCTGTTGTTTTGGGAAATGGGCTACTTTACTGCCAGGTGGCAGTTGCTGGCAGAGACAGTTATGGCTTTGTGTTTCCTGCAAGAGTTACTGCCCTTCTCAGCTGCCCTTTTGCCCCTTACCCCATCCTGATGGCCTTCACTCCAGCTCTAACCCCTGCTTCTCCCAGGGCTGGGAGTGCATATGAACATATGTGTGTTCACCCGAGTTCTGGCTGTGTTCACGGGCCCAGGCCAATCAGACTGGCTAGCACAGATGTGACAGGCTTAGAGGAATGCTAGGAATGCGGAGGCGCTGAAGCGGGTGTGTCCATCCTTGGCCCGGGGCAGAAGGGGAGGGACTACCTCAGTATCGGCAGACAGTTCAGCTCTGCTCTGCTGGCCGACTGCCGGACTGAGTGGTTGGCTTGTACGGTGAGTACTGCAAGCCTACTGGAGATGGCCTGCAGTACTTTTATGGTAATTGCACTAACCATGGCCTTCCGGAGGCCAAGTGCTAAAGTGAAAAAAACAGGACTTGTTTCTGCTGCCATTATGTGTCTGGAAAGCTGTTGAACATCTAGACACATAGTCTTTTGTGTGTTCATGAAGGCGCATCTTGACCAATTTTGTTGGTGTAAATTTATGTCAGCAAGTTTAGCAGAGTTAAGGCCATTATTCATAATAATACGGCAGTTCAGCCTCTCCCTCTGGCCCGATTTTCAGCCACAGAAACCTAATAAGCGTGACTTGGCAGAGAAGATAACTGAAAGCACTGATGGACTGATTTTCCACTGAGACAACATAATAACACTTTTTGCACTTCTCATACTCCAGAGATGATTTTTGCATGACCACAGCTGCAGTTTGTTAAAAAGGTATGGCTTGATGAATCACATGCGCTGCACTGTAGATATAGAGGACAGTGAAAGCCCGAAATAGAATCCTGTTCTCTGCACAACCTGTTTGTGCAGAATGTCGAGTGTAGATGTTATGGCATGGGGGAAAAAAAAACGCGGTTCTGTTTTTAAGTACTCTTTGTAATTAGGCTTCAGGGCCATGTGAGCTGAATTTAAGGAGGTGTGAAACAATCTAGTGAAAACCCAGGGATAAAACAAATAAATGTACTCTTTGCTAATTTGCTTAAAAAAAATCTCCCTATAGGAAACAGAGGTGTTTCTGTGGCTCCTGACAAGTGTTCTGAGCTTTGAGAAATGCCACACTACTTTTCTTTTGACATGAGATCAAGACTTGAGAAGAGTGCCACCTTCTGTCCAGTTTGTGATATTGCAAGTAATCTCCAAATGTTGAATGATATATATTTTTTTCAATCTGTCTGCCAGTTTGTGTGTCATTGTATTAAAAGTGACTCTGGAGACACCTGCTGTTTGTCTGTCTGTGCTTAGTGTAATCCAATTACCATCCTGTAAGATAAGCCCCCACTTTTTTTGTCTCTCTTTTACAGGTCGCAATGAATTAATAGCGAGGTACATCAAGCTGAGAACAGGCAAAACCCGGACAAGAAAACAGGTAATCAAGTTTTTTACGACTTTAATGTTTGGGTCCAGCTGCTGACTGGGTGACGTAGAAAAAAATCCATCATCAAAACAGCTTTGTCTGGTGGCTTCCTTAAAAAAAGTGGATTATGAGTACTTCAGAGGACAAGTCTGGTTTTAAAATTTACTGTATTATTATTATTATTATTAACAATTGATTTGATTTTGGACAAAAATAGTATAGACCACAAATTATCAAACTGAAACATTAAACAAATACATTTTGTCTTTATAAATAAACCTTTAACTTATCTTTTTTTATTAATTAGTTCATTCAATTAACTGTCTAGACTTTAATATGAAAAAATAACGGCTTTGTCCTTTAAATCCACTTTCTTATTTTATGTGTAGATTTCTTAGTGTGTGTCATGATCCTGTAAAAGGTGTGTGTGTGTGTAGGTGTGTGTGTAGGTGTGTGTGTGTGTGGATCAGCACTTGTATAGATGTGTGGCCTGTGTGCATGGATCTGCATGCATGTTATTTTTATGCTCAAATGATGTTTCACACCCCTTTAGGTGTCTAGTCACATACAGGTGTTAGCACGGAAGAAAGTTCGTGAATACCAGGCGGGTATAAAGGTAGGTGCTGCCAGCCTGCCTCCCGGCAACACTGACTGGGCGTCTCTTTCCTCTTTGGTTACGGCTTCTCTCTTTCTTCTCTTCTCTCTCTGTCTCCTTTCTTCTTTCCTCCTCTTGGCTATTTTTCTGTGCAGGTTTCTAGCCACTTGCAGGTTCTCGCCCGGAGAAAATCTCGCGAGATCCAGTCAAAGCTAAAGGTATGCGCTTCACTGCGGCCTGTGGGGCTGGTAAATGCTTGGCTTGGCACTAACCTGCTAATTTGTGAATATATTTATCAGTCCTTGCTTTAAGATGAGGTTTATTCTGGCTGCATAAGTAGATGCAAGCTTGCCATGCGCATTATTGTTTAACAGTTAAGCTTTAGAAATCATCATAATATTGCATCTGTGCCATGCATACAATGCACCGACAGAGAGAGTTTTTACTACGATTTTGAGCTGTAGGAATGCATTCAATCTCATCCTCTGAATTATTCTATCTCATCCTCTAGCCTCTACTTGAAATGAATGCTGCACAAGCTGATGAAATTTGAATGAAAGATCATTTAGCTGCATGTTGCTCCCGCTATGTATCTTTCCTTTGTGCCAGTCATGCTGCTGCATCACACTGTACTCTTCTGAGACCTTTTCTTTCCCTAAAACTGTCTCTGAGATCCTGAGCTCCTAGAGTGTGCTTCTTTGTAATGCCTTTTGTAAAAGTCAACATAGAAAAATAATCCTCCATTGTAATCTTGTGCCTCCTTTTGACTTTTCTCAAACTTCGTAAATCCTCTTTCAACTCTTTATGCTTTTTGTTGTTTTTTGCATTTTCACATATGAGTAAAAAACTATATCCAGACACTACTTAATACTAAAGATACTGTGATCTTTTGAATCCTAACCTAAGCCAAAACTTGAATTAACACAGACTAATCTGGGGGGAAATGGCATTCATAGCAGGGATTTTTTTTTGTTTAAAAAACATAATAAAAAACTGTGTAGTCTCATTTTGTCAGTGGTGACATCCTATATTCAGTGCAGTGCACCCAACGGTGGCTAGTATTCTAAATTAAAAAGAAGTAGATGCATCAAGCATCACCTTTCATAAGTTTTGACTTTATTTCTGAGCTGTCTACAAACTCCTAGGTCATGTTGAATACAAAGACCCCATTTAAAATGAGATGTGTTTTTCTGATTACATAGACTTTTCATGGTGAAATCTTCACCCTGTTCCTCCCTTGTTTGTCTACAAATTCTCCACTAACTGTACAGGTATCACAGAGGTCACTTTATTAGTCCTTCTAATTATCTCACATGAATATTTTAATGAAAAAATAATACACTTTTAAAGTTACTGTCTTGTTTGGACAAGACATAAAGGATCAAGGAGCCCACTTTCTGTTTGAAAACGTTAACATGGAATAATTTATTAGAATTTATAAGAATAAAGATTATTTTCTTCTGTTTTGACACGAAAGCATTAGATACCCTCTTTCCTTCTGTGTCCATGTAAGAAAAAAAATCATAATCGATTTAATACACTTTACACCAAGCCCATTAAACATTTACTTAACTTGTAAATAAACTACTGATTATATATTTAGTTCAGTTGTTTGGATTTATAATGCATCATGAGTGCATTTTTGATCGGTGCAAGGATTGATGAGGTCATTTTTACTTTTTGCCTTGGTTTTGAAACGTTAACACCCAGAGGTCGAGGGCAGCCATGGCGGACTCTGAGTTTATCCAACTCAAAGTTCTAGAAACAAAAAAAGAAAAAAAAGGTTTTCCGAGCCACTCTTTAAGTGAAGTGTACATCTGAAGTGTAACAGTTGCAAATGTCTACCCGCTGTACATCTCATATATTGCACAGCGATAAGTATTAAGTAACAAGTTATAAGGATTTAACTTCCTTGAGATTTTATATCTGCTGAGTTATCGAAATAAAACAAATAATCCTATGTTTTGAATTGCACTCAGATTTTATATCCTCTTTAAAAAATCAAATTCATTCTTTCCTCAATGAAATAATGAATTGGCTTCGTGTTTCCTCACATATTTACAACAACTTGAAATTGTTAGTTATTCATTATTTTCACAATACAAACAAAATCAAATATGGGCCTGGATTTGAACGCTCAGATTTATACGTATGCCCACCAAAAAAAAAGATTAACCTCAATATAGCTTTGAGAATTGAACAGTACTAATGGTTTCTCTCTTTTTTGATTCAGGCGATGAATTTGGTAAGTGAATTTGACTTGTGCAATATGCTTCCCTCCTCCCCTTTGTTTGGCAGCAACACTGCACTGTCCCTTTGCTATGGCCCTCTGCTGGCATGGCGCCCCAACCCATTGCAATCCCGCAATGAAGCAATGCTTCGAAAACAGCCACGCTTTGAGCACAGTATTGCTCCACATCCTGCTACAATAGTTTAATATTCTCCAACCTCCGCCAAAAGTCAGAGTTCTGCTTGCTTGGCATAAGGTGTCGTTCTTTGATTCGGGTTCTCGCTTCTGAGGCGTATTTCTTTAACTTGCAAAGTCACATTTTGGTGGCTAAATTGCTTTTTGCCATTAGAAAAAGAAGAAAATAGTACATTTCAAAAATCTGAATTGACATGTTTGTAATTGAGAAACAATGTGTACTTTCAAAATAATGATAATTTACAAAAAAAATACTCCAGGTAATTTAGACACCAATTGACTGCATTTGGATCATTTTTATGCTACGTTTCAAGTTTCTCATAGTAAATTTTAATCTAAATTGTCCATGTGTACTCTTGCAACTTGAATCTCTTCATTCTGTTTTCCTGTGGTGAGCCTTATAACACACTGACCTTGATTTTTTTTCTGTACTTCTCTTTGCTTCCTTCTGACAGCTGCTCTTTCAAACAAACATCTTCAAAACAATGTTGTATTGATACTTTACAATAGATTGAATGTTGAGCTAAGCTAATGTTAACTTTATTTAGAATAGACTAATTAATCATTTATGAAACATACACAAACAGTGTCATTGTTTTGTATTATCATTAGGATAGCATACTGCATTGGATTATGCCGAGGTTAGGCTGCCACCTTGTGGCTGACTCCTCTTGTTTCTCTCTGTCAACCTGCAGGATCAGGCATCTAAGGACAAAGCCCTGCAGAACATGGCAGCGCTGTCATCTGCACAGATCGTCTCTCCGAGTATAATAAATAAACATCTTCCACCACTGCCTCCGGCCCCGTATCCACCAGCCAGAGTGAGACTCAATTTTTGGCAATTAAAAGGCATTAATGTTTTTCATTGCAGTTTGAAGTGATTCAAATGGGCACTGACTTTTATTTTCTTCTTCTTTTTTTTTTTTTTTTTTTTTATAATTCAAGTATTTATTAGATTTTGCATTTTATAACAGCAAATACAGAGATGCAACAACCAAAAGCAAGAAGCAAACAAACAAAAACAAACAAACAAAATAAATAAATAAATTTAAAAACAACAACAACAAAAAAAAACACAACAAAACAAAACAAAACAAGTGAGGTTTTAACATATGTTGTATTAAACTCAAATGTCCAAGTCAGGTAGACATGTAGGTGCAAAAATTGTCCCACTGTTCCAGCGCAGCTTCTGTCACATGATGTATTTTTCCCAGCATCTTTTCGCATGCAACATTCCCAATCATTCTGTCTTTCCACATTTTAAGCGTTGGAATATGAGAGTCCTTCCAGTGTTCCAAAATGACACGGGCACATGTTACCAATGCAGTACTTAACACTCTAAACTGGTGTTTACTTAATTGCGGCACCTCTCCTTTGTCTCCTAGTAAACATAATTTAGGTGATCTGGGTAGGTTACAAAGTGTCCACCCCTGCAAATAATTCAGTACAGTGTTCCAAACTGGAAAAACCAGCGGGCATTCCCAGAGGGCATGTATCAGAGTACCTTTGGCTTTTTGGCATTTCCAAGACAAGTCATCTCTACCAATCCCCATTCTATACAGCCTTGAAGGAGTATAATAGTATCTGTTAAGAATTTTGTATTGAATAAATTTTCCCCTGGCTTCCCTAATGTATAATCCATTGTTCGACAATATAGAATCCCATGTATCTTCATCCATTGTACGCCCTAGATCCCTTTCCCATACTTTTTTCAGGCTCTTATTTATATTGTTTTTAATCCATGGGCAAATATTATACCATTTCGCAGCTGTGCACAGAAATGGGGGTAGTAGTATGAAATTCTCTATCGAGTTACTTTCACATGTTATTGTAACTCCTCCTTTTAAACAGTTTCTTATTTGCAAATACTTCCAGAAATGACTGTTACCCTCTAAACAAAACTTTTTTTTAATATCCTCATACGACATGAAAACACCCCCTTCAAATAGGTCACTAACAGTTCTGATACCTCTTCTCAGCCATTGTGTCCAGTAAACAGTCTGCTTACCAATTTTAATTTTAGGATTATACCACAAGGGGGCATACTTCTGTACATATGGCACAAGTTTGTATTTCTTATGCACCTCCAACCATACCATTTTCGAAAATTTCAAAATAGGGTTTTGCGTCTTACCGTGATTATTCACTTTTTGTGATAAAATATCAATTGGTGTGAATGGAGATGCAAGCTCTTGTTCTATTAAAATCCAGTCTACATTATTTTTCCCTGCCCAATGTTTGCCTAATCTAGCCATTTCAAAAGAGATACTATAATACTCTATATTGGGCAGGGCTAGTCCCCCTTCTTTCTTAGATTGGGACAGTCGATTTATGTTAATACGGGGTTTACCACCCTTCCAAAGAAAATCTTTTATCATATTATTGTAGCTTTGCAACATCCGTCGCGGGATACACATAGGCAGCATTCCTGTATAATAGTTGATGAGCGGTGCCACAACCATTTTAACTGTGTTCACTTTTCCCCACAATGTCAAATTTAGTTTACTCCATTTACCCAAGTTTTTATTGATCTTGTTTAATAATTTTCCCATACTGTTAGCCATAATATCCTCAATATTGGGGTCCAATTCAATTCCAAGATATTTCATTCCCTTGTCCACCCACTTAAAGTTAAAGCCCGATATTAAGTTATGACTGCAAGCCTGGGAAACTGGCATCGCCTCTGATTTATGCCAATTAATTTTGTACCCCGAAAACATTGAGTATGTATTAATCACCTCTAATAGTTTTGTGATAGAATTAGTTGGGTCTTGGTTTAATATCAGCACATCATCTGCATACAGGAATAATTTGTGTTCTCTGCCTCCCCCAAATACACCTTTAATCTCTGCATTTTCTCTGATTTGAATAGCTAATGGCTCTAAAAATATTATAAATAGCAATGGGCTTAAATTGCATCCTTGACGTGTTGATCTGGAAATACTAAAAAAAGGAGAAAGTACCCCATTTGTAAATACAGCTGCTTCTGGACCAGAATACATGGTTCTAATCCATCTGCAAAAATTGTCACCTATTCCAAACTTTTCCAGGGCTGTGAACAGAAAGTTCCACTCCACCCTATCAAAAGCTTTCTGTGCATCTAAAGATATAGCCAATACAGGATTTGTGTTATTTCTATTCAGCCACAGCAGGTGTAGTAATCTCCTCATATTATCAGAAGCAGATCTATTCTTGATAAACCCTACTTGATCTTGATGAATAATTTGTGGTATCACAACCTCCAACCTTGTTGCTAAAACTTTGGATAGAATTTTGCAATCCACATTGATTAAACTTATTGGTCTGTAATTACCTGGATCAGTTAAATCCTTGTCATCCTTGCGCAGGGGCCATGCTAATCTTCTCTGTATCGTATCCAATTTAGCGTACGCGCTTGCAGTTAAATCCTTGTCGCCTTTTGGAATTAGTGATATTACTGCCTGATTAAAACTTGCAGGGAGTCGTCCAAATTCAAAGGCTTCATGTAATACTTCAGTTAGAAAAGGACATAGCAAATCTATAAATTTATGGTAAAATTCTGCTGGGAATCCATCTATTCCTGGTGACTTCCCAGCTTTCATTGCACAGATAGCTTCTTTTACTTCTACCTCAGTTAGTGGAGTTTCCAATTTGTCCCTACCCTCTTGTGAGATTTTTGGTATTTTCATTTTATCAAAGTATGTACTCAGCAGATCCATACTTACTTTGTTATCGGACGTGTATAAATCTTGATAAAATATTTGAAAAATTGTGTTAATCTCTGAAGAAGATGTAACTAATTTATCATCCTTTTTAACTGCCGTAATAACATTCTGATTGTCCATTTGCTTAAGTTGTCTGGCTAATAGCCTGCCTGTCTTTTCACCATTCTCATAGAAATTAGTTTTAAGACGAAAGAGGGCATACTCTGCTTTTTTGTTATAAATTTTATGAAGATCATATTTAAGCTGGCAAATCTCTTTAAATTTATTATCATCAAATTTTCCTGCTAATTGTTTTTCCAATTTACTTATATTTTCCTCCAAAGTTTTTATCTTTTCCTTATCTTCTCTATTTTTCTTAGAACTATAGCCTATGCACTTTCCACGAATAAATGCCTTCAAAGCATCCCATACAATAGCCAGCCTGTCCGTAGATCCAACATTCACCTCTAAAAAATATCTTATATCCTCTTTTAGGGTTGATACAAATTTTTCGTCCTGCAATATGCTTGAGTTTAGTCTCCACCTACCCGTTCTGTTCTTTTCGACATTTAGATTTATGTGCAATTCTACTGGTGCGTGATCTGTTAAAGCAATCACACCAATGTCACAGTTTACTACTAAATTGACACATGATTTAGAAATCAAAAAATAATCTATTCGGGAATATGTCTTATGCGAATAAGAGTAAAAGGTGTATTCTCTTTCCATAGGGTGAACAAGCCTCCAAATATCTACCACACTGAGATCTTCTTTTAAAGCATCTATCGCTGTCCCAGTTCTAGTACTTGAAGTTGCATTAATGGCACTTCTATCAATATATTCATCCATCACATTATTAAAGTCTCCACCTAACAAGATCTGGCCCTTCATGTTCCCTAGCATCTTGTTAACCTCATCCATAAAATTAGGTTCATCCCTATTTGGGGCGTAAATATTGCACAGAACAACCTGAACTCCATTAATGAGAGCCTGCAGAGCCAACACTCGCCCGTCTTCATCCCGGCTTTCCTTCAATAACACAAAGTTTAGTCTTTTATTAATGAGTATCATGACACCACGACTCTTGCTTGATCTTGAGTTATGAAATACTTTCCCAACCCAATCCCTTTTTAATTTCAATGCTTCATTTTCATTCGCAAAATGCGTCTCCTGGATGTATGCAATATCAGCATTATGAGACTTGAGGTAGCTAAGCACTTTTTTTCTTTTGACTGGTGTGCCACAGCCATTTATATTCCATGACACAATATTAACGTCCACATTCCCCATGACTATGCCATGTTAAGGTATCTATAAGCCTTATATCTTCCAACCCATAACCATTTAACCTGTGCTGATAACCCTGCTTGAACCAGAACATAAGTTTAAACAAGAACAGTACCTCACCTATAGAATCTCTACCAAAAAAATAAAAAACAAAAAACAACGAACATAAAAAAAGAAATAGCGCCGTCCAAAAAAGGAACATGACAGCGCAAAAGCCCCGTGGGCAAAACTGTCTCTGGTCCGTGATGGTCCCGTGGACAGTGAACTGCTGTCCTCCTTCTGTCCCGTCGACACCCCAGGGAGCCCGCCCCCGTCTTATGAAATTATTAACGATGCGCTCCCATGCACGTAATTTAGCTTATTAACCCCTTACTCCACCACTTCCTGAAAGTTCTCACGCACGAATTTCTCTGCCTCTTCAACGCTGTCAAAGCTCTTCTGCTGGCCTTTCCATGTTAATCGAAGTTTTGCTGGATGTGCCAGAGTGTGCTTTATCTGATGCTGCCATAGCTTCTTCATTACTGGGGAGAAAAGCTTCCTCTGCGCCGCTCGCTCCGCGGTCATATCTTCATAAAATGACAAACGACAGTTCTCCCACAGTATTCCTTTCTTCTGTTTAGCGGTCATGATAACTTTTTGTCGTGCAGTGTAACGGAGAAATCTCACCAGCACGATTCGAGGTGGCTGACCAGGTCCCAGGCGTGGTCTCGTACTTCTGTGGCATCTTTCCAGCTCATATTCCTCCCCTCGTAGACCTAGGCCATCCGCGAGTATCTTCATCACATAATCATTTATGCTGCCACCACTTTCCAGACCCTCTTCCAGACCGATAAGCCGAACATTCTTTCTGCGGTTTCTGTTTTCCTGGTCGTCTACTCGGGCCCAAAGTTGTTCAAGCTTTTTAGCGTTTTTGCCATTATCTTCTGTTATGCTCCTCATTTTGTCTTCCACATCTGAAATGCGGCCCTCAGCTTCGGTCATCCGTATTTGGATTGCACTTATAGCGTTTTTAAGTTCCACCATATCTGACTTAATGTGAGATACATCGGCCGCAACACTAGTTAGGATAGTTCCAAGCTTAGTCATTTCGGCAAACAGGCCGCTTATATCCATCTTTGGCCCTTCTTCTTGGCTAGCAGGGCTAACCTTGGCACTGCTAGCATTACTTTCCCCCGCTGCCACCGTGGAGATTCGGGTTTGCACGCTCTTCTTCTTAGTTCCTGTGGCCATGTCTCTCAATAAGTTTGAGGACACTGATCTAGCAAGTCACCGCAGTGAGGAAATATATTATTTGGGAGCGTTTACCTTGTTTTAAAACTAATGTAGGGTCGACGGGGGTCAGAGACTCTCTATGGCGCGGCCATTCCCAAATGCTCCATCACGTGACTCTTTTATTTTCTTCTTTACTCTGTAGTTCTGGCCTGCTCAAATCCCAGGACAGCCTGGACCTTCTCAGGAGTAAGTAAACCCCTGCACTGAACGCACAGGAACTTTGTGGTATCATGGTATTCTTTCTGAAGTAATACATTGGTGATAGAGATAAGTAAAAGCATGAATAAGTAAATGAATCACTGATGAGGTTAGGTTTAATATCAGGTGGGTATTGCAGGGAATGTTTAATGAATAACGTTTTTGTACACCAGGCTGCTTCTAGATTTCAACCCGGGAAGGACTCCTGGGCTTGGCCGCACCAGCCATGCGTAAGTTCCCCCTAGCCAAGGTTCAACATTGAGCACAAAGCAGTACTAACTCTTCTACACTGCATTGTATGTTTTCTGCACTGATGTAAACCACCATCACCACCACCAGGCAATAGACTGCTTCAGATTTTATTAAGAAAAGAGGAATGTGGTAGATGAATCCTTGTAGTGTTTGATGATTTGTGTTCACACAAAAAAATTGTATGCATTTTTATGAATTTGTCAGCAAAAGCACAATTAAATGATGCTGTTTTGCATCACTATTAAGCAATGAAGCAGGTGGACTTACGCCTAGCTGGTGCAGCAACACATGCTTACACTGATACACTAACAATTCTGCATAACTGAGGTACCCATGTGTCACAAAAATCTGGTATTGGAGTCTTTTTCTCACTTTCATTCATTACTTTTCAGTATCAAACCATTTGCACAGCCCCCATACTCGAGCCTACCAGGTTCTGTAAACCAACCCATACCAAGTAAGTTTGAACAAAATAAATCAATAAATGGAAACCAGAAAAGGAAAATGGGTGTGATATATTAATGCTTATGCATATGTGTTTGCATACATGAAGATTATGAGCCCTTGGCGCCACCTCCTGCACCAGCCGCTACTGCAGTGCCAGTCTGGCAGGATCGGACCATTGCCTCCTCTAAGCTGAGGCTGCTGGAGTACTCAGCCTTCATGGAGGTCCAGAGGGACCCAGACAATGTGAGTTAAATATGGTCTGCACCATATCCCAACCAAACAGCTTGTGAGTAATAAGAACTTGTTTAAAAGTGTAGTGGCATTAATACATTTAAGCCCATCTACATTGTCCTGATAGTTCACTCTCTCTCTAATGCTGATGTTTGAGGGCTGTGTTTTAGTTGTTTTTTTTGTTCGTGCTCCCTGTACTAAATCAAGTCCTATAGCCAACGTTTATCATCTGCTCTGTCTCTGTCCAATATAGTACAGCAAACACTTGTTTGTCCACATCGGACAAACCAATCCCTCCTACAGCGATCCGCTCCTTGAGGCTGTGGACATTCGGCAGATCTACGACAAGTTCCCTGAGAAGAAGGGTGGGCTCAAAGAGCTTTATGAGAAAGGGCCCCAAAATGCTTTCTTCCTTGTAAAGTTCTGGGTATGTTGTTATTATAATCTGACACTTAATATTATCATGCCTCTGTTTTCTACAATTGGAAATTATGCAAACTGCTTTTTTTTCTTACAATACCATGCTACATGTGGTGATAAATTACATGATTTCAAGATAAGAGGCAATGCATTTCATAGAATGTTGCTTCATTTATACTGCGTTTGTCTTTGGTTAATAAATGTTCTTTTGAATAACTTACATCCACATCTTTATTTATTTATGCAATTTAAAGTTGATGTCATGTGAGGGCCTTTTGTCATGATGACATGTGTGCACTCTGCAGGCTGATCTGAACAGCAGTGGTATGCCAGACGGTCCAGGTTCATTCTATGGTGTCAGCAGTCAATACAGTAGCATTGAGAACATGACGATCACCGTTTCAACCAAAGTCTGCTCATTTGGCAAGCAAGTTGTCGAAAAAGTAGAGGTACGCCGGTGCTTTAACTGAGTCTTTTCTGAGAAGTATGTTTAATATTATATGCACATTGTTGTCTGTTCTTGACTCGCCTGTGTGTGTGTTGCAGACAGAGTATGCCCGCCTAGAGGGAGGAAAGTGTGTTTACAGGATCCACCGCTCTCCTATGTGCGAGTACATGATCAACTTTATCCACAAACTGAAACACTTACCTGAAAAATACATGATGAACAGTGTTCTTGAAAACTTCACTATCCTACAGGTAAAATACAGTGAATTATGGCTGCTTAGTTCAACATTTAACCTTACATTTACGCATAATGTCCCCATTAAGACCAGTTTATCAGTTGATATTTGCTATTTTCTAATTATTCACAAATCAGCTGATCATTATGGGCTTATTTCTAAATGGACTGTTCTTCTCCTCAGGTGGTGACGAATCGCGACACACAGGAAACCTTGCTCTGTATAGCATTTGTTTTTGAGGTTTCCACGAGTGAACACGGGGCTCAGTATCACGTCTACAGACTTGTTAAAGACTAACAGCTCTTCAGGGAGGTTTTGGAAAAGCCACACAATAAAGTGTGGCACAGTCTCTCTTTAACCAGCTCAACGATCCAGGAGAAATTATGAAAACATTCAAAGCAATGCTAGACCGAACTAACATGGACACATTACATGCTTTAAAAAAGTATCCAAGGAAAAAAAAAAAGAGAGAGCGAATTTCAACATGCCAGCACGCAAAGAAATTTTGAAGAATTGCAGACAAGTTATTTTCCATGTGTTTAAACATGATTTAGATGAAGTGGGTCACTTTTGCAAAAATCGACGGAGCCTGAAATGTTTTATCGAGGGGATGAGAACGTGTTTAGGGTTGAAAAGACTCTTAAAGTATCCAAGGGAACACACTCTGAGCAACAAGAGAAGTGTAAATAGCATTGAAAAACTAGAGAGAAAATTACCATGGAAGTGGGGTCAAGTTGTGTTTAGGTGTTTAGGAAACAAAGTGCCTTTTTCTCCAAAGATTATGATTGCCTGCCACTTCGGATTGCCTTATTTTTACTACCTCTTGTTTTTAAATGAAAAGAAAATATTCATACAGGTATTTTGAAAAAAAAATGTGGAAAGAAACCTCAGATCAACATCTTTTGGGGCAGTTCTTGTATTCAGGCACGCAGAGGAGTGGGATAACTAATTCTGATGAGGTCTATTTTACAAAAAAACAAAAACAACATCCCAGGTTTTACAGTCCAAGTGTACAGGGAGAAGGTTAATTGTGTCGCCATGTTATTAAGGTTCTTTTTTTTTATACATATATTATTACACAATTTAAAAAAAAAAATCAGGTCTTACAAGCATCTATCTATAACTGATTTTGACACTAGGGATGTCTTGAACCTTTGCTTTCCTGACATAAACCCAGGGCTTTGCCTTACTTATGAGATGCCCTGTTATTTCTCTCTGTTTGAAGACGTGTGCTCAGTTGCACTTAAAAGATTAAGAAGTGCAGCAACACAGTGCTTATTTTCTGCCTTGAGGTATGTAGCGTTACTGAATAAAATGAATTGTTTCTGTACTGTGAGTAAGTGGATACTAAAGGAATATGTGTTACATAGGAGTATTTGGGGGTGGGGGGGTCTTCATATTTGTGATCAGCTAAACTCAGCACAGAGACCATGGTTAAAGCAGAGAGAAGTTAACCACTGTTTCTTTTGTTTAAAAAAGAGACTGTATGCTGTGAAGTTGGTACATTGGCTTCACTCCTCTCTGTAATGTGTGGAGAAGCTGCATTCATTAATTAAAATACTTTTTGATATTTAAGACATTTTTTACTGACATTACATATGAAATAATTGTTACATCAATCTGAATAACTGTCTTGAAAGAGAGCTATTGTCTCTGTGCTGTGGAGTATGACCATTGATTGTTATTTATAGGGATGAACAAGAAATAGCAGGAGGGAAGGGTGGGGTATTGGTGATGATTTTCCACCATGATGGAGATGTTAAAAGTATTGTAGGACTTATATTAGAGATAGAATTTACTGCCAACTCATGGGTCCTGCTAGATGAGTGTCTACTCTGTGAGGTTCACTGGACAAGTTCAAATTTAAAATATTGTATGGTGGCATACTTGCACCTGGCTTTGAATGTCATATTTCACAAGCTAGATACAATAACACTCCTCCTCTAGTAGGTATCTCAGTCTATCTTTTATACAGACATTTTTGCCATTATAAAGATTAATATTTTGTTTTGATTCAGTTGTCTTGACTTTCAGTGTTTGCCATATGCTTCACTGAAAAAAAAATGTGTGATTGTGCTGATATTGATAATTAATAATGAGATATCTAATGTATCATATTCTGAATGGTGTGGGCAGTTTTCTTCTTTGTTTTTTGGTTTAAGATGGTTTACTATTGTCTTTGTTACCAATGTGCATTGCAATTTTATACTTTGAGTAGAAGTTGGACTATGTAATCAACAAATGTATCTAACAATACATGACGCATGGTGCCTTTGGGGCCATCCCCCTCCCCCCCAGAAAAGTCATTAAACCTGTTTGTAAATTTGTTTTGTCTATAGTGATTCATTTTACAGTGGGTGCAGTGGTTAGCACTGTCGCCTTCCAATAAGGTTATGTGTGTTATAATTTGTTGCTTTTTGCAGTCTTTTAACCTTCCATAGACTATTCAATGTTTCACTTATTCCACATTTTATCATGTTAGATTTTTATTACAAAATTGATTATATTCATTATTTACTTTTACACACAATACCCTTAACAAAAGTTAGCTTGAAATTCTTGCAAATGTATTAAAAATAAAATACAAAAATGTAACATCTACATAGGTATTCACAACCTTTGCTCAAAACTTTGTTGAAGTAACAATTGCAGCCTTCAGTCTTTTTGAGTTACACCTATTTTGGGGCAGTTTCTCCCTTTTAATTTTCAGAACTTCTCAAGCTCCATCAGGTTGTATGGGGACGTACAGCTACTAACAGATCTTTCCAGAGATGCTCAATCGAGTTCAAGTCTGGGCTCTGGCCAGGCCACTTAAGGACATTCACAGAATAGTACTGAAGCCACTCCTTTGTTATCTTGGCTGTGTGCTTGGGGTCATTGTCCTGTTGGAAGATGAACCTTCACCCCAGTCCAAGGTCCAGAGCACTCTGGAGTAGGTTATCATTAAAGATGTTTCTGAACATTGCTGCATTAGTCTTTTCCTCAAGCCTGACAAAACTCCCAGTTCTTCCCACCCAAAACATCACCACAGCATGATACTGCTACCACCATGCTTCACTGTAGTGGTTAGTGATGGGTAGATGATACCTCATGGGGTGTGTTGCATATTGCCCTTATTGTGTCTACACGTGTGACACTGTTGGTGTCTCGCTCAATAGCAACATCTGCAGGATTTAAATAGTCATTGCAGACCACCTGGACAAAGAAAGACTGAACTACGTTAATTGATTCTGACATCTAGACATCACATGAATGATGAAGGGTCCTGTTTAACCAGTTCATGATAAAATGCTGTGCAAAAAGTGTGATAAAAGTATTTATATTTCAATTATTATTGATTGATTTATTATAGCAAACAAATGATTGATTGACTAATACACTATATCAAATGCTGTTGTTGGGGGTTTTTTGCAAGGAATTATAAGTGAGAAAGAGAAGTTTAGAAAATCTAAGTGCTTGTGATAGTGGGAGTGCTTGTATACTTGTATACTTGTATGTGAAGGCAGGGTTTACATATGTCTATTAAGCATGAGAAAGTTAAATTGGTCAAAATAATTAATAACAAATTTAAATGAGTCCTTCGGGGAAAAAAAACTGGAACACAAATAACTGATGACAATTGAGCAAAAGTAGAAAAAGGAAAGGGAAAAACATTTACCTTATTTGGTGCTAGGAGATCAAAATGATCTCAGTCTGGAGAAAATGTTCCTTTTCTCACTGGATAATAAATGTGGCAAAAAGAAACACACAAACTGCACTAAAGACAATCTTCTCTCTTCTCAATGTGAATGCAGATGAGTCATAATTTTCACTTTCCAATAAACATAATTTGGTGCCTCATCGCTGTACGACACAGCAGCTGTATTGGTGATTTTTCGTGATACGTGATACACGCACCGATACCAATACAGGGCTTCAGGTCTTTGTTCTGGATACACAAAACAGCGCTTCGGTATTGTTTGATCCATAACTAGTAGGGATGATATTGGCAAGGTGACGAGTAGTGTCTGGTTTCCTCCAGGCATGACGCTTGTTATTCAGAGTTCAATTTTTGTCTCATTTGTTTCCCATGGTCTGAGAGTCCTTCGGGTAGGTACCTTTTGGCAAAGACTAGCTGTTATGTGCCTTTTATTGAGGTTTGGCTTTTGTCTGGCCACTCTACCATGCAGGTCTGATTGGCAGAGTGCTGTAGAAATGGTTGTCTATCTGGAAGGTTCTCCTCTCTCCATATAGTCAGACATGAAGACAGTAGGAGTACTGAAGGCTAGCTGGAGAACAAAAGAAAAGGCTTACAGTGTGTTGTATGTGAGACTGGATACTAAGGAAGGAGAAAAGGACTAATGACAGGTTAAACAGAGAGATCTAGCTGAAAATGATGTGCAGCAGGTCAAGGTGATTGAAGATAGACATGGAAATGTGCTAATGAGTGAAAAGGGTTTGCTGCAAAGATGGAAGGAGTACTTTAAGGAACTGATAAATGAAGAAAATGAGAGATGATGGTAGATGGTGGACAGTTACGAAATCAGGGATTGCTAAGGGTAAGTAAGGAGGAAGTGAAGGCTGCTATGAAGAGAATTGAAGCCAAAGAGATGGTTAGTCCAGATGACCTATGTGGGGGAGATGTCTACGAGAGAGAGCAGTGGACTTATTAACCAGATTGTTTAACACACGCACTGGAACGGTTCGCAGCCAAGTGTGAAGTAGCGGGACTGAGGATCAGCACCTCGAAATCTGAGGCCATGGTTCTCAGCCGGAAAAGGGTGGAGTGCCCACTCCAGGTCGGGGAAGAGTTCCTGCCCCAAGTGGAAGAGTTTAAGTATCTCGGGGTCTTGTTCGCGAGTGATGGGAGAAGGGAGCCGGAGATCAACAGATGGATTGGTGCTGCGGCTGCAGTGATGCGGACGCTGCACCGGTCCGTCGTGGTGAAGAGGGAGCTGAGTGTAAAAACGAAGCTCTCAATTTACCGGTCGATCTACGTCCCTACCCTCACCTATGGCCACGAGCTGTGTGACCGAAAGAACGAGATCGCAGATACAAGCGGCGGAAATGAGCTTCCTCCGAAGGGTGGCTGGCCTCTCCCTTAGAGATAGGGTGAGAAGTCCAGCCATCTGGGAGGGGCTCAGAGTAGAGCCGCTGCTCCTCCACATCGAAAGGAGCCAGCTGAAGTGGTTCGGGCATCTGACAAGGATGCCTCCTGGGTGAGGTGTTCCGGGCATGTCCCACCAAGAGGAGGCCCCGGGGAAGACCCAGGACACGTTGGAGAGATTATATCTCTCGGCTGGCCTGGGAACGCCTTGGTGTTCCCCCGGATAAGCTGGAGGAGGTGGCTGGGGAAAAAGAGGTCTGGGCTTCTCTGCTTCAGCTGCTGGCCCCGGATAAAGCGGATGAAGATGGATGGATGGATCTTTCTTCATACTGAGAAAGTATCAAGCCATTGTATGACACTGCGATCTTTAGTGCGAGTGGGAGCAGGTGGAATAGAGCCTGAAGAAATGCAGGCATGCTTTGGAGAGAAGAGGAATGAAAGGTAGCTCATATTTCCATTGGAAGTGACCACAATGGACAGGATTAAAAATTACATCAGAGGGACAGTTCAGGTTAAACAATTTGGAGAGGAAGTTAAAGAAGAAGGGCTGAGATGGACTGGACATGTACAGAGTAGCGATAGTGAATATAATAGACAAAGAATATTGAATATAGAATAGAATAGAATTCAACTTTATTTTCATTGCACATGCACAGGTACAGGGCAACGAAATGCAGTATGGAATATGGAGCTGCCTATGACAGTTAACAGATTTAACTACAATGGTCAGCTTTTAACCATGTGTTTTGCCCTATAATATAAATTTGTCTTTTGCCTACAGATGGATGATAATGCAGAAAAAAAAAAAGAACGTGTATCTACAACATAGAAAAAAAATAATACACAGCTCCAATAAAAGATTTGCAAATTTTATCATTCTCTCGGCTCTTGAAGGAGGCGGTCGCACTTTCCCCCTCTCCCTTATCTTTCCTGCTTCTCATGTCTTGTATAGTCTCGCTTATTCTCTAATCCTAAGAGAGTCTCCCAGACTTGTTCTCTAAAAACCTAAAGAAGAATTATGGATTTGATCAACTGGTCCCTTAACGGAATTGACATCCTCCTGGGCTTGGGAGAGCCCAATTGTCCTGCGGAGACGTTTGCTGCCAGATACTCGATGGTCGGTTGCGTCGTGTGTCTGGCAACACTCTCGATGGAGGACATTGAACGACATCTACCAGTTCGGAACTATGATAACAGAGTTCTGGCTGAATGGAGCTGGCTCGGACCTGGCTTATTGAAGAACAAGGAGCAGCTACAGCTGTTCAAAATCCCACAAAGCTGGCTGACATGATAGACGATGGGCAGTGCTGTGAGCACTCACACTGTGTTTTTTATTACGCAATATGGATGCGATCTTGAAGAAGCTCATGGCTCTGTTATATGGATAAGATCTTGAAGAAGAACAACGGGAATTGAGAGACCTGGTGACCAGTGACGGACATTAGACCTACTGTAAAACTGGAAGCAGTTTGTTCGGACTAACCAAAACAACTACCATCTTCATCTCATGCGGCCCCCCTGGCACCAGCTGGATGCTCAAGGCAAAAGCTGACGGGAATCACAAATTCTCCTTAGATAATAAGACTGTTTGTTGTGACTCTCTCCCCCCTCATTCATGGCCACCCGCGTCGACCGAAGATTGTTTACTTTTGTCTAACTGGGTGAAGGGACACCTTCTCTCGGCTGAACACGGAACACACACACATACGCATGTCCCCCCATGGGGATAGACAAAGTCTTTTTGACTTGACTTGATATCTAATATTAATCAGGCAATTAAGCATTTCACATGAACTGTTCACATTGTTGTGAGTAACAATTTTGCTGCATCTATCAGCTGCCAGTCAGGCTGCAGAGTGCTGCCTGCTGTGGCTTTCACATTTTGTGTTACCATGCAGTTTTTATTTATTTAAATTTTTGTCATTTTAACCTTTATTTCTGTGATATTCGGATATGTGTATTTCCCTTACTTTCTCCATATTTTGTCCTTATTGCCCGAGTATTTATAGAGCATTAGCGCACCCATTTTTCCAGATTCTGTTTCACTTGACTTATTTACCACCTGACTTATTGCTGTGCCTAGGGCTGTTCAATATAACGATATATATCGGATGACAATATAAAAACATCTATCGTTTCATTTTACGCTATCGTTTGTTTCGTGGTGTCGCAAAATAAACTCTTTACGGCAATATTTTTTCATCGTTTTGATGGTCACTCTAGTGGCTATATTAATTTCTTAAAGTTCTCTTATTCTTTTATATTTTATATAACCACACTATGGACGGACAAGCGCGTTTTTTATGCGTTGTGGTTAGCAACAACGACGGTAACAGCATCGCGTGTCCACTTGTTTATGTTCCACATAAACCTTTCACAATAAAGCTCAAAATCCTGTTGAGACTTTTCAAAAATAAACTGAATCACGTGAAAGAGCAGATTATTTACGGATGAGAAGTAAAAAAGAGCCGCCGGGTGCTAAAAAATAAACCTTAGACTCAAACGTCAGAACAGGCTTTTCCCCGCAGCACGCCGTGTAATAAATACTCATTACTCACAAAGAAAACGGCAGCCGTTACAACTTATGTCTAAAAATGTATAGTTTCATGCATCGGTTAAAACACTTGACTCCAGGTACACGACGCCCAGCTGGAAACACTTCACGCAAGTCAAGCTGCCCGAGATTCACAGAATTTAGAGAAAATGCTACATTTTTGTGATATATATCGTTATCGGGACGATAGAATTCTTATATCGGGATATGAGATTTTGGTCATATTGCACAAGCACACCCCTAGCTGTGCCATTGCATTTACTCCTTAGATTTTTTGTTTGTGTCATAATACTTACACATTTTTGCTGTAGCAGTTTTTAAATGGTTGAAATATATTCATTTTACTGGTTTAATTTAGTCTGAGCGCCTTTTCAACTGATTCCATGGTTTTTGTCTTAAAGAACTTCACGTCCCACAATTGAGCGCGGCCAAGGAAGCCTAAGTCCGGAAACAAGGTTTTCAAAATAAAGGTACTTTTACAAAATGTAATTTTTGGGATATTTAAAATGAAATCCGTGTAACAAAGCATTTATACCAGCAATTATTTTATTTTAAATACACATGAGATATTTCCTCTCGCTAAAAATAGTAATACTGATGTTCTGGTTTTATTTTGTGGTAAAAAATAAAACCGGAGGTCATAACCATTATTTATTTCCTTCTGACTTTACATAGACAGGAAACCCACGCAGCAATGTAAAACGTTGAATGCCATTAAAGTCTGTTCACTTCGTGAGATGCCGACCGACAGACAATGTGCTGTCTTCATTATTATTACTTAGGGTAACAGTGATAGTGAGCTAGTACGGCAGCAGGAAGTGTTTTGTATAAATTTACGACGCATCTCTGCATGAACGGCCCAGTTAACTTCAGCTAACGTCAACAGACTCGAGGTGAGTTAAACCAATTAATAAATCATAATATAAAAACCGGCAACAGGCTAACGGAAACTAGACCCAGCTTCACTTCTACAGACTAGCTAAACGGATATCTGGAACTTACTAGCAGTTATTTACACTCACTAGTTAACTACGCTTACCTACCAGCGATTAACACTTTGACTTTTATACTACATAGTATCAAATTTCCACTAATGAAGCATTCCTAGTGTAGCAGTGGAAGTACCGAGGTATCTAAAATGTTATCTTCTTGAGTGTTCCGGGAATATTATCTGCTTTTCCTGCCATAACACTGAGAACAACCTGCATTTCTTCACTGATTCTGCATTAAACAGACTTTGAATGATTTGGGCACATTTGAGTTTTAATAGAAACACTTAAGCTGTTGTGGTTGGTGTAGAACCCCCTGCCCTCTTCCTTGTTCAACCTTTTTTCTAATGCTAGTCTTTAAATATCAAGGACATTGTATATTTTATTTATGCTACACTGCTTGGCCACCAAAAAAAAGGTCACAGTCTAATATTTCGTTGGACCGCCTTTAGCTTTGATTAGGCACCCTGTGGCATTGTTTTGATAAGCTTCTGCAATGTCAAAATATTTATTTCCATCCAGTGTTGCATTTTTTTTTTTCATTAATTCTCAGTGGGGTTAAGGTCAGGATTCTGTGGTGGCGAATCCTTTTGTCAAAATGATGTCTCATGCTCCCAGAACCATTTTTTCACAATTTGAGCCTGATGAATCCTGGAATATGCCCGCTTCATCAGGGAAGAAAAAAACCCATTGATGGAATAACCTGGTTATTCAGTATAGCAAGGTACTCAGCTGGCCTCATTCGTGGAGCATATACTTTCGCTGAACCTAGACCTGACCAACTGCAGCAACCCCAGATCATAGCACTGCCCCCATACGCTTGTACAGTAGGCACTAGGCATGATAAGTGCATCACTTCATCTACCTCTCTTCTTACCCTGATACGCCCCTCGCTCCGGAACAGGGTAAATCTGGACTCATCAGACCACATGACCTTCTTCCATTGCTCCAGAGTCAGAATCTTTATGTTTCCTAGAAAATTGAAGTGCGTGTGAAAATGATCTTGCTTTCACTATTAAACCTAGCCCTGAGTTCTACTATAGTTTTTCTTCCATTTGAATTCACCAGATATTTAAGTGATCACCAATTACGATCATTCAGGATTTTTTTCCGACCACATTTCTTCCTCGAAGATGATAGGTTCCCACTATCCTTCCACTTTTTAATAATGCATTGGACAGTTCTTAACCCAATTTTAGTAGTTTCTGCGATCTTCTTAGACGTTTACTCTGCTTGATGCATGCAAATGATTTGACCCTTCTCAAACACACTAACGTCTTTTCCACGACCACGAGATGTCTTTCGACATGGTTGTTTATGAAATAAGAAGCAACTCCTTGCACCAGTTGGGGTTAAATAACTTGTTGCCAGCTGAAAGTTAATCGCCCATGCTGTAATTGTCCAATTGGAGGCTCTTACCTATTTGCTTAGTTAAATCCAGGTGGCGACTTTTTTTTGGCCAGGCAGTTTATAAGCTTCTACTATCATGTTTTGTGTGGGCTAAAGCAATGATGCTTCTGACCCTTTGATTCTTTCACTGCGTTGCTGCTTTCCCCTTTTCTCTCTAGCTATGTCAGCAATCGGCAGGCAAGTTGTACTCCAACTTTGTCTCCTTTAAAAAGAAAAAGGAAAATAAACTGCAAAATTTGCCTAACATGTGACATAGTAAGTTCTGCCTAGGTCAGCTTTTAATCATGTGTTTTGCCCTATATTATAAATTTGTCTTTAGCCTACAGATGGATGATAGTGCAGGAAGAAAGAATATGTATCTACAATATAAAAAAATAAATAATACACAGCTGCAAAAACACATCTGCACATTTTATCAATATGTAATATTACACAGCCAGTTGAGCATTTCACATGAACTGTTCAAACTGTTTACACTGTTGTCAGTAACAATTTTGCTGAACGTGTCAGCTGCCAGTCAGGCTGCAGTGTGCTGCGTTTTCACATTTTGTGCTTACCAAGCAGTTTTTTTTATTAATTTTAATTTTTGTCACTTCAACCTTTATTTCTGTGTTATTTGGATATGTGCATATCCCCTTCTTATCCAGATTTTTTTCCTTATTGCCTGTGTATTTATAGGGTGTATTAGCACACCCAGATGTTCAGCTAACTACATTGGCAGTGAAGCTCAGGCAGTATCTAACAACTGTTCTTATGTGACACTTTAGGATCCATCCTAGTCACCTCACGTGAGCCGACATTCCTGATTTGAAGCTTCACTGATACGCCAACATGTCTAACATGGACTCTGTCAGAGTGCGGGTCTTCTCTCTGAACTGCTGGTCAGTGGCTGTGGTTTGTGGAGATTCTTAATGCATTGCTGTGATACACCCATTAAAAAATAAGTCATGCTCCATGCGCTTTATTTTTGCAGGGGGATCCGATATCTAAGCAAATACTGTCCACAGCGCTATGCCATGATTGGTGAAATGTTGTATAAGGAACAGCATGATATTGTGTTACTGCAAGAGGTAGGTGGAAGCCAGCTTACAAAACGGTTGATTGCAGACTCACTGTTCTGATAAAAACAGAGACTCTGCAGGCCATACATGTGTTGGGAAACTACATGTTTTTTTTAAAAAAATTTCTCATCTGTACACCGCCACAGTGGATTTTAAATAAAATATTCAATATGTGATTGATGTACAGGAATTACACCTATTTTTATACATAGTCTCCCATTTTCAGAGGCACCGCCTCGGACTGACTGGGCTGTTGAAGAATATCTCATTTCTTTGCCTCAGAAACTCTTGTTTGCTTTTGCAGCATCATTTGTGATCAGTTTAACAGCTTTTGTCTGAATCTGAGCAGAATACAACCCTATAAACCTTAGAATTCAGAGTGCTAATTCTTTTAGCAGTCACGTTATCAAACACTGGCAGCCATAAATGCCACAGCATTGCCTCCACCTTGTTTGACAGAAGATATTCTATGTTTTGGATCATGAGCTGTTCCTTTCCTTCTCCATACTTTTGACTTCCAGTCATCATGGCACAAGTTACTCTTGGGTTCATCTGTCCAAAGAATCTTTTCCAGAATTATGCCGGCTCCTGTAGACATTTTCTGACAAAGTCTAATCTGGTCTTTCTCTAATCTTGTGTAATCAACAATAGCTCGTTGTACAGCTAGTTTCTATTCATGACCTTGATAATGATACCTCTGCCTCCTCAAGACTTGTTTTGGTACTGCTGAGCTGGCCAGTGTATTCTTTCTTTTTAAAATGATATCATATTGTTGATTTTGCTACACCTGTATGTTTTGCTGTCCCACCCATTGGTTTGTTTTGGTTTCACCCTCCTTCACTTGCATTAACAACATACAAGAGGCCAATGAAAACATACAAGATTTAAATTTCAATGCTTGGACTCAATTCCTGCTTCATTTGTTGTGAATCAAAAAGGGAACATGCCTCAACTTGCCATGGTTAAAGTCTACACTTCAGTCTCATCTGGACTGATTTAAAATTACAAACAGTCCCTAACAAATTGTAGGCTGCAGTGCAATGAAAGTAATTTGACCATAAGTTATAAATTAAAATTAGACATGGGTAAATACTCGTAATAATGTGTGGTATTCAACTTTCTGAGTGACATGCAAATGTTTTTACAGGTGTGGAGTGAGAAAGACTATCTCTTCTTGAAAAAGAAACTTGCTTCTTGTCACCCTCACTCTCATTACTTCAGAAGGTAATGTTTCTGCCGTCTCACACAAAAGCTCACTGTGAAATAGTTTCCCTAATTTTTAACCTTGAACATCTCAGTCTGAGACTAAAGGTCGTGATTGGTCATATCTTCAAAAGGCCATAATGTCTTTATCTCTGTAAAGTGTGTGTGTGTGTGTGTGTGTGTGTGTGTGTGTGTGTGTGTGGTTCACTGAAACTATCGAGGGTTAACTTTTTCTCCTTAATTCTTCCTTGACCTCCATACCAAAGAACAAGACCGTGATTAAGCTAAGGTTCTACCTTTCTAATCCCCTCTGTAGCTCACAAAAATGTCAACTCTAATAGATAAGTTCTCACATCTGTTGCAGATACTACCGCTTTGTACTTAGACTAAGCTACTGTCGAACTACATGGAAACCAAGTATATGAGTCATTATTTATAACTTTTTGTCACATGTTTCTTTTGCAGTGGCGTCATAGGCAGTGGACTGGCCATTTTCTCCAAACACAGAATCCGCGACACATTTCTTTATCGCTACTCACTGAATGGTTATCCTTACATGGTAAGTCTGGAGAGCTGGAGATGGAGAAAACAGTATCTTGTACTCGTGTTTATCAACAAATAAAAAATCTTCTGTAAGAGTTGCACCTTTAAAATTCACCAAAGTAAAACACTGCGTCAACAATAGTAAAATTACTTGTTTATGCTAAAAGGCTTTAACTGTATTAAATATATTGTGAAATTGTCATTGATGTATAAATTTGTGAACAGACTTTTTGAGTAGACATTAGGGGAGTAGCTCATTTTAATTACTGTATTCACATACTTCAAAAATAGTTTTTTTTTAGCAGTAATTTTAGTTGTTTTTCTTTTGCTATTACTCTATGTGAGAATGCACAACTTTAATAAATAAATAAAACATGCGGCAGAACCAGGAGCAACAAATTTTAGGTAAATACCAAACTAAAAATAGCTGGGTTTTTTTTAGGATTGTAGTTAAGTATATGTAACAAAGAATTCAATTTTTTGGCAAAACCCTAATAGCACGACAGTATTAGTGTCAACTTTTTTTCCCCTGCATTGGCTTCATGCAAAATTATCTGTACTCCTCATATCACCCTTCGTTTTCACTGTTTATTCGCAGTTGTAATTTTCCTTGTTAATTAGGCTCACCATGGAGACTGGTTTGGTGGTAAAGCTGTTGGCATGGCTATCCTAAACCTCGGCAGCCTGACTGCAAATGTCTATGTCACTCATGTAAGGTTTCATAACAGCAGTTTTCAGCCCTAACTGTACATGATTTTCTATTATTGATCAATGTGCTGTTGTCCTTGTGTACTGATTTTAGCTGCATGCAGAGTACTCCCGAGAGAAGGACTCTTATCTACCTCACAGAGTGGTTCAGGCCTGGGAGCTGCAGCAGTTCATTCGGTAGTGTGCCTTTGCTTGTTTCTTTATATTTGTTTACATATTTACTAAAATGTTTGAAGTAATATTACAAGTAACATTTATCTAGTTTGTAGAATACAATGACTAACATGTTTGTTTGTTTGTTTGTTTGTTTTTTTTCCTGTGCTTCTTAGCCACACCTCTGCTGGTGCAGATGTGGTCATTGTTGGTGGTGACCTCAACATGCACCCTCAGGACCTTGGGAACAGACTACTGAGGGCTTACACTGGACTGCAAGACTCTTATTTAGAAACAGCTAAATTTGATGTATGTAGAAGTATTAATCTGTATTCAAACAGTGAGTGCAGTAATGAAATCAAGTACCTGTTTTTATTTATGTAGATCCTTGCAGATTTTAGTGCATTTAAATTTACATCACTTCAAGTTGAAATACGAGGCACAGTGGCAGTCATAGAGTTGCCATGCATGCAGTTATGCAGGCTCTAACACATTTATTTTGATGCAATAGGAAGTTGGACCATAAAGTCTTGGCTATTCATTGTGGTTCTTAGAGCTGCACACAACAGATTGGCTCAAAAGTAGCTTTGCTACTGTGTCATTGTGGTCTCATATCTTAAGGTCTGAGCTGCAAAGTAAAATGGTATTATTCAAGAAATGCCAGGGTTGTAAAAGTAGAAGCAGCTTTCTGTTACACTTTGGTTTTATGTAAATTGAATTTAAGCAAGTTTTTTTTTTTTTTTTTTTTTTTTCTTGCAGGGATGTGAGAATGGTATGACTCTTATAGCAGACAACCCTTTTATTAGTAAAAAGGAGCTTGTACCTTTTGAGAAGGGGATTCGAATCGACTACATACTATTTAAGGTGAGTGAAAGCAGCATGTCATCTGATGATTTTTATAAAGCCATGTAACTGCTAAAGCATGATTGCCCTCTTGTTATTCCCAGGGTTCTTCAAAAGCCGACGTCCATTGTGATTCCATGTCCACTACCAAAGGCTCCGTTCCCAACCATCCTTTCCCATACTCCGACCATGAAGCTCTCACTGCTGAACTGAGGCTGGAGCCGCACACTCCGGCTGAAACAGGAAGTGACAGAAAATTGAAGAATAAGGACTCTACTACAGGTATCTGCACACTCCATGCCAGCAGGTTGTTTCGTGTAAAGGTGATTGATTGTCCAATTACTTTGGTATAAATTATTCAATGGAAAATCCATTTTGATTCCTCCACTTTTACCTATCAGAGCAATTTTAATCTGTCAGACAAGAAAGAAAAAGAAATAACAGCCCTAGTGAAGCTCTGTAGCCAGGCTGTATTGCCAGCTTTAAGTATATGCTGGTGTTTTGTTTTGTTTTCTGGCTGCTCTTCCAAAAGGACTATTCCAGGCCACATGTTGTAATTTCATCCATGGTTAAATTGTGCCAGGAACAGTGGGTTAAATAACATGGAGCACAGTGAATATTTAATGTTCTGTTGTAACAATAATCCTGTCCAGTATAGAGCTTGACTCTTCAACACTTTCTGCAGTGCTTTGCTCTCCAGCTTTGTACTGGTATAAAGGCTCCACTCTTTCTCTTGTCTCTCTTTCATGGACTTAGGGAAACTGGCTGAACTGGTTGACATTGTGACTGAGGCCCGCACTGAAGTCAAAGTGGGCTTGCACTGTGCTGAGAGGATGCGCTACACAGCAGCACGCACTGGAGTGATGGGGCTGGCTCTGCTGTTCCTGGAGCTGGTCATCGCCGCGGTGCCCTACTTAGCTCTGGGAGCAGAACAGCCTTTCCCTCGTACCTCCTTCTACCTGCTGGCTGTGCTGTGCTTTGCCATTCTGCTGACCACCTCCATGTTGTACATCTTTTACACAATGGAGCTGAAATCACTTCAGGGGGCTGAAGACCAGATGAGGCTGGGTATAGGTAGTCTGCAAGAGAAGCTTAAGGGCTTTTGTCTAGCTCAACTTCATAATCCCTCAGGAAGGCCCCCAGAGGTTCAGGAGCCCGGTGCCTTTGAGCCAGAGGAGTAATGCAGAGGCCAAGAATGTCAAAGTGGTAAAGGCGACTTTGAAGTCACTTTTATAGTGAACATGTGAGGAGCTTTGCTCCCCTGAATATTTTAGTTTTGGAGATTTATATTCATATTGCAGAATCAATCATAATTGAAATGCTTCTCTGAAAGTAGTGCAGGGCACATGCATTGACATTATATACTTTTATATAGAGATCTGTAGGCTTTTATTACACCTAGATTTCACTTGATGTACCTAGAATATACAAATGTACTGTAATGCTTCTGTGCTGTTATGCTGAAGGTCATTAAGTCTGACCATTTGTGTTTTTTAGCCTCAGGTCCGATTTGCATTCCACCCACCAGTAGATTCACCGGGACCATTTTTTTCTGTTTTTAATTTAATGCTTCCCTTTTTTGAGTTTAATAATCAACTGCACAGAGATTATGGTTCCAGGTTGAGTTTGACCGGGTCTTTAATGTGTTAAATACATGAAGAAAGTAGCTCTGTGGTTTCCATTGCAATAGAAGACACAGACACTCCACATGTAGGAGGTTTACGTTTCAGTCAGTAATATTTTTCCTCTACAACAGCACTCGTCAGGATCCTTTGTACTGTAGATAAAGGAACCAAGTCTGTATGCATGTATCATTTGTCATGCTCTCTGTTTATAGTGTCTTAATCTTAAAGACAATCTACACTCCTCTCATATGTTCAAGTATAGATTGAAAATACTGAAAATGTTCTGCTCTTGACCTTGACCTCTTTTGGTCACATTTTTACAAAGCACAATATACCGTAGAAAATAAAACCAGAATACATCAGTTAGTGTGCAGTGCACTTTGTTGATTAACCTGGTGAACCACTTCCCTATAGTTTTGCTAGGAGATTGCTTAATATGTTACATTGCTAAAATACCATGTTGTAACTCAAGAGTTTGAACGTTTACTTTCACCTCAGTGAAGAAGAAGCACTTCACAGTTCTTAAGTTCATTATGATTTATAGAATTTCAGATACTTGATGTTCATTCCAACTGGAAACTGTGATGGGCATGATCATGAAAGCAATAATAAAGACTTTATGCACATGCTTATGAACTGCTGTGGCTCTATGTAGACCTGTCAAGTCGTCAGGAGATGGCGTCTGACATTTCAAACTGTAGTTTGTATTCCCTGAGATTCACATATTCACCACTAGAGAGCAGTCAAAGTACAGTACAGTATCAGAACAGGTCTTTCTCTAAGTATGTCATTGATTTAAAAAAAAAAACAGCCTTCACAATAATAAATATATCAGACAACGGCTGTGAAAACAAAGCCAGTGAGAACATAAGAAGCTGACAACCTAACATGATAGATTAGATGCCAGCTCACACCTTTAGCATGCACAGAAGACAAGCTCAGACATGGGTGTGGTGCATTCAAATGCTCTCCCCCCCCCCCCTGCAAATATGAATAATACATTAACTGCACACAAGGTAGAAGTTTCAAACTCGAAACACAAATATGGCAAATGTTTAAGACGCGCTGACATGTAAGGTGTTGTACACCTGTGCAACTTTGATTAAAACTGTATGTTTGGAAGTTATTCTGTTGCACTTTCCAAAATCTAATTAATAACCTTCCATAAATGATATAGGTATACAACTCATCAGAACTGGTTTGAAATTTTCGCTCCAACAAAGTGATAGCCTGGCGTTTGTAAAATGGAAAAAGGATACTGGTAATGTAAATGATAGTCTCAAAAGGCTATTTACAGACTTTTGTTGTGCAAAAGGAACTTGTATTGTAAATTTTAGCAAACAAGTAAGTAGCACCTTACCAGTTGTGCTTTTTTCTTGTGAGTTATTATTAGTCAAGTTATATTATCCTGTTATGGGACATATTGCACACAATATAAGTCAACAAAGTCAACTGTTTTGTTTAATACTTTTATTTCTTTTGCAGCATGCTGTAGAAATTGCAGCCTTTTCCAGCTTTCTCTGTGCTCAAGGAGGAGGAAAAAGAGCGTGTGAACAGGTCTAAACATGGGTTAACCTCACTCAACACTTTCTTTTTCCTTCTCCTTATTTGCTTGACTTTAGTTGGCAACAAAAGTCTTGTTTCCATGACACAAACAACACAACATTTAATCACTCAGTTATTCAATCAGTTTTTACTCCTGTGATTGTTTTTAAGCAGATATCTTTTGAGTGAGTGTCTATTGACCTTTTCAGTTCAAACAGTGTGTGTGTGTGTGTGTATACAAGTTCACTTTGCTGAAATGTGTGCTTTAAATCTAGTATTTTCTCTCGTTGTCATAGGCTTTGGTTAAACAAAAACTAAACCTGGCATTCATTTCTAGGTGAATAATTACTTGCAGCATAACTGCAACTACAACGAAGTTACATAAAGTAGAAATATTCGATGACAAATAGACTGCTTCACTGTTATTATTTTCCAGTACTTTAAACGCGCCTATGTTATGTTCTTTGCCAGACTGTTTCTTATACGTATATGTTAAAACAACAGAAAAAAGTAAAAGTGTCACGCTACGGCGGTCCTGTTGTCCTATTGTGTCCGTATGGGCGCGGTTTATTGCGCAGGGCAGGGCAAGGTGCGCTTTCTTCAGACTGCACGTTCGGCGGCTGTCGAATTTCACTTATCTCCCGCGGAGCCGTCGGGACATTTAGAAAAATGTCGAAAGGAAACCCGTTAAAATCTGTCATTTCCATCGGGAATGTGGACGACACGTCACTTGCGATGCCGTCGGTTAACCAGAACCGAAGCGCACAGCAACGTGTCCTGGAGCAAGTTCAAAGTATGAAGCGGACAAAGTCGAAGTCCAGCACCAGCAGCAGGAGTGGATCTACTTCTTTGTCTCCAACAAGTAAGATCAGCCACGACACCCAGAGCATAGATACAGCTTTGGACGCTTAGGAGTATCAAGGAGGAGATCTTGGAGATTGTGAGCCTGAAAGTGAAAGAAAGCAGTTAAAAACGTTGACCCTGTCGTCTTCTTCAGGACTCAAAGGCTAGCGTATAGAAAGCCATTCAAGAAACGTGTTTCCCTCGTTTGGGTTTCGCCGTTTAAGGTCTATACAGAACACAAAACCATCTCTCCTTAGTCCCTCAAGACGAAATTCATAACTTTTTATGTTCGAATATGAAGCCAACATAAACCAAAACTTCATATTAATATGATAATCATTTGTAGATGTTTTTGTTGATAATATTCTGTTTTTAATTACAGAGAAACTGTAGCTCAAGCTGAATAATACAATGCATCAAAGCAAAATGAAAAAAATGACTTTTTGTTATGGTTATAACAAGAGAATCAGTCTTAGAATGCCTTGCTATTGGTTCTCCAAGTCTCTGGATTCTAATATTTTTCTGAAAGATTACCTGATGCATAGTGTTTGATTGTGCTGGAGAGTACTCGACATCAGCTCAACGTCAGCTTTGAATTAAGATAGCATTTGATTTGTTGCATATTCATGCTTATTCATCTGATCATTGAGCCCTTGTGTTCCATGGGTGCATCGTCAGGTCAGGAGAGGAGACCCCTTGCATCAGGATATAATTTTTTTTTTAATAACTGATAAATTGCTTAAAGGCTTCAGTATTCTTGTTTTCATCCTGTTTTCCCCCCAGTAGTACTGAGAAGGCATTTAAACATAATTTAGGCTTTTTTGTTAACAAAATGTACTGGTTGTGCAACTGAATGTACAGCATAAACTGCAAAGAAATATTAATGTCACCTCTGATCTGTGTACTTTTAAATCATATCTACTGCTACTACAAAAAAAGAAACAACACAAGCAAATCACATACCTGTGTTTGAAATATAAGAAATATTTTGAAATAAGAAAGATAGGTGCAAATTATTTAAGTTATTATAGATGTTGTTTTTGACATAGCTCAGCTTTACTATACCACAGGAAGTATGACAAATGTTCATTTACTATAAAAAGTGTGGGGAGGAAATAATATTTATTCACAATATAACATTTAACAAAGATTGGATTTTTATAAGAGACGCTACATAACCTAAATACAATTCACAAACTGGGGATTCAGAGTATCGGTGCAATAGAAATGACAATAGAAGCCTGTATAGCTTTAAAGACAAACGTAAGATTGTTATGAACCGCAAATACTGCAAAACTGACCTTACAGAGCTACAATAGGATGCACTTCAGAAATAATTTGAGTAATGTCAGCAAGCAAGTCCAGCACAACACAGTCTGCAGAGTGTGCACATAAAGGTCAGTAAACAAATGGACACTTGTTCAGCAGCCTAACTAACTAACAGAGTGCAATCAGTTATGTGGGTGTTATGAGGAAAGGCGAAATAGAGTTAAAAGAGAGCGCGCGGTGAAGCTTTCTTTCAGGAAGAAACCAAAAGTTAGTGGATGTCACATGTGTAGTGTTACTTTCTCACAGAATTTAATGGATTCATAAAATGAGAGTTCCAGTGTGACCGTTACATGTTTAAAGACAAGAACCCTTATAGACGCTGATATATTTATGCTCCCACTTAAGGCCACTGCTTTCTACTAGGCTGAAGTGTTGTCTAACTTTTATTTCATTTCCTTCTTTTTTCTATCAGCACGGTAAATTTATGCATAAACACTACATCAGATATGCTGACAGGAAACAAGAAGTTTAACTTTTTTTGCTAAAGGCAAATGCTGTAAATTAGTGATCATAAATCAGGTGATTATTGTACTGTTTTACAGCTTAAGAATGTCTACATTTCTCCTCAGGCCCTTCGTATGACTCTGTGTTTGAAGAAATTCGGAAATCACCGCAGAGCACAAATGGAATTATGCTTCTCAAGAATGGCTACTCTAGAAGTGTAAGATTATGAATATCTTTTTTTTTCACTATTTGTAAACACAAATATTTTGTGACATTTAGGAATGCTTCCTGACATTTTCGGAATTGTGGCAAAAAACTACCAAAAGACATTATTTATATTAGAGCCTTATTTTAGACTGTATTAAATTTAAAAAAAAATACCACATACATTATATCATCTTCTTTTATTAGTATTATTATTATTGTTTTCGTTGTTTAATTAGTGGCACTATTATCAAAAATTTATTTATATTTTAAAAAAATAAAGGAATTCTTAAATCAACCATCAGATAGTGGGTGAATGAAATATTCCACTGAGACACATTGTGGGACTTGCTGAGAACGAAATTGTGTAACAATGGTCAATCATTAACCCTTTGAGGGTTGGATTCAAAATCGCACATCAAGTTTAATCTTGTTTCCTTATTTTTGTTTACGTGTATTTTTGGAATCATTCCAGAGTCAGAATATTTTTAGAGACAAGTCTTGTGGGGTAATTTTTGCTCAACACCCAAACCTTCTAAAATCTTACCTGCATTGCTATCTTTGGGAAGTACTGATTTATCATTATTTTATTATTTTATTTCTTTTATGTATATGTATAGATGTAGCTATCTATCTTTGTAAATATAAGGTTTGAATAGAAAATGTGAAGACACAAAAATTGTTTTCAGATCCTTCCAGAGGCTCTTCCCACAAAAATCTATTTAACAGCTTGCCAGGCATTACACCACAGGGTTGCAAACCAAAATGTTCTTTCACAGTTTGATTTGCTCCATGCGAGTCTCAGTGCTGGTAAAATAAGTCTTCGTGACACAGTGATATATTTGATTGCAAACACATGTATCTTTTTTGTGGCTCTGCAGCTCAGCTATGAGAAAAACAGTACCCAGCAAAAAGCCAACATCTCCCAGGGATCCAGTGCGAACAGATACACAGTATCTTCTGCCTATCAATATAAGAGTCACTATGCCCCTGTTGGGCCTATGGGAGCCGGTCAGAGCAACAGCAGCCGCAGCGAGCCCAATATGGTATTACATCAGCGCACTGTACCATCGCGTTCGGGCCCATCAAAGAGAATCCAAACCATGAAGACTGGTGCCAGCAGGTCACAAAGAGCCACCAGCCAGTTTATAACGAGGACCACGGTACCCCCACCACAGTATGCTGCAAATGGTCAGACTAAAGCAAACAATCAGTTCATATACAGCCGAATAGACACAGTTAAAGCCCCAAAGCTGATCGTTACCGAGCCTTCATTCAAAAGCAAAATGGATTCTGGGTGAGTCGGAAAATACAGTTTATCATTTCCTGAATTTCACATTTAAATTTTATGTTATGATTAAACAAAATTGCTAATAAAAAAACAAATATCTAAATATTTTTTTCACAGCTCCGATGGAAATGCCAAAATTGATAAAGTTGATATTACTATGAAGGAGGCTGTGGACTATCTAGCCAGTGATGAGGAGACGTATCAGCACTGTGGAGCTTCCTACATCCAGCACAACACTTTCATTGACGATAAAGCTAAAGAGGAGGTAGCTTACCTCATTCTTAATATGTTCTTAATATGTTCATATGTTTTTATCTTATCTTGCTGTGGTGTTGGAATGCTTATCATTTCCTCCTAAGTGTAACCTGGATCAGTATTGCTTTTATGAGACATGGCAAATGACAAAGGTGAAGGAAATACATGGAATATGAATCACTTGTGTTACAGTAAAAAGCACCTTCAGCTGACTTTTGTGATGTGGTGCTATATAAATAATCTTTTATTTGATACTCTAAAAAATTGCAACTGGCATATTACCAAAACCAGTTAAACTTAAAATCCTTCAGATTTCAGTCATAATTTATTCAGTGACGCTTTATTGGATTTGTAGTAGCAGTGAATGCAATTTCCAATTACAGCAAATGCTGAGTAGCCGTTAAATTATACCATTGTTAAAATGTACTTTATGGTCTTTAATAATGCAATCATTTTATATTAAGCTTCACATGGATTCAATACTAAATGATCACCAAGGCACAATGTACATTTCAATTCCTTTAATTTTAAATATGTTTATATTGTCTATCCTGTAAAATAGTCAGATGTCTATTCATATTAATGTACAGAATTCACCTGCTTGCTGCTACTACTGCACATTCACCCAGTGTATATACTGTATGTATGTATATATATATATATAATGTTCTTCCTCTACACCCCCCCCCCCCCCCCCCCCCCAATTTTAACTATGCATGTGACAAATAAAGAACCTTGAACCTTGAACAAAAATCATTTTCTTTCTAACAAAAAAATGATTCCAAGCTGCACTTAACCTGAAGTCATGTGTTCCCACAGGTCTTAAAGCTTAATGGCATTCCTCCGTTGGTGAATCTGCTGCACAGTCCCAGTTTGCAAGTCACCTCTACAGTCTCAGCTGCTCTTCGTAACTTGTCCTTCAAAAACGAGAAAAACAAAGAGGAGATACAGCGCTGCGGTGGCATCACGCAGGCTGCTGCTCTGCTCAAAGATGCAAACTCTTTAGAGCTACAGAAACAACTGACAGGTAAATATTATCACACTGAAATATGCACCTCTATACAAACGGACACACACCTAACCAAACAAGTCTGACAGGGAGCCACTGGTGTGTAGTATTACATAACAGTGTTTACATACTCATCAAGTTCTGGCACATTATATATGTTTACTGTTTTTCAGAGGAAACTACCCAAACGGCTTTCATTTAGGTGCAGTTAAACAAGGATTCTGTAAATGTGTTGAAGAAGGAACAGTTAACTCTATGATTGCATCTGAATAACACGTAAAATAGTAAAACAGTTGAGAAAACAGCCAAATACATATATAATATAAACCTAAACCTATAAAAATCAGTATGAATTCTTTTATATTTTTGCGACAGGCAGTGATTGACTATTTCACTCAAAAAATAACTCTTTGAATGAACATAAAAAAATCATGGAAAGAATTTCCACGTATTTAAATTGCTTTATTTTAGCATTATTACTTGAGTTGGACTAACTTGATTAATTAATGATGATTCAACTGTTTTACTACAGTTGAGTCCAACTTAATTTAATTGAGTTGATCCAACCCATGCAAATTACGTTAGTGCAACAAAAATGCTTAATCGTGATAGAAAGCCATTTATTAATGTGGAAATCATTTTACGTTCATTTAAAGAGTTGTTTTTTTGGAGTGTTCAACAAAGTGTAACAAAGTCTAGAGTCTGGTTAACATAAAATGTTAATGGATTTATAATAACTTGCACTCCTCTTATCTTTACCAGGGTTACAGTGATGCTGGGGCCTATCCCAGATGTGATAGGGTGGCAGTCAGAGTACTGGACAGGTCGCCAGTCTATCACAGAGATACAGACAGCCATTTGCACTCATGTTCACAGATATTTTAGAAACTTCAATTAACCTAACTTATGCATGACTTTAACTGTGGCAGGAAACCAGAGTACCCAGAGAGAACCCACTGCAAGACCTTCTTGCTGCGAGGCAACAGTGCTAACCACTGTGCCACCGAGCTGTCAATCTAGACTTAAAAAAATAGGGAAACTATGATTACGAGGCTTTATATAGAATTTTCTTTACGTTTTTGTCCTTGTCCAGGTTAAACCGCAATAAATAGCTAAGGCATATACGTAGTGTGTGTATTGTTGTCTGTCTCTTCTAACCCTAGTGATTTTCCTGTGGTTTGAACTCTTGTGTGAGCTTGTGAATTTTGTGAATACAGGCAACTAACCACTCTTACTAGATTGTATCATGTCATCTCAACAAGAATAAATTAAGTTGCTGGATTTCATGCAGATCCTACATGATTTAATTACATTCACCACAGAAACACGAAATTATTTTGTTCACATTACAAGTTTGAATTTTGTAAATGTAACAACCACCCAATTTCATTTTTTTTGAGTGTTGATTGACATTTTGATCTAAACGGTCATGTTTCCTTATCTTTCCAGGTCTTCTGTGGAATCTGTCTTCTGTAGACCATCTGAAGCCAGAGCTGTTGAAGAGTGCACTGCCCGTTTTAATGGAGCGTGTAATTCTTCCTTACACAACAGGTCCCAACCAGCTCAATGGGAACAGTAAAGATGCTGACATCTTTTTTCACACCACAGGATGTCTTAGGTAAGAAGAAGCGTGTTCTAGCGGAGCATCACCAATGAATTCATTGCTTTTCCTTTACTGTTTGGTGTTTCTGAGCAGTGAATACATATCAAACAACCAGTAAAGTTTGCATTATGTAACAATCTTTTATAATTGTTTTCCTTAATTACTGATTTATTTTACTGGGTTATAATGATATGAGATAGAGAAGGTTGGTGATAAACCAAAGGCAGCATAAAACTGTGTAAGAGTTGGCTTCCTTCACATGTGAGAGGTCTTAAATAATCATTATGGAGGTGAGATTTACAGATTATACACTGACCAGGCACCTTTTTAAGTACACCTATTCCACTACTTAACATAAATATCCTATCAGCCAGTTACATGCAGCGACTAAGTGCATTCAGGTTTGTAGACACAATTAACAGGATCTGCTGAAGCTCAAACTGAGCATCAGAATGGAGAGGAAAAATGACTTCAAGTGTGGCATGGTTGTGGGCAGATGGGCCGGTCTGAGTATTTCATAAACTGTTGATCTACTGGAATTTTCTCACACAACCATCTCTAGGATTTACAGAGAATGGTCCAAGAAAGGGTAAATATCCAGTGAGCCTTCTTGATGGCTCAGAACAGAGTTGAATGCCCTGGCTTCTTTCAGCTAATGAAGCAACAGAAACTCAAATAACCACTTGATACAACCATGGCCTGAAGAACATCACCTCTGAAACTGTAGTACATCGAATGTTAAAGCACATGGGCTATAACAGCAGAAGTCCACACCAGGTTCCACTCCTGTTGGATAAGAAACTGAGGCTACTGTGTAGACAAACTCACTGAAATTGGATAAAAGAACATTGGAAAAAATGTTTTCTGGTCTGTCTTGATCCCTACTGCAACACTTAAATGGTAGTGTCAGAATTTGCTGTAAACAGCATAAAAACGTAGATCCAGCCTGCCTTGCATGAACAGTTCTGGCTGCTGAGGGTTTCTGGGATATCATCTTTGCACGCCTTTGGCCCCTTAGTAACAACTGAACATTATTTAAACACTACAGCCTTCTTGAGTATTGTTGTTCCATTGTTATAATGGATGCACACAAGGTAGTTTATTAACTCAAAAATCTGTTTGAGTCAATTTGAACATGTGTTTAAAAAATATGTATGAGGTTTTTTTAAGGTAAGCTAGCTTCTTTATCAGGGTTGCTCAATGACTCATTGGGGTTGCTGCTTTTGAAGGATTGTCTTCAGAGGTCTGTTGTAATTGTTGGTAATACATTGTAATCTAATAACGTAGAGTATGATAGGGTATCAGCTAAAAACATGACTCCAATCTAAAGCACCTGCCTGACTTCCTGTATTATTCTACATTGCAGCTGTTTATTTTCTGTTTTAATAATGACTGTACAGGATTAACATTGTTTACTTTTAAGGTAAGGTTCGATTGTTCTTAGATGTGATTTCTTTCAAGGGAATTCTTGATACCTTTTCTGAGGCCTTGTGTAACTGCTTTAGTCTGACAGATAAACACAGTGGAGTACATACAATGACTGAGTAAAGTATTTATATACTTTGCTTGTACTTTCACATTTTTACCAATATTAAAAAGTAGATGGGTTTGCCAACAGTATTTCTTACTCTGGGGTGTCTAATTAGCATGTATCTTGTGTTTTAATTTCAACAGAAACCTCAGCAGTTCTAAGCAAAGCTACAGACAGACAATGAGAAAATGTCGGAGTCTGATCGACTGTTTGGTCGCTTATATCAAAGAGTGTGTGCAAACAGGAAAAGAAGATGATGAGGTAAACTGTGTGAAAAGCATTGTATATGTAAGTTTTGCATAACATACTATAGAGAAAGCAGGGTAACTGCTGTGTTCAGCTTGTACATATGTTTTTAGAACCTAGAAAGTTCTCAAAAAGTGCTATTTTTTGTTTTGTTATGTAATCAAATGATCTTAAAGAACCATCTGTCATTTTACAGTAATTTTCCATAATAACTCATGATGTAATTATTGTAATTATTGAAAATCTGTCTCCATTATTCTATGTTTATTATTGTAGGGTTACAGTATAAAGCGCCTTGACGCAAATGTTTTGATTAGGTGCTATGTCAATAAAAATTCATTTGAATTCATCTTTTTTATTAGTTTACATTGCACATGTGTATGACTGTTGTCGTCTCTATGTTTTCCCCTGTTGAAATCAGTCAGCCGAAAACTGTGTGTGCATCCTGCACAATCTGACATTCCAGCTGGAGGCCGAGGCTCCTGAGCTGTTCATCAGGATCAATGCTTTGGGTAAAAACATATACAGGAGCAACAGCCAGGACAATATCAGTCCCATCGGTTGTTTCAGCACTCGGAGCAAATCACTAGAACGTGAGGTGAGAAAGACATATTAGAATGAATAAAGTCCTAAGTAGTACTTTTGAACTATCAGAAGTAGTTTAAAAAGTGCCTACAAGTACCTGTCAGTCTAGACAGAACCTGTTGTTCCTACCTTTCCCCTCTGCTGGAAGGGTGACAAATGATTTATCACTTGCGCCAACATTATAGAAGTCATTAATAATTCCAGTGTTTGAAATTGACAGTACACAGTGGGAAACTTTCTGATCTGGCTCCTAAATGTCTGTGATAATTGTAACCTTATACTTCAGTCTGTTGCTCATTTGATAAAACGTTTAGAGCTAATTCAAAACAAAACTGACATGTCCTTGTAAAAAAAAAAAACCCAAAATAAACTAAGAGACAGAATCTTCAAAATTAGTTTGGGTTTGTATGTCAGTTTTTAAAGTCACATCACCTGAAAAGCATATTAGCACTTAAAGAACATAAATTTTTTATCCTGAATAGAACTAAACGCAAAGGTTTATTTATTCAAATAATTAATCAATAAGAGAAATACACATAGCATACCGATCAAGTTAATTTAATTTGACCAGATTCTATTAAATGTATTGTTTTACATTTTACTCATGCAACAAAATTACATGTAAAGTTGAAAAATTACTTAAAATCAATGTTTTTTTCAGTGTATCTGAAACTGATGCTTAGAAAATGGTTTATATCTCTATCTCACCATCTCAATAGTTATTAAAAAAATGTTTACTCAAAAAGCAAAAAACCACAGTTCTTAGACATGCACGGAAATGACTAATCCAATAGTCACAACAGAGACTGAGAAATCGTTTAATAGTCTTCAAATCTCGTAAAGGCGTGTCCCCTTGGTACATCTCTAACTTTCTCTTTCACGGTTGGCTTATAACCCAAACAGACCTCTAAAGTAAATCTTTTACCAATAAACAAAATTGTATTAAACGTTTTGTAGAGTTGCTACATGATTTTTGGGGGTGGAGGGATGAATTGTTGTGTGGTGTACTTGACCCTGTGATGAAATGGCTTTTTTTCTGCATTTTTACTCATGATTTTTCCTTTAACTTAAAGTACATTGACATCATCTGTGATAAAATGTGCTGTATAAAAAAAAATCCAAATAGGCACATTAATAAGGAGAGCACGCAGGATGGGTTTCAACATGTAGTACCGTATTGCAGCGGTCTCCAACCTTTTTTGCGCCACGGACCGGTTTATGCCCGTCAATATTTTCACGGACCGGCCTTTAAGGTGTCGCAGATAAATACAACAAAATAAAACTAGTACCGGTACCGAAAAAAAGATGATTTATTCATAACACACTTGAAAAGACCCAGGAAAACCGAGTTAACGATAAAAACGATAACAAAATAATGCTGAAAACCGATAAAAACCCTGAAAACCATACATTTCACACCTGAGCCTCAACTCTTGCAGCCCGGTACCAAACAACTCACGGACCGGTACCGGTCCGAGGCCCGGGGGTTGGGGACCGCTGCCGTATTGCATTCAATACCATCACTTTTTTCTGAATTGCCCAGATTTACTTCATGTTCCTGCAAAAATTGTTATGCACACTGTGAGTCTCCACTACTTAAAAAGAATCACCTGCATTTAGAGATTAAAAAATGCTTTTTCAACTCATTTATGGAGGACAATTTAGTAGGCCAGAGATAGATAAAGATCTTGCTCTCTTTCTTGTCCAGTATCATTTTGACTTCCCAGTTATTGAAGAGTCACAACCTGCTGGGGCAAGCTGGCTGTTTCATTCCAAAACCCTGGAGAGTTACCTGTTTTTGCTTGGCTCTAGCCAGCGAGAAGAAACACGGGAAGCCTGTTGTGGAATATTGCAGAGTCTCACTGCACAGGAAGGCCTCGTAAGGAGAAATATGTTACAAATAGCTGTCTAACACTGATAAAATTTTCACTTGTCTTTTAAACTTAATTTTGGTTGCATCTACAACTGTCATGTCATTTGCTGAGTTCAGAGGCTGATATGGGCTCTTGTATTCACAGGTTTCCAGGGCAATTGGTCAAACCATTGTACAGAAACTGAATGGGCTTCAGGTTATCAGTCCCCTCTTGAATTCAAAAAAAGTCAACCTGCAGAGGAGCACAGTGGATTTAATAGCCAACTTGACAAAGAACCCTGTCCTGCACAGTGCCATCAGTAAGAATTGGTTTTAATTCAAAATCTTTGTATTTGCCTTTATTGTGTACTTTATTTTAAATCTAAACAAAAGGCATTTTACTCTTAATTTTATCATCCTAAAACAATAGAATAGTCTTTACTGTGAAATTTATCATCCTGAAAAATTCTTTGCAGCTTTACAAAAGTTAGTTTGTGTTAAACAGTGAGGGGATTTTGTTTATCTTATCATTAAAGGTCGTAAAGGGCTTCCAGAGCTGCTGGTGATCCTCAGCAATGGCACCACGGGAGGGAATGAATCTGATGATACTCTTGCCATGGCCTGCCAGGCTGCCAGCTGCCTGTTTATGAGGAATCCCGAGATGAACAAGAACTTATTAAACAACAAGCTGATAAGCTCCCTGAACGATCTCAGCAAAAACATGTAAGATTCTTTGTTTAACTGCAGAGAAGTTGGTGGTTTGTATATGACTTAAATAAATAAACAAACAGGTTTATTTAAGCTGTGAGGAATATCTATGATTTGTTTGGAATTTGTTTTTGTAAAATGTACATGCTTTCAATCCAGTTTAAACACTTCCTTCCCCTCTCTCATAGATACTTCCCTAAATCCAGCAAAGCGTCAGCCCTGTTTCTCTGCAAACTTTGGTCAGACAAAGATTTACAAAGCTTCCTGAAACGGGTGAGTGCTAAGATCTGTCATGTTTGGGTGTGTCCTCCGATTATCTTACCTTAGACTCCACACCTCCCTCAGGTATTTGTGAGAATCACATGTAGAAAGATTGAAGGATTAAAATGCCAGCTTAAAAACGACTGAGACATGAGTGATGTAGCTGAGGAATCCCGCAGCTCAGGTTTTATAAATCACTTGGGGGACTTTGTTTGCACATGTTTGTTGTCAAGATAAATCATTTTTTACCTTTGCCATTAAAGCAAATGAGGTAAATGTTTGAGTTGAATGCACCACTTACTGTTAGACGAGTGTATTGACCGATGCAGAACACTCATTTATATTTAACTATTTATCCTGCAGCAAGGGATGAGCAAGTCCTTATTTGTGAATGACATCACCATGGCGGTACAGCGGTCACTTCAGGTTGTTGATTAACAGCTTATCAGACCTCTGAAAGTTGTTCAGTGAAGTAACTCACCTGCAATGTGTCTACACACCCACAGGACATAAAATCACAGAAGCAGAGTTGCAACATTTCCCATTTCATCCATAAACTCCACATAGTGCATCCATGAACAAATCACTACATGATCTTTTATATGATGTAAATTTCTGTTTCCTTGTTGGAATATGGGTGAAAGTCTAGTACAATAAGAGCGAAAATGCAGAAAGTGCACAGGCTCTTGGTAAATGCATTGAGGAAATCAATGACTGGTTGTGCCACAATTTTCTCCAGCTAAACAAAAACAAAACTGAGGTAATAGTCTTTGGCGCCAAAGAAAAACGATTACAGGTCACCAGAGAACTTCAATCTATACATCTAAAAACCACAAACCAGGCGAGAAATTTGGGTGTAGTGATGGATGCAGACCTAAACTTAGAAAAACACATTAAGACAATAACAAAGTCAGCTTACTATCACCTCAAGAATATATCAAGGATAAAAGATCTGATGTCTCAACAGGACCTGGAAAAACTAGTCCATGCATTCATCTTTAGTAGGCTTGATTACTGTAACAGCATCTTTACAGGTCTACCTAAAAAATCAGTCAGACAACTACAGCTCATTCAGAACGCTGCTGCTCGAGTCCTCACTAAGACCAAAAAAGTGGACCACATCAGTCCAGCTCTGAGGTCCTTACACTGGCTGCCTGTCCGTCAGAGGATAGACTTTAAAGTTCTGATGCTGGCCTATAAAGCTCTGAATGGTTTAGGACCAAAATACATCAATGACCTCCTGACCCAGTATGAACCATCCAGATCCCTCAGGTCATCTGGATCCGGTCTTTTATCAGTTCCCAGAGTCAGAACCAGACACGGAGAAGCTGCATTCAGCTTTTATGCTCCTTATATCTGGAACAAACTCCCAGAAAGCCTCAGATCAGCTGAAACACTCAGTTTATTTAAATCCAGGTTGAAGACTCACCTGTTCTCAGCTGCATTTGAATAAAGCACCAAATCCACACTTTAAGCTTAAATTTCAAAACTTACATTTAACTACTGATTTTATCTACTGTTCTGATTTTATCTGTTTTGATTTTATATACTGTTGGTTGTTTGTTTGTTTGTTTGTTAATTAGTTAGTTAGTTTATTTGCTTGTTTTAATCAATTTTAAATCATGCTTTTTATTTGTGCTTGTTTCTAATGTCTCTGTAAAGCACTTTGAATCACCTTGTTGTTGAATTGTGCTATACAAATAAACTTGCCTTGCCTTGCCTTTTATTTGCTTTTCCCATTTTTAATGCTGTCATGTCATGTTTTTATATACAGTTTGTGTCCAAGCCTTCACTTTGGAACCGTGAGCTTGCATAAATATATAGTGACACAATGCCTCGGCTTTCATCTTGCACTAAAATGTGTGTCATAGCATGTAATGCACATGTAAAAAATTTTGACAATGCATAACATAACCAAATAAAAATAAATGATATTCTGTTAGCATTGCTGCTGTAGGACATTTGATGTGTATCTCTATTTGTAAATACAACTTTTGCTGTTGGGATGTCCATCTATTTCATATGTATGATTGCCATTTTGAAATTAGCTAGCTGTATTGAACACAGTACTGGTAATAAAGCTGAAATAAATATATTCTTTTGGCTGCAAAGGTAATCCAAGAATTTTGAGTAATTCTGAGTCCTTTTTCACGGTCACTGGTTCAGCATGAAGAAGTTTCCAATCTCATTCATGTCTTGTCACACCCCTTGACTGCAGTTTGAAATGCTTCAGGACAGATTAGCAACTCATCTCTCGCATTCTGTTTACTCCACCCCTATGATTTATTTTATTAATCCAGGCACTGCAGCTGTTGTTGCGCTCACTCTATTATATAACTGTTGACCAGATTTGAACTTTGGTCGTCCACATTTCAAACCACATAATCCACTGAACAGCCATGAGGGGATTTTGGGTCCGTGGGTGTTATTTAGATTTAGACTTCTGGCACAGCTGACCTTTTTTTAAATAATCACTTCATTGTACACTGGAGATTTGTGTCTGAATGTGTTCATTAATAAAAAGCTTGTATTACTGTGAGAATGCATCAACCTTATGTGGATGTCATATGTCAAAAGCCACAAATAAAACAGGATGGCAAAGTAAAAGTAAACTAACTGGAATCTGTCACATAAAACTATTAAGTCCAGTTTGCCAAAAACGACAATCTGGCTTCATTAAAGCAGGTGTGGCTTTTATAACTATCATAGAGTTGGTATTCATCTGTAAGTTCCCACGAGTGCTGGAGCCACAGATACAAATGCTACATCCATTTTGTTAGATACAAGTTTATTTAAATTTCTTGCAATCACAAAATCCTACACACCAGAATAGGTTCAGTTGCTCTTATTTCTTTCAGTCAGTTTTCTAAACTTTTGGATTCAGTTTAAAAAAAAAATCTTTATGTGTTACACATGGTCAGATGAACACAAGTTAAACCACATCATCTGATCTGTCTGCTATCAGTAACTTAACATGCACTTTATTCCACTAACAACATCTAAAAGAGCGTACTTTTTTTATTGTTCTTGCATTTTCAAGTATTAAGAAAATATTATTATCCAGCTTCTTATTCTCAGTCGTTTACAGATGGCTGATGTTGCTGGTTTTTCTCCAGCTGATGTCAGACGTTACTTCCTCAGGCCACGCTTGCTCCTGCCACCCTTTGAACTGAGAATAAATAAAAGTCAGCAGAGAATCATCACATCAGCGAGCACACAGGCTAGCTTTTTGGTGGTCATCTGTAGTGCTTGTTGAACCTTGTATTCACTCCCACTGGTCGTATATCTGTTTGTGAAAACCTGAATGCAAGGCTGAGTGGCTGCATTCCTTGTGAGCTGACCCTTGAATTGATCTTTAGAAATGTATTTCATTCTACTGATGCAAATAAGTCACTGCGGCTGCATTTGAAATTTAAATTATTTTAGGTAAATTTTCTGTCTTAGGGCTTACCTGTGTCTTTTCTAACATTTGAACTTCATGTCACTGACTTTTTACATCACATTTCTTTGTCTTGCTAAAATCTTGGGTTGCTTTTTCTGAAGTAACTCGAGTCAATATCCATTTGCACTGTTAAGCAGTAATTGCATTAAGATCAGTTTTGCAGCATTTCACTGAATCTGAATAGAGAGTGTAGCCCTGTGCACTTCAGGATTCATTCTTCTACCTTTATCAGCAGTTAAAACATCAATTGCAGCTAGTGACCTAGTTCCAGTAACAGGCATACACACTTGTGCCATAACTTTGCCTCCTCCGTGTTTAATAGACGATGCGATATACTTCAGAACAGAGCTTCTACTTACTTTTCCTCTCCATCATACTGGTAGAAGTTACTCCTGGTTTTATCTGTCTAAAGATTTTTTCCAGAACTGTTCAGACTCTTTTAGATGTTTTCTGGCCAAGCTAGGAACTCATACCTATTGTGTGGCTGCTGTTCCTGCTCTTGATTGTAATCAGTGGTTTGCACCTTAAATCCTTTTTATGGCCATTTATGACTGTCTCTTGAAAGTATATCTTGACAATTATACTACAACCTCTTAGAGAGTTTTCTTGACTGGGTCTGATGTTGAAAAATATTTTTCTCTTAACCATGGAAATAATTCTGTCATCATGCTCTTTAGTTGTCTTGTGTGGTCATTGAGACTTTTTAGTGTTGGTGAGCTGGCCAGTGCATTCCTTCTTTTTAAGAACCAGATTGTTAATGAGGCCATTCCAAAGGGTTTTGATGCTGTCTCTCAGATTAATAATGGCCTCGCTCACTTGCATGAACATGTCTTTGGAACTAATTTTAAATAAAAAGTGAATAGATACTAAATGCAAATTTTACATTAGGAATAAACTCTTTTATATGTTTAAGATGTCAAGAAAAACAAGGGAAGAGGCCTTATCTAGCCATGAAACCATTTATCAGAAAATTACTTTTGAGCCTTTAGAAATGGGTGACTGTAGAAAAAGTCATTTTTGCAATGCAGTGCAATATTTTGTTAAATCTCAATGTACATAGATAAAATTGCAAAATTACTAAAAAAAAAAAAAGGTCAAAATACTTACAGACCCATGTCAAATGTTTGTGCCTGTGGCTTCCACAAACTTGATGCCACACTGGGTGCATTTCAGTAGCTTACAAGGGTTATGTTTTCATTATCATTTGAATTATTTTCAGAATATGGTGAGTTAAAATACTTTAGTGAAAGGTTTTTAGTGATTAAAATTTTTGAATAAAAAATAAACAGTGTGCGTATTTTTGTGCATATGATCTGAATATAGAATTACCATGACTCTACTCATTTGTGTTGGAGAACACACTACAAAAGCAGCCCTCAGATACTGGAGTGACTCAAAGCTTTTTAATAGCTGTATAATGGGATGTGCTAACCAATAACTGCCTACTATGTTTATCTGTTGTTGCTACACAAGTCCGTGTCCCCTGTACCTTTATAACCTATGGAGGTTTTTATAAATTCAGATTTATTTCAGTCTGATAAAGTTTTTCTCTTATTGACTCAGGTGTGTTCCTGCTTTGCATATTCTGAATGAAAACCAGTATTAGAACTTTTTAGTTTTTATTCAGCCCTTCACTATATTTATTGTAAAGCCTACATGGCGTCAGCTGGAAAAATATGCATGGTCTTAATTTGGGTGTGTATGTGTCCTTCAGACATGCCAGCATACACTTTTCCCAGTCCTGTTTGACTGGATATATTCAGGGGTTGCCAAGACAAACGGTTACTTCTTCTACTGTTTCAAAAGAATGGAGACCATTGTTGTTAGAAAGCAGGGGGGGGAGAAGGTGAAATGAGAGGAGGTGGAAACCTTTTATTGATAAGTTTCATTACTACTTTCTCCTCTTACTTTGCTGTAGTTCTACATTTCTACCCAGCTTTGCAGTCTTTAGTCCATGCTATATGTTAGAAAGCAAATAAAATCCTAATTTTTGTACATTACCTTTGCTACTCAATGTCAACAGAAACCACAGCAGAATAGACTTACATTTTCTGATGATCACTGACACGATTTCTCAGCACCGTGACCTGAGAAAACAGTAGTTTAACAGTTCATTGATATCTATACTGTGAAAAACCAACATGTTGACTTCTTAGCATTTGCTTTACTATATAAAAATCATCACATCTTCATAAAAACCGTGCAACTAGGAAAACATGAAAGAAAATCAAACTACAATTTTTTTTCAAGAGTAACTGTGGAGGTTAAATTTAAACCAGTCAGACATAACATTATGACCACCTAGCTGATGTTTTGCGGATCCCCCTTTTGCTGGCAAAACAGCCCTGAACCATGGAGGCATGGTATCTACTAGACCCTTGAAGGTGTGCTATGGTATCTGACACCAAGATGTTAAAAACAGATCCTTTAAGCCCTGTAAGCGGCAAGGCAGGGCCTCCATGGATTGTACTTGTTTATCCAGCAGGACCCAAGGATTCCAAGCAGGTATCACTGGTGTCTTGCTGCCAGTTGTAAAAGGAAACATGATCCATCCGACCAGGCCACATTCTTCCATTGCTCCGTGGTCCAGTTCTGATCCTCATGTGCCCATTTTTAGCACTTTCTGTCATGGTCCTGGGTCATGTGACCCAGTATTCTGAGGTTCTTGATGTTTTTGTTGTTATTTTCATTTATCTAGTTACATTCTGTCATGCCTAGTTTACAGTTTTAGTTCATGATTTATCAAGCTCCCCATTTGTCTCATCCCTGTGTGAAGTTTTCTGTGTCAGATTGTCAGGTTAAGTCTTCGTGTGTTTATCTGTCATGTTTCATGTCCAAGTTTTCTTTGTTTGTCAAATTCGAGTCATGTCTGGGTCTTGTTATGTTTCCCGTTTTATTTTGAAAGAGCCTTGTGTTTTTTGTTCATTGTATTTAGTTTCACGCCCCCTGTCCTGTCATTGTGTTAATTGTTGTCAGTTGTTTTCCCCATGTGATTCCTCTTCCCTTGATCATTCCTTATGTGTACTTAGTCTGTGTGTTTCCGCTCAGTCAGTGTCAGATCATCTGTTATCCTCATCTCATATTTTTGTAGTTTCCCTTATTGTGACACTGTGTTTCATACAGTGTTGCCAACTCCTCAGTAAGGAAAATCGCTATTGGCTGTCCTAAAAGTCGCTAGAAGTTGCTAAATGACGTCATCGCCTAATTTGCATATATGGTCATGCTAATCTAATTGTAACCTATGTTGTTGGAGAGAGAAATAACATCGTGGAAGAGACATAAAGTGAGTAAAAAATGTCCTAAATGCATTTAGAGTTTATTTAGAACTACAAATTAAATTTCTTTTAGCAATTATTGTTTTTTCTTAATGTCACAATTCCAACCCTGCTCCTTTACCCGGGCTTGGACCGGCAAGTGACCCGAAATAGGCACTCTGGTGGAGTTACTTTGTGTGTGTGTGTTTATAAGTAGTTTTAAACCTTGTGATCCACAAAACAGCATAAGAGTAAAAGAGTAAAAGAAGAACTGACTGCATTACAGCACCCGCTGCTTGTTCAGAGTAAAAGAGATACGCGCTTTCACGTCTTTTTTAAAAAAAAAGTCGCTAAGGGGTCTGAAAACTCGCTAAATATAGCGACAAAGTCGCTAAGTTGGCAACACTGGTTTCATAGCCCGCTTAGTTACTCTGTGTTTATAGTTTTTGTCATGCCATCAGCCGCAATAAAGGTTCGCTTTATTTTTGGAAACCTAGTTCTGTCTCCACCGTGTCTGCTCTTGGGTCTACCTCTTCTGCGCATCCCGCCGTTACACTTTCAGTGGTGCAAAGGCACCAGTAGGGGCAATAAGAATTACCATTAGCTTTGTTGGCAATTTGAGTTACAGTAAATCAAATCAAATCAAATCACTTTTATTGTCACATCACATGTGCAGGTACATTGGTACAGCACATGTGAGTGAAATTCTTGTGTGCGAGCTTCACAAGCAACAGAGTTGTGCAAAATACAATAATGTAAACAGTAGCACATCTGTTGGACCTCAACACAAGGGTCAGCCTTCTTTCCCTATGTGCATCAATGAGCCTTGGCCATCCATGCTACTGGTTCACCACTGTTCCTTGTTTGGACCACTTGCTCTGACCCAGTCATCTCCATCCATCTATTCACTAACGCTTATCAGCATCATGGGGCGAGGGCTAAAGCCTGTCTCAGCTACTAGAGGGCAGATATACCCCGGGAATCTCTTGCAGGGCTAACACAGAAAGACAGACAAGCATTAAAACATCTGGACTTCTTTAAGTTTATTGAAGACGTTTCACCTCTCATCTGAGAAGCTTCTTCAGTTCTAAGAGCAATTGGTGGAGAATCTCAAATTTTTAAGTCTTATTGGGAGTGTCCCAAAGAGGGTCGTGGACCCTCCTATTGTTCCTCTGCCTAATCCACGAGCCAAGCTGTGAAAACAGGTGTGGGTCACAATCACCAAAACCTTGGTTAGTTGAGTACTATATCCCTTCTATTTTGGATCTTTGGCTGAGTTCCACTCATTATATATAAGAAAACAGTTGTGACTCATTGCAATGGGTGTTCCCAGGCACCACACTTTCATGTTTTGTTTTCACCTTGGCCTGAATCTGTCCACTCAGAGGAAATCTTTGGCTGCAACAGCAAGAATCTGTTGACATTTTACCTCGTACTTCTGCTTTGTGCATTTTTGCTGAAGTTCAAATTTCTCGGCCTCTAGTTGGCGCAACCAGTCCCAAAGATCCTTAGCCTTTTCTCTGTAGAGAAAATGTTATGACAGTTTACTGTATAATGATCAGATGATGAATAAAGATAATTTTTATGTACATGACAGATATTTTGAATAAATCAAGAGAAAGTAAAGTGTTTTAGTAACAGTGTCCTTTTACCTGAGTTTGTCCTCTTTCAAATGATCAATATTTAATTCTTTGCGTCGATCATTCAGGATCTTTCTCTTCTTTTCTCTTTCTGTTGGTTTTTTTGTCCCACTCTGTGTTTGCTGGAAAGGAAACAAGCACAAGCGGAAATGCACTTTTACATGTACTTTATAGTAAGATGCTTTAATGGTAAACTAGATTGTTACCCTGTATCCAGTGAAAGTCAGGTTGGACAGAATCATCTTCTTCCTTGCATCGTCATCTGCTCTCTTCTTGGCTTCTTCTTCTTCTTTTCTGGCTTTCTCTTCCTGTTGAAATGATGTAGAGTACCTTTGATTTTTCACACTATTTTGACTGCTGGCAGTGTCTGAATTTGCACAAATTGAATACAATTCCTAGGTACAACTGTGGATTCTTAGACAACTTAAACATGTAGGAAATATCTGTTATGTTCTGAAAATGTTACTCTGTAGTAACTACACTTACTGCTAGTTTGTTCTGCCGTTCTCTTTCTCTCTCTGCTCTGATCTTCATCTCCTCTGCTCTCTCAGACCTGCGTTTCTCCTGATATTGAAAAGGAAGGACATTTTTAGTTGAAACGTAACACAATCAAATGGTTGTTGAAACTATCAAAAGAAAAAAATAACATACAATACGCTGCGTGAGGCCAATAAGCTCTTCTTCCTCCTTCTTACGCTTCTCAAAGTGAGCTTCAATCAAAGTCTGGAGCTCAGTCAGGTCTTTTTCCATTCGTTTCCTTTGAATGTCCTGAAAACATCAAGCTCATATTTTATTTAAACAACAAAGGACTATAGTTTACGAGTGTTTGGATTATTTGTTCATTTTAGTTGGCCCTAAAATTAACTTACGTCAAAGTCCACTTTTTCTCCATCTGGGATCTTGGGAGCTGCCAAGCCAGGCACAAAATTTGGCCTAAGGAAAACAAGAATAAAAAATGTACCTAAGTATGTATTTTATTGGAAATTGTATTGTGTTTGACTTATAAAAATATTTTAAAACTTTTCTTACCTTTGCTTGGGCTTTGCATCATCTGTGTATCCACAATAAAAAAAATCAAAGCATTTAGTAAATTAAATTAAAGCACTGAGAAATATTAGAACACTTATCCTTTGACACACAGTAGTTCCTGTGTTTTGTAAATAACCCTTCCGTACCTCCTTCATTTTCCTCTGTGGCATCTTCTGAAAGATGATATGCAATGTCAATACTGATTAAAGAAACAAAAAGCTCACAGCTTAAAGCATAAAGCTATGAAAGTTGAAATCCTAATAATGAGACGCAACCTACACAAAATCTTCATGCAACAAAAACATTAGTCACTGTCACTTTAGTCACTAAGTGGCTGTCAGTGATGATGGCGTTGGAATGACCCTAAGGCTCGTAAAGCACTTAGTATATGAGTCCGTTAAGAGGAACGTCTCCCAAAGAGATGATAGATATAAAGGGCCATGCAGTCATACAAGCGTTTCTTGTCCAGTTTAGAACATGCTACTTTAGATTATCTTGAAAGACAACTTCATGTCTCTACTAGTCTCTGTCCATACAAAGAATGTTTATCTATCGATGCAACATTTTGAGTTAACACTTAAAATGTATAACTTTACTTACAAACTACTTGCGCTTATAAAATATACACCTAAAGAAAAGAAACATATTTTCTGTGGTGCATTCTCAACTATAAAACTTTAGTTTAGTGAAAATTGTAAAAAATAATAACATTTAATGTTTTTACACATTATTTTCCTTTTACCTGACTTTTGGAATTCCTTCTTTTCCATCATAGATGAAAAGTTTGTTATTTAGAGCCCATCTGGATAACCCCTCCAAGCTACATAACAGAAATGCTATAAGCTAGTTTGCAGACTTTTTTCCTTAGATGGAGCCCTTCTGTCAAGTCTAGGCTTGACACGACTTTGCAATAATGGTCCCATGGCTTTGTAATACCTTACCTGAAAATGTAAGAAGAAAATCTGATTATTTTAAATCACTTCATTTTTTAATAGAGTTAAAGTTCTTTTTATGATGCTGTCTTTTGTCTTATAGTTGTGTTATATTTTTATTTTTGCTTGACTTTATTATGTTAATATTAAAATTAAAATACTAGCTTTTTTGGATAGTGTTCCAGACAATACAAGTGGCTTTAGTCATAACACTCCTGTATTTAAAAATTCCTTTTAAACCAAAGACAAAAAGTATCAATAAAGTAGGGAAATCACTTTTTGGCTTTTTCGACCAGCTTCCCTGTTTTCAGAGTACTTTAAATTCTGCTTTTTTGTTTTGTTTTTGGGGATTTTTTTTCCCCCTATCCTCACCGCACGTCTGTAGGGAGAACCATTCCATCAAACATTTGTGGGCACAAATGGAAACTCAGCCTCCTGAAAAGAAGGTAAGTCAAACCAGCATTCGGGAGGTCCTCTAACAGGAATAAAACCGAACGTGTGTATTGTGCTCCTGCTGCTACCTTCCCCAAGGGCTTCTACTGAGAACATAGCCTGACCTACATTACTCACTAACAGCTACTGTTATCTCCATAGAGGGAGACAGGTGCTGCTTGGTTTCAGCCAATCTTCACATGGGCTTGGTTGGACAGCCCCACAAAGGAGACAGAAATAGAGGTATGATCCTTTGTCTCTGCAATGGTGACCCACTGCACCATTTGACTGGAAAGGACAGATCCACTGGGATGTTTATAAAAGGTGAACTATCTCACATCTCAGACCGAGAGGACTGACTCAGAGGACAAAGGTCAATCTGGCATAAAAGCTACAGAATAGCAGCCATCTCTACAGTGGCGACAAGATGCCAAAAATACAGTGGGCTGTGCAGTGAAGCCAGCAGCTTAGCAGATGCACTGTGTTAAGTAATGATGAATGTTTAAATGGAAGAGTGGAAAGCAACAAAGTGGCAGACAAAAGAAAAAAAGCAAAATTTTGCATTGTTGTCATAGATATTGTTTGTATAAACAAACAATAATATATTCATCTCTTTCACAATGTAAAGAGCAAAGGTCAGCGAAAAGCAATGAACTTTGGCAAATTAAATATGGGTGAGGCATTTCTACTGTAGCTGGATTTATGTAATGCATGCAGACATGCAGCTGCATGAATCTGCAGCTTGTAAACTAGAGTGCAAACAGAAACAGTCAAAAACTTATCTAGCCCATGCATGGGTTAGGAGAACTGACAAAATGACTCACGTTGTCCTCTGAAAAAATAAAAAAACAGACCAAAATTTTATTTTGTTTCACTTTTTAATTCCATTTGCGCTGGCATAACTTTGCGAACGTCAATCTTGTTTCTACAGAAAATAATTCAGTACTTACTCGTATTCGGCATCCTCTGTGTCTGACATGTTTAGGATGCAGTTCCTGTAAATGCGAATATACATAGAAGCCAAGTTATTAACTTGGCTTCTACAGACTGAGAGAAACCCAAAATCTAACAAAAAAGTATAAAATAGTTACAGATTTTGTTAGATTGTTTAAAAAGACAGAACAGAAGCATGCAGACTTACCCAGCTCGTGCAATGTGGCTCAATGGGGAATTGTATACTGTGTCCTTCACTGTGGGCTATAAGCTTTTAAACCCAGTAGTGGATCACATGGCGGCAAGCTGCCCATGTCTACAATGGGTGGGCACATACCTGCAAACAGATGGCAGATAACATCTACTAGAATGGGAAAACATGTATTCTCTATGGACTTGCCTTGACTATTTTTACTCTGTAAAACCTCCGCCAAACAGCACAGGATTATTGCTCTCTGAAGGTTTCAGTTTCTCATGAGTTAGGTTACCTATAATACTTATAAAAATATTTCTGTCTGCACACAAATACATTCTTGCATGGCTCAAGCTCTCCTGATATTTGCTTTCACTTCCTATTAGGATTCTGAAGATGGGTATGACATTTCTACAAGGTTTGCCTGCAGTTTTGTTATACAGTGAAGTAACTGCATTTTTCCCACAGCAGAATACCAAAAACAATACTCACATAAAATTCACACCCTTTTTCAGACTCCAGCCTGTGTTTATTGTCTTTGATCATAAACTCTGCCCTCAGTCCTTACATGCAAAAACATGCTACCAACAACATCATTTATGACCGTGCCAAGTCTTTTGATACTCCCGGTGTTTTTGGTAATGTATTTGACCCCACAATCAGGAGATTAGTCTTGACAGCTGAAGCCAAAACTTTCTTTGCAAAGGTTATTCAATGGGAGTTCCTCCTCCACCGTAACTCTTTTCAGGTTGGCTGTGTTTTCTCACATGTCAGTCACGTCTTGTCAAAAGTACAGTCAGTTACATTTTTTGCAAATATTCTATTCATCTATATGTATCATTATTTATTAATAACTTCACATAGTTTACTTGTCAAAAAAAAGTACTATGAGCTTATATAGGACCACTGAAAAAGAACATTGCTCTTTACAGGAAATTGTAAAAACTATTCCTTTACAGCACCGAGTGAACCTCTTGACATGTTTCTAATATGAAACTGATGCCCGATGAATTATGGCATTTTATCATAATTTTCTTTTTCTTTCTTTATTGCTTTTTTATGTGAACTATTTACACAGAGTGACATCATAGATCAGATAATTTTATATTTATGTTTTACTTTTTTTGTATTTTTGTGTGCATGCACATTATTGTGTTTGTGTTACTCATTCACAGAGTCAGAATCAGTTTAGTCGAGGAATTTACTGTCAATGTGATTTCCTAACAGGCTCAATGATGCAACCCTGTGTACCCATAAGCACTGTGTGGACCAGGGTAAATAACATGCTGTCTTGTTTCAGTCTCATTTGAGATGAACGTTTGTTAAGGATTTGTCCACTAAAAAAATAAGCATACAAAAAAAAGCTGGTCACATTTTCACATTTTGTACGTGTCATATCATTATTTTGATTTTCTTTGATTCAAAAACTATTTTGCCATACGCATAAAGAACGAGGCTAAAGCTCACAAATATAAAGGTGGATGTTGACCTTTTTTTTTTATCATTTATTTTTCTTTTTTGAAAGTTTTCTTTTTACAAAGTAAAGGCATCTATTCCTCTGCTTTCCATGTAATACAACCGTGATGCAAACCACAGGTTACAACACTATCATGTTAATAAAGATATGTTCTGTGGAGAGATCTCTAACATTGTTATAGTACATAGGTTCTCAACCACCCCCAAATTTCATCAGAGCACCCCTAAAAATAGCTATATTAATAGCACTAATAATAGCATATTTTAGAATTATTTTCTGGAATTATCTTCAGTGTTATATTTTCCAAACGTGTATGTTTACATCAGGTTGAAAACAAGTTTTATGTTCAGTGTTGTTGATGTCATGATGTTATAGTGCACTCACACAGAGACGTTGTTGCTTTGTCATTAATAGACTAAGTAAGACGTTTGTTCCTGTGGCAGAAAGAAGATGTTCAAACTGTAAACTGTTCTGATAATGCAGGGACAACGCTGTGACTTGTGAAGTGTCTGTGTAACCGGTGTGTTCCTGCGTTATGTCTGACAATGAAAGGTAAAAGAAACAAAGACCTCCAAGTCATTAACTTGCCCACCCCAGCCCCTGCAACCAAATGGAAACAGTAGGGAAGAGGGTTATTCAAGTCACCACAACTTCCAAGCTAGCAAGAATTATCTGTTCATGCTATTAACTGTGTCTATAACACATATGTGGCACACACGTACCACACATTTACAGTATCTACCAAAGAGAGGCACAATGATGGCAATATCTGAACTAAAAACACAATCAGAAACATCAGGGTGGCTAAATATACAGTATATGTGTGTTGTACAATATTGGGAAAGAAATGACACCAATTTCTCCCACAGGGGAATTGTAGAAAAGGGGAAAGGCCAAAGGGGTACCGCGTATTTATAGGGTTGCACCAAAGAAGAAGAAGAAGGATGAGAAATGAGAGAAAACTGGAAGATTAGATTGTAATCTGTGATTATTCACTCTGAATCCTTCCTAGACACTACAATCGCTCATCCAGCATTGTAATGTGTATCCAACTGAACTGAGGTTTGGGAATGTGAAAAGGGTTACAGTTTTTTTTAATTGGTTTGGTACTATTTTCACAACTAAAGTGTGCATTTTCAAATCTCTCAGTACAAAACTCACATTTGATCACATTTGTAACACCACTAGTCATTCTTTCAAATCTGATGTCATGAGTTCATTGTATTTGCACAAATTTTCATTCCACTTAATCATTGTTGCAGAACATATGATCATTGTGATATATTCTGAGAACATTTGCTTTACTCACCCAAACAAAACAGTAAGATCTTTTTTCAACGTAGTACTTTTACCAATCATTTCATTCAGGAGCAAATAATACAAGGTAAGCGTTTCAAATTGTCCTTCGTGATGAATGAGTGTAACTGAACTGTAAAACTTTACACAGCAAATATTACACTTATGTTCAGGCATAACCAAAAAAAAAAACAACAACACATACATATATATATAATATATACATATATATATATATATAATATATACATATATACACACACATATACACATATACACACACGAAAAAGGGAGAAAAAACAACAAGTCATTTACATAAGCACAATATATTTTTTATTTTATTTTTATCACTTTTACACAATTAATCAAGCCGGTTATTAACATTGGGCCATCATCAACATCACAATGCATGTCTTCGTTGTTCAGGCACCGTGGGAAAAATCTCCTGGCATGACGAATCCAGGCTTGACATTGCTCAGCAGTTATATCACCACAAGCTTCACACATGGCTTGAAGAAGGGAGACATGCTCATGGGGATGGCGATCATACACCTTCCACCTCCATGTAGAGAAGAATTCCTCAATTGGGTTGAGGAAAGGGGAATATGGTGGAAGATAGAGTGTCATGAAGCGAGGATGTGTTTGAAACCATTCCTGAACCAGCTGTGCATGGTGGAAGCTGACATTGTCCCACACAACAACATAGACAATGTCTTCTCCCTGACAGGCCTGCTCCAGTTCATTTAAAAAAAAAACTATCAGGTGTTCAGTGTTGTATGACCCTAGAACTGGTCTACAGCCTACCACACCATCTTCAGATATAGCTGCACCCATTGAGATGTTTCCTCCACGTTGTCCAGGGACTTGGATGGTAGCCCTTTGTCCAATAAGGTTACGTCCTCTGCGTCTAGTTTTTGCCAGATTGAAACCGGCCTCATCAACAAAAATATACTTGTGATGATTCACAGCAGTGTCCAGCTCCATCACCCTCTAAAATGATAATTTAGTTAGTTTTTTTTTACAAATAATAGTTGTCAGTACTGTTACAGTAATTGCATGCCAGTTTAGTGTTGTACCTGAATATATTCTGAACACAGTTGTTTCACCCAGACATTGTTCCTCTCAAAAGGAACCAAGTAAATTTGTTTCATGGAAACCTGGTGCTTCTTCAAAAGCCGGGTAATCGTTGGAAGGCTAATTGATGGCACATTGGCAAAGGTGTCATTGTTGTTCTCAATAGCCTGTTTGATTTCAGACAGCCGTATGTCATTCCTTGCCCTGACCATTTCCACCACAGCCAACTCCTGCTGGTCAGTCAAAACACGTGGGCGACCACCACCAGGTTGTCTCCTGTTAATTCTGAGGACAATCATATACTGTCAATATTGAAGTATTACAAATTACATTACTGTAAACTGACAATTACATGTTGTTCATCTATACAATAGAGTACTATATTTTAGAAGTGAAGTTGCTATAGCAGACATACCAGTTTTCTTGGCGAAACGTTCTGATGATAGAGCTGAAAGTTGACCTTTGTAAATTAGGCTGTACCAACCTGGCAGCCTCAGCCATGGTAAAGCCTCTGTTAACCACATGGTCAACAATGATGGCCCGGACTTCATTAGAGATGATGGTGCGTTGTCTTCTGCCTACATTTCTCTGAAGACCACCTCTCTGTCGAGGAGCACCACCACCTCTTGCTCTTGCAGCAATGTGTAACTTACAAATGACCAGACAACAATCAGTCAAGTTGAAAATCCATGGACATAATGAAGGATTCATTGATTAAACATTAAGATCAGTTGAATTAAATGATAGACAAATGTATTAAACTGAATAATAAGAGGTGCAAATCAAAAATTTGATAGTGATAACATTATGAAAGGCAGTAACTGTGAACAAAACATTTATTTAGATGAAACACTTATTTTGTGTAGTGAAAAGGATATTTTGTCATTATGTGTATTATACTGACACAATTGGAAATATGCTGAAATGTTTGAAAAACGTGCACTTTTGATGATCTGTTGTGACATAAGTACTAAGAGTTTTGAAAATGTACCAATTGCTTGTGAAAACTGCGCCAAACCAATAAAAAAAAACTGTAATTGCATATGCAAACAGCATATGCCATTAATATTAATTGCAAGGCACTGCTGTCATTCTGATCGAGAGCTGAGCCCCTCTACGTTTGAACCTAGAATCGCCTCTGTATAGTATGTAAAACAGATGTTCGTAAGCCATGTTAGGCTTTATTCGTTTTTGAAATCAAACTTGTTTTTCCTCCTTTTAGACGTCATATTACTTTCTAAATATTTGTTTAGCGGAATGGATCAAAAGCCGTCAAGTCACACCTTCTCTTCTTGACTTTATTGCTGAAAAACCCCGCCTTTCTGGCACCTGAGTCGACGATTAAAACAACACAGATAAGCCTTTAGGTTTATTCCTCGTAATTCCACTTATAAAATTCCCTTTAATTCCACGACACACAGACTCTTAACTCCAGCACGTTTTGTTTTTCTTACTGTACCACCGGCTATCACTGCAACTTTCACTTAATTGATAGCTTTTTCATCTGAACGTTTACTCGATGCATTCATTACCGAACCCACAATTATTCTCGTTGTTTGAAGTGAAGTCATAAGCAAATACTGCCACCGTGTGGTAAAACCAACATTTGCTGATATGGACCAGAGCACCAGTTTGCAATCTTTAGGAATTATTTTGAGCATCCTTGGTCATCAGTAACTAATGGGGGGCAATTTAGCAAAATACCAAACTTCCCCCCTTATTAGATCCAATCCAACAGCAGAAACTACCGTTTATTATGTTTCTTTATATGTCGGAAATATAAAGAAAGAAAAGTGACTGTCACACACTGGTCACCACTCAGTGCACCAGCTCACATGAAAATGATGGTTAAGAGGTTACAGGTGAAAGGTTCCGTGCACAGGTTGGGTCAACAACAACTTCAGCTGTTTTAAGTAGGCCTATTACCTGAGGGTTACAACCCACATGAACCCCCCTTTTCTTTTCCTGATGCATGCAGGGGAAAACAATTTTCTCTGCTTTTCATTTTGGAAACATATTCCTTCTTTCTGAGAGAAGTGAGACTGAAAGGAGACTATATTCTTCTGACTTGTGAAAACTTGCTTGGTGGGCATTTTAGTTAGAAGTTGTCCAAGACTAAACGGAAATTTGCAATACCGTGAAAAAGGTATTTCGTCTGTGAAGGTTCTCAGTCATCCACGTCGTCATATATTTCACATCGAGTCGATAAACATATTTTCAGAGATGGGTGTGGTCCCAGAACTTACAAGCACACTTGGCTAGTGTCGGCAAATGACAACGTGGTGTCTAGTCTATTGACCTATGCAGGGACATGTGCAAAATTCACTGCTCAATAAACGGCGGTGGTTTTCTTTTTTTCGTCTTTTTTTTTGGCTACACGGAGCATGCGCAGGCTGCAATGACGCGGTCTATTTAAACTACTGGTCCCCAGCCCAGTGTTTAGCTCCAGTACCAGGTTCGTGTGGCGTTTTCATCGTCCACAAAAAGTCCAGTCATGTTGGACAGATGCGTTTTTAAGACAGTGGTGTTTTTCCATTGCTTCTGTGATTCTTCTCTGTTTCTCATCCTCGAGTGAGCTAAAACTGGAGTTTCCTGTCCTGGAGTCTTCATGGCAGACTGATTCTTCCCGCAGGGTTTTAGTCTTTGCTGGTTCACTTACCAAACTTACAGTAAGTATGTGCACTTTGTATGCTTCCTTAGCCTGCAAATTTCCAGTTGCTGTACTGTTGAGCACGTTTATCTCTTGGCAGGTAATTTTGTTTCGCGTGTGCAGCTGTACAGAACTGAATCTGTGTGCTTTTGAAGTAAAGTTTCATTTAAGCTATTTTATTACAAAGGATATGCTTCTGTGTCTTACACAAATAAACAAGAAACAGAGAAATCACTGAACACTTCTTCGAAACAAGATGACTCAGGGACGATGAGAATAGAGATGCTGTTTATTTCAGTGTTGAGGAAAGATACTGAGTATTTAAACGACTTGAATATGTGAAGTCACCAAGCATCCCTTATGCTTTGTGCTCAGAAATCTTTGGTATGCAAGTGATGGTGATTAGATGAAAGCCAGCTGTTTGTTAGCCAACTGTTTGTTAGCCAGCTGTTTGTTAGCCAGCTGTTTGTTCGCCAGCTGTTTTACTGGTTTTGGCCTTTTGCAGCATCAAACATTTTCTTGCGGCCCTCCATGCCTGACATGGCCTCCACATTCTTCCTCCAGTCACTCACCTCCACTGTCTTCTCCTGCAGCACACACAGAATACATATGAGAGATATGATTTTTCACAGTTTGCCACTCATACTTGGCGAGAACATCAGCAGAAGACCTGATGTGCACATCTTGTGCACAAGGGGAGTAAATGATTATCTGTATTAATTTCTTTTTTTTGCCCAAAGCATCTCCTGTCAGTAGCTGTGTCTGTATATTTTACTTTTCTTTCTCATGACTTCACCTTTTCTGTGTCCTCCTTTTTGACGGATTTTAGGTTAGCTCGCAGATCCAAAGAGACCTTGTGTTTAGAGCCCAGTAGGGAGCGCAGGATGGCATCAGCAGAGACCCTCACCCTTCTCAGGTTAGGTCTCTTGAACTTCCCTCGCAAGTCCAATACCTTGATGTTCAGGTCTTTGATCTAGAGGTGATAATTTGACATAAACCCCTTACCTTTTATCTGAAGCCAAAATAAGATATTATAAAGTGACATACAGATATATATGTATCTATTTGATGTTGATATATACATTTATTTTAGTTTTGTTTTTTTGTTTTTTTAGTTTTGCTACAGTTGTGTTTTTTACCTCTCTGGTGTTATGCAAGACCTTGGCTTCAATATCATAGCGCTCCTCGTCCACCACATCTATTCTGGTATGCAGCTCCTCACATAATATCTGCAAAGTTAGATCATTTCCCCGTAATGTCCTGAGATGAATAGCTGAGTTCTTGACAGTGTAATTTCTGTAACCACACGTAACTTTAGTCTGTGGGTGGCAACAAAATGATGATGAATGTTAAATGGTACCCGTAGCTCTGCTAAGGAGAGGCCACCGGTCCGTATTGGAGGAGCTTTTTCCTCCAGAAACTTTGCCTTTTGCTCGTCTTTTTCTACAATCTCCTGCTCCAGTTCCTCCTTGGCCTTGGCTACCATCAAGCTCTGAAACACGATACACCAAGTAAATGTAATTATTTGATCGATCCTTCTGAGTGAGATATTATTGTGTGCCAAATGCTGCAGATTACTCACCTTCAGCATGAGCTTGCGAGAGGCTGAGATTTTAGATTTCCTCTGCAAAAAGCACAGTTTCTTTAATCATATTGTGGCATTTTATTAGTCTACAGTAATGCTGATTGAAGTGGCTGTTTTTGAAGCATTAGTAAGTGTAAATATATTTAGTTCAGTCTTACCTCTGGTCTGTTGGTTGAAACAGAAGGCCAACATTAGTGCTTTATTATTGATGACAGGAAATTCAATTCATTGTAATTCTTGACTGCTCCTGCCATGTTTAAATTATATTTCTACGGAAATTCTATTTACTGTTTGTAAATGATCCTCTCAATCGGCAATTAAAATAATAATAGAAACTCAATATACTTACGCTTTCTCAGGCATCTTGACTATTCAATTCCCCCTGGAAGACAAAAATAAAACCTTTTGTTTTTGAAGTGCTTGACAGTGGGAACCACTGAAAGACACAATGGGTGAGTCAATGGTATAGTGTTAAAAGACTTACCGGTAAAGTATACATTAGAGATATCCCAAGGCCTGTTATACCAGATTTTTTACGACAAGTGAGGTCGGTTATTCATGAAATTGATAACGGATGACAAAACTTTACTTTATCTAGCAATGTTTTTTTTATTTTATTAAATTTATCAGACATTGTTACTTTGTGCTCATTGAGCCTCCTGGATAAAATCATCTAGTTGCCTCTCAGTGCTGATAACAATGAAAGGGAAGTGATGGCAGACATGGAAAAGCATGCCAGGCCCTCGACATGGCAGCCACTCCTGATAGCATTTATTTCCCACTTTCCCCCTCACTGCTTTGTAGCATCAAGACACAAATATAGACTGGCTCTATAAATCTTAGAACATCCCAGACTTAAACTGCATGACTGATGTTCACCAAGTTATATGACACATATATTCTTTTTTCTCCATCGATGGTGTAACATATTGTGTTACAGTACTTTGTTGTTTTAATTTATAGCCATGCAGATATTTAGCTTATAGCCACATTAGACAAAACAAGCAGACACCCTTCATAATTTATTGTCTTGAAGTAAGCAGTTTGGCCTTTTCTTGCTTAAGGGAGTGAACTGAATCTAGTTGCGGATTACAGGTTTCTATTGAGCTACTGAACAGTGTTAGCAGATCAACAACTGGGAGTGCTTTGTTGTAATGCTTTAAAAAGAGCAATACATTTCCTGCTATTCAGGTTATTTACTGTTTGACATATTTGTTATTTTTATGGTTTATGAAAAACAATTTTAAATTCTTGCACAAGAAAAGAACTATCATGATTTGCTTTTCTTCCTGTAGGTAATTGAACTTTAAATCTTTGAATGTCAGACTACTGATCAAACTCAACCAAAAAAAGGAGTTGTCACCTTCGGTTCAGGTAACCTGTAATACATGTCGTTTTTTTTTTTTTTTTTTTTTTTTTTTAAATTATTATTACTTTTTGCTATTTGCTGAAATAGACCAAAGTATTATCTGGAAAAAAAATATTATTTGATCTTTTCTTAAATACCAGCAGTTTATATATTGGTAATAAAATTATATATTGAAAATTAATATATTACAAAGTGAAAAAGAACAGGGAAAACTACACTGGCTAGTATTCTGTGTAGCAGGAAGACTATGCCATTACCTTTCTTTGCTGATGTTGTGGATGCAGACAAAGACGAAGTGATGGAGAGAAGAACAGTGAAACATTTATCTCCAGCTCCCTTTTGGCCCTCCTCTCTATCACAATAAGACTTAAATAGAAAAACACACACACACCATAAGAGGGGGTGGTCTCAAGATAATCGTGCCTGTGCTGCTTGTGTTGTGTTGACAGATCACCGCTTTTCTATTCTTCATAATAATATGTGTGAACTTTAATGTGTGGCAAAGTGGCATAAACAACATCATTCTGAATAAATTTTTCATCTTTAGTCTGTTTTTACAAAAGTAAATTATTTAAAATTCTAGGCGGGATCAGTTATTGTTTTCTTCTGACATTTGGTCAGAGTTTTGTGTATACCTCCTCATCACCTCAGTTAAATCAACTATAAAGCAGCCTACAGTCTGTCTTGTTAGTACAGATGATTTTCTGAGGTTTTCTGTGGCTGTTGAAAGAGACACTGGAGACTTGCCATGTCCCCTTTGAGACTGAAGGGCCCCATTGGTCTGATTAGGATAATGGCTGCAGACAACATTAAGCCCTTGGTTTTAAGACAGGAATGCAGTTTCCAGTGTTCATTTGGCCACGGCCTCACAACTAAACATAGACAAATTGCAACACCGTGTGATGCTGCCACTCTTTGATACTGGGTCTCGGTCTGCAATTGTGTGCATGCTTTGCATTTGGGGGTTTGTGTGCTCCAAGCAAAATAAAAACACAGATGAATATGGCTGTCTTTGTGAACACACATTTGTGTGCTCAGTTCACACTCACAAGGACAGTAAGTCCTTAAAGTAATCCATGAAATTATTTGTGTCTGGGCGATGTTTGTGTTACCGACATACTCTCCACTTAGTACAACAAACATGAAAGTCCAGTTTGAAAGTCAGTCATGTACATAATAGCCTAACAAAGTCCTAATTTGATACAGCAGCTTTGATCTAGAGTTCACACAGAGAGCCGGATATAACCATCCACAGAGCCTAAAACATGTGGCTGTAAATTTGCTAAAGCCTAGATCTGCTGGATAACGGGCACCACCTGTTGGTCGCATGTGACCAGAAGTGGGGCACTATATTGTTTCCATATATGCTGTCAATATCAGAAACTGCAGCAGCCAGAAAGGATAGAGGGTGGTTGCCATGAGTTTGCAGTATAGTCAGTCAAATGGCTACGCGCCTGTCCAGTGGACATCCTGACTGCTGGAACACAAACAGTTATTTGACAAAGTAACTATGTTGAAGCTCTGTCAAGTATGGGACACAAACAGTCATCTTTAATCAGAAGACTCTTAAATTGATGGTTGTATTTGTTTGATGTGTTGCTTTTATAAAGGGGCAGATCAAAAGGCAAGACTGGGACTTGGGACAGCCCAGGCCTGTCACCCAGTGATGACTGAAAGCTGGGAAAACATTTAGTTTTTCAAAACTATAGCAAGAGTACAATGTGTTTGTACTCTTTCAGTTATAATTCAAGCTGTGTCTTATTATTATTTATTTATTATTTTTGAAGCAAGGATGTGAAATGGACTATGCAGGAAATAATCTTTTGCTCTCACTAAGTCAGGACTCAATCCCTGCATCTGATTTGAGTTGCCCTCCTAGCTCATGGCAGCTGATTCTGATTCCACAGCATATATGGCAGAATCGGCAGTCCTGTGAGTGTTTGTAGCACTGTTTCCAGGAAGCAGGAAGGATAAATACAGATGAAAAGGGATTATGTGGTGTACATTGCACTAGTCTCTGGGTGTTTTCTGGGTTTTTTTTTTTTTTTTTTTGTTTGTTTGTTTGTTTTTTTCTAAGACAAAAAACTTTAAAATGTCAACCGAATGATTCAGGTTTTATTACTGTGTATGTGGATAAACTGCCAGTACTTGTTCTGTAAAGTCTGATATGACATAGAACTGAGTGCCCTGTCACTGAGTGGTCACATGATGGCATATTCCCTTCTTTGCTCTTGGATTTTTAATGTGATATGGTAGTGTATAACAAGTACACCAACATTACGTCAATATATGGAGAAATTTAAAGACGGACCTATTGATAATTGAAAAATGCATCTTATTGTGATGGAGTGCTACTCTGTTGCTTTCTACAGAAACTGGCTTAAGGGGATCTGTGGGGTTTTCCTATTTAACACAAACTGCTGCACCATTAAAATCACAGACGAGGGATGTGTGATTGATAATGCTGTCGATTCAAAAAGCTTGAGTACTGACTCTTATCTGTATGTTACCACCCACATAAACATTGTTCCAAAATGGCACAAATCCCTACGGCAATGGCACTCCCAAACAACACATAACAAAACACTGGTTTTAAGAAACAGGACTGCAACTGCCACCAGACTGCCAAGAAAGAATGAAGGAGAGAATAAGTTCAGTCCATAGCAGACACCACAGGAAACCCTCAGCTGCAACTGGATCGCCTACACAATATTAGCCATAACATTCTGGTGACTAGTGCATATTTATGTAAGCATATCAACAAAATGAAAGAGTTGCGCTTTTCCCTGTAACACTTGATGTTTGCGTGACTTTCTGCTGTAGTTTTGTTGCCGATGTGACTCACACATCTGTGGTGGTGGTACAAATACCACCACCACAGCTGCATAGCGCTTTGGCCAGTGTGCCAACTCCTCGGTGCAGCCAGAGATGGGGCTGAATACTATGGCTCTGTTGTTCACCACAACAACTGGCATGTTGTTAAGTTAGACAATCATTTAGAAAGATTGTCAAGCACACTTGAGATCACATAAACATGCATGCTGATTTAATCAGATCTGAGTAGCAGATAAAAAAACAACAATGAAAAACTTTGCACTACGACAAGTAAGGAAAACTTTCAAACTTACTGTTTGCTTTTGCCATTAAATTTATTTTGTGTTAGAGCAAGAAATGCATTTCTTAAGATATTAATTATAACATTCGGCAGTAAGAAAAGCTTCAGCACCAATGTAACTGAGGCATGATTTAAGACTGTTTTCTCACAGTTGTCAGTGTATAATTTCTTCTTTTGTTCTTGTTGTCTATTATTTTTAGATGTTATTTAAATTTAGCACTCGATAAGCCAAGTTGCTTTTGTGTACATGTTCTAGTGCTGTTTAAGCCAAATTGTTAACTACTCAGTGAGTGCACACGAATTAGATGTCAGTGTAACATTTGTAGATGTGTTTGCTACACTTATGTCAATGTAGCAAATGTAATCAGGTAAATAGAATGCAATGATTTGCAAATCTCAAACTCACATTTTATTCACAACAGAAAATAAAAAACATAGCAAATGTGTAAACTGAGAAAATGTACAAATTTAAAATAAAATGTGGCCATTTTGAATCTGACAGCAAAAACATGTCACAGCCTTGTCCCAAGCAAGTTGTGACAGGGCCGTGTTTACCACGGTGTACCAACTCGTCTTCCTTTAACGGTCCATACAAGTCTGGAACTTGTTTCTGTAACCTCTGTATTTGCACTTCTTTGGATAATAGAGGTTTAACCTGCATTTGTGGATGACACAGTGAACTGTGTTGAGAGACGATGGTTTCTAGAGGTGTTCCTGAGTACATGCAGGCAATATCTATGACCGTTATGTTTTTAATGTCGTCCCGATGAGTTTACTGATGATCACATGATTCCAGTACTGATTTTCATTTTTGTCCCTTGGACACAGATTTCTTCAGATTCTCTCAATCTTTTGATGATGGTATATTACTTTCTGGTAAAATTTCAGAATGCTGATCATCAATTTGTGGATGCAGTGTTTTCCAGATTGTTGAATTTCTGTTCCTACTGCTTTGTGTTTTTTAGTCTTACGTTTGCACTTCCTTTGCTGTCGTGATCCCAAATTATTTGAACGATGCTGCTGCCAGCAAATTCAAAATGAAAAAGTAAAATACCTCATTTTAAGCATGTAATGCCTTTTCTGTGTTCCATTGTGAATAAAATATAGATTTATGAGATTTGCAAATCACTTCTGTCCATCTTTATTTATAACACGTACACATCCCAACTTTTTTTGGACTTGGGGTTGTATACACTGGAGTCTAATGCAACATCAAGTAAGGAGCAGACTTTGGTTGGTGAATATTTTCAAAGAGCTGCTGATGTGTGCTTCTTTCATTTTTCATTGCCTGTAGCTAAAGTGAAAGGGCAAAGTGAAATAAGCTTCATGTTGACTGAGAGATCCCAGAAGCTGTGATATCGGAGCCCACCAGATGTCAGTCCCAGGTGAGCTAAGGCTTCAGGCTTTACTGGGAATGAGCAAGAGCGCCTGCACCCTGACCAAAGCCAAAACCCTTTGGACCAAAGTTCTTTGCATAGCAACCTGTAAAGGAAATTAAAATGAATGAGAAATCCTGTGCATAATTTGTATATAGAATATAGAACTAATGCTGGAATTATGAGCTTGATAAGGATATCAACATTTAAGCATATAAAATATTAACTATATACTGGGAAATTATAATTTTATTGCTGTTTGTCAAGGGTTTACTACGAATGCACTTAGAAGTTTTTTTTAGAACTGAGAAAGGCCTATAGTGGACCATTTTGCAATGCATAAACGTGTTAGTGCTTTCTGATGGAAGACGGAAGGAATGTGTGGGAAAACATATTCTTAATTGTCTACTGAAATGTTCCTGTTATTAATGAATATCGCACAAAGTGTTGGATTGGCCTCATTGATCATTGAATATTGGATTGGCCTTACAGTCGTAAAATCAATTAGGCCTGTCATTAGAATTGGTGTTAATTTAAAAAAAAAATAAAAAAAAATGAATGCATAAATTTAATGAAATCTTGGTCAATGTGTCAGAGCTGCTGCCATTTGAGCATCTGTCTCAAGTAATTTGGCAGTGGACATGCAGTTCAACTCAAACATACCAGAGATATCATAGTGATTTTCAATGTTATTTTGTCTTTTTACTCAGTTGAGTGACTGAACAGACAGATGGGAAGTGTTTAATATGCTTTATTATTTTGTCAGTTATAAACTGACATGTCAGTTTGTCTTTATTTGGTAATTAAAATATGGTAATATAATATAAATGTACTATACACTTATTACACAAGAAAAAATGGCATTTTCTATATTTAATCAGTTTGAACCCGGGGATATTTTTGTCTTTTAGATAATACTTTTATACACAAACCTTTACAGTAGATCTCCCCATCTCTATCAGCAAGGGTTGTGGACTCCAGTCCTTTTCCACATTTGGCACAGCGAAAACAGCTCTTATGCCATGACTGAAGAGACATGGAAGAAATGTTTTAAATCGTCATCTACTTTTATTTTGAAACAAGACTGCACATTGAGACTGCAGCTTTTCTCTTTCTTACATTGCCTCCCCCAATAACCTTCTCTGCTGCATACACTGTTTTCCCACAGCGTGGACACACATCTGAGCCTCCTGCTTTCTGGGCAAACTTGGAGGAGTTGGGGTTATTTGTGGGGCGATGAGGAGCTTGCCTGCCATTAGAAGAGAAAGAGGGGGGGGGGAAAGCTTTTCATATGGAATTAAGAAAAAAAAATCAATGTATTTCTTTCCTCGTACTCATCTGTCATTTAAGCTTTAAATACAGAACCTGAAGAGGTTTGGTGTGTTTTATTATATCATGTGGTAAATCAAACATACATAAAATATTAGTCTTTGTTTTGATTATAGAGTTCTTTGTTATATATCTGAATGTTTCAGCAGTTAAAGAAAGGAGGAAGTTGTTTTTCTCACACTTCAGGCTTGATTCCAAGACCCTCTCCTGTATCCATACTCAGCGTGCCAGCTCCACCTCCGTAGCCATAGCCTTTTGGCCCATATTTCTTGCCATAGCAGGATTTGCAGTAGATCTCATCCACATGAACAGCCACAGTTGTGCTGTCCAAGTTTTTCTTACACACCACTTAAAACAGAGATAAAGGGAGAAAAACAAATATACACATAGTTTTCTTTCGTTAGTTCTCAAGCATCTACAGCACGAGCTTATCTTTCAAAAGCAGTCACCCACCACAAGCCGCCATTTTTTTTAAAAACAGATGTTTAGCTGTGGCATACCCACAAAGTCTGTGTGACAGAAGGGAATGGTGTACACCACAGTGGCAGTCTCAGATAAATACTGCTCAGTGTTTGAGACTGAGTGTGTGTACCTTCCTTCGCCATAAAAGGAAGCCCAAGTATTTGTCACGTGTTTGCAGTGGATCCAAATAAGGACTGAGATGTCTTAGTGAAAAGCTGTGGATGCTCACTTTACTCCTGTGATGCCAAATACTCTGCATTCCCGCCGGGCACTTCTTATGATTTAAAGAAGTTGTTGATCAAATGATTCGGATTACCTTAAGTTCTCAATACTTACTGCACAGAAAACAGGATTTATGCCAGCTCTTTCCCTCACACTGCACTTCCTCAGCAAAGTAGACAGGTTTCTGGCAGCAGCCACACTTATTTCCTCCCCCTAAAGGCATTCTGCAAACACACAGGAGAGCTGCTTATGTATATTTCTCATCCATTGTATATATAATGTTCAGATCATTCTTGGTCAGTAGACAGAGGCCTTCTGCAGCACTTGAGGCTAGATACAACAATTCCTATAAAAGGAGAAGCACCAGTTTTCTCTGATATATTGCTCTTTCTTCTGTTTTCCAGTTTAAGCCTGCTGGGTTGAGTGGATAACAGAAGGGCTGTTCAGACCTTATTGTAAAATGCAAAGTATCTTGCATTTTTTAGATAGCACTAAACCAGCTTACTCAGATAAAATGACGTGAGGCTCTGTATAAACACCACATCAATATCGCTCTGGGTTTCAAAAATTCAAAGCATTTTAATGGCAAACACACTATGTGACATTTCAGATATGCCTGGCTCGTGCTATCATACACAGAGAAATCAAATAATCTACCTTTAATTTGTTTTGTAGTCACAACAGCATTGTTAACAACTTTTGATGATCCAACATTGTTTTGTTTTTTTATGTATAGTTAATTATTTCTAATCACACATAAAATTGTCTCAAATGAAAGTTTGTTTGAAGGTATTTTTAGATATTAAACAGCAGTTATTTCTTATTGGATGCCAGTGCTACTGATGCTCAGGAAAAGCCTCTTGACTATTTCTAAATTGTATGTCTACAGTGCTTCTTTTACGTTATTATATTTACTCCCAATTTAAAAAAACAAAAACAAAAAACCCCCAAACATTTCAATTTCAAGTAAAACTTCCATCGTGCATTTATTGCTTGCACAAAGTAAAGACAAATTTGTGCTGCAGCGTGAAATTGTATGATTAAGTGCTGAGATATAAAAAATTATTCAGATTTATCTTACCCGTAACAAGTCAAAGCGACGCTCCTCTCAGTGGGTGTTTGATGAAACAGTGAGACAGCTGAGCTGAGAAGAGACACTTGTTAGCAGAGAAACAGAGGGAGGCCCATGTTGAAGTGAGGGAGGAGCTGTGACAAAAAGACACGGAGGGAGAGAGATGCAGGGAGGAAGAGGAGGAGGAAGATAATGAGTAGTTATCGAGAGATGGGAGAGAGAAGGAATGAAGATTCACTGTCGTGGCATGTGTTTTATATTGTGCTAAATGTCTGCAACTTGTAAGTTTGCACACTCGTTGTCCCAAGTGGTAAGAAGAGGTAAAAGGTTGAATTTTGAGAGCTTTGAGAATTGAAAACTGATGTAAATATTAGATAAACATCATTTAATGACTTATTTTTAAACACACACACACATGGTCAAAGCAACAGAGAGACAGGGCTTATATTGTTTGCACATGTGCAGAGGAGGAATAGTAGGTATTATGGGTAAAGGATGTTGAATATGGAGCTGCCAGGCAAGAGAGAATGATTAAGACCTCATAGAAGGATGAATGTGGTGATGGAGGAAATGCAGAGGGGTGGTGTGACAGAAGATGGTCCTGAGGATAGAGTGAGATGGAAGCAGATGAGCTGTTGTTGACCCCTAAAGGGAGCACCTGAAAGAAGAACAAGAGGAAGAAAGGCAGGGCAATGGAAATGCTTTTATTTTTCAAACAATGTATTTCGAAGTACGTTACATAAGCAAAGAAAATCATTAGAATATAAAAAGACTGAATAAAATTCTGAGAAAACTAAGCAAGATATAAAGTACATCCTCCACAAGTCCCAGTGACAAAAAATATGTTTTAGGTTTACCTTCTTTGTAACCATAGAAGTAAGATTGCACTAGAGAAACCAACAATTAAATGGCACAAAAGAGCAGCAGAACTTTTCATTTAGCTGTGTGATTTGGCAGGAATAAAGAAACCCATTAGAAATATTTATGAACCTTTTTTTTTTTTTTTTTTTTAAAAATAAAAAAAATGAAATCCATTTGTCTGCCATGTTGTAGCTGAGAGCAGCTTTAATTGTTTTGGTTCTGACTTTAGATGAGAGCATTACTATTATTCTTCAGGGAGAAAGTCATTTGTGTTTGTTTAAATGGGAAATGTGCACATCCCAGTTTTTGTAATGCTTGCACACATTCCTTCTTTCAGATAAGCATGAATAAAGGATAAGGTTTGTACTGTTTCCTTACAAGGTGTTTTACTAAAGAGATGCAACGTTCGTTTTCCTTCAGTAATTTCTTCAAAGACATCATTGAGTTTAAGTGATTGATGCAACTTTGTGGGCAGTAGTTTAGATATTTCTCTCGAGTTGCATTTAGTTCACATGTACACTATATGGACAAAAGTACTGGGCCACTGACACATTACACCTACAGGAGCTCCTTGGCCATGAAGCTACTGGTGCACAGTTTTTGTGCTGATGTTAATGCCAGAGGAGGTTTAGAATTCTGCTGTTGAGTCAGCAGAGCGTTGGAGACTTTTATGCACTATGCGTCTCAGAACTTGGAATCCCCACTTTGCTGTGGTTCCTAAATGCTCCCACAATAATAACGCTTACAGTTTGTTGTTTGTTGAAATATAAAATTTCATAAAAGCAACAGACATTATGTGAAAAAGAACTGAAGCTAAACATGTCTGTACGTCTATTAAGGCAGACTAGCAGCTTTGCTTATTGTGGCATGTGCATTTACCTGCTTCTGCTTTAAGAACAATTGCCGACATTTTGCTGCTGATCTTGTGCACTATGACATTCAACAATTGTTGAAGGCATTCCCCTTCTTGGTGGAAAAAAAAAAAATGCACGCATGACCTTTCAGACGGAAGAGATTGATGCATGGTATGATATAAATCATCCCACTGTTCAGTAAATCATAACACAGAGTCACAGTTTCTTGTATTTTGGATTATTTTTCATTCATTCGTTCATTCGTAAACATGATTGATGCTAGGTTCAGATATCTCCCTATGAAAGAGACAGATAAGGAGAAGTGAAACCGATATGGAGATTACAGCCGATGCAAGGAGAGAAGTAAAAGCCAGCAGATAGTGATGCTGTGCCTTTCTCCCTCCCTCTAAGCCCTCCAGGCTCTTCACCATCATACGAAGAGACAATGATGAACTCAAGAAGCCTATTTATAGCCTGCCATTGGCTAACACTAGCCCTCTGTTTCTGCTCTGTGGACATCCGCCTTGGCTAGTTGTAGAGTATGTGTACATGTGATTAGGCTCATGACAGAGAGGGAAACAAGAGGAAGAGAGGGGTGGAGTGACAGCTACTCAATGGATTAATCCAGAGGAAGAGCACAGACTGAGAGGGAAAGCATGATAAGAGGCAGTGACGGAGCTGGGCTGTGGTCCATCCATCAGTGTGTGGAGGAGCAGTGATTGCTCTTGAAGTCTCATGGAGGAATTTGGTCCTATTTTAAAAACAAAACAAAACACCTGACTTAAATCCAGCACTTCTTTGCTAATGATCTTGCTTTTGGCAACATTTCTTGGAGAAGCTTTGCCAGTTATCAGGTGAGGAGGAAGAGGTGAGCTGACTTCACACTGAGAATGTGTTTGTGTTGTGTTGGTGTGTTTGGCTGGATACACAGCAGTGTTTCGTATTCAACTGATTGATATTCATAGTTTGGTTCATGTTGTCATGTGTTACTTCTGCCAAAACAACCTCATGTAGCCTAATTTTTTCCAATTTTTCACTGGTTGTTTTTGTGTTTGTTTTCATTTCACTACTTAAGATTAAACTGTTTAGTTGAGGAATCTATAAAAGTAATCTGTCATTTTAGAAGCAAAATGCCCCAAATTTACACAGCTGAGCTTCTCTAATGAGAGTACTTTCTGGTTTTATTTCACCTTATATCTTTAGTTTAAACAAGCGCTTTAATATGTTACCTTCACCTTTATAAATTTTTATGGCAAGTTTTTACTTTTTGCTGACCTTTTCCACACCATTTAATCAAACAGAGAAAAAGGAAAAAGACATTAAAAAAAGAAAAGGAAATAATAAACAATATTGTTTAGTAATTTTCTGATTAACTTCCTTAAATATTGCATTTAAGGATCAGACTGATGCACAAGTCATTGGTTGCACTAGGCGCCCTTTTCGGCACATTGAAAAGTGTATTGAATTTGAACTTTTTAGCAGTAAACCTGTTCTCCCTCCATTCTGAATCTCTATTATTTTGTGTGAGAAAGCAAAAATAGCTTTTCAAACACAAGTAACCAAAAGTGTTTGCAATGTTTTGTCTAATGTCATTAGAGCAGATTAGGATGGAAAAATATAACCATGATTTGTTCAGCAAAAACCTTGGATGCATTTAGGGTGGGGTGGGAATGAGATAATTGTGTTTAGAGGGATTTTTGGCAGGATTTCAGCACTGAACAATCCTCTCTGATTCAGGGAGCAGCAGTTTGATGTTTTACTGAATCCATTGCAAAGTCCTGCTTTGCAGCACGCACTGTGGCCATAATGAGAGGCGTAGAGACGTAGCTACACGAATTAGCCAGCAGAGGTCACATATGGGCAGAGCTTATGTTTGAGACACACCCGTTTTTCTGTCTGTGTTATATGTGCTGTGTGCTGATGCAAAAGGTGACAAGGCTTATTATCTGACGCAGCACATGCAAGCATCAGAGTGTGAAGTGCACAGTTAATAAGACGATGAAGGACTTTTTTTTATCATTGCAGTTCACTTGAGATGTTTGTACCTGCTTGTAATACTACTGATTGTTTATCTTGCCACCTTTAATTAAGCTGTGACTATGTTCAGCCCTGTGCGAGGGATCTTATAATGTAGATAGTAATTTGCATCTCTCAAGGTCAGACAGCAAACGTGTGGAGTATCTGTGCAGCGTGAGGATTAATTACAGTTTTCTGAAAATTTCTGCGTCCAGCCAGTGCACATCTTTGACTGTAATCCTCACTTATCTCCTGTTTAAGACTCAGACACAGAGGACATAGGGGTCTAATTTCTAAACTGCCACAGTCTATAATCTCCCCTTGTGAACTTAAGTCATCCTGCAGAGCGATTTAACTTCAAGGGCAGGCAATTTTCTCAAATGTGCGAGAATTATGGCGTACCCCACCATCAAATCACTCATTGCCCTCTGTCTTCACACCCGTTTGAAGTGTGTAGTTTCATTGCTTTCAGCACAGGTTAATTTTAGTTATATTCCACTACATGTCCTTAGCCTGCACATATTCAACCTTGTAAGCTGATCATATGACTCGCTTTCTAATATTTGGTTGCACCACACAGAGAGGGGTGTCTTAGTCACAGTTTGTAATCCCAGCCTTAAATATTATGAGGAAAAAAATGTGTGAACCCATGCTGTCACCATATCATCGCTCCTCCTGTCATTCTTTTTTTTTCCTGAGCTGACACCTCTGAGCCGGCTTCCTTTGGCCCAGATTCTCAGTAGGGGTCGTGCTGTCTGTGCCCCGTAGGCAGCCAACTACAAACATGCATTGACAATTCAAATTAGTCCAGTTCACTGGCTCTAGCTGTGACTCAGGACATTGAGCGCCAGGCAGAAAAGATGCATACGCAACCCGCCAAGCTATGCAGTGACAGAAAGCGCCAGAGATTACTAAGTGCAGAATATGAGGCTGTTTTATGAGTGTTTCACCAGGTATATGACCCAGTTTAAGCTCAGCACTTTTGTTCAGAAAGACTTGGACTGGAACGGTGCCAGGTCCATTTGCAAGTCAGAGAGAGATCGCCTGGTAGCTAAGTAGTCCCATCCACAGGCACCAGCAGCAGCTGAGGATGTGTCTAGAGTATTGTTATGCAAGCGGGAAGAGAGCAGTCCCACTTTGATCCAGGCATCGGACAGAGGCTGAGATGCTTCAGAGCTGGAAGCTGCTTCTTTGGTGTTCTGGGTATTTGCATACCGGACAGTAGACTTCCACAGGACTTTGAGCACATGGGCTGCAACGAGGATGGACTGATGGAGGTCTGGAGATATTGCTCATCACTCAGCATCCACATGTTCTGAGCTTGTTAGCATTTCATTAAGTTTTGTCAGCGTCAATTATAGGTAAGTTTGGGTTTCTTGCTTAATAAATAGAGAAAACAATGTCCGTTTAATAATCCGTTATAATAAAAATAGACTAGCAAGAAATATGCTACCTGTTAAATTATTTTGAATTAAACTGGACTTGAAATCATTTCGTTAATACTAGCTTTTTATTTCCTGTTCTCTCTAAACATCTCAGTTGAATGATTCTACTACCATAAGTGCATTTTGATGTAGTATTTGTTGAGCATGCGAGGAATCGGCACACACAGTCCTTTAACAGCAGTGTCCTGTGGAGAGATTTCTATCATGTGTATGACAAAAAAGAAAAAGAGCCTGAGGGGAATAGGACACAGTCAAACAGCTCAACTAATTCCTGCAAAGATTTTTATTGTCCGTGCCTTGTACAGGGAGTCATATGCCTAGCAAATGTCTGGGATATACTGCTGACTCATAACTGTTTGTGCTGGAGGCTACTTCTGCGTCAGGCTCATCCATATCACTGCTAATCTACTAAGTTTACACTGAGCTCCAGTAGCCTGTGATTATTCGTGATTTGGTTTTTGATGTCCTCATCAAAGACTGAATCAATATGAGCTCTTGTTTCAGTGCTGGAAGACAAGACTTCCTTTGAAATTTAAAGAGTTTTAGTTTTAAGGAGGGAAAAATAATGAAATATATCATTTTATCAAGTCCGTGTGCTAATATGTTGTGTGATTTTAATGGCTGCTTCAATGCCAATAGGCCTAGATTCAGCAGAGTATTTAGCAGCCCAAAATTCAAGATATTTCTTTGAGAGGCTGATATAAATTCAAATATTGGGTTTATTGCACTGAGCTCATTGAGTTCTTTTCATTGACCAGTAATCCAACTGAAAGAAAATATCTTTATAACTGTTTACAGCTTTTCATCTCCAAATGGCCAAAACTCAGCTACAGTTTCAATGGCAGATTAAAACAAAAACAAGCAAACAAACAACTTCTCAGATGTTTAATGGTTTCCCAAATGATATAGAAAAACTCCTCCACAATGCAGTGGAAAACAAAGAAATTCCTGGAGACTCTGTGAGGTGGTTGTGTAAGCTACATGCTGCACTCATCATGCTAACGTACTGTGTGCATGCTGGCACTTCCACTATGCTGATGTTTAGAAGGTAAGCTTCAGTATCTTAGTGTAAAGTGTTAGATTGCTAACATTATGGGAATAACATTAGTTGGGCAAGAATACGATGAGGATTATGAATCCTGAAATTACTGGGAGTCAAACTGCTGTCTGGTAAGAATGTGCCTATCTGTGTAACATCAATGTGATGTTTAGAGGGATAAAAAAATCTGACAAAGCATGCTCTATCAGCACTTTTTTTTTTCTTTCAATTTGGTACTTGGTAGTGCTTTTCCGCAGACACATGCTGGTCTGTACTAAACAGAACTGAAGTGCCATTCAACGTGAGCATGCACTAATGCATACAGTGCAAACCATAAAGTAATTCAATTCTACAAAGGGAGTCCATACATGGGGCTTGGCATAACACTATAACACTAATGGTGGGTGATGTCATTCTAAATAAAACAGATCTAACATGTATGCAACGTGAACTTAACTAATTTCAGAGTTGCTGGATTATCATGACACAACACAGAAACAGTCGTCTCTGGTGAGACATTTATTATGGTGATTTTTATAAAATGTAACTAAGGGCATATTTTAGCCTCTTCCCGGGAGTACCCATCATGTACAAGACTTTCAGACCTGCTGCATTTGCAGATGCCTTGTAGTTTCCTTTTCATCATCCTGTCAAAAGAAGTAGCAGTGTAGGCATTCTGGTCAGTGAGCTACTGAACACTAAAATAGCTCATTTTGAGTTACAAATACCATCAATAACAACGACAGTTGTGGTGTAACAACACACGCATGCACAATGACGTTATGATGGGATGTTTTCAAATGCTGGAGACCATGATGTTCAAAGGGAGATTTATTTATTTATTTTCCCTTCTTGTAAATGCCACGTCTCAGAGCGTCCTGAATCCTGTGTGTGTGTGTGTGTGTGTGTGTGTGTGTGTGTGTGTGGGGGGTTTGGAAAATCTCGTCCGCAGACACGCTCCAGTAGCAGACATGTTCCACCTTGGCTAACCGAAAATGACATGTATGCCGGCTTCGGAAAACTTGATACATATTTTATGTGTTCCCTATAAAGCTGTTATATAATAATGGGTGTTCAGAATAAACCTTTGTCAGAGCTCAGACATGACAAGGGGTGACTTCTCCCATTTTGTGCATGTTCTAGCTTTATGTTGTTTATGCAGGGTCAGTGATGGCTGCCAGGGGAAGCATGTCAAAGATGGCAATCGTGGGCTGCTTCTGAGTGACAATGTCAGGCTGAGCTGTGCACTCACATACGGTTTTTCTGGATCATTTTTATGTAAATGGCGTGGCGGAAAGATTAATGCATGTCATGACTCATTCTAATTGCTTTTTGTTAAAGTGTACACATATAAAAATAAACAAATGATTGTTTTGACTAAGAAAACCTCCAGGAAGAGCAGCGCCTCAGTTTTAAGTCTTCTGGTTACAATTTATGTCGCTGTTGTCAGCTGCTGAGTGACATGTTGCAGGCACGCTGACATTTCAGCGCAGTTGCCCCCCATTCTTCCCCTATTCTTCCATCAGAATCTGCTCAGCTGAGCAGATTCTGATGGAAGAGCATTTTTGGTGTACTGTTAGTGAAAACAGTATGCATATTAACCTAGGGAGGTTCAAATTCTTTATTAAGCATTCACAGGACGCCACATTGCTGGATGTGTGAACTGTGTTGAACATCTGGCAGCTGTGGAGGTCTCTTGCTGGCAGGTATGTGGCTGAAGCAATGGACTGTGTTTTAAGTTAAACAGTATCACCAGTTTCTGGGAAAAGAACACAAACTCTGAACCCCACATGTGCAGTAGCACTGGGACAATGCATTATAAGAGAGAACTGTATAACAAAAGCACGACTGTTTCACTATTTTTTTGTGTTTCACGTGGAAACCTTAGCTGTTTGTGGAAAAGGTCAGTTTGCTGACTTGACAGGCTTCAGCTAGGATTATGTTAAGACCCTACTAGGAGGAAAGCTCAGCCTTGTTTTAATCTGGACTGATAACACTGCAAGATTAAGAGGGTTAAAATTTCCATGAGTTTTTGTTCACCAGTGTTAATGTACACAGTTTTCACTGCAACTTTGTAAACTGTTGTAAGCAGTTTATTCCTTTCTGGCTAAAGGTGTGTTGTAGTTAAGCGAATTCTTAAATGAATGACAACTACCATACATGTATCATAGTGAAGCACCTTGTCGTACGGTACAATTTTCAAGTTTGTGTCAAGAGAAAGGAAAAGAAAGCCCTGGCTTTACTCTGCCTTTCATTTTACTGCTGGCTATTGTGACAAGCTGATTGTGGTGACAGCTTTCGGGAATGGCATGAGCAGATGCTCAGTCGGTCATATCAGATGTGACTTTGACTGTGGCAAGTGAAAGAAGGACTTTGGTGATTCTGAGTTTGACCATGTAAAATAAATGTCTGCAAACTAAAGACTGTCACTGGCAAACTATCTGCTTTATTGTACATGGTATGGTGTAAGTTAGTTCAGTGTAGTCAGTCAGTCATCAATCATATAGTTTCAGCAGAATGTGGATAAAGAAAAGAAACTTGTAAATCTTTTAACCTCAGGCAGCCTGGAAGATGAAAGTAACAAATCATGTCTTACTTTCTTATGCATGATCTGAATCACTGTTTCTATTTTGGGTGTTGCTGGATTTTGGTCCATGATTAAAGTATATTTTTGATCCACATTTCCCCTCCTACCTGTTCTAATAACCCAGTTCACAAGGCTGTTGAACCATCACAGACAACTGCCCACACTTAGACTCATCACGGTGCTGCAGCATGCAGGGCAAACGTTTTCATTTTTCTATAGGAGTTTCTGTTCACCTCAAACAACCGTGTCAGTTGCATAACAGCTGCATAACTACAGCAGCAGGTTGTTTTAGTGCGCTTAAGGGATTTCACAGCTGAACATACCGCACTGCTCATAATCCTTCAGGGCTGTGTATACTTTTGTTTGTTGTAATTCAGATAAATTAAATCATTTATGTCAAAGAGGCAACATGATGTGGCATGTCTACATGAAATGACCTCACTCACTTTTTTTAAACGACAACTAATTACTAAATAATACAGTATGTTACTTAATTACTTCTTGGAGAAAGTAATTTGCTACACTACCCGTTACATTACTTTCAGTTTACTTCATAAGATGCCACATAATTGCCAGTTAACAATATAAACCGTAGGCTGCAGTCCCACATGCTACACAAATCTCTATCCTAATGAGGGCACACATCCATTCTTTCTTTTAGTGTATGTATGAACACTGCAAAGCTGAAAACCAGTTCAACACAATTACAAAGTGATTGTCACTGTAATTCTACTATAGAAAGATGTACAGGTAGAAATGCAGGCCACAATGCTGCAAACCGAACTTACTGCCTTTGTGATTTGTTCAAGTTCGGGGTCAGGCTGCTGGGTTGAAGTCAACATAGACTCAGCTTTGTCATCACTCCGGGTTATTGGCTTGCTTTGTGTTAGCATGCTGTCTGTGTGGATATTTGGAGCCGATGCTCTTTCTCAGCATCTGCAATGTAATGTAGCTGTTTCTATTCTGGATGCAGCTTGCACTTTACCATCATGCGCCTGTTCCCCCTTTTTTGTCCTCCTCCATGCGCAGGAACCGAAATCAGCTCATAATAGCTCAAGTGCGCAGAAAATTACAGAAATTAGAGCCCTATTTTATACATGGCACTTGCAGTATCTGTAAGAACTGCTGCTGACAGTTGCATCCAACAATCACTTTCATCTTAAGCTTGTAATCAGTCCTCTGATCCCTTATTTGTAGCATCAGGAAGTTTTCCTGGATGCCCCCTAGGTAATTCCACTATAGGATCCAGTACACTGAAATGAATTTAGTTCAAACTCATTTATAAAGAAATAAATGAACAAAAAAATGAATAGTTTACACTTGAAAGTATAACAAGATAGTCACATTTTATCCAAAAAAAAATCTCTGAATTGACATTTTTTGGTAGAAGGAATCATTATATACTTGCTGGTTGTGGCGATTATTCCTTATCATGAAATCATAGGGTTTTTGAGCACTTGGCAACATATGTTTCTGCCTCATGAAGGCATTGCATAATGGCTCAGAATTTGACATCAATGAACTGCACAAATCATTAAAGCTAGCAAGATAATCACTAAACGTAAGGTGATAAACTACAAGCAGACCCATGCATAAATAAACTACTATTATATGCAGTTAACATCTCCCCAATACATATCCATTACAGTTCCTCCCCTCTTCATCTCTGCAAGCCACGCATTGGTCGTTGACAAGAAATGCATAAAAATCAGTGCAGGGAAAATATGCTGGGATGCAACTATGAAATACTGTTCAGTACTGGGAGTTTTACTTCATTCTAATAGGATTAGTAAGCATTTATTTCGCCTATTTGGCAAGAACATGAATGTATTTGATGCTCATTTATAAGGACAAGTGCTCCACTCAAGCTTTAAAACATATAGATCAATACATCACCAGTGGCCCATAATATGGACTTAATATGTAACTTTTTAATGCTGTTGTTCCTGCCATAGCATTACTGACCATGGTTAATTACATAAAGTGACTAATAAGGGTAAATCCCTGGATTAATGCACTTGCCTAAATGTCCCCTCTAATCTCAACATCAAAACAAAGTACAGCTTTAATAAAAAAAAAGACAATATGTCAGTAGTTAATAGTTTCATGGTAACATTTCACTAATTGAAGAACAACAAATATCTACAAGACTAAATGAAGTGATGAGAAGTTGGAGATCACAAAACTCACTTTACATAACAATGTACATGCCTTTCTATGTAAGCAGACACACGGCTGATGAGTGCTCCTGCAGAGTGCTATAAATGTGTTAGTCAGTGTGATGGATTGAGGAGGGATTACTTAACTATTGTGTTGAAATTAGGGAGGTGATGTGATCGCTGAAAAACTTGCAGTAATTCCCAAAATAGAAATACGGCGAGTTTTTCAGTTGGGCACTTAAACAGTTGCTGTAAATATATTAGATGTTCACAAAAACGTGTTTGAAAACAAATTATAATTTGTTCTTAAAATTAATTTGTCATCAAACACACAGGAATAAAATGTGATTTGTTTTTTATATGATAGATGCATAGAACCACAACATCTAGTACTCGTCATTTGTTAAAATTTACATCTTCCATATTACTTAAACAAACAACTGTGCAGATAAAGTAATGTGTACCTAACAACACAGATCAGGATCCAGTGTACTGGAGAAGGGCAGAAGTTGCAGATGAGAGGCAATAATCATGGGTGGGTATACTTGTGTCCACTATTCAGTTTTTCACAGGTGAACATCAGGGGTACTTCCTTGCTTTTGTTTATTTTTATGCACCGGCCATCTTGGTATCTATCAGCAAGGTGCTGAATCATGCCCAATTTATAGACTCTTTGTGGCAGTGGCACTGAAACCTTGAGGGATATGGTTGGTAGGAAAGACCTGCTTGATTCAAACCTGAGTGGCTCTTTGGTTATTGGAACTCTGCTGCAGTTTTGCTACAGTGTTCCAACATAAAGATGTGTAGTATTGGTTATTATTTATAAGTGTAATATTGGGTATTAGACACATGATTGCAGGCTATTTGGTCCAGGTACAACCATAGAGTGTTTGGTTTGCATTAAAAGTCAGACTCAGTTCCCAATGGGAGTTCAGCTTCACCAGGGCTGCACTTTATCAGGATGTTGTTCACAAGTAAGGGGGGATGGAGAAGGAAATTTAATTTAAAGGACTGACGCCATGTCTGCCATGGTGCTTGTGCCATACAGCTTTATTGTAGTGTAAAGAGAGCTGTGAGTGAAAGCAAAGCTGTCAGTTCACCAAACAGTCTGCCTTCCCCATTTTATCTATGACCAAAAGCTGTGGGTAGTCAACAAAAGGATAAGCTCATGGATACAAACTGCAGAAACAATCTCCTTTTGAAGGGTCTCTGCACTTACTAGATAGCTTACAGTAGCACCACTACACATTTACACATTGCAAGTACCCAGTTTTAGGTAGCCTTTGACCTGAATGCCTCCTAGGTAATGTGTTTTATGATTGTCAAAATGGGAGGAGGTTCAGAGGCCCCGTGGACTTGTAGAGATTATGGCTCTCGCCTGGTCTGGGAATGCTTTGGTCCCCCACAACCACTCTTCCACCACTCCAAGAAAAGCTGGAGGAGGTGGCTGGGTAAAAGCAGATCTGAGTGTCTCTTCTCACATTGAATATGAATGAGTGAATACATTGTGCTAATCAAAGTTCACTCAGTTTACCCAAATGTGAAAGTGTAAAGTTAGTAAATTGACTAACTTTGTGAGCTCCAGTCACACAGCACTAATGTGGCTAAACACAAAACACTGATTATTAAGCAACAAGATAAGTCAAATGCTACTCTTATTTCAAAAAGCTGATTCTTTTTATTTAGATAAACAGAACCAACTTTTTGGGATGTCCTTGCCTGGATGATTGAGCATGCATCACGATATTTCCATCAAACATTGAATGGCTGCAAATTTCCTCCAACTCAACGAGGGGAAAACTGAAGTCCTCATATGCGGACAGATTTTTTATCCCAGATAGTGAGAACCCTTGGTCCTCTTTCAATGTATGTTAAATCCTCTATCAGGAATTTAGGTGTGACTTTTGACTCGACTCTCACATTGGATGGGCATGTGAAATCTCTGGTTCGGTCTTGTTTTTATCATTTAAGAAGTGTGGCTAAGTTAAGCCCTATTTTATCTCACCCTGAACTGGAGATTGCTATACATGCATTTATTTCCTCACACTTGGACTATTGTAACTCTTTGTTTATGTGTCTAAGCAAAGGTTCTCTGGATCGTCTGCAGGCTGTGCAAAATGCTGCCGCTAGGCTGTTGACAAAATCTTCCAAGTATTCACATGTGACACCATTGCTATTTCAACTACACTGGCTTCCTGTTGAATTTAGAGTACGTGTTAAGATCCTGGTCTTGACATTCAGAGGCTTGCATGGACTGGCACCAGCCTACATCTCCGATCTGCTACAGCCCTATGTCCCTAGCAGGTCCCTGAGGTCATCTGATCAGGGCTTACTTGCTATAAAACAGACTAAGGGTGACAGAGCTTTTACCACTGTGGCCCCGAGACTCCGGAACTCTCTCCCTCATACATTAAGAACTGTGGACTCAGTAGTTGTTTTTAAAAAAACAACTCAAAACTCACCTTTTTAAAACTGTTTTTGGTTAATTTTTGCCTGTTTTATATTGTCTGTTTTACCTTTTTATTATTTGTTATCTTTTGTGCAGCACTTTTTGACTCTGTCTAGAAAGGTGATATATAAATAAAATTTTATTTATTTATTATTTATTTATTCTTTTCTTTTTTTATTTGCAACTTTCATTTAACATTTTTTTGTTAACTGGATTAAATTATCTTCTGGAAACTGGATCACTTACACTGTGCCTTACACCAAATATAAGAAGAAACTTCCATTAGTTACATATTTTCATAGTTCATATGCATATATTAAATTTGGATGTGTGCATCTGTGTGCTGCTGATCATTCTGAGCTGACCTCAGTTCATTTTTCCCCCAGCAGAGTTTCTCCTTGGGAAAGCTAGGTCACAGAAAGAAATGGTGAAAATCAGGAATCTGGGCCTTGGTGCTATATATAACAATTAGATCAGGCAACTTGTAAAAGTAGATAATATGACAGTCTTGAGAAAATTGAATTATGTAGATAATGTAATGATGTACTCATTCAGCGCTTATCTATTGGAGCTGGGCTACATGGGGAGAAACATGAGCAGCAAAGAGATTGGGACTGTGTATTTCTCCAGCACCAAAATTAGGCCTTGCAAGTGAAATAAAATGGTTACATGTGGCTTGATAAGCATTTAAAAGGTTCACTGAATGTTGATTATTTCTAGATTTTTTTTTTTTATCCTTATTTCAGACATTTTCCAAAATGGATTAATGGCGTTTCCTGAAATTTAATCTGCTGATGTGTTATGAGTACATTATCAGGCCTGACATTATCAGCTGTACAGGGCTCCTGAGCAGTCTGGACACTTTAGAGTAGAGTAAACTGATCCTCTGCAGACATGATGTTGGTCTGTTTAAGTATCTTTAGTCTGGCCTTCTTGCTTGATGATAGGTTTGGAGAACAATTTTAGCAATTTTAGCTCCTCATAGAGTTGGCAAGGTGCTTTGATGATGGCTTGCTGAAAGACTGGCATGTTTAAAAATAAATAAATAAAAAGCTTACAGTCACATTTAAATTGTGACACATGATTCCAATGGCAAAAGACTTAAGTATGACTCACTAATCTCTGGTCATAATAGGTGAAGTGGGTGTGTGTATATGTGGCCTCGGGGAAGAGAAGAGAAACTAGAGATTGTTGAGCTGTTGGAGATGAAGGTTTCCCTCTAGTTTTCTCACTGACTTCTCATTTGCCAAAGCTCTCTGCAAAACAGCACTCTTACTTAAGTTGGATCTCCCTATTAGGTGTAGCTCTACTATGAGAGCCAGTTAGCCTGCACATCACACTGCTTATTGTCTCTTTGTGGAACACAAAGTTTGGACACTTCTTTATTCAGGTAAGATGAAAAATTTTCTTTTGGCTATGCCAGTGTAGATTTAAAACAGAATATTTATTTGAGATATAGGTAAAAATGTAACTTTTTTCAATGAGGATACTACCATGTTATTTATTTAGAAAACTTAAAATAAAAAATAAAAAAATGGAACTAATATAAGTTATCTTTGCAATCTTTTAAATTATCAGTGTTAAATTGTTTGTATTTGTGTGTTGTGGCTTTAATTTCAATATGACATGAAAACCATTGTGTTTGTGTGTGCATATCCATATGCATATAAGCAGTATTTCTCATACACTGAAAAAAGAATATGTTGGATTTACTTAATTCAATAGTGGACATTGGTTGCACACAGTTGTTTTGCTTTGGCAGAAACTTAAACAACTGAGATAAATCAACACAACTTATTCATATTCAATAAACCTGTGCATTTTGTGTTGATAAAACATGATTGAAACATGTTTAAATGAAATAAGTTGAGCTCTTGGAATATTTTAGTCCTTCACGGTTTTGTCACTTTATTCCAACACTATTCAATAACTTTTACCCCAATACTGCTCGGTCACTTAAATACTTAAATAATTAAATGTTGTCTTCATATTACATAATGTTCAACAAAGTCTAGAGTCTGGTTAACATAAAAACTGAATGGATTTACAACAACTTCCATCCTCCTATCTTTATCCGGGTTGCAGGGGGACTGGGGCAGCTCGTCAGTCTATCACAAAGAGACAAACAACTATTTGCACTCACACTTATGGGTAATTTGGAATCACCAATTAACTCTTATTTTAACTCTAATAACTGCATGACTTTTAACTGTGGGAGGAAACCAGAGTACTCAGAGGGACCCCACTGCAAACTAGCCAGATTGTGGTTTTGGACCCATGACTCTCTTGTTATGAGGCAACAGCACTAACCACCACGCCAACAACCTGTAAATCGAGGCTTAACAAAAGTAGGAAAGCTATGATTACAAGTCTTGATGTAGAATTTTCTGTACATTTTTGTCCTTGACAGGTTAAACTTTCCTTATTTTCAGTGTACGTATAAGGGTTTCAAGGCATCACTCAAGTAAAACATAAAAAACCCAATAAAACACATGGAAGTATTGTGCAGATTTTATTACCAAATATTATTTAAAACTATCATTAAAACTACTACTAGTAACAGTTATTTATTTAGACTAAAATCACATGTTTAATCACTTTAGACTAAATTAATGGAATGAGCACTTGCAAAACTGAATCTCGGCAAACTATTGGGAAGCATGTACTTTATATTAATACAGTAAACACAAAATAAGTGTTTTTGAAATGCCAAAAAGTACCTTGCTTTGGGAAAAGAAAAATGCAAAAACTAATTGTTACATACTGAAACAACTAGTGCAACAAACTCAGTAAAACTCAGCAGTAAAATGAATGATTTCTATATTAAAAGACAAACATGAAGCGCTTGAAAACATTTCAGGAACTTTTTTATGAGCATTGTGTAGCTAATGGAATGTCTACACTACTACTACACCAATGTATATTGCAGCATTCCCACTGCTAATCATAAAAAAAAACCCAGATACTAGAGTCATGTGAACAAAGGAGGTTTTTTTTGTGTGTGTGTGTGTGTGTGTGTGTGGTGTTTTTTTTTTATTTATTTATTTATTTATTTATTTATTTACATTTGCTTAAATGAGGTTTTGTATGTACATATTCAGAAAGTTTAACCCTCTCAGGCTCAAATTAAGTTTTTTGTTGCTAATGCACAACCAAGTCCTGCAGTGGTACTTCTGAGTAAAAAAACTCATAAAATATGTATGTGGATAATCAGGTTGTTAGTTTTTAACTGTTGCAAATCGGCAACGTCTGCCTTGACAGGGTTAACAGGGCATGCTCATTATTTTCCTTTCTGTGTATATTTAATCAGAATCCATTATAGTCTTTATAATTATCTGATCGTAGGGCTGAAACCAATTCTTTGTATTATCTACGAACCATAAATTTTATATTTTGATCTATGAAACTGTGTCAGAAAACTGCGACAAGGCGCATCATCCCCTAAGTGAAATGTCCAAAACAGATAACCATCTAGATTTTAATTTACAATAATGTAAATAGCCAAATACTTGCACAATATTTGTTGTAGTTGTTAAATGAACTATAAATGTGTGATTATTCCATCAATTTTATCTGTTTTGGTGTTGAATGTAGCCTTATGCAATGTTGAAAGGGGTTCAGAAACATCACTATGTCTGATTCAGTGGTTGGGCATTTTGATTTCCATCATTGTTACACAGACAATAGTTAAAAATATAGAGAATTAAAGTTGCCGAGCTTAAAACGGATTCCAGTTTTGACTGAGGGCTTTAATGACAGAAAGTTTTTCTAGGAAAGAAAATGTGAATCTGCAACACCTACTATACAATCCATTCAGGAAAGTCATCCTCACTGAGTTCATTGAAGTGGTATATATTGTTGAATCACTACATTGTATCTGTGGAGGAGAGGTGCTGTCTGCTGGCCATGACAGGGACAGACGGTGTTGGCATGGCCTGAAAGGAGCCATCCTCCTACCGCATGTGCCAAATGGTGTCAGTCTGCCACTGGCTTTCACAGCACGTTTCACACTGGAGGTTGTGGGTAAAGGACCAAGAATACATTAGGCAAAGCTGTTGAAGCATATGGCACATTTTGAAATGCACATGGTGCTTTGATTAATTAGAAATTAGGCAGTTTAATTGTTTTCTTCTTATTTTGATCACAATTCAATTTAATCTATTGTATCTTTTTTAAAAAGTGTTGTTTTCCTTTCATTATTATTAACCCCGGATTTTTTTTTCTTGCTTCACTGCTTCATGTCGAGGTGCAATCAAGGGCACACAAACATGAGACGTTTCTGATCTTAGTGTTTCTCCCCAAACAGGAATTTGAACTGGTGACTGGTCTGTTTTTTAGACCTTCAAGCTACTTTGATGCTGTAATCGATACATAATGGTATAATGCTCCTTCCCCTCAAACCATCTTCTCCTCTTTCTTCCTTCCCACTCGCTCATGTTTGTATTCACTCAGTAAGTCATGTGGTTAGAAACTGTCTCTGAAGCAGACAGCCTGGAATGTGCAGCTGTTTTACAGTATTTAGTAAGATAAAAATCTCACTCGTTATCCATCATCCACAATGTAGCAAAGATAAATGTCTACACATAAACATTTGTATATTTTGATGTGCACAGAAAGGTTTAAAAATATGTTATTTTTTCAGTATATAACAGTAAGAAGGTCACTTAGAGCTATAGATTTTCCAGTGTCAACAGGACACCAGTTAAGTTTAGTAGCCTGTAACAAAAAAAGGCATCAGAGATGAGTTTTTGCTCTCTGGTGCAGATTGATTCCAAAGTGCTGGCAGTCTGGTTGCATTTATTACTTAAATAGTAATTATTTGAAAACCTTAACTGTAGTTAGTCAAAGTAAGATCACAATTATCTAGAGACAGTTTGCCTCCAGCCACGTGACCTTGCAGTCAAAGCAGTCACACTCTTAATCTCTGGCCAACTAGTTGGTCACTCCAGCTACTTGCAATTGGTTGCTTACGGCAAAAACAATTCAGTCCAGTCACCGGGCAAAGACGTTGTGATCCTATGTACTATAGTGTGACTTAGCCCTTATGTTAATGTTTAAAGGTCTGCATCCATTAAATAAATGCTCACTGATTTTTCTGTTTCTAACACTTCTTTTCCCCACACAAAACCAACTCTGTCATTGTTTGGTGGCATTATTAAAATCTGCAGAATGTTTATCACAAACTGGCTAAAAGTAGGTGGCAAGGAGTCCACACAAGATGTTTAATTGAAGATAATTGAATAAACATAAACTAATCAAGCCACAGACATTAAAGAGGCTTAATGCAAGGTGAATTGGAAGTGAGACTGAACAGTTTATCTGAGCCAGCTTATTTAGCCTGTGAGGCCCAGATGAATGCATTAGCTGATGGCCCTGCCATATCAGCCATTTATCAGTAGAAGTGCTCACCCCATCCCACACCAACCCACACCCCCCACCTCTTAATAATCAAGATTCAACCTTGACACTGGAACTGAACTAATCAGAAATAAACCAAAATAACAGAAGGCAATATTGAAACATTTGAATATTTATTATTACACATAATACTGCTACAAACATGTACTACTATTGCTGCTGCTGTTGTGAAAATATATTTTTATCTTGTACTTGTTGTAACTGCTGTACTGTATTTGTCTTTCCTGAATTCTTTTCCAGATCTCAGAGCAGTGACTGTCAACAACCATGAGCAGCGGAGTGAATATCAAAGTCATATCTCGGAGGCAGAGTGACGCAGGTGTCAGCTCCAGTCTGCCGTCACCTCGAAGCACAATGTCGGTCTCAAAGGCAGAGCCCAAAGAGCAATATAGTGGGCTCCCAAATCCCACAATGCAGTATCAGCACAGCGCAAAACGACGGCCTACATATTCTTCATTCTCTGGTTCTTCAGGAGCTGCAGAGTTGCTGAGAGGTGCCGCTTTAAAGAACAACCTGCTGCACCAAAAGACTAGCATGTATTCACATAGAAGCTCAGCAGCTGCAGGGCGAGCTGATGGAACCTGCTCAGCTTACAGCAGCCCTCAGATACCAAAGAGGGAAGTTCCACGCTCGAAAGACACATCAGACATCCGCAGCGACACGATAACCCAGAAAGCTTTGAGAGACCTTCAGTTAAGAAGAAACACTAACAAGAACTGGACCTTTGGAAAGTATCGTCAGAGGAGTGTGGACAATGCGCAAGAGGGTAACACTTTGCGACACCGCCCACCAAATCCTCAGGTAGGCTACGGAAGAGGACGTCTTCTTTATAGTAAAAATGCAAATGGAAATGAGATACCAGGAGTATCTTCAGCAGGAATAGAGAACTTCCAAAAAGAAGTGAGGAACATCTCCAACTATGAGCTGGAAGCTTCTGACAGGGAGCTTTTCAACAAATCAAAGTCTTCCCATCAAACATTCAACCTGCCACGCAGAGGGAGTGAGCCAGGAAAGGTCAACATGGCTGCTGTTGCTCCATTTAGATTCAGGTGAGGGCAGTGTTTCACCTTTTAAGATAGGAAGATATACAATAGATTGCAGTTTATTTCTAGGACACAGAGAAAATAATGCACACTCATAATGTCTCATACTTTTTTTATTATTCATGGTCTTATTAAAAGAAAGACACCCCCCCGCTCCCTGGTGTCTGTTTATACATATAGCCTCACTCTCTTGAATGCAGTATTCAGTGGTCAGAAGTTATGTCTAAACAGACATGGATTTAAACCACCGTTTGTTTGGTTGACCCGTTTGTTTCTTTGTTTGTTTGTTTTTTGTAGGTTTAAGATTCACGAGGATACAGATACCTCCCTGGATGATCTCAGTGACTGCTCCTCTGACTCCATGGAGGTCTGTTGTGATGATCTAGGTGAGTCTTTTTGAAATCTTAATCTTTCTACTGGACACATCTGTTGTTATAAAGCAGTTGTTCTTAATGTGGGATCTTGCACCTCTAAGGAGTTACCAAATAACTTTGGAGGGTCATAGACTTTGGAATTTCTGTGATCTTTGCTGTTGTCATATGAAATGTTTAATTATTCTCATTCATATGAGTAAATAAATATAAGAAAAATCAACAACTCTTTTGTGGAAGTGGCATCAAATTTAAGGTAAAACTCATTAATCTTTTATCTGGTATTCCATTTCTCTCTTATGGTTTATTCTTTGCTCTTTGATATTCAGTTAAGGCAAACAAATCACCTCCAAATACATGAAACACTCACATGTGCTTTTAAATGGGTGCCAATATAAACCCAGTAAAATTGATGCTTAATGATAAAAAGGGTTAATTCAGGATGCTAAAAATTATGATGGATTTCCATCAGTCTTTGACTTTAAATCAATTCACTCTTCTTCTTTTCACTCTTTAAGTCTTTTCTAGTATTGTTATCCCCAAAGGACCTACTTAATTCATTACAAAAATGAACTTTTTTTCACTTAAAACTGAAAGGGTCAGGCAGTTTATGCAAAAAAAGAAGGAAAACAAGAAAAAAAACCCTGTTTTTCCATTTGTATTATATGCATCGTGTAACACTCAAGTTTTTATATGGCTGACTGTTGACACTGAACTCAGTTCAGCTTGACAGTTGTTCTCACCAAACTGCCGCCAACTCGCAACAAAATCTTTATACTGCTTGTACCACCTGTTATGTTCATCAGGATTTCCTGAAGCACTTCACTTTTTCTTTGTGTGCATGTGGGAAAACAGATTGCTGGCAGAGAGTACTTCTCTCAAATCGCACACCACTGTTAATGCAGCACTGTTTATCAATGTTTTTGACATCTCTGATGTGCCATTACAATCAAATTTCCATTTTTTTGCATCCCTGCTGTGTAAAACATAAAAAGTTGAGTTATTTTTGCCTCAGCCCTGTTCCTCACACATCCTGTTGCTTGGACACTGTAATACAAACATGACGTGTGAACATAAACAGGCACAGTGTCTTAAAATGTTTTGTATGGTCACTATTTCATTGTTTTAAGGGATACACTTTTCCAAATGAAGATTGAAGCAGTTACCAGCATGGCAGATCTGTTAAATCAAATTAGAGAGACTATTTTATTAAAGCTCTACTGTAAGTAAGTAATATTAATTAAGAGAAATAAACAGACATCACAGAACAAAATTATTATTTAAACCCGCATGTTGTAAAACTGTTACACAGAAGCTTCTATATTTTATATTTTAATATTAAACATTGTTTTTAACCATTGTTGGAGATGGACCAACTTCTTTTAGAACTGTCACAATGATTAACAGTAATAAACTGGTCAAAAATGAAAAACCACTAATCTTTTCAGACAACAACACACAAACAACTAAAACTCAAAGTATGAGCAACAGAGTGTGGAGCATTTAAAACGTGGACCCCACCATGATGTAATCGATTGTATCTGAACTCTTGAATTCTTGATTGTAATATTGTGGTTATTTAGTTTTGACCCAGTGTCAATGATGTTTAGAAAAGAGTATGAAGAGCATCAGCAAATTTAACTTGTTTGGGCAGTAAGTGGCATACATACACTATAGTGTTGAATCGCATGGCTGCAGATACCAGTTTATTTGTGTATCTTACATGCATGGAGTCTCTGTCTGTCTGTGAACTCCTACACAATCAAAAGCTGAACATCAAAACTTGGCACTTCGGTACATTTTAGACCCCTAAAGGTTCTTATTTTTATCAAATATGTTATCATGTTGCCTAGCAACCACTTATCAAAAGACTGAGGTGACCTATTTGTAATGTTTAGGCATTTATAATAACTTTTAAAGGCATCATACTTAATTTCATAACAGCAACTAATTTATATCTGCAAAATATTTGAATTCTGCATGAAATAGCATGATGTCATCATGTTGCCTAGCAACCACATATTAATGGGCTAAGATGGCGGCATTTATGAACCTGTAACACTTTATAAAGGCATTGCTTAATTTCAATTTCATGACAGTAACGTCTAATTTTTAGATCCACTAAATGATATTATGGTCTTATTTTTAGTAGATATTGTGACCATTATGTTGCTCAGCAACCGCCTACCAATGGACTAAAAGAGCCAATTTTTAGCATCTTTGCACCTGTAACAGCTTATGAAAGCATCATATCATTTTTCCTTTTTTGTCTGGGTGTGGCCTTATTTTCAGCATGTTAAAATCCCATCATTTATAGCCAAAAAACATGAATATTATAGTGTGCTATATAGGACATATAATGAGCCCATCGCATTGCAGCCAACTAGCAATGAACCAAAATTATATTTATATAGTATATCAGGACATGGGCTTGGACATGTATGAGTATTACTGGCATGAGTTGAATACAGAAATCAATAACTACAACTGGACTAGATTTAGTCTTGGTTGGGCAACTAGCTAACAGCAAGCGATATTGACTCAAATGAACAGACAGTGATGCCCTCTTTAATGATTGAGTTAGCAAAATTCATCCCAGTAAAACTGAATTTACAGGGATGCATTCAAGTATTTTGAATTAGTTATGTTGTTTATTTCTGGATCACCCAAATCACACAGACTTTGAAAATGGCCTCACATGAATGCCACGGGCTATTTGAAAACCCTTTAACTGACTTCTTAATTATCTTAATCACTTTGAGGGTTGAGAGCCTTCAGCCAGCCTCCTCTGGGAGAGACCAGACCAGCAACTGAGTGGTCCTCTGCCGAGGGTGGACAGATGCATGACTGAGAGACTGAGTGGTTTGATGGGAGGATCAGCTTTCACCTCCTGTCTGGGAGTTTCTCTTCTCCCCAGTGGAAAGACTTAGGGAACGCTTAAATTCATAGAGATGTGTCTTTGTAACCTGTCATATGTCTTCAGCTACATAGCTGGAAGATGAAGTACATGTGTAATACTGATGGTTCCATTCGGCAGAAATAACTGTTCAGTTAGAAAAGTTTCCGGATAGGAAGACTCACTACTTTACAAACAGCAAGTAGTAGACAAGACCATTTAACCTTTGCTATTGTGTCTTGCAGCTTGAGCTCATCAGTAGACTTTCATTCAGGAAAAAAATCATAATGTGAGAAGCCCTTAAGGGCTAACACAATGATTCCATTACATCTGTATTTAGAGACTCTTGCATCGCATTAGTTACCATATGACTTCAACACAATTTTTACATGTGCTTTTAATTCTATGCTTCGACCTACAGCTCTCTGCAAAAGGTACACTTGCACACATTATGTCAAGTCACATGGCAAAGAGGCTGTTCAAATCATCTTGGACAGATGGTTTCTAATGACTTTGGCTGTATGGTTGTTGTTTGATTGCTTGGATATGATTCTTGACAATATTTTGTGATCAATACGTTTCAATATCAATATCAATTTCAGTATAATATATGTTATCCCACCTATTTGTTTACATATGAAGCGGGAAAGCAGTTGTTGTTTAGATCATTTGCAACATTGATTTTTTTTCACAAATCAGACATGTTGTGTTCTTTTTAGGCACACACATTTGTGTTTCATTAACTGGAAATGGCATTGGCACGAGTAAGTGGAATATGTAGTAAATCACTAGTTGATGGAGTGATGGGTGCTGCTTAAAAAATTTCAATATATTCTCCAAACTCAGCATGGCACAAACCATTACAAATAAACACTTTCAGAATGCAATAGGCCTTTTTCACATTCTGTCTGAAAGCCCAGTAATGTCCATGTGACTCTTTGTGGTTTTCCCCTTCATGCACATGTGTTGGTCTGCCTGATGTTCCTCAGTGCATTGCATCATAGCAGCTGAGCACCCCAAAAATGATTACACGTGCTGAAAAAGGGAAATGCACCACAGACACCTGTGTAGCTGTCCTGCCATAGAAGTATACTTAGGTCACTTTTGCAAAACTCCTCACACAGTGAGCACAACAGAAGTCTATGTGGGCTAAACTGAGGATCAGTTATCATTGTTTTGGCACAAAATGCATTCAATGACTACATCTCTCAAATTTCATGAATTATCTTCTCACTCAGACACAACAACTGCCAAAAATCTTTGTACGTACAGGACATTTTGCATGTGCTTACATACTGTTTTCAAAACTGTTAAACTTATGGCCAAAACAATAACACAATGCAAAAACTAAAAAGGCAGCAAAATCCAACAGCAATATTTTATTGAAACATATTTTAAATCTAAAAATGCAGTTTAACCAGCCACAGCTTATTCTCATTGTAGATGAACATCTACACAGGTGTTACTCCTTCAATTTTTCAACTCCTTCAATTCTGGCAGCCAGAAGATTATTTCCTAGGTGTATTGCCCTAGATGACATAAGATGTGATGTGGATGAGAACCTGTGGCCAAATGGAGAAGACAGAGTAGATTAGCATTACTATTGTATGTGTATCAGTGGATGGTGTGTATACAAATTCTTGTATCTTGGGATTACTTAGTGCAAAAAAATAAAAATACATAAACAAATATTAACGAATTCTGCATGATGTCTGATTCATTCCAGTAACATATATTGAAATTATAAACAGAGATGTGTCCTTGTTTTACACAAGAAAACACTGTGTAATGCTACATGTTGTTAGTGTTTTTTAGGTCATTGTTTTGTGGGTGACAAAGTGTGTTTTTCGGCTGTCAACCTTTGCTAGTGTTCTGGAAGAATGAGTTTATTTGAGACCTGAATAAAGTGTTTTGGTAGTTGTAGTGCATTTTGAATGTGAAATGACCTGCTTTGCCAAGCTGAAGGTCAGTTAGGAGAATTGTGTGAAGAGTTTTGCAAAAGTGACCTAAGTATTGTGAAATGTGTCCTAGCGGCTGTAAAAAACTGTAACTTCCAGTAATCGGACTTATTCATGTTTGTAATGCTGGTATTAATTCAACGTTTATCCTAGCTACCACCAAGGAAATCTATAACAAAACTATTAATTAAAAACAATGAAATCTGTACATTACAACCAGTGTTTGGTATCTGTACATTTTATCTTTGTTATGAATTGTTATGGCAAATGTCTCTGCAATCTACCTGCACAAGCATTTTTTTTATTTTTTATTTTTTATTCCTATTTATTCTATTTATCCCCTTTGTATATTTTATTTATATTTGTCTCTGTATTTATATATGTGTGTGTGTGTGTGTGTGTATATATATATATATATATATATATATATATATATATATATATATATATATATATATATATATATATATATATATATATATATATATATATATATATATATATATATATACATATATATATGTATATAACAATTCTGTAACTGTAACTTCGGTCGTTGCTGTGCTTTTTGGAAGTCGAATTTCCCAGAGGAACCCACCCGAGGGATTAATAAAGTTCTATCTTATCTTATCTTATTTAGCACCATCGGGCCTCTCTTGGCTTTTTGGAGGCTTGCACACAAATATGTCTTCACAGCATCTGTGCGGCTTGCATTCCCGGAATCTTTCCCGCTGTTTTGCCAAAGAGCTAAGCAAATGAACATATGACGTGCCATAAATCCTGCATCAGGCAAAAAGGGTTTTTGCATATAAACCCAGTCAAAACTTTATTTAGATGTTAAGTTTGTTTCTATGTTAGTTTCAGCATGCTAACATAATTAACCCTGTCATGCATGAATTATGACAACCTCAATCAGGATTTTTTTTCCTAAAGTATTTTTATTCATTTTTAGGCATGAAAAGATGAATAAAAATACTTAAGAAAAAATCCTGATTGAGGTTGTCATAATTCATGCATGACAGGGTTAAATAACAATAATTACAATGAAACACGTCACACATCTATAGTAACATTAAACGACCAGTGGGTGGCAGGGTATGGAGTGACACATCAGTGTCCAATGTAGTGGTTTATGTGCAAGTATACCATCAACACTGACACAAATACAAGAAAACAGCCTTTGAATAGAGGTCCACTGTATTGACCACTATGTGTAAAAGGGTTAACAATGTCGTAAACCAGAAACTTACTAGATAAAATTGAAAAGAACCGTTAATTCTGAGAGGGAATGACCATATCTGGACAAAATTTTTAAATAAAGTTAATGGGATTTATACTCTAAATGTTTTTTGTTTGTTCTAAAGTTGATGTTGAATTATTCCTCTCTGGTCCAAATTAATTAGTTGGCCCACTTAAGGGACTTTCAACATCATTTGGTAGAAAGTATTCAGTTTGTCAATGTCTGATGCAATCTTTATGCATAGGGGGCTTGTGATCCTATGATTCATTATGAAATCCCTACTCCCTAAACAAACCAGTTATTCACTGCATCGCAAGAGTGAGGTCACCGGCAGTGATCGCAAGTCAGGCAGGGAGGCTTGGATCTCGTGATGAGGAAGAACAAGAGTTGACATTGTTCCAGAAGCTAATTGCCAGATCAAACAGGGTTGCTAGTCCATGAGCCACCCCAGGTGCTCTGAAAGCCTAATAAAAAAGGCGTTGGAGTGTGTTGCCAGCCTATTGTGAGAGTTGGAGTTGAACCCTCTCCACACTTAAGCAAGCAGGTCAAACATATCCGGTGGATTTGCACCATGTAGCATTTTTTTTTTAGTCATGCTGGTTAAGTGAATTGTGTACTTTAAAGGATTTTTTTTTTATTTCATAGAATGATTACATATCAACATGTTCTCATTGTCACAGTTAAGTGTTTGTGGGGGTTTTTGGCAGCTGTGGTTGTGCATATCTGGCGTGGATGACATGCAGCATTTTCGAAAGAGTATTTCCATAGAGCAGCCTGCATGAGAGTTCTGCAGAGCCTGAGCCTCCTGAATCTTCTTCAGAGACTGCTGTGTCTAATACTGAATGACGATTATACTCGTATGTCAGCAAATAAGCCCTGCACAAAATGATGTGACTGGAGTTGCAATTTGAAGTGTGTGCGTGCATGCATGTTTGCGTGTGTGTGTGTGTGTGTGTGTGTGTGTGTGTGTGTGTGTGTGTGTGTGTGTTTAAATGCATCTTTTGGTGACGTAAAGATATTTCCAAAGTGTGGTTTTGGGTGTGTTACTTGCTTACACTGGCACATCTTGTTGCTTTCCCAGTCTGCAAAAGTGAAGTCACTCTTTTGGCAGATACACTACATTTTAAGTCATATTTCCTCTTTTTTTTTTTTTTTTTTTTTTTTTTTTCAAGCAGTGAACAAAACTATTCAGTTACTTTTCCTTATTTCGTCTGTTGACATTAAGTTTAAATGCTTTTGTGCTTATTGTTGATATAGTATGACTAAAGGTCCACTAATCTTTTTTTGGCATAAATCAAGAATAGATATCTTAAAGAAATAGAAATCCTGTAGATAATGAAGAGGTTCCTCCTTTTGTTGCAATCTGGCAGCCATCCTAATTTATGCTATAGGATGTAATTACATATGTAAATGGGTATCACTTAACACATTAATAACACCTCCACTAGAACAATTCATGCACCACGTTAACAGTGAGTGAAGAAGGGGGAGGGGAAGAACAAAGGAACCAGAGGAGATGGTGCGATAACGTGCTGTGTTAGAGGAAAATTGTGCCGGTTTAAAAAAAGCCGCACATGATCTATTTTCCTCATTCTGTTGTATTTTACATATTCTGCTGAGACACAGCGAAGCATCTTTAAATGAAGGAAAAATGAGGGAAGGAGGAGGGAGGATGGGAGGGAAGGCGGAGGCGAGGGAGAGGCAGCAGAGAGCAAGGGGAGGAGGGTGCACTGTTGCGTCTTCCGCCGCTGTCATTCTGCTGCTGCGCGGTTCAGCGGCATGAGGGTGTGCTGAAGGGAGGACTGTGGAAAAAAGAGGAAAGGAGGACTGAAAGGAAGGAGAGAAAGGGAGCGCCTGGGCAGCACTGCAACAGCTGCAGCTGCAGCAGCCTGTCAGGAAGAAAAGGAGACAGAGGGAGACAGAGGAAGGAAAGGCTGCAGGATTGCTTTAAATGGACCATTTCTATATATAATTTTGCACAAAGAGAAGGAAGTGTAGAAGCCTGTTTTCTTCCTCCTGATGCTTTTTGATATGGTCTCATGCAGGAGGAATGCTTGGAAATAGTGTGAAAGACAGAGAAGGAGATTTAAAGATGGAAAGGACGGATAGCACAAAGGCATACGGCCAAGCAGATGGCAAAGGAGTTGGTATGGCAGCTAAGAGGGCCAAGTCTGGAGTGCCCCAGAGCACACAGAGGGGAGAACTAAAGGTTTACCGGGCAGGTAGCTCTGAGGGCAGGATACCAGTGCCCTCTAATCTCCGCAAACAGAGGTCTATGACAAACCTGGCTGTGCTCACTGACGCCGAGAAGAAGTTACACCTTTATGAGCCAAAGTGGTGTGATGACATGGCCAAGCCTGGAACAGGGCAGATCAAAACGGGCAAGCCAAAGACAGCAGGGGGTGGCAGCAGTGCTGGAGGGGGTGCCCCTCTCTCCCGAAACCTATCCAAATCTGAACACTCACTGTTCCAAGGCAAACCCAAGCCCTTTAGCCCTCTGGCTGCTCCCTCTGCCCTGAACAAGCAGAGCCGCATACCTCGTGGTCCTTACGCTGAAGTGAAGCCTTTGAGCAAAGCACCTGAGGATGGAAAATCAGATGATGAGATCCTGTCCAGTAAGGCAAAGGCCAATGGAAAGAAACCTGGAGCTGGAGCTGGAGGGGAATGCAGTGCCAAGGGTCAAGGAGAAGAAGGAGCAGACAAACCTTTCCTGAAAGTGGACCCAGAGCTGGTGGTGACAGTGCTGGGTGACCTGGAGCAGCTGCTCTTCAGTCAGATGTTAGGTGAGTACAGCCAAGAAGCCCTAATGCTTTTGCCACCACTGGGCTTCTCAAATACGATGTGCTATGAACCAAATCTGCAACACGCCCCCCTTTGAAACAGCCACCACACGGCACCTGCTTGCTGCTCCCGATCCACATTTCCCCTGAACGGATTTTACACAGCTCACCAACTGGGGGGGGGGGGGGGAAGCACAAAGACATCTTCATGCTTGCAAAGCATGCTACTCTTATTTTATTGAATACAGGCACTGTTTAGCATTTTAACATGAAGCTGAAATGATTCTTATTCCTCTAGCATGCTACTCAGGTTTATGTGCTTTGGTTTTGGGCGTGTGAAATATTTTCGCTTGTAGTCATAACATTGCTGCCTGATTGCATTAGGCCTGGGGGAGTTGTGGATTATTACCAACAGGCTGATCTCCTTCCGAAAGATTCTCATTTATGGCAACATGTGCAGATGCACTCGAGGGTCCATCAGCTTCTCCACATATGCTTCCAAAAACCAGAAATGGGAATAACAGCATGCCATATTAAGTTCCTTTTAGGCACAGAGACACACATTTAGCCTCCTCCCAGCTTCATTCATCTGCAGAGCACTGACAGACGGCTTCCACCCAGTGTACTACTACACTGCAAATGGCAAAGAAAATGTCTTTGTCTGTGGAGGTTGTAGGTCAGGTTTTGTATTGGGAAAGCTTTTATGATTAATACAGGTGTTGATTATAATATGGCGGTGATTATAATTCTGATGATTAGATGTTGTATTTGTTTATTTTCTAAATAGATAGCTTTGTATTTAATTGCAGGTGTGTTGTGTATCTAATTATAATCTAATTTGGATGCACTGAACACCAAATCTAATCGTGAGATGTATAAAATGGCATGTTGGAGTGTGTGTATTTCACAACTGCTAATCTTTGCTCTTATATACATTGACAGACAAGCAAGAATGTCTTCTTCCATTCAACTCAACATCATCATGTTTGCTGTTGCGTCTTAATGAACACATCTGTAATGATTCGATCTGTTATCCACGCTTCATTAGTATGTGGACATTTATCATTCATACTGGTTACACTTACATACTGCAGAGACCAGTGGGAACTTTATACTGTGCTGGATATTATACATGTCAGCTGCTTGAATCCCTTTTGTGTAATTAACTGTGGAGCCACAACCAAAATTGCTAAGAGTTCTGGAGGTTCGGCACCACACCCATATCTGCTTTATTAGCTTAAATTTGCAGCTCAGTGCTTGAGGCTGATATTTCTGTATTCCTCTGGCTCAAATGGAAGGCATTTTTGAAAAAGTTGTTTTATCATTTTAATGAACTGTGAAAAGAAAAATAGCCTTCCAGAAAAAGGATACATGGAAACACGGAAAGACATTTAAGTTTTAGCATCGAAGAAGAATTAATAAGCAAGAAACTGAGAAAAAATATTTTCATGTTACAGTAGTAATGTCATTGTTTTGGGTTGAAGACAGCAGTGTCAGAGTTATAACAGAATGTTATGTTTTACCAGTTTACAGAACTTTTACAGTGAACATGCCTGTTACTACAAATATTTCTTTTCATGTCTGCAGTACATTCAAGGCCTGGTTAATGTGCTCTGCATCAGCAGCATCTCTCGTTATGAGCTCCTTGAAAGGATGCATTTATTTATGAGTATAGTGGGTCTCTTTGTTTTCCAATAGGGCAAGAATGGTCATCTTAGTTAATAGGGTAATTTATTAATTTAACCATTTATGTTTGTGCAGGACACTGGAGCATTACTGTACATACCACTTCCTCATCACAAGGCAAGGTTTCATGCACATGGATACATAAAAAACTCCCTCCTCAGATCTAGAATAGCTTCACAGAGCAGCAGAATTTGGAATAGAGCAGGAATAAATTAAAAAATCAGTTGCATTACATTATTTTCAAAGTAAAGCACATACAAGAAGTCCACAAAATAGTAGAGTAGTACAGACAGAAATACATCTGATAAAACCCATCTACCCTAGACAACATGGGGATGAACAAATCTCATTTTGTCATAATTGGAATCTGTCATGCCAGATCTTCAGAAATGAAGCAGTGGTCTATATCTATCACAGCGGATCTAGAGATTATGGTTATGTTTGCCTTTTTTGTTGAAGCTACAGAGGCACGCAAGTGTCAGAGAAGTTCACTTTTACACAGGTTATCATGAGGGTAACTTTTTAAAGGCCACATTATCATTCTCATTTTACTTCTTTTAAGGTGGTATTTCTAGTGTAATAGTGGGAAACACTTGTTATCTCATACTTAGAAAGGAGTATTAGGGCCACAGTAAGAAAAACAAAAATTGTATTGATCATTTTGAGAATAAAGTAGAAATTTTGAGATCAAAGTTGCTGTTTCAAGACAAAATGCCACGGCTGCTATAGCCTCTAAAAAATGCTGTGTGTAGACAAATTGATCAGCTGTCATGTGATACAACGTCCATCCTATTTATTGCATGAGGGTGTAAGTGTTGGTATCCTTGCATCTGTCCATTGCCAGCTATTTCATTTTGTACCAAACTGCCAACTCTTCATGTTTGTGTGGTTTCTCCATCTGACCAGATGCAGCTTTCTGCACCATATTATCAGTGCCCTTATACTTATCACCACCACTAAAACTGATTCTGAAGTACGATTTCACAAACTCTACACAAGGCATGTAGAGGGTGTAGGAGCCGTGGGACTTTGTCTTGAAACAACAACTGTAATCTCAAAATTTTGACTTTCACAAAATAGGATTTAGACTTTTTTCTCAAAATATATTTTTGACTTTGGACTTTTCTCAAAACTTCTACTTTAATCTCAAAAAGATTAACATTTTTTTCTTAATGTAGCCCCAATATTCTGTTGCACATACCTGTGTTTTATACATTTTTAATTTTTTTTAAATGAAGAAGCAAAGGCACTTTTCCTCTTACACAATATTTTGAAAAGGTAGGAACTAGAGATTAAATGGTTATATGTATTTTCACCACTCCACAAAGATAGATTGTTTAACAATGACTGGTAACCTTTTTTTTTTTTTTTTTTTGCACCATTAGTCACAGTTCATGTTTTCTTAGAAAGATAAATATTTTCCAGTTGTCATCTACTACATCTGCCTTTGAAATAAGAAGGTTCATGTGAGCTGCAAAAAGATTCTGCTCTTCCTTTTTGCCCTAAAGCAAAAACCTTTTTTTCCTCTTTCTGTCCATTTCTTATATTTCCATGTGAAATTTAACCCCCTGAACAGGCATAAAAGTGAAATGTGGAGGTTGAAGAAGACTGCAAGACCCTGCTGTTGTATTTCTTGGTGACTTGGTGCAACATGCGGTTCCTTTGTTGTTAATCTACCAGTGTTTGTAAGGTTAATTACTGAGGACCTCTAGCTATTTTAGAATGAGTCTTTCCAAACTTTTATCTTTTCCTACATTGTGAGTATATGGAGTATCTCCTGAGATGTTGCATCATTCATAGGACTTTCCCATTTCAGATCTGCTTCAGTATTCTGTCTGAGTTTCCCTTTTTCCATCCAACTGCAATGCAGGGTACCACACCACTACTAAACAAGAACACAACACATAAATCTAATACTCACAGCAGATGTGATTCACATGGGCACTTTGTGTCTAGCATTCCTGCTGAAGTGTTTCCCCCAGAATTAATCGCAAAGGAAATGAGAAGATTGAATAAGAATGCAATATGACAAAAAGATTCATTGCTCAGTGGACACCTCTGCTGATCTCATATTAAGGACATATTTGTGTTAGCATTGCAATTTCAAGATATTAATCTTCTTTCTGATAATATCAAATATATTAAAACTATTTGGGGTCACGTGAAACCTATGCTTTTCCCAGAGTATAGTGTTTAGAAGAAGGCCACTAGACTACAAACAGATAAAGAACAGCATGTTGACTATATAGCATTTTTATTTGAAATCCATGTCTAATCTGCTAGGAATCTCTCAAAGCAATGTTTTAGATTATAAACACTCAATGATTAGCAATTGTGCAAGAAGATGATTACATGTATGTAATAAAATGAAAAATAATGAGTGTTCAAAAGTGTCCAAAATGTTTTTATTTTCTTTTGGCAATAGCAAGAACTGCTGAGTATCTTTTATATGGGGAACAATGGAGTGAATTCTTGGCTGACTTTAGCTGCAGTTTGTACTGTAGCATTCCAGCTGCACTGCAATCTTTACTCAAAAAATGCTACCAGAGCCAGACAGTTTTCTGTCAGAATAGCACTAAAGATGAAATCAATATTTCATTCTGGACATTCTGGACCAGCTCTTGTGTGCTTATAAATTAGTTGTTGTCCTTTTTTTGCAGATAACATATGTAGCTACTGTATATTATAGAACCCCGAAGAACACACCATTCAGAAAGCTCAGTGTTTTTTCAGAGTGGCAAAGTAAACAAGGCTTTAGTTTGACTTGCAAAAATCACAATAGTGCATTTCAATTTGTAAACTCAAATTGAGGCTTAGAATTCACTCTCTGTGTGCTCTGCTGATTTAGTTCAATATCTACTTATGAGACGAGCATATGATTTGTCTTTTGGTCCCCTGACATCCTCGCCTCTGCGAGGGGCAGGGATAGCTCAGTAGGTAGAGTGGTGGCCCCATGATCGGAAGGTCGGGGGTTCGACTCCACTGAACCGCTACCCTGAGGTACCCCTGAGCAAGGTACCGTCTCTACACACTGCTCCCCGGGCGCTGCACTGGCGGCTGCCCACTGCTTCACTGGGTGAATGGGTTAAATGCAGAGGAACTATTTCCCTATGGGGACTAACACGCACACTTTACACACTTTACACTTTTACACTGCTTCAGCTTTTGCAGCTAATACAGTGAATATTAATTTCTTTCTGCCTGAGGGTTTTTGCCTCAACATTGCTGGGGAAAATCCCAACTTCCTGCATTTGTGTGACAGGGGGTTTCTCTCGTTTGTTACAGCTACCACAACAGCGCTCCTAATTGTACTGTAATATTGATTTGACACGGTCACAACCCACTGACTCTATATTTTGCAGTGCACAGAGTATAGTCCAAATAAGCTGACCTTCACTGAAACTGTTCTGGCTGCAGTTCAGCTTATAGTTAGCTGTATTACTTGAACCGAGTGACTCTGAGGTAATGCTCAGCAGATCAGAAAATCTCTAGAAAGAAAGTAAAAGCGATCCTGGTGTGGCATGAATCCCCCTGGCGGCAGGTCGAAGTCAATGGCAGCCTTCCAATGGTGCATTTTTAGGCTGTACCACATCAGTTCAGTGGGGGGTAGAGCAGGGGTTGCCATGGTGAAGCTGCCTATGGAGTAACATTTGTCTGCTTAATGATGCGAACAAGCATGGGAGATGTTCTTACACAGAGGATGCAGGTCACAGTAGTCCAAATACAAATAATAAAAGGAAGAACATGCATATAGAGATGACTCAACATTAAAAACTAAGCTCAGAACACCGTGTGTCTGGTTTTTATTGTGATCGTCTAAATGTTTTATAACCTTTGCTTCTGCATCATTCACCCACAGACCCCGAGTCCCAGAGGAAGCGGACTGTGCAGAATGTCCTTGACCTACGCCAGAATTTAGAAGATACAATGACAAGTCTGCGGGGCTCCCAGATGAGCCATAGGTAAGTAAAGTATATATATACATGTATTGATAAAATTATGAGATAAATCCATTTATTAAAGTCAGTTTAAAGTGAAAAAAACACACTTAGACCCTGCTGGATTGATACATAACATAATCACGTGTAAGCAGTTGTATTGTGGCTGCTTACAGTGTTGCCACTTGGTAACAAGATAACAGAAAATTGGTTTATTGCACCAAGAAGGTTATCCTTGGTGGCATATATCTGCATGGTGTGCAGTTTTGAGGACAAAAGAAGAAGTGGCAGGCCTAAAAAACTATCTACAGCAGAGAAACAAAAAAAAAAAAAACCTGAGATAAGATTTAGAGAGATTAGACTGACCTTCAGTTGATCCAGCGAGTGTTTGCTAAAGTGTTACCAAAAATCTTCTCAAGTTATTTTTCAGCAAGGGAAACAATGAGAAAGGGCTGAGGGATAACAAATTACACAAATACTAGACTGAAAATCAGTGGCAACAGGTCACATTGAGTGATGAAAACAAATGGCAATTTGATGACAATCAAATCATTGTCAGTATGTACGGAGGAGGTCAGGGGAGAAATAAAACAGTCAGTGTCTACAGATAACTGTACAGATAATTGCATTTGTGTCATGGTTTAGTGCTGCATTTCACCCAAAGGTGTTGGTCTTATAAAATACCAGATTTTGATCCAATATCATCTGGAAAGCATCTGATCAGATATGGAAAAGTTTAGCACTAATGCTTTCAGTTCTATCCATCCAGAGTCTATCCCAACTATCACAGGGCGATACTATTCTGTCTTAGATGTTTAAAGAGGCTGTTTGGCTCATAAACTTAATCTTGTTTAGTGATGGCTGTTATTATACCAGAAAGTTGAGAAGTGCTGCTTTAAAGCTTTTTAGTTTTAATGTAATTACTCTGCTCAACCTCTTTGAAACATATTGTTAAACAAAGAGTTGTGATTATAGTAAATAATCATTTGTGCGATTGCACGCTAAATTTTTCTTAGGCAGCTATCAAAAGGGCTTCAGTTAATCAATGACTGACCTGAGACTTAATGGCTGCTTGCAGGACTGTCCTGTAATTTTCATCATCATAGTATTTTAAAGTCACTGACAAATGCAGAAATTCTCAGCCTTCAGGTTGATGAATTATCCACGAAGAATGGATAAAAATACTTGCATGGTCGTGGGCACTGCAATATTTATTTGGGTGACTCGGTTCATCTCGTTATGTAATCGACAGACACAGTAGACGCTCCTAGCCATTTGGAGGACGTTTCTAATTCTGACCCACTTACAACAGAGAAAAATTTTATTAATATTTCCTGTGTGTGGTCCTGAAAAGCAGAGTCCTTGCTATCCTGGAATACTTCCTGGTACACAAAAGCAGTAAGAAACAGAGAGAAGAGAGAGAAATGCTATATGCAATGCAACACAGAGATAGCAATTTATCCGTCTTTTAGTCTTCTCCTAAGCAGCATCTTTTCTAGTTTTACTCCCTGAACTTGATACAACACAACTGGTGTATCTAGGTCAAGAGCGACTGAATGCCACTGTTGGTTTCTTTGAAGAGAAACTCAGAAGAAAAAAGAGAGAAGTTTTCTGGGTGTGCTGTGCACATCTGGAGTCTTTCTTTTATGTTTCTTTCGGGACAAGACTCTTAACCAATTGCTTTGAACATGTTTGTAAACCACCCTGACCCTCTCCCTGTGTGTCCCTCTAGCTGTCTGGACAGCAGTAATGTGGGCTATGACAGCGATGAAACCAATGCTCGCAGCATATCCAGCCTATCCAACCGCTCATCACCTCTTTCCTGGCGCCACGGCCAGGCCAGCCCTCGTCTTCAAGCTGGCGATGCCCCATCCTCCACAGGTGGCGGATACCAGGGAAGTAAGAGTGGTTCCCAGTACACAGCCCATACAATGCCTGCTCGCTGCTCCAGTCGACTCAACAGCACGTCTCGTATTGAGCTCATAGAAAGCCTTGATGTTGATGATCCCGATCTCAAGTCTGGTTACCTGAGTGACACTGACCTTCTAGGGAAGAGCCTGCCAGATGATGATGATGACAACCTGGCTAACGGGTAAGAGCACTTAAAAAATGAGAACATGAAGCAATAGTTTGCTGCAAATGGTGCATACTGGTTTGTCCTCCATCTTTTGACTTAAGGAAGGTCAATGAGAAGCTCAGCTGCATTTTAATAAGTAGGCACTCTTCTTGAAATGCTGGACATTACCTGATACTATCAGTCCTCATTTGCAAATGTGTGCATATTTTGCTGGTCAAAAAAAAAAAAAAACCTTCATGAAGGAAACTTTTCACGTCGACATCATGAATTTCTCTTTGTTGCTGGAGCCTGATGTTGCTTGGCAGGCTTATCAGAGAGCTTTCATCAGCAATCTCTATAGACATGTTTGGTATTTCTTGCACTTTAAGGACTTCTCAAACTGCCCGAGACATTGTCTGAGCCTGTTTTTGCTGACCGTGTGGAAAGCTTCTTTTAACTTTATCACTGAGGAGAGAAGTTATCTGGGGCTTTCTCAGTCACACAGTAAACACTCCCTCATTTCTGTGTAAACAGTATAAACAAGTGCACTAAATAGCTCCGATGACATATGTAGAAAGCTGCACCTGTGCAGTTTTTTTGCTCATCTTCTCACTCACTTTCCATCTTCCGTGATTCCCTCATCTTACATTCTTTATCTAATTCCCACTCACAACTTGACAGCTGACAGTGAGCGTGAGAGAGAGGGGAAGAATCCAGGACACTTCTCCAGTGTAGCAGCTTTATCACGGTTGCACATGCAGTGGGACTTAAGCTCTCTGGAGCACTCCAAAGGCCCTGCATGCCAGGTCACGTTCTTACTATGTGCACTAAGGAGACGAGAGGAAGTGAGGCACAGTTTAGATGAGTAGAAATTGGAGCATAGAAGAAGAAAATGCAAACTAGAACAGGGCTAAATGAAATTAACATGGAGAACTGGCTTCACAAGTAAAGATAGATGGTTAATTTGAAGGAGAGAGGTGAAAAATGATCAAACAGCATAAAGTTGATAAGGCCAGGATTAAACGGGGATTATGTCAAATGGGTCCATTCCTCACAGTAACATCCATGCACTAAAAAGTCCATTTAAATCTGCCCTGTATTTCTCCTTGTTTCTCGCTGCAGTAGCTCTGCTGGGGTGTTTCAAATTCATTAGAGAGGTGAGCGGAGAGCGTCACCTCTGCTTTTTGACACCGCAGGCAGCAAAGATGCTAATCATTTTATGTAACACTAGTTTTAGAATGCCTCATCATGCTCTCTGTTTTAGGCCACCAAAGTCAGCAATCCCTAGACATGCTTTCAAGGTGACTGGAAGAACTCTTGATGGGAAAAACGGGTCCCCATAGAGCATTTTTACCATTTATACCCAAAGCATGCTATGGATATGCCTCCTGTTATGCGTAATAACAGGTCATTCAGTCTACAAAACATACCAGGAAACAGAAATATTTTGCGCTGTTTTCTCTCTAACGTGACTAACTTTCGTGCTTATACTGTAGTTGGAAGGTTGAAATCCTTCTGGTTTGTTGGCTTGGACGTGACTGCAGAAATAATAGGGTGCTAGTGCTCTATACCAAGAATGAATTGTGCCACATAAACATACCAACACCCTTTGGTGTAGATAACAAGCTAATCCAGTTTCTGAAGCAGGCGCTGCAGCACATGCTCTAATTTATTTATTTATTAATTTTTTTTACAGTATTCTGTGATGCATTTGCATTTACTCCACATCCCCTGTCACACACTTACAGTTCAGCTCATTGAGAAGCTACCAGCTCTTGAAAATAGATCAGGCTCCTCCCGCGTAACCATGGAAACCCACTGAAAATCGACTGTAAGGAGAGGTGCCATTTCTGCTCCCCTTTCAGTAAGGCCCCAGTTTTACATTTTCATAAAACGTATTGATCTGAAATGAGCACCCATATAATCAGCTAAATATGAATGGCACATTGAGAATGTCAAATCACTAATGCAGTTGTAGTATGTAATACTTAGATCATGTAAAGAAAATCCTGAAGGCTCAAGAGAAATGGGCTAGAAATGGAAAACTGAGTCAACTGTAAAAATTATAAAACAAAAGGCATGTTGTTAAGACTAACTAGTCTAATGGTACTGCAGCACATTGGTCAAGGTGTAATGGATATTGATTAATCGACACCAGGGAGCACTGCTTACATAAGATGTTCACAAAGACCGTTATCACTGCTACGGTGTGTCTTCATCATCAATAACCTGATACAGAAGTCAGTCTCCTCATCAGCTCCAGCCTTCTTCAGACAGGAGAAGTCTGAGAGAAAGCTGCAACATGTAACCTAATCATAAGCTGGTTTGTCCTAATTTAATTACAAAGAAAGGATACATACCCTCTCTAAAGACAAACAAGACGATCTGGGGATATACAGGTACAGTTCTGCTGCTTCTATTTGTCACCATTCTAATCTTAAGCCATCCAACAGTGCAGTGTTCACCTACAGTTAATGAAATATTAATGACTTAACACTTCATAATCAATGTTTGTACACTGATATTTTACACTCTGTGGAACAAAGACAATCTGGCAGACTTTGCTGTGATCTAATCCATCGTTTTTGTCAAATCACTAATACAAAGGAGATGGAATGGCATTATTGGATTTCTGAGCCCTATAGGAACAATGAAGTCTAGCATCTCTAGCTCAGCAATCCAGTTTACTTCAATTTAATTAATTTAAATAACACCAAATTGCAACAACATTCACCTCAAAGTTCTTTTTACTGTAACTTAAAGACCCTAAACGAATACAGAGGAAAATACAAACAGTCAGATGACTCCCTAGCAGTTGGTGACAGTGGGAAAGAAAAACTCCCTTTTAACAGGAAGAAACCTCCAGCAAAACCATGCTCAGGGAGGGGCACCCACCTGCCATGAAGACAGGAAAAAAAAGACAGTAGAAGAAGAGAGCAAGAAACTAATAATAACTAATGATTAAATGCAGAATGGTGTATAAACACTTGAAAAAATGTGAGTGAAGAAGAGACACTCAGAGTATCCTGGAAAAGTGAAGCATATCTTCTAATCATCCTCAGCTTCCTTGCTTTGTCATCTCAGTTAATAGTTTCAGGTGCTGTTTAAAACATGAGGTAATTTTATAAATTGCGGTCAAAAAGAATGATCAAGCAGGCTGAGCTTTAAAGAGGCCCTACCTTGTGATTTTGAAGTTACTACCATATGGACACGCATGCTCTCTGTGTTTCTTAGCCAAATCCACCCTCACTCGACGCATCTGGTTTCAGAACACCAAGATGGCAATCCTGAAAGCACTTAGATCTTGTCTTCACCTCCTCTTCTCCATTAGGTATAGATAAAAGCACTGTATGAATGTGTGTGTGATTGCGCAAATGAGACTTTTGAGTGCTCAAAATTTAGTAGAGGTAAAGAAGTACCAGTCCATTTCCCATTTCTGCAAGTTTTCTTCTTGACTGTTCTCTCCTAAAAGGATGTTTACATTCAGTTACAACTAAAATTGCCATAATTACATACAGTGTAATAACAAAATTGTACATCATTTTCCATTTTGTCCTCAGTAGACTCCATGTCTGCTTAAAATGTTGGCTGGCAGTGAAGCTAACAAGAGTTTTTCTCATTTCACTAGCACTACTCAGGAAGTGAGTTGCTGTGTTTCAGCTTACATTAGTGTGTTGAGCTGGCTTCTTATTTAGGCTTGACCACGTCAGGAATCATAAATGTTTCCTGCGGCTGCCTTCTTCACACCATATTGCCAGTTTTTAACCATCACTTATATGCTATCATCCCGTTAAAAGCCATATTTTGAGAGGCTGGTTTATGAGTGGACCAGTAATCACATTATATTGATGGCGGTTGTTTCCGTATCTGGTATTTACATTATGACTCCTGTTCAGCATTCAGTCTGATTTTTAGTGGTGTTGAGTTAGTTATGGTTGATGTTTTACAGACATTCAGCTGTAGTGTATGTAAGCATTCATGTAAGCAAGCTTTTCATGTCGAATACAGATGCTCATTAAAGAAATTACGTAATGGGATAAATAAAGCCTCATTTTTGTATTTTGTCAGAAGATAAACAGTTTGAAAACCTTAAACTGGAAGAGGAGAAAAGCAAATAGGTTTTAACCTTTCGACTGCTTTCAAATTATTTTTTTTCTTACAGTAGAGCAAAGGGCACTTAAATTCAATAATGAGCTACTGATAACCACAAGGATCTGAGGTCAGTTTTCTTTTTTCTGTCTTTTTTTTTTTCTTGACAAGGAAAGCTTTTTATGCCTTTCCTCAGTCTCTTAATATAAGAAATAGAAAATGTGAGATACCTCACCTCTAATAAAACATAACCATAACATAACAGGAGACTCATTTTGAACTTTTGAAAAAAAAATATTAAGTGCCAGTTGTTATTTGTTGCTCTTACACATACAGTTTTCTATATTAGCTTTGTTTTTTTCAGGAATAGATAAGGAGGCTGTAAACACATTAAAATAAAATCAATACATCAAATGCAATGCGGCAAATACATCATCCAGCAGACACAGCCATCATTTGGAATCATAACTCAGTCAACCAGATTCATTTTGATCTGTCTGCTGCTTGATGCTGGGCATGTACAGTTAGTTTATCAAAGCCTTTTCACTTAAAGCAGTTACTAAACCAAAGCAGTAAGCTCTTGAGTATTCAATGCTTTAAAGCTGTAACAGACTCAGGACACTGTTATTTCTGTGATTAATTTATTTTCCCTGCTTTAAGCCATTGCTGTTAACATTATCATAAGACTTGAATAAATAGTACATAAATGGTTTTATTAGCAAATGGGCAAATCTATCGAATGTTGTAACCTCATAAATAACACAATATCATTAGAGTTGCTTCATATACGGCGTCCTGAAAACAAGAGTAACATAATAGTTTATCTCTTTCCGTTGTCCTGTGATAATGTCTTTCTTTATTACTGCTGGAGCAGAGCAGAGAAAGGGGGCTGGTTCAGCAGCATCACCCTTCTGATCATGCGGCAACATGGCTCTGGATGTGCTGCCATGGCAACCGTCTTCCACTGACCCAGTGATGGGACTGCCTTGTGTGTCAGTGTGATAGCTGCTGATTTGATGTATGTGTGGAGGATGTGTATGTGCATTCTGTGCTGGTTTGTTTGAGATATGGCAAGAAAGGGTGAACGAAATATGCAAAGAAAAAATGAGAGAATAATCGATAGACAACGAGAAGCTGATGTAAAGACAGCATGATAACCACCAGATTGTTTTATATCTGGCGTTTTTGGGGGACAGGTGCTTGTATGAAAGGGCATTGTTTGTATTTCTGTTTGCATTATTGGATGATAACCGTGATTTACTATGAAAATAAATGTGGGGAACAATATTTTTAGCTTTTTTCCCCCCTCTTTCGGACCTTTGGGCCCTTTTAAATACTGAATATATGTCATTGCTATCTTTGCCTTGCTATATATTGTGGGATAAAAACACCATTTCCATGGTTAAAGGCTTGGCGTGTGTGAAAGTGAGTGCAGTTTTCTAATTTTTAAAACATTTCACAGCTTTATGGAAACTATGTGTGTCGGCAAGTACATTCTCTAATGCGCACAGGGTTTGCTGCAGTCCTCTGATCCTGGATAGATGCCCATGCTAGTCTGCATTCAATTTCACTTTCCCGACTGGGCTGGACCTTTCTATTGTCACCAAGTGCTTCCTCGACAGTTGAGGCCTAACACGTTTTTTAAAACCCACTTAAACACATTTGCTCAAGAGTTGGTCTTTGGCTTTTCTATTCTGGTTCCCCACAGGCATTGCTGGTATTACAGTTTAGTGAGCTAGCACTTGGAGTTTGTCATTTATGGGCTAGAGCTCAATAAAAAGGGATTTGATTTTCTTGATTCTGTCTACTACACACATTTTTAAGCTAAGTTAATTTGAATTTGTTTCAAAATGGTTAACAGGGAGGCAATAATGGAAAAAAGCAATCTCCATTATACTGTCTTTTGTGTTACTGATGAGTAGGACAGATAAATAGTGCACTCATTCTTCCAAAGTCAGCAGCTCGAACGCATCTGGGGTCAATATGGAGCTCGTTTGGTCACTAACATACTGACTCCCCCAACACCAGTGTACTTCCACCTTCACCATCGTCCTCAGCCATGTGAATAATGGACGATTATTGCAACACCCGGGGACGATGACTCATCCATGTATCATGTCTGCGTGTGGTCGTCTGGGTGCACAGTTTGGATTCAGACGGTGTTTAAACTCAGCCCCAAGTGGAAAATGTGATACATCAACGTTTTTCCCCCCACAACGGTATGTTTAAAAACGGGAATCTTATGGCATTTGTTAATCTGTGATTCCCCACTATATATATTTTTTCAGAGTGGGAGTTGTCAGATTATCCGCTTTTGAATATGACTGTTGAAGAGTTCAACTCTCCTGGTACACAAGTTGCATTACTCAGACAGTAAGCAGTTCAAGATCAGAGTTAAGTGCCATATTAATAAGAAACTAAAAACAGAGTGCAGGACAACACAATGAAACAATACAATGTCATAATACCAGCACAGCACAGATTTCCACACTATCAGGCTGTAAATGTGGCACCAAGAGGACTGAAAACCTCAGAATTAGGTGTGGCGTCTATATTGTTTGCCGTGTCTTTGAGGTGGAAGTCTCCTATGAGGTCGATGGAAATGGTACATTAATTTTCCAGTCCAATAATCCGATGACAAATACATTTTCTGGGGATCTGAAGAGATAGGTCAGCTGCAGTCTCTGAGACGGTCAGTGATGCATCCCAGGCCCATTTGCTTTACTGATGTGCCACTGCTCTGTGCCGAAGGCTGCCCAGTCCTATTTGCGTAGTTATGGTCAACCTCAATACAGATCAGAATTGGGGGCTGTGAAGATCTGAGATGCATAGCTTTTTCATCTGCAGTCTCTCTGAATGAATGATATTTAAGCAGACATAAATCACTGAACACAGAGCTGTCTTTCTAAAGCAGTTTCCCACATTGTACTTCTGAGCTGAACGCACACAACAGAGGAATGTCGGCTCTTTCTCGCCATCAAAGGTCTCAAAATCAAAGTCCTGCTTTTTTCTAAATGCCAAGTGGTGCCTCATTTTAAAACACAGCTGCAGAGCATGTACATTAAACTGTAGCCATAGCAGGCACAGCTTGAAATCATTGTGCCTCCTGCTGGAAATCAAATGTCATTGCACCACATTGCTGGACTCTCAGCTTTCTTTCAGCTCTATTTCTATCAGTCTCTTTGACCATTACTGAGTTCACCTACTTGGATACAGTGCAGACTTATAATGAAAAGCTACCATAATGCTGACTTCGAAATGGCTTTGTGGCCAAGAGCAAACAAACTTTGGCATTAGTAATGTTGTTTTGACTGAATGGGACCAAACTAGTTGAGAATGAGAACCCTTCGAAAAGACTTTGGATCTGTTATAGATTTAAATTGTCAGTTGTTTACCTGTCCGCATACTTTATGCTGCTGATGGTTTATTACATATTCTTTTCCCTCAGGGGGAAAATACTTACATGAACTCTTATTATGACATCCACATTATTCAGTTTGCTACTAATTTGGATGCCAGTCTTTACTGATGAATTCAAACTGAAGAGACCTCTCGCCACTGACAGAGATAGAACCTGTTCATTTCTCATCAGTTTTTAGTCTTGCACAATGCAACACACTTTACTGCACCAGAGAAATATGGAACAAATGATTTAGATCAAATATCACAACAGTAGAGGTCGAATCCTGAAAATGGTTTTCTGCCTCAGTAAAAAAACAAGGTGCTGCGTTTCTCTCAGATGGGTTTAATCTGCACTTTATGAGTCTGTAAATACTTATGGTGGCATAATTACTCAATAACTTTCCATGTAAGCAAATGTACAAAGGATGTTTCTTACACATGCCATGTGGTTATCAGTGCCGGACAGCTGTTACTCTACAGCACAAACATGACTTCAAGGCTTTTTGGATGTCATCTTGTTTATTACCACTGTGGCCTGGCTGAGATAAACAGGAGATGTGAGTAACACACGTCTTTCTTGCACCGTAAACAGTTCAGATCATTTCACTATTTTAAGCAACAAAATAATCATCAGTGTTTAGCTATTTGAAAGGAAAGTTTAGAAGTAACCAACAGGTATTTAAACAAAATGTTTCATGTTGTTTGTAAGCAAAACGCAAAGGGCCACAGTCTGAGAAGCTTCTCTATCTACTGAAAAGCTTCTTTTCAGTAGATAGAGTCACGGATATGAAAAGAAGGAGACAGACAAGACAAGATTTTCTCAGGTTTGAATCTCATTCTGCTAAAGATATTTTAAGGGATGCCTTTATGTCTGGGAGTCAGGCTGACATCAGTATAGCTGTTTATTTTTCACAAAAAAACCCCCACTGTCCTTTAAAATCCCATTCAAGCTGGCTCTGAAATATTCCCCAATGTGGAAAATCTTTTTTTTTCTGCATGTCCTGTATATTTGTTTTTTCCACTTTTTGAAATTAGCAATGATTTATTGCCATGTTGCATATAAAGTGTATTGCTACTGCATTTCAAATGTAAATGATTTTTGTTAGGCACACACTGAACTGATTTGTAACTGATGATGTGGACAGGGTGTGTGGGGCTTTCTTGGTCTATAGAACTGTTACCTCCTGGAGAGGTTTACAGAGCTGAGATCTGGTGAGATCATCACCTCTGCCAATGAAAGGGGGAGGGAGGCTTTTCAAGGCTACCCATGCCTCAGTGGAGGTCCTTGTGTCATTGTGGGCTTGCGGTTGCACTCACAGTGATTCAAGCCTTACCTTGGAATGACTTTTTTCCAACTAGGCCTTAGAAGTTAAACATCTTTAAGGAAATTCATCATGATAATCTTCTCCTTAATGTAAAAAGAAGTCAAAGTATAGAAATATCTGTTTACATAGTCTTTTTAAATTCTTAGTCCTTTTGTAAGCATGTTTAAAAGATTTATTTCAGCTCTACGATTGACTTTGTTAGCACTGAAGTCAGTGGATATGAGTGATTCTGAAGTTTTATATGAACAATAAGCACCATTCAGCAGTTGTTGGATACTAGAGAAAAGAGGGACTCCAAAACAAATTTACACCAAGACACACTTAATATACATCAAGATCACCCTGATCTCATGACTAAAGTGGAAAATTTCCATTGGAACACGTCCTTGTAAATTAAACCAATTTTTTTTCGACGCAATCAATCAAAATTATACAAGGAGCTTACACTATTGCATTATTTACAGCACCCCATGTTGCTAAAAGCAACCTCTCAAATCTCCCTTCTTGTTGTAGGCCTAGTGGCAGTGTATCTATAATATGTAGCTAAGCTCATTAGTATTAATGCTACGCGATATTGTTTATGCTGCCATAATGGGTAAGGTTCATGGCATCCATCAGAGAATTAAGAAAGTCTGCTCTCAGCCTTACTGCCAATTATAGTTGGTGTCTATTCATTTTACTGCATTTGGAAGGGGGGAGCACAATGGAATGCAAAAAAGGTGAATCATTTATGCAGTTGGGATTCGTGCATATTTAATGTATTTTAAAAAAACATACTTTTTTGGCTTATGCAAAAGACAAGAAATGTTTTGAGTCTGGTATTTAGTTGTTGTACAATTGGTGAAAATCAATATTGCTATTATTATTATTGCTATTATTAACACATTCACTGCTTCTGATAATGATACAACAAAGTGAAAACTGTTTTTAAAAAGAACCCGTGCATCCATCCAGCGTTTATTAAAAAACAAAACCAAACAACCAACCAAACAAAAATGCTCACAGTAGGCTCTGCTTAAGTATAGCCTGCATTATCTGCCTTTATGACTCTAATGGGGATCCTAACTAACAAAATGAACATATTGATATATTCATTATGTTTGAAACTAACATAAACTCATCTGCACATCAGTGAAGGGTTTAGAGAGGCCATAGGACAATGGACATTGGTGGTGGTTTTCCCACAGACTTGTAAAATCGGATTTTTTACAACCAGAAGCGTCGCCCCTGCTGGTTATTAAAGTTCAAAGCAATCGTGAACTGGGCTCCACTCTTCAGACCTTGCAGCTGTTTCCATCTTCTATAAACCCTCTCAGGTTTTGCTATGCATACCTGACTTTTAAGATGTTCTTTATTATAGACATGAAAACTAAAATTCATATTTTAGAAGAAAAAAATGATAACGGTACTTAGACTCATTGGGATAATCTTTTTTTATGGTAATTAGCGCTTCAGGTGAAGCAGAAACATAAATCAAAGTATTCGGATTACATGGGGCGAAGTAAAGGATTACACCACAGGGAGTAATTGGAGTTGCCATGACTACCACTCCGCTCCACGGCAATTGGTCGTTGTCTCGCTGAGGACTGAGCAGCTATCGGGGTCTCTATGATCTCCTCGTTCGTTTTCTTTTTTTTTGCCTTTATGGGAGGGGGTGTTGCTTGAATGCTGAGAGACACACTACTTTTCCTCTCGCTGAATGAGGGAACAGGGGTCTTTGCTTGCGGAGTGACTCTGCGCTCACTCTAAAGCCGTACAAGTCACAAATGAGCGGGCGTGTTTTGGTCGGTAAAGTGCCACCGCTGCAGCCGGCGACACGAGCAAGGAGGACTTTCCTTTTAACTCCAAGGTAATGTATCATTAATATTTAATCGCCGTTGGCACATTATCTGCCTTTATTTGCCCCCGACGCTAATATTCTGTTTCTTCGCGAAGAAATGAAGCTCTTCAATGGATTTAAATTCTTCTAAATATGACTTTATTTTCGATCATCAGTGTAATATCATAACAGTGTAATCGATGAAATCTAATTAATATATTACTTTTAATTATTTGACTTTGCCGTGCCGTTCACCTGTAACATTTTGCGCCATGAAGTTAAATGTCACGATCAGACATTGTTTTTGCAGTTGAAGTTATAGCATCTGTGGAAAAACAGTTTTATTCTTGGAGGACACGGGAGCGCTGCTACCACAGCTATCTGTATAATGAAGGATGTCTTCACCACTCATTCAGCTACAGTCATGCGCTCCCAGGAGCCACATCATTATTCTTTTTTTAAGCCGAAACTTTGCAGACACATTGCCAAATTGACCTACAAGATGCTTCCTCCCTCCCGTGTGCTATTTAATCTGATATGATATTTACAATATTATCAAAGGATGGTCCCTGAGAAGCCTGGATAGCTTTTTAATCCTAAAAAAAATTATGTATTTTTTGTTTTTCTTGTTCATTCAATCCACCATAGGTTGTTAAATCTACTTCCAGCTCCAGACAGTGACTAATGTCCACACTGTGCTCTGCCCCACCAACCACCTCTCAATCTTATTAAAACAGAAGAAATATTCACACTATTGCAGCTCACAAATCACAAATGGGCTCAAATCAGATATGCGTAGGAGTTGTGCCAGAGAAAACAAAATGTTAATTGCCACCCAATGTATGAAGTATGCACTACCCTAGCCTACTCCCACCCTCTCCCTGTCTGGATTTTACCTCTGAGAGCAGACAGCTTGACTTGTAATATCAACAGCCCACAGGCCCTCCTGCCTCTTCCTAGGCTGACATCCCTGTGGGGTTATTCATGGCCCCTCTGTCGCCCCTGACAGAGGAGGTATTGTTCAAACATACCACTAACATCTGTGCCTAATGTAAATCATGAAACTTTTCTCACTGTTATTCTTACTGGTATGTAAGAACTTTTTCTAAAATCCAACATTTATTTTATGTTACACTCTTGTTGTCAAGAGGTCACATATCTGTGGCCACAAATCACTTTACTAAAACGCTGCTTTTATACATCAAAAAGCCTTAAAACCAGCACACAGTGTCAAGAAAAGCTTCTTCCCTGTTTTACAGCTGTATCTATAACTCAACTCATGCCATGTGTTTAAATCCATTCTGAATGTGTGTATAAGCCATTTTTGTCTCCCTCTATTTTCCTGTGCAATTCCATGTTCCATGGCTCTGCTAATTGCAGACTGCAGACCCACAAAGAGCATTTTGAGCTCAGTAGGGAAACCAAAGAAAGGGAAAAGAACTGATTCAGCTCAAGCAGTTACTCTGCTTTTAAGAGGCATATTAATTTACCTTTTCCACTGTGCAACATTTTTGAGCGCCAACACAAATTTGATTACCACCTGTGGCTGCCAGTGGTAATGATGGGGAACATAATTATACCAAATATGAGCTGGACTTGCATTTAGCTCTCTGGAGATACCATTTTTAAGTTCACCATGGCATCATTGCTCTTCTAAAGCACTTCTTTTAAACTTCCCACTCAGATTGAACTGTTTTATCCTGTGATGTTTTGGTTGACTGAGAAGCTTTTTCTTGAACTGTATTTTCAAATATGAATGCACCCAGAGACCTGATGCCCAGTGACCAGTTTCTCTGGGGTGTGCAGGGACTGCCCGTCCCTTCTGGCCTCAGGAGAAGGGCCAATGTGGCAGCATCTGTTTCAAGGCGAGACAGGACTTCATTGAAGGCTGTTGGGAAGGGTCATGCAAGGTTCAGGAGCCTGTCACTCTGATTTCTGTCATCCTGCTTCTTTTGAGCATAACAGACTGTTTTCTAAACACTGAACTATCAGTCGCAGTACTTTTTATTTACCACGATTCATCAGCATGTCTTGAAGCTGTGCTGAAAAACTACAAAGAGTGCTGTCCTAGCTGTGCTGTCATTACGATTTATTAAAATATGGTAAAGCTTACATTTTTCTGACTTAAAATTTACTGCCCAAGCTGACCATTTTATTATGATTGCTAGACTGGAGTTTCCCCACATGAGTTGTGGTGCAGTGTGTTTAAAAAGGTTTATTAGCTGCTGTGAAGATTGTGAATGGTGGGGTTTGTGGATTGATGAAAGTTTCAAACGGGCATAAATTTTATGAAGTCAAGAAACCCAGGGAAACAACTATTTGATGACGTCTCGTCTTATAATTTGGCACTTTGTGGTAAAACACAGTGTTATGATACACAGCTCGTTTGATAAATTTGAACTGCCACAGATTCTGGATTTGTTAAAATGAATAAATTGTAATTTGCACTTTTATTAAAATATATGGGACTTAACAAGTAGGTATGGCTTTAAATCTTATTTTTGAAGTTCCGAAAGACAGTGTTGATGTATGTATACCATAAATTAAAGAAATCTTCTGGATATACGCCTGACGAGTTGTTCACCATATGGTCTTGAGCTCTGATGTGTTTGTTAAGTCAAAGCAAAATAGCCAAGTTGGAATTACCTGTTTGTTTAAGCATGTGGCCTCTTCCAGAGACAGCCTGCTGAAGGCAGATGGACAAATTAATGTTGCTGCAAGACTTATCTTCTCCTCAAACACAGAGTTCTGCAGCTTTTCGTGCTTTACATTCACACTTTCAGTGGCACATTTTTGCTAAGTGGTTACTCTGTCTGGTTTCAGTTGGGACGAGAGCAGCTCCATTAGCAGTGGACTCAGCGATGGTGATGGCGATGGCTCGGAGAATCTCAGTTCAGAGGAATTCAATGCCAGCTCGTCTCTCAACTCCCTCCCAAACACACCCTTGGGATCAAGGCGCAACTCCTCTGTTATGGTTAGTGAAATACTGTACCGGCCTGTAATACAGCATGTGGCATGTGTTCTTTCCCACAGCTTATTTTGTTTGTAGCAAAAGATTGCTAAAGATTGCAGCTTAGTTCTTTACTGAAACCATTTCCAAAGCCACACCATGTGATTTAGTTTGTTGTGTGTTAAAGGCAATCCTTTGCTTTGGCAGAGGCCACAAAAGCCACTACAGAGCTTACCTTGTCACGGTACACACAGCTCTCTCCTGCTAGTCAGAAAAAATGCATGTGGCGGGAGCGTTCCTCCACTCATGAATATTTTGGGGCTTCACTGTGCAATCATCATCATCATCATCATCTTGCAGAGTTGCTAGAGTTTTCAAATGCGTCTAGTTAAGGATTCACTGCATCTATCACACAGCAGAAGTTCACTAGCTGAATTAGGTGACCCTGGCTGAAGAACCAGAATTTGAGTACCTAGTGTAATTGTGACTGTCACCATCGAAGGAATTCCAGTTCTTCCACTATTACTGCACTTCCACCTTACTGCTTCCCAAGGCTTTACTTATAATGCTTTTCCCAAAGGAAGGCGGCTGTGTTGATCCTATGCCCTGCCAAAGAGCAACCTGTAGTTAGTCCAGGACTGCTTATTTACTTGTATACTTGCCTTCATATCTGAAGGCCTGGGAGATAGTTGTCTCTCCACATAACACTGTGCAAAATGAATGCAAAATATTAAGTTATGAAATTTTTATCAGCTCTTTTATTGATGTTTGTGAAGAAAAACCTATTAGGTGCCATGTAAGTATTCCATTCCTAAAGGATGTTCTGTTAAATTTGAAAAGAAATGAGCATCAAATTTGATTTGGTTAAGTGGCCGCACATTCTACCTTTTTCATAGGTAAATGTTGTGCTTTTACTTACTTAGAAATTGGTCTCTTGGAAGAAATAAACACTAGAGCTACTCAATGTGCCATCTGTCGCTCTATAACAGGATAATATGGTGCCAAAAAACAGCATGCCCAATTTTGCCCTCCGTGCTACCTCCTCGGTGCACCACATGATTTTTCTATTGTTGTGTAGCAGTTTTTTATCTACTATATAGCCCTAAATTACAAAAATAATGCTCTAGCTGTCCTCTGCTGTAATATTTTCTTTTTTACTGTTTAATGTGTTGATCTAACTCTTAAAGTGTTAAATCCTTGGACATGTTTTTGTTCTTTCTTTTGTCTCTGTGGGTTTTTTTTTTATCCCCTTGGGACGTATCAGTTTATCTCTCCCTCCTTCCCACTGGAATGCAGCTCAGATGGGATAAAGATTACAGAGAACAGTCAATTCCATAGATAACACAAACCATGTCTGATGGTTGCCCACATTGTGTCCTTCCTCTCTCTACAGCTCCGCACTGATGCAGAGAAGCGCTCTCTGGTGGAAAGTGGACTTTCTTGGTACAGTGAGGATGGCAAAAGCACCCATAAGCTTGGTAGCTCCAGCTTTGACTCAGGAAGTCTCAAGACAGAGGCACCAAGCAAGTGGAGAAAGAAGCCTCCAAGTCTTAGTGAAGATTTTGGCGGTAAAGGGGAACTGAAGAAGCCTCAAAGTTTGGGTCAACCAGGAAGTTTCAAGAAAAGCAGAAATCCTCCTGTGGGTGTGACCTCCCCCATCACCCATACCTCCCAGAGTATGCTCAAAGTCGCAGGTGACATTTTCTTTTTAAAAACTTTTTTTTTTACTTTGCATCTGCGTGTATTTTATCCCTAACCATTATTTCTTCTGCTCGTCTCATGTAGTAACTTGGTGTGTGGCCAATGTTCTTAAATGTTTATAGCTTTAACACTTATACAGTCTATTATCTCACTTTTATGTGGAGTCCAGCAGTCCATAGCAGTTTATACAACAGTTGATGTGAGTTTGGTAACAAAATAAATACAGAAGTTTACTCCTAAATGTAAGCTAGGCTATGATTCATACATACATTTAAATTCATTTCACTTAAATAAAGAAAGTATTGCAGTTTCAGTTCCAGACCTTCTATTATCTTAAAGCAAAGTGTGTTACTCTACATGTCTGCAGAGGCACTGCCTTCCGTCTGCAGCAGCTTTTTAAGTGTCCTCTAATCCCTAACAAAACAAGCCATGATTAAATAATAGCTTAGATTTGAGTTCCAGTAAGAACATTTGGCTGGCCTGCTTTTCATTTTAATTTCCTCAACCTAATTTTAGCTTTAAAAATAGTAAGTCGTTAAAATTATATCCAGTTCTGTGTAATTTGGCTGCAGGTTGAAGGTGGAAAAAAGTTCTCTTGGCTGTTGTATTTTAAACCGTATACTATATTTGACAATGACTCCATAAGTTAGCTGTTTTTCTATCTGCTTTCATGAATGTACTGTAACCTGAACTTTAGCTACTTTAATGCTAAAGTAGCTAAAGTTTAAAAAAAAAAAAAAAAAAAAAAGTAAGTAGAAAAAAATATCGGGGTTTGACTCTTTTTTTTGTCCAATATACCCTCTTAAAAATGATTTACTTCCATTTGTCTTAAATGAACAAATAAATTTAGTTGGTTAATTCACTACTATAGGCTTTAAAATATTGTTAAAACTTTACTTTCCATCGTTTTAAATAAAAGTTTTTTTTTGTGAGTCACTCTAAACATCAAGGAACACATAAAGGTTCTTTTAGTGCAGACAGATGTGTTTTGTTTTATCTCATCAGTAATAGCAAAAATGGCATGCATTTCTACTCTCATGTGGTTTGCTAGCCCATAAATATCCCTCAACAAATAACCACCCATTTATTTATTTGAATACTTTCTTCTGACAGGGTGTGATTATATTAAGAGGAAGGCTATGGTCACTGTGGCTGAAAGACAAATAGAACTAATCACATTCCCCCAAATTCCTGCTGCTTTTATAAGTATTTAAGTTATTTAAGTTTTTAATGTCAATGTAATATGTTTTTTTCTTTCTGTCTGTCTAACTAGCACCAAAAAGTGAGAAGCCACTGGACAAATCCAAGATTTCCATCAGAACTGCTGGTCTGCAGCGTTCCCGTTCAGATGCTGGCAGAGATCATCATGGAGAGCACCGCAAGCCCCCTTCAGGTCTAGTTAAACCCACTGCTGGAACCTCCTTTGGCTACAAGAAACCACCAACAGCAACTGGTACAGCAACCGTCATGACAGCAGGGGGTGCCACCATCTCTAGTGGCTCTGCTACTGTGGGAAAAACCCCCAAGTCATCTGGCATCCCTGTGAAACCTGTAGGAGGAGGAATACCCTCGGGTAGAAAGAACAGTTTTGATGCCAGCAGTGAGCAGAGCTTCCTGGGGCCAAACGCCCGAAACAGCATTCAGTACCGCAGCCTGCCCCGACCGGCCAAATCAAGCACACTTAGTGTGATTGGGCGCCCCACAACTCGCCCTGTCAGCAGTACAATTGACTCTAGTCTGCTGTCCTTGAAACCTGTACCCATAACTTCTTCAGGCCCCAGGGTTAAAGAACCAAGTAGCTCCAGCATTAAAATAACTAATCGAACAAGTACTGGCCCAGTAAACCAGACAGACCGAGAGAAAGAAAAGGAAAGGGCCAAAGCTAAGGCTGTGGTTGCAGACATCGACTGTGCTTCGCTAAAAGGAGAACACGCACCATCCGAATCAACAGGAGAGTCTTCCGTGAAACTGCATGGCCTGAGACGAACTAGCAGCAGCAAATACCCCGAACTGTCATCACCCACCATACCAAGGTTTGTCATTTTATTGATGTTCTGAGGGTTTTTATTTTCATTTTAGTTCAATTCAGTTTTATTTATATAGTGGCAAATCGCAACAACAGATGCTTCAATGCACTTTATACCGTAAGGTAAAGACCCTACAGAAATACAAAGAAAACTGAGAAAACCCCAACAATCATATAACACCCAGTGAGCAAGAACTGTGGTGACAGTGGAAGGTGAAACTCCCTTTTCACAGGAAGAAACCTCCAGCAGAACCATACAGAGACATGCAGTAGAAGAGAGCCAACGATTAATAATAACGAATAATTCAATGCAGAGAGGTGTATAAACACATGAGCGAAAAAGGTGACTGAAGAAGAAATACTCAGTGCATCAAGGGAATCCCCCAGCAGCCTACAACTATTGCAGGGTAACTAAGGGGGGCTTCAGTGTCACCTGGTCCAGCTCTAACAATATGCTTTATCAAAAAGGAAAATTTCAAATCTAATCTTAAAAGTAGAGAAGGGTGTCTGTCGCGCCAACCCAAACTGTAAGCTGGTTCCACAGAAGAGGGGCCCGAAGGCTGAATACTCTGCCTCCCATTCTACTTTTAAATACTCTAGGAACAAGTAAGCCCGCACTCTGAGAGTGAAGTGCTCTAATAGGGTGATATGGTACTACAAAGTCATTAAGATAAGATGGGAGCTGATTATTCAAGACCTTGTATGTGAGGAGCAGGATTTTGAATTCAATTCTGGATTTAACAGGGAGCCAATGAAGGGAAGCCAATACAGGAGAAATCTGCTCTCTCTTTCTAGTCCCTGTCAGTATTCTTACTGCAGCATTTTGGATCTGCTGAAGGCTTTACAGGGAGTTTTTTCAACATCCTGGTAATAACTAATTGGAGTAGTCCAGCCTCGAAGTAATAAATGCATGAACTAGTTTTTCAGCATCACTCTGTGAAAGAATGTTTCTAATATTAGAGATATTACGCAAGTGGAAGAAAACAGTCCTAAATATTAGTTTAATATGTGCATCGAAGGACATATCCTGGTCAAAAATGACTCAGAGATTCCTCACAGTGTTACTGGAGGCCAGGGTAATGGCATCTAGAGTAAGCATCTGGCTAGAAATCTGATTTCTAAGACTTTTAGGGCCAAGTACAATAACCTCAGTTTTATCTGAATTTATGTCTTTAAGACATCCCTGCAGTTTAACTAATTGGTGTGTGTTATCTGGGTTCATGGATAGATAAAGTTGTGTGTCGTCTGCATAGTAGTGAAAATGTATGCTAAGTCCATAATTAGCGTTAGTTTGTGAATAAAACTCTCTATTTACATGAACAATTGGAGTCTGTTAGGTAGATACAATTCAAACCACTTCATCCCACTACCTTTAATACCTACAGCATGCTCTAATTGCTGTAATAAAATGTTTATGGTCAGTAGTATCAAAATCTGCACTGAGGTCTAGCAGGACAAGCACATGGAAGGGGGAGTGAATAGAGCTAGGGGGAAAAAAGGCAACATTGAATTAAAAAAAAAAAAATTTGGGCAAAAGGCTTTAAAATAAACTGCATTCAATACTTAACAGGTTTTAAAATGTTCAGTTTCCTTTTTCATCATCATGTCTTTCATGCTTCAATCCTAGGATGCTGAACACTAAGTCTCTAGGTCGTCCTCCTAGCTTGGCTCACCTGGACAAGGTCAACTCAAACAGTCTTGACTCCTGTGTGACAATACAGGACCTTCCACCCAAAGTGCCCCCATACTCCAAGCTCCAAGACTTGGCTAGTTCCCACACGGCCACCCGCCTAACCCCTAGCCCAGCGCCAGTCCTTCATATTGATTCACCCAGCCCTTACGCAAGTGAAAGCCTGAGTGGATCGCCGATACTCTACCCCAAACTGTCAGGCATGCACCGCAGCTTGGAGTCCCTGCCCCTCCAGATGAGTGTGCCTGCAAGTGCAAGGTTTGTTACAACAAACACCCGTGATAAAGAAGAGAGGAGTACAGGAACCTGGGGGGCTGGGAGTAGGACGTCCCTCACCCTCTCAGACAGGCAAGTGTCTGAAATATGTAATGTAAACTGTGTCAAAACTGATATGTTTGGGGGAAAAAAGGGGTTATGCAGTTTTAATGTCATCAGTGTATGTTGTTAGAGAGTTTCTGCTAAAGAGTAACTCTGAACAGACAATTGGTTTTGTCTCCTTAGAGGAGAAAAAAATGCTTAATACTTCTGCAACTAATTTGAAAAAGCATCAAAGTTTAAAAAACAAACCCTCAAAAAATTGAAGCAAAACCTTGGACCAAAAAACTATTTTATTTTTCATTTTGCTATCATTCAGGGATTCCTAATTCAATTGGCAATACAAGAAATGCTCATTGCACAAGAATTCAGTCATAAAAATGTCCACATGTCTTTTCATTAGAACAATCACAAGACTTTGCATTTATCCTACGAGCAGCTAAGGATGAAGCCCAGCTAAGATGAAGTTTCTGTGTGATGGTTTGGCTATACATTTCTGGGCAGCTGACACTCATTTCACTCATATTATATGTGCCTTTTTCTGGGAAAGGAGAGTCCACGGTCTCATTTTGAAGATGAAGAGCTGCATCTATCACAAAATTTCTCTTTATTGAGATGGAGATAGTCCAGATACTTTCCTGCCAAAGGAATGTATGTTTAGGCAGACCCAGGCCATGTTTTCTGAAAATTGTGTTTTTACTCTTTTCTTTACAGCTTGCAAACAGATCGGAATACCTTGCCAAAGAAAGGCTTAGAGTATGTCAAAACACTTATTGTCAAATTGTCTATTTAAAATCATGCACTATGCTGCATCTTCAAGTAAATAACCTTTCTTTTGCAGACGCTATGGCTCAAACCTATCAGAGAGTGAAGAAAGTAAGCCAGGAAGACGGCACTCCCACAACATAGTCAGCATGACAGAGAGTGATAGCCCCCCTCAGTGGCCTTCTCCTACCCGCACCCTGCACCCATTATCCAATAAGATTCCTCTCACCAATGTGGGTGAGTTTATGTGTTCCATTTTGGCTGGCTAACAAGTTTTAAAAGCCCTCACTTTTTGAGCTTTAACATTAAGGGCTAATCTTTGATTAGCGATGCTTCTTTTTGTTGAGCTTTGAGAGGACAGGGCTATGGAGCTCGTGCTGAGAGAAAAACTTTTACAGTTGAGCAGGGTTTGCACAAGTTGTCAGTAATGCATTCTGTATTGTGAGTGAAAAAGTATTGGCCAGATGTTTTAAAATAGATTTTTTGAAAATCTGAATTGAATTATGCCATATGAACAACTACTTAAACTTGAGTTTAGGTTCAAAATATGCTGGAGATGAATGCAACAGGGGTCAAGTGAGGCTATATATATTGCTGTTGTGTCAGTGTTGCTTTACACTTAGTCATCAGAATGAGAGTGCTATACTGTACCAAGGTGTAGGACTGTTTTGTATGCATATATGTATCTGTGTGGAGCACTGAACCATACCAACTATCTGTTATGATAGTTGCCCCAATTTCCAGTGGCACCCCAAGGATATCGCGGTCCAACAGCATAGGCCCCCCAAGTGATTCTGCCTGCGATCTCTATGGATCCTCCCCTCTGGGCAGCAGTATGTCCCTGGTTGACCGTCCAAAAAGCATGATGCGGTCTGGGTCTTTCCGTGAACCAGGAGAGGATGGTGAGTCTGTTTGACTCACTTCCCTGCAGGGGAGCTTTCCAATATGACCTCAAATGAAACAAAGCTGTCTACTCATACTGCACACAATCTGTCTATCTGCAATCTAAGCAGAATGTTAGACTCGTTTAAGGGCATAATCTGTGGTGAAAATATATACAAAACAGCAACATTTTAATCCTGCTACAACTCTTTGATAATTTACAGACATTTTAATACAGAGTCCAACATTAGGATACCCCTAACTTCAGTTTCTTAATGAATTGGTTTGTTTTTACACATTTAAGTATTTTTTTAATTACAGAAATCTGAATGAATTTTAAACAGGATATGCTTTATTTTTAACTGTATGAAGTCAGCTAAGTCACATACTGTTTTATAATGTTATAGAATATTGAATAGGATTTGAGGGAGCCTTTGGTATATTAAAAAATATTTAATTTCTAGATTCTTTAGTCATTTATTTATCATTTTGGTCTATGATTATTTCAACATTTCTTTGTTACTTTGCAAATTAAAGCTGCCTTCTGTGAAACTAAATTTTAATATTAAGCTTACAACTCTACCTTGTGTTTTCAGTGCATGGCTCTGTGCTGTCTTTGGCATCTAATGCTTCATCCAACCATTCCTCAGTGAGTATTTACAGTCTCTTTTTTGTAGCATAGGAAATGTTTTACTTTTAATCTTGTAGCATTGTACTTCCTCTTTATGTCTACAAATCATCCAGGAGGCTGTTTTTTAAAAGTATTTCCTGTGTAGGATAAGGGTGAATTTCTCATTAGGAGACCAGCTTCCATAACTACAAGTTATCAACTGGTTTGACATGGGAAAGTTCTTGTATGCATTTATGAAACTGTCCAGCTGATTCCTAAGCCTCTTCATGAGCTGGTATCGGGGTAGTGATAACTATTCTGAGTTATATTTGTTTTGATGACTAGTTTTAATGACTGCCCGTGAACTGAATCCTCTACACTATCCCTCTTACTTTCGCCATGCTTTCTTAAGAATGAGGAGAGGATACAAGGGGAGGTAAGGCAAACATGCCATACGTCTTCAGATCCCATTTTGCATTTGTACTCGCCGTCTGTCATTTCCTGTTGAAATGGGTTCTGTCATCAGATGGTGTCACTGGTGCTTCAGAAAGTCTGAGATTATATCTCAGAAGCTCATAACTCAGTTCATTCAGTTCATTTAGTTTTATCTTTAATATTTTGTGTTCTTTAACAATACATTCTAACATTTCATAAAGACAGCCAGTTCTCATTAAATTCTGAGTGCATGAGAAATAAGTTGAAAAGAGACTTTCATCCAATTTCTGTTGGTTTAGAGTATATTTCTGGATTATTTTGATTGCTGTGGTGGAGCATTAACCTTCATGTTACATTGTTTATACATTCTTTGATTTAACCAAACAAAGCTATGCATTTAACACATTCCATTACTGCATTATCATTATCAAAGTTTGTGTTAACATTTTCATCAGCTCTGGTTTTATGTCTGAGGTATTGTGTATGGTGCTGTGGTCATACTGTTCAAACTTGATTTACTATTTGTCTACAGCAAATCCGCAAGTTGAGACGGGAGCTGGAATCCTCCCAGGAAAAGGTTGCCAACTTAACCGTGCAGCTTTCTGCCAATGTACGTAAGCCTTACCCCTACCTCCTGTATCTCTCCACCCTCGTCTTCTGTCTGTTTTCCAAAGTTAATCTGATAATAACTTGGCTACATAACAGGTATTCTCTCAAAGTGCTCAACCACAAATGTAAATTCCACTTGATTTAAGTCATTGAACTTTTGTCCCATAACCAACTAAAAGCAGGTGTACCCGCAGTTTTGTGAGGCTTATCTGGGTGTGTAAATCTTTGCTAATCTAAGAAAATAAAAAAAACTACATTAGTTAACTTTAATGTAGTCTAACTGTAACCCTGGCATCTACTTAAACAGCATGCTGGACACAGAACCTAAGATTTACCCCTCTAATTGCACTTAGGCCGAATTACGTCTTCTCTCTCTATAACTACTTTCCCCCCGCATTTATTAAAATCTGTATCCTCTTAAACAAAATCATGTAACCCTACACCCGGCTACTCGCTTGTAACTTTGTTTCTACCAGCTTTCCCATCCCAGCTACTTTTAATTATCTTATTGTACAGCTTGTGACCCTTTAATCTGCAGTTTCTGATGCAGTAGACAACATTCTTCTTTTGCACATGCACTAACAGGCTTTGCTGTTGACTAATCTGGATGTTTTGATGTATGTATGGGGAACTAAGTGTGTTTGTTGGTCTGTCCGTATGTTTTTGTAAGAGGTTTTCGCTCTCCTAACACCATTATCCCTCTTTTTTACAACCTGGGCTGCATTGACTGCTGGACTCACTGCTGCCCTCTGCCTGCCTCCCACTGTCCTGTACCTCTGGATGCTGTGTGTAGCAGCTAGGCCAGGTTTGTTAGTTACTTTCAGAGCACCCTGTCTCACTCTCTTGTGACATCTGACATGGTGGAATTGTGTTGTGGTGTGGCGTAAGCCTTCCGATTTGAATGCTAATTTTCATTTTAAATAGAGCTACGACTAACAGTTACATTCATTATTTAATATAAAACAGCTGATCTAAAAAAATGTTGCAGCACAGTTTTCTGAGGCGTCTCTTTGTATAGTTTAACTTTGACTTATTTTTTACTTTTAGGTTTTAGTTTTGTGGCTGACATGAGTTTTACTGGAACGTCTTTCCGGTAGTGTAACATATTAGGTTTGCTGAAGGTCTGCTGCTCTTAGTGACAATTCAGTAGCTGACTGCTCTTTATTTAGGTGGTTAGGATAGCTTTAAAAGCTTCTGAGGAGGTCAGCAGCAAACCTAATGATGAGTCAAGCAGTATGAGACAAAAAATGTATTTTAGGTAGCTCTAAATGTATACCAGAGGGTAGTAACAAGTGGACTTTTGGACATGGAAGATATTCTAAAACAACTGAAAAAATAAGTCTGCAAAAAGATCCTTGTAGAAACTATTTATTGTAAAACAAAGAAAAACTCACATGTACCTGTTAACTAATTAAATGTGATTTTGTTATCCATGGCTTTTGAGGTTAACAACCTTTGTCCCATAGTGCAACATCCCCTTGAACATTACCACCATTACCATAATGTCCTTTTTTACCTCTGACATCATCCGCAGCTGTTGACTCTTCCATCCCTTCTATCCTCTCCCAGCAGATGAAGAAAGCTATTTGTTCGACGTGGTGTGAGTGTGTGAGGCTGCAAATCGATTTGTTTCAGCTGGTGACTCATACCTGTCTGCTGCCTCACCATCCTTCACACACAGACACACACTCTCTCTTTGTAGCCTTTTAACTCTGTGTCTTTCTCTCATAGGCTAATCTGGTCGCAGCATTTGAACAAAGTCTGGCCCTGATGACAGCACGCCTGCAGACACTGTCTGTCTCCTCAGATCAAAAGGTATTTTGGCGATATTACATCGATGATTGAATACTATAACGGTAGCAAAGTCTGTGCCAGTCTCCATTTATTTACATGAGGAAATTTGATGAGAAAAGTAGGTAACACTAGAAACACGCCATAAACAATCTCTTACATGACAGCTAAAAGCAGACAGAAATTACTACATAATCAGCAAATAAATTCCAGTGATGTTAATCATAAACTATGCACTCTGCTCATTAGGTTAGTTTTGTGAGTGAAAAAGAGACCAAGTTGCATAGTTGTCATGAAAATGAGATGCGAGTCATGATAGGATTTCGATGTTGTCACTCAACACAACCTGACATCCTTAGTGAAAGTGAAGAGGCATTCCACAGTCGTCGGTACAGAAAAATCTTGGCTCAGTTACTAACCCATCAACTAACATGACTACATACTGATGTTTCCTTAAGGACTCTGAGCTTACTGAATTGAAGGACACCATTGACATTCTGAAGGCCAAAAATACTGAAGCCCAGGAAATCATTCAGGGGGCCCTCAGTAATCCTGATGTCACACCCAAAGGTACAGACTGCGCTTTATGATATACAGTAGGATTTTGACTGTCATATACTTCTGTCTCCTTGTTCAACTCTTCTATTTTCTTTTGGGTATTCAGAGCTGCAGATCAACCGCCAGAACTCCTCAGAAAGCCTCTCCAGTCTTACCAGCACCACCAGCCACTCGAGCATGGGCAGCCTCAAGGAGCAGGAGGCCAAGAAGAAGAAGAAGAAGAGCTGGGTGAGGAAACACTGGTCACTGACTAAATTTGTGCCTAAGAAGTTCACCAGGAGTCTTAATGTACCATCCTGTATGGCATCTGTGCAGGACAATATATGGCAGGAAAAACAAATACATTTCATCGTTTCATACAAATCATCAGGAAACGAGATGAAAGTAACAATATTGGTATCAATTTAGTGATTCCAAATTGATCAGACTGACCACATTCAGTGACTGTGTTGATAAAACTGGGTCGTTTTGTTCTTTTTGTCTTACATATAACATCTGAAATGTATGGTGGAGCTATAGAATTATAATTGCTTTTAATTGTGATTATAACAATACAGCTCAATGGTTAAATGGATGAATATTTTAAATGAATGAACATGTCTTGCTTCCTTTTCTTGTTGTGTCTTGTGTGTTCAGACTGAAAAAGTCAGTTGTTGTCCTACTTTACGCTCCTGCTTGTGTGTGTGTGATTCGCCTCCTGTCTTGTTCCATCTTTCGTATTAAATATGACTCTGGTCTCTCCCTCATGCTGCCCCGCTTTTTTATTTTAGGTCTTTGAGGTGAGTGATGTTGCTACAGTAAATAAAACTCAAACCTTTTCCACTCCAGCCTGCATGTGCTTTGAGTTATACTTCCTAAATGTTGGGAAATGATCTGTCATCCCTTTTTTTGTTTGTCTGTTTTTCAAACATACACAGTTACTGTATGATTTAATCATGCTTTATTATTAAATGTTTATTATTAAATTTATTGTCTTGTGGACTTCAAACTGCTGTTACAATTTTCAGGAACTGAAAACCCCAACATACTAAATGAGTTTTATTAAACTAGTTTGCTGTAAATCTAACATTTCACCAACTTTTTTTTGTTTGGAAATTTATATTTGCCTACTTTTTGTTTAAAAAAAAGCCACATTCTGTGAACTCTCAGGTCATCACAATCACTTTTTAAGAATTTCTTTTCAGCTGTCTTTTGCTTTTATTCTCGTTTTTTTCCCAGGCTTGTTATTTATTACATCTCAATTTCATGTATTCTCCCAACAGTTACGCAGCTCATTCAACAAGGCTTTTAGTAAGAAGGGCTCAAAGCCAACTGGGCCATATGCTGACATTGAAGAGATTGCCACCCCAGAATCCTCAGCACCTTCCTCCCCCAAAATCCACCATGATGGAGATAACCCTCCGGTGTCAATGAAATCCTCAGCCTCAGCATCATCTTCAAGGTACCATACAAGGATCTTTATCATTGTTCTATTTATATGCATATCAAATAAGGAATTGAATCACAATATAAATAAATACAAACTTCTCGTAGATGTGAAAACAGAATATCACAGAACTATGTAAAATTGTTATTTTCCTGTCATTCCTCTGATCCCTGCTACAGTACCATAATGATAATTTTCCCATAATTTCATTGTCACCAGACTCTCTGAAGGGAGTGAGGCAGGTGATGATAAGGTTGTAACAGACCTGCGCACAGAACTGTGGGAGAAGGAGCGTAAACTGACAGACATCCGCCTCGAGGCTCTGAGTTCAGCCCATCAGCTGGAGCACCTGCAGGAGGCCATGAACAACATGCAGGTATATATAATTTTGTCTTTTGTTTGTTTCATAAAAAGGTTGGCCTCAAAGTGCATTTCATTTTCCAGCCGGATGTTTATTTTATGAAGATTTTTGTCTAGACCAGTTGATTTGCTTTTGTAAAAATCTTACCCTTTAGTGTTTTGTATTTTGCAATTGGTAAACAGTGCAGTGATCGGTAATTTTTTATTTATTTATTTATTTTTAAATAGAGGACAATCGAAAACCTGAAGGCTGAGAACGACCATCTGAAGACAGGTACTTTGTCTCCCTGTCCATCTCCTGGACCCTCCAGCTCTGTTTCCCAGTCCTCAGGTCTCACTGCTCTGGGAAGCTCATCACCCCGACAGTCAGTAGCCATGCACGTGCCTAAAAGCTACAGCAGAGGGCTGAGTGAGGGGAGCAGCTCAGGTACAGCTCCGTCTTTGACATTTATATTTATAGGAGTAAGAATGCAACAATGAGTCCCATAACTGGGTAAAAAAACAAAACAGAACAGTGAAAATAAGCATGTTTATCTGAATGATAAAAAGAACTTCTCAACCGAATTTATTTGAAGAAAAAATAATTTAATGTAATTCAGTATCACTGAAATCATTGGATTTTCTAGAATCCCTATAATTGCCTCATGCCATTATTTAGAATCTATATGCCCAGAGATTAAATGTCTGATAACAATAAAAATTAAAGTTACAGTGTCAAGGAAGTCAAAATCCATTACTTGTTTCCTTGGTCATTTAATACATGGTGATGTAAAAATCCATGCTTTTGTTCTGAAGTCTATAAAATATGATCTTTTAAAATTACAGTTCAGTAGATACAGAATATAATGCAAAATTAACACTGCTTGTTTTCAACTTTCAACTTGTGCCTCATTAGCTTTCTTTTTTCTGTTTATACACTCTTTGATTTACTGCTTAGCAGACATCCACACTGCAGATTCTCTCAGCCTTTCCTCACAGAGAGATGACCATCGTGTCAGGGTCGTGGTTTGTGTTGCGGATCTACGTGTCTTTAAAGATGTATGTTTTCGTAAATTTGCTTTTTCTAAATCCTTCCTTTCCTCTTAAATTGCCTCTGCCACCTGTGAATCACCTATTAACTTCACTTTGTGTCAACAGGAGGTTAAACAGCAGGATTTCTTTGTCGGCACTGTCAGAGTGAATGGCAGGATGGATTGGGTGATGCTTGACTCAGCTGTCAGCCAGGCTTTTAAGGTGAGAAATCCTCACTCACTGCAACCTGTTAAAAAGCTGAATGCAAATTTGAAGCATGCTTACAATTACAATTCAGCTGTCACATTAACTTTAGCATCAAGAGGAGTGCTGTTCAGAGGTGTAAAGTAAGACACAGAAAACATACATACCAGTGCTTCTGAAAATGGTATTTAATTCAAAAACTCATATCTTCTACATTCACATAAAGTGAAATATTTAAAGCCATTTCTCTTTTAATTTTGATGACTCTGGCTTAGAGCTCATTAAAATTAGAAATCCAGTGTCTTAAGTTATTAGGATTTTCCCAAGATCAATCAAAAAGAGTTTATAGTAGAGAAACGTTCAACATCTGTAGTATCCTCATCATGGACCAGCAACCACCATTAAAACCAGCAGATGATATGGCACCCCTAATCATTATAGACTGTGGAAATTTCGAACTGGACTTCAAACTTCTTGGATTCTCTACCTCTCTACTCTTCCTGCAGTCTCTTGGGACTTGATTTTTAAAATGTAAACAGTAGACAGTAAATCTTTGAAATGTAAAGTTTACAGTCATCTAAAAAAATGAGACTTTGTACCATTGAGCAACAGTCAGGTCCAGCTGTAGTTCTAGCACTTTGCTGAAGATATCTGTATCTTAAACTAACCTCACTTCACTCCTTGTGAATCTCTTCCAAGTTCTTGAATTGACTTTTTCAACAGTCCTCTCAAGACTGAGGACATCCTTGATGGTTGCACACCCTTTCCTACCACCCTTTTCCCTTCCAGTCAACTTTCCATTAGTATGCTTCAGTACAGCCTCTGAAGACAGTCAGCCTTTTAGCAATAACTTTCGCTAGGTTACTCTCCTTGTGGGAAATGTCAGTGATCATCGTCTGGACAACTGTCAAGTCGGTAGTCTTCTGCATGATTGTGATTGCATATACTGAACTGACAGGTACACAGTATTCATACCATTTTAATAGTACTTTACTTAAACTTAAATTGAAATATTCGAATATTTTGAGTTATTTTTTTATGGAAGGAACTTTAGGGTTTAACTATCAAAACGAATATTGAAAATTTAATATATGATAAACTAAATGGAAATTACAAACTTTTTCATAATTCTAGTTTTTGAGCTGCATCTGTAAACTTAAAATAACTTTCTGATTTTGTTACGAGGGTAATGGGCTTGAAAGATCATTCATTTTATTTGTGTGGTGGTAATAAAACCAAATGTGTTGTGTGGAGGAATAGCTCTAAAACTATTTTTTTGTTATACTGTACATATTTTTCTTTTTCTTCTTGTAAGGAGTTTTCTTTACTTAGTTTTACTCAGTTCTGCTTTTCTTTACTTTTTCTTCCAGGTATATATAGCCAAGGTGGACCCTACCTCCAGTCTGGGACTGTCTACAGATTCCATCTACAGTTACAGTATGGGCCACATTAAGAGAGTGCTGGGAGGAGAAGCTCCTGAGACACAACCCTCTCGCTGCATGTCACGAGGCCCCAGTAGCATCACAGTGGCACTGAAAGGTTTGCAGAAAATGTATAACTTCTAAAGTGCTACTAAATTTAAGATGTTTTATTCACAGAATTAGAAGTAAATTCATTCAGATTAGTATTGAAACGTAAAGTTTGGAATTCAACATTCAAATTTCCTAATTCACAATGATTTTTGTATGAGGCTTTTTTTTTTTTTTAGCTTGAGCCGACTTCTCTACAATCATTTGTGGTCAAAACCAATGAACTGCACTGTTCTGATCCTCGGTCAAAGCAGCTGATGAGGTCATTATTTCTCCCCAAACGCTATTTTATTAAAATAATTATTTTTGACAGTTGTGACCTGAAACACTACACTTCATGTTATCCATATGTCTGTCCGATTCAAACACTGAATTATATTTAAGGAAGAACTAATTAGAATTTAATGGTCAAAAGTGTTTGTTTGTTTTACCCCACAAAAATGATTTTTGGCCTTGATGCAAGAATTCAAATGCATTCCTATGTATATTATAACAAAGTTCAACAAATATCAATACAATAAAATTATGTGATTTATATCTAGAAGGTCAAAGGTCATGTCTAAACAGATATAGATGTAAACAACAACGTGACCTGCTGTCAGAGGCTCACTTAGCGTTATCACTAGGATTATATATTTGAGGTATAAGCATTTACCCTTTGGCACTGTTTTGTTTTGTTGAGTTGCACACATGTTGAGCCCATCAGTGATTCTAAACCAGAGTGATGATTGGTGGGAACAGTCATGGTTCTGGTTTGGTGGTTGACCCCGCTCCACCTTCGCATGCAGGAATGCGAGGAGCCAAGTGCTCGGAGAGCTGGGAAAGCAGCGGCAGCCCAGACAGGGCTCTGAGTAACATGATCTCAGGGCAGTCAGGCCCAGCTGGTTGACCAGCGTCAGACACATGGGCCCCATAGATGTTAAGGAAGATTGCACTTCTGCAGGCTGGGGGATGGGGGTGCAAAGACTTCCTACACTTGATGCAGAACTATTTTTAGAGTGAAATGCTTGAGCTCTGTGCTGATTATGAAGGACATGCAAAGTAATATAAATCTATTTTCACAACATCTTCTGACTGAAGCCAGCCAAGTTTGCAATGTGTATTTTTTCTGGTATAGATATTAACAGAATTCCAATCAAGCATTTAAATATTATGTATCAAACTGCACTTTATCACCATCGCTGATACATCCAATGTAATTAGCAGATAGTCATCAACTTTGTTTATTAGAGCAGTTGATCATGCAAGTCATTCTTTCTTTCCTTCACTATGCTCAGGTTTGAAGGAGAAGTGTGTGGACAGCCTGGTATTTGAAACTCTCATTCCCAAACCCATGATGCAGCACTACATAAGTCTTCTACTCAAACATCGTCGTCTGATCTTGTCTGGGCCGAGTGGCACTGGGAAGACGTACCTCGCTTCCCGGCTGGCTGAGTACCTGGTGGACCGCAGTGCTCGCGAAGTCACAGATGGCATTGTGGTCACTTTCAACATGCACCGCCAGTCATGCAAGGTAACAGAAACTGATGTGCCCTTAAAGATCCCCACAATTCTTCTTCCACAGACTGAGTTTGTCCAGTCTGCACCTGTATGATTTTACTTTTATCATTTTGTATTGCAATCTCTGTCTCTTTCTTTGTAGGATCTGCAGCTTTATCTTTCTAATTTAGCGAATCAAATAGACCGGGAAAGCGCAACGGAAATACCATTGGTGGTTATTCTGGATGATATTCATGATCCTGCTTCCATCAGTGAACTTGTCAATGGTGCTCTAACCTGCAAATATCACAAATGGTAAACTTCGTCTCCATGAATACAACTTGATAAACCATAGTTATGTAGGTGCTGAATGTGGCCTTAACTGTGCAATATTGTTTAGCCCTTACATTGTTGGAACAAGCAATCAGCCAGTGAAGATGATTGCAAACCATGGCCTGCATCTCAGCTTCAGGTTGGTTATAAATGACTATGTAACTAATATATAGCAATAACCTGTTGAAACTATTAATGCTGGTTGAAGAATTTTTGCATGCTTCATTCAATAATGCTGTCCCAGTACTATAAGTAAGAGGATAATGATAGGCTTCTAAAAGCCAAAAGACCAAAATAAAAAGACGTCTTTATAAATATTAACATTAATAGTAGTTTATAAAGAATAGCTCATTTCTATCATTTTAACATTAACTATAAACTACAATGTATCTAATGTTGGTGTAGCTTAAAGGTAAACCTTCTTAAATAATGAAATATGTTGTTAACAAACTATTAAGTCTAGCGTTGTGACATGCAATGCTTCTCATTGTCTCAGGATGGTGACCTTCTCCAATAATGTGGAGCCAGCCAATGGCTTCCTTGTGCGATACTTGCACAGGAAGTTGATGGAGTCCGAAGATGAGAGGAACTTGACCAATGAGGATCTAATCAGGGTGTTAGACTGGGTTCCCAAACTGTGGTATCATTTGCACACCTTCCTAGAGAAGCACAGCACATCGGATTTCCTCATAGGTATGAAGCACTTGAGACTTTAGGAATGAAGAAACAGGTTTAGTTTCGATGTGATAGTTGTTGCTGCATTCTCACTCTTCTTTCTGCTTTTTTCTCTTTAGGCCCTTGCTTTTTCTTATCCTGTCCAGTCACAGTGGATGAGTTTCGATCATGGTTCATTGATCTTTGGAACCACTCTATCATACCATACCTGCAAGAAGGGGCCAAGGATGGCATCAAGGTGAACCACTTTAATCATTTAAAGTGAAAACTTTTAATCAGCTTTTATTGATTAGGGCAGCCATAACAGCAAATAAAATAAGTAATTCTTGTTGAAATAAAACTTGGTCAAGATTAATTTGCAGTTTGATTATTCTCTGAAAGCACCATTGTATTTCCTTTCACAGGAAATGCTGTAGTCTAATTTTACTTTGGTGCTATGTTGTGACTCCTCAGGTCCATGGCCAAAAGGCAGTATGGGAGGACCCAGTGGAGTGGGTGAGGGGCACCCTGCCTTGGCCATCTGCCCAGCAGGACCAGGCAAAATTGTTCCACCTACCTCCTCCCAGCATCGGCTCCAGCAGCCCCTGCCAGCCAAGTGAGGAGAGGCCTCACAAAGAGACTCCGCCCAGCTCCATGGAAAATGATCCTCTGGTAATAGAGACAGTGTCCCAATACTTTCTATTATTTCTTAAACTGATCTGCAAACCAGAGAAGTTCTAATTTCCCAAATCTCTCTTTTGTTTTTTTATAGATGGCAATGCTTTTGAAACTTCAAGAGGCTGCCAATTTCATTGAATCACCAGACAAAGAAGACCCTAGCCTGCCTAAACTTTGAATACAAAGCTCACACCTAAACACTTAGCTCTCCAATTTTTTTGTTTTTGCTTACTGTACTGCAGTGTCTGCAGTGCATATTCAGGAACAAATGGACCCTCAGAAATGGTTGTGGGGCTATTAAAAACCATCATTCCTGCAGGAGAAGTTTGAAAATATGACTTATTAAATCCAAATCATTTAACCCATTCAGTATTTTCAAAAAACTGTTAAATGAAAAGCTATGTTCTCTTACTTAATTATATATTTAAGAATCACTTCACATAAATCAGATATCTTTACCAGTATGGTAGCCCTCAGTACTTTTAGATTGGTGCTAGTGGATTGTTAAGAAGTCCATCAGCTCAGCACTTCAGCTTCAGGGGACTTCTGCAACAAAACACACGGTCAATCCTGTTTTATGCTCAAGGGCACCTTGAAGTGTTTGTCAAAAAGAGCCATTGGAAAAGAGTATGACAGCATCACAGATACCAGTCTTTCTTGCAAGGTTCTTTGGCACATATCTACTGTATCAGTCTTTGAAGGCCAAATCTTACATATATGCAATCCTGAACTCTACAGCCCGAGCAGGTGAAACTTATGATATGCCTTAAGACAAAGACATCAATGTCACCTCAACTTAAGCAGAATATACTGGTGCTTTTACCAATAACATCCTAAGACAGCCGCATCCTAAGCTGTTTCTTCAGCTTTCTATATTATATATTACAGTTCATCATGGTTACGTTTCACAGCAAAAAAAAAAAAAGTCTGAACACTCCAAGTGGAATTTTCAAAATATATTTTTACTTTTTCCCATCTTCTTTATCATTTTCATAGTTTATGAGTTAAATCTGCTGTCATACTCTTTTGCATAAAACAGAACTTATTTATCAGTGATGTAAGTTCATCACTTTGTCGCTGCACACTTAATTTTGTTTTAGTCGCTACTTAAGTAGTGCCACCAATGTCGCCATATGTATCAGGTATTAGATACTTACTACACAGGGATGATATAACTTAACAAACAACCTCTAATGAAGACATAACGAGTAAATGTTATTTAAATCCAATTCAAGATTGTTTCTCTAGAACATTTATGTAGGAAAAGGCACATCTCTTTCAAGTCTTTCCCCAAACATTCAGACTAGTTACTGTGTATATTCTGTAAATACAGTCAGATTGCATTGCAGTTACTTTATCTACATTAGTTGGTGCAAATATCGAATATACTGAACCAAATACTGTACTTTAATCATGCATATTGACTGTCAAGTTAGGGTTTTAAGTTCAACTATGAATGTATAGAAAATACCTATACAGCAGCCGTATAACAGTCATGTAGGAGGTGCTTTTAAAGTAAGCCTTATCAAAGTTCTACTGCTAAACACTTTTATTAATGGCTGAGCAGGGTGGCTTTAGAGCTGCCTGTTTCTGTTTCATTTTTTACACGCTTCACAAACAAAAAGAACATTTTCTCCCCACTCATGTTTAATTTCATTTAGGTACGGTACTCATGGTGCTCCTTAAAAATGTCCCAAACTGTTTTAGTGTTGGATAAAAGCTGTGTAGATGTTCTGGGTAGGTTAGCAAAAAGTTGTCTGTAATTTCTGTCAACCACAAAAGAAATATGAAATATATTTGGAAGAAAATGTGTGACAGTTCATAGGAGATGTTATTAAAGACATTCTGTAGTGGCTGAAGTCATGTGAGATCTTATACGGTATATACCCGAGTTGATGTCCTGCAGTATTTATGTTTGAGAGGATTTTGGGCACATGATGCAGAATCAAGTAGTAGAGTGCTTATTCCAAGGCAAGAGTTAAAAAGATTTAAAATGCTTTATGAAGAATTTGGTGTAGATGTGTGTAAACACGCCCCCTATGGAGTAAATGACAGATTGTTGTGCAAGTGGTGTTGAAATAATTCTTTATCCCCAACATTTTGGTGCTCAGACTAAACTTCACCTGAAGTAAAACCTGTAAATGAATGTTGGACCACTTAAAGACAGCTCAATAAGAAAGTCTAAAAACTTATGTCTGAGATGCTTCATGCTTATTTGCTTTATTGCACTGTTTGTATAAGGCTGGTTTTAAATCTTCAAGCTAATCTGCAGCTCTTACTGGTCACAAGCAAACTAAAAAATGAATGAAGAAAAGACATCGAAGAGCAAAAACGATGTCAAGTGTCTGGGACTCTTACCCTGACATCATGCTGACTTTGATTACTGTAAATATGTGAGGTATCAGACTGTGTTACAAGCCCCTCTCTGATCTGTTTTGCAGGTTAACTAAAGCCATCAACTCCAGCTTCTAATTCACTGGTTATTGTGCCTGTTGTTCTGTGGTAGCTGTGATTTGTGTTTGCTTACTAGTGTACTGGGACTATGCAGCAACTTCTACTGGTGTTGGCAATCAGCAATGATGAAATTCACAAACAAACGCTGTGTTTTCATATGGTCGGGCTTTGATTTCTTAATTCGGACCAAACTGCACCACATGATAAGTGTCAGCTGGAGATAGAGCCTTAAAGAGAAGAGGATTTGTTTGGTGATACATTGAAGACAGGGTTCATAAGTTTAGCCGATGTGTTTTGTCCTTATGAATGGCAACTAAAGTAATGCAGCTGGACTTGTAAATCGTCAAATGACAATAAAAAACGAAATAAAAAGCAATTCAGTTCCAGTTTATCAAATCACAACAGTCCCCTCAAGGAAGGTTAAAAAATCAAAAGATGAGGTGGAAATAGTTCGCAGTTAGTCTGCATTAAAACAAGTAAAAAAAACAATCTGACATCTTAGGCCAATACATGTTGCTGAATAGTCATATTTTCGCAAAGCTTGTTGTGGACTAAGATTAAGAAAACAATGTTACGCTGTATGCAGTGTCACTAATGTGCAAATGTCAAGGGTTTCTAAGTGTTGTAAATGCATGTAAACTTGCTGTGTGATGAAAAAATGTTAACATTAATGCATTGTTTAGGAAAATCATTGATAATAGATGATAATGTTTTCTTTTTTTAATACTCAGATATTTGATATTTCTTTTTTTTTTCTAAAGAATCCTTTGTAAAAGTTAAGTTCTCTATTTTGTACAGAGCATCATTGTAAAGTCTGTAAATATGTCAGCATTCTGGATGCGGCAACAATCACTGAGGAGGAAAAACTAAATCTGTGAGAGAAAGATATATTTCTTCAAAGTTGGGTCCAATACATGGATAAGGCATGCTTCTGAAGGCTTTCATCCACTTATCACTGTTTGTTGAAATTAATAAAATACATGTTATATTTATTCTGTTGCTTCTTGTTCAAGTTGACATGAGTGACCTGTTACTAGGAATTGCAGTAACCATTAAGTAATAGAGTTCATCATCATATCAAATTGATTTAAAAAGGCTTTTTTTTAAATTAGTAAAGCAGTTAATAATATACAGTATGTACAGTGAGTGTACAGACTGGGACAAATTGAGTGGGGTCTGAGTCATGCATGGTGTCGGTATCCATTACATGTAATACATTATTAGGGGGCGGCGTCTGAAAGTGCCGAGCCATATATAAGCCTGCCACCCCCGCAGGAATGATGGCACTGGATACAGTTCGAAGGACTTAAACGAGTTGGGAATTAGCTGCCACCTCCAACATGCCGTCCAAGCCTGCCCCAATCAAGAAGGCGGCTAAGAAAGAACCAGCCAAGAAAGAGGAGGCAAAGGCTCCAGAGCCGGCTCCTGAACCCGCCCCGGAGCCGGCTCCTGAACCCGCCCCGGAGCCCGCTCCCGTGGAGGCCCCCCCGGCTGAAGCTGCGCCTGCCCCAACCGAGGGAGAGGCCCCTGCTGCCGAGGGAGAGGCTGCGCCACCTGGTAATTACCCGTGCACAGCAGTGTCTCAAACGGCCCACCTTTAATCATTTTTCTCGATGGCTGAACTTTTGATAAGTCGGTAACTCTTTAATTGATCCAATGGTAACTTTTTAGACACATGCACTTCTGAGGGGTCAGTGTGAACTGTTCAAATGTTTACTTTTGCCCTTCTGCAGAAACATAATGACGCTAACTTGCATGTTGCATGTTTTACAAGCAGATAATCCTAAAAGTCACAGTGCATTATGAAACGTTTGTTGTAGGAATGTATGTTGACAGTGCATGTTTATCGACTAAAATGCGTTTTTCTATAATCTACAACACTTAAATTCGTCTTGTTGAACACTGATTTTGAAATCTAGCGCCAACATCAATGCTCCCACTGACTTGACTCACAGTCACACAGAGGAGTATGTGTTCATTTTTATTTGAATCGTTTAACTCCATGCTGGAAATGCACACTCAGTGTTGTCTTCTACCATAAAAATGAGTGCACTAACCCTTAATATCAGCTGCCACTCCTGCTTTTGAGGAATTGCCAGCTGCCTCCACTGATGATGGTAAATTAAAGGACTTCACTTGTTCATTAGTGCTTTAGCAACTACTCTAAGTGACTTCTTGATAAAACTTTCTGCAGTGCTTAGTCTCAAAACATGTTCCACCTTCCTCAATGCATTAATTGATAATATATAACACTTAATAATAACTACTTTGAGTGCAGCGATACAGGAGGCTGCACCAGCAGCAGTCTCTGCTGGTGTTAATCCAACCTGCAAAAATAGAAAACGTGTTCCTCTTCACTCCTCTCTCTCCTTAACAACTGAGATGATTTTGTCATTTGAGACTAACTGGATGGAAATTCTCCATGTGATAGCATTGTTAATCCTTTGAATTCCCAGCAAAGGGGACAGAGAGCTGTGAGATGCATAACTGGATTATATTTGATGCTGTTGCTCTGCTCATTATATGCTGCCAACAATAATACAAATGCCTGTTTAACATCAGCTGAAGCTGCTGAGGCACCTGTACCAGAAGAGCCTAAACCACCTACGCCCCCACCACCCAAAGGTAACCTTTTCATGAAAGCGAAAACTTTATTTAAAAACCTATTTCATTGTTTTTTGTCATTTGCTTTGTGCTTATTACAACATTAAAATAGGAAAATGTATTCCAACATACTATAAGCTTTGTCTTTAAAATTCATTCATGTAATAATTGTATTTTATGTGGCATCTGCAGAGCCCACAAGCGCTCCTGTGGATCTCTTTGTTGAGGATAAGAACGATACTTCGGTCACTATCATTTGGAGCCAGCCAGAGAACATTGGGGCTTCAGGTCTAGATGGGTACACCATTGAAGTCTGCAAGGATGGAAGTAAGCCCAGCTCTTCTCTGAACCACGTGCATCATATAGCAGCATGTCCACGAAAGGGGTCAGATAGTGGTATTAATATACCCTGACAGAAATGTCAGCTGACCTTTGAATTACTTTTTCAGCTGCAGATTTTAGGGTTTCACAACGTGCATCTTTAATTGCATCATAGTTTTTCATTTTTATTTTTTCAAAATATAGTCAGGAAATTCTTATTCTTTTCTGTTTTAAAGTGTGTCAGGCACATCAGCAGCAGCTGTTCCTGAAGTGTCAGCCGCAGAGTTATATCACGAGCTACCTAACTTCTCCCTACAAGGAAAGAGGCATTTCAGGAGCCGCTGCAGTCTTGCTGGATGTTCTGCATTTAGACTTACAGCACTAAGCTAATGTCAGCAGCAATACAGTGCAGGCTTGATTTAGCAGACCCGCACAGCAATTTAATGAATATGAACGCTGCAAAAAAGGAGTGCTCACTGTCCTGCATTCTTAGTGCCTGATAATTTGTATAAATTCACTCAAAATCAAACTCACTCTTTCTACATTTTGCATATTGGGCAGACTCTTCCTTTGAAAAACAACAGCTTTTTAAACTCATTCATCATTGTGTGTAATTTTTCTCATCCAGCTGAGGATTGGAAAGCAGTTAATGAAGAACTGCAGAAGTCTTCCCGCTTTGTTATCAAGAACCAAACCACTGGTGACCGCCTGAAGATCCGAGTGGTTGCTGTGAACGAAGGTGGCCGCAGTCCTCCCGTTAGCCTCCCTGAGCCTGTGTTGGTGAAGGAGGTCGCTGGTAAGAAGTGTTTCCAATAGAGAACATAATCTGAACATTTTCTATAAGGGAATTTTACCTCTTGGAAAACCAATTATTTACAAGATAAACTAAAGGGTACTAAATCCTGAATTAACAATACTATTTAATATATTGTCCATACTATTTATGTATTTAATACCATAAACTAATTGTTTTACAATTAATCAACCATAAAAGCTGTAAAAAATCATTCCAAAATCAGGCCATTCTCTACTCTTATTTCCCAATTTTTACATCAGTGCTGTTTAATAAATCCACTAGATAAACAGACGTTCTACATCATATATATGAAATTAAACTTTCTCCCAGGTGCTAAGTGATTAAATTTAGTGTTTTAAGAGGACAGTGCATACCATCTGAAACAGATATAGCCTAAAGTTTATCACGAGAAAGGGGAGTTGCAAAGTGCAGGAGTCAAAGCTAAGAAGCTCAGCAATGTTTTTCCTCTCAGCTGTCCATGTCCTGTTGGCACATGCCTGCAATGTTGCATTTTAAAACTGTGGTGTTCTCTCTCGTTTCCACTTTAAGTTGAAACCCCGACCGAGCTGGCAACAGTGTGATAATTACACACTTGATAAGTGGACGGTTTTACTGTTGCTGCACACCTTACAGTGTTAATCATAGACAGTATATGTATCTGAGCTGAATTGCTGTGAAAGATGATTGGACCCTGAGGGCTTTATAAGGAGGAGCTGCATGACTCTGGGTCCCCTCACAAATCATCGTTATGTGTAATGGAGAGTCAAACAGGGAGGGAAGGCAACTTGATCCCAGCTGAACTGGCAGTCTTTCAGTAGTCACATTAACCATCGTGTTCACCATAGCGGGTGGCCTCCATATAGAATCAAAATTACCACAAAGCTTTAGAAAATAACTGGGATGTCTGTGCTGTTAACACAGACTTTTCTATGGAGGGTTTGGCATTGCTTCGTGATCCCTGCCAGGATTCACGCTGAGGGGAATGTCAGGCTCCCTTCTCTAAGATCGATGGTGTCAAGTGATCTGACTGCAAGCATTTAGGGAAGGGTTAAGAGCAGAGAGGGGGTGGATGGGAAATTCCAGCGTGTCCTGACTGAGAGTAGAGAGGGGGTGGATGGTATCCTTCTAACCTCTCAGATGACACCTAAATCTCATGACACCGCTGGAGATTCACTGTTTATCTTGAAACATGCCATGGACTTTACAGCACAAATCTTTATTAAGGTTAATCCTCTCCACATGAAGTGATAAGACACCTAACATGCAGTGTATACTTTCTAATACCTTAGCTTACCCTCTTTTTGATTTTTTTTTTTTACACAGTTAACAGTTTACATCCCATTTAATGTTTACTCATCATTTGCTTTTAGGAGTGTCCAGATGAGTGTCTGCTTATCTCATCTGCGATTTTAATGCATTCTGATGTGAGTGGGGGTAACCGAATCTCCAAATCATGCGTCATGAGAAGCGATATACTGACTAAAGTACGCCTGCTTTATTTAGAGACCTGACAAATGTTGCTGGGCTGCACTCAGCAGGTGTTGCTTCTCTGCAAATCACTTTTACAAACAAGCTACAGCAGGACACTTCCAAGTGTTTAACCATCTGAAACATTTCTGTTTTTCATTCACTGATTGTCAGCTTTCAGTTACATCGCACAAAAGAGACTACACAGCAAGGAACTAAACAACAAGTGTAGATCAATTTTTGTGAATACGATAATAAATAAAGCAACAATTAAGACATTCATATCAACTTTATGTTAATTTGATTTATATTGATTTTGGCATGAAAACATACAAATGTAATGTTTATAAAATTACATGTTCATAGGTCTCAGTTTCTTTCATATGCAACTTCATGTGTATGCCATATTAATAAAGATGCATATATATGAATTTACATGCCTGTACACTCAAATACTATCTTGCTTAAGTACTCTCCTATGTTGTAATGCACTAAATAGATCGAAAGACTCTATATAACTCCTAATCGCTCCCTCACTTACTTACTCAAGATCCTGTTGAGACTTTTCAAAACAAACTGAATCACGTGAAAGAGCAGATTGTTTACGGATGAGAAGTGAAAAAGAGCCGCCAGGTGCTAAAAAATAAACCGTAGACTCAAACGTTAGAACAGGCTTTTCCCCGCAGCACGCCGTGTAATAAATACTCACAAAGAAAACGGCGGCCTTTACAACTTATGTCTAAAAATGTATAGTTTCATGCATCTGTTAAAACACTCGACTCCAGCTACACGACGCGCAGCTGGAAACACTTCCCGCAAGTCGAGCTGCCCGAGATTCACAGAATTTACAGAAAATGTTACATTTTTGTGATTTATATCGTTATCGGGACGATAGAATTCTTATATCGGGATATGAGATTTTGGTCATATCGCACAGCCCTACAGTCAACTATACAAACTCATCAAGAATAAATAAAAAAATATCACAGCTAGTGTAAATAACAATAAACCATTTTAAAAATGACTCTCTTGCTTGACAGAGACTGCAATATATTTTTCACACAACATAATGCAGGCAGCACGAGGATGTGGTGGTTAGAACTGTTATCTCTCAGCAAGAAGGTTCTGGGTTTCAATCTAGTGGGTGGGACCTTTGCGTGTCCTCTCTGAGTGTCCTGGCATCCTTCCATAGTCCAAAGCCAAGCATGTTAGTTTGAATAGTGATTCTAATATGTCTTTAGGTGTGACCTGTCCAGGGTGTATCCCTCCTTTCACCCTATAACAGCTGGGTTAGGCTCCAGCTCAACTGTGGCACTGAATTGTATAAGCGGAAGAAAATGAATCAAACAGATGGATGAATGGACAATGCGATGTTAAATAATGGTTCCCATTGAGAGTAAAACAAATGATAAATAATGATATCAGGCTAGTGTATAGGGCGACAGTACCTTATGATTCACAAGTCACTATCCTATGACTGAGCCTTGTTCTTGGTTTCTCTGTTCAATAAGGACAGATCATTAGAAGGAATTGAACGTGATTTATTGATCTACAGAATTCAATTATGCTATTCGCGATTAGACTGATGACTTAACACAAGAGAATGAAATTCCAGCGGTGATGGCATTAGGCCACAATCCTAGATGTTGGTGGTGGTGAAGATAAGATGGAAACTTGGATGGAGTGACTTGCGTGAGGCGGAGATGGGGTGGAGGTGGGTTCCAAAAGAGAGAAGGAATGATTTACACTAAGCAAGTTGGAGGGGTCCTGCATACATATATCTTGCAAACAGCATACGAAAGAAAATAATTCAAATAACCATTAATTATTTTCCTCATTGATTTCCTCTCCAGATCGTCCCAAGGTCCGTCTACCTCGTTTTCTTAGGCAGAGATATGTCGCTAATGTTGGAGACAAGATCAATCTGACCATCCCCTTCACAGTAAGATTGGAAGATTTCTGTGCATCGCTCCATGGGTAATAAATAACACACTGGAATTCACTGTCTGTTTGCTTCTTCTCTCAGGGAAAACCCAAACCTGTGGTCACCTGGACAAAGAACGGGCAGCCCCTTGACACAAAGAGGGTGAACATTCGCAGTACCGAAAGAGACAGCATCCTGTTCATCCGTGCGTCTGAGAGAGAGGACTCTGGAGTGTACGAGATGTGTGTGAAGGTGGATGACTTTGAGGACAAGGCTCAAATTACCCTTCAAATTGTTGGTGAGTAAATTTCTGATACTGTGTGAGATGCCTTTAAAACTGTCCTATTTGATACTCAACCCATGCCTGTTTGTTCGCAGAGCTGCCAGGGCCTCCTGCCACTGTAAAGATTGTGGATACCTGGGGTTTCAATGTTGCTCTGGAGTGGACTGCACCCAAAGACAATGGAAACACAGAGATCACGGGTTACACAGTGCAGAAAGCGGACAAAAAAACTGGAGTAAGTATTCTGTACCAAAGGGCCGCTTGTTTTCAGGTCATAACAGCTAACTCATTCTGATGATTAATAGTCGCATTCCACTGATAAATTACATACCGCATGTCCTGAATCCCCAATACGTCTGCTAATAATCCATCATGTCTGTGTGTGTGTGTGTGTGTGTTTAAAGGACTGGTACACTGTGTTGGAGCATTACCACAGACTGAATGCCACCATCTCAGACCTCATCATGGGCAACACCTACAAGTTCAGAGTGTTTGGTGAAAACAAGTGTGGAATGAGTGAGAGTGCTGCTGTTACAAAAGAAGAGGCCAAGATCTTGAAGACAGGTACTTTTTTTAAAAAGAGCTATAAGGCATTAGAAGGAAGATATCAGAAATGTTTTAATTTATTCATTCATTCAGCAGTGGATCCTGCCTTAAATTTGAAATTGTTGGCATCTGCCATCAGTAAGTCTTTTTTAAATTTAAACTAAATTTAAATGAGAGCAGGGACAGTTTTTTGTAATCATCATCATCATCATTGTTTATTTATATAGCACTTTAAAAACACACAAGGCTGACCAAAGTGCTGAACAATAGAAACATAATACATACCATACGAATAATAAATACGATAAAATAATAAACATAGCGAAAACAATAAAATACAAGTCAGTCAACCACTGAGTCAAAAGCCAGTGAATAAAAATGCGTTTTCAATCTGGATTTAAAAACCAGCACTGATGTCGATTGCCTAATGTGAAGAGGAAGATTATTCCAAAGCTTAGGAGCCACGATAGAGAACGCTCGGTCTCCTCTCAGTTTCAGCTGTGATTTGGGGACTGAGAGCAACAGCTGCTCAGCTGACCGGAGCGAACGAGTGGGGACATAGGGCTTCAGCAAATCAGACAGATACGCAGGTGCCAGACCATTTAAAGATTTAAAAACCAATAAAAGAACTTTAAAATGAATCCTAAATTCAATTGGAAGCCAGTGCAGGGAGGCCAGGGCCGGAGTAATGTGCTCAAATTTCCTTTTACCAGATAAAAACCGTGCCGCAGCATTCTGTACTAGTTGCAGGCGTGTCAGAGTGCCCAGTCCAACACCTATTAAAAGGGAGTTGCAATAATCCAAGCGTGAGGTTATAAAAGCGTGGATAACAGTCTCCAAATCACACCTTGAAAGAAAAGGTTTAACCTTCGACAGACGCCTGAGTTGATAGAATGACGATTTCACCACCCCATTCACGTGGCCATCAAAGGTAAGTGCAGAGTCGATTTTTAACCCAAGATTGGTAATCGAGCTCTTCAGGTGAGGGGTCAGAGCAGCAAGGTCAACATCAGGGATATCAGAGGAACGATTTGGGCCAAACAGAATTGCTTCCGTTTTACGTTCATTAGAATAGAACTAAATGAATCAAAAATTCACTTCTGTAGCGTGAAGTGTGGTTGAAATCCCTGACAGCTAATCAGGGGACCAATAAACATTAAACTATTTGATTACTATTAAGAAAATGTATCACCCACTAGTACAGTATACTGTAATCCCTTTAATCTTAATCTTAAATGCAACAAGAACAGCTGGATTTCCATTTCCTTTATTGGGAGGAAATCAATTACAGGAACCGCAGACAATCCAGACAGTTTAAAATAAAAGATCTTGTGCAGACTGAATGCTCCACTTCTGAAATCTTTTTTTTTTTTTTTTTTGTGTCCCGTTTGGATCTTTAGCCATCAGAATTGTTGTCTTAAGGCCAAGAAAGATGCCAAGCGGATTTATTTTACCAAGTGGATCATCATGGCCTTGCCATATTGGTCCATTTGATTGACCTTTATTATAATTATGAATTTATTTTATTTTCAGTTGCTACAAACGGGACAGACATGACTGGGGGATAGGACAGGGAGAAAGAATGAAAGAAAGAGGGAGAGAAAGAAAACCAAAGGGGAGAAGAGACGGTGAGAAGGGGGGGGAGAAAGAAAGAAAACAAAAAAACCCCCAAAAACAAACAAAAACACCTGGATCACCTGTATGGAGAAAAAAAAACAGAAGAGAAAGCAAACAACAAAGAGCAACATAATAAAAAAAACAGCACCATCACAATAAACTTGCTAGCAGTAGATAACAGTAGATACTAAATAATAAACGATATTGTGCAGCACGCAAGATAGACAGCGCACAATGTGCTTTGAGGCAGCAGCCAAGAAAGCTGTAGTCCGCGTCTGTGAACACCCGTGTGCACACCTGTGTGCATACCTGTGTGGATCAGCATGCTTGTATTCCAAAGGTTTCTCCATGTAACGATCTGCTAGGGCGTGTGGGGAGCCATAGCCCCGTCCACCAGGGTATGAAGCAGGTATGGAGGAGATCCAGGCCCCAGATATCCAGAGGTCCCAGAGTACAAGGACCCGAGGAGGACCACCAAAGGGGGGGGAACCGTGCCACCCTCCTGGGAAGAGCTGAGTAGAGCCCCAAAGGAGAGGTCACCCCGCAGCTATGGAGCAGAGGCCAGAGGGGGTTGCAGTGGCACTTCTGAAATCTTTGACAATTTTTGCATTTCTATAAAGGACAGTTCTGGAGCCAGAAATGAACATTTTGATTTGTTTTACAATAAAAACTAAAAAACAAAATCGATTTAGCTTGCTAAAAATTTGTATGACTTAAAATGGCTTTTGACCCCGTTAGTCACATTTCTTTCCCCGGACAACCTGGTCAGGATTTGTTTTTTCTCACATGTGGCACAAAACAGGAGACAGCCCACATTAGATGTGTTTCCACTAATAGAAACACATCTGTTATGTGATCCCTGGATAAAGTGTGATGCACAACGCAATATACACAACAGCAAATTGTTTTTCTGACATTTCACTGGATAATTACCTCTATTTTTCTTATGAGCGGACAGTCAGACATCACACTGACTTTTCACTCAGAAACAGGTTAGAAACCATTTGATGTGCGATATGACTGCATCAGACAGTTTTGTTCTCCATCACCTATGTGAGGGGATGTATAGAAAAGGCCATGGCTGCAATTCATGTTTCAAATTTTTTTCATTCTACATATTTTGTGTTTTCCTCTATTTTCAGGCATTGACTACAAGCCTCCTGACTACAAGGAACGTGACTTCAGTGAGGCACCCAAGTTTACCACATCCCTGGCTGACCGGGCCACTACTGTTGGCTATAGCACCAAGCTGCTCTGCTCCGTCAGGGGATCCCCAAAAGTATAGTAACATCTCTCTCTATTTGCACTCTATTAGCACTTCAACAGCACCAATTGTAAGCTCTTGTTGGTCTCAAGACAACAGTAGTGTGCTTTTTAATTTCAGTTCAGTCTACAGTCATTAACTTGATGGACCAAGTTACTGCTTGTAAGATAGATCACAGAGATCAATTGAAGCTTTTTTTTTTATAAAACTTGCTTGATGAATCCACGTGAATTGTATTTACATTCTTGTAATTCTCTAATTCAGTTCATATATTCATAATATATGAACCGCTGTCTTAAGGTGCTTTATACTGTGAGGTGGAGAGTGAACATCAGTGATCAGTCTCCTCTGCTTGCTTAAATACTTTTTAATACGTTTTTCTTCTCCCACTAAATATCACATTTTAAAAGGACAAGCGAAATAAAAATGCTCTATGTCAACACCTCAATCCAAATATCTACTACAGACAGGTGTGAAAGCTATTTTATTGGCTACTTTCTGGTTGCAGTTTTGTTTGCAAATTATCGCCATATAAAAGTGTGGGGACGTACCCTTCTATTAAATTCTTCATACAGACTCTTACAGAAAGAAAGAAACATCACAATAATCGCAAGTAATGCTAAAAGGATAATAACTAGGTAAGAATCTTCGAAGTGCTGATCTCATGTAAAACCACACCCCAAATGTCCACCCGGGTTCATCATACTTCAGCACTGTAATTCACATGTATTATTAGGTCCCTGTTACTACTACCTGTTATTAACAAAATACAGAAGTTGAAGAATGTTTGCTTTGCTTAGATAATCGCTACATATGTAGAACCTCCGACACAGTTCTGGTCTTTAAAATATTAAAGTCTAAATGTGCATGCAGATTCGATTTTACCAGAGGTGCAAACTAGCTAGACTGTTCCATAGGCACCTTCTTCCTTAAACATACGAAAGCTGCACCCATTAGCTCATTAGCTCACTGTCTCAGTCCCTTACCTCTTCTTTCATGTCTGCAATCCACTAGGTCACCAACAGGATGTAGGATAAATGGTACTAAGCACAATACGATGCAAAGAGGCCACCAGATATTTATTATCTTTTAATGCCACTAAACTCCCAAGCTGTGTGTGTACGTTGTTTCTGCTTCAGTCCCAAAGCCACAAATATGTCAACAATACTTCTGTTCATAGTCTTTGCAAGGTGTTTTGCTCTTTACATCCAGTTATACTGTATGAATCGGTTTTTCTACAGCCCAAGGTTGTGTGGATGAAAAACCAGATGATTATTGGAGATGACCCCAAGTTCAGGCAGATCTGTGTCCAGGGTATCTGCTCCCTGGAGATCCGAAAGCCTGGCAACTTTGACGGAGGTGTGTACTCCTGCAGAGCCAAGAATGATCACGGAGAGGCAACTGTCAGCTGCAAGCTGGAGGTCAAACGTAAGTCAGGATCTTAAAGCTGTACTAAAATCCGAGGTCTTTTGGATATGTGTAAAAACTCTATTTCAGCTGTAGGACTTGCTTTGCCAGTACCCAGTATCCTGAATATCACGTGTCTTTGTTATACAGAGCCAGTGATTGCAGATGCCGACAAGAAATAAGCTGACATCGTGACGCTCACAGGTGAGAAATCTGATTTATTTATTTTTTATACTTTGACACTTTATTTGCTCTCAGAATATCAGTACACCAAGTATACAACTTTGTCACAACACTTTTAACAGAACGGTAATATTTCGGGGTTAGCTTTGATTGTAGTGCTGTTGTAGCTGGACATTTGTGTCAAAACAATTAAATAAGATCCATTGGATAGGTTGATCTATGTGTGTCTTCACCAGCTGCCTAAATGACTTGGTGTCCATACTTGGAGAGAACTAAACTTGGAAAACATGGCCACTGCCACTGAAATGCTCCAATCAGTAGCACCCATAAATTAAAACTGTAATGACTCCCCATGCACTCAGTTTGGAGACTTAATCACATTTCATCAACTCAGCAGAAGTAGCTGCAGTAGCTTCCTTCAGGAGCATTTTATTTGTAGGTCACTTCTTAACACTTAAACAGTACAACACATTAAAAAAATACAAGAAAATTATTTATGTGTGCTTTGTTTCAAATCACTGCTGTTTTTGCAGCTTAATTTATTCCTTAGCATATGTTTTTGCTATTTGTTCAACTGATCCAATCCCAAATTAGACTCAGAAGGAAAGGGGCCTTTGCAGTCTCAGGTGCCTGACAGTGTTTCTAAAATGGTCATCCACACTGATAAAAAAAAAACTTTTGTAGTTTAAATAATGTCTTTGTTTCCCTGCAGGAAGGTGTTGGATTCCTGGAAGAACATGTATATATGGCTGGTGACCACACTGCCTAATGGATGTAGACTGATCTATCGCCAAGCGCTAACAAATATTATGATGAACAATGAATTATGATGAAAAATAATTACAATTAAATATTAAATATCATCAGTATCGCTACAACTGCATTTTTAAGTCCATATCCTTGCCCACAATCAGCTTTTTCCCCAACAACAAAGTCTATTGTAACTAAATTATGAATTTGTCAGACACTGTTCTTTCCTATTTTATCATCTAACACCAAGAATTTTGCAGGATGGATCTTCTGTTCCTCGTAGGAGAACTACATGTAACATCAATGAGTTTATACCAATAAACTATTTAATTTCTGGTTTTATTTTTTCAATACATTGTTTTCTGTAAATTGTAACCACTGCCATGTAATGGCTTCTATTGTGTACAGCAGTTTAAATAAAAACTTAATATTGTGCTATGATAATCTGTAAAAGCTCTATGGAGGGAAAAAATAAAGCAGGGATCATACATGGAGTACACTTATGGTGTTATATATTTATATAGATTGCAATTGTTTACGTTGATAAAACAAGCTATGCTTGCTGAGGTTTTTAGAATATAGTAACACTTCATTTTTTAGGCCTGTTGGTACTGATTTACTTTATTTACTAATTAAGTGTGCTACTAATTTGAGCAAAAATAAAGAATTCAGTTGCTCCAAATACAAATAATGGATTCCATGTAATTGTACACAAAGTCTTTGAGCAGGTTAGGTAAGCCAAACACATTTAAAAATGCTGTTTTTAAAATTCAATACTACCTGAAAGATAAATACAGGTTTAAACTCAGTTTTGAAATTCATATTTTCTTTATAATTTTTTTCCATATCCACACATTTATCTAATACCTTTCCCTTTCAATGCCAATACTGCTACTGAGTATATGAGGCTTCTGGATGAAGTCCAGTAAGAAACTGGAGACAGCAGTGTTGTTCATGTGACTCTTACAGACCCAAAAGTACTACAGCATGCCAGAACGTCCGTAATAATAATACCAGTGTATAATACTGAACTTGTAACTATTTGGTCTTGAAGTCATTGGCATAGTGATACAGTACCAGGCAGGATGCCAGAGATATCCAGGTTACAGAGATGCATGGGTTCACACACAGGCTGACAAAATTAGCCCTAGTGCTCCATCTCCCATGGGTTATTTTAGGGATCAGTAGCTCAGCTGGCAAAATGTGCTTTTAAGTCACAGTAGCCAACTGATATAAAAAATTTTAAAAGGAATGGATAAATAAAACTATTCTGGTGGCAAAGTAATAAAAAAGGGAAAAGTGTTCAAAACCTACATCTTAATGAGTGACCCAGCTAAAAAAGAAAAGGCAGCTTTATTCAGATTATTTGAGTGTGGCGCCCTCTAGTGTTTCAATTAAGTAATGACATCTAGAGGAACTAGAAATAAAAGGATAGACTGTCAAATGAAAACTATATCCATAAGTCACAATAAAACCCGCAAACATGACTTTTAGAGGTCAACAAAGATCAACACAGTCAAGTGTAATTTATATGTCTTTAAATAGATAGGCTCCATTGTTTCCTGACATTTTAAGGTACTTGCTTAATTTGCATAGTGCAGCTTTAACCTGTGGGCTATGAGCCATAATGGGTCTCAAGCCTACTTCTAGCTGTTCCCTGGATGCTGACATGCCGCAATAGGGTCATGGAGCAAGAGACTTCCTGTCTAATTTAGATCCTGCACTGAAAAGGTTTCCAGCTCCCAATGAAAGGCGTCATTATATCACAGATGGACTTTGTAAAAACATGCATTAAATAATATATTATATCCACCAAAAAAATATTAATAGTAGAGTGAGGATTACGGGTTTTTCTTCTACTTTGAGATCAAAACATTGCTGTAAGGCAAAAAATATATACTGCAGATATCCAGAAATTCTGTTAAAAAATTGTTAATGTAGTTTTTGGATATATTCCAAATAGCAGAAAGAACTCCCTAGAAGAAAGAGGTCCGTGGACGGCAGCCATCTGTCTCAAACAGTTACTCTGAGTGAGTGGAGGGAGCATTGAGGGAAACCACAAGGAAAAGCACTGGATATGTTGGTGAGGCCAGCAACTGCAGACCAAAAATGTGTGGTTACAAAGATACCTGTAGAAAGGTAGCAGGGAGACGTTTGGTTCAAAGCACAGCTGTTCATCCTCATAGTGCAGCTAACATCATTGTATTCTTTGTCTCGTTTCACTATTACATCTTCATTTTATATGTGAGCCTCATTAGACTCCCTGCTTCACCTTTATGAAACCAGACCTTCACAGCTGCTTCAGGCACATATTCTGCCTCTAATCTCCATGTTGAATTACCACCTTTCATCTATTCCAATTTATTGCTATAACGTTCAGCAGGAGGCAATCACCAAATATCTTCTGGCTGAATAATTGGATTCTATCAAAACTTTTTTTTCTCCATCATCCTCCCCTCTGATCAAGAATAGGAGCAAATCAGCACAGCAGAATGTAAAGTTCATAAAAAACCTGGATGCTTCAGTGATGCAGCATCTGTGACACATCTTGCGGTGTTGCTCTAATTGTGGGTAATGCGCCGAGCACTGCCCGGTCACTGCTACAGGATGTCAAGGGTAACGCCAAAGGCAACGAAATGGTGCGTCGCTCTTGAAGGGTAGCCTGACTGCCATTTGCTGCAGAGTTTTGGCTATGGTCCCAGAAGGTTTAATAAGCGTAATGGTGAAACTGGCCGTCACAACAGTGTCCTGTCGTTGCTTTTCATTAACAAATGTTGCACCAGTAAATCAGCTGGATAGACTGTCTGAGCACACTTTTCATTTGCCAAAGATTTAGGCTGTTAAGGAGGAATGAGAAGTGGATACTGTTATGCGCAAACAAACACATTCCTCCTCATTTCTTTTAAACATTTACAGGTACTGTTTGGGGAAATTGGTGCTTCTGGAAATTGTGTATTTTTATGCTTCTCCCCGACCACACAGTACGTGGATTTTTCTGGAGGAAACTGCAGAGGAAGGCTGTCCAGCTACCATATTTCAAATTAAGATGGCAGAATGAGATTTCATTTAGTCAGTTTCATTCTTTAAAAACCAAGATACTAAATAAATATGTGAAAAGTAAAAAAAAGAAAACAAAAACAAAAAAACAGCCGTCTTAAAGCTTATGGTATATCACAAAACCTTAAAGAGATGGCCAGTAGACAAGTATACAGTAATATGCTGTCAAACCAAACTAGACATTTCTCTGCTGGCATCCTGCTGCATTAAAGCTCTACATATATCACCTTGACTCACTGACCTTTGCACTTTTTGTTGTTGAATACTATCTCCCATGTGAATGACACAGTTATGTGTCTCATCCTACTTTCTAAATTATTTACCAGTTACATGTTGGGTGCTTCTGTAGAGTGGGTGAACTACTTTGCCATTTCTGCTTCACATTAACTGCTTCAGAAAAAAAACAACAAACTTCCCATCTGTGTTCTGCTTGCCTCTATACTGCAGCAAAAACAGCCCAAGTCACTCCCCCTCTCCCATCCTCTCTCTCCCTTTCACCTCCTCCCCCTTTTCCTCTATCCTCTCCGCTCACACCTCACTGCACTCAGGTCCCCATACAGTTCCTGCAGCAGGGAGGTACAGCACCTTAAATCGAGCTCTGTTTTGAGAGGCACTGCAGACTGCTGGTTTCCACGTTCACCCTTCTTTTCATCACTCATCGATCCCCCTGTTTTTATACTCCCTCCTGCTCCTCTCTTTGTCCCCCCCTTTCTGGTTTTCCTCCTGCGTCTAATTCTCAAAGCTCAGCAGTCCCTGTCTGCTTGTACTGAGGGAAAAAGTGATAGAGTGAGGAAGAAAAGAGGAGGAGCACAGCTATTAGTGTGCCAAAGAAAATCTAGACCCCTCCCTATCCAACTGATGACGAGGAGAGGTTTTATTGAGTTGCTCCTTAGCCAATGAGCATGCAGTGCCGGGAAATACAGCAGTGGACCTGCACCGGCTCTGGTGCTTGTGCTTATTTCACTGTGTTAGAACAATGTTAATGAGTGTATCCTCTCCTCCCTGCCCGATCTGAGCACGCATTAGCAACAAACTGAGTCTCGTTTATGTGTGTCTTCTAGGACAGAAACCTCCCCCAGGTGACACTGGGACCTGCTACTACTTTTTTTTTCTTTTTTTGCAATGTATTTCAAGGGTGGGATGAGTCAAAGGGCAGACTATTAAGACTTCTCTCATCTCTTTAAGAACATATCTGACCCTGTTTTCCGCTCTCCTTGGTTAGGAGACATCTCTCTGCAAGGTAAGCTGCATTTTCCCTCTATGTCCAAGCATTCTGTTACTGGTTCTTTTGCTGTGTGGCAAGTTGTCACAGAGGCACCTAGCCTCATTACACACATCCTGGATGAATGTAGAAAAAAAGCCCTGCACAGAGAAAAAGAGAGAATAAATGGCTCAGGGGTAATTAGAGCAGACAGTCTTAGCACTTCTCCTTTTAATGCAGGGTCTCGTATTAGAGAATCTGCTATAGTGGAACTTTTAAAGCATGCCAGTAAGTCCCTTAATGACTGGTGCGTAGCATCATGTAGCGCTGCAGTATAATGTTACATAATAAACAAAGCACGTATGAGTGAGATAGAACTTGAGAACTGAATTTTATTTCACTGTTAAACAAATATTAATTGACTTTCATTGGCTGATTATGACAAAGATGATTATAAACTGATTAACAGTGAGCGACGATAGATTTTTAGTGCACAAACATTAAATTGTTATATGTAACAGATTTTCATTTGTTTCATTTTTTTCATTTTCTCACTGTTTTGTTTTTGTTTCTGTTATTTTATTGGTTTGCTTTAGTGTGCGGATGCTCTATAGGGATGATGGTACTCAGTTTAATGTTATACAGTAAAAATACACTGGGAGTGTGTGCAAAGTCAAATTTGCTGAGCCAGCAAGAGTGAAGGGCCCACATAGAGTCAGCAGAACTCAGTGTTTCAAATGAATCTGAGTGATCTTATTAGTACTTAGATTGGTGAATTTAAGTACTCCATTGCAGCCTTTTCTTTAAAAAAGATTAGATTTGCTTGGCTGAAGGTGATTGAAGGTAAAGCTCTCTGCATTACAGCCTCTGATGGATACTGAGTTGGGAGGCACATTCTATATGTTAAGCCCCATATCTCATCTCCAATATCTGTTTTTTTCTGTTTTCTTTTTTAGTTTCTAATCAATTAAAAGTGACTCACGTTTTGCTGCAGAAGAGGGGGAATACTCTCTTTTGCATCGTTTGTTCCTGGGCTGATTATGATGCAAAGGTGTGAACAGGTCAGGTGATGCTGTAGTCTCTTTACTCCCCAGGGATATTATGAGTACATGACAGGAACACTCCTCAGAGTGTGTGCCAAATGAGGATTTTCTTTATGCATTAGCAGAGATGAATCAGTGCATGTGCAGGTGCAATATGTTAGCAGCTGCATACATATGGCGCATTTTGTGCTGCAATAGAGTAACATCTTGTTTTTTGTTTGGTGATTTTTTTAAAAACATGTAAACAGTATACCGAAAGCTGCATGAAACAAAATCAAGCAAAATATCACATTAACATTTGCTGATTAACTGTACATATCTTAAAAGCAGTGGAAGACATGTACTCTTGTTTAATCCTAAGCATTCTCAATAAAATATGCATTACTTTTTATCCAGTTTCCTTAATGAAACCTCAAAATCAACACTAAATATATTTCGGATTACACAGAATTTATACACCATGTAAAATAAAAATATAATCACATATAGTTTTGGCAACTTTATGACTTTACAGCCACACATCAATGCTGATTGCAAAATCTGAATAAACCTGGAAAACGAAATCTTGTAACTTTTATTATCCCAAGTCTGTTTTTAATTTACTCTTTCAATATCAACTCCATTGATTTAAATCTGCACATGCATATTTCTGCTTTCATGATCATAATAACATTATTTTAGTTTTATTCAAATTGCATGATGCTTTTAAGATGTATTTTGTAGACCCTTTGTTATCCATGGACATTACATTTATATGCACCACTGACATCACATGTCATTTTTTTTCTATTCTCATCTTATTTCCACCCAGCTCTGTCATTCCATTGTTTTAAAAGCATTTAGACATTTATCTCTTACACACCTGCATTGTTATTTTTTCTGTTCAGTTTATTAATTGTACAGTTCTTATCATAAACTATAAAAACTGGAAGATGGTCAATGATTTCATTTACCAGTTATCAAATATCAGCTATGCCAGTTAGAAGCTCTATCTTCATATATCATGGATGCATATATATCAGTACTGTGGCCTAACAGAGTCTAGAGTTCTTCTTCTTCTTCTTTTAAATAAACACAAATGACTAAATATTGATTTGTTTGCTTTCTCATATATTTTATACAGCTCATCTGTAGGACTTTTAAGATGGTCCAGATCAAGTTGCTATGGTGACTAATCAAAAAAGAGTGACAGATTTTGAGATTAACAACAAGACTCCAAAGTTGTACGACACATTAAAAAAATGGTTCAACTACATCAGTTGAGTCATTTCTAAAATGTCTAAAGAATCTTTGGACTATGAGAAGAAGAGGATAACATCAGTGTGTATTGTTTTGCACTGCACAGTTTTTGTTGCTGCAGTAGCAAAGAAGCTGCATACAAAGAGGACACACAAGGACTTGGTGTGTTGTGATGAAATCAGTATGGCATTTCACTCGGGGGGGGGGGGGGGGGGGGGAGAAAGTGTCCAGTTGTAATTTGACGGACGTAATGTATCTATTAAATGGTTAAGTGTTCAGTGTGATTTCCTAGTGACAGTGTTTTGATCTTTTTTTTGTTTGAATATCAAATCAGTCTTACAGAATTTATCATAATTTCACACAAAATGAGGTAGCCCACTGGCATTTGTTGTTCCCAATAACATGTATCACAACAATGTTGGTTATTGTTTTAATTTTTCCCAGAGTATCACATGGGCTCCAACTTTGCAGATCAGTATGAAATGTTTGTCCTCAGTTATTGGATTACTATGGCATTCAAGTTGGCACCATCATGAGGAAAAGATCTACACTGTCCAAAATTTACTTTGTGACTAATTACTACAAATCCACCAAATATTAGAACGCAACTATCCTACTGATGGTTTCCTTTGAGGCCTTGTCTCACATTTTAATGCTGATAGCAAATGGGATGCTAACCATGTAATTATGAACATTTCTGATAAATTTTGTCTTTGCAGTTCGTAGACTAAGCGATTTGCAATAAATAAATATATGATAGCTAAAAGTAATGCCATGACTTTTTCATGTCAGTATGCTGATGTTAGCATTAAGTTCCCAGCTGCTGTTAACATAGTTTTATTGGCCCATTTCCACTCTTACCCGTACACACTCTTCCTCCACCACATTAAGTGCTTTTCAGGCCAAATAGCCTCAAATTAAAGTGTGATATGAAGCACTCCAAGAGCAGGTCTGCACCAATGGAAACTTAGTTAAGGAGTAGCATTAATTGTCCAAACAAAATAGAAATTTTCTATAGGTTGGTAAATGGTTTTAAAAATTGCTTCATGCTTTATTCATTTTTAAATGTTTTTATTATGCTAATAATAAAGAACATGAAAGAAAAAAAAATTAAAAAGCTGCAGCATTAAAAAAAAAAAATTGCCTGTCTGAATATAACTGGAACAGAATTTTTTTTTTTTATTAGAATAGTTTAACATGATCTTAATTTTGCTGTATCCTAAATGGAGCTCCATTAGAGAAAGGTTGTGGGATCTTAAAACATGCTTCTATATTTCTGCCTTATCTCTTAATTCAGAGGACTCTTTAAAAGACGCAACTCCACATGGAATTACAATTATCATACAGTGGGAGGTTGTAGGGGAATTAAAATATCCTTAATTAAATATATTAAAATATTAAATTAATATGGTTTTAAATTTGCACGTTTTTTAATTAATTTTTTTTTTTTATTCGAATGACCCTACTGGTCTATAACCAAATAAACCAAACAAACCATATTTTGCTGCATGCCATAGCAACCTAATGACTGAGTAAAAGTGAAATTACCTAAACCAGAATATCACTAATGTTGTATTCCTGATTATAGACAGTTGTTTGTAGTCAGCTCCTGATACTCTGAGTTTCCACATTACATTTCCAGGTTTGCATGCCTGGGGCACTTCTGCTGCTTGATGGTTCATGAAATGGGAGGCTGTTCTGCAGTCTATAATCCCCCTCCTGTCAACCTATATCCTCATTCACAGCCTGTCAGGTGCATCAGTGTACATGAAGCACACTCAGAATGATGTTTTTCATTTACAGATAGCAACGTTTGTGTGTGTGTGTGCACATGGACCATTTACTGGTACAGTGAATATAAAGAGTGCCATGTCACAGCATGACATTTGATGATTTTTTTCACGTTGATAGGCAGCATTTTCACAGCATTTAAGAGGAATGAGAGGAATGTTGTTGCTGTAGTTTTGCTGTGAAAGCTGCTGAATTAGTGTCTTTGCTGGTGCTGCAGTATATTTCCAGTTGAATTCCATCAGTTTAACAGATAACTGCTCAGGGATAATAGGCGAATGACTGGTCTGTAAGGATCTGTTCTGTGTGTCAATACACAGCGCCAATACTGAATCTGACTTCTTTTGCTTGAACTGCTTTCAGTCCGCAACACAGTCAAGAATACATCAGCTTCTTGTGGTCAGTTTAGGCGCTCAAATCAAGCTAAGCCAATCGATGCAGTAACAATGTGGAATACTGCAAGGAATGCAAAAAAGTAGCTCACAGCAGGGCATCCTTTTGTCAAACAAGATATTTATTATTTTTACTGCATTTACTATGGTCTGCTGGTCATTCAGTCTTACACTGGCCAGATGCAAAAGTCTGGAGCATTGCTGGAGCATTACCTCTAATACATCTATTACACCAAATATCTGATCATGCGAAAAAAACAGAACAATAAAAATGATCCTCATGTCTTTCCACATATTGAGGCAGAGTGCAGACCTGTTTGTGAGGATTTGCTGATGAGAATTTTTTTTAATGATGCTAGTTTGTCTTATCCTCTCTCAGCATCAAACCCTTGACAGATCTGGAAATTTGGTGGAGCAGAAAATGGGGGATGTTAAGATTGATATATGATGGTCTTTAAAGATATTCAGATCTTTTAGATTTTAGCAGACTTATATATCCTGTAAATATCGTCCTGCAAAAATGGAAGCTCTGTTATGTATGTTTTTGAGGAAGAATAAGTGGGGAAATTATTGCTCTTTATTTAATTAGCGAGAGTCTACAATGAAATCTGATGTAAAATGGTTTTGAGGCTAGAGGAAATGTAGAGAAGTCAGATGGATCATATAATTAGTTGCTTACTGAACTAGTGCTCCTCCTGGCTTCTCTTTACTCAGCACTGATTTGTCTTGTTGTCCCAGATCTATGCATTTGGACAACTCATCCTTCACTGGTGGTGGTGTGGTGTATTGTCTCTCTTTTTTCTTCCTTCTTAGTCTCTAAATGGCGTGCCCCTCCTCCCTTCTATTCACAGCCTATATGTACTAGCGTAAAGTGCAGCATTTGATCCAGCTTAAACAATCTTAAATTGTAAACAATTGGAGCTAGAGATTGTGTGCTTGTTAGTTGTGATGATGGTCTCAGTTTTCCTTATGTACACACTGAATCTTTGTGCATTCATGGCACTTAAGCAATGAGAACTTACAGATCCAGTCTTAGATGGGCCGGACTTCCATCTAAAACACACGAGTCCTGTCTTGTATTCAACCATGTCCATGGACTTTTATTTTTGACTTTCTGTTTCCACTCAATATTTGTTCCAGTTAAAGACACCAAAATGACCCAGTTGAGTTTAGAAAATGTTTACAATGTAGATGCTAATACAAACTTTTTCTGTAACAGTCTCCTTCATTGTTTTCTTTAACACAATGAAAAGTTACATAAGGGCGACCACACCAACAGAAAACATTCAACTATGATTTTAATTTCTCCACAAGATTACACGCAGGCCCTCTATGGTTGGTTTCACACTGGACCAGCTGGAGGGCGGCTCAGCTGTGATCTGGTACTATGTTGTTAGCTGTACCTGACTTAAAATTCCCAAAAAAAGCAGATAAAGACAGATGTGTTGAAAAGGATCTAAAACACAGACCAGAGAATATGGCCAGCAAGGCTACAGATTATGACCACCTTGTCAATATTTGTACTATACTTGATTAATACCAGTTTTATATTGGCTTGCACAAAGAAGAGTGTTGGGATGTTGTCACTTTTAGGTGTGAGACTATTTTTTGAATGAAAAAACATACAAACAAGCAACTGAGTGCAAAACTTGCTGCTATGAGCTTTATAAAATTTCCAGAATATCATCAAAGACAAAAATAACTATAACAGTAGAAATACTATCCACCTGACTTATCTGATATATAAAAACTAACTTCTACATAAACCTATCAACTGAGTTGAAATATGCTCCTGAAACCCATTAAACTCTACTCTGCAATCTGTATCATGTAGCTTCCTTGTTTTCTAACTTCTTTAAAGAAAATAATCTATATTTTCTTTAAATGGCTTAAACTTACAAATGATTACATTTCATTATAACTAGGACATTAATTGTAGATACAGCAATACTCTGTACTTTAAGTCTTCTATTTATTGTCCCCCACTGGGTATAATGGAGAGATGTTAAATTTAGATCATTTAATTTGGATCTTTACTGGGGAATTCTTTATCATTTGCCACGTAGCATTTGTCACCACCAGTTTTCCATTATTTATTTATATTCTTACTTTTGAACTGAAAACAGCTTCCTGTTGCAGCTGTAACAATGCTGTAAAAGTGGTGAAAGAAGAGAAAAAGTTGCAGAAAGTTAAGAAAAGAAATGCTGCAGACTCTGGTGATAATTTTCAAAGTCTGTGAAATGTGAAAAGGCTTTTCAGTGACCCCTTTTATATTGTCACAGAGTTGTTTTTTTTATTTTATTTTATTTTATTCATATTTAGAGTTCAATATATGCTTAAAGTTCAGGTAAAACATGTCTTTATTTTTCTATGAAAAAAATGGAGATAGTGGGTTTATTGACACCTTTACTGACCTTAACCATATTAGTGTCTGTAAAAGTACTATCAGTCAGAATTTCAATCATAATGCATTATCTACTCACAGTCGACACCATCAAAACAAAAGAAAGGAACTCAAAAGAACTTAAAAAAAAGTATATTACTTAAATGTTCAATAGACAAACTTCCATAACAAGGCTTTACAAATTGCCCCCCCCCCCCAACTGAAGATCTGCAATCATTTTTTTGTCTATCATTTTTCTTTTATCCCCCAATAACTTCCCATCACAGAGAAATAGTCTGTGGGCGTGATAGTTGCAGTAGTTTGCCTGTAAGCTAATATACATGGATGCACACAGGGGAAATTTAGTGGAAAGATGCTTTGTGGTTAATAGCTTCTGTTAGCTTTGCCCATGTGAATAGAATTATTTTCCACTTGTAAGTGGATGGTAATATACTGCATCATAAAATGTGCTTTCTATTTATTCTGGACAGCCAAACTTGAAGTTTGATTTTGTTTGGCTGTTGCTGTTTAATCATTCAAAGGACACGTATGTCTGTGAAGGTTCTCAGTCATCCAGGTCATTGTAGTCTAAGGAGCGTAGAAAAAGAAAAGCGTCTGGACTTCTTTAACCTCCTAAGACTCTTTCATGGTATGCATTTTTAATTTTTCTTTGCTATTTTGGTTGATTGCGACCTGATGAATTTAAAAACAAAGAATTGCCAGATTTATTTATTTTTTTTACCGAATTTTTGTTTCTGAGAAAAATTAGATCCACATATGAGGACATTCATTTTAAATTTTGATAGAACAGTGGCAGTATAATGCCCTTGTAAGCGTATATCAGGCCCTTGTAGAGGAAAAAATAAGTGTTTTGGTCCAGACATCCCAAAAATGTGATGTCCACATATGTGGACGCCAGGTCCTAGGAGGTTAAACTTTAAACTCAAAGAAGTCCAGACGCTTTTCTTTTTCCAAGCTCCTTAGACTACGATGACCTGGATGACTGAGAACCTTCACAGACATATTGCCGTGCACTTTGGGAAGAAGTCAAAGGACACACACATTTTTCCCAGAGATCAATTAGCTGTCCTCTCATTCAGCACCTTTATACCACACATATCCAATATTGTTTGTTTTAATTGCTCCCATGCTGAATTTACTGTGCCGACATTTCTTTCATTAGAGCAAAAATAAACAAGTGGACATTTATTAATCACTGCTGAAAAAGTTGTTGTCCAGTGGGTGACCAGAAAGACTCCCAAGACATTTTTAAAAGCCCCAATAGAAAAGAAATCATAATAAAATAAAATAAAAATAATAAAATGAGTCATGGCTGAATTTTTCTCAGCTATATCAGTTTCTGTGTCCTGTTAAAGTGTACACTCACTTTATCATGAAAATTTCACTAATACAGTTTGAACATTTGAAGAAAGTGGTTATTATTAATCTTAATAGTTATGAGAACTGAAAATGCCTGCTGTGAAAATGTGCTGTTCTGATAACTTTGTACATAGATAAAAACAAAACACAGCCATTCTAGAAATTGGTACAGTCTTTGTGTTGTTTCCAGTCCTCCATTGTCAGTGTCCCCAAATCCACAAGAAACGTGTGGATCTGCCTTTGTTTGGGCCACATTTTATCGTACTGCTAGAAAATGCCAAGTACTTAGATCCTCCACAAATGTCAAATAAGTATATGAAGCACAGGTGTAATTTATAATGTTTATGATGGCTGCTTTCCAGCAAATTGTGTTTGCAATCTATTGACTGCAAATAAATACTATGACTTGAACGTTCAAGCCAAAAAGGGGAAAACATGTTAAAGTATTTTGCAGATGGTCTTCTATTTGTTCTCTCTGTCTGCAAAGTTTGTAAAATCAGCTCAAGTGATTTCACTGGAGTGATGGAATACACACTGATATACTCTGTGCCATCTTTGCTTGATTATCATGACCTGCATTGCCATATGTAAGAAAATCAGTAAGTAAAGTCTAGAGACTCACAGTCCACTCATTTTCTCTTACACTTCCTAATCTATTCTCACTTCTGCATTGGCATGGACAAACAGGGCTTAATCTTTATCACATTATAGTCAGGTTTTCCACATCTCTCTCTGTGTGTGTATCTCAAACTTTTATTATTCTTGTTAGAACATGGTGTTAGCTGGACCTGCTGCCTATATGTGAAGCAGAGGAAAAATCAGCATGAATGACTCAAGGGGATCTTAAAATGTAAATGAGTTATTGTTAGACCTAGTCTTGTTCTCATGCTATATGTCAAAGTCAAAATGTCTGTCATAAACAGCGTCTGTACGAGTTGTGACGGCTGTGTAAATGGCCTGTATTTATATAGTGCTTTACTAGTCCCTAAGGACCCCAAAGCGCTTTACATATCCAGTCATCCACCCATTCACACACTGGTGATGGCAAGCTACATTGTAGCCACAGCCACCCTGGGGCGCACTGACAGAGGCGAGGCTGCCGGACACTGGCGCCACTGGGCCCTCTGACCACCACCAGTAGGCAACGGGTGAAGTGTCTTGCCCAAGGACACAACGACCGAGACTGTCCAAGCCGGGGCTCGAACCAGCAACCTTCCGATTACAAGGCGAACTCCCAACTCTTGAGCCACGATCGCCCATATTTAGACTGTCGTGTTGACAGTCTAAATATATGGTGCATACCCTAATAGCAACATTCCCGTTTCAAGTCTAGCTTCTGGCCTGCTTAATTATTTGGCTTTAAGACTTTGCCCAGCAGCCCTTTTGTTTTATTAATAAAGTGACTTTTTGTAACAAATTCATAAAAGTGCCCCAGTTTTCATCATCTTTTTTCACTTGCTGACATGTTGTCATGTTGACATTGATGGAGTTGTCAAGGCTTGCCCATCTTTCACTTAGATGAATGACATCATTCCAGCTACTCGGTGTAAAGTGTACACATACACACATACACACGCATACACATACACACGCATACACACGCACACACACACACACACACACGCACACGCACGCACGCACGCACGCACGCACGCACACACACACACACACACACACACACACACACACACACACACTGTCCCCATGCTGACCAACTGCTACTTCTGAGACACCCAAACACTGCAAGTGATATACAGAGCCAACTACAAGCATATGGTCTTTTCTGTTTATTGTTGCCTGTGCTGCAGTAATGACTGGCCAGAAGATGATGAGTGTGTGTGTGTGTGTGTGTGTGTGTGTGTGTGAGTGATAGAGAGAGAGGGAGCAGGATACAGCGTATGCATGTGTGTGTGAGTGGTACACAGAGACATGGCTAGAAGGAAAAATGCTACGACGACAGGCATAAAAGATGAAAGAAATTAGGAAACAAGAAACAAGGCAGGAAGTGGAGGAAGAGAGTTGCTAGCTGACTATTGGACAATCTGCCTTCTAGCTTCGTATTTCTCCATTACACCCCTGCATTGCAGCACTCCCTGCAGGAGCTGGAGAGGTGCAGTTTTTTCCACATCGTCTCTGCTGCCTCAGAGGAGATAAGTCATCTCAACAAAAATGTCCCAGCACAACTCAGCACGGGGAACACGTTGTCAGCAGCTGCCCTCTGCATATGTTTACTATGTGAGGCTTTGATAGTAGCTGTGTTGCTCTTATTGACCTCCTAATGTTGCACAGTGCTCAGGCCTGACTCATCCACTAGAGAGCAGGGATGGAGAGGGAGGGAAAAGTTTATTCATTCACAGGTGCTCATAAAAGAATGCAAGAACCAGGGAGAAGCTGAGTATCCCACAATGCAGTGGGAATTTCAGTAAACCATACTGTAAAAGCACAGTTTTTTGGAGAGGGGTTAAGGGCAGAATGAGAATTTTGCAACAATCTCACACTAACTGAAAAATATACTGTAACAATTTTAATAAATCTTTAACACCTATTTTAACATATAGCTTTAAAAAAATCCATCCACGATCTTTTAATCTGACTGGTATTATCTTATTGATTGAGCATTTTGTTTTTGTTTCATTGTTTGTTTTGGTTATTTTGCGGCCATCTTGCGATTTCTATTTCTTCATATCTATGGGAGCTCTAATGCTAATATGCTGCTGATATCAAAAATAAATAATTTATTAAAAATACATTTCATAAGAATAAAAAAGCAAAACAGTCACTGACTTCTCAGAAGAGGTTTTTACAGCTTACTCATATTTTTCCTGGTTTCGTTAAATTGCTCTGCCACGAGGTGTCAGGCCATATCGGGTCACTCCAGGGAACAACCAGAAATCAAGTAAGAAAAAAAAAAGAAGGACAACAGGCATATCAGTTTCATGAAGGAGCCCCATGCAATCTAGGGCAAGGCAAAAGAGTGTCTTAAATAAATAATTAAAGATGAGATAATAACATAAGATATACTTTATCGTGAAGAAAAAATAGATTGTATAACATCTAACAGTCTGTTCATTTACAATCTCCTTTATTACAATGGCTTAACTTAAAAACCTTAAAAAGTGCAGACATCACTACTTAAGCAGTAGTAACTTAAATGCCCTATATCTTAAAATATCTTACACAAATCCATGAATTGGCCATATAACCCACCTAACTTCCCCCTAGCTGCTTATTTTCTTCAAAGCCAGATCATTTCTGCTCCCATGGCCCCACTGCACAGCCATTTCACTCTACCAATTCATTAACTTCTAATTAAAGCATTAAGCTTTTAAGATGAATGCAGCATTTTTTAATTCACTCCTAGAGCGAAAATGTTAAAATAGTCTTTTGAAGGATAAGTCTTTTGATATTACGAGAAAATCACAAAAAAAAGCAGGAGAAAACATTAAGGCCTATTCAAGCATAATACTGTGGTGACTTATCCACAGTTTAATATTCTATCTAAAAAGAGGAACACTGTGTCATTTTTTTCCATAGCTAAATGCATTTAGCAGATCAAAACTGACCCTGCAAAGCAGAGAAGACAAATGTCTCTGGGCATAACTTTGCAGTTCTCAAAAAGAAAAAAAGAATATGCTCTGTGATGCAGCAGTTTTATATGAGATTCCTGCCCTCCTCTGGTAGAAGCAGCTAAATGCACTGCAACCTGACATACTGCAAGAATAGCCACATCAAGCCAGGCATCTAACAGATGACAGCTGAACTTAAGCATTTAGAAAGGCATTTCCCCAAGGAGAGCACTGAAAGAAAAAGGTTTTCAGGCAAAAGCAAGAAAAAAAAAGGTTAAATGCCAGCATTGCAAAGAGTTCAAACATGTACAAACATAACTGCTTTAGGGATGTTGAACATTTGAAACACATTTATCACGCAAGGTCGGCTACAGGCACCTAAAGTTTAATTTTTAAACCTCATATGTTTAGTTCTGCATCTGCGTAGGTCTCTGGCTCAAACAGCACGTTTCATTATGTAATAGTTTTAGCTCAATACAGTGGGATACGTTTTGTTTGTATTGCAACTCGAGAAGATGCTTTTGTTATCTCCTCACTTCTAATCATCACTGACAAGTCTCCTGAGGGATCAGTGAACACCGGACAAATAGGAGTAATCACTCTTTGTTTCAATTGTTCACTCTGAATGACTTAACAGAGATGGTCTATTCAGAGGGTTAAATCATACTTCTGAGATCAGTTGTTAGCAACCACTTAATTCCATGGAGTAGATCTGATTTAAAAAACAACAACAAGCAAACAAAAAACTGCACCGCCTTAAGACTTTTTCAGCTGTCCTAGTGCATACTTTTGCTTTTTATTCCTGACTTGTGCAGGCTGTGGCTTTATTAACATGAACCTCACCCTAGAGTCTGTGCATATTGATCTTTTACAACTGCCCTCCAATACTAGACCGTAGAGTGGCATGCTGCAATCAGCTGTGTGAGCAGCATCACAAATGAGGCTGGGGGAATGAGAAAGATGGAGAGAAAGAGGTAAAGAGGTTGCGTACATAAGTACATTGAACAGAGAGACAGAGAGGGTGTAGGGAAATATGTGATGGGAGGGTGGAAAATGGGGGCGATGGTGTGCATTGGACAGAGGAGGAGGAGGAAGAGGAGGGGGAGGAGGAGGGGTGTAGTGCTGCAGTGGAGAGAAGTGAGAGGAGACTGCAGTCTCTGCTTATGGGAGAGATCAGACTATGTTACCACAGCTCTGAGGAACTGTAACCCAAACACTTATTGATTGGATGGGCCACCCCACGAGGGGAATACCACATTTGACTGGTGAGTTTTGTCTTGAAGATCTTTGTAGATTAAAAATGAGTTAAGATGCACAACTGGACCACAGTTATCTTAGAGGAATCTTCTCTGCATTTTAAACTGGGTAAACCATATCAAACTGCTTTGGTTGCACTGTATTCTCCGGACCTGATCCTACTTATGAATGAGGATGTGTCCGAGCCTGTTTTTTGTGACTGAGTGATATCGGCCAGTGGTGAGCTGCCGAAATCCTAGGGAGATAAGGACTGAGTGCTAATGGCACAGAGGTAGAAGGTAGGCTAAAATAAGAGGGGACGGTATGGGCATATTGTATTCTATTTCCATTCAGTCGCTTCTCTCATCACTGCTCTTCTCAGAGGAGACAGAATTAACTTAGGGAAGTTCGGGTAGTGGAGAAAATCATATCTGACTTAATGTTAGGATTTTTTTTTAACATTGCAGTCTCAGATGTGCTTCATTTTAGGGGTGAGGATGGGTTTAGAGACAAATGAAAGATACGGGCAGGTGATGAATAAAATGTTTTTGAAGAACCTTTGCTGGAGCAAAAACTTTATTCATAACCATTATACATTTCAGCTCAGTGGCAGCAGTCTGCATTCGTATCATGTCATGCCCACCACTTGGGCAGTGACTTGACACTGGCCTTGAGCCAACTGGTTATTTGATTGGTTGGTCACTTCAGCTATAGACGTTATCAGTATTGCTTAGCAACAATGATGTGCTTGCCCACAGCACATAGACCACCACTGTATGTGAACAGTGCACAGTCTACCTTACAGCAATAGAAAGTCTGTGCTAAAGTGCACATGTTGAAATGCAATACTTATCGATCTGTGGGCTGCAAATCAATTAAGATTGGGTTTTATCATCATTATGTTTGCCATATTCTGACAGTTCACTTTTACTTTGAGGTACTGATATCCTTAGCTGCGGACCACTTCCTTTGATAATGACACATAAGCTCGCTGTAGCAAATCTCTGTATGACTGGAGGGACTTTTGTGGATACAGTTGAATACTGTAAATGGTGATATCTATAGAAAAAACATTAACATCTAGCTACTGTGCATTTATTTAGGGTTTTTAGACTATGATAGTTCTGTATATGCATCTACTATTTGCATAGTTGAGAACAGCTAGCAATGAGCCACAATGGCTGAGACTCCTGAAGCAATTAATTACAGATGACCAGACCTCTTCTTTGTGCAAGCATTTCTCTAATCAGGTGTTGCAAAGAATTGTGGGGAGCTACCGTATAGTTCAAGAAAGACAATAAACTGGATTCACGTTATATGAGGAGGACATGTATGTACATTTTACAACAATAAAAGTTTGATGATAATAACAGTAGAAACACTGTAAAATAACAGTGTAATAGCAAGCAAACAGCTGATAAAAAGCTGATAGTATCGTACTTTAAAGCTTACACAATAAAAAGTACAATTTTTTTTAGTTATTACATCTTTTATAGTAAGAAACTCGAGCAGATCACAGTAGATCAACTGAGAAAAAGGTGTAACGCTAGCAAACTTAGTTGCCAGTACTAATTCTATACTTGTCTTACATCCATAGCATGGATATAAAACATTATACCTAATGTGCTTAGCAATTTAAAAAAATATGTAAATCATGTTACATTTTCCTTAGTTGCTTGAACACATCTTAATTCCATGACCTTTTCTCTTAAATTGCTTTATTTCTTTGAATTCTTTACCCTGGAGTGAAAAACAAATAAATGTGGAAACATTAGCAGAGTGACAAAACGAATAAAAGGATGTCAAGCTGCCAGTTATTCTTAAGCACTATGCTGAGTTTGTGGGGCTCATGAAAGAGTAAAGGCAGCATCAAAATCATATTATTTAGTTTTAAAAAAACATATCAGTCAGAGCAGCAGCTCCTAGAAATATATCACACTGTGGTAAATAAGTAGTCTTACTGACACAATTTAAACCATTATGCTCCTGAGACATACATAGTAATCAAATAAATGACTAAATGCAGTAGGAAACAATCCTGTCCCAGCACTATAATACAGTTATTCATAGTTAATTAAAACTAAAGCAGGTGTTTTCAAATTCATCTAGCGATCTGCAGCACTTTGACAAACAGCAAGCTTCAATTAGACCAGAGCATTGACATTTGTGCTCAGCAGTAAATGTTAGTGTTGTTGCTGCCACCAGCAGTCATGCAAAGAGCAAACAGAGAATACATAACATAATGCTCACTTGGGGCTGAGAGTTAAATTGGAGTTGTCATCTGTTAAAAGAGGGCCCTTCTGAGAAGACACTCATTTTATTAGAGTATGTTGGGAGGTGAAACTGATTTAGATGACTGCCTTCTTATGCTATTTAAAGTCGCAGCTTAGATCTCCAGCTATGTCTAACCTGTTAAACTTAAGTCTATAAAATTTCAGAATCTATTTTAAGATTGATCTTAAAACATTTGAACTCTTAAGGTGGAACCTTCAACTATTTATTGGTCTGATCATTGATTCGTCGGTTATAAATAATAAAAATAAATACAGATTAGTTGGTTGGTAGAAGAAAACCCCTATTACCAAAACTATTCAGTCATTTACCTTCAAATGACTGAACTTGAGTGACATACATTCTTCATCCATAGGGTTGTGTGATGCTGGCCCAACATTTGCAGCCAGAACAGCTTAAACTCTTCTGAGAAGGCTTTACACAAGTTTTACGAGTCTGATTTTTGTGGGAATTTTTGCCCATTATTCCAGAAGTGTATTTGTGAGATCAGACACTGATATTGGACAAGAAGGCTTGGCTCGAAATGTGAACTCTAATTCATCTCAGTGGTATGTTATTGGGTTGAGATCAAGGCTCTGTGCAGGCCAGTAAAGTTCTTCATCCATAATTCCCTTTCCACCAAACTTTATACTTGACACAATGCAGTTGGACAAGTATCGTTCTCCTGCCAACCATCAAACCCAGACTCACCCATCGGGTTGCCAGACAGAGAAGCATGATTCGTCATGTCAGGGAAGGTGTTTCTGGTATTTTTCCAGAAAAATAGACGCTTAGATATGGTTCTGTCACATATAATAAGGTCTATCTTAAGGACCTCTAAAGCTCACTCATCATATATATTTTAAGTAACAATGCTCTGCGGTTTGACAAGCAACTGACATTTGCTAAATTTGAGTTAGCAGCTGTTTTCTTCTGGTTCAAGCAGTTATTGGGTTCAAGTCATTAAGATAAACTAATTATTCATCTTTAATGTCTCTCTTTATACTTACTTGACAAAATGATGCTGTTTATGTATTGATTATTCTAGAAAATCATTTAACAATTGTGCCATCATGTACATGTACAGATACTCACGTATCCTTTAATTTTGGATAACTTTTTAGACTCTCCTTTAGGTCTGGAAGATCATTGTGTTTTAAGGTGGAGGTGTAATCATCTCAGGTCACAGTTTCACACACACACTAAATTCTCATATCATCAGCAACATCAAGGGCTTTCAACTTCTGTGACTTGTGTGATGAGTGTGATGAGTCCCAGATGAAGCATTGTTTTCATACTCCCCATCTTTCACAGAGTTGTGTTGCAGCTCTCAAGGTCATCATCACTCAAACATAAAATTAAAAATTATAATGGAAAGCAAGTCAGAATAAAATCAATTTAGCAGCTTTCTGGAGTTTTAGATTACTAACCAGTAGGGGTGCAACGACACTCGTATTGATATTGAACCGTTGGATATAGTGCTTTCGGTTCGGTAGGCATGTGTATCAAACAATACAAAATTTTTGATTTATTTTATCAACTTTTCTTCTGACGATGCTGTCTGTGTTGAGCGCTCAGTGGATCTGTGTTCGACTACTCCGCCCGCCTAGGCTGCACTGTCGAGTGCAGATCCACTGAGCGCAGCGCAAGCTAGCAAGACAGAAGCTAAGCTCGTTGCAACATGGCAACTGCCTCAATGCTACCCGAAATTGAACCTCTCCCACCCTCATTCAGATCTGGCGTTTGGAACTATCTTGGTTTTCATGTGAAGCATGACCCTGATGGTAAGCGTGTCATGGACAAAAGTAAAACAATATGTCGGATGTGCCATGCAATGCTCAATTGGTGGGAACTAGTGCCTTAGCCCCACGCACGGGGCGATCCACGGTAACTTGTTAATGGAGATTTGCCGAGTTATGGCGTTAATGTCATTTTAACAAGATTAACGCTGACAGCACTAGTGGGAACACAATGAATATGACTGCACATTTACACCGACATCATCCTAGTGCAAAGACAAGTGGAAGCAGACAAAAACAACAAACACACATGCTACAAACTTTACCCGAGTCATTTAGACAGCCGTTAGCACATGATTCTCCTTATGGGGACCTGATATGTTTAATATGCTGCTGAGAATATAGCCCAGAAGAAGCGGATAGTATAGCTTTTATTTTGGAAAGAGCCATTTCTCTGTAATAAACTCTCTTTTTCAAAGATGAGTGATTCCTCGATCAGATAGATATTTTTATTTTGTTGTTTCAGCAACATTAAATTTAAAAACTACTTTTGACTTAAATATATATTTATAATTTTAATAAATGACAAATTAAAAAGGCATGAACATTTTTTTGTATTGAAAAAATATCGAACCCTGACACCAAAGGATCTAACCGAACCGTGAATTTTGTGTATCGTTGCACCCCTAGTGAATAGGTAACCTAATGTATTTGCCACCCCTCTTAAGAAGTTACTTCAGTCTTTTGCCGCTGTTGTTGGTGCAGATGGCTAAATTTGATTGATGTTCCATTATGACTTCCTGAGTCATAATGAGTTTCAATATTTCAATAGTTTTTCAATATTTTTCACTTTCTTTGACAAATCTTCCATGATACCACTAAAGCAATTTTTGTTGCTTCATATCCGATCTCTTTGTGTTTCAGGGACGCTGTGCCTAGTCTTTGACAATGAAGTTCAACTTGTTCAGACGGCCACAGGCCATGACAGCGGCCGAGCCCACCAGTGCCCCCACCATGACCATGGCTCCCACCTCAGCTGCCATGTCCACCTCAGCACCAGAAACTTCTGGCTCGAACAATACAGAGATCAGCAAGAATGACATGTTTGAGGAGATCAAGAGCAAATTCTTGAATGAAATTGATAAAATCCCATGTAAGTAATGCTGCAGAGCTTTTTACATCATTCCAAGCATTACAAAACATTAACATTTGGCAAACACCAAAGTTCCATTCAAACTCAACTTTTCCTCGTTTATTTTGAAATCAACAGTGCCTCCGTGGGCTTTGATTGCCATTGCTGTAGTGGCAGCATTGCTAATCCTCACCTGCTGTTTCTGCATAATCAAAAAATGTTGCTGCAAGAAGAAGAAGAACAAGAAAGGAAAGAAGGGAAAGGATGGCTTCAACATGAAGAACATGCAGGGTGGTGAGGTATGATGCCTCGCGCTTCCTACATGCTAAAGAGTCAAGGTTACAAGATGCATTGGTGAAATTTTGTCGATTATGTCAACAATAATTTATTATTCAAGTTGTTATTATTTATTATGATAGTTATTGCCCAGATTTTAACAATGTTGCTAACTAAATCTGATCTTTTACCAGCAGCTTTTTTAGCCCAGGCTGTAGAGGACACAAGGAGAGCTCTCTTCCCCTCAATTTGTGTTGTTGTTGTTGTTGTTGTGGTTGTTTAAACGTGTGCTCCATTGTGCTCCATGGTGAAAAATGGCACACTTTATTGCAATGTGGCAAAGAATGAGCAGAGAATGTTTCGTCAACTTATAAAACAAAGCTTATCACATTAAAAGGTAATGGATGAAAGGATGAGGCCTGCAGAAACATCAGGAAGTTGTGAATCAAAGTGCTATAAAGTTAAGGATAAATTCTTAATTTGATGGGCTAAACAGCTTATATTACCATAGACTGCCCCTGTACAGTTAATTAAAGCAATCAACTGCTTGTGTCCACAATGTGAAATTATCGCCCTGAGCCTAAAACAAGCGTGTCATTTCTCATCATGATTGTGGTGGTGGTGGTGTTGATTGCCTCTCTTTTTGAAGTGTGTTTGGTGTCTTGTGAGTTGAATCTCTTCCTCTCTCTGCTCTCCTCCTTTTCCGCTTTGTGTCTTGTGTGTGCCTCGTGTTTCTTGACTGTGGTGGACCCCTGCTCTACGGTAGGTGGATAGCTCATGTCGATGCTCTCTGGCCCCCAGGGCGGAGGGGGGTTTCATGGAATGAAAGTTGTAGCTTCCTTTGCTATTTTTTCTTTCTTTCTTTTTTTAATTTCCTCCCCATTATTTTGTAGTTTTTTGGTATGATAGCTTGAGAATGTAACAATGGAAAGCTATGATGTGCTCCATAAACCCCAGAGAGGAGAGTCTAACCATCTAACACATTGTTCTCGGGACAATGTTACTGTAAATCACACCAATATGGAAAGTATTGGATTAAAATATGATATCCAAGACTGTTAACACTATTAATCTGTGCATGTGATAAAGGGCATGGCTGGTTGTTTGGGAGACATGGAAACGGTGATGATAAAACTGCATGGTGAGCCAAAGATTTGCAAATCTCTTCGTTTTATGGTAATACTCAAGGAGGAGGTAGGATGTGACGACACTGGATGACCCAAAGAAAAGATTACAAAGTCAAGATCACCTAAGTTACTTAATAAGAAAAATCATATTGAAGCAGTAAGGCTCTAACAAAATTCAAATAGCTGGCTGTGCCCTTTAATCCTGATTTAGTTTTGTAATAATGGTGAGGTGAAAGGAGAAACATTTATTTTGCCACATTAATTTAAAGAGATGCAGGTTAACAAATTTGAAGTCTTAAAAATAAATCCTATAAAATAAGATACATCCCCTTGCCCTGAATATTATGTCATATTTTTTATTGATTAATATGCATTTGTTCCTGCTGTTGTAAGCTAGTTCCTTAGGGGTCTATCCAAACCTATATCTCCTCGCTCATTTGTTAAGATCTAATGCCTTTAACAACAAGAAATTATTCTTATTTTCAGTTTCACTATTAGGACGTGGCATTTATTACCCTTCTTAGTGGAACTAGCATGCAATGCCTCCACTGATTCTGGCTGTCACTGTACTGCTGAAGCATGTCAGATTTAAGGACTTGCCCACTGATCCACAAACACTGAGACAATCATTTCTACAGTTTCTTAAAAAAAAGTAGGGATACCGATTACAGGCAGCTATGTCCTTTTAAATGATAAATTCCTGGTTTTTATCATCAGGTGCTGTGCAGGTAAGCAGTAACCAAAACATGTATCTCCCACATAAAAACTCCTGGAGCTCCAGTGTCTGTGGCATGCTGGCTGTTATGGGGAACCCTGTATCCTGACTTTTTGTACTCTTACCTTTAACATAGCTTTTTGTTTTGTTACCTTTACACTGCAGACACATCAGGATGACGATGATGATGAGGGAGAGACTGGACTGACAGAGGAAGAGAAAGAGGAAGAGGAGAAAGAGCAGGAGAAACTGGGGAAGCTGCAATACTCTATAGATTATGACTTTGAGAATACAAAGGTCTGTGGTTATCACATTTTGTGAACTACAAAAAAAAAGCTCTAGAAATAATTAACAATTTTGGAGGGAGTTTTTCATGTTTTCTGCTATATTTAAATTACCCATTTGAAACGTTTTAGTGTTTAAAGACATGTTTAAATTAAAGAGTTAGATAACCCAATTCATGTCATCTTCAGTATGGAACTCGCTGTAGTAGCTTGGTTCTGTGCAAAGATAATAAAAAAAATGTAAAGTTATAGTAATTAAATTAATGCTTTTTCTTGTTTATTTAACCCGAAGTGCAAAGAAAAAACAAGCTTTTTCTTTCATGGGTGTCATGAATGAAACATTTTCTTTACCTGGGAGATGCATAGTAGCAATAATACCACATAATGCCTCTGTGCTGAGTAATCCAGCTCTTAATAAGGGACTCTAAAGGTGCCAAAACACTAAAGCAAACATTTTAATTGAAAGATAATACCTTAAGATTTCTCTAGTTCGTTACTTACATTAATCCAATTCCCAGAAAGCTGAAACTGTTCGTCTGGACAGTGTTTTTAGTGGGAGAAACATTTTTTCACTCATCCAGGTCACTTCTTCAGTCGCATTCCTCCCACCGCTACCCATGAGCGGTATCAACTTTCTGAGATTTCCTTACCTGGATCCATCAAGACATTAATCAAATATTTTTATTTATTTATTTTTTGTAATGTATTCTGAAATTTCACATTCAATTATGCAAATTAGGCGTCATTGCCAGTTTTGAAAACTTTTCTGGAACAGATATCTGAACATTGGTAAGAGTGAGATCAATGAGACTCGGAATTCTTCTTTCATTCTTTTGACGTATTAAAGTTTTTACAAAGGGCTGTTTTTTTATTACTCCATAAATCAGAAATTACTGTCAGCAGCCAGAAAAAGAGTAATTTTCCATGACATTTTGAGGAATAGAGAGTTCCCTAATTCAGGCTTTGAATGTGAACAAACACCAAATATAAACTTCACAATTTTAATAGCAGCAAAACAGGACAGTTAAGTTGATGTTACTCAAGGTTACATTTACATACTATACAAAACCTGAACAGGAGTATGCAGAAGATGAACATTGTCAGTAAAACCACAGTTATTTTTAGGGCTGAAAAGACAAAAGAGGCTAAACCTTAAAAGAGTAACTTGTTATAGTGGCTTCAGGTAAATCAAAAGACATTTATCTAACCGTGGTACTTCCAGCAGCTTAACTGATTACTCGACAGCATATGAGCAAACCTTCATGTGCTCAATTAAAATGCCAGTAATTCACTAGATATGAAACACAGTAGAGGGTGAAATGGCTGTACTTTTAATGTATCTGTAAAATATAGACAGCTAAAATCTGTATTTTCTAGCACACAGTGTAATACATTTTTTAGAAGTTACCACACTGTGACAATTGGATGACACTGAGGAAAAGCTTCTGACATCCAGTATGTCTCCAGTCAGCTGAGACGCTTGTGGTGATGGATTGCGAGGCTTATATAACCAGTCTGAGGCAGTGACCCTCAAAGAAAAGTTGCATTTTTGCCTGATAAAATTCTGTTTTCACTGCTCCTGTTGCTTACATACACCCTCATTTTCTCCACACAGCTGACAATTGGTATCCTTCAAGCTGCAGATCTCATGTCCATGGACTCAGGTGGAACCTCAGACCCTTATGTTAAAGTCCTGCTCTTCCCTGACAAGAAGAAGAAGTTTGACACCAAAGTGCACAAAAAAACACTGAACCCTGTCTTCAATGAGACATTTGTTTTCAAGGTGAGTCTTGTTCTTGCATGCAGCTGTAAAAAAAAAGAAACATAAATCTTATTTGAGCAAGTTGTTTTTTTTTTTAAAATATCACAAATCATTATCGCAGCTTTTTGTGTATGAAACTGACAGTATGTCAGGTTTGTCTGGCTCTGTGTGTGTACCCACTGGCCTATGCAGCCTACATGCTGCTCTTAGATGCTCCTAGCTAATAAGCCCCACTGGGACTTTGCAAGTCTCTCTGGGTCAAGCTGCAGGCGATACCAGTCTGCAAAATGTTAAAACTGCAGCAGAAAAATATCTTATTGTACAGGCTGCCCTTTATTGCCATCTCCAAAGGCCTCCCATGAGAATTTCACTGTCAGATTTATTGTTTCTCCATCAAAATTTATTCCAGATATTTTCTTTCTTTTTAAAACAGAAGATGCTTTTTTTTTTATTTCATGTATGCCTATGCAGTTTGTAGTAGAGGTGTCCTCATCTTCATTTTCACATAGATTTCTGTGGATTGGGGTGTAATAACTTATTTTTCCTAATATGTTTGTTGTTTGCATTTGAGAAAATAACCGTGCATTTCATTTAGTGCTTTTAGGGCGTATTATTTGTCTGGTTTCTCAGATTATTTTCTCTGATAATTTATAATTTAACATTTTTAGTTCACTTAGTTTTTTCCATTTAGTTTTGATTATTGACTGTTTTCTGTATAGCAGCTGCTAAACACTATAAATTTGTAAGCAAGTATTTGTATCATTTAATGAGGGGGTTTTTCAGTGGGACTAACTCGCCCTTTTCAAGAATTCCAGAGGCAGTTTATGTGAAGTTTAATGACATTAAAAATAAACCTATTTATCCTGTGAGACAGATAAATACAATCTATAAGTGACATTGTGTTTCTTGGTCAGGTACCCTATGAGGAGCTTGGTGGAAAGACCTTGGTGATGTCTGTTTATGACTATGACCGATTTTCTAAACATGATGTCATTGGAGAGGTAAAGCTGCCCATGAACACCATTGACCTTGGACGGCCTATTGAGGAGTGGCGGGATCTCGAGAGTGCTGATCAAGAGGAGGTGCTTATTGAACTGATTCATTCTGTGATCTTTAAATAATAGACCATTGAGATTCTAAACTTTCTGGGTGTCAACCCTAAGAAAAAGCCCCAAACCAATTATGAATTGATGCTACTATCAAGTATTGTCTGTCTAGACAGAGATCAATTATATCTTATTTTTCTGAGCCACAATGCTCCATTGTTGACCAAAAATCAATTAAGAACACATTCAGCTGCACCATTGCACCAGCTTACATGTTCCTTCATTATGATAAATGGTTCCACTATAGTTTGTTTCTCGTTAGTCTTTCATGCTGCTTCCATGAATACTTATTTGAGCACTAACTGTGTATCAATTCAGGTTTAAACACAGTTAAATGTAGTTCACCAAAAATTCTCCCTCTTTATTTATTTGCATTTAATTTTACTTGAAAACTACAGCAGGGCTGAGGGGCTTGATGTCGACTCGGTTGGAGGAGTCAGCAAGATGTTTATGGCACTGGTTGATCATCCTATCTTTAATATTCAGAAATAATTTAGCTCCTTGATTAGTTCGCATTTCTTAAAAGATGGAATTTCATAACAGTGCACAAACATTCAGACACATAGAAATCAAAAATTTTATTTATGTCAGTGGAGCAACAAATTTCTCTCCTTGCATTTCTACACCTGTGAACAATGATGCTGAGATAGTTTGCTTGAATAATTAAGGAAACTATCTCACTTTTTTAAATTTATCACAACTGATTACATACATAACCTGCTAGTATCTCTAGTCTTTTCCAGTGTCTTTTTCGAGGTTATCCCTGCCCCCAGTCATCAAAGTGGATTTTCAAAGTCTAAAAGCTCAGAGCGATCATAAATCCAGATAGAGGGGTTTTATTCCAAATAATGTCACTGTTGCAGCAACAAAAACCCCTCAGTTTCAGTCTAAGAGTATAAATCTTGATAAATAAAAGCTATGTTTTGCACCCACCCATCACAGAAAATGCAATTTATGGACATCTGATGAGTATGTGTGCTTGTCATTTCTGTGTCTCTTACTGCTCAGCCTGAGAAACTTGGAGATATCTGCATCTCCCTTCGTTATGTCCCCACTGCTGGAAAACTCACTGTCTGCATCCTGGAGGCAAAGAATCTGAAGAAGATGGACGCCTGCGGTTTATCTGGTAGAAAAAAAAACACATAATACTCTTGTCCTTTGGCACATGCAAGAAAATTCAATTTGAAGAGAAAATTCAAAGAAAAACCATTTAAAATACAAACAAACAAACAAATTAAGAAACACTAAAGGTTGTGTCATTGACAGAATAAGTTTTTCTCTTTTGTTCATCATATTCATGTTTTTTCCAGATCCTTATGTAAAGATCCAGCTGCTCCAGGGTGGTAAGCGTCTGAAGAAAAAGAAGACTACAGTGAAGAAGAACACCCTAAACCCATATTACAATGAATCCTTCAGCTTTGAAATCCCCCTGGAACAGATGCAGGTACAGTACAAGTCATACAACACCTTTTGGACTTCACTGATATGTTATAATAGCTCATGAATGAATCTCCACTACAGTTTGAATGATGAAATGCCCAGAAAACAGATAATTGATTACATTTTCTCTTGCTGCCTTCTCAGAAAATCTTGGTGGCAGTCACAGTGTTTGATTATGACAAGATAGGTAAGAATGATGCCATTGGAAAAATCTTCGTGGGCAGTAAGGCTACTGGCTTAGGTCTGAAGCACTGGTCTGACATGCTGGCTAATCCACGCCGTCCCATTGCCCAGTGGCACCCATTGCAGCCAGAGGAGGAAATTGATGGCCAGCTGGCATCCTTGAATGCAAAGAAGTAACACATCTCACCAACCAGCTAATGCACTAACTCAGAAATCCAATCTTCATCCCTACTTTGCATGAATTTCATGACTTCACACATGACTATTTGTCAAAAGTCCTGCTCAAAAAAAATATATTAAAAAAAAAGACATTGTAGAATATCTGAAACTCTTTTTGAGCATCACATTTCCCACATTAATGTATGCTGAGAAGAATGGTGTTGAGTTACCGGGTGACTGGTTAATGAATGATCGACTTTTAGTCTTTCCTTCATTTGAAGAATCTCATTCTTAGGGTGCTGACACTGAATGGAATTATTGGTGAAGACAATGCTGGATATATATAAAAAAAAAGGCTTTAGTTTAGTTTATAGAGCATGCTTTACTTACCTCCCTACTGCTCTGCGTGCATCACGCCCAGTATTGTGTCTTGCTAATAACTGTGCTTTAACTTGCAATAGAAAGTACTCTAATTTGGGGTTATTTCCTGCATAAAGTTTGTCTTAAGTCTATCAATGTGAAGAGATTCAAGTGCAGATGATTCAGGTTGAGATCAATGAATGCAACAATCAATTCTGGAATATGTATGACATTTTTCTTGATTTTATCAGCTCACATATGAGATGGTGCAAACAGTGCAGCAGAACCATATAGCAGGGATGATGCAGTTGTCTGACTTAAGTTGCTTGTTTTGTGTTGCCACGAAGGCCCATCTATGCATTTAGCTTCAACCCATATTTCTGTGTCTTCAGACAGGTGTAATGTAAGACAGGAATACAAGGGTGCCTTCCTAATATGACACTTTGAGAAGTAGTGCAGGTTTTATTGTTTATTTTAAAGTGGTTGAATATTGTTCAAAATGTGTCAGGGACACTGTGAATGTGCCATTTGAAATCTGGCTATGTTGACCACTTGGATGTAAAACCTTACTTATCCATTGTAGAAGTAAGGCACTAAAAAGGATTACCAATGATGCTGAAAACAGTACTGACTATGCTTCTTTGATTTCTGTTGTTTAGTAAAAGACAGTGCCATTTTGGTTATTATGTTTTATAGATTATTGAATTTGAAATGTAAGATGTAGCTTTGATTTGTATTAATGAGGTGTGTAGAATCTAAACATAGCAACTGTATCATCAAACGTATACAATACACACATCCTGGACCATCTGCTTGAACCAAATAGAGCTGCAGAATAGAGCATGTATCATGCCTCGCAGTATTTTGTCTTGTTTGAATCACTCGGTCGGGACACAAGCTTTTTGATCCTGGAGACAAAGTGCTGCAATATGGTGATGTTGAAACTTGTAGGCAAATTATTAGTGTAATGTTTAGTGGCTTGGAAGCAAAAAAGGACACAAAGAATTGATTATTATAAGGGAATGACTGAGGATAGAACATTTAAAATGTTGACATTTAAATTCCACTGAATTTACCAATGACCTGATCTCTTTCCTGTAGCAGCTCCTCTTAACTGAAGAATCATGACTGTCCCCATATTGGTTTCTTTGAGTTAAATGTAGACATATGTAGGATTAAAATTGTCATTTATTGCAGGAACCTTAAAAAACCCCAAAAAAATAGCTTTAGAAAATGGATGACACTTTCTCTAATCATACGTGATGACAACCTGAACCTGAAAAATCTTCCGAATTTACCGGGAGGGAAAAGAGTCAGTATCACTTTCTTATAATTCAAATCATTGTAACTGAAATCATTATTAATGACAACTAATTTCTGGCTTCAAACACTGTCTAGAGCCTCTCTGATGTTGAGTTTCACTGCTTACGTAGGTAATTTTGGATTCTGAACTGGCCATGAATTGATGGAACTGGACACATGTCCAGGGTTTTACCCCATCTCTTGTGGATTATCTCCAGGGATTGGCTCCAGCCCACTCATCCACTCAACCCGAGTTGATACATTGATGTTATCAGTGAATTCTAAGTGAGACAAAATCAGGGAATCGGTGTTTTGTGAATTACTTTCTTTAAATCAAAAAATCCAAAATCAGATCTTGGGAGGCCAACACATTAAAATATTTTCTCAGAATTTCAGAAACTGGAAAAAATGAACTCATAGAAACTTGTGTCTACATTTAGTGCTTTTAAATGTCAACATAGATTTTTCAGGACATTTTTATAAGGGGGCAGTTTGTTTAAAAAAGAAAATGTTAAGGCAGTCGTTCGTATGCATCCACGTCGCCAGCAGAAGTATCTAATGGTGAGCAGCGGCACATTGACAGGTTCATCCACAGTACTTCTTTACAATTGTTAACATATGCATCCCGCAAAATTTGTTAATAGGCTACAGCATGTATTTACAAGATGATGTAAATAGCGGCATGTTTTAAAGAGGAACCATAATTATATTGTGTATGTGTGTTTGTGTTCTGTGTCATTTTTATAATAAAACAGAGTATAAAAAAAGGATGCACTGACTGCAAAGTGTATGAATTTCTGCTGAATGTATGTCTGAACAATCCATGTTTGGCTTACCAGACTCCATGAATGCCTCAGTTAAAAACACAGCTGATTTTAGTGTCACATGGAAATCCATTGCGTTTTCATCAAACTGCATGATCGTCTGATTTTCCGTCATTGTTTTTATGTCTCTATGCTAGTGTGTTTTTTTCCTCAGGCTACAAGTCATGTAATAATTGTTCATTTCTGAGTGTATTAATACATAATCAGTTAATTGTATATATTTCAAAACAGGAGAATACTTGTCTCCTTAATTTTCTATCTCAGTGTACCTAAGTGTTTCCTTCATGTACTCCTGCCAGACGGGTGTCAAGTCTTAGTTAATCAAATGTCAGTGCCGTACATTAGCTAACTGACTTGTAGCCCCTTTTTCGTCACACGTCATTAAATTGTACCTCCTCATCTTCTTGCTTTTCAAGAAAAATAGCTTTTATTTAAATTGTAGGATAAATTAAACTGAATTCAGTTGTAAATTCATTATTCAGTAGTGTCTTCTTTGCTTCATAAGTAATTAAATATTATTACAGCATACCAGATTATTGATGCTGTTCTTTTAAGTAGCTACCATCTAATAATCAAGCAATCAATATTTTTTTTCATTACAAATGCCACTGTATGAACTGATATACTTTAACTAAGGGATTACAATAGGATGAGCTGGTGTTGTGTCGCTTGTGCATGCTCTTAGATACTGACGCTGTCTACCACATCATTTACAATGTGGGCCTTCATTTTTCTGCTTTTTGAGTCATTATCATTTACGTTTAGATAAAGCCTTATTTATAAGATGGAGTGCATGGAGATGAACGCGCCTAATCCTCTCTGCACTCTCTTTCACATTAAGACTGTTTCTGGTTTCGAGGAGATGAGCTGAAGACAGAGGATTAATGTCTAATTCCAATATCTTTTTTGTGGAGAAGCACCTCATTACATCCTTTAGTACACCGTGTGTCAGCACATCCTCTACTCTTTGATATAGAACTTATATTTTACATGTGCTAGTTTATGTATTTTCAACAGGAGTGTAGAGCCGGCATTCGTTAAATGGTCTTCTGTTAAGGTATGTTAGGTATGTTCTCTGCGATGCAGGCAACAAAATCCCTGTCTTCCTGGGTCTCACAAGCTGTCTTGGGCACAGAGCAGACCCAAACAGTGCAGATTCAACATTCAACATTCGAAATGCAATACTGCCAACCTGCTGCTTCGGTAATGGTTCCTTTACAGTCATAATCCTGTTAAGTCAACATAGCCATATAACAGAACATCCAAAGACAGTCAAGCTCGCTTGTATATTCACTTACCCAGCAACATAGACAAGCGAAATGCTTGAATGTCGTTCGTCATTCTTGTTTTGTCTTGTTGTAGAGGTGTGTCAATAGTTGTGCCTTTTTGTGAACTGCATGATTTAATTCTGTACAGAATCCATGTTTTTCCAGCAGAAAAGCAAACAAAAAAGACCAAAAAAGTTGTACTCATACATCATTCTGTGTAGAACTGAAGTACTCAAGGGAACCAAAATATGAGGATGTGATCAGAGCATATCTCTGTGTTGTTCATATGTAATAATAGGAAATAAAGGCATTTTAAGTAGCTTTGTCCCATGTGTTGTGTAAATGTATGTAGAGGATGCATTTCCATTTATGGTCAGCGGGTGGCGTTGCATGCATAAAATAAATGCCAAGAAACAGCTTAGTAGCTGAGTGTGACACATAGATGACAGCCCAGCGTTAAAAAAAAAAAAGTAAGACACAGTTTTATGCCTTTAAATAAAGGATATCATATTCACCATTTAGCGATAAAGTCCATGTGATTTGATCAAAATCACCACAACTCCTACTTAATTGACGCTAATATGACAGATTAATAAGTGCATGAGATTGAGGCGATATTTTACAAGAAAGCTAAATTTGTTTTGACACTTTTATAGGGAAAAAATATATAAATACATAATTTTTTTAAACATTTTTTCTATTTAAACTTGTAAGCCAAAGATCGTGTTACTTGCAATATCATCAGTCAAGGTAAAGCTCTTAAATCAGAGATGACACTCCTACGTTCCTAAAAAATGTTCCTCATCCATCACCCACTGTCCCTGATAGTTCAGAGCCCATTTTCATGATCTGCATATGGAATAGGCCAAATATTGCTGTTTCCATGGCAATGCTTCTTTGGAAATACCTGCAATATTTTGTCCATTTTTGTGAAAGTGTCTACTCAGTAACAAAATTTCATATACTGTTTACTTGAGGACAATTTACTCACGTAAAGACAGTAATAAGAAACACGTAAACTGGCATTTGCCTTTATTTAGAAATATTTAGTGAGTTTACATTTTAAATTTTAAATTGATGCATTGTGCATTTACAGTTGGACAAATGTGTCTTCTTATATGTGAACAGGAGGATGGAAAATCAGTATTAAATCAACATCTCTTTCATCTTTCTAAACAATCAGTAGAAAGGGCTCAGTTTAATACATTCTGCTGACCAATGTACATATCTTTTCAGAGGATGGACTTATGCTTTCAGAAATTTAAAGGATACAGATTAAAATATGACTTCTTGAATCCTTTCTTCTTCTTCCTCCCTTCTGTCTGCTTCCCTTCTCACTTGGAGAGTTTGGTGATGACACGGATTAAAGCCCCATTCTCATCCTTTAGTCTCTGGTTTTCCATCTTAAGCTCTGCTTTAATCTGAGGGAAAAGAGAGTATAAAAACATAAGGGTGGACAGAGTATCTAAAAAGTCCTACAACTCATCCCAGGTAGAGCATTTCTGCTTACAGTGGCTAGTATAAGGATTTGCTTGTTCTTAATTTGTAGTTTAAAAGTAAGTTCATATTTTGGTAGTGTCTTCATGGGCTACACACCAAGGACTGGTTTTTATTTCTGGTCATGTCAGTAATCTTTTCAGCCTTGGTCACATCAAATGGGAGGTAGCAGATTCAGAGTACAACAGACCACCCGCAGAACACATGCTAATCTACCTCTTAAAACAAAGGCATAACCTTGGATTCTTGCAAAACCACAAGTAAACATTTTTTTTGCTATAAACAATATTTACTTTGAGCACAAAATTTGTTTCACTAGATTTGATCGACAGTGACCACAACACCCCGTAACTGTCATAACATTTACATATAATATTAATAAATACAATGAATCTGATCTGTGCAGAGACCACTTTTTAAAAGTTGTGCATAACACAGGAGAGAGAAACACAGGGATACAGAACGGTGTCTTCTAAGAGAAAAAAAAATTCTTGCTCACAAAGTGGACAGTAACAAGGTCCTGCTTAAAGTGAAACTCATACAAGTTTGCTGGTGTTTATAAATGATGGACGTAGCTTAAGGTCTGAAAAGTGAAAGCAATGCAAAAGTGCCTTAAACCTACAGTCTGTCTTATCACCAGCATGAGATGGTTCCTGCATGTTCAGTTGTATAGTAATCTATGGGAAAAAATGTTTTTTGGCTCCTTTGAGCTATGGCCAGCGTAAACACTCCCCTGTGGTCTTAGCCGCTACTTTTAAGTTCTCTTTTTAGATTCTGGACCCCATTCAAGTCAAATAGGATGGAAAAAACCAGGTATGCTGCAGAGAGGACCTACCTTGTGACTCATAGTTTGCTACTGTACAAGTGTTCAGTGCTTCTTGGTTTCTCAATCTGATCCATGGCCTGAGGCTTCTAAACCTATTTCTAACCAAACCTGATATCATACTGACTACGGTATGTCCATCTTTTATCTACATTCTATGAAGGTTTCTGGTTTCTACTCTTATTAGTAACTGGTACAGAAAGAAAACTGGCCTAAAGAATAAAGGACAGACTGATCTTTATTAAACAAATACAATAATGTGTTCATACACACTGACAGACAGATGCTTTTAGACCAGTTTTGAATAATTTCTCTGTTGTAAAGGTATATTTTTAGACCAGCATCTTTGTTTAGGTCTCTCATTCACAGACAACAAGAGGTTTTTGTTTGCATTCACTTGTGCAGAACACAGCAGACATTTGTGGGCTTTACGCTGCACATGAATACTGATTGCTCACTCGCTGCAGTGCTCACACATTGCACAGCCAGCAGAGCATAATGGTGACAAATGATGTCAGCTAAAACCACTGAAGACAAAACAGCTGAGACCACAGCACCAAGTTACAACCAAACACTTACTGTATATTCTCAAAAGAGACTTAATGTTCAAATTCAATTTTAAGGCATTTATAAAACATTTACCTTCAGTTGTTCTTCCATATCTGATATCCTCTTTTTAAGGCTCCAGCTTTCCTTTAAGTATAATCATTAAAGGTAATTAAAATAAACGAGTAAAAATGCTTAAAAAAACACTTCTCCTCTTGAGTCCATACCTTTTTTTCTGCTTCTAGCACATTGGCCCCACAGTCATCCTGTCTCCCCTTCTGCAGCAAAGAGAGATTACTATGAGAAAAGATTGCAATTTATGGAAACAGCTTGATTATGGAGTCTCTGTTATCAATGTCTCATATTTATGTAAAAAAATGGACTGTTGCCCTTTTCAAACAAGTGGTTAATTTGTTTCTCAGTAGTGTTTCTGGATCATTACTTCAGCCTTGCTTAGAGTACCTGTGCTCTCTCCAGCTGGTCTTGCATCATGGTGAGTTCCTGTTTACTTGTTTCCAGTCGGGACTTGAGCCTTTGATTTGTTGCCAGTGCCTTTTCATACATCTACAAAATACCCACATGTTAGGATTTCCACCACCAAACACTGCCACCAGGACACATTTTTGTGGTAGTTTCAGTTTTCATCAATTGCCATCAGGGTCAGATTTCTTCCTTAAAATATCTTGACAGACATTAGATTGCCATTAGGTTTAGTATATGTGTTACATGTATAATGAATCATATTGACTTTGGAGACTTTTTTCCTCCCATGATGTTCACATTAGTGGCTGTGAGGGAAATGCTTCAACAAGTTTTGGATGAATCACTCATGGCACTTGTGTTTGTCAAGATAAGCTGTGCTATCTTTGGTGATCATATTACTTTCATAAAGCGACATAGAACCCATTAGCATCGTAGTATCTGCCCCCCTGAATACGTGATTCTGATTCATTTTCATATAATTTCATATGAATAAACTATTTTTCTCATCTGACAACATTAAAAAAGTGCAGTGGTATTAAATTTACATACTTAATTTCTATTTGAAATTAGATTTGATTATTATCAGCAGTAGCTCCCATTCTATTCATCATTTTCATTAAATCCAAATGTTACGAATTATTGAGCCCACTGAATCTCTGTGTGCTCTTTTTATTTTTGTTCTTTTATTACAGTACATACGCATCTACAGTACTGTCAAAAAGTAGCACTCAGAATCTACATATTACAAATCTATAACAGTCGTGTATATTTGTATTTAAGGTGTATCACATACCTTTTTATAATCATTATTTGCTGTCTCTTCTTGTGCCTTTTTCCTTGCAGATAGTCTGTTCTCTCTTTGTAAAAAGTAGGACTCAGCATGGTTTGTTGATGTGTCATTGGAGACATCAGATGATCCCAATCTGAAGACACAGGAGATGTATTAACTATTAATTCAGATTTAGCACACTCTTTGCCCAATTGAATGGATATACTCCTGTCAGTAATGGATAGATTCCTGTTTTTGTTGTCATTCTGGTAATACGTGGTAATGCCTTTCTTACTGATGGTGTAAATCAAATTAGAAGAACCTTACCTAGAGAGCCTCTCATGCTGAAATGAGAAGAAAATGTTTTAGAAAGGGGTGCAATCTGACCAAAGTTTAAAAAAAATAAATAAATAAAAAAAATACAGTATGACAACCACACTAATCACTTTTATAAACATTCCTGATTCTCTTAACCAAGATATCAGCTGTGCTTAACCCCTTACATTGCATAAGGAACTATTTCAACCCCATTTTCCAGCAAATGCACAAACATTTTCTTCTGCATAAGACTGTTACACTAAAATAAAGGTAATTTGGACTCAGAGCATGTTTTATTACAGGCACAATGTCAACAAAAATAGATACAGACTATATTATCAATATTCATGCAATTGCATGTCTGGGTTTCTGGAAAATTACTTGTTCAAGAATTATCTTGAAATGGACTTTTAGTGGGGAAAAAAAGGTTTATGGCAGTCTGAAATTCTCAGCCAAGTTAAAGGGGGGAGAGGAAATGATTCCTTAAATAAACTGACAAGCACAGATAGCTAAAACACATCCAAAAAAGGTAATAACTACTGCACAGACTACTGCTTAACTCTAAATTAGGAAATAATTTCCTCAGGAGATGACAAAATATAGGATAATACATCAACTTATAAGGTTAGTAAATATAATAAAGTATGAAATATAAGGACTATATATATGGTACAAAGTCTTCCACACCAGTTCTGCTGAGTTGACAGTTGAGATCCAGTGACTGGGAAGGCCATAGCATATTTTTTTAAAGTTTGTTTCCTTTTGTGATTTGAAATTTTAAAGTTAAGACCACTAGCAACAATAAGATGTACACTTGTGCTGCCACATTCAACTGTAGTGAAACTACAGACTGTATCTAAACAATGGACTTAGCTTTCTTTTCTGAAGACTATAGCCATTGTAAAAGTCCCTTGAGCCTCTATTCTTCCGTGGCCAGCAACTGGCAGTGCCTATGATGCAAATAGAAGTCAGACTCTATAGAAAACATCCACTGGCTCCTCTGATCCATGAGCTCAACAAACACTCTTCTGCCCCCTGAATAGTCTCTAGCACTTGCTTGAAATATGTTTACCATTACTGCAAAAATTAAGGCTCAAATAGAGAATTGTTTAGAATAGGCATATCTTGTCTGATAAGGTAGGTCTTTCTCTGGGGAGCATGTTGTTATGTTCTCCCCGTGCCTGCATGTGTTTTTGTACTGACACTTGGGCTTTCTCTCAAGATTTGTATTTTAAATTGGCCATAAACATGAGGTAGATAAAGTACTTAGATTATATATGCTCGAAGCTCGTACCTTGTAGTCCAAAGCACTTTGAGTGGTCAGTAAGACTATAAAACATCACATGAGTTCCACTCCATTTCCATTTCCTACGAGCGCCTTCAGTTTAATGTCACTCATGAAATTTGGTTTCAAAACAGCTAGCAGTGGCAAACATGCTCAGCTAGAAGTTTCACTGCAGGACCAGTTATAGATGATGTCACAGTGGCTATATCCAGCTTTATTTACAATCTGTGAGTGTAACTCAGCACCAGTATAGGAAATAAAGCTGTTTTTTAACATGTGTTTACTGCTTTTTTTGTGTATTTTAACTCAGATTGCTCTTGTTATCTAATGCTAACCAACTAGTTTCTGTGTCTGAATTCAACCAAATAGCAAGAGGAAATGAAAAATAAACAGAGAGCCAAGGCAAAACTAAACAGTCATTTTAGAAAAAGGTCAGACTGGAGTCTTCGTTTCAACAGTTGGATGTGTTTGCAAATGCTGTTTCTTTTGCTCTCCATGCTGACTGCTTACTTGCATGCACCCAAACCTGCTAAATCATCGGTCAATAGCACTCAGACTACAAGCAGCCTATAAACAGAAACATTGTCACTACCAAACATTATGTCCCTTGCCTACAGATTATGGATATCCATATAAAGAATTTCTTTATTAAAATTAGTAGGAACAAATTAGCAACACTATTATGTGCTTGGAGGACTTCTTGGATACTTGTTATTGTTATACTTCAAAAATTTGTCTGCAATAATCTGGTAAGATTTTATCATTTGAATAGCAAACGTTATGGGACAAACATCCTAACCTTAGAGAGCAAAAGAAAATATATGCCCAAGTCCTGTGGTGACATTAGCATTTAGCTGAAAGCACCGCTGTTCCTAAATACAGCCTTGTAAAGATACTAGCATGGCTGCCCACTTTTGTGTGATAGATTAAAAGGCAAGAAAGCAAAATACAGCCTCCAGTAGACAAAAATAGCTTCGCCACGTTTCTTTTCTAAACCCACCTTTTAATCCTCAAGTGTGCTTTCTGTTTATTCATCATAAGAAAAGCTCTTACTGTAACTCTTTTAGTGCAAACAATACGTTTGTTTAAAGCTTGTAAAAGTAATGATCTTGCTTTTTGCCTGTACTTCTGCATTTTGTCTTTTAGAAAATTCAAACAGAGAATTGACTTGTTAATATAAGACAGTCCACACAGTTACAGTTTACACTGCATCTTTATTCTTTCAGAGACCTTTGGTAGAGACTGTAGTATAAACTTCAGCCAAAAAGCAGATATGTATCCTTTGCCTGAGGGCTACATGTCATGTGAAACTGATAAAGTAAGCTAAATTCTCTAAAGAAGAGACAGGGTTTTAAGTTGAAGGCACATTGTGTAAACACAGTGATACGCTTCACTTCAGACATTTATGGGACCTTTAAAGAGATGACATCCAGTCATGTCTGCAAACCCTGCCATGCTATGTAAATGACAATGAACAATATACTGTATTCAGACCTGGAAAAAGCTCGGATTTATATTAAGCAGTATCGCACAGAAACAGATGCTGATCAAAAAGTTTGTGTCTTTGTCTCATGAAGGACTGACTCCATCTGAAATCTGTCCTCCAGCCTTCCCAGATTCTGTGAGGGACTTTTTGTCTAATGACCAGCTATTCCCAAATGGAAAATATGAGCTTCCCTTAGGACTAGCAGAGAGATAAACATCCATAAATACTGGGTTCCCACAAGTCAGTCCTCCAAGCACTCTGTCCCTCTTTCCTTCTGTTCCTCTTCATCCTGTCTTTCATCCCCCCTGCTCTATCTCTCTTTCTCTCTATTTTTCTCTTGCCTCCTCCTCCTCCTTTCTTCCTGTTGCCCTTTCTCTCACAAACTTTTCTCTGCGTCACACCATATATTTTTCTCAAGAGGTTCTTGGTTTGCATAAACAGATAAGACTAACTGCTCATTACAACATTTCCTTCAAGTTTTCTGCTCCCTTGCTCACGAACATCAACGTGTAGCTTTATTTATCAGTTTATGTGTTACTATGGTCATTTGAACTATCCCCATATACAGTAATGAACAATATAAAACTGCACATTCTCCACATGGTTTATTACAAGTATCTAATAATCTAACTCCACAGACCCTAGAATGCAATAAAATAAGTAATCCCAAAGATAAGCTATTCGAACTTAAAGGAAAACACACGATTTATTTAGAATGTAAAAATAGCACATTATTGGGTAAATATAACACTTTGGGCTGTATTGGACTAAATTACCACAAAATCTCCTCTGCAGTTATAGAATGTCAAACTGGACTACCAAAATAAAACATTGTAATCATGTTGCAGAAACAGTTGAAGACACATGAAGTCTAGCATATTTTGAGAAATTCTACTTCCCTAATTTTTCCTAATTGTACTGCATAAATCATACAAAATGATTAGCTAATGCCACACAATTATGTCCAAAAAACAAAACAGACCAAAAAAAAAAAAAAATAGAATTGGATTGAAGGCAGTGATGAGTTATGTGTGTTCTAATGCTCAGAAATACCTCTGTGGCTTGTTTTCAACACATTTCTTCGACAATGACCGAACCTCAAAGTTAATGTTTTCCTTTTATGGCATTTCCTGCCACTAAACAAACACTTAAAAGATTAAAGACAATCAGGCCTTACCCGCAGGCTCTTAGTAGTGGCAACAGAAGAAACTGGACAAGAGTCAGAGAACTGCTTTCTGATGCGTGACGGATCTTTGTTGTGAGAGGGTAGAGATGACATCGCTCCTGGGCAGCTGGAACCACTGCATGCAGCAGTATTGTCGTCAGAAGTATGTCCAATTTTTTTTTAATGTTCTTCTTAAACGAAAGAGAAGTAGAGAGATATGTATTTTTTTTATCCAGTAAGATTAAAATCAGATTTGTTTTTTCTTTGGTTAAAGGACAATCCAAGCGTCTTCTTCACGTGATAGTGAGACATTGCATATCAGAAGAGAGTGAAACAATTGCACAAGTGTGAGATAGTGGGGCGAAGTGGTGGGAGAGGGGAGTAGGCGGGCTGCAATGTGTGTGCGTGTGCATGCGTGTGTGTGTGTGTGTGTACACAAGGATTTATAGCAACATTGTGTAAAGGAATTAACAAACCAGAGTAAAAATTACAAATACAATAAAAAGTCAAATTAATAGTATTTTAAAATGAATATACATTATTCTCTTTTTTAAAGAAAAGCTTGTTTTGTATATTATGGTGTAACTTTGATGCAATGTAAATTCTGTAAATGTGATGTTGTATGTAATGCAAAGGGAAGTAAACTTATTTCAAGGCAAAGAAGTATTTTTTTCCTTGTGAATTAAAATGTGATTTACTATAGAGTCCTTTAAGCAAAAGGGAACCAAGGTTTTTACATTAAAATAAATAAATAAATAAATAAATGAATGAATGAAAACCTACCAGTTTAAATAACTAGCGGAAGACACATCTGAATGTACAGTAGTAAAGGAAGGAAAAGTAATAATAAAAACATATAGGGTGCTTGGCCATGGAGACATGTGTATACTATGTCTTACAGTATATTCTGTCGTTAAAGGTTAATCTTTTGACCGAGCTCCAAGTTGCATGTGTCTGTGGTTACATTAGTTGCAATGCAGTGTAACCAGCTCAAAGGCAGTTTTTTGGCATTCATTTATCTAAAAAGGGTACATTTTCTGCAAGTTATTACCAAATAATGCACTGCTGTAAATTTGTGCCAGTGGTAAAGACACTTTTTTTTTTAGCAAAAATATCTGATTCTGAGTAATTTCTTAGCATTATGAGAGGTGAAAGTTTTAGGAATCTTAGTCATACCAAACTAGGGCTTGGTTTTATTTCTTTTTTCAGCCTCAGTGTACACATCATCTCCATGTACTCTAATCACATTAAAAATCTAATAATTCTACAAATTTAAATTTTTACAGGAATGCTGATGGGAGCACATCGTACATGATGTAACTGCAACTAAAGAAGAATTCTGGATTATTCTATTTATTTCATGTTGGACAATAGCGAGACAGTACAGTTTACATAAAGTGCAACATCCTAACAATGTAGGAGTCAGTCACTCACTTAAAAAGGGCTTGCTGTGGCCTTTTAATCAGTTTCAGTTCAAAGACCAAGGAAAGATGACAGTAGTCCACTTAACATGAGAAATCTGAGGTATCTGAGGTTACATTTAACAGTAACTTGTAAATTGGCTACAAAAATAAAAGAATAAATAAAGATTAACGGCACATATCCACTAGTTACAAAGGTTTTGTTTTCTCCATATCCCCTTTATTCAGTATGCTTCATCATCATATGGCAGTAACCAGGCACCACCTGCTGGCAGAAAACAGTACCTTTCACAAAAGAACTTGACACTGAGAGAACTGTGTAAAGTGATTTCCCGTTTTTAAATTGCTATAACTGACTTGTTGGCCTATAATATGTGAAACATATGTTAAATGCATCCCTCACGAATGATATCAAGTCATCTTGAGCCACAAACATGACATTCTTGTCATAAGGTAGAACCCACAATATGGGAACCTGACATTTATGTATCCTTTATTTATCCAGTTAAAAAGTCTAATTGACATTAAAAATGTATTTTTTTTAAAGAGAAATCGGACCAAGAGGATAGCAGAAATATAACCCCTTTGTAAATCCTGTTCACTAAAGTCTATTTAGTAATATAAGTAAAGACATTATAAAAAGCACATGGAAACATCAAGATTGGACACATTCACAGGGCTTCATCAAACCGTCATTAGGTATCAACAAACTAAAATGTGCTGAAAAGAACGGACACTGCAAAGCAAAGAAAAACACTGCTCCTGTAAACAGGCTCTAGCTACCGTCTAGTAGCTTGAAGACCCAAATACTGTCAAGACACACCTCAGCTTAGCAGTGTTGCCAATTTAGCGACTTTGTCGCTATATTTAGTGAGTTTTCAGACCCCTTAGCGACTTTTTTTTCTAAAGAAAGTCGCTAAAAAAATACGTGAAAGCGCGCATCGCTTTTACTCTCGACAAGCAGCGGGTGCTGTAACGCAGTCAGTTCTTCTTTTACTCTTATGCTGTTTTGTGGATCACAAGGTTTAAAACTACTTATAAACAAACAAACACACACACACACACACACACACACACACACACACACACACACACACACACACACAAAGTAACTCCACCAGAGTGCCTTTTTCGGGTCACTTTTGCCGGTCCAAGCCCGGGTAAAGGAGCAGGGTTGGAATTGTAACATTAAAAAAACAATAATTGCTAAAATAAATTTAATTTGTAGTTCTAAATAAACTCTAAATGCATTTAGGACGTTTTTTACTCACTTTATGTCTCTTCCACGATGTTATTTCTCTCTCCAACAACATAGGTGCAATTAGATTAGCATGATCAATTATGCAAAATAGGCGATGACGTCATTTAGCGACTTTTAGGACAACCAATAGCGATTTTCCTTACTGAGGAGTTGGCAACACTGCAGCTTAGGCCTCTACAGGCTTGGCGTTCTGACTCAGACGCCCAAGCACACCACAGCATTGAAGCTGCTCAGTGAGCAGCTCTTCAACAACTTTTACTGTTGGGTGGCTAATTGCTGAGTGAACCCAGCTGTGCACTGGCCACTCGGGGGAACTGGATAGCGGCCGAAGTCAGGCGAGAAGGAAAACGGGACACACTAAAACACATAACAAGTTTGCTAGGGCCGTAACAGTTACACGTTTATCTATGAAGTGAAACTGCAATGCTTCCATTATTTTATTTATATCTTGGTGCCTTGTTTTTAAACTTATGTATATATGACGTGTGTGTGTGTGTGTTTTAATGCAACTTCCGAAGGAAGGAAGGAATGAAATAAGTAACTATAGAAGTACTTAATATTAATTAAGAGTCCGGTTGATTAGAGGTGATAAAGTTAGATAATTTGTGCTTCTGTGATCTCCGTCACCTGCTGGAGGTATTGCTGTTGTAAAGACAGTTTCTTAAGATTGTGCTGATGTTACATATACATCCCTCTTCTCAGAGGCCTGACTGTAAAGGTACAAAGGACCAACACTAGCATTCACCACACTAGTTTCTCCAACAGGAGGAAGCTGCTTCTTGTTGCGGCCGGTATGATTTTTACTTCACAGTAGAAACAGCAAAGGGAGTTAACCAGAGTTGGGTGTCTTCTGTGAACTAAATTCACTTCATAGCACTTTTTTACTCTGCTGGAGCACTCAAAGTGCATTATACAACTTGCCTCATTCACACAGACACTTTTTTCCTATGCTTTTTCTACTTGAGTGCTTTCTTTCTAACCTTCACACACATTCATACTCCAATGGATGCATCAGAGATCAACTTGGAATTAGGATCTTGCTCAAGGATATCTGGCATGCCACCAACCTTCCAATTAGTAGATGACCTGCTCTACCTCCTGAGCTACAGCAACATATGTTTTCCCTGATATCTTTTCTATTTTTAAACATAGATCTACTGATAAATCATAAGCCTAAATGGCTTCATTACCACTAAATTACTACAAAATATGATTTTGAGGAATGTTTGAAACTACACATTACATGGTCAATAAAAGAGGAAAGAGCTTGACTTGTAACATTTTGCTGCAGTTCAAACACTAATATATTAATACTAAAGCCTTTTGATTTTAAACATATGAAGTAAGATGGAAATGCAGTCTTTTATGTTTTCTGTACCTGGAAATTTTCCATCTCTCTGCCATCTGATGTGACTGTCTTTAACTCTGTTATTGTAGCATTCAGGTGTCACACTGCACATTCACCTCAAGAGAGAGCTGTTTCATCATAATTCATACTAGTTGCAGTACACAGTTAACCTGGATATTTTGTGATTTGTGGAAAATAAATAAATGTAATCTTAAGATACTAGCAATGGCACTTCACATTTGTGTTGAAATGTTCAAACTGTCTTTCTTTCAAAATGCTTTGGATCCCTTTCCAGAATTTTAAAAAAGAGCAATTTTTAAACTATTTTTGCAACATCCACCATTTAAACAAAAATGACCACATTTTCCATTACATTTTATTTATTGGTTATATTATTTCCACATAGGTGTTTGTTCAGCTTCTTCCCAGGAGCTGTGGCTTGTCTTCACTCTGCAAAAAAAAGCAATATTGCTCTAAGGTTATTTAATCTACATACTGCAAACTCAAATGTTACAACAGACAATCAAATTAGTAAAAACTTTATGATTGTTAAACCTTGTGAATACCTCTGACATTCAGCATCATTGATGACTCCGCAGTGCCCAGTTTGTTCTGTATGGCAACTTTGTATTCCCCGTTGTCTTTGGGTCCCACTCTCAATATAAGCAAGGAGCAGACTCCACATACATTTGTGATGTGGTAGTTGGTGTTTGTGTTGAGGCTGATATTGTTCCAGTACCACGTAACACGTGGAGCTGGATCACCCTTAATGGCACAGCTCATGTAGCATTCATAACCTTGTGGGGCTGTACGCTTCTTCAGGGGAACAATAAATGAGGGAGGAGAATCGAAGATCCGGTGTTTTATCTCTGGCCTGTTTACTTGGAACTTTTCTGAAACAAAGAATTACAAAAAGTAATTATATTTTAACAAAAATAATAATTAAGTAGGGGAGACTGGGACACTTATGATAAGGGATGGTTAGTATTAATTAGTGAAATTTAAACATTATGTTGATTTCAAATCTGATTTCTTAGATTGAAGTAAAGGTTGTGATAAAAGTGTGTTATGCATTTATCTTTAATAACCATGGGTAATGAGCAGACACATTTAAGCTCACAGATGAGTCCATATTTATAGCTATCATGCACTTTCTTACTGTCAGTTTTGCCGTCTGTTATTGGCTGCCTGTGCATATTTTATTCTCGCTCACTCAGAGACCCCTGTTTCTTTCTTTGCTATTTTGTATTGAATACAGAAAAGGGCTTATTTAGTTTCTTAATTGACAATCTGATTAATATTTTTATACATTTGTGGCTCAAACCCCAGTCTAACAATGAATGAACGTCAGGGAAATCTAATAGTTTACTGTTTAAAGAAATCATCACTTTCTTGAGAACCTAGCTTAGCTTAGGAACAGTGATTTAGTTTGACAGTTTGCAAAATGATTGCAAGTTTTGTATTGTTTTCATGATAAAACTTGAAACACCTTTTTCCTTTTTGGTTTCAAATGCAGGGGACTCGGAATGTGGAGAAAGGCCCATGTCATTTTTAGCAAACACCCTGAAGTGATACTGCCGTCCAGGTAAAATGTTGACAACTGTGAATTTGTTGTTAAAGAGGTTGTCTGCCACTGTTCTCCAAGTCCGTTTGAAGGAGTCCCTCTTTGATACCATGTAGTGCAGCCTGTCATCCCTTTTTTCATCTGGAGAGGGAGTCCAGGACAGTGTCACTGTTCCTGGGATATTCTGTTCCAGCTCCACTGGACCTGGAGGTTTAGGATCATCTGGAGAAAAATTTAGAGATTTTAAAATACTGTTTACTGATATAGCAGGGCTAGGTTACTGATTTTCAGTCTAAATTGTACCCTTGATGGTTTGGACAGGAAATAGATTTTTGTACAGCTTCTGCCGGATACGCTTTGAATTAGAAAGATTTTCATTCAAGTAAAACTCCTAACACAGGTACAGCTAGCTGCAGCAATAAGCGTAGCTTGGGGAAAAAGGGATTTCTTGAAATAGGCAAAGTAAAAGGCAGAGAGAAAATTGGACTGGAGTATTTTGTTACAGTCACAGGATTATGGCTTTAAGCATTCCCTTATCTACAGTGTTGCATACCTTTAATGTGATCTTAAAGTAGTACAACCTATGTGGTACATTAAGTTATAAATACATGTATTCTGTTCCTACTTTAATCACATTGTATTTGCTAAAACATATGTTTCCGTGGTAGTATGAATACAAATAGAATCCAAGTCACCAAATTAAGTTATTATTCTGTACCGCAATTACCATGCAACTGTATCCAGCCAACTTACAGGATAAGTCGATTTCATAGTTTTACTCTAATTTGGCTACAATATATGGTCTTATTTAGCCTAACAATGACAAACCATTGCTATGGCTCTTGGACAGTTACCTGTAACTCTGATTTCAACATTGAAGCTTTCCTGGCCAACCATGTTCTTGACAGTAATGGTATAAATGCCAGTGTCCGTCCTCTCAGATGTAGGAATTAAGAGTTGAGATCCTTTATCAGAGTTGGTAATGGTTACATGCTTTGGTACTGGAATACCATCTTTTAACCAAAATATTTCAGGCATGGGAGACGCCTGTAGATGACAGCATAGGAGTCAAATTAATATATTGCTATATTAACTAACAGCATTGATTAGATTCTCACACAGTGAACAGAGTAAAAGCCTGTGGAATAATACCTCAAAGTTGATGTTGAGGCGAACAGTGTTTCCAGATTTCACCACCACAAAGGTCTTCATGTTGCGGTCTTTAAACCTTGGTTTGACTGTGAGGGATAGATTTAGAATACAATACAATTAAATTTGTAATTCATAAAGCTGCTGAGGGAGTTCTATATTTTGAATCTCTCTACTGTATTATGAGGACGTGCTCTGTGTATAGTTGACAAAAAGGGTATAATTAACCTTAATTCCATTGTTAGACCTCCCTTTTTTTAGTCATAATTCAGCTACACAGAAAACCTGTACTAGTAGTGAGAATAAAACTAACAATTAATAAGATGTTAAATGCACTCATTAGTTTTTCTTTTACAATTCTTCTTTGAGTTTGAACTACAGATTTAAATTGCTATGCTTGGTGATATGATGCATTTGAAGTGCAGTTTTTTTGTCCATGCTGGGCTTTATAATCCTATCAGATGTGTTTTCAGTCATAACCTGTCTTGTCACAACAATTCTCACCCGCCGTCTCGTATATCTACAGATATTAAATGGGTGTATAGCACACAAACATTATTTTTTGACAGCTGTAAGCTTTTTCGAGACAATTGTTCCTCTCTGTAGGTGTGTTGTATTAGAAGAAAAACTGCATATTTTCTTTGGCATTTTGTGAAAAATAAATATAAATATATCTCATTTTAGAAATAACCAATAACCAAACTATAAAAACTGCATTTCTTACCAGGAGGAGGCATAGCAATGATATAATTATCAAAGCTCTGAGGTTCTCCATCACCTCCATAATTGGTGGCAATTACTCTCACCCAGTATGTGGCCATTGCCTTAAGGCCAAGCACAGTGTAGGATGTTAGAGTAATTGGGGTGGTATTACAGCGGGTCCATTCAAGGCTCTCTATTGGTCTGATCTCCACATAATACCCTTGGGCTTCATCTTCTACCCCTTGCACTTCCTTAGGTTTAGTCCAAGCCAGCGAAAATGTCATGTAATTGGAAGATGTTAATTTAAGGTCTGTGACTTTGCCTGGGGGTTCTGCAATAACAGTAAGGTGAGAATGAAGCTTTTATATTACACGACAGAGAGAATTATATTTACTTTAAAGAATGACTTTCATGACTGAAAAATCCCCCCAAATACAGTAAAACATAAGTCTGTGTGATTAACTTACTCATTGGATCTCTTGCAATAACTGTGTCACATGGAATGCTGGGATCTCCAGCACCAGACAGGTTGATAGCTGACACTCGAAATTCATATGCTGCTCCTTCAAATACGTCTTTAACTGCATACTTTGTATCTATAGACAACAGAAGGAGCAATTATATCAATACAAATCTGCACTGATGTGTACAGGTACATCACAAGCATTTATTTTTACTCTTGAGCTAAATGTCCTGCACCTCAGCATTTAAGTTGTATACCTGTAATTGGCCCCTTTTGATTTACAAGGCTCCAGTAATTGGTGCCTTTCTTGTTCTTTTCCAAATTGTATCCCACTATTTTGGTTCCTCCAGTGTCACATGGAGGACTCCATGCCAGATTAATGCAGTCTTTAAAGGCACTGACCACTTTGGGTACAGCTGGTGGTCCAGGATAACCTGCGGGGGATATATGACACAGAAAAGTGAAAGTGAGTTAATTAATCAATGTTGCCATGCCATGTTTCTCAACATTACTTTTATTATTTCCGTCATCCATAATTAGCAGGTGGCTGAAAACTAAAGAATGTGTAAATGGAAGGGTATTTATTAGACACATAAATTCAGAGACAGTGTTTTTAATATATTTAACATAGCTTTGTATATATTCTTTATGGATTTCTTTTAACTTCTCCCAAAACATTTTATTAGCGGCTAGTCAGGGTTTTACTGCAATAAACAAAGTGTTTCCACCTGGATACTAAAAAGACATGCCTTGTAATACTTCCTTCTAAACTGAACAAAGAAAAAGTAATGAAGAAGAAGGCATTAACTGAAAACTTACGTAATACACCAGCTGGTATGTCCTCTGTCTGCAGGTAGTCACTGATACCTTCTGCAGTCTTTGCTCTAATCCGGTAGCAGTATCTCCTTCCAGGGTCCACATCTGAATCTTTGAAACTTGGGCTGTTGCCGGGTATCTCACCAAGACTTGTCCATTTATTTCGGCCTACTTGTTGTCGCTCTATGATGTAGTTTGCGATCGGACATCCGCCATTGTCTTTTGGTGGTTTCCATTTGAATTCAACAGATGTCACAGCACTTTCCATAATGTCCACAGGCCCTTGTGGAGGGGTTGGTTTGTCTGTTGACAACATGACAAGAAATGCGTCAGAGGCATTTATCTTTGCACATTCTACATTTTGCCATACCGCTTTTGTTCAACTAGCAACCAGGGCATTTTTTTTAAAATGTACTTAAGTTGCTTAAGGCCTTTATTTGACGCACGGTCATTTTACAAGCAGGGATTTATTTCTATGACTGTCTTTTAAGGTAATAAATGGATATTTTCATGTTGAAAGCCTCAATCCAGTACACTTCTGTTGGCCATGCTGGAATTCATGCATTATGGTAATTAGACTGTAGTGAATAATTGCACAGGTTTCTCTGTAGACAGGCTCTGCTCTTAAAGCAATATCTCCATTCTTGCATGGGGATGGGCCTCAAACCAGCTACCAACTAAATTATTCACTATTCACACCACTACGAACAATATAATTTGTGCTTTATTTACTTAATTTATAAAGTAAATAAAGCACAACATAAGCAAACAAACTGTAAATATAATAGAGAACCAACTTAGAACAGGTCATTATGCCAGATAATATGTAACAATTAAGCTAATGTCTGTAATTTTTGCTATTACAAAGTCATAATTTCCTAAACATACTCCTCTAATTGCTGTATTCATCTCCGGAAAATTAAAAGCATTATCATTTCAGTGGCGATAAAAGCCTTTGTTTATTTATTCATAGGGCTTTTTTTGTGAAACATTTGCCAGTATACCACTTGCACGCTCAAGTAGAAAATGTTATTTTTCCACAGCCTGTTTATGTCTAACATGTCCTCGGCTGTTATCACAGCAACTGCCAAATTATATCTGAGGAAAACTCACCCAGTACAATAAGTTTGGATATTGCCTCTGTTGTACCGAATTCATTTTTTATTTTGATTTTCACCTCTCCACTGTCTTTTCTTTGACACTTAATAAGGCGTAGTTGACTCTCAGAATCAGACGTTTCAATCTTCACATTGAGGGCTGGCAGCAGCTCATCGTCATTCTTGTACCACTGTATAGTCATTGGTGCTTGGCCTGAGAATGGCAGCTTCCATTCAGCATTTTCGCCTGCCTTTATAATGACTGGCTTTGTGAAATTTCCTAGTGCATCAGGGTCCATTTTTGGTGGATCTTTAGTATAGGAGAGACGGGAAAAAGTGTTTTATTTAAACATTGAGAACTTTTTTTTTAAAAGTGTTATTATATTATTTGTAGTGCTGTCAGTGTTAATCTTGTTAAAATGTCGTCAACGCCATAACCGCGTTGACACTGTGCAGCCCCACACACGGGGCGATCCGCGGTAACTCACTAACAGAGATTTGCCGTGTTAATGTGGTTATGGTGTTAACGTCATTTTAACGAGATTGACACTGACAGCACTAATTATTTGATATGTTTTGCTGTGCTACAGCCATGTTACTCATTTTATTCTGACCTTGAATACTAAGTGTTGCTTCTGATTTACGTCCTTCAGCTTCAAAGCGGTACACAGCTGCATCATCTTTTTTACAGCAATCAACTATCAGCCTGTGAAAGGCTCCATCTTTGATAATTGTTACCCCATCTTCATTTGTTAGCTAGACAAATAAGTAAATAAACAGTAAAAAAGTGATTAACTATATAAAATGTTAGTTATTTGTAGAAAAACAACAAAGTCGTAGTTATAGTAATTTCCATATACAGTGAATTGTGGCAATTTGTTACACTCCTGTTTTACTCCTTTGACTTACCAGTTTCCCATTTTTGTACCAGTGCCCCTCTGACGTCTCACTGCTTAGTTTGCAAGACATCTCCACCCGTTCTCCAATATTGGCATTCGTATCTGATAGCCCACTGACAAATTGAACACCTCGATCTACATGTGAAAATGTAAAAAATAATCACGTTATATAACAAATTATTGATTTGATTATTTTTAAAATGACACATCAGTAGCAAATTACAATAGAGATAAAACTGAAAGCACATAAGCGCACAATTTAATTTAAAAATCCTTATCATTACAGTATGCACTTTCTTGTGGACAGCAGATGGGATTGGGAAATATGTATGATGATTATCTTTCACTAAAAATTGAACCACATTCACTTTTGTCCATTTTCTCCCTCTGGAATAGAAATGATACTTAAGCCTCAAACATTATATCTGATCGAACCTTTAGTGGAGTCATCCTGAAACACTGATTGAAAATGGGCTGATATTGCCAAGTTACAAGTATTTGCAGATACTAACCCTTGAGAATAGCTGAGCTAAATCTTTGACATTATAATAATCTGTAATCTGAGCATACATTATTCAGTCTTTAAACCATGTTGTATGGAGTTTTACCTAAGGCAGTGTCAGGAACCAAAGGCCCAGTTCGTGATTGCTTCTTCTTACTCGCATCATCTTTTGTATCTTTATCATCTTCTTCGCTTCTTAAGTGGTTCTTATCATCTCCATCAGTTCCATCACCATCCCTGTCACTAGAACCATCGCCAATTTTACCACTGGAACCATCCCCAGCCCCTAAACCATCTCTTCCATCACCCCCATCTTTCGCATCTCCGAGTGTGTTTGCAGCTTTCTTTTCAGCAAGTGCTCGATTGACTGCCTCCAAGTCATCTTTCTCTTTTGAAATCTTTGCCTTGTCCAAGCCTTGGTTAGACAGGTTATCATGTCCAATGGTTTTGGTTCCCTTGCGACCTTTCCGACCATGTGGATCCTCTGAGTTATAGTTGACACACATAGAGAGAAGAGTTATTTCAGTCAAAAGGTTTGACTAAAATATAAATGATGAGCAAAACAGGTTCAATAATATCATGACTATCAAACAGTCAAGACTATTTGTCTTTGTATTACACCATTTGCATTTTTATTTATTATTGTACTTTGTGAGTACAAAAAAGAAAAATGTCCCACCTTCCACCATGAGAGAGGCCCTGCTGGAAGCAATACCAGCAATGGCATAATATGCTCCCTTATCTGCAATTTCACAATCTTTTACTCTTAATGTGTGAGTTAGTTTGTCCTCTGAGACAGTGATCTCATATTTGTCCCCATGTTCAAGTGAGGAGTCTTCTCTTGACCAAGTAATTCTGTTGAGTGGTGTTGACAAGACGCACTGAAATACAGCGTCCTCACTTTCAACAGCCTTAGCATCCTTAATCTTGTCTACAAACTCCACTGCAGGCACTAAGAGAGGAAAAAAGGTAGATTTTGAAACCCAAGATGATCTCATTTCCAAAATATAAATGTACTTGATTTGTTTTATAAACTTTAAGAGTAGTTTTACTTGCCTCTGAAGTCAGTTGTAAGAACATTTGCCTCTTCGACATCAACCTGGTAAAATCCAGCATCTTCTGGCTGAGGGTCTTTAATGCTAAATATATAATTTGTTCCTTTTTTCCTAAGGCTATGTTTTGAATTTTCATCATCTGCATAAGGAACCATTACGCCATCCTTTTGAGACAGAAGTAGTAACATTATTATTTATGTATTTATTTTCATTATTAAATTATTATTTAGCAAGTTTAATTAAAAATTATTATTATTTTTTGCTGTTTTAGAATGCTTTTAAATTCACCTTGTATAAGTTAACTGCACTATTGGGATCCCATAGCTGCATGTCAAATCCAAATTCAGCTTTTCCGTTTGGTTTCACTTCAATTTGTTTCACATTTTCCAGCTGCTCTACAACCTATAAAGGAAAGATAACAAGTTTTATCTAATGTATGTGTCTGCAAGTGTTGTTTTAAACTTTACTGCTTAAATAATCACGTTTTGAAAAAATGGAAGGAAGGAATTAAATCAGAAACATTTAAAATAACCAAGCAGACTTTAGCAGGATGAACTACCAGGGTTTAAAGTAAAGCTCAAGATGCAAGTCAACCTTCTTCCTTGGTTAAACTCAGTAACGTTGGTTCAGGATACAAAATCCAGAATTCATGTGTAACTGTTTATTTATACAGTACCTTTGCCTGTTCGTCTGCCCTTTCCTTCTTCATCTGGTTCAATCTCTTCAACATCCACCGAAAGTCAGTAACCCCAAATTCAAAGCAGATTTTTTCATAATCTTTCTTTGGTGCACTTATAAGCAGTTCCCAGAGTTTAGGATCAATTTCTCCCTCTTTCTTTGGTGGGAGTTGCTTTTTCCTAGTGACAACAACACTAAAAAAGGGCATTGGAGGCCATTACAACACGCAGAACACATTTTGAATAATTTGACTTTGATGTGAACTTACGTTTTCTTGAGCATTGATCTAAAATCCTGTGGTCCCTGCTGACTTCCTGAAAGACATTTTGACTTAAATTTAAAATAAAATTCTGCCATCTGGACACTTTTTTCACTTTGTGGTATTTTTTTCCAAATCTAATTGTGAAGGATTCTTATAAGGCTCTGTCAAGTTTTTGTTTAAATTTTACTATTTTGCAATAAAAAAGAAACAAATCTTTGCTATAGAAGTAAAATTTTGCAAAGAATAAATATGCTAAAAGTCTGTAATTCTAAAAAGAAACTTGTGGATTGGACGCTATTAGAAAGAGTAAACCACTTCATGTTAAAGTATGCTTTCTTACCTCCCTGGCTCTTCTTCCTGAAGCCGGCTTCATACATGCATGAAAACCACAATAGAACAAGAAGTCATTAATTACCAGACATGGTATATTGTAAAGTTGTTTAACTCAGTTTTTATTGTTAACTATAAAGCTCACCTGCAATGACATTGAGAGTGGTGGTGCAGACAGCTTTTCCGTATTCATTGGTGGCAAAGCACTTGTAAGTGTCTGCTTGGTCTGGATTGATGTTGATTATCTGACAAAAAATGATTCTCACGTGAAATATGTAAATATTTGACAACAGTGGAATCAATATCTGAGTCTATCTCCCAAAAAAAGTTAAACTTGGTTATGGAGCTTTAACACCATATGTCATGGTTTGGGGTCTATGACCAAGCTTTTTGGGTTTTCCTTTTGGTTCATGACCCTTTGCTTTATTAGGATATTTTAGGCTTGAGGTTATCTCTCGTTTATTTCTTCCATCGCATTATGAAGATGTTTTAAGTTCGAGTTTATTATCAGTCTGTCATGTCTTCTGTGTATGTTTCTCCAGTCGTGTCTGTGTTTGGTCTCGCTCCCTCTCTTCCTCACTTCCATGTTTCCCTCTTGTTGTCTCCTCCCTTCATCTTCCCAGTCCGTCTTGTTCCTATGTGCGTTCTTTCCTCCTGTGTCAAGTGCGTGTCTCAGTCTGCATCCTAGTGTGTTTCCTATTTTAGTTTGACAGTCTCTCGTCCCGTGTTCAGTGTGTTTAGTGTTGCTTCCCCTGTGTGGTTATGTCTATTTTTCCCAGCCATGTTTCTGTTTCCACTCTCCTTAATCACCCTCTGTTTTTTCTTTGTACCCTGTCAGGTTGCCTGCATTTCATGCTCCATGTTCCAGGTTTCCATGTCCAGGTCTCATTTTCCGTAATCCCTGTGTTTAGTGTTTAGCTTTAGTTCGCTCAGTTTAGTTTATTAGTTAAGTCTTGGTTAAGTTTTCGTTTGACTTCTATTTGTATTTTCATTCAGCCTAAATAAAAGGCTCCCCTTTTGTTTAAACCCACTCATATTTTCAAGTGTCCACGTTTGGGTCCTTATCCTCTCGCCACACAGTCTGCAGCTGCAGGCCCGTGACACCTACAATTACTACAAGCTTACCTCAATCTAAAAGTAAATGCATATTGTACACTTAGTTACAACTGTTGTTTTAATTGTTAATGAATATTCAAAAAAGAATTTCATGACTTCAAAAATGTTTAGCTTGAAAAATTAAAGTTGGGAAATTATCATTAGCCCAATCCTTTTATTTTGTTCTTACCTCAAGAATGTATTCTCGAGCTCTTTCATCATATCTAGTCTTGTACTTTTCTGGGTCATCTATTTCACCTTTATTACGCCCCCATGTCACAGTTGGTGCTGGCTCTCCACTAACCATAGCTTTGAAAAAGGTTTTTTTACCTGAAATAATCAAATCATGACAGTGATGCAGGTGTTAATAATTATGCTCTATGGTTATTGTCAGTTTCACTGGCTATGGTTGTTTTTCTACCTTCTTGGACAGTCACAGCAATTGGTTTGCGGGTAAAGTCGGGGGTCGATTTCCCTGGTGGCAGTTGCTCCACAGTCTGAGTGATCATAACCCCAGGAACCCTGGACCTTTTCTTGATAGCCACTGTCAAGGGAAGGTTTAGTGTTTAACAGCATAGCTGGTTGATGCTATGAATGTAAACATGAACAGGAAGCCCGCTACCAACAGAAAAACATAGATGTTACAAATGCATGTGTCTGCAGAGTATATATTATTTAGAACAGTTGCAGTTTCACACTGGAATTTCACAAGAGGTCACCATTTCCTTACTTTTCTTAACATTACAGCTAGGTCATGGCAAGATCTTGAAATATGTTAAACTCTATTGACTAAGCTGAAGTTTGGATTAAATTCTACACATTTTTTGTTGTTTAATTAATTTAATGTATTAATTTAATGTAATTTTTTGGTTAAATGCTTAATTTATGTATAGATTTTTGGAGGACTTTGATTTTAAGATTAGATGGTTTTAACCTGTCAGCATGATACTTTTTCATTTATTTTTATTTCTTTTTATTTTAACCAAAAAAGTGACTTGGACAAGTTGTAAGTGTGTCTATTTAAGAAGTCATTATAGAGTTGTAAAGTCAGTAGATCAAAACTAAGTTTTAGGACCTGTTACTGTATTAAACACTAACTGTGTTCTTTGTGAGAACCAAAAAGGCACATAGCATATTTTTCAGGGTTTTCTGTTTGTTTTTTTGCTCTTATCCAAAATTCCAATCATATAGACATGTTATAGAGCACTAAGTTTATTTAACTTATTGCTGGTTTTAGATAAATGCATGGTGTTCAGCTCAGCTGCATTAAGTACTCTGGGGCTTGTACATTTAGTACGTGTTTACTACTACATTTATATTAACATAATTCAGCATATATAATCCAATCTGTCTGAGCGTCATTGTAATATATTTTTTAAATATATCATATTAAACCATACTTTTGTTACCAAACTATGCCAGAGTTAAATATGGAGATACCAATCATATTCAGATTTATTCAGTGAGGAGGAAATAAACAAAACAAAACAAAAAACCCCAAAACAAATCTGATCAGACATGGAGTATCCAGGGATAACTTCTTTGGTCATGCCTTCTGTGAGTCACTTTGAGATTGTCTACTCTGCTTATTTTTTTTCTGTGGCCTTAACATAGTTTGAGGGCATTTATTTAATATTCATCAAACTGTATGTGTAATCTGTCAATGGGTTGATGCACATGCTTATATCATCTGGACACAAGCACGATTCTTATGACCTTGTTACTGAAGCATCGATTTAGACATAATCTAGCAGGAGAGCATTTTTGCTTTTTTTCTGCATAGCAATTACTACATGAAGAATTTTTTGGATTTTTGGCAGCAGGAACCTTGGCAGGAACACATTCGGTAAGAATTTGTTGACTGTATAAAGTAGATATTCCTGCTGTAAACCCAGCTAAACCATATGCTTACTTTTTATAATGTCCATTCATTTATTTTTTTTATTTTCATCTTTACAAGTAAAATCACAGTGAACGTGTATGTCAGTTTGTTTCAATACTGTAGACTCTGCAGATTATCCTCCTTGTGAAGAAGAAAACTAAAATATCTCATTTATGAGGCATCCTTTTTGATTTAATAATCCCTAAAATGTCTTTAGAGCTAGATAGGAGTCCAGCTGTGATGTAAACGGGTTATTATAGAGCCATAGGCCCTGGGCAGTGGACCCCCCCCCCCCCCCCCCCCCCCCCCCACACACACACACACAAATTATTCAGTGTGAGAATAGCAGACTGTACGGCAGTGCAGAAAGAATTATTAATCCTAATTGTTATTCATATAATTTTTCCAAAATTAAATATGTGTCATAACCATAGGGAATTCTTCATTAAACAGTAAATGCATAGCATTGGAGTGAACACAAAAATGGTCAGTTCAGTTCAGATACAGGTGACAATGAAGAATGACACCATGTTAAACATCAAAAGAGATAAATATATGCATAAAATAACGATAGACATCATTTACACGATTCTCCAGTTTTTTAGTAGATTTGCCTGCAGTTGCCATGAGAGAAAGTGTGCTCCGAGTCCTTTTTTGCAACATTTGTTTTCTCAGTTCATTTTTATCCTGGATAGAAGCAGAAATGCCTGCTCTCTGTTATAACTACCCACAGGCAGAATCAGCAACGTCTGCAGCACAACAGTAATATTTGAAAACATTTATTGCAGTCTGTAGTTTAGAATTATCTTGAGTAATCCATCTGGGGTTTTATTATCTCCAGGCTTGATGAATGATCTAAACTGAATTAGCTGATCACCCAAGGTGTGATGTAGGTCAGATGGATGTGCAGCCGACAAAATGTTGTAAGAACAGTGAGCTTGTCAACTGTGAAACACTGGTATACTACAAAGCTGGCCCATTAATGATTTCAGTCTCATCTGGCTCTGTTTTATTAGGGAATAGCTGTTCATAGTTTGTATTTGATGTTTCACATTAGCAAGTCAATGAGAGTTAAGAAGTCTGATCCTGAATGATAGTTAATCCTACTTATGGGTACAAATAAAGGAACCTAAACCTCCATCCCTTTATTTCCCATGGTAGACTTGCTAGACTCAGCAGCTGTCGCTGTTTTTATAGAAGCTAGAAATATATAATATAATATATAATATCACATTTTTCATACTTACCGAAGGCTTTTGGGTCCTGGTTTGTTTTTGAACTCATGGCGATGTTTGATTGTTGATTATCAGATCAGAGGTGCGATCCTTGTGTGGCTAAAGTACAAAGAAAGACTGTCACTGTTAACTAATGCTGTCATTATAATCAAAGCTGATTTTATTAGTATTAAAAAGCCTTACATCTACTCACCAGCCACTTCATTACACTTCATTCGTTACACCTGTTCAACTGCTTGTTAATGGAAATATCTAATCAGCCAATCACATAGCAGGAAGCCAGTGCATTTAGGTATGTTGAAATGGTCAAGACAACCAAGTGAAGTTCAAACTAAGCATCAGAATGGGGGGAAAAAGGGTGACTGAAGTGACTTTGAATATGGCACGATTGTTGGTACCAGACACGCTGGTCTGAGTGTTTCAGAAATTATTTACAGAGAATGGTTCAAAAAAGAGAAAAGTGACCTTCGGTTTTCTAGGTGAAAATGCCTTTTGATGCTAGAGGTCAGAGGAGAATGGCCAGAGTGTTTCAAACAATTGAACATTGTATAAAAACACCCCATCCTTGCTGAGTATTGTCACTGAGCAAATCCAGCCATTTATGGCCACTGTGTACACATCTTTTGGAAGCTACTTCTAGCCAGGTGTCGTGTCACAAAGCTTAAATTATTTCAAACTGGTTTCTTAAACATGACAATGAGTTCACTGTACTTAAATAGCTTCCACAGTCACCATATCTCAATCCAGCAGAGCAGGTTTAGGATGTGCTGGAATAGGAGATTTGCATGGATTTGCACCAACTCTGTGATGCTATCGTGTCAACATGAGCCAAACTCAGTTCTAGCAAGATGTAACTAATGATGTAATGGGTGAGTGGATGTTATGTTTTATGCATTTTATACAAATTTAGCCTTGAATAATAATGAAAGAAAATTGCTGCATGTTGACATGATAAAAAAGGTCCAGTTTTCAGTACTCATACTTCATATTGTCCATAAATGACCAAATTCATCCTTTATGTATTTTATTATGTTTCCCTTATATCTACATAATCAGCAGTTTGCAGGAAACTTGAACAAAGTTTTTTTTATCAGTTATTTGTTTATCTATTTATTTTTTGCAGGTAAGTAGTTTCTTTAGCTGAGATTATTAAATACATTTCATAAAGGAAACATCTAGAAAAAAATATAGTATTTCTTTACTGCAGCAAAAATTATGAGAAGTCTTAATATTTTTTTTTCTTTTGCAGTCAGTTATAGTGAGTCTCACTTAACCATTCTTTTCTAGTAGCTGCTAGTGTTGCAAGAATCAAGGGCACCTAGAAACAGAGCCATGGGCAACTAGAGTTTGAGAAATCCTGCCTTCAAGCATCTTCTCATGTATCATTAAACTGGGAATTCCTTGACTTCCTTGACGCGTGACTTGTGCAGACAGTTGGAGACATGCTGGGACACTGTAAATGGGGAATGTGAAATCCCACCTAGTGACTCACTCCACCCAACTGCCCGTGGAGTCAGGTGGCTGTGCCAAAAATTTAACTGCTCAGGATCCAAACATAGAAGAGAGCTCAGTGTGTTTATATCAAAGTGATAAGGCGATGAAGTAACCTGTATATCTTTTTTTTATGCCATCAATGCTTAAAACTGCTCTTTAGCTTTATAATACTCCTTAGGGAAATCTCTATGTAGGCTCTTAGTCATCCAGGTCATAATAGCATCAAAAGAAGATGACTGCACTTCTTTAAGTCTAATTTAAAAATAAACTTCAGGTTCAGTACACTGAACTTTTCTTAAGTGAAAAGTGGAACCTTAAATAACAGTGGATAGTAAACCAAAGATATGTTTCGTATAGGTTATTTTTAATCTTTAAGTTAGTTAAGTAATTATTTTAATGGCTATAGAGCTGAGAGGCTTTTAATTAGAACAAAATGAACCTTATATCAAGATTATGGCCATAAGGCTTTTTTATGCAGTGTTTTATTTTTAGGACCATAAAAGAGACACTGAAAATGTGAGGAAAAAAAAGCATATCTGACCTTCATCTACAACCCAGAAAAAAAGCTTAAGCTTTGATGTGTCACAGTGTCTGTAGTTCAGACCTAGTTTATAGGTTCAGTCTTTTGTAAGTCATGGGAAGCCAAATGGGAAAGTCACACAGTTAAATGTCATTCATTGTTGAGATCTTAAATGTTTGGACTGATCTCAAAAGGTCAATTAATGTTTCTCCTTTTCATAGAATTGTTGTAGAAATTGATTTTTTGACTGTATTGCATTAAAGGTTGTACTACCACACAAGAAGATAACATTGCAGAAAGATATCACTTTGATATAGCAATTTTGGTAATATACAACCAAGTCATAAAATCTCCAGGATCTTTGTCTTCTGTTTTTCTGTTTTCAGTATTATTTGACTTCTATAGCAACTGAAAATGTCTTGATGATTTTCTTTATTAAATTATGTTTGGGAAATTATTATAGGTGTAAATTTACAGGATACTCATTTACTAGAACTAGACTGCACTTTCAGTCCTAATATAGGTCTTATCAAATAATACCTTTTTGGTGTGCCATTGTTATAAAATAGTACTAAAAGTCTTGCCGAATTTGCTTGGTTGTCAAAAGCACTGCATAAGAATTTCAGTCAAACCTCATGTTTAAAATATTAGTTTAGCAGTTCTTTTGGGACACTCATTAAAATTACTAACACACATTTTTTCTAATAACATAAGTTGTACTCACTTTTTGTTTTTTGTCGTCTCTGATCAGTTATCCGCCTTCAACTTGTGCTCTTCTCACTACCCAATATTTCAAAGGGGACACTCCTTTTTGTTCGGTGATAAACGTTTGGAGCACATAGAAACCCTTACATGGATAGTTGGTAAAAATCCATATTACAACGCTGGTAAAGGCTCGAGGCTCATCTTACGCATCTCTATGAAAGCGATCACTTTGCAGTTGTCACTGGAAATACATTATGACTGTTCATTCAATCTGGCATTGGAGATTCTGAGTCAACACTTTTCAAACATTACTGTTGAGAACATAAAAATCCCATCAGCACTGTATATTAATATGAAGATTTAAATTGCACCAGATTCAAATAAAACTAAGATGGATTCCAGCATATTCTCATTAATTACAATTACATTAGGAATGGTTATTACCATACTCCATGGTTCGAGGTTCAGACTTATAATGCCTATAATTTCATTTTATAGGCAAACTATCTAACTTAAAGGTTTTGACTGGCAGCTTCACGAGGTCTATAGTCATATGATCACTGTACTATGGACTTTATTGGTCAATAAACATTAACATGAGACATTTTATTTGGTAAAATAATCTCTAATTGAAATGAACAGATTGACTGTTCCAATAGACCGCTAAATGTATCAGCAGAAATTCTCACAGCATGCCTTTGGTATTTGGGAGGTCACACTGTGTCTGCTTTGGCATTATGGAAAGGTGGTTGCTCGTGGTGTTGGTGGTATGTTGGACTCTGTGTACTGAGCAGTGGTTAGCAGTCAGAGGTTAAACAAGCATGGCATATCAGCGCAGTTAGAATAGTTACTCTCACCTTTTTAAAGTAAATGACTCAACTGCAAGAAAACTCTGATGACATCAGGAATATCACCACTGAGCTGACAATGGAAGGAAATGCGGTAAGGACTTTTACATAATCTAGTAGACATTTACACAATTTCCTTAGGGATTAATACAGTATTCTGATTGTGAGACTGTGTTAATATAAGATCATTGCTGCATTATTTTACTCTATTCAGTAACTATACACTGCTAAATGAACAGGTTAGATCTAGTACAGTAACTGATAGGTTTGTAGCTTGAACCCATCCGCTGGAACGTTGAAGACAATATAATTACACTGCAAGCAAGACACAAGTAGGCAAACTTCTTCATGGTACTCGTGCACGGGAGAGAACCAGACAAACGCCGTTCCTTCGCTTGACCCCAGTAGCTCTCGTCCGTCCTCCCGTAACACTGTCCTTTTATTGAGGTTACATGAATATGCATAGGTCCATTAACATACCGACGTCTACATACAAACAAAGAGTACCTTGCCTGTGTGTGTGTGTGTGTGTGTGTGTGTGTGTGTGTGTGTTGCTGATCAAAGGGTCAAACATCCTTGGTCAGGAAGAGGGTAGACTAGACCCCCCCCCGGTGAGGAAGTCCAGCAGTTCATCTAAACAGAAAAGCACTTAGACTAGAACAGACGTAGCTACGTTAATCCTACCATAAAATAATAAGACACGGTATGACCTCTCATGCTCCCAAAGTGCTGTCTAATACACACAAAGTTTGCAGACTATCAAGGATCAAAACCTCTACCAATCTACAACTAATTACAAAACTCTAAGCATATATAAGTAAATATTTCTAAGCATAAATGACAATCAACAATACAAACTCTAACAGTAACTATTCTGATTGTCAACATGGACTTCTTTCATAGTAGCTTTACAACACTAGATAAAATGCAAATCGATGTCTTTTTATTTAGATCTACATGAATAAGTATGTAAAGGAAATGGATATGTGGGAATGAAATAAAATGCACACTTGGATCATAGGTGCTTGATGTAGAACTGTGACGTGCATGTTGTCATGGGCTCATAAATTGGAGCCATGTGGTGCTTGAAACCCATGCAATGCTTTGTATCAGTGAAAAATAGAAAAAGTTCTCAATAAAACAAGAATAAGTGAGAAGGCAGAACACTGAGTACACATCAGTTTGTTGATTTATTGCGGTTACAATTTGACAGATGTTTTTATACTGAAGATTGCCACTTCACTCATTTTAATAGTTATTATTACCAGTGACAGGGTAACAATTGTAGATATTGCACTTCAGACACATCAAATGAGTTTGCATTAAAGCTCTTTTTTTTTCTTCCCACACTTTGTATTGAAAGTATACTATTTCTGTTATATAGCAAACCAAAAAATTCATTTTATTTCTGTATTTTCCACAGGATCTCAGTAGGAAGAAAAGCTCCACAAAGGTTTGTTGCCAATTAATCTGTTCAGGAAAAAAAGCAAAACAATTATAAGAATAAACCCTTCATCACAAACTACAAAAATATAATAATAATCTTAAATAAAGCTTACCTCTGACAAAAATTTTAGCGGAACACTCTGCCTTGCCAAAAGAGTTAACTGCGACTACCTTATATTCCCCACTGTCCTTTGGCCGAACTCGGAGAATATACAGGGAGCAGACACCAAAAGAGTTGGTGATGTAGTAATTATTGTCTGAGTTGATGCAGATGTCATTCAGGTACCAGGATACAGTTGGGGCGGGATATCCTCTAACGGCACATGTCATAAAGAGTTGGTAACCTTTAGGTGGTGTGTGGACTTTCAGAGGGACCAAGATAGATGGAGGTCTCTCAAAGGAGACCTCTGTGGAAATAATTCCATTTGAAGTTACTGGAACTTAAACAGAAGGAGCGTTCAAAGTTAGTATTTAAAGTCAGATTTTAATAATGTCAATAAAGGTCCAAGAATATTTGCAAAATTCCTTCGTACTAATCACATTTCAAATAGCAGCATTATAACAGTTTTACATATCCAGTGCAACCCTGAACTTTTCTTGATATGTGGTAGAGCTCAATGTGAGAATACATATCCTGTCAGCTCCCTAATGCAGTCTGTGCCTGTTTGTCTGGGAAATGTCAGAGTGAGCGAATGTAAGAATAATAATAATCATCTGGAGAATCATCTGGAGACAACTTCTTCAGTGACGCTGAAGAAGTTGTCATAGTATGGCGTTCCACACATGATGCAGCTAAACAAAGCCTTTATATTGTGTGCTAAATTTGAGAAAGGACAACATCATAACTGTGATGACTCTGCCCAGTCTGCCTGATGTGTGCTTTTGAGGTTGGCAGGGAATGAGGTAAGGTAGTTTCTGAGCAGGAGCGCAACTGTTGGCTAATTGTTTTAAAGTGCATGGTAGGTATTGTTCTCTCTTGTCCCACCAGGTGAACATATGTTTTGCTTAAGTTTTATTTTGTTTTCTTTTTAAAGATGCAGGACTTTTTTTTAAGTTTAGAAAAATTTATTTAATTAAATTAAACTCCTTTATCTATTAGGCTCAGGAAGCATAAGTATACATTGGCATATTTAATAAAATGTATCCCATTCTTTTAAGAAAACTGACAAAACACATCACACAAACAAATCAGAATAATGCAATCATTAACAAAGACATAGCAATAAAGAGAATGATGAGATGATTTCTGTTTTAAAAATGTATATACTGTACTTTTAGTTCTTAATACAGTGTATTGTCCACTTTTAACTTGCAGTCTTCAATCAATCAGAATCAGAATACTTTATTGATCCCTGGGGGAAATTATTTTTTGTTACAGTGCTCCTTTTTAAACCAACATTAAGACAAGACAGACAATACGCTAACTAAGAATAGTACAATATATACATATATATACATACATACATAAGTCACTTATAAATAAATAGTTGGAAAAGAAACATGTGTAGTTGTAGCAGCAAACAGTGTGTTAAGTGGATGATATAATATAATACCCAGGCCAACATATAATATAATATGTTGGCCTGGGTTAGCCAGGCAGGTTTTAAATACACGAGGAAAACCTCAGAATCATTCTAACAGTTTGATTGTTCTTGATTGTTCAAATTATGGTACCGCTTACATTATTATTATTAATGTAGGGTGTGTCTTCAGTGATGACAATAGATTTTAAATGACACAAAATGTATTTCATGAAAATGTTTGTTTTCTGACAAATTAGCTGTTATGGTCACTGGAAAGCACCTAAATTATCAAACTAATGCACCCTATAGTTTAGTTCACCGTTATGGCATAATTAAAAATAACTAACCCACCTTTATTGATGTTGGTGCCCCATGTAGGTGACGGAGATGGATCGGACAGTCCCATATCATTCTTGGCATAGATTCGAAAATGATACTCTGTCCCAGGAAGGATGTTGCTAGCTGTGTATGTGTTAGTGAATAGACGGTCTGCTATAGTTTTCCAAACTCTGTTGAGGGAGTCATGTTGAGAAACCATGTAGTACAGGCGGTCATCAAGCTCCTGGTCTGGTGAGGGAGCCCATGATATCACTAGCTTTCCATGTACTGTTTGCTCTAGTTCCACAGGCCCTGGAACCTTGGGTTCATCTAGCAAAAAACAGAATAAGTTACAGAAAGTGGGATAATTATTTTGCTAATACTCTGGTTCAGTTCGGCAAATTGAATAACAATATAGTCTATTATATATTTCACAAAGTTCAGAAACTAGTAGCGATACAACCTGTTTTACATTAATCATAGGCTGATATCTATGTCCTTACCTGTGACTCTAAGGTCAATGTCAAATGAAGCCTCACCCACAGAGTTTTTGGCTTTAATAGTGTAGATGGCTGAATCCGAGCGCTTTGAATTGGGAATAACAAGCTGAGATGTTCCCTCTGTATTTATGATATTAATCCACGCAGATATTTTCTCGTCATCCTTCAGCCAAGTGATCTGAGGTGGAGGTTCAGCCTGAAGATATCAATATCAGATAAATTACCTTAAATGTGAGGCAAATCCTCCCTTGTCATGCTGTGGTGAACTTACAACTCAAAAAATATGACAAGGGAAGTAAATGCAGAAAATACTGGCATGACAGATTTAAGAGTTATTAAGGGATGAAAAAATACTTGGAAACCTGATTTTGGGTTCATTCATACCTCAAAGCAAATTTTGATACGAGCAGAATTTCCTGCTCTGACAACAATGAAGTCCTCTGGATCCTTAAAACAAGGTCTCACTGGATATAAAACACATAAAACGTTCAAATTAATGCAGGAAAAAAAATCACTGCTCTGGATAACTAAGGTAATCATTTATATTCACACTGAAGCATGTCAAGACTTACTGTTGGGATTCTTTGCACACACCATCGCAGATGGAGGGCTTGGATCTCCAGGTCCTGACTCATTGATTGCTGTAACCCTGAACTCGTACTCTGAACCCTCAGTGATATCTTTGACTGCGTACTTTATGTCTGGAAAAATATGATTAATGTCAAGATAAAAGAGTCAATTTTCTTTAATGAAAGGTGCTAATTGTTCTTTAGGAGTAGAAATTATTTTTGTTTTACAAACCTTCAATAGGTTCATTAACTGCATTTAGGGGAATCCACTGATTTGTGTCCTTCTTCTGTTTCTCTACTTGGTACCCAATGATCGGCACTCCTTTATCATCCTCTGGAGGGGTCCAGGTCAAGTTGATACAGGTTTTTGAGGCACTTACCACTTTAGGAGCACCAGGAGGGCCGGCGAGTACTATAAAATAGTGAGAAGTCTAATTAATTAAATACTCTCATCATTAATAATTAGGACATACTTAAATTAATCAAAGACATTTGCAAGCAGTTTCTCTTAAAGAGAGCATAAATTCCAGCAATGATAAAATGTTAGACTGCTATAGTAGCTGCAGTGATAAAGTATTTAACGCAATCACAAAAGCTACATGAAAGCATTTTCATTTGGATTTGCCGAGAAACACTAAACACGACTTCATTTTTCTACACTCACTCATTATGCCAGCCATTATGCTTTCAGCTGTCTCCAGGGCATCACTAATACCCTCAGGGTTTTCTGCATAGATGCGATAGTTGTATTTCTTTCCATGTGTCACATTCCTGTCCCTGAAGGAGGTCTTGTCCGCTGAGACATCTCCAAGTTTTGTCCACAGACTCTGTCCTGTCTGCTGCCGTTCTATAATGTAGTTGGTTACAGCAGAGCCGCCGTCGTCTTTGGGAGGGTTCCATTTAATCTCAATTATTGATGAGGTAGTTTCAACAGTCTTCACTGGACCCTCTGGTGGACCGGGTCGATCTAGGTATCATGTTAAATTTTAAACATAAGTATGGGAGTTAACAAATATTAGAAAGTTTATTGATTTAACCTTTAGAAAATCTCATTTTCACATATATTTATCTTTGTTTCCATACCAAGCACAATAAGCTTAGATGTGGCCTCTATGGCTCCAAATGGGTTTTTCAGCTGGATCTTTATTTCCCCTGTGTCTATCCGCAGGCAGTCTCTGAACAACAGGCGGCTGTGATTGCGCTCCCTCACAATCTTAACTCCTCCTCCATCTTTCAGCTCAGTGCCATCCTTGAACCAGTTGACCTCCAAAGACTCCTGAGGAGGAAAGGGCATCTTGAAAGCAGCATTTTGTCCCACTCTTACTATCACAGGTTTAGAGAACTTGTGAAGGTCATCTGGATCAAACTCAGGTACATCTATGAAACACAAAGCACAAGTCCATTTTAAAGATCTGTGACTGTTTTGCCATTTAATAGAAATGTAACAGCGAGAGAAAGTATATTATACCTCCAACTGTAACCTTCCCTTGTGTGCTGTGTTCCCCTGATGTAAACTGATAAATTCCAGAGCTGTCATCACTGCAGCTTTTAATTCTTAGCTCATGAGAATTTCCATCTTTGGTTATGGTGATCCCAGCACCTGAGTTTAACTAAAAAGGAAATTAAAAAAGCAAAGGGAAAGTACCTGATATGGCAATTTTGTTAACACAATTTGTTATATAAAATTAGTTAATGATAGAAACATACTGTAGGTAGAGTTTTCTTGTTTTTCATAATACTGACTTATTCCAAATGCTATCTAAAATTGAAAAATATAGATTTAATAATACTTATTCATTGGCTTTACCTGCTTTCCATCTTTGAACCAGGTGCCATCACTGTCAATGTTCATCTTCACTTGCAATTCAACTGATTTTCCTCGAAGGGCATAAATATTAGAAAGTCCAGAGGTAATTCTAGGCTCTAGGAAACATAAATGCATTTAGAATCCTCTTGACATTCTTTGTGATGAAGCTTTGTCTTTAAAACTGCATGCATATTGAATAAAAACAGAAAACATACAATATTTAAACGTTTCGTTTTTACTAATTTCAGTAAATAGCTGATCAAATAAAGGTGAGAACTTTCTAGATGTTTTGGAAGGTTTTTCTGTAATTCTTCAATAGTTTAACAAGTTTGTGAAACAAACAAGTGGCCACATCTGGGGATGGCTGCAGTTACTGGCTCTAAAGACAAGAAAGTCCCTATAGACTCCCAACTTAAAATCCACTTTAGGTCTGAGTCTGTATAAGTCTGTATAACACAGACTGAAAATCACCAGTGAACCCCTGGTAACCACCAGTTGTTAGGGAAAATGTGTATTCCCTGACCAGCTTGTGAATAGTTGCTGCTAGATGAAATCACTCACAAAAGGGCTGCTGTACCAGATACCTTTTTGGAAATACTTTGGTTGCTAAAAGATTCCTACGGTTTCCTATTGTTTATAGTAACTGTCTGCAAACACTAATGCTAAATAATCAGCAAGCGGTACTGAAAAACTTGAAAAAGTGCAACAGAAACTATAAGAAATATATGACCAGTGTACTTGTCAACAAGGGTTCCTCCACCAAGTTCTAAGTTTTTTTTTGTTTTATCAAATACTTATTTCACTCAATGAGTTCCAGACCGAGGGCGATTGGAGGCCATTTTTCTTCCATTTCCTAATAATTGCACCAACAGTTGTCACATTCTTACCAAGCTTCTTATTGATGGTCTCATGGCACATTCTAGCCTTTAGCAGGTTTTATTGATTCACTGATTGAGTTGTAAGGGACCAAATATTATTTCGCTCAATGACATGAAAATCAGTTTATAACTTTTATGTCATTCCTTTTGGTTTTTTGGTTTTTTTGTGTGGTTTTTTTTTTCCCCCTCTGGATTTTTGGTTGATATTCCGTCTAATTAAAATCTATCTGCATTAAAAAAGTAAGCAGGGTTTCGAATAAAACATACATTGATGTTAATGTGTTATTTTTTACACTTCTGTTAAAGTCATGTAAGCTACTATATAGATATTTTATTAGTCTTTCTATATTGTTAGTACTGTAGTGCTTTTTCAGTTTTAAATATCTGGCATGCCTGCATATGCAAGTGGTTGATTTAGCATTTCACTACCACTGGTTTCTTCAGGTGAGTGGCCTGATGGCAATAACAACAATAAGTGATTTAAACTTGCCTGTGGCAGCTTCTCGTTTTGATGTTTCACCTATGTGCGATCAGAGACAGTATGACAATGCTATTATTATTATTCTGTGTTTGTTGATAATTTCAATGACTTGCAACTCAGTTTCAGTACTTTTATTTTGTCATAATAAAAATAATGATTTTACAACATCAAAAAAAGGTAAAGTCAGCTAAAATCTATCCTTGAAGAGGTAGTTACATAATGAACTGATTACATTATGAAGTTCAGCCAAAATATTACTGTGACCTCACTAGCAGTTTTATATTTATATTTTGGCAAATGTTTACATAAATAATACTTTTAAATAGTTAGACGTAAGAAGGACTTTAGGTCTCAAAGTAATTTTAGGATCTTACCAGTGGTTGTTGCCTCCACAACTGGTGGATGTGAACCTGTCATTGTTGGTTCATTTACCACTCCTCATCAACCATAAAAAAAACAAGTCAGAGGTTGATAGATTAACACATTATAATTACCCACATAATAACAAAAGTTGACTAACCACATAAACAACATAATATTCATATGAAAAGGTGCATCACACTTATCTAAAATGACATTTTCTCTCTTGGTTAATGTGGTTAATGTTCATTTAAAACCACTTCTGGGCATTCTTACTTGGTTTGGAAGCTGCAGATCCAGCCACAACTGGAGTGTCAGTGGGTGCAGCAGGTGGAGGTGCAGCCTCTTCAGAAGCTTTCATTTGCTCTTTTCTTTCCTCTTTCTCCTTTTCTAGTTTTGCTTGTTGCTCTTTGGCAATTTTCTGTAAATCCTGCCCAGATCCCCCTGCCCTTGTTGTTTTCCTTGCTGTCTTTTTACCCTTTTGTGCATCTTTATCAGCTGAATTGGGAAAGACAATTAGATTTGTGACAGTGTGCACTTAAAAAAATGTATTTTATGTCATGAACTCAATAATAGATTAAATTAATCTAATCTTTCAAAAAATATTGTCAGTTAATTATATCATATATTATAAAATAGCCTTTTGGTGGGAGATGATATACCTTCAATGACAAGCCAAGCACTGCAAGATTTTATCCCTGCACAGGCACAATAAATTCCTTTATCTGCCACCATGCAGTCTTTAACCAGCAGCCTGTGAATGAGCTTGTCTTCTGAAACCTCAATGTCATATTTATCTCCCTGTTCCAGTGGCATATTTTTGCCAAACCACAAAATCTTGGCAAAGGGGTTTGACAAGACACACTCAAATATGGCATCTTCTCTCTCGTTTGCCTTTACTTCCTGAATCTTCACCACGAAATCCACCATGGGGACTAAAAAATAAGACATTTGTTTATTATACTACATTATACATGAATTTATTTCAACATCCTTCATTTTGTTGTGTCATGTGCAATTGTAAAAATGCTTACTTTTAAAATCAGTGGAAAACATATTGACATCCTCGACATCCAACTGGTACAGCCCGGCATCCTCTGGCATTAGATCTCTCATGCTGAAAATGTACTTTTTCCCAATTTTCTTAAGGCTGTGCTTGAGCTTATCACCCAGTTCTTTTGTGTAAGGGATCATTTTACCATCCTGTGGAGTGTGTGTATATACATAGATTGTTATTTTCATATGTTTTTGTACTTGCATAGCACAATGTAGCTGCAAGACAATAACAAAACAAAAAAGTCTTATTTGATTAAATATTGATAACATTATAACAGGATTTCATCAAAAAAAAAGTAAAAACTCATTAACAAAGCTGCATAAAAAAAACCCCCAAAAAAACCAAAACCAAAAACAAAGCTGCATATCTAATGTTTAAACATAAAAAATTAATTCAAAGGTTGTTATCTGGTATATATCATCTAATTATCTTGATGTATCTTTGCAAGCACTGGTCATATTATGGCTGTGGTATTTTGGGGTGGTCCTAGATAATGACTCTATTCATTGTTTTCTACTATTATGGTTTAGTAGCGTTACGACTTCATTCTATAACTTACCTTGTACAGGAATATAGAGCTGCTTTGTTCAATGAGGTCCATGTCTATCTCAAAGGATGCAGTGCCATCTGCATTGACCTGAATAGGTCTCAGATTAGAGAGGCTTTTGACGAACTGGGACAAAAACAGAGGAAGTAATAAAAGGAAAGCAAACAGACATTTTTTTTGCAACTAAATAGCTTTATTTATTTTTTCAAGAATAAACTTATAAACAAATTTAAGCTTGTATAGTCAACATCAAGCCTCATAAAGGAAGTAAAAAAAAAATCATGAACCGAATCACTGACCTGTGCTTGTTCTTCCTCCCTTTCTTTCTTCATTTCGTTTAATTTCTTGAGCATCCAACGATAGTCAGTTACCCCAAACTCTGCACAGATTCTCTCATAATCTTTCTTGTCAGCGCTAAGTAAAAGCTCCCAAAATTTTGGATCCATTTCTCCCTCTTTTTTCTCAGGTTTCTCAGATTTGGGATGAACCTTGCTGGAAATGGATATAGTAAACAATTTGTAAATCTATATATGACGCATGGTGATCAGTAGACTACCTCAATCCTACCTTTTCCTTTTTAGAACAGTCTTAAAATCCCCTTCTATTGCATCAGCTGCTTGCTTTTGGGCTTTGTTTTTTTTAAAACCCACTAGAAAGTAAAAAAAGGATAATACATTATCAACTATGTAGGAAAAAGTGAAATGACAGAAATAGCCTTAAGCGGAGAAGTAACAAAGTATCAAATTTGGCAGAATCTGCATGCAGACTCAAATACGTGCAGATTTAATAACTCTATGATTGCTTTCATCACACTATCTCCATATCTATACCTTCATAACCTTACCTTCAATCACATTTAAAACAACTGTGACCATGGCTTGTCCATATTCATTTGTGGCGAAGCATTTGTAGGTATCTGCTTGATCTGGGGCAACATTTGGCATCTGGACAGTAAAAGATATACTGAGTGTAATGGACCTAGATAATTAACAACCATCCATCCATTCGCTTCCGCTTATCCTTTTCAGGGTCGCGGGGGGCGCTGGAGCCTATCCCAGCTGTCATAGGGCGAAAGGCGGGGTACACCCTGGACAGGTCGCCAGTCTGTCGCAGGGCCAACACACAGGGACAGACAACCATTCACACTCACATTCACACCTAGTGACAATTTGTATTATCCAATTAACCTATCCCCACAAGCTGCATGTCTTTGGACGGTGGGAGGAAGCCGGAGTACCCGGAGAGAACCCACGCAAACACGGTGAGAACATGCAAACTCCACACAGAAAGACCCCGGCCTGATGGTGGAATTGAACTCAGGACCTTCTTGCTGTGCGGCAACAGTGCTAACCACCGTGCCACCGTGCTGCCCCTTTACAATTTACAATTAACAACCAAATGTGTTAAATTTCATTTTGATCTAATTTATCACAATTCGTGGTGTGGAAGTCAATAATGTGGTTATTATTGAAATTTGTATAACTGTACTTTTTGTAACAAATATTATTTACCTTTGATGTAATCAAATATCTTTGTCTTCTAGATTGTCTTTACATTATCTGCTTCTCCTTTATGTGAACATGTTGCTTTAGTTTTATTGTATCACTTGCCTCAAATGTATGCTCATTGGAAGGGGAATCGTATTTACTCTGGTACCGGGAAGTATCAGACACATCTCCGTTATTTCTGCTCCATGTTACAGTTGGTGTTGGGTCTCCAATGACAATAGCTTTAAAGAAAGCAAATTTCCCTGTAAAAAAAGAAAAGAAAAAGACAGGTCACTCCCTGGAGACAGTGAAGAGATCCAAATATATACGGTGACATTTAGTATGGATATTAAATTGAAATGGGTGAACAGTACCTGTTAATGCATTCACATTACAGAGGCAAAAAGATCATTTGTGTTATGCAGAGTAGATTTGGTAACATTGTCACTTCTGCAGATGTTTAGTCACGGTTTTGCAATTCTACTGACACAGGCTTCTTGCTTTTGAAAGGCAGAGACTTTTTCTTTGGGCAAATTGAATTGATCTAATCCATTTAGCAGAATCACATATTTCCTTGGGATGTTTTTCCCCTGAATATTAATGTTTAAAATTATTATTTTTTTTGCTATGAAACATACCCTCTTGGATGGTCAAAGCAATTGGCTTGCGGGTGAAGTCTGGATGGCTCTTTCCCTCTGGCAGCGTCTCGATAAACTGTGTAATCATCACTCCTGGGACCTTAGATTTTTTCTTGATCCCAACTGTCAAGAATTGGAAAATGAAATGTCAGTGGCAATACATGTGACACTTGGAGCAAGGAAAAGGATGAAAATCATAGCCGTAATTGTATTCACTGTCAAAATCTGTTGTTTTGTAAGCAAGCCCCCTTAAACCATTGCTGAAAACACATTCTATTACTTGATATTTTAAAATGTTAATGTTACTCACCTTATCACCACTCTGAGTTATATACTAAATGTAGCGTTTGCGTTTCAGTCAGATTTACCTCTTTTACATCTTCTGTATGAATCCATATTTAAAATTCAGCCTGAGAACAGATATTTAGTAATACATACATATTCACACAAATTACATGCGTATCAAGAAATTCATTGCATATGAGTTTTTGATGCCTTCATGAGCAGTAGGTAGATAAATGGCTAACATTTTTTTTCTGTTGCTTTCTTTACCTTCTTTACCACTGTAGTTCTCTGCAGCAGGAGCTCATAAGGCATATGTTAAGAAGAATGTACTGCATGGATCAGCATAGTAGTAACATTGGATTCGACTTAAAAGTTTAACTGACCCAAAAAACAAACAAGCAAGCAAACAAAATAAATAAATTGACCTGCAGAATATTTAATGAATAGTTATGCTATATAACTATTTAAAAAGTAGTAACAATATATAATCTGCACTGTAATGGTTACAGCACACATTTCCTATTCTATATTGCTACAGCTTATCAATGAACGTGTGCTTGCTTAAACCTGTAATATTGTCTGCCTGATGTATGGTATAGTCTTAGTAATAGGAGGAATGTAATAGACAATGTACATTCATGACTAGCAGATAAATTCAGAATTATGCAAATATACCTAATTTAATAATTTTCTCTCTAGAGTCATAGTACTTATTTAATTTGGTTAACACTTGCATGTTGCAGATTGATGTTAAAATTAGAATAATAAAGCAAAAATCATTCGTTTAAATTTGTACAGACAGTGTTTTGCTAGTCGAGTATTCTGTAGTGCTGTAGACAGTTATATGTAGTGCTCACCTTGGCCAGCAGCTGTCCCATCTGTCGCTTTTGATTTTCTAATCATCTTGGGTCTTTTGATTCCTGAATGGATTCAGCAAGAATTGGGGAGAAAAGTTAATTTATTTAGGAAACATAACACAATATTTTCAGTGTACTAATTTATTAAAATAGCAGGAGCATTTTTTAGTTTTGTATTACTGGATTATTGAGTATTATTAAGTATTATTGAAAGAAATTGTTTAAAGATTCAGTTGAAACTGAGACTCAAAAGTTATCTGGCACCGAACAGCTTAAGAGAGGCGTTGCGAGATGTGACCAACCTTTCATTAAATCATGATGTGCAGGAAAATTTGGCCATGTTTGAAAATGTTCTTCTTTAGAAACCACAAAATTGTGAGTTTTTTGTTTTTTTTCTGGGGGACTGATTAGTTGAGGACAAATTCAAAACAAAGAAGGGTTAAAAATGTAGAACCTGTTATGAGAGTTCTTAAGGGAAATACTGTGACTGGTGACAAATTCAGACTGACTACACGGCAAAAGACACAGAACATGGACATCTGTTTTTGCATGTCGTCTAACTCTTGCCCTATGCCAAGAGTAATTAAAGTAAGGAAATCAACTTTTTAAGAATAGCTGAGGGGAAAAGCCCATATTTCTTACCTCACTTTATGATATTATTGTGCAAACTATTATTAATTTGTAGTTTTCTTCTTGTGTCGTTAAGATACAGCAAGCTGACGTGTTGTTTAAATGATTACATGCTTAGCAAATTCACATTTTTATGATCTTAAAGATCCATTCACAGCAGGGATCTCTACATGGCTTTCATTACCCACATGATTGCTATACTTAGAATGACAAGTGTCACTTGACTAAAATAGACTGAACATTAATTTTAATGGATTCAGTGTTGCTGGGGCTTAAGCGGATTTGCAGAAATGTTAATATTTCGTTAGAACATTAATGCATAATTGCAGGAATTAGATATTTTTATCAGTGCTGGTTTTAAGAAAGATGAGATTGTATGAAATGATACGAAAACTAACAAATTCTGTCAATAAATCCTTTTATAACCATCACTCTGGTTGAAATAAATGATAAGCTGATGTATTTATTTATTACTTTTATGGGTTTTTTTTTCTTTTTTTTTTCTTTTTTTTTTTGTTTCCATATGTTGAGAAACATCAGCTTGATAGATTTTATAATGACAGGAAGAGATCTGGGATTATATACTGTTTAGTATTGTATGCTGAGATTGTCAAAGCTGTCAGTCAAAACAAAGTCTGACAGGGAAAAGAAAATAAGAGAAAAAAGGAAAAGAAAAACTGTACATGACTATAGGTTTAAACATGAAAACATTGCTTGGATCTCTAATTTTATATACTGTAAAAAATATCATTTGACAGAGAAATGCTAATGTTCCCAAATGTTAAATGTTCCCTCTTACACTTTAGCAGTTTCATCATCACACCTACATATACTGTAGTTTTTAGTTTGGTGGAGAGGGAATTTTTACAGAATTTGTAAATTCCTGTTGCTAGTGTTATGAAATGAGTTGCTTTGAGTGGATGTGAGTCACAGTCGATGAAAATTTGTTTCCCAAAACTCAGTGTTTCCAGAGCACTTTAGTTCGACCCATTTCCTGTGTCCCAGGACCAGTTAAAAGTTCTGTGGGCTGCGTTGAACTTTATGTCCGAATGAAATAACCTGTTTGATGTGTCAGTGCACAATGCAGTACACAGTACAGAGCTAATGTTCTGAATCATTGATCTAACAGCAGGGAAGGGTGTAAGACGTCTGCAGCTGTTATGTCAAAATCCACCAAACTGTGTAAAGCTCTTTCACATATGTGTGAACAAGAAAAACTGTTTCTGAATGCCTGAGTAACTTGACTAATCATCATAATTTTTCAGTCTGTATAGCTCTACATTGTTGCTGATTAATTAGATACACTGACTTTATATTTCAGATGCGTGCGACATCTTTCATTCTCATGTATAGTATTTGCACAAACCTAGCACATCCCGGTATACACGTGATATTCTAGGGTTTCAGCGCTTCATGGCTGTTGAAAGATGAGAAAACTGGACTGTCATATGATAGGTCACATGCCACATAAAGCTGTGAACATCCCATCTTGCACATCTTAATATGCTTGTAAATCACTTGACAGGATAATGTCAAACTGAGGTGAAACTTTTTCAGTCTAGCAAATTAAATCACTATAGATTACCACATTTTCTATCTATGGGCACCAAACGGATAACCTTCATAATCAGTCCTTTTTAATTTTTGGTGCATTTACTTATGATTATAGCAGCAACTAAATGGTGAAAAGCCTTTAACTATTTTAAAGTATTCAGTAAATATAACAGAAAATGGTTATTGCTAAGCACATTGTTGTATTCTTGTGTTCTTAGGATAAATGGGATGAGATTAAGCCCATAACTTCAGCTCCCATTGTGGTTGTTCTGCAAAGTTATTTTTTATGGTCAGAAAAGCCTTTGAGATTTAGATTTTTTTTATTTTTTTACTCTAGAAATTATTTTTTTGTGTACTTGGCTTCTAACACACTCCTTACACAACCAGTGCGTGAGTTGTTTTTATAGGATATAATATCGCCTTTGCTGATGTTAACTTGTCGATGTTAATGCCACCAGCTGCTTCTCTGACTGGAGATGAAATACAGTACGGGATAGTATACTCAGAGACTGAGAGCATCATAAAGATGATTAAAAGGGAGACACCGTGAGGGGCATGTTCACAAAGCATGTGGCTATCTACGGAGATGACGCTGATGCCAGTAGCTTAGAGTGCCAGGTTTGCTTAAATTGAATTATTCCAGAATTTCACCATAAACTATTTTGTATTTTTATGCAGCTCATTTATCTATTTAAATCTTCATTTAAAACTTTTAGGGGCCATAAATTGACAAGCTGATGGATGAAAAATTAATAGAGCAGATTAGAGTAACTATTCATGAAGAAAAATTAAAGTTAGGAGTTTTAAAAAAATAACATGCTCTCAAAAGGATGGTTCTTGGTTTTAGGTATGGCTGTGATATTTTTTCTACGTGCACGGACATAGGGCAAAGTTATGAGTAGTAAGGATTTTTTGCCAACTGGCTACAATTATATACAAGATCTGGAAATCACATAAAGTTCATTTTATTTGAACTCACGTAAGCAGTTACGTTTGTATACTGATGTGCATTATTGTTGCATTTTCAAAATTTTTGAAAAACCTTTTGAAATGCATATTTAATGAAACATAGGAGCTGAGTAATTAGAAAACAACTTCACTGTACTTAAATAATGTGAATGATGGAAAATTAAACCACTTTCATGTGCACAACAAAGAACTTTTATTAAGTCAGCTCAGTTGTGTTTATAGGCAAATAATTTGCACAGTTTATCACATGGATTTACTGTTATCTTTAAGATTTAATATGGCCCAGAACTGAGTGTTAAAAACTAGAGCCATGTCTTAATACTTAACACCTTCATCTAAGACTGGTGATGTATATAAGATGAATGATGAACTCACCACAGTACTCCTGTGATCCTGTTCAGTGGTGCTGCTTCCCTGGCTGATATTCGAGTGTTGCCTTCCTGGTCTACAAGCTATTAAATCCTTACAGGAATGCCAATGACTCTGCGACAAGCTCCCACGTTGTCAGACACAGTGCCTGCCAAGACAGGGGATTGCTTTTTTTGTTTTTGGCATAAATCACAACCTCTAGATAGGAAGACGGAAAGCCAAGGCTGCCTGCAAGCCTTGTGCTGAGATGACCATAACTGGGACTTCTTGTTGACAAATACATAAGCTTCCTCAGGACATTTACTGTGAATGACACACCTAAAAATGAATCTTGTTATGATCACACATACCACTTTTACAAGACTTTACATTTTACATTCTCCCTGTTTCAGTTCCTTTATTCTGTCTCTTTCACACATTGTTACAGATCATTTAGAAATACTCAACAAAGCAAGTGTGTACACTAGTGTTAAAGTCTTCAGCCACCCCCATTACTTTATACTTTGCTTAAAAAATGGGAAATACAACTGTGACCACTACATCCTTCATACTTGCAGCTGACAGCCTTATACCCTCTAGTATTTATTCTTCAGTATTTGAATGGGCTTAATTAGCCACATGACTTGGTAGTAATGCTCTGAGAGGACTATAGGTGAGCTTTCTTCTGGGATGGTTGAACTAAAAGGGCCAAATGATAACAAATATGCATGGAAAAACAATAATATATACCAAACTATATTCTTTATATACATTGCTGCACAGGAAAGGTGCAAGCCACTGACAGATTTATTTCCTCATCTTTTGCCCCGAGAGCCTTCTAGTGGGCCCTGTGCTCTCTGTCTGGCACCATGGAGCCCGACTGGCATTTGCTATAGAATACCAGAACTGGCAGGTCCACCTCATACTGTTTACAGACATAAAAGGGTGTGGAGAAGCTGTTGAGAACATGCTGCCTGTAACATCATTCAGCATGACCTGTTTGAGAGTGTGTCAGTCATGGTCTGGGAAGTCATACTGTATCCTTTCAGGGATGCACAGACCTCTACAGATCTGGATTTTTGGGGTGTCTTTGATTTCAGACCCCCATAGATTGATCATTTTCAGTGCAGTAAATTATGTAGGATCTTTTCATTTCTAATACATTACCCATTCCATAATGGGTGGTGGGATTCCTGCGATGAAGGTGATTCCTTTTAATTGAGCAGTGTATTAACCTACAGCTTTTCTGTTCTGCTGTCATTAAAATTTCTTCTTTTTCTTTTTTAATGAATCACCTTTGAAAGGGTGGGAAATCCTCTGAGGAATTAAAGTACTGCTCTTTCCAAAGCAACTTTTCTTGAGCACAGGACAGCAATCATTCCCACGAATTAAGACTGTATTATTTCCATTGTTTCTGTATTTACAGTAACAATGCAATTCTACATAGTTGAACTACACTGTTACCTCCAATTGATGTTATTTTATACATCCAAAAGAATGTTTAATAGGGTAATTTTGTATTGACCAAGAATTGTAAAACTACTTTTAACACATCACAGAAAATTCAAAAATTTATTTACTTTATTAGTATAAATATCTTTTCTGTTTAACGCACTTACCACCTTGGGGCTGTTTACTTACATGTTAGGAGTCATTCCGACTTATCTTCGTTGGCACTTTAGACCACTGCCCAGTTATTGTGGTACCATAATAACAGAGTTATGCTCAGTCTGAGCATGAACTTGTGTGTGCGTGTGCGTGCGTGTGTGTGTTCAAGATGTTTAATAAAAGTCGGATGTGTGACACAAGAACTATGAGGTTCTCAGACAGTGAAAGCTGATATGAGAGGCTTGATGGGCTTGGCGGCATTTATTGCAAAAGGTCACAAAAGTCAAAAGCTTCAAATTCTACCCTCCAAAACAATGATGAAACAAGCTAAAATTGCACAAAGCAGTATAGTCTGAACTAAGGTAGTGTGTTATCTGTGTGTTGCCATCACTTTTCAAAGGTTTTTCTCCCCTTTTCGTTTAAATACATAATACGTCAGTATACTTAGTATATTAGAACTACAGTTAAATGGCTGAAAGATAAATCATTTATGGCATATATTTTTATGTTCTCAAATGAGTGCTTATTTTAGGTTGTTAAATTAAGGGTATGCCTTTGTTCCTTACTGCATTACTACAGAGAATTTCTATATTTCTATATACCATTGGTATGTGTTTATAGGTTTCCAAATGTCAAAGCCTAATACAGGAAACTCCTACTAATGATGTGTGCCACTAATAATAGGATACAGTGTGGCTACTGATAATGTTTGCATGTCTTAGCACTTTATAAAAGATGTATAGTTATTTCACAGTTGTACTTTGTCATTCACATGAAATTGTATCACTTATGACTTTCCCTAGCAACTTGCAACACCAGAGTAAAAGGTAAATTTGAAGCCAGGCATGTATTTTCACACAGTATACACAGGTTTGTAGGAAAACTGAATGTTTTTGCAGTAAACAGTGTTTAAAAAACACATCTAATGTTATTGGTGGTTTAAAATAGCATATCTATATTGTCTTTGTTTTAAAATCCCTTCCCAGACCCACTCACATGCTGGGCCATTTTACCTCAGGAAATCCCATGAGGGTGAGGCTAGGTTTCACAGTGGGTTCACCCAAAGCCTTGGTTGATTATGACCCACACCCGTTTTCACACCTTGGCTCGTGTGATTAGGTGGAGGATCAATAGGGGATCCATGCCCCCCTTGGGGGACACTCCCACAGGGCTTAAAAAAATCTGGGTCTCCGCCATCTGCTCTTAGAGCTGAAGAAGCTTCTTGAATGAGAGGTGAGGTGTCTTGAAGAAAATTAAAGAAGTCCGGATCCTTTTCTTTCAAAGCTCTTTAGATTGTTTGTGGGGGTTTTCACACCACTTTTGTTCAAATGCAGCATTTTGCGATGTTCTAGACTTCAAGTTTCTCAAGCGTATTAAATGAAAATATTAAAACAATCCTTATATTATAATTGTAGCACAATTATTATTTTTTTGCACAGTGAACTCTGAGCCAATGTTTAAACATGAAAATCTAAAAAAATAATATTGGTAAACTATATAAACTATAAAAGATAAAAGCCTGAAATATTTACTGATCTGTCTTACCATCAGACTGAATCAGAATCTTTAATTTGGAACAAATACATTGAAAAATGTCTAAATACTGATTAGATAAAATTTGAAAAAAAAAAAAAAACACAAAACAACTTCACATTGCAAAAAAAGTTTCATGATTGAAGATGGAATGACGCAGATCTTGAAAATAAAAGAAAACATTCACATATTGAACTAAATTGTTCAGAGTACTATCAGGACTACTAATATTTTTGTTTTGTAGTTGTAGTTTGTAGTGTGACAGTTGAATGAAAAATTGCATTTTCTTCATTTTTGTGTCTAAGAATTTCATGTTAAAAAGTATTTTACTTGCTTTATTTTACAATATTGTGTAATTCAACAAGATATCATTCAGAAGTTGACTTTTGCAATTTCAAGTTTTTGATTTATGTATCCTCAAATATGGGACTTTCAGTAGTGCTGATATAACCAATATTTAGACATTTTTGATACATTTGTCCGAAATTACAGATTCACATTGATGGTAAGAAAACACAGTAAAGATTCAAGCTATTATCTTTAATGCTTTTTGAGATATTCATGGTCAAGCATTGCCTTAGATTTCAGTGTGTGAAAAATGGGTCATTTATTTATTTGTATACTGGCTACGGATACTGACTACAGAAAGAAGCAATCATCACCCACCTCCTTTACATGGATGACATCAAGCTGTATCCCAATAGTGAACGAGACATCAATTCACTGAGCCAGACCACCAGGATATATACAGCAACGACATTGACATTTGAATTGGAGAAGTGTAGTCAGATGATAACGAAGAGAGGGAAGATAGTCAGAACTGAGGGGATTGAACTACCAGAAGGCAACATTGCAGACATAGAGGATAACTACAAGTACCAGGGGATCCCACAGGCAAATGGGAAGCATGAAGAGGCCGCTAGGAAAGCTTCAACCACCAAGTACCTGCAGAGGGTGAGGCAAGTCCTGAGAAGTGAACGGTAAGAACAAGATCCAGGCTATCAACACCTACACCCTGCCTGTGATTAGGTACCCTGCTGGGATAATAACCTGGCCAAAGGAGGAAATAGAAGCCACTGGCATCAACACAAAGAAGCTCCTGACCATGCATGGAGGGTTTCACCCAAGTCCAGCACCCTGATGCTGTACGCTTAGCGGAAGGAAGGAAGCCGAGGACTGGTGAGTGTCAATACCACATTCCAGGGTGAGACAACGAACATCCACGAGTACATCAGGAAGAAGGCCACGACTGACCGCATGCTCAGTGAATACCTCAAGCAGCAGCAAACCAAAAAAAGAGGAACAAGAGGAGGAACTATCATGGAAGGATAGATAGAGGAAGTGGCTGACATCCACAAATCCTACCAGTGGCTGGACATCCACAAATCCTACCAGTGGCTGGACATCCACAAATCCTACCAGTGGCTGGACAAAGCTGGACTGAAAGATGTCTCAGAGGCACTAATCATGGCAGCACAGGAACAAGCTTTGAGCACAAGATCCATTGATACTGGTGTCCATCACACCAGGCAAGACCCCAGGTGTAAAGATGCCACTGAGCTAATCCAGCACATAACATCAGGGTGCAAGATGCTAGCAGGTAGGGCATACATAGAACATCATAACCAAGTGGCTGGCATAGTATTCAGAAACATATGTGGCCTGGCAGGTCTCCTGCCATCCCCTTGACATCAGAGACTGGCTGTGTGCACTATGTCCAGTATCTCTGGGTAAAGAGCTGTAAGCCATATCATCCTTCAAGCCTTCACTGTAAATCTGTATAACACTGCCCACAGTTCCTAAGTGCTGACATGGTAAGGGAACAGTCTTGTAGTGTCGTCTTCTTGGGATGCTCAGTTTATGGCCTATCTCTGACATTCCCCATTATTTGAAACTTGGCCTTCAATTTGGATGTAGCCATCCAAATTGAAGGCCAAGTTTCAAACTACATGAGCTTTTTTTCTTGCTCATGTAGTTTCCTTAGCATCCAGCAAAAATCAGTAGTTCAGAACAGATGCTCGTGTAATCTTTCTTGCCTGCACTCATCAACAGTTTGCAAAACTTGCCATTGATTTGTGGCTTTGTCTTTGTTTTCAATGTCAGCCATCCAAAAAGAGGAAAACATGTCTTAGAAAATAAAGTTGTATCTAAAAACATAAACCTGTCAAACCAAAACAGAACAACATTTCACCTGCTGTTGTACCTGCATGGTTCTGTTCTCCATAACTGAAATTGAGGGCATTTGCATTGTTATGTAGCAGAAGACGTAGCACCATACTTACAAATGAATGTAGAAAGAAAAATAAGATTTAGATTATAGATACTTTTGGCAATGTGTTTGCATATTTAGAAGATTCAAATTGATTGTTCTCATGTAATGTCAACAATATGCTGTATCACACTGTATCTCAGGGAAAAAGCAATGTGAAAGCTGCTGTTCTCAATATATTTATGCTCAGTCTTCCTTCATTTATATGGTTCAATAGTCCAATGACAGTATATTTGATAGCTACTTAAGCTTTCTCTATTAAATTTAATTAAAATTAATCATCTGGGCTCTGTCAGTTAATAAAATACATATTTAATGGGTTTGTATGCTTGGTGTACTGTTGTGAAGCCATATTTATTAGTTGGCTTTTGAACGCTGTTATAAGTGAACTGATTGATTTATAACATGGACGTGCATATCATGTAATTTTCCCTTTTCCATTTGAAAGAATTTTAAAGTTTCAGAAAAAAGGTGTAAAAATCGAAAGAGCAATATGGTAAATATAAGCATATAAATGAGTGAGCTTGTTCTGTGTAGTTTATCTGGTTCTTTTCTCTCATGAATACTATTAACAATAAATTTAGTCAATTTCTCTCCATAATGACATTAGCATGAGTAGCAATATGTTTGTTTTTTTCACAATTATGCTTTTATTAAATGGTGAATATAAATAACAGCAATGTGGTTAGTCTAAAATAAATGAATAAATAAATAAATAAATAATCTCTTAACAAACTGACTTGCCCAAATGAGATGGAGCCCAATCTATATACTAATGTTTTAAAGGATTTTAAACAAAAAAGGGGCAAACCCCAGAGTCAATAACTAAATTTAATACAAAGACACATATCACACAGAAAGCTCAAGAAATCTTAAATGTGAAAATAAGTTGGCAGCATTAAACCTTATTCTGTATCTGATTTATATGGTTGTGAAATATAATTAGTAATACTAGAGTTTTTCAATTGTGTGTTTGTGGACACGATCATCACAGTGTTCTTGGTCATTTTACTTACCGTATTTTCAATTTCCATTGTCTGTTGTCAGCTAGGTTTCAGATGATTCTTGAGTCTGGGCTTTCTTTTTGAGATGCAGTAAAGCCTTTCAAAGACCCTCAGAACAACCTTTAACCACTGTTTTTTACTTTTGTTTGTTACCATAGTTCTTGGAGGTTACTGACTTAAGCCCTGGTATTGGATTCCTATAAGTTCTTGAAAAGGTGACAGCAGATAAATTGCAGCATTAAGGCACTACTATAATCCTCAAAACTGGAAAGTCAACTTTAGAATGGCAGCAGGGTGCTTCTGTGCTGTCTTATAGGATCTGATACAGAGGGTTGTAGTGCCACTGGTGGAGCCGCCTTGGCATTGTCTGATCTTACATGTATGCTATCTGATATGTATCTGAACATATAAGAAAAGGAATACATTTTTATTTGTTCATCAAAACAAAGCAAGATAAACCTCATTCTAAAATTAGGGTACCAATGAGCGACAGTTATTTTATTGCAGGTTTAGGCTGAGCATGAATATGAGCAGATTTAGCATTTATATTAATTTCAGTATTTGAAACTGAGCTGTGTCACCCTGCATTCAGAATTTATGTATGGCTCAGGGTTTACCTAAGCCTCTAGTTCTTATTGACTCTAAACTTGGAATGATGGCTGAGCCTTTCAAAATATGCTTAAAAATGTAATATAAGAAACACTGGACATAAGTTATTATTCAGAAAGTTTCATGAATGTGAACAACACATATGAATTTCAATACTTGTCTGCTATGCTGAGGCTTGACCCAGGGCCACAATAGTCTATAGTAACAAAAATCTGTCCGGTACATTTTTATTATTATTTTCAGGTCAAAGTGACTTGCAGGTCACATTAAAAATTCACGTCACGATGCTGTTTGAAATGTTTATTTACATCAAACTCACACAATTTTCATATTGATGTCATTTTATGACAGCAGTGTCATTGTAATGTAAATATCCTGTCAGTTCATATATTTTCTCATATTAGTTTTATTCTGGGGTCTTCTACAAACACCTACTATACAAGCCAAAGATCCTTGCATCTAAAAATCTGTTAAGACACAAGTAAGTTGTTTCATCACCTTCAGACTAATAGCAACTAATCTAATAACAATCAGTGCTGTGCAGAGATAAAAACTGTATATAGTTTTCACAGTTATATTTCAGTATTTTATTTCATTACTGCTATACCCTTGAAATCAAAATAGACACATGTTGGTAACTTTTATTTAAGCAATTTTTGCAGGCCTAAGGCTTTATTGTTACTTTAACTTTAGATGATGTTTGTTTTGAATTTGTGAATCAAATAAGGAAGGCATCACTAGCATAATTTAAAAAACAACAAAGGTTTCATTCATGACAGTTCTCACTTAACTGCAAACAATGTGGCATTATCATGAGCTTGATTTATGCTGGCATTATAAAGGAAGTCTGCCATCTTCGGTGTGTCCAATTATTCTGTGAAGAAAAGGTAAAGCAAAAATAAACACATTCTGGAAAGAAACTGTTTGAAACTGGTGAGAGGAGCCTGAAGTGAGCATTTTGCCCACAGGAATTATTTTTCCTTTATTATTTAAAACATGAAGAGATGATTTACATCATACTAGTATATACATCTGATATACTGATATAGATATATCTATATCTATATCAGTATATTACACTCATTATGACAGCAAATGAGGAAAGGCATAAAATGTCTCTTTGAAAGGCTTACCTCTGACTGTGAGTTTAGTTGCAGACTCTGCCCTTCCCAAAGAGTTTTCTGCAACAACCTTGTACTCCCCGGTGTCTTTCGAGCCAACCCTCAATATGAGCAGAGAGCATACTCCACAGGTGTTGGAGATTAGGTAGTTAGTGTTTGTATTCAGACTGACACTGTCGCGGAGCCATGTGACATGAGGTGTTGGATCCCCTTTTATAGCACAAGTCATATAGCATTCATACCCTTCAGGAGCTGTGTGGGTTTTCAGTGGGACAATGAACTTGGGAGGACACAGCAGATTGCACGTCTTTGATTCTGGCATTTTCACAGTGAACTTTTCTGGAAGAAAGGAAACATGCAGTGCATTCTAATTGTATTCATCTAACATTAGAAAATGTGTCAATACTGTCTTGATGATGGCGCTACAACAGAATAGGGCTGGGCCATATTATACCATTCACGGTAATACCGGTATAATGTTAGGCAACGATAGGAAAATGAAATATCGCGATAGAATATGAGTACAACGCGCATGCGCAATGCCTTTGTTTTCATACGCACATGGCCGATTGTTGAGTGAAACAGATGAACCAGATTTGGTTTGTAAAAATGGTGCAATTTCAGTGATGTGGAACTGATTTGGTGTTTGTCCGTCAGATACACGACAAAGCACATTTTTTTGCAGAACATGCAAGTGGCCGTTGTTACTGTCGGACTAAGATGCTCTTAAATCTGTGAGTAATCTGGGTCCTAAACTCCGTATGCTTCAGGTCAAACGAACACTGCAGCATCACTGAGAGTTTAAAAACTGTCTAAATTCTTTCATCTTTAATAAAACGATCAGCATTGCTGCTTTACCAGGTGTAACTATGAAGTTTAACTTCCAGGCATCCATGAAAACAAAATTTATTACATTTAACGGAGTTAGATTTTAGCAGGAAGCTAGCAGAAGTTAGCTCGCTAGTTTCGCTAGTTACCTAAGCATGATATTGCATGTTCTGACTGAGAGATTTCTGAAAAAATTCAAACGTACAGCTCTACTATCACTTCCAAAATAAATGACGACAGGAAACTAAACAGCAGTGACGTTTGTAGGGTTACTGAAGTTGGGCTAACTGGTATATAATGATGTGCTACGTGATCGCTAGCGACACAGCTATGTTAGCATAACATAAACAGTGAAGCTGGAGGACGAACACTAACACTTTTCCATTTATAAAAGTTAACGTGAAGGTTCTTCATGGTTAGAGACAAATGCAATCGCATGGCAGGATGCTGTAAACGGACCAAACTTCAGTCAGGAGAACAACTGAGATAATCCATCCACAATACAAGGTTAGTCATTAATATACTGCAACAACATGGGAATAGAGCAGCTGCCAGAGAATTCAACATTAATGAATCAATGGTACAGCAGTGGAGGAAGCAAGAAGAATGAGTTTAATAAAGTTTGATTTATCTGACTGCTTTGTTTTGCTTAATGCACCTTATAATCCGGTCCACCTTATGGTCCGGAAAATACGTACTGCACACTGCAGTTTAATGTTGCAAAGCACCTCTTTTTAACTTCAGCGGATATTATACATGGTTATGCTCAGGATATGTCAGCCCATTTCTACTGGAAATGCCTTTTGGTTAAACTTTCAGCAAGGAATTTGCATTTGCACTGTTACATTTTTATAAAGCTTTAATGTACATAAAAACCAGCTTTTTGTTTAAGTGAAAATAAATGGAAGGTTGTCTTTTTGCGCTAGTAATGTTGTGGAGTTGTATTTTGTCTCGCATCAATTATATTGTCAGTTATACCGTTATCGTGATAAATATTTTTGGCCATATCACCCTGCTCTACAACAGAATTATTAGAAAATGAAAGGAGATACTAGTCCTGTTCGTGTACTAGAGTTTGTCATAATCATACAGCAAAGCAAAAGGGAAACAAGGTTAAAACTCTAAAGTTTTAAATATCAGTGGATAAGTCATAAAAACAAATACAGATAAATACAGCAATGCATACCCATTGTCCACATTATTTTTATATATTTATATATAAATATATATATATATATATATATATATATATATATGAGACACACACACGGCCCTATGACATCAGTGTCAGTGCAAATTAAGTAAAATAGATATGGTCACAGACAGTTAAACTTTATTTTGTAGCTAAAGAGTCATTTAGTTGTTAATATTTAATACTAGATTTTCTTAAAGCTGTACTCTTAAAAATTGCAGTTCTTCTTCAAACTAACATGTCTTCCAAAAGGACAGGCATAACCATGTGCATACCTTTTTTGGCAGGAATCAGCCACTTGGGGGATTCAGAGGGTTTGGAGGAGCCCATGTCATTCTTTGCATAGACTCTGAACTGGTATTCTCGTCCTGGCATTATGTTACATGCTGTGAATCTGTTGTTGAAGATTCGATCTGCAATGGTGTTCCATGTTCTTTTGCTTGAATCACGCTTGGTCACCATGTAGTGCAGCCTGTCATCACGTTTCTCATCTGGAGATGCTGTCCATGAAATAGTCACAGTACCATGCACATTTTCATCTAACTCCACAGGACCTGGAGGCTTGGGCTCATCTGGAGTTATAAAGAAAGTTTAGTTTTTTCTTTTGTCCACAGCATATGAAATGGAAGTTTTACAATTAATACAAGATTATACCAAACACACCTGTGACTCTAATTTCAATGCTGATTGTTTCTTGCCCAACAATGTTCTTGACAATGATTGTATAGACTCCAGTATCTGAGCGCTCAGCAGAAGGAATGAGAATCTGGGATGTACCCTCTGCATTACTGATGGTCACTTTTTTAGACACTGGCACGCCATCTTTTAGCCAGATTACATCTGGCCAAGGAGAGGCCTAGAAAGAATACAAAGATGTAATTTTCTTAGTTTGTAAGAAGATAAAATAAGATCCCTATATGTCTGTTGTCACAAATATAGTAATCAAGTTATTACCTCAAAGTTAATGTTGAATCGTGCTGAATTTCCTGCTCTCACCACCATAAAACTCTTAATTTTGGCATCAGTGAATCGGGGCCTCACTATGTAAACAGCAGGATGAAAGTTTGTCAGAACAAAATTTAATATTGGGTAAAAGTTACAGGAAGACAAATCTCGCAAGTAGGCTTTGGTGGTAATAATTTGGCACAGAAGATGATATTTATACATGGAGCAATTCAAATGTACCATGAGCAGTGGAGACACTGGGTGCATTGATGCTCAAGGAAACTACCTCAGATTTTAATCTGGTATGTATTGCCAAATATTGTGGTTGTACCTTTTATGCTGGTTATTAGATTTCTGAAGTATGCAAAATTCTGGTAATTTCAAGTAATTGAAACTATATACTTAACTTGAGTCAAGCATTGCTTAGTGGAAACAAAACAAAGAATAATTACTGAATTTATCATTATTATGTTGCTTTGTAATCATGACATTAAATATAACATTTGGAAATTTTCTCACCAGGAGGAGGCATAGAGATATGGTAGTTATCCAGTTCCTGTGGCTCTCCATGGCCTCCTTCATTGATAGCAATGACTCTTACCCAGTACATAGCCATTGACTTCATGCCTTTTACTGTATAAGACGTCATGGTTATTGCATTCAAATTACAGCGATCCCACTCTGTGTTTTCTGCAAGCCTGATCTCCACAAAATATCCCTTTGCTTCATCTTCAACCCCCTCAATGTCCTTGGGTTTTGTCCAAGACAAGGAGATGGTTGTGTAAGTGGAATCTGTCACTTTGAAGTCACTGACTTTACCAGGAGGTTCTGTAAAATATGATTCAAAGACAAACATTATTTTTACACAAAGCTAAATATAGTCTAAAAATGCCAACCGTATCAGTTTCCACCTACTTTTAGGGTCTCTGGCAAACACGAATTCTGAAGGGGAGCTGAATTCACCGGCTCCAGAGTTATTGATCGCAGACACACGGAATTCATACTCCATGCCCTCAATTACATCTTTCACAGCAAATTGCTTCCCTGTAAGGGAAAAATTTGAATTGCAGCAATAAATCATTAGGACATCACTGTTGTGCTGTCAAGTTATTCTAACATAAACAAACAGAAACTGGCTGTGAATAAGAAACCTCTAATCATCTCATTGGGTGGATTGACAGGGCCCCATAAGTTGCTGCCCTTCTTGCGTTTTTCAAGGTTGTATCCCAGAATACTGGTTCCTCCAGTATCAGCAGGGGGAGACCAGGAGAGAGTGATACAGTCTTTGAAGGCACTGACAACCTTGGGTGCTGATGGAGGTCCAGGGTATGCTGTATACAGAAAAGAGTGGGACTAGTATGTTTTTCATTTATATTTTTTTGTCTAAAGATTCATTAAAAAAAAGGTTGTCTACTTTTGAGGAACTCTGAGAATGACACAAAAGCTGAACAATAACTTTATTTCATTAGAAACCATAGTGGTCAGTTGGAATTAAAAGATATTCTTTGCATTCTCTTCAGTTATTTAGCTACCTTAAATTAGAAGTCTTGCCACATGAGAAATTAGCACAGCAAAATGTTTCCATTCATTCTCTTGAAATGTACACAGCTAGATTTATTACATTGTTAATGAAAGCTTCTGCCTGACTTTTAGTTGTCAGTTTTTTTCCCTAATTCAACAAAGATTTGAATAGAAAAAAAATGTATATGGGAAAATGAAAATAAGGTTGTTCAATTTATTGTCATAGAAGTAAGTTTGCATAGTTTATTTAAAATAAAATAAACAGTGAGTGTCCTATCTCGCAGCTGTCTGCAGACCATTCCCATTTTCAATTTGTGAAAATTGAGGAAAGTCAATTTTATGGTGAAGCACTGGAGGAAAAACACAAAAAACAAGTACCTGAGTTTTTCAATAAAAGGTTTTCTTTTTTTACCTGTAAGATTTGCCTTTTGAATGTTGATGACCAGATCGTTAATACAGTGGTATTTTGAGAAGATGGCATTTAAATAATTGTTATCTTAGTTCACCTTTTGTACCAGCTTGAATGTCCTCTGTTTCCATCAGTTCACTGATGCCCATTTCAGTCTCCACTCTGAGGCGATAGCAATACCTTCGGCCATGGTCTACATCCGTGTCCCTGTACTTGGCCTCAGGACCAATTGGCCCCAACTTCTTCCAGGTGTTACGGCCAACTTGTTGTCGTTCAAGGATATAGTTTAATATCTTGCAGCCACCACTGTCTTTTGGGGGTCTCCACTTGAATTCAACTGCAGAGGAGGAGGCTTCAACAATCTCTAGAGGTCCCATTGGAGGAGTAGGTTTATCTGTTTGAAGAGAAAGTACAATACAGAATATTCATCTGTGCAGAACCAAGATTTTTAAGTGTATTAAATCCAGTGTCTTATGCAAAAGTGCTATACACACACACCCAGTACAACAAGTTGGCTGAGAGCCTCCATAGTGCCAAACTCATTTTTGAGTTTAATCTTGATTTCACCACTATCTTTACGCTGAAGCTTCAATAGCAGTAGACGGCTAGACCCCTCTGAATGCTCTATCTTGATGTTTGCCTCCTCCGAAAGCTCTTCACCCTCACGGTACCACTGAATTTTTATAGGTTCCCGTCCAATAAAAGCCAAGTTGAACGTAGCTTTGTGTCCTTTTTTCACAGTGACAGGAGTTTTGAATGCTTCCAGATCTTCAGCATTAAATCGTGGTGGATCTAGAATGAGTCATAAAAAAACAAAAACATATTTCAAGCACTGTTATGCTTTGTAGTTACTGTATGTACAATAAATAAACTTATTTTGCACTGCTCTTAAAAATTATTTTTCATCATGAACTAAACACTCTGCTTAATGAATGATGCAGACCTTGTGAGCAAGAAAATAGCTATTGCAATACTAATGTTTTTACCTTCAACAGCAATCTCAGCCTCTGTCTTACGCCCGTCTGCTTCAAATTTATATTTCCCTGCAAATTCTTCTGTGACTTTATGAATTTTCAGTCTGTGAAATGTTCCATCCTTTGAAATAGTTAACCCCTCAGATGACTTAATCTGGAATAATAACAAAATAAAAATGCAGACATAAGTGTACAAATTAGTTTTTGATTGCAAGTGAAAATTGTTTTCTTTTAAAAATAACTTTCACTGAACACAGGCAATCCCTCAACATGTTTGTACTGTCTGCTCATATTAAACCATGTTGTGCTTTTTAAATAACCTATTTTAACATTTCGATGCATTCTCAATCATCCAGGAAAGTAAATCTCCAAAAAGTTGATTCTGTTCATCTGGACGTAGCGCTTTGTGGGAGAAACGTTTCGTCACTCATCCAAGTGACTTCTTCAGTCTCAGCTGACTGCAGGTTTCCCCAATCTTATAAACATTTGCATAATGACTGAAACCAGCCTACTGAAGGAACAATGGGCTGGGAGGTCAATTCCTTAATCTTAATTATGCAAATTCTCATAACCATTGATCAACAACCACTGACCAAAACCCACTGATCAATAACCACTGATCAATAACCACTGATCAATGGCCACGAGTACCATTCACAGAGAGTTGGGGAATGGCTGCAATCACAGCATTTTAAGATGGCGAAAGATGTACCCTTAGGCCCCCTCCTCGATTCAGAGATGGTCTTTTCCTTTTCACATAAATGGCCTCCTTGACTTCACGCTCAAACCAGCGTTCCTCCCTGTCTAGGATGTGTACATCCTCATCCTTGAAAGAGTGTCCACTGGCCTGTAGGTGTGAATAGACTGCAGAGTCCTGGCCTGACAATGTAGCTCTTCTGTGTTGTGCCATCCGCTTCACCAGAGGTTGTTCGGTTTCCCCAATGTATAAATCCTGGCAATCCTCCTGGCACTTAACAGCATACACTATGTTACTCTGTTTGTGTCGGGGGACCTGATCCTTGGGGTGGACCAGTTTTTGGCGCAGCGTGTTTTGGGGCTTAAAAGCCACAGAGACCCGGTGTTTAGAAAAAATGCGTCTCAACTGCTCCACTCTTTCAAGGATGAGGATGTACACATCTTGGACAGGGAGGAACGCTGGTTTGAGCGTGGAGTCAAGGAGGCCATTTATGTGAAAAGGGAAAGACCATCTCTAAATTGAGGAGGGGGCCTAAGGGTACATCTTTCGCCATCTTACAATGCTGTGATTGCAGCCATTCCCCAACTCTCTGTGAATGGTACTCATGGCCATTGATCAGTGGTTATTGATCAGTGGGTTTTGGTCAGTGGTTGTTGATCAATGGTCATGAGAATTTGCATAATTAAGATTAAGGAATTGACATCCCAGCCCATTGTTCCTTCAGTGGGCTGGTTTCAGGCATTATGCAAATGTTTATAAGATTCGGGAAACCTGCATTCAGCTGAGACTGAAGAAGTCACTTGGATGAGTGACGAAACGTTTCTCCCACAAAATGCTACGTCCAGATGAACAGAATCAACTTTTTGGAGAGACTATTTTAACATTGCACTCAGCAACAAACAAATCCTAACAAAAAAGTAACTTCAAGGGTCAAATTGCATTATATTTCTTCATGTCAATATACAGTGTTGTGGGACTCGAGTTTGAGACCCCTGATATAGCGCTTTGTTCTATAATAATATCTGCCTGTCATCCATGGCCAAAATACAATGTCTTTAGATAGTGGGGTGAAGCCAGAGTACGCAGAGGAAACCCATGCAGATAAAGTCTAAATGCAACATGAACAGATTTAAGACCATGAGCTTACCTCTTCCCCATCTTTGTACCAGACTCCCACACAGTCTTCACTGCTCACTTTACACTCCAGCTCTGCCGCTTCTCCAATAATGGCTTTGCAGTCAGAAAGCCCAGCATGAAAGTGAACTCCTGGGTCTGAAGATTTATCAAACATTAAGTTAGTAATTGCAAATACAGTTTCTTTTATTTCATTTTTGTAATTGTACATTTAGAATTTTAGTGATTTGAAGATTTCCATTCATGCATGCAGGAATGCAATTGTGGACATACTTACCTATTTTATTTTTTACTTATAAAAAATAAGTTTTTATGACAGAAATTTCAGATTTGTAGTAGCTGTTTAATCCAAGTTGGTAAATGATGCAATAAGAGTGGGTTTTTGGGGAAAAAAATTACTTGATGAAGATCTTTTTATTTTTTTTAAAATTTGTAGCTTGTCTCATATGGCATTGGTCTTCGTCAGCTCAAGCCAACTCTTGGCACAGCTCAGGAATGTCTTCACAGAGTCGTCCATTTGTATCTGTTCACTTAATTAGTCTTGGAAAAAAGAAAGATTTACTATTAAGATGTCCCACTTGGGATTGACCTTCTTGGTCAGTGAAGGAGTATGTCGTGTCGTTTTTGCTGGCATAAATTCAGCATCAAGTGAAATATGGAAAAAAAAAACACACCCATGAATCTGGTTTAGGACATAGTCATCCTCCAAGGTCAGTCCAAGTTGTCTTCCATCTTCCAGTTACGTAAGAGTGCAACTACACAAAGTATTTAAGTGACCAGTTAAAAAATAAATTACTCCAAAGCACTGATTCATCCTGAATTAACTTTTAAAATGAAAAGCAAGATTGTTAACACAGAAAGCACAGAAAGCACAGATGCATAAAAATCACATACACACACCACACCCAACCTTCAAATACATAAAAAGACACATGTAGACGCAAATAAACAAATTGTTGGCAGCTAATCCACCTGTAAGTCAAAAAAAAAAATTAAAATTATATAAGTAATGGTGTTCTGTTACCTAAAAAATATGTGAAGTAGTTTTAACAATTCTGGGACAATTAAGCTAAAAAAGCATTAGTGTATCAAATTTAATTGATGTTTCCTAAATAAATGCATGTTCAAAGTTAAATCCACTTGTCCTGACCTGTAATCATTGTAGGAGGTAATTTATCCAATTAGACATTAAATCTGCTCTTCTTCTTAATGATCACACACTTCTATTAAGTCCCAAGCCACTGGAAATGTCATCAGCTCATCATATGACTTCACAGAGTCGTCCAGAAGTGAGATTGCTTCCCATGCAGCAGTTAATATAGCACCTGTAATCTTACCACAAAGTGTCTCGTCAAACAGTCAGCCTTGCTGTGCACTGCCTGAACGTTTGCCAGCTGCTGCTGGCTCATCATCATCTGCACCCTCACCATTTTCAGGAGATTCATCACTGCCTGCTGATGGTCCAGTGCCATTATCACCATTGGTATCTCTTGCTTCTCAGTTTTTTGCTTTTCAAGTTTAAGGAACATCACCATAAATACCATCAATCCAGTATTTCTCATTTGCTGTTGGTTAAGCCTTACAAATAACATTGATAAAGTCAGTAATAAAAACAAATATTTACATAGATAATAAAAACAAACAGCAATCGGTACAACAGAGTGGTGGAAAAGGTGATCTCTAAGTTGAATAGTATTTCTTGGTATATGTGAAAAATAAATAGATGAAATAACCAAAAGCAGTAATACATGTGATAAAAGTGGTGATCCTTTTTAAATTTTCTAGTGCTTCAAAAAGTGGACAGTTCATGATTAGATATGTGAAGTTGTTTGGGTTTTAATAATCTTTCCTATTTGCCTACTAAATAGAAGACCTCAAATGATTCAAACATGACATTTATACAGCATAAAAACAAACATGAAAGCACAATACACATAAAACACAAATACAGATCACTTTCCATATATGTGAAAGCTTTAAAAGAGAGTTTAAAATGTAAAAAACATATATGCTAGTTTTCAAGACGAGACACAAAAACAAAGAAAAGCAGGCATAATATACAACAGTTTTTTTCTAATTTATTAACTAGAGGTTTTCATTGTTTCTGGACTGAAAACCATGTGATCTGTAAATACATGGTTGCACTACAGATGACTCATTAAATGACATTATATTTGAATGTTGGATTGTCAAGAAGCAGTAAACTTAACCCTTTAGCTTGTTTAACATCCCAGTGTTCTCTTACTTACTGAGTTCTGGAATTTGTTATTATTATTATTATTTTTAATCCACTTCGTGGGGCTTAATTTTGCAGTTGACATAGCAGAGTACTGAAAAACTTTGTAAGATATCAGCTACTGCTTACGCACCTGAATCTAAACTGAAGTATTTAGAATTCCCTACAGGTATAATGATAGCGATTTTCATTCCCAATGACTTATTTGTCAATAAACTACAGCATGCAACCGTTACATTGCTTACCAATAAAAGGTTCTTCAAATGCCACATTTACCTTTTTTCAGTGTTTTTCTTTTTCACAGGAAACCACAAGTCTCCTCATTGATTTGTGGTTTCCTCATCATTTATATTTCTAATTATTTTATAGCACTTTTATACAGAATAGACTGCTAGTAATATTAACACCGTAAATGAAAAGTTGTGTAATACAATACAAATTAAATAAATTGAAAGAGAATAAAAATGGTCAACTCTTTTTTTTATTATATAATTCTGTGTGTAGTGCAGTACAGTATTAACAACTTACCTATTACTGTATCTGGAACCAGAGGACCAGCTCTCACACGTTTTCTGCGTTTTCCTCCTTTACCTCCCCCCTCTCCTCCTACACCCCCTTCTCCTCCCTCTCCTCCTTCTCCTTCCTCTCCTCCTTCAAATGAATCATATTCATCTTCTCCTTCACCGCCACCGACTCCTACTCCAGCTGCGCCTTGAGCTCCACCTTTTCCAATGGCTGCAGCTCCATGTCCACCTTCTTGTCCACCAGCACTGGCACCACCATCAACTCCATTGCCTGCACCCCCTGCACTTCCTGCACCAATACCACTGGTACCACCAGCACCTGCAACTGCAGCAGCACCACCAGGACCACCTGTCCCGCCAGCACCAGCTGCACCCCCGGCACCACCAACACCAGCAGCACCCTCGGCACCAACAGTTCCATCAGCAGAGGCCGCGCCACTTCCAGCACCAGCTCCGTCTTTACCAGCTGCTGCCCTTTTAGCTCTTGCCGCAGCCTTAGCTTTAGCTTTGGCTTCAGCAGCTGCCTTTTTAGCTGCTTCTTCATCCTCTTGGGCTGCTGCTCCAGCGGCTTCTTTCTCGGCTTGGGCTTTCTTTGCAAGTTCCAGTTTTTCTTGCAATTCTTTCTGATATTTTTCTTGCTGCTCCTTTGCTATTTTCAACAGCTCCTCTTCGTTGCTACCTCCAGCCATGGTGGTTTTCCGAGCCACCTTTTTGCCCTTACTTGCAGGATCTTTGTCAGCTATGAAAAATATATCAGATATATTTGTAACTTGCAGCTGGTTTTGGAAAAATTTTGGAATATTCAATTTTTTAATGTGAATTTTGTGATTTTTTTTAAATTATATATATCTATATATATATACATGTGTGTGTGTGTGTGTGTGTGTGTGTGTGTGTGTGTGTGTGTGTGTGTGTGTGTACATAATTCTCACCTTCAACTATAAGCCAAGCGTTGCAAGATTTTATTCCTGCCACAGCAGCATAGATACCGGCATCCAAAGGCATGCAGTCCCGCACAATCAATTTGTGGATGAGCTTATCCTCAGATATAGTAATTTCATGTTTTTCACTATTTGACAGCAGAGCACTTTTGCCATACCATTTGATCTCGTTCATGGGTGCAGTTAGGACACATTGAAAGAGGGCGTCCCCTCGTTCTTCTGCCTTGACTTCTTGTATTTTGACAGCAAATTCGACTGGAGGTACTGAAAGGTTTTAAAAAGACACAAAAGAATCAGAGAAAAACGCAATCCATTATCTAAACTGCTTACCCTGTTCAAGAACTCTTTCATCAGAGCTGCCCGAACTTAATGAGTTACATTAATTTAAGCTATGAGTACATTTCAATCAAATGGAAAAACACGATTTATGGTTAACAATTGTATAAGTAACAATAAAAGAAGCTGAATAGACCTAAACCTTATCTAATCTTAATACCTGGATTAAAGACAGACCTTTAAAATCAGTGGAGAACACATTGACACCCTCAACATCCACTGAGTAGAGTCCAGCATCTTCTACTCCTAGTTTTTTGATTTTGAATATGTATTTTTTGCCAACTTGTTTCAAACTATGTTTCTGCTCATCAGCCTCATCTTTGGAAAGTGGAACCATGACACCATCCTGCAGAATTTAAAGATGTATTAACATTTTGATAATACGTTTAAAAAGAAAGAAGCAAGACAAAACGTAATGAGCAGTTAATTTCTTACCTTGTACAGGTACAGTTTACTGCTAGGATCCTTGAGGTCCATATCCAACTCAATTGTTGCATAATCATCATCTGTGACCTCAATAGGCTTTAAACTGCTGATATGTGTGACAAACTATGGCAGAGATATATCAAAAATTATAAAAAATGGTCAAGCGACAGTATACAATACAGCAAATTTAAAGAAAACATTATAGGCCTCTCTGAATAAAAGCAGTTTTGTTGGAGAGGCTTTTGATTAAATAAAAGAATGCCAGAGTTCTGTACCTCTGCGACCTCCGCTTCTCGTTCTTTTTTCATTTCATTAAGTTTCTTTAGCATGCCACGGAAGTTTGTGATACCATACTCAGCACAGATACGCTCATAGTCTTTCTTGTCTGCACTGAGCAGAATTTCCCAGACCTTCTCCTCTGTCACCATTGGCTTCTGCTCACGTGTTCCATCTGGATTACTGTATTGACAAGCAGCATTAAGTTAGAATTCACAGCTGTAAAGAATACAAAAAGTAAGAATAGTTCACAAGCTATAAAAAAGCTCACCGTTTTTTTAGTGTCTTTCTGAAGTCAACTGTATCTGCGGAACCATAAAAAAACAAACTTAAAACACAAATTTGTCAGTCAATATAGAAATATCATAAATGTGGGAGGCTCTGACCAAAGGAGGCTCTAGAAACTAAACCACAGCATAGCTTCATAATGGCAAGCGTCTGGGGGCTGAGGTTAATATTTTCAGAAAAAGAGTCACTGATGTCTTAAGTGGCAGTGCATAGTGAAACTGTGCTGATGTGACAGACAGATTTTTCCAAATAATTCAAATCACTAAGTAAAATGTCAGCTTGCAATTAAAATTAATGGGCAAATTGTGTAGGAGAAAAAGTGAACCACTCTATCTAAATATTGGTAGATTTAAAGAAAGCCCATCAATATCCATTTAACTTATCTTGCCAAGTTCCCCAAATGTCTTCTGTAAAATCTAATAGATGTTTTCTGAATTACATTTATAGTTTGGTTGTAATGCAGTTTGCTTATTTTCTAGAAAATGTTTCAGAAGCGCAGTAATGCATAACTTGTCCTGGTCTGATAACAAACAATTCAATTCAGTTTTATTTATACAGTGCCAAATCACAACAACAGTTGCCTCAAGGCCCTTTATATAGTAAGGTACACCCTAAAACAGGGGTGGGCAACTCCAGACCTCGAGTGCCGGTGTCCTGCAGGTTTTAGATGTGTCCTTGATCCAACACAGCTGATTCAAATTGCTAAATTACCTCCTCTGTCTTGAAGTTCTCGAGAGGCCTGGTAATAAACTAATCATTTGATTCAGGTGTGTTGACCCAGGGTGAGATCTAAAACCTGCAGGACCCCTGCCCTACAATAATACATACAGAGAAAAACCCAACAATCATATGACCCTCTATTGCAGGGGTAGGCAACTCCAGGCCTCGAGTGCTGGTGTCCTGCAGGTTTTAGATCCCACCCTGGGTTAACACACCTGAATCAAATGATTAGTTCATTACCAGACCTCTGGAGAACTTCAAGAAATGCTGAGGAGTCATTTAGCCCTTTAAATCAGCTGTGATGGATCATGGACACATCTAAAACCTCCAGGACACCAGCACTCGAGGCCTGGAGTTGCCTACCGCTGCTCTATTGAGCAAGCACTTTGGCGACAGTGGGAAGAAAAAAAACTCCCTTTTAACAGGAAGAACCATTTAGTGAAGGAAACACTAAATGCTTCTAAGAAAACATTTCAAGGTCATACAACACCAAGTGTTTATGAGCTCTTACCTTCGACTTGTGCCTTTTGGAGTTCTTTGGTCTTGGAAAATCCAACTGTGAACAGTAAACATAGTTATTTATTTATTAGTTTTGTTTTTAATTCATCATAAAGATACCAGTTGCTCATGAAGATATGTAATTCAGCTTTAACACATCTGAAAGAGACAGTATTTCAGAGAATAAAAGTCTTACCTTCAATAACATTTAAAACAACAGTGCAAACAGCCCTTCCATATTCATTTGTTGCGAAACACTTGTAGGTGTCAGCATCTTTTGGAGAAACTTTAGGGAACTAATGAAGCACAGAGCTGATGTCATTTTTATTATGTTTGACTGCATATTAAGTGTTGTTATTTATTTCAGCTCACAATCACTTGTACCTTGAAAGTGCTATTGTGGAGCTTACCTCAATGGTGTGTTCGTTGGTTGCCTCATCATATTTTTGTAGGCACACAGAAGGATGAAAAAGTATTTCTCCATTTGCTCTACTCCATGTCACAGTAGGGGTTGGGGTTCCTACTATTATGGCTTTAAAGAACGCAAATTTACCTGTAATAGAAAAAGTTGAGGATTGTTTAGTATTGAAAAAATAACTTAGTAAATGGAAATGTTCCAGTTACAAATGTTCCAGATCATGTTAATACATTAAATTAAGAAATTCTAAAATGATTTCTGTTGCCACTGCCACTGAGTGTGCAGAAATGATAGGTTTGAGGCTTTTCCTAGTTTTCTTCATTTTTATGATATTTATTTCAACCCAATATTACAGGAGATGTTTGGCCATAATGCACAACACCATGTCTGGCAAAATCCAAACAAGGCATTTCAGCATAAACGCCTCATACAAACTGGCAAGCATGGTGGTGTAGGGATGATGATTTGGTCTTGTAGTTACTGACAGTGACATAGTGTAGTATGTCATGTGTTTTTATTCAACTAAAAAAAACAAAACCCTCCCAGTACATAAAACCGCAGTGGTCAATAGCATTCAGTAACCCAGATAAGAACACGCAATACCCCTTTTCTTCAAAACTGGATTAAGAGCTTCTCAAAAACCTGATCACAAACATGATCACATGCATCTAAAAAGTTTCACTGGAATTTATCTTTGTCATCTGTTTAATAGATACTTTTGTTAGTGACTTCAGTTTAATTACATCACCAGAACAATTAGGACTTCCCAGTATTTGTCAGTAATACTTGTGTAGGTTTAAGGTGTAGGTCAGTGTGCAGCACATTTTTTTGTATTGTATTGTGAAGCATTTGAGACATGACATGAGACTTACCCTCTTGAATAGTTAGAGCAATCGGTTTGCGGGTGAAATCTGGAGTTGTCATTCCCTCTGGAAGTTCCTCCATAAACTGTGTTATCATGACACCAGGCACTTTTGACTTCTTCCTGATGCCTAACCAAATCAAGGCATATTAGGCAATTAGGCAACCCTAATATTTCAAAGCAGACCAGATATATACAAATTTGTGTGATCCAGACTGAGGATAATAGATCACTTAAAATGTTAACAAAGCAACTCTATAAGTCTAAAAAACAGTCATATTTTGATCAAAAAAATAACCAGCACATTTAAAGAAATTAAAAACCCAGACCAGAAAAAAAAAGAGGTCAGGGTCAATTGCAAACACAGTCACATTCTGACGTATGAATCAAGTATGTGTGAAGAGAATGCATATTCTGATGTTAAAATGCCACAATACACGCTCAAATTTCAACTGCTGCATGACAAAATGGCTAAGAAAAGCTGCATTTTATAAGATTATCTACCCCTTTTTCTTTACAAACTGCAGGTGCTTATTCTAAGGGAAGGAATAATACTTTAACAGTCAGCTTATTTGGGAATGAAATATGTCAGCTATCAGCTAGGATAGTTTCATATTGCTGAAGGTTTGTTGAACTTGCTCCCGCAGTTTATCCAATTCCTAGTGCTGTTTAAGTAGGATAAAAGCCACTTACATAGAGAAAGGTGAACAATCATAAACCGTTAATTACAGTGAATGTATAACTGAGATATTTAATTAGGTTTTTTAAGTAACTTTGTGAAAGAAGACAGAGTTACCTATAACAATTTAACAAACCTATGGGCATTTGAAGTAGTTGTAGTAGTAAGTGTGTAGTGTTTAGTGATATTAGCATGTGCCATATTTATGGGCTTGAGTCTCAGACAAATATTTGTGTGAGTCTCAAGCCCAGTAAGATCATAGTTGGTGCTATTATAACAATAAAGTCAGTCTTTTAGCATAAAATCAGCACTTTGGTCATGTGGAATAGGTTATGCTTGTGATTGTGATTAAGAGTTTTTTCTTCTCAGTCTATTTCAATTTAATGCATACATAATCTTAAAAAAACACATTTATAATTTACTAAAACACTTACAGCTTTAGTTGTATTATTCTCAGCACAGTTTATTTTAAATTTGTGAGTATGAGAAAAGATAAAACTGAACAAAAAGGTTGAGGTTAGCTCATGCATTCTGTATTTTAAAATATGTGTCAACAGAATCAGACCTGGCTGTACTATTAGAGTATTCATATGAACTAACCCTCAGCAATATCGAAGACTTCATCACTGATTGCTGTTCACAAGGATAAAGCTGGCCCAGGGATCCCTGGTCTTTAATTATTTTCACCTTGCGTGAAAGACCTGCAATAGGCAGAATATTAGCTACAAAATATTTATATTTTTATTAAAGATTGTGAGAGCAGAATGCCCCACCCAGCATTTTGCAGTCTGAAGCACACTGTTAAATTAGTTAGTTAAATTAAATAAGTTAAATTGCTTGCAGCAGGGGTTACTGAATAGTATATATGGTTTGTATGCTGCACGGTGATGATAACGTTACACTGGTGTTGCTGCTGTTAGCAAGCTGGATGTTCACACTGTGGAATTTTTAGGATGATGCAACAATAAAAACAACATGTGTGCATGAAAATGTTGATCAGCTTTTCAAAATAAGACAGTGATTAGAATGACATGAAAGCCAAGCATTGATATCATAGGTCAATTTGCAGATAACATTTAAAAATAATTAGCATAAATGTGGTACGAAAAGGTTTAATTCAGTTCTGTCATTCTGAAGTAGATTGAACAAGACGTATGTTCTTGATTAAAAACAGGGTCTTTCGTAAGTCGAAAATTTTCGTAAGTCGAAGCCCCCATCGCACCTTTTGAGTGAAAGATAGGCTATAGGCTAATTGCTAACTGCAACGACGGAAGCGCAAGTACGAAAGCCAAGGGGGTTGTCACATGATTGGGAAGGCATTGTGGGCATTGTAGGCATTGTGGGCTCAGCCAATCAGAGCCAGCGGATTTTGTTACGCGGGCATTTTGCCGTAACACGGGCAGAAATATTGCCGTTAAGTTCCTTCGTAACTTGAATTTTTCGTTAAATGGGGTATTCGTAAGTCAGGGTTCCACTGTATATTATATCTGAGTTGTCTTACATCTACTTTTCTCAACATCACATCCCTGATATCTTGTTTTTTTTTTACTTAAATGATTGCCTTCATTGAAAATTTGCACTACCGTCGCAGTGGAAATGTCCCTGTTTTGTTTGAATTGTCTACCAAACACAGATGCGACAGAATAAATTTTCCTTTTGTGTGTTTTTTGCATCTTCATCACTTACAATGAACCTCTTTTTGGAATGAATTAGTAATAATGATAATAACTGTACCATCTGTTGTTAGAGTCTTTGTCCCTCAGTGTTTGCTTAAAAGCTGGAAAACAAACTCATAAAAGAGATTCCACTTCATTTTTTTTTTAAAACAAAATCTACTTTTAAAACTTAAGTAGTTATACCGTGCACCCTTACACCCTGCAAATGAATGCAGGAGGATAATGCATTTATCTCGTTAATGTCGTTCTCCTTTTACCTTGTTTCTTTTTTTCTCTTTTTTTAAATGAATATTTTTCCCTTTTTGTGTCTTTGTGTCTCATAAGGCTCTTGTTATTTGAATGATGTTTCATACACTTGGCTTTCCTCAGCAAACAACTGTACAAAAGAATGAATGATATGAATGAATAATGAGTCTATTCAGGTAGACTGTCAAAACCTGCTCACTCTCCAGTTTGTTCTTATTTTTGTCAGATGTTTGTGTTCTCAACAGTACAGTTTCAACCTTTTCGTCAGATTAGACTGACAGGACTGAATAATGTATTTTCTTTTTCATTTGTAGATAAGTAGTGCTGAACTGTTTTTATTTGATACTGTCCTACTGTAGTTAAACTCTATAGTGCGTTTTTTGTTTATGTTTATTTTTTTAAAACCTCAACTAAAAAAAACCCTGGAAAATGCTCTCTAATCCTCCAAATTATTTGTTAATTTATTGTTAAATCCCCCTGTGTCTCACAGGAAAATGGCTTTGCATACGTTTTATCTTGTGAAAAAGCTCTGATGAAAAAACATTTTGGTTTATTTTTGTTTAATTTGCAGTGTAGAGATGTTTAAATATGTTTAACTACACATTTAATCTCTTAGATATCTTAAAATAAGATCAAGAAGTGCAATTTCAATAGCACATCTCAGTGTTTCTTTTTACTGAAAACTATTTTGAAATGTAATTGTTTATTTATTACTTAACTACTTTGGTGTAGCATGACTGGCTGTGGGGGAGGTCTTTATCATCAGGAAAAGCTGTAAAACCTATAAAAAATACAGTTAAAGGCCCACAAATGTTGGCCTGCTTCATATTTTCTAAAGCTGTCCAGCGGGCCGATTTGACAGGCCGATTCTCACACCTGTGATCTGAAGATTGAGTCATTAATGTCTGGTTTCACATGCAAAATAAGTACAAATAAATATGTGCAACTTTAAACGCAACTATGAGAAAGGATTTGTTGTGCTATTATTGGATTAATTAAGATGTCATACTAGAGGTTATAGGAAGATTGAGTGAGGATGATTGTAGTACAACTGAGTACACTTTGAAATTTGGATTTAATTTAGTGTAAAATTGGTGTTGTTACTAGGGTTGCATTTAAACTATATTACATGACATCACCACGACATCACTAAATACTGCAGCAGAATAAGTGACTCATTGTGCTTATCGATGTAAAACTTGTTAGCTGTTTTGGTACTGCAAAGTTTCTTAAGAGTCAGGGTCAGAGTTGGTCAGGTCTGCTGAGTAGAACAGGCCACTAAACGCCATTGCACTAGTCACAGTGTATAAATTGTGAGATTTGCGGTAGAATATGAGTTTTATTTTTATTTATTTATTTTATACCTTAGACTGAGTAATGAAATAATACATTAAAGGCCCAAAAGTCCCAGGCCACTTACATATTTACACCTATTGGAGCTACTTGGCTATAGGAAACCATGCCGTCAGTCTCCTGTTGCACAGTTTTTGTGCTGAAGTTAACACCAGAGGAGGTTTGTAAATCTGCATCTTTACATGGTCTATAGCAGAGCTGAAGAAATTTCATGAACTCTTTTGTTACAGTGTTGTGCCATACAGTATTACAGTAGGTCTTTCTCTTCCACTCATTGTAAAGGTGGACTGCAGGTGCGTGATTTTATATTCCTCTAGCAATGGGATTAAAACTCTTAAATTCAAAGATAGATTAAAGGTTGTTACCCAGTGCTTTTGTCTGTCGTGTATAAGACATTAAATGATACTGAGAACTGTCATTTTAGCTGGTTACCTTGACATTTCACAGTTGAGCAGGAATACAAAGGTCAAAATATTTAAGAGGGTACAGAATGGTCCAAATTAGAGGAAAGTACTCAGATATAATTTACTGGTAATCTTTCTACTTATACCAAATGCACGCCATTTGCAGTTTAAAAGTAATTACAATGTAATTATATTAAAGCTTGATGAAATTTGCACTTTTTAAGGGTCCTTAGAAAGTGCAAAAATCTATCTAATGTGACAGGTGCCAAGTTGCATTAGATAGATTTTAGGAGACATTATGCCATTCCTGTAGAGCAAGTTCACTTATTTAGACTGAACTGTGCCAGCATATTGTACAAGGTTACTTTGCATTTGAATACATCTTTAAAAGTGGCATTTTTTTTTCTTGAAATTACAAGCTACAGTCAACAGATGGCAATCAACCGCAGTGCCCTCTAGCAACAGCCTGCAGACACTATTCATATGAGGGGTTTGAAAATGTCACAATGAAATGCATCTGTTGTGACACTGAAAGTCATATCATCCATTCTGGATGACACCTTTCAATGAATGATGAAGATCATATCATACATGCAACTCACCCATCATGGAATCATGCATTTACAAAGATGAATCGTTCAGGTAATTCGATTTTTTCTGTTTTGTTTTTTGTCTTTCGCTCGCATACCTTTGTCGTCTGGGTGAACTCCCTCAGAACCTTTTTTTCAGAACCGCCAACTTAACACGTAATGTGAAAGTGGGAGAGGGAACAGGACAGGTAAATATTAATCCTGACAAAAGCACCATGTTGGGTTGGAACTTCGACAGGATTATAACATATAATAGACATAAAACACCACAATATACAGTATATTCCCAGGAATCAAAAGCACAAACAGACAGACTTGAGCAGACCCAAATATTTAGAGACACATTGCACATCAAATCATTAGTCACAGACAAAAAATAAGACAGAGGTTAGCAATGTGTTGTTACAGCAAGCATGTAAATGCTGTACTGTACAACTGATGATTAGACATAGCTTCACACTTTCTTACGCATTTTCTCATGGTAGACATCTCAGGATGTTTCCTGTGCAGTGCTTGAGAGAAATTATGTATAAATAGAAAAGCAATTTGTGGAAAGATGATTTCAAATAAGCCTTCATTTTGTCTTCTATCAAACAGAGACACAATTTCATTTTCAGCTCCCTCTTTATTTGTGGCAGCTTCAAGTGTGTGTTGAATTAATCTTCGATGATCTTGCTTTGATCTTCCATGTCCCCAACAGTTGCATTGCCAGCATTGCTTCTCAGATGAATCCTGAGTATTCTTTGTCTTTGGTCATGAAGAAATCTTTTTTAAACATGATGAGAGCTTGTTTGCATCTTCTCTTGTGTTGTCAGTGATGCCGCTGATCATTTCTTTGATCGACATCTTCATTCGAGTGGAGAAGCTAGTGACTGAAAAATGACTTCTCTTCTTAGACAGAAAAAAAGAAGAAAAATAGCATCTGTTTTCTCATTGCCACACAAAATCTCGATATCTTGCAGGGATCTTGTATCGACTGCTTCCACTGAAGAAAATAGGCAGCTGTATTGTTTATCTTCTTTTTAAGTTGTTGGTGATGGCCTTCATATTACACATTTTATTGTAATTTTATTCTTTAAGTACCATTTGGCATGTCATTTTTACCTGTTGCTTTCTTGTCTTAATTATTCTTGAATGCAGTGTCACACAGCTCTTTAGTTTTAATAAAGTTTAGTTGTTTGCTGTCTGTGAGGAGGATCCTGTTCTTGTGTGTCACTGCAATAATAGAACGTACAGGGTGACAAGGTTGCAATACTAACCGTTGACTGGCTTCTTTACTTACCCGCCTGCCCAGTGGCAGTCTGATCGGTCACCTTTGACTTCTTCGACATCTTGGTTTTCTCTTGAGCTCTGCTGATTCAGAAGGCTCTGCACTAAAAGACAGAATAGGAAATCTAAAATCTACTGTACAAGTGTGGCTCAAATCAAATCCCTGATATAAGACATTTGTGTCAGAGTTTGAGGTGTTAGTCTTTTAATTTTGGGATTGTTTTCTTTTTGAAAATTTAAGCAGACGCCATTTAAAAGTTTTAATAGAGTAATGTAGTGCTTTTGAAGCAGACTGCTCTAATTACTTTTCCAGTGGCACAAAGTGATCATCAGCACCCGTTCAGCCAACGTCATTTACAGTGAATGTCAGACTTAACATGGGATTATTCTGTGTCTCAGGATTCCTTTGCATACATTTGTTAATTAACCGAGGTGCTCAATGAAACCTCATATAAACATGGAGAAGATTTGGAATTAGATTGATAATGCTGCACACTGTACAGCAATAATTATATGATCACCCAGTTAATGACAATAACTTACATGCCAGTGTAAAATTTATAATTTTACAGACATTATACTGCAAACATTTTTAAACATTTTACTGTTCTTAGAAGAGTTCTGGGATCTTCTGTACAATTCTGGACGAAGTCGGTGACAAGGATCAAATGAAATTCAAAGGAAATTCTTTATATTTAATTGCTTAGGATATATGCTTATGACTGTGTAATGCCGCAAAATGATTTGAGGATAATTAATTTGGTGTGTGTGTGTGAAAATATACATCAAAGTTTTCCATAGTACTACATTTAGTGAGATTTCTTGAGCAACAAGGGTTTCACTGGCTCAGAGTCACACCACCGTGGTCAATACATCACCTTTTTTTTTAGCTCCGTAAGTGTTTGAAAGCTGAAGAGATGAAGCTATAAAGGAAAATTGTTTTTCCATCTTGACTGAAACATTGTTTCAGATGCTCAAAAGTTAAAAGTTTCTTTGTTGTTTTGGGGTTGTTTTTTTTTTAGAACATCAGGTGCAACACAACACTTTACAAATTAGCATTCGTCACAGTTCTAAAAGGTCATGCATATGGATTTATGCCATTACTATTTTTTGTTCTTGTAAAATTTGAACCAAAGAGTCATGTTAAGACGTCTTAACTTCCTCATTGGACAGAGATTCACAGTGGGTGTGGTTACTTATGGGTAAATAATATTATTGTCATTACTTTGTAGCTCAACATGGATTTTTAGAAGATAACGTTGATGTGAAGAGGTAAGTCTTGTTCACATATATATGTATATATATATATACATATATGTGTGTGTGTGTGTGTGTGTGTGTGTGTGTGTGTGTGTGTGTGTGTGTGTATATGTTACCCCTGGTTCAGGATGTGTTTGAACAGTTTTTAGTGTTTAAAACATGGTTTAGTTCCTGTGTCACACTCTACTAATGAAGAAACAGACATAACCAAAATGCTCATGACTTTGAAATGTTGCTCATGTAATTCTTAAATTTATGCTTGCTTTGTTATCCTGCTTGTTCAATGTTGGTCTTACAGAAATTCAGGCATTCAGAAAGCATGTGTGCTTGAACCTATATGAACTCCTCTAATCATTTGAAGGTTGTTAGGCTGGGTGAATTGAAAGCTGGTGTGTGGTGGATATGGGTGATCTATTGAGATGATCTTTTGAGAGACTGACTGATTTGGATGTCAAATAATCTCCACATTAACATTTCCACAAATAACTGTTTTATTTATAGTTGTGCACATGCTCTAGCATATGTTAAAAAGGTTCTGGGCTCCAGCAGTGATCTTGGCACTTGGTCTGTCTTGAGAATGAACAACACATATGGTAAAGGGAAAACAGCACGAAAAAGGAGACATCTTGCAAAAGGCAACGCTCTCATCTTCTCTTCCACTTAATAGTTGTTGCTGTGCTAGCTCTTATCATTTACTGTTTTGCTGCGGCTTGCATCTGTTTTTTTTTTTATTTTGACTTGTGGGGGAGGGGATATTCTAGACATTTTTTTTATTATCAATGCATTCCAGAATAAATCTGTCTTAGTCACTGTCCCAGAGATTCACGGATTTGTGCTGCAGGCTGCATTTCATTAAATGTTGTTACTTAAAAAAAATAAACAAAAGAAAAAAAAACATGCTTCAAAAAATCATTACATATAACCAGTATGTAGGCAGGCTGGCTGTCACTGCAGGCAAGATAACAAGCCGCCACCGCTGAAATTGGAGATGGACTATCTGAAATGCTGGGCCACTGCTACAGAAAAGTATTGGTTGTTGTTGCCTCATGTTTTCCTGTATACTTCACTACTGTACTTATTCATTATTATGTTCTTCATTTTAATTAAAAGTGGTAAAAATAGCACTGATATATTTATGATGATTGTTTTTTTATTATGTAATGACATCTATGTATTTCTTTTGCTTACAATACTGAAATGATCTCTTTCTATGTTACCAACATGAAATGGAGTCTCAAACATATAGAAATTTGTAAAGAAGACTCTTGAGAAATTTGAGAAACAGCAGACAACTAGACTGCACCCAATACGTAGGAGCGCATGTGACACCTACTGCAGATGACTGCACCGCTGACTACATATTCTGGAAATGGCATCTGGTAGCTTCTCAAATGTCCCTCACTGCACTTTTCTACACATCACTGACTGCAGCTGAGTGCACAAGATGCACAGCTGAAGTCACTTTCTAACACAAAACTGAGTCTGATGACATGTCTTTTAGTGTCCAAGTGTTAGTGGTACTATTTGAGCCTCCCAGTGGATTTGTTTATATGTTCGGTATTCAAAACATGTAAGAAATACTTAGCCTACATGTAATATGTATGTTGTAATGAGTCTGCTGGTCTTTGTCTATTTAAGCTACTAACTACACTGAATACAGCATTTTGCTTTGTTTTTTCAATCTTTAAATGCAAGAGAGATGCACCGTATGTGCTCAGTGTTAGGAGGATTTGTACATTGTGAACTGTAGCCCTGTGAATTCATTTAATGTAAAAAGAAATCCAGTTCTCTGCCAAAATACAACCCACTCCCTCTATGCAGCTTCTTGAATCTTAGGTCACATATTGATTTGATACCTCCTTCTAAACTTAGTCATCACCCAACAACCTCACAGCTCTGACCATACTGCTATGATGAGCTTCCCAGATTTAAAGCTATGAAATTCAAACTGAGAAGCCTACATGCCTTGCTTAAGTGATTTCATGCAGCAACATCAATTCTGTCCTCTTTGTAATTAAATCATGTCCTGTAAGTTTTAATGTATGTCTGAACTATTAATATGATAGCAAACCCTGCATGCACTGTAATTTTAGAAACTGAAATCAGATACCACATTCGTGACTTACAAGCACTTTTAAGCTTCAAGCTCAGTCTTTGGATAGGAAAATAGAAACATCTCTTCATGTCTCATGCATTTACACATTAGCTTTTCTATTGCAATGTTAAGCACCTGTTTACAAAGTACTGACATCTTTCTGATATAAACAGTGATGGTAGACATTGTATTCATGCAGATTGCGCTCCCAGCTGCAGACTTACAGAGGATAGGCTTTTGCAATTCATTTCTACATTTACTTATCCAGCCTTCATTTTGAGGGCCACCTACCTGCTCTCAGTCCTCTTAGCACTCTTCCCTTTCAGACAGCAGTCTGGTCACACTGTGCCTTCTCCTAATTTTTTCAGTGTAATAGATCCTTCCAGCAGTGTGCAAGTCTGAGCTCAATGCTCCTCTACTGCCCAGACCCAGTGACTGCCAAAAGCTGTTTAGGCTTTTTTGTATTAGTCGTGACCCCAAAGACATTGGAGGTTGAGTGGGTGGTGAAGTAGGGAGGTAATGTGAAGGGGTGGGGGGGTGGCAGCAGGTTGAACACCTATTAAAGAATTTTTTTTCGTTAATCCAGTTTCTGAAGCCTGAATCTTTCCCTCTCTTTCTGTCTCTTTCTAAAATGTGTGTTTAGACAACCAGCATATAAAATGATGGACAAAAAATTAATCACCATACTATTCAACACAATTTAATTATAAACTAAACCCAAATATCACCTGGAAAGGGAAGTTGCAAAACATTAAACAAAACTACACGTTTTCAGTGCAGAGATGATGTCCTGTCATCCAGTGCATTATAACTTCATAACCTAACTCTGGCATTCATCAGAAGCAATCCATTCTTGACTGCTGGGACATAATAATTATCACCCTGTCAACTTTTATTAACAAAATAGGGAGTAGCTAAATGGCTAATATTGATGTGGCAACTGGAGTAGAAATATGTATTCATGATCATCTTAAATGGGTAAAGTATGATATCCAGAGAGGGTTGTTTTCAAAATCTTCATAGCAGATTGGCACATTAGAGTTGATAAGCATCATCATGTAATATCTAACAACAGGTTTTCCATTAATGTGTTGTTGTTGTTTATCTTTCCTATTTAGGCCAAGTTTAAAGGCTGCAGCTATAAATGCTTTTGTATCATGTCTTTTTAATACACACTAGGATATTGCAGACTGAATGTCATGTTTAGAGTTGTGGTATTATTTTAAGATTTGCTATAGAAGTTGCCAGACACTGTCTACAGAGGATTAAATAAAGAGATGATGTGTATTGTAGGTGTGTCATATTGTCCCCTCCCATTGGGTGTTCTGCCAATCACCAGGCAGCTGTTGAAACTTGCTCATGGGTGTTGACGAGTGTTAGTAACCGCAACAAAAACATCCTTACCGGAAATGCATACACACTAATACCATAATGAATTTAATGATTTAAAAATTCTAATATTCAAAAGTAGTTACGCCAAAAAATTTTAACACATGACAATATTTCCTTAAGCTTCCTGCCTTGACAGCAAACTTTGACTAAAAATAACTAAAGGTCTCCAGGCAAAATATACTAATATATAGGCCCACCACTATTTGACTTATGCTTAAGTAAATATATAGTTCATTGTAAAAATGAGAGAAAACCTATTCCAGAAAATAATTCCACTACAGAATAATCCTGCATGAGGATTTAATTTGTCATAGAGTGAGGGAGCAGCAACTTACTTGCTTCTACATATTCTACATACAATCATAAACACTTAATAAACATGCATACATTTGCATCAGATACTTAAGAGGTTTATGCGTTCACTCACATGGAAAAACGATACCACCGGCATAATTTATTGGCTGAGGTTAGACATGTCACTGGGTCAGGTCGAGGTCTGGAAAGGTCTTATGAAGACCACAAAAACTGCCTCTTGCTGTTTTTGGATGCTGTCAGCCAGCAAAAACAGTATTAGTTAATAGCAGTAGGCTCTTTCAGAAAACAAATTATGCACCTTGCGACAGTGCAAAAAATGTTCAGAATTGATTTGAGGAATATGACATTCAACAGATGTGGTGTCAATGCTCTTATGGAGCCACTTTTGCCTTCTGTTCCTTTGAAACTATTTTGACAAGTTACAAAACAAAAAATTATTTACTGTTATAGTACACTGGATAGGATAATTCCCTGAGAAAGAAAGTCACGACAAAAGAACATCAGACATTAGCAGCCTGCTACGACTTTGAATCACCTGGGAATTTCTCAGAGTGCATCTTCTCATATGTACTAATATCAGTGATTCCAACTTTGGGCCTTGCAGTTTTATGACTCTGTGCCAGCTTTTGTGGCACAAGGACACCTTAAGAGGTCTTTTGGAGTTCATGCCTCAGTGGTTCAGAGCTGTTTTGTCAGCACAAAGGGGAGCTACACGGACTTTTTTAACAACTTTTTTTTTTAACTCCAAGTAAAACACATCGCTATACAGTGCCTACCAAAATTTTTTATTGAATCCATATTAAATGAAAGGATGCCCCCCAGGTCATATATTAGATTTAACTTATTCTACATTATATAAAACTTCAGTAGCTGTTGAAAATATTCAGAATGAGAATCTCTGATTATATAAATTGTGTTTACAGTGTTTTGTTTTTTTCTCAAAAGTGTCAAAAAGAAAGCAAGGAGACATAAATAAATAAATGTATTTAGTTTTTCCCAGTGTTATATAGGCCATGCTTTGCAAGTGACCTATGGATTTCATTGCAGGCATAACATACTGTAAATGTATGTCAATAAGAAACTTGAATCAGCTTCTTTTAATATGAACATTTCTCATCTTGACACTTTAAATGAAAAAATTACAAAAATGCTTTCAGTCAAAGAGATGAAGAATAAAATCCACTGTGCTGATTCACGTGTCAAATAATCCATTGTATAAATCTATCACAAGCCATTATGATGCAGCAGTGTGATTTAGACAACTGAAGGTGTTTCTGTGCTAAACTGCAATGGAATGGACGGTGCCACAAAGGGAGAATTTTACATCAGAAAAAATGAAAGAAAGAAAAAAAAAAAACCTCAGCGCTGCAGTATGATTTTATTATTAGTATTGGTGACATGCCTGCAAACTGGTGCTTTACAGCAGTGTGCGTCTGTTTCTAATGGTCTGTCTGATAATTCACACTCCACTACTTTGTCTCCTTTCCACTCCATTTACCAAACATATCTACCTATTCTTTGATATTCCTGTCCTTCCTTTGAATCTCTTCTTGCATGCAACATTTTATCCTACTTTTAATCTTTTACATTTTATCTTGTAAACAAATAAATCAGTGTTGATCCATTTCTTGTCGTTGATTTGTCTTTTGAATGATTCATTGGTTTGTTAGCTTGCATGTTTTTGTGAACTGCAATAGACAGACTTCAAAGTTTTCTCCCAGTAAGCAGTCCAGTAAGCAGTATGGGTCAACAACTAGCCTTCATGTGACTAGTTTTACGTGGATAATTTTAATAGCGTTGGAACGTTTTGGAACTACAGGGAGTGCACCAGGAAAAGGTGCGATCTGGAAAGGTGATGGCCCCAATTCTTAAAAGAGGTAAGTGGCTGATGAGGTCTCTCCCTGTGTCAGATTCAATGCCCTGCCAGCTTTGCTACACCAAACCTAGGACTGTGGCCAGAGCAGCATGTAGTGTATGAATCAAAAAACATTATTAATACCTTTTGTTGTGAGAGTACTTGTAAACATGAAAGGCTTTTCTGGTTTTGTCCAGTTTTGTGCTCTGACTGTGTGAATGTAGCTTTGTATCTGTCATTTTGATTCTCAATTTTTGGCACAGTTGAATACATTGAAAAAGTGAGATTGTATTTACAACTTTAAATGAAATGATCACACAAGTTTGTGTTGAGAAATGTATTAAGATTTAGCCTCACTTCAAACCACTTGCACGTTCAACCAGAGAAGAGGAAGAAGAAGCTAAACGTCTTACTTTAAATCCAAAATAATTGAATTCATGCCTTTTACACTTTCCCAACCCTAAAGTGGTGCTCATCTTGTCCCCGTCACAGACTCAACAACATGGTAAACCCCATTTTGGTTTAAGTATACTTTCAAAGTATTACTTTACTGAAAATATACTAAGAGACATTGACCAGGCATCTGCTCTTAGCAAACTCTTCATCGCATCCAGAGAACTTGAGTTCTGCACAGTACATAGCATTACCTCTACTTGACTGCCAGTGAGATGCGCACACTCAGTAAATTAGTGGTACGGGTTTTGTATGCAATTTTGATACCTATGAGTACTCAGCCTTGTATTGTTTAATCACTGTAATCTGTTTCTGTCATTCAGGCTGTACATTTTTGTATCATTCTTGTAACTGTGTAAATTGTTAAATCTATGAGGATAGAGGTAGGTGCAGTTGTATGGCTCTAGTATTGTCCAGTTAACAGATGGTTGAGCAGACATAGAACACATGTATGAGAGATGATACTGTTTTCATACATGTTAATTAACAATTTAGCAGGAATGGGAAATGGGCACATATGGCATGTCACTGTTGCGAGTTGATGTTAATCTGTCAGGAAAGCACCGTGAGTTCAAGTAGGATCACAAGGATGTGTGATTAAGCATAAAGTTTAATCTAATCCAATTAGATATGAATTAGGTGTACGTAAGTCAGCCCATATGGAAAAGATATATATAAATCTTATAAAGTTTGTATCTGTCTTGTGTGAAACTTGTATGAAAAGCATATAAGTGTGAAAACAGATATAAGATCCCTTGAAAAATTATATAATGAAACTTGTATGTTTTGGATACTTACTAAAACAATGTATGAAAGTAATGCGAAAGTGGCCACTTTCATGAGTAATCACACATAAGTTCTTACTATTTCTTTTCCATATGGGAGGCTGTGGCAATTATGTATTACATCTTTCTTAAAGGAATACACAATTGCCACAGCGTGTACATTGTGTTTAAAGCTAATGTGTTTTTTGATCTTGTATGAGATCCCAGTGTATTATACTCCTAATTAACACAAATATCAAATCAGCCAGACGTGTTCAAGACTACCTGTTGAAGTTCAGCAGAATGTGGATGAAAGGTGATTTAAGTGACTTTGAATGTGTCATTGATGATGGTTCCAGACAGGGCAGTCTGAGTATTTCAGAAACTGCTGATCTACTGATTTTTCTGCACAAAAGAGAAAATATCCAGGCAGCGGCAGTTTTATAAGTAAAAATGTCTTGTAAACACTCTTTACACTACTCATCTCTGAATAGACACGCTGAACCTTGATGTGGATGGGCTACAGCTGTATACGACCACACTGGGTACCATCACTGTCAGGAGAAAAATGATAACATTTTACCTCGCACAATAGAACATTGGAATTATGTTTCCTGGTCTGATGATGCTTGATTTCCACTACAAGAATCAAATTGGTTCGGTTACAACCCAGTAAAAGCAAAGTGTATCTGGTCTAAGTAAGAGTATAGATTGATCTGGCATGGGTAGGTGATATCAGGATTGTTTACCATATTTGTATTTGTAATCAAGTCAGTATGACCTTGTTCTTCAGAAAACATAAAACCAAACCTCTTGGAGTGTAGTTATATGTAGTTATTTAATTTATTCATATATGTCGTTCTTTATGCAACTTGGATGGATGTCATGCTCATTGATTTGGACTGAGTAGGCCACAGTCTTTTAGAACTAAAATTCTTTGAGGTCATCTGACTTGAGGCATGATCAGAGGCTCCTTTAGCATGACAGAGTTAGGTAGGGGTCGAGGTTAGTGTGACCTCTCTGGAATTCTCTGTTCATCATGTGTTTTGGCTGCTGAAGAAAGGTTTGGGATAACTGACATGTCTCTGTTTGCAGTCAAGGAACAATGTTAAAAACAAAAGGACAAAGTGTGTAAATCTTTTTTTTTTTCATTTCATTTCCTTCCTCTTTGTATTTCCTTGGTCACTATCTCATCCATGAACTTTCAAATCCTGCTCCCTCTTCCCTTGCCCATCTCTCCCTTTTGGTCGTGGTAATAAACCCATAGACGTTTCTGTCATGCAACACTTTTGGCACTCATAAAGGTGCCACCTGTTGCTAGTGCATACCAGGACACTTGATGATACTAGTTAGGATACTGCAAACTTGGCGATACTCATTTACTGCCCCCACCCAGTATCCTTTTAGGGTAGCATTAGTTGAGTCAGTGATGCAAGTACTCCACTGTGCAGATATTCACTCTGAGAAATAGTAAGGTCAAGGTCAAGGTCAGATTTATTTATATAGCACATAAGGATATTGATCAGCAGTTTGATACCAATGCACTTTACATCATGCGCTTCATGTTAAAGACTGCAGTCAAAGATTAAAAATAGGGTATTGTCTTTCATTTTTGTAGCACATTCATTCCACATTGAAGAAGATACTGTGAAATGTAGAATAGAAGACAAGAAACATGAAAGGATTTTCTGTGTGCTATAATTCTTAATATGGCCTATCTTTATGTTGGCTTTATAAGAACCTCTAGCAGTTGAATGACTTATTATATAAGAAGCATTTTTAGTGCAACTACAGTGCACAAGTATGTAACTATCACTCATTTCTCTATGTTTTACTTCCAAAGCCAGATGTTCTTGTAATTTTTTTCAAAATCGCCTTGAGCAGTAATTCTCTGGGCTTTCTGAAGGACTTTCAAAGCAAACATAACAGACAACTTGGGAAAGAACCAGTTTTGAATTGTATTGTTAGGCACATTCTTACTGGCAGGGTGTCCCAAAAAATGCACAATTTGTTCCAATTTCTTTTGTTTAATCTATGAAAAATGCCAAGGATAACACAGTTTGACAGTCATAAAATAGTAATTTTGCAACAACAAAGGGGTTAGCAAAGAGCAATTAGCTGAAAAGTTGGCGTATCTTGGCTCCTACCTCAAAGCACACTTCACGCTCTCGATCTTGCATGCTGCACAATAATGTTTAATATTTAGTATTTACTTTTTTCTTTTTTCTTTCTCAACAGGTGATCCAGGTGATTGATATATGTAGTTTTTTTTTGTCTGCTTATTTTGTTGGTTTTTGTTTTTTGCCCTTTATCCCCGTCCCTGACTTGTGGTAGTAACCTCAGAATGATGCTGCTTAATCATACCTTATGTCATGGTAGGGGGGTTGGGTTGTTGACCCAGTGTTCTGTGTTTTGGACCTTTTATGTTTTGGAGCTTTACCAAACTACTGAAATTGTAGAGTTTTGTAATCCCTGGTAATTTCTCTGCTATATTATTAGAGGTCTCTAGTTTAGTTTTAAGTTACTTCATGGTTATCAGCTTATAGTCCCACTCCCTTTTTTCTGCTCTCTGTGTTTTGTTCCCTGTCTGTCATGTCTCTCGCCCTCTCTGTCGTTCGTCCCTGTTTCGTCTCTGTGCTCTGTGTCCATGTTCTTCTCCCTGTGTTTCCTTTGTCTCCCCCAGTCTGTCATGTGTTTCCATGTTTGTTTACCCCTGTCAAAGTGTCAAGTCTGCATGTCCTTGTCTTAGTTTTGGTGTGTGTGATACTCCCTGTCTTATTTAGACAGTCCCTAAACTCTTGTGCATTGTGTTCAGTTTCGCTTCCGCTGTCTCAGTATGCCTGATTTGGGTTAGTCTACTTTTCTGAGTCTTCTTTGGCCTTTTGTTTTCTATTCTTGTTTGTTTTTTCTCTCAGCCTAAATACTTTTGTTAAATAACACTTTTTGTTAAATAAACCTTATTTCCCATTCTTCTTTGTTTGAAAGTAAAAATGTAACTTAGTTAACCGTCATGATTACCTGCAAACACCTGTGATAGTTTTAGCAAAATAACCAAAATTACACATTTTTGCTACATTTCATAGTAATATTTCCAACACTTGAAAATCTAGGACCAAAAAAATTGTATTATATTATATTACATCACTGGGAAATAATGTATTTTTCGGACCATAAGGCACACCGGTTTATGAGGCGTTCTGTCGATGAACTGGTCTGTTTTCATACATAAGGTGGACCGGATTATAAGGCGCATTAAGTGAAACAAAACAGTCAGATAAGTCAAACTTTACTCAACCCATTCTTCTTGTTTCCTCCACTTCCGTACCATTGATTCATTAATGTTGAATTCTCTCACAGCTGCTCTATTTTCATGTTGCAGTATATTAATGACTAACCTCGTAATGTGGATGGATTATCTCAGTTGTTCTCCTGACTGAAGTTTGTTGTTTGGTCTGTTTACAGCATCCTATCATGCGATTGCATTTGTCCCTAACCCTCGGGAACACTCACATTAACTTTTATCAAGTGGAAAAAAGTTAGCATTCATCCTCCAGCTTCACTGTGTTTATGTTACATCTAACATAGTTGTGTCACTAACGATCACGTAGCACATCATTATATACCAGCTAGTCCAACTTCAGTAACCCTACAAACGTCACTGCTGTTTAGTTTTCTGTCTTCATTTATGGAAGTGATAGCAGAAAGAGGTTTTAATTTTTTCAGAAATCTCTCAGTTAGAACATGGTATATCATGTTTAGGTGGAAACTAGCGAGCTAACTTCCTGCTAACTTCTAACTCCGTTAAATTTAATAAATTCTGTTTTCATGGGATGCATGGATGTTAAACTTAATTGTTACACCTGGTAAAACAGCAATGCTGATCATTTGATTAAAGATGAAAGAATTTAGACAGTTTTTAACTCTCAGTGATGCTGCAGTGTTCGTTTGACTTTGGGACTTGAAGCTGACAGAGTTTTGGACCCAGATTACTCCTTAGTACGGTAGCCGTAATGCTCCGACAGTCCATCAAGCGGTGCAGGTTGTAGCTTACCAAAGTTGTACTAAAACATTTTTTGACAGATTTTTGAGATTATAAGGAGCACTGTCAATTTTTGAGAAAATGAAAGGATTTTAAGTGTGCCTTATAGTGTGGAAAATACGGTAAACGCTTTATATACAGCTGTACAGACTGAATGTTTAATAGATGACTGTTTAAATTATAGTTCACAAAAGATTTTGATTTTTAGATTTACAAAGTGTGATGACAGAGCCACAGCACCATCATCTCACCATAATATCTGTGTAAGAAATTACCAAATGCTTACATTCTGACCATGTGACAGTTTACAGTTATATTTTACTACTAATTACTAAATGTTTCTCTAAAAATTAATTTGAGTTTAAATTTATAATAATATAGATTGTAATATATAATAATGTAGATTTAAAATGTTTTAAATGCATCAAATGTCCTCTTGTCCAACCAGTTTTTTTTTTAACTGTAAATAGTAAATACATGAAATCTGTCAGAACTGCACATTATCCAATCAAATTTATAAATTGATTATTTGATAGCTTAATTCCATACTAAATTTCTATGTTTTAGTATTTGAAAAGAACATATTTGTGGACATAAAACATTTTGTAATTTATTGATGTTAACCTTTACTTACAACATCTCAGTGATAATCGTTCAGTCTTTTCTAAATCAGCTTCTTTTGACTCTGCAACGAGTAATGCATGTCTTTGAAAGTCAGAATGGATGTCAGGATGTGATTTTGTGTTTCGCAGCTGTTGTAAAGAAATTATGATAATCTTAAATAATTTCCTTTAGTGCAAAATCTGTTTACAAATTAATAGAGATCTGAAATGACTCACAATTTTATTCCTTTTCAGTCATTTGGTAGGTTTACAAAATGTGCTTTGTGGTTAATGTTAAAGCATTCCACATGAAATCATAAGCTTTGGATCTTTTAATGTAAGCTCTGTTGCTCAGCAACTGTCATAATTGCAATGTATTTGTAATTATAAATCTGTTGTACAATGACAATAAAGGGCTTCTATTCTATATATCTGGTTTCCAGTGACAAATAAAGTCATACAAGTTTTTTGGGTTTTTTTTAAGCGAAAAGCTACAGTTTACATATTCTTAAATTCCAGATTTCTGTTATTAATGTGCAGATGTCCAGATGTTATTGATGTTCATTTGCTAGAGGTCCAGTCACAATCTCATAAAAATTCAGTTAAACCTTGGCCATAAAAGTGGTAAATTAGCACCAATAAAAGCTTATGACAACACTGATGCAGCATGCTGGTACTTGATCTCGTCCTGAGACATCCTGAGACTTTAAAATGGGAAAAAAGATCCAGAGAGAATCACTAGAATGAGTATTAAAGAAAATATATCCAACACTCCAACAAAACAGTTTTGTAAATACAGTATTCTTCACACTCTTCAAACAGAAATGGCTCAATGCACATAGACATGACATAATATACAATGTTTAATTAGATACTTTCACAGTAACAGTTTAATTTATGGTCAATTTTCAGACTGCATTCTCTGCTCGAGGGTGTAGCTGGGGTGGAGGGTCTTTTTTCTGTCCTGAACAGTTTTCTTTTCTTTTCTTTTTCACTGAATATTGCAAAGAGTATAATGTTAAAGCTCTTATATTTGAAGGTTTGATCTTTGATCAAGACATGAGATTTATTTATCCTTCTTAATAGATTAAAACAGAATTATGACCAGGTTTTTTTTTTATTAGTGGCTGTACCTTGTTTTTCAGTGTTGTGCATAATGAACTGGGGTTATATGGAGCACTTTTCTACTGTACTGTACTGGCAGTGGGAGGTCTATCTAATGCAGGGGTGTTGAACTCCAGGCCTCGAGGGTTTGCAGGTTTTAGATGTGTCCTTGATCCAACACAGCTGATTTAAATGCCAAACGACCTCCTCAACATGTCTTGAAGTTCTCCAGAGACCTGGTAATGAGCTAGTCATTAGATTCAGGTGTGTTGACCCAGAGTGATATCTAAAACCTGCAGGACACCTACATCTAGGTGGTAATAATGAAGTAATGATCTTCTATCAGTTTATTCATCCATCTGTCCATTTTCTTAAGTGCTTTTCCAGTTTTAGTGTGATATAGGGCAGAAGTTATATAGGCTTTTTTTTTTTTTTAAATCTAACTAAATAACCCACATGCTCATATAATCAGTGTTTCCTCACTGACCTGCAATTTCTTAGCAGTCGATTACAGAGTATCTTTGAGATTAATCTTTGAGATCTTGATGATTTTTTATCATCAGCTGGAATAGCCTGACTGTCACCAGTTTCCCCCTGTCCTCTCCTGCCCAGCAGATGATGGATGATTCTGTGGTCCAAAGCATCTGACCCATTTCGACCTGACTCTGCAACAGTAAACAGAGGCCCTTTTCGACATTTGAGCCACAAGCACATTCTTACATGAATGGTTTTATCATTTTTCTGTACCCCCAGTATTTCTATGAGATGCTGCAGCAAACTGTTTATAGATAGACTTAAATCGATACCCTTCACCTAAATGAACATGGACATGAGGTGTTTGTTCACATCCTATATCTATATCCAGTTCATGAAAGCCTTTGCACGCTTGAAATGTATGTGTAAGTTTGTGCCAGAAGCAACACAATTTTTAATTACTATAGGAAAAGTAGCCAGTGTGATTTGGTAATTGGTAGTGAGTGTGACTGATTAAACACAAAAGATTATCAATTACAGAAAACAAAAAAGCCATGACACTGAACACATAGCGATAACATTCTCTGAGCAATGCTCTTTATTTACATCTAAATGAAAAACATAAAAAGCCTGACCCACTTAGATTCAAATACACATATTTTCTCCATGTTCATCTCAATTTGATTTTTCTTCTTAAAAACAGAATGTAAGAGACCTTCTTCCAACAGCAAAGCATAAGGATCACTGGAGCTGTAAGTCTTAAACTAACTAGGCAGGCCCTTATCTACTGCCAAGTAAAGCCGCAATCATTGGTGTTTTTATCAGATATATTATGATGACTTAATATCCACATAGATGCTCATATTATCACCTTTCTGTCAAACATATTTTAGTGAAATGTGAAACCATCTGTCACTGTCAAAAAGAACTGATATTTTGATTAAGAAAAAACACTTAGCATTATGGATACTAATGGCACTCACTCATTTTTAGAATCAGAACCATCTTTATTTGGTCATTTGGCCATGTTTGTGCACACAGACAAGGAATTTGACTCTTATTTATATATATTTATATATAAATATGAAGAGAAAATGAAAGCAATAAATATACAGAGAGTTACAGAGAGTCTTAAACTATAAAAACTTTAACAAACTACAAATGGGTGTGAGTGATAGATAAAAATAGGCTGAACATGGATTAACCTTATTAATCTAATTTAATTGTCTCAATTTTTATGTTTTTTTGAAGCTGATACTTTATTTCTTTATTCTAAACAGATGCAGGTACATAGAAGAAATGTAGATTGTCTTTTATTACAGATAATTATCTATAATAGTTTTTCTTTTTTGCAAAAAAGTTTAATCAGTTGCACTCACTACAATCAGTAAAGCTAATCTTAGAGGCCAGGTGGATCAGAGCAGATCCTGTTGTTCTGGAGTAGGTGAAAATTAGTTCTTGTGGCTTTCTCTTGTGTGGTTTCATCAACTGCATATTCATATAAACTAAGGCAAAGTCTGTGTCTGTAGCATTTACTGTAGCACTTCATTCACTGTGCTCATGTTAAGATACTTCATTAAACATAATGTTGAAAAAAGGGAATTAGTATGTTGCTTTTCTTAGCCTATGAAACATGCATCCATCAGCGCCCGATGAAGGCCAGGGGCATGTTCTGGTGTTTACCGTGTGGCCAGCGGGGTTTAAAATAGTTCTTGGGAAACTGATCGTCAGCGCTGAGCAGCCATGAAATCCACATAGATCATATTTCTACTTAGTGTTTGAATGTGGTGGCAAGACATAAACGGCCCCATCAGCTTTGTGAAATCACATTATGGACTCACTGTTTAAACAGTCATTTAAACTGAAAAAACTAGTCATTTCCAATGCAGATTCCAACATCCAGAGCTTAACATGATTCCTTGACATATTTGTCATTGTTATAGTGTGGACAATGCTGCCACTAGATGGTGTTGTTACGCTTTACTGTGAGGACAGGCTTCCCTCACAACAGGGTGTGAATTTAACACATTTTAATCAATTAAAAATCAAAAGCTGAGGAGTCATGTGGCACAACTGGTCAGAATGTTTATACACTGAATTACAATGCAGTTTTGAAGCTTGAATTCCATTTTGTTGCTGCAGTTAGTGTGACCATGTAATACTGATTGCAGTATAAAATTCCCTTAGATGATAAATAGTGTCTTAGTAATATATATATTCCTAATAGAAAGACCTCCACTTAATCTTTTTTTGTTATGTCCACCTAACCATTTCTCATTTGGATAACATACTGGAGGTGGCACTGAATGACAGTTTATGAATTCTGTTCATATAAAATCAGAATATGGAAAGCTGTCTCAGAAATGACAGAATGATATTATCCATAGACACGAAGTTACGGTTAACTAGACCAAAGCAATCATTTAAATGTTAAATCTGATTTGTGCCTTTGAAACACCTTTGCCAAAGTGTGGAAAAATCTTTGACAGCTGCAGGATGAAAGGATTTTATTTATTTACTTATTCCTTTTTTCCCCTCCAAAAGATCTCGAGGCTAAATTTCAAGCATGAAGCTTTAAAGTGGGAGGTCACCCAGGAACAGGATAAAGCTACTAGTAAAAATGGTTTTTAAAAGGGCTCAGGTGTAGTCGTGCATCCACCTTAATGTGAGAGCCAACAATAGCATGATTCATAGCCGCAACATGAAATACCCTACAGCACACTTTTAAGAAGATTAGCATATCATTCTTTTCGGAGAAAATGATTTCAAGCATCAAACCTCCAAATTGCTTCTTTGTAAAAGCAAGCATTGAATAGGAATACTCCAGGAGTATTTCTCTTCACCACAGCAGGTTTTGGTTATGTATTCTGAAACCCAGGAAAGTACTTCTAACTTCTCTTCAGTCTTGCAAATGTTAAATATGCCCAATCATCCAGAGACCATTATACTGCCAGAAGTACAAATTTTATGTGACTATAGGCAAAAATATCTCTTAAAGAATCATTCATAATGAAAATATCATACTAAAGTACATTTGAATCTAACTTGAATTTAGCAGTATATTTATTGAGAATCAATATACATTATTTCTACTGATAATATAACTCTGCCTACCATGTGCGTGCATTAAAAGCAGCGACTATACCATTTGTCAGATATTTTGAGCCAAACAGTGACACCTTCTTGACTTTTAAGGATGGCCAAGTCAGTGACATAACTGCAATTCCAAATGATGTCTCTCTTGGTAAATACCAGGCTGCAGGCTACAAGACTAAAAACTGGCCATAGTCCAGGCCTGGCAGAACACCACCAAGGACCAAATGTCAGCTGTCCTCACCAGAAAACAGCAGCACTGGCGATCAGTTTTAAAAAAATGAAACCACAGATAATTGTGTTCTTGAAAAGAAAACTATTTAATCATGACATCATTAGAACCTTGCAGATATCCACTGAAATCCAGGGTAGGGAGATGAAAGTCTTTGACTCTGGAGACTGCTGTTTTCATCTTTTCTCCTACCAGCAGTCAAAGTTGGTAGGAGACAGTTTGCCTGTCATGTTCGAATAGGTGTATAAACAGAGTTTTCTCTCATTGTGTGTTTATACACCACTTTGCATTTAATCATTAGTTATTATTAAAATCTGGCTCTCTTCCACTGTGTTTCTTTTGTTCAATCTCCCTCTCTTTATCTCTTACCAGTCACAACAGATGGCTGCCGCTCCCTGGAGCCTGGAAGTTTCTTCCTGTTTAAAGGGAGTTTTTCCTTCCCGCTGACACCAAGTGTGCACTTATGGGGAATTAGCTAATTGTTGACAGAGTGTTGATTGTTGTAATTTGGCACTATTTTAATAAAACTGAATTGAATTGAATACCATTAAGATATTGTGAATACAATATAATTTAAGTGATTAGTGGTTCATTAATACTATTTGTACAAGGTGATTAATAATTATTAACTTAATATAATCATTAAACTATTAAGTATGCCTTTATTACTTTTTAAAAATGCAGCTCATATAAAACACACACCCTGCCACAATCTGCATACTTTGTATATTTGACTGAAGTAGACAAAAACATTATATTTGTGTGAACAGCTCACAAATATTAACATAACATTAAGCAATGATCAATAAATTCCTGTAAAATAAATGTACCTTTTTCCATCATGTCTTTAGCAGCAGTTTAGTTACCCCTGTGCTAAATTATCCCCACAGGATGTTTGTCTAGATGCACATCAACTCTTAATAGGGTGGAAATGCATGTTAATTGCCATTCTTTATACCTGATTTTCTGTAAATTACATCAATATTTATGGAAAATGTGAATGGAAAGTATATTCACGTCATTAATTTCAATACATTATTAAATATAAGTCAGTGTATCAGATTCACGGCTACTGCATGGCTGCAAGCAAATGCATATAGGATGACCTTGTTTGTGCATATCCATTAAAGGATGGTAAATGTTCATCATAGTGCAGTGATGGGATACTAGAACTGAGCTTGTTAGCCTGCCTGATACCCACCTACACTGACAGACAAACCATTTTTGTATTGTGCTTTTTGGTATATATCACAGCCAAACCCAAGCACCAGCAAATAAGCTCAGGCAAAGCAGTAATTTTTCATATGATGCTTTGCCATTATATATATCTCTGTCTTGGTCACCATAAGTCTTACTTATAGTAGCTGTTTAAGAACTGCAGTGTTACCAGAGACAGGAGCGATAACTCCAATGTAATAATGGACCTCTGCACAGCCACGATGACAGACGAGCCCCTGTTGTGGGTATATATTCTTTTTTACACACTCCTTTCTTTAAAGGACCTTCTTGTTGAAAACCTCATGTGTGAGAAAACTCAAGAGTGAAATCCTCCACAAAGCTACTCTTTGTCTGAGCTGACCAAGGCTGTAACTATGCAGAATAATTTATTGTCTCTTAGTACTGGAGAATTCTCTGCAAATATATTTCTTTCACCAGTGGTGAGCGCATCTAACTGAAGTGCCAGAATCAAAGCCATGCTGGCAGCTCTCAGGCTAACAACGTTGGTCTAGATTTAAATATCAATATTTATACATTTTGTCCAGATATTCTTGGTGATCATAATGGTCCCTTGACTTTTCATCTAGCACAAGCCAGTAGTAGCTACTCATAGTGTGTGCAGCATACGTTCTTATTTGTTCACCATATTAGCGACAGTAGTAGAATTTGTTTTCTTTACGAGGGCTAAGCTATAGTGCACCTTTAATGGGAACAAGGCAAAATCATGATTGAGTGGATATGCAGCATTAACATATCTTGCTAATAATCTATGCACTTTAGCATAGTTTAATATCATGGTACTTATTGCTCAGCAATATCATAGTGTCTTTAACTACACTAATACTGAAACTAACAGGCCCATAACCCCATGCTGTAGTTAGCTAATATTAATCCAGAACTAGCAAATTAGATATTTAATAAATGTTTAAGTCATGTGTTTCGCCTTCAAACAACAAAACTGCTGACCCGTCCATATTTTCAATATGCATAACCTTTGTCCATCCATGTATTCCTGTTAAAACAAAATCTCCACATGACTTTAAACATTTCCTAGTCATATTATAAACATTTTCCTTTTTTGAGAAGTGACATTAAAAACTGAGTTGGTGTTTTCCAGCATGCTTGAACAGTACTTTGCCTTAAACTACTTTTACTCTAAAGTTATGACTGCTAAATAGACAATAATGCAAATAAAAAACATAAAAAAAAAATCAAACACACTTTAAAGCACACTTTAAAAAAATAAAAACAATTACTGGTTAAAACTAATAAGCGAACACTAGCATGCTAAACCAAGTTGCTAAAAATGGTTAATATTACATCTGCTAGCCATCATCGATTGTAATAGTTGTAATCATGTAACTTCACTGGTATATACAATCCTATGCCAGCATAGGCTTACTGTGGACTTACTGCCAAAAAAAATTCTAACTAATAAGACTGTAACTTAAATTTTCCTTTCTGTGCAAATAGTTTCGAACGTTAGACCAGCTGTCATCACTAAACTTTTCATTTTCATTATGTCTGGTCACATTCTGTATCATTCTTTAAGTATGCTGCTACTGAAATTGGGCCTCTACTAGTATAATGTTTCCTTCTTAAGTCATTTCTTTTTCTCTGTTGTGGCCATTATTTGGCGCTCAACAGCCTTATCCTTTGCTAGGGGAAATAGTGGTCATCATTTAGGCTAATATCTTAAGGTCCCCATCTCTGGCTCTGCAGAATGCCATCCATCTGTCGATGAGCTACCTCATGAGCCTCATAGTAATATTCCTGTGAGATACTTACCCATCTCTGCTTCTTCATATGGATCAGGTGAAGACACAGGCAGTTGCAGTCTGAATGTAAAAACAGGTTAACTTTTGTTACTTGAGCCATGATACCAGTTGAGCAGATCAGGCATGTAAATCATGTCTGCTGGTTATGGATTTGTATCACAGCTTAGTCAACTTGCTGTTAGTCTGAAATAACCATACAGTTGGTTACAAAAACATTTATACCAGTTACTATTTTCGAATTCAGTTTTGACCAAACTGGACTTTGGCAAAGGAAGTCTGCTTTTTTCTAAAGTATGATGGATCGGCTGCTTAGGAGGATAAAGACTGTTTGCAGAAGAAATTAGACAGGAAGGTAAAGCCACAGACATAGTTGTATTTTTTATGTGGAATAGAATTGCTCAGTTATTTCTTTCTGCTGTCTGGGCTTTTTCCTGGCTGTGGAAACAGCCAATAAGAAGTAAAAAAAAAACAAGTCTGATTGTGCTGTATTTCACTCTCCATCATAATAGCCATTTATCCTCCAGTCTGGCTGATCCAGCTTCAAACCTCCCTCACTGTAACTATATAGGAAAAAACAAACAAACAAAAAACCCCAATAAAAATAGCAATAGGTCACTAAACCTCACTAAAAAGGTGTGTGAAGAGTATGATCAGCTAAACGTTTACATGCATTTTAGATGTTATATTGCATCTCCACATCTGTTCAGTGCAAGTAGGTGTGAATGACAAGTGTAGCCTCAAGGTCAGGGGGTAAGGAACCACAATATTATGTTATTGTAGAATACACTGAAAACGTCTCCCCAGGCTTTTCACTTGTCACACTGTATGAGCGGCAGCGCTTCATTTTTTTTAAAAGCTCCTCCAGCAAAAAAGAAAAGGAGCAAAAGTATAACATTAATAAAGAAACTCCCCTAAATCCAGGTTTCCTGTGGATGATTCTCCCACAAGGAACTGACTGTGACTCATTACTCAACAATGACATTGGCTGTACTGCTAACACAGACATCTCAGTGTACATAGAAATCAAGAGGCTAAAACCTCAACTGTGCCAGCCCTTTCATCATCACTCACATTTCTTCTCCATTACCTGTTATCAGCATGCTAGTGTCATGTTACCAGTATGCTGTACATGCAGTTTCTCTTTCATTTTGTTTAACTACAGCAAATGTATCGTAAAGCCAGACTATGGAACTGCGAGTTTCAGTAGGTTTGTTAGTCAATATTAAAACTAAAGTTCTATTTCAAGTATTTAAACCAGGGCCCTTCATCCATCCAACTTCCTCCATTCATTAGCTTATTACTTGCTAATTTTAATTCTACAAGAATTGCCAATAAAAATGTTGAAGCGATCCCCTACGGTCTTAATCCTTTTAAATATGAGTATTACTTAATTTGTGTATGAAGGGGGAAATAGTGTAGTTTCTATTCTCTATTCTATTCTATTCCCTTTCTATTCTCCTGGATATGAATGAAATAAGGCATCATCCATTTTTATAGGTCCTTAAAGTAGAAAAAGAGAATCTAGTTACAAATGAATGAAAAGCAAATTAAATGGAAATGTTAGAGTGAGTCATTGATGTGATCCACTGGTGCAGCAATAACTGCAGGTTACTGTTTCCAGCAACTAACCTCAGATGAACCACTTTCATGCTGTCCACCAACTTACTGGGTTAAGGTCAGGACTTTGACTCAGACTTGATTGTGTAAAATGTTTTCTTTATTCTTCCTCAAGCATTTTTTGGCAGAACAATGTGAAAACTGAGGGTTATTGTTCTTCTGCATGACTCACTTTTTGTTGAGATATTTATACTGATGGTTTTTTCATTTTTTTTAATAGAATTCTCTGATATAATTTAGAATTAATTGTACCACCACAATGTTTTTTTTCCTCTCTCCAAATGTAACACTTCTAATTTAAACTAAAAGGTTCTATTTTGTTTATGTCATTATATTCCATGTTAATGTTATTCTATGCTAATGCCTAGTGTATCATATTAGATATATGAGGGGTTTTTTGTTTTGTTTTTTTTTTTAGCTTTTGTGACTTCACAATATCTTCATGTTTGTTCCCCCCGAAAAATCAAAATAATCAAAATAAGCAATACATTGCGAAAAAAAGAGCTGGATGTAGCAAATATGATACAAATTAAAACTGATATATATAAATTAACAGTTATTATTATTTTTTTAAAGATTCAAAACTACCATTTCAAAAAAAAAAAAAAATACAACTTTCTGGTAATTTTTTCATGGTTCAGGCTTTTAGGGTTAATTTGTATACACACTGGTGCCTGTAAATTGGTGGAGTCCAAACTCCAAGATGGTACCCTTTCCAACCTAATGAGTACCAACAACTTTTTTTCTGAGATATCTACTTTTCCTGCCACAATATACTTCCAAAATCTTGAGTTATGAAATTTTGATTTATTTATTTATTTTTTAGATTATCTGTCTATAAATGCCCACTGCTCACTGCTGTGAAAGCAAAAAAATTGCAGTCAAGGATTTGCAATAGCTAGCAATGAGTCTTTCGCATCACTCTGGAGGGGCGTTGGCTGGCTGTTTTTAAAGAATTGTTTTAGTTCAGTCACACTGGACAGTTTTCCAGCATTGACAGCTTGTTTAAAGGGTTCAAATGGGTAATTGTGTATATGTAAAATAAAGGTCCCCCCTTGCCCTGCGAGGTGGTCTTTATCCTTCATCCTTGGGTTTGCGCCGTATCTTTGCTGTTCCTTGGACTGCCATGATTAGTGCCTCTGTGCTGTCTTTCAATCCAGCTTTATCTAGCCACTGGTAGGATTTCTGGATGTCAGCCAGTTCTTCAATCTGCCGGTGATGCATGCCATGCAAGGGCCTGTCGTGCTCCTCTTTTTTCTCAGGTTTTTTGCTGCCTGAGGTATTCACTAAGCACATGGTCAGTTGTAGCCATCTTCCATGCATGCTAAGGAGTTTCTTTGTGTCGATGTCAGTTGCTCCTCTGTCTCCTCCTTTGGCCAGCTTATTATCCCAGCAGGGTATCTGATCACTGGTAGGGCAAAGATGTTGATTGCCTAGATCTTTAGGACTTGCCTGACCCTCTGCAGGTATGTGGTGGTTGCAGCTTTCCTGGCAGTTTCATCGTGGTTCCAATCTGCCTGTATGATTCCAAGGTACTTGTAGCTGTCATCTACAAGTCATCTACAATCTTCCCTTGTAGTAGTACAATGTCCTCAGTTCTGAATACCTTCCCTGTCTTTGTTACCATTGAACTACACTTCTCCAGACAGAATGACATTCTGATGCTGTTGTTTTATATTCTAGTGGTGTGAACCAGTGAATCTATGTCTCGTTCACTCCTGACTTACAGCTTAATGTCATCTATTTAGAGGAGGTGGCTGACAATTCTCTGTTCCGTACTTGGTATCCATCTTGTCAGTAATCTCACTGAGGGGGACTTGTGCGACTGGTTTGAAGTTAGCCTCTAGTGTTGTTTGCCACATCCCCATCAAATTCCTGATGACAGCTGTTATGGTCCTGTTGAGGTTGTTGAATTGAAGGCATTCCAGGATCCATATGTGGGACATTGAGTCACAGGCTTTCAATCCAGGTGGGGCACAGGTTGGTAAGCCTGATCTTGCCGCTTCTGGTGACTGCTTTATCTACCAGTAGCTGATGTTTCACCCTTCTGGTGTGCCTGCCAAGGCCTTTCTGTGCTATGTATTGATATGAGCCTGTTCATCTTAGCTGCTATGATGCCTGACAGGAGCTTCCATGTGGTACTGAGGCAGGTTATTGGTCGGTAGTTTATGGGATCTGTCTCTTCTGGGGATCCTTGGGGATCAGGACTGTCTGACATTTAGTTAGCCATTCCGGGTGTCTCTCTTCCATTGGCAGCTGGTTCATTTGTGCTGCCAGACGCTCACGGAGTCCACTCAGCTTCTAACCAGTAGGTGTGAATCATGTTGGGGCCTGGTGCTGTCTAACTCTTCATACTGTAGACCTTTTCTTCTATGTCTGCCACTGTGATCCTTAGACTAAAAAAAAAATCAGGAAGGGAGCAAATACTTTGTACTTCAGATCAACAGAATATAACATTTCATCTCATGAGATATTATTAGGGTTCTATTTATTTGGGTTCTGTTTATGAACTTTTTCCCTACTGGTTTTCTCTATATCTATTCTAGTTTTAGAAGTTGTGTGTAAAGATGTCACACAGAAATAGAAAAGAAATGCTCAACAGTTTATAAAAAGAACCCTTTTATTTTTTAATTTAGAGCCAGTCAAGTAGTACACTCAACAACATGATACACCAGTTATGACAATAGTTTGATGGCTCTCATTCCCACCTCATCAGATATGAACACTTTTTAAGGATCCCTTGACATCTCATGTACCAGTATACTGTATAGGCGTAATCATAATTCCACCTCAGTCCACATTTCATATTTTTTTAATACAAAATCTCCTTATAAACCCATAGAAGTTATTTTTACTGCCTAAAACTAATCAATTAATTTGGGTGATGTAACTTAACGACCAAACAGGATACCATTTATGACACCTCTCCAGCATCCTAATGCAGACTTTTCCTCTGTGGTGTACAATACTGCTGCAGCCGGTGCATGAAGGCATCCAAGCCAAATGACACCTTGTACATATTTCTGCAATGCCAGCAGTATCTGAAACAATGTGTATTTGACACTCTGAGCTGAGAACACATTATTATAAAATATAAAAATAAAATTGGAAGTAATACCATTGAATACTTTTAGATTTTAAAAGATATCATTTTAAAAGGTCAAAACACGACAACCTGCTAACAATAAGACCTCAAATATCATGTAAAGGAAACTCTTTCCATGTAAAAAGACTATTTAGTGTTGATAATAATACTTTTTCACATGATAATACTTTTCTAGTCTATAGATATAATGCATCAGTTGCTTTTTAATTATTATTTCCAGAAACACATAACTTATAGTGCATGTATACTTCTGAAATATTGACTAGGAGAAAAAAAATACCAGCATGATTGCATGAAGTTATCATGTTTGTTGCAAATACAATATTGGAGCCACAAATAAAAGGATGTCAAAAACTTACCAAAAGACACAGGTTAATATTCATCAGCGAGACTTAATAAGGTATGAATTCTTTTGTTTTTGATTTTGCTGATTCATCATCATCATCATTATTTGATCAAAAGCCTCTCCATCACTGTGTTTTATTTAGCACCCCATGCTTAACAATAAACTTGTAAAACTCTGCACTACTAATTGCCACCACAGCGATACTAATCAGAGGGGCATGTGTTGTTTTTCAACAAGGTAGGTGTTTTATTTTTTTAACAGCACAGAGAAAATACTTTTCCCTAGGGATCCAACCACCACAGCTACCTGTGTACTCCATCCTTCCTGCTGAATACGAATTTCAGTGCCTTCATGAAGGGCAATTTGACAGTAATTTGTAAGGAAAGGGACAGTATTAGTCATTTGAATCACCCACCTATGTCTGTGGATTATGAGTCATGAGTCCATCTGATGAGGTTCATTCATTTCACTGTACATGTAAAACGAAGCTACATCTTCCTCTTGTGATGTTTGTTCCTTGTCAGTGTCTTCCGTCATTAGAGCAGGATAAAAGCAGTTTGTCAGCTTCAAGGACTCTTGATTATACTAAAATAAAAGCAGCAGGAAACCTCGCCAGAGACCTAACAGACTGAGCAGTGAATTTCTTTACCCAAGCATCTGCAGTCTGGAAAACAACAGTACCTTTTACGCGTCACTCAGAGTCTTTTGTCAGATAATATGAGTAGGTCATACATTTTCACAAACAAAATGTTCTTTGTAAAGTAACTAATAAGAATCATTGAGGTTTTAGGACATCTTGAAGTGTTGTAGCCCTTACCTGCTTCTATTTAAAGCCTGCTCACTTAAGCATATAGTTCCATGAAACCGATTCCATGATAAATGTATATTCTATTCCTTTTAAGCAATTCTTAAGTTTTAAGCAATGAAAAGAGGTTAAATTATCTAATGCAAGTTGTAGGTTTTTCTTGTAAAACCAAAAGTGCTGCTTATTGTAGTTGTCAGATAATATACCATTAATCCTTACAGCTATTGAAAACATAGTCATTTTTCAGTTATGATGGGAGGTTAAAATATCCAGCCACAGCGCACTGACTCACTAATCTGTTTACAGGTAGAATATGTCTAAACACAGATATTGATTTATCTGTACTCTAAAACCTTTGATTGAATAGTGACAGAGTATAGACTCTTACCCAGTTGTGGTTTAATCTTTTCTCCTATCAGCACTAAGCATACATGTTGTAGTAGCAGCCAGACACACAGTTTATCAACTGTCCTTCAATTACTGTATCAGTCAGCAGGTCGCGCATGTCAGAACCCAGTGGATTAAGAGTATGTTGTAGAGCAGTGGCCCCCAACCCCCGGGCCTCGGACCGGTACCGGTCCGTGAATCGTTTGGTACCGGGCCTCGAGATTTGAGGCTCAGGTGTGAAATGTATAGTTTTCAGGGTTTTTATCGGTTTTCAGCGTTATTTTGTTTAGCGTTTTTATCGTTTACTCGGTTTTCCTGGGTCTTTTCACGTGTGTTATGAATAAATTTTCTTTTTTTCGGTACCGGTACTAGTTTTATTTTGTTGTATTTATCCGCGACACCTTAAAGGCCGGTCCAGGAAAATATTGTCGGGCATAAACCGGTCAGTGGCGCAAAAAAGGTTGGGGACCGCTGTTGTAGAGGCAAAAAGGAGGGCACAAAATAAGAACTCAGGGAAAACAGAAGTGGAAAACAGAACTATCTGTTCTGAGGTTCTTAACACGTATTCCCTGTACTACCTCTTAAGTAAGTCTATAGGAGGTAATATCTATTGGCAGTGCAATTTTCAGACTGAAACCAGACAGAGAGAGTGTCCAGGAAAACACGTGTCAGTTGTCACACCTTATAAGACTGAGTGGAGTGATCTGTAGTGATTATCTACTCTGCCTAAAGACTTACACATATGCAGAGCAACTTCCAAGACTTGTTTCCTTGAGTGCTCTCAACAATTCTTTAGAGTGCATGCTATGAATTGCTCCACAGTTTTCTTTGGAGTCTTTTGCACTGCTTAAGAATTTGTATCAGAAATTTTTGAAAGGCTGATTATCGTTGCCCTGAAAGCTGTTACTAGCATTAGTTTGGACAGTGCAAGCATTTTCCATAGAATTATGTCTTCATTACTTATGAATGCAGCTTCCCTGTCTACCGACATGGGAAGCTGCATTCATAAGTAATGAACAGAATAAGTAATGTACAGAATATTACACTTCTGTAATATTACAGATGTGTAATATTACACATCTGGTGCTAACACATTCAATTCATTCAATATATTTAGACATTCATTCAATATATTCATGGTAAGACTGCACACCTCGCAGGTTTGATTCCTGACCAGGGCTTCTGTATCCAGTAAGGGTTCTAGCCTAGACCCCCCGTGCTAACCAAGCCTACCTGTCACATGAGGCATTGAGGAACCAGGACACTCTGATGAGAAGTGGGCTACTGGAATAAGATGGCGTCTGTGGGCAAGAGATGAAAATAGGGCGCTGTTGGAATGCTACTATGCAGTTGTAATTGGAGCACTGAATCCCAGGCTAGGCGAGTGGCTCCAGCAGATCCCAAGAACAACATTCGACATTCCCGTCCAGAAGAGTGCAGTCCTAGGTACAGCTGCGCAGGATACTGAAGCTCCCAGGCCTCTGATAGAGGACCTGAGCTTGAAGGACAGAACGCCCACAGGGGGTGAGAGGACATAGAGAAAGAGAGAAGAGAGAGCCTGTTAATAACAAGACTTTTAAGACTATGGGCTTTTCTTTTCAAGGTTGAGCTTTCTACTTACTCTTTGCCACAGCGCACTGACTCAGCATAGAACTAAAATGACACAGGAGTAAAATCAATCCTTATTTTCTCAGAGAGAAAGTTAACCAGCGAATTTTCCATATATGTTTAATTATTCCAAACTACTGTCTCCCACTTTAATCTAACTGAAAATATCAATATCAATGCATACTCAATGGACTGGTTTGTACAATGATTGGTCTGAACTGTCAAAGAGATAATATTCCCACTTTATTCAGTTTTTGTTATGTTTTGTGCTCATCAGTAAATATTAATACACAAATGCACTAAGCTTAAGTGGTTAACAGTGTAAACCAGCCTCCTGCTACCTATCAAAAATGTCATATCACTTTTTCAGATGGAGAGCAATAACAGAGATGTTCGGCGTAATGTCTTATTAGTGCAGTTATCAATATTTCAAGCATAAAACGTATCTGAAATATGGTATTAGCTTTCCTTGTGCCACTTTGTTTGTCAGGGTTCATTGTTTAGGATTCCCCAAACAAATCATCCTAATCCCTCAGACACCGTGCAGATGGTGTTTAATAATTAGGAGGCTGAAATATGTCACTTTTATGAGCATTGTATTTGGCTCCACATAGTACAGAAACCAGACTGCACCCTGTTATTTCTCACACCTAATTGACTATCACTGAGGACTGGTGTGGTTAAGTTGTTGATGAAAGAAGTATTTAGTGTACTGTGAATGTGCCCACCAGATTTCTGACTTTGACTCAGCCAGTAGCTAAATCAGCTCCCTGTTTGTGTCTGTGTTTTGATTGGTGTATTACACAGTCAGGTCAAGTATTGAAATATACAATTTCAACAGGTTTTCCTCCACCGCCACAATAGATTTGAAATTACAAAATTGAGATGTCAAGTCGAATCAAGTCAAAGTTTATTTATATAGCACATTTTAAAAAAACTAGTGTACATCAAAGTGCTTCACAATAAAACCACAGTGCGGGCAGAATAAAGAACAAATAGTACAATTATACTTAAAATTGCATTTACATGGTGTAGTGCAGGCCAAATGAAAGTCAAACTAATTTGTTTCAAAAGCTAAGTTAAACAAGTGTGTTTTTAAACGGGATTTGAACGATTGAATTGATTCCGAAGTACGGATTTCGACTGGGAGATTATTCCAGAGTCTAGGGGCAGCGATGGCGATGGTCACCTCTGGTTTTACCATTTAGAAATCACAGCCACTGGCTCAAAAGCAACTGGACAATGAATTGAATTCATTACTGAAGTCCAATAGCTGAATTTGCATTTGGCACCTGTTCATGGAAACTCTCAGTATTCAGTCCAAGGAGCTGTTGATGAAGTGACCACATCATCAGTTTGTTAGATTCTTAAAATGACTTCTACAACTAAAGTAGGTCAAGAAAAAACGCTTGGCTACATCTAGTTAGATGAAGAGCACTCTTTAAGGGTGAAGAGCTCTCTTCCATTCCACAGCCCATTGGCTGTCTTCCCAGGTTAGTGTGTGTGTCTTTGAAGAGGCCTGTACCTAATTCATAAAAAAGGGAGAGGATAACTGGCACATGCACAACAGGTGTCCCAATCACCTCACCTGGCACTGTTCCTAAATTACTCTGCCCCATGTCTCCTCCTGCAGCCCCCAGTGAGTGTCCCAGGCAGTAATAGTGTATGGTATCATAGGACAGTCTTTCTCAACAGTACTGTAGCCTGATTCTACACTCTGACAGTTTCTGGCTGATATCCATGCTGGAACAAAATGGCCCTGAGCCCTGTGTTTGAAGCATGAATCTGCGAGACAAAGAGGAGAGAAGCAAGGAGCGCTGAGTGGAGATTGTTTCACTCTCAAATTCCACCTGGCATTGCTCTGGCCTCTGGAACAAATTTGGATGAGAGCAAAGTGAGTTTCATCCGCCTAAGAGACCAGCTGTTGACTGCCCATGTGGTACCCCAGATACTGTACCTCTCTCCATCAATCCGCATACTTCTTCAGGTTAGTGATAAGCCCAGACTCCAATACCATGGCCACCTGCTGCACACACCAGGTGAGCAGTAGATGATGACATTGTCCACACAGGTAGCAGCATAACACGCTGCACCCTGTCCATGAGGTACCTAAAAAGCATAAAGAGACGGAAAGTAAGTGTATCAAGTTGGTATATTGAATAGAGTAGGATATACCAACTTCCTTAGACTCTGAGGAGAAGGAACTCTTCCAGGAACCCTTGGTTAACTTCCAGGAGCTTTTTGATCAGGGGCATGGGATAAGCATAAAACCATGACACTTCACTCGCTTAACATTTTTAATGACGTGAATAGTTGGGTATAAGCTATAGCAGACACTATGAGCTCATCACCCCCATTTCCAGCATTGCTTTCAGATCCTACAGAACTTCTGTTCTGGTAACCTATGGGTCATGACAGAACCATCACACCCAGGCAAGTTTCAGCATTATGTTGTATGAGACTGGTGCAACCTGGTAGGTTTTGTAGCCTAACAACTGTTCCCTGAACCATTTTGTGGGATTGATGGAATTTGGCACCTCTGGCCCAAAGTCAACTATGTTATTTATTGGGTTTTCCAAATAGACAGACTCTGTCTCTCCCTATGCTTTCAAGATGTCCAGAGCACCAGAAAACCTTGTGTTACTGCTGAGCACAGCACCTACCACATCTTACTGGTGTAACCTGCTGGTTGCGATGTGACCCTCACACGTTGTCTTACCAGTTGATCTGTACCCAGCAAATCTGTACCCATAATCAGAGGACAAGGTGGGAGTTAATCATGATCTTAAATTCTGTGCATTTTGGCCTTACATTAAATAAATGTCTAAACAGGAGCAAGATTATTTAGATGGATGAAGCCAAGACTGACTTGTACCCAAATAGTGAGAAATGAAGAATTTGAAGTAAAGGAAGGCTCAAAGTACACAATGTCATTTGTCAAAAATGGTAAAGGCAATGTTATGGCATGGCCAATATAACTGGGTCATTGCTGTATGATGTTGTGACTGCTGATAGAAGCAGCAGGATGAATTTTGAAGTGTATAGAGCTATACTGTCTGGTCAGATCTAGACAAATGCCACAATGGTGATTGGATGCTGCTCCACAGTACAGATGCATAATGACCCAGAGCATGCCCTGAAAACAAAACAAGTGCATCTTAGTGTTTGAAATTGAATGATCTTAAATATAAGAGTATTAGAGTGTGACTTCCATTTACTGAAGATGAAAGTAAAAGCAAAAAGAACCACAACTATTCAGCACTTGAAGGCAGCATCCACATGTCCATTATCTACATAAAATAGAAATGCATCCTACAAAAAAAAGTATGTTTAGAATTATATTTATTTGTTTTTTAACCTTTTGAATTAAAGCTGAAATTTTAGTCTTCAACTCCTTTAAAAACCATCATAATGATGCATGGAGGCATATTATAAAAATCACCTCCTTGTTATAATACTTTGAACTGACTTTTTATTTATTTCATTTCAGATGTTTTCTTTAACAACCTTATTTTGTTCAGTTATAATATCTTCCCAAGTAAAAAAACATGGGGAAAAAAGACATTTGTATATTTTATTTTAATATTTTTGGTTGCCAAGATTGTGAGAGCACAGAATAAAGCCTTAAGGCGACAAGTGAAGTAAGAGAGAAAGAGGCACTTTATGCACTCATCAAGACTTGAAACTCAGAGCGATTAAGTTGAATAAGGCTTGATGAGGCCCTATATCATACCCTCTACATCAGAGGGACATTGTGACTAATAGCATTTGTCACAGATTGTTGAACATACATTTGGAGACTTTGGAGGCCCAGTGGTGAATTTCAATTTTTTTGCCTTGAGTGAAAAAGCAGTAATGTCACCATGTTTATAGTTTTCACTGGGAAAAAATACTGTCTCAGTTGTTATTCCCAAAACTATATGAACCTTAAGTTTGAAATTTGCATTACAAATATGTAAAAAAAAATGTAAAGTTAAAGCTTTCACCTTTGTTTAGTTTGTGGTCCATTTAGATATGTAGCTGTGCCCTTAAGAGGAGGTCATGAAATTGCAATTACTATTACATGACATTAATGAGTATAATTTGAGAAATCTGGCCATCTGGCCATCTGTCAGTTGTCTGTCTTGATAGCCATACATCAGACTGCTTTAATGTCATTTCATTCAATGTCATTGATATGAGGAAGTGCATCCTCATAGCTATTCTCTCTTCAAAATACTAACTTAATGACAGTCTACATGTGACATGCTCAGAGGCTTTTCAAAGAAAATGGGTTTCCCCTAAAATATGTGTAACTGTGAATATGGTTTTATTTGCTTTGCTAGTATTCTCTCACGCATAACTCAAAAAGCTAAAATAGCACACTCATACACTTGTATGTACTTTTTTTAAATTATGAAATGGAGATGTAACAATAATGTGTGATGGTGTGAAAAGAGTCAGTCATATGGGTACAGGGGCAATAAAGGTAATTGTCACCTGAATCCGCAGCCCTGCTTAGTGTTATAAAACTTTACAGGGAGTTGTATCTCATTATATTCCAGGTTTTTACCGTTTTCGTTCACCCTTATGGTGTCGTCTTCGGCTGGAGCCAGGCAGCTGGTGTAAGTGATAAAGTACTGAAAATCTGCTGCACATGAGTTTAAAACTCTTTGCTGAACACACTGGAATATTTAGCAGAGCCGGGTTATTTAAGTTGATTATTGAAATTAAAGTTATTAGACTAATGCTGCTCTGTAACTGCTGAGTTAGTAAATAAACAGCCTCGAGTAAAAAGTTTTTTGCAAGAAAACACAAGGCAGTAATATTAGGTGCTTGTTTCTGAAGTCATTCACACACTGGTGATGGCAAGCTACATTGTAGCCACAGCCACCCTGGGGCACACTGACAGAGGCGAGGCTGCCAGACACTGGCGCCACCGGGCCCTCTGACCACCACCAGTAGGCAACGGGTGAAGTGTCTTGCCCAAGGACACACGACCGAGACTGTCGGAGCCAGGGCTCGAACCGGCAACCTTCCGATTACAAGGCGAACTCCCAACTCTTGAGCCACGGTGGCACGGTGGTTAGCACTGTTGCCGCACAGCAAGAAGGTCCTGAGTTCAATTCCACCATCAGGCCGGGGTCTTTCTGTGTGGAGTTTGCATGTTCTCCCCGTGTCTGCGTGGGTTCCCTCCGGGTACTCCGGCTTCCTCCCACCGTCCAAAGACATGCAGTTTGTGGGGATAGGTTAATTGGATAATCCAAATTGCCACTAGGTGTGAATGTGCGAGTGAATGTGAGTATGAATGGTTGTCTGTCCTTGTGTGTTGGCCCTGTGACAGACTGGCGACCTGTCCAGGGTGTACCCCGCCTCTCGCCCTATGACAGCTGGGATTGGCTCCAGCACCCCCCGCGACCCTGAAAAGGATAAGCGGTAGCGAATGGATGGATGTTTCTGAAGTCCTATAATGGGTAAAAGATGATGGTATTGCAGACTTTAGTGTGTAGAATATTCTACTTTAAAAGATCAACATGTATCAAATTTGTAAAAAGGCTTTTTGGCTTGAAGAGTGATAGCACAAAGTCATTTTAAGCATAGTTGTATTTACAGGAAAAACAGGCTGTGGATCTAATATTAATCTCAATAGAACATTTAATAACCAAATCAATCCAGGGGAATTACAGTTCCTGTGATAGAAAAGTGAGTTTCAAAGAGATAAACATTCCCTTGTAGCTCCTAATCCTTATAGTTTGTTGCCAACCTGCCTCTGTGGAAATTGAGCAAATATCCTGGTTATTAATTCTTGTTTGTAGCGAGAAAATCTTTCTGAATATAATCAGAGCCGGTGTTTCTTAAATTGGAGAATATTTGTAAAAATATGAGTGGTCATATTAGAAGACCCTTGCCCTACTATCTGCCTGGGAGGTTGAACTATATTAAAAATGGGCCCATATTTCCTCTTATGTTGGACTCTCTGACAATATATTACAATATGAGCTCCCATCTTCTCCGTGACCAGACACCAATGTTTGCTTATAAAACTAGAAAGCTTTTTTACCCTATGTATCACATTTTTATACAGTGTCATCCAGTATTAATGCAGTGAAGGGCTTTGAATGGTTTGCAATAAATCATGATTTTTAACAGCTTTAGGGATTGAGTTCACCTCTATCTAGACTTGACCTACTTCTTAGCAAAGTCCACACAAAGTTGTTCCAGAGTCCCTCGTGAGATGAAAGATAAATGTGGATCTTCTCGGAGTACTCATTGTCCACTTTGTCATTCCATTAGTTATACACAGACAATCACCATTATAGTCCAGCCCCCATTATTTATTAACCATTTTAAGTCACATTCTGCTCCATTATTTTATTGTATAACATCACACATGAGTCTCATCCTTAGGATGTTTCTCTTTGAATTACCTGCTACCTATTATAGTCTCAGATATCACAAGTACAACATGTGATGAAATAAAATATGCAAAACAAACTTGAGACAGTTCAGAAGTCCAAATAAAATGTGAAAAATCTGGAAAACAGCTAGTTAGTCAGTTCCCTTACTTGTGACTGACTCAGGCGTTCTTGCTCGACCATAATCATTTAATTTTCTTTGCACTGACTCATGGATTAATCGTTGAATTCCTTTAGTTTCACCGTAGCTATGATTATTTCACTCACAGCTGCTAAAGTCAGAGGAAGATTATTTCCATCTGCAGCAATGTACCTTTGATGGCATTGCTCACTTCTGGGACCTTGTTGCTTATTCATAAAGTCATGGCAAAAAGTGCAACCTCTTTCATTTCGAAGGTTTTATGTATCAAGACATGATAAAAAATCATTTGAATCTTAGAGAAGCAAATGTTTCTCCTGCTCAATCTCAGAAACATTATAAAGCCATTTCCAAACAATTTCAAGACCATCATTCTATAGTAAAAAAGATTATTCACAAATGGAAAACATTCAATACAATTGCCAGTTTTACCATGAGCGGACATCTCAGCAAATCCACTCAAGGTCAGTACACAGAGAAATGACAAAAACCCCAAGAAGTAAATCTCAGATTCTTCAGGATTCAGTTAGCATGTCAAATGTTAAAATTCATTACAGTATGTGTGGCGTGTTTGGAAGTGTTGCCAGTAGAAAGATTCTTTTCTCTGAAAAGAACGTAGCAGCACACCTTAGGTTTGTAAAGGTTAATGGTTACGGCTAATAAAGGTAATCTTATCTTATCTTAAAGTTCCACCTGGAAAAACCACAAGATTTCTGAAACAATGTCCTTTAGACTGATAAGACCAAAGTGGAAAAATTAAACCATAGAGAACAGTGCTGCATTTGGTGTAAACTAAACAGAATGTATCAGTGCAAACACTTAATACCAGTTGTCAACCATTGTGGTCGAGGAGTGATGATTTACAGCCTGACCTGAACATCTTGCAGTCATTAAGTTGACTATGAACTCCTCTGTATACCAACGTATTCCAGAGTCAAGTGTGCGGCCATCTGTCAGGCACCTAAAGCTTGGGTGAAATTGGGTCATACAACAGGGGAATGATCCCCAGCACACCAGCAAATCTACAAGAGAATTGCTTCAGAAGAAAAGATGTAGGTATACAAGTCTTAATACAATACATGTGTGCAGCTAAAGTCGTATTTAACAGCTTTTATTTATAGCTAATAACAATTTAGGCCTATCTCCTACCCCTAATTCAAGATGCAATGCTATAAAATGACACTTTGTAAAATGACATGCAAAAACTAGACCACTACCAAATGACATGTAAAATGTGGGAAAGTGGCTTTCTCAATAGGCTGCTATTACTTGATGTGTTCCACAGTTTGAGTTCCATCTGGAGGCATGTACTACCAAGCAAGATTAAAGGGTTAGTCAGATATTTTGACCCTAAAGCCAGAGTTCTCAATGCACAAAGATGGCTCTCTCTTTATCTGGGCAATCACGTGTAGACTCACAGCCACATGCTACATGCTAACATGTCAGTAGGTTCCTCATCTACACAGAGGTGGACACAAAAAGTTTACCATGAACTCCTCCTCCTGGTGAACTTTGTTCAACAGCACAACAATGTTGTTAAAAACAGAATCAGAAACTTAAATTGTCTTCCTCCAGTTCGACATGGAAATTTTAAAGAGGATGAAAAAGAAAAAAATGTCTAAAGCTTAAGCTATCTAGAGCTCAGAGCCACCCACAAACCAGCAGCTTCAGGATGAGCAAAAGATCAAGGCATTTCTAGTGACGACGAGTAATACAGAAAAAGTTATTAACATACTGTGAATGATGTAAGTAGCTGATGTTACTAGGAGAAAACTCAAATGACTCTTCAAACATGCCTTTTTATGGATCTTAAGCAGAAAGCCTAAATTTTAAAAAGTTCATTCTACCCATTATCCCATCTCATGGGTTTTTATGCAAATCATAAAAAAAACCCTGGTTGTGTCAGAGTGAGCAAGTAGTAGTGTAAAACTTTAATAACATAATGACTGTGTTTTTCTTTTAAACTACTGATCATGGCTTGTAGTATTAAAACTATATCATTTGCTCCAGAGGGTTTTCACTGTGGCAAAGGAGGTATTATCAGTCAGTGTAAAATGTGGGAACCCAGGGGTCCAAATCATTGAAGCTAACTCAGGGATTTAAATATAACTAAAACTATAACCAAAAACAGAAATTAGATTGTAAACTGTACTGGACCATGACACAGGCTATAATGAAGAACCCTGAAGGAATTTCATGACAGTTAATCCAGTAGTTGGTAATGGTGGACTAATTTATAATGTTATGACACCACCGTGGTAATAGCGATCATACATACTGGTATGGCATTTCAGAAAATTCAGTTCAAATAAATAAATACAGGACATATTCAGGTGCACAGAAAGAGAAATGACAGGTTAGAAATATCAATTCTGTTGTTGTGAAATATGAATAGAAGCATTAAATATTAACAAAATACATTAAATTTTAAAAGAACGTCATGTCAGTGCTGCCACATTTCTGAATCAGCATAAACATACAATATATTGTTGTTGTTGTTTGTATAATCAAAATCTAGATTTGGCCAGTGAAACGACTCTCTGACAGAATACCTAAGAAGATGTATTTAACAGACAGCACTGTGCGTTTGAGGTCGACTGAGCTAAAAGGAGAGAGTGAAGTGGTGCATAGCAAATGAAAGCATTATTGGTGGTGAATATGAGACCCAGGCTGCGGTAAACTAGGCTCTGCATTCTACTGTCACAGCCTTTCCCTGTTCTTTTTAGGATGGCCTAGTTTCATTGTAAAGACTTTACCCACCTCCTCACACTTTTTTTTTCTCCCCAGAGAAAAACACATTACCACAGTGTCTCTCTTTAACCTGGGGAGCTCTACTTACAGCACTTATCTGGTTCTTCATCTTCCCTGGAGCTCAATTAGAAATATTGTTCAATGGACTCCACAGTCAAGATAATGACGTGTTGAGCGTTACAGAGGAGTGTGTTTTCTTTAAAACCTTAACCTCTGACTTGAAATTGCAAATGATATCTTCATGTCCCAATGAAATCAGTAAAATAAGCAAGTAAAACAAGTAAAATAATGCTTCTGGCAGAGTGGAATGAATTAATGAAACTTGGTTGGCATTTCTAGTCAAGTACTGGCTGTCAGAGCAGTGTGGTATTTTTCTTTTCTCTAATTTCTTTATTCTTTATTTACAATATGCAAATCTAGCATTAATGCTGATAACATATTCACACTTTTTAGTCACATTTTTGCCATTTCAGAGAGAATGGAAATAAAGTAACTTTCTGAAGCATTAAACAAAAAGTGAAATGATGGTGCAGCACATGCATCAGTGCAGCCTTGGTTACAATGTTGCATGCAACACACTACAAAAACAAAAAAACTGCAGTGTAACACATTTTGGTGAGTATATTCAACGTTTTGCTTTTATACAGTGACTGCATTATCAGAACATTATTCCTTTGATTGCGCAGTAACTGCAGGATATTCATGAGGTACTGTTTCCTAGCAACATAGCGTATGCACTGTGTACTGTATGAGCTATAGTAGCATGTCTGTGATCACTAAGACAAAAGATGAATGAAATGTTAGGGGAATGTTTAAAGAAATGGGACAGACAGCTTTTCAAACATTTCCAGTTTATTTTTGTTAAACGCTGGTATTTTTATTTTTTTTTTAATACACGCATTCATTTCTGTTTCTGTCCACAGTGAATTGGTTGAGCCTCTTCGACTAACGCTGCCTCTAGATCAGGCTTTTTACAGCAAAGCAGCCCCTGTCAGTGTTGCATTTGTGATGGTATACAATAGCATAGCTGCACAGCTGAGAGAGCCCAGTCACGGGACCCCAGAGAGAAAGCATCACTGCATTGCTTCTCTCAAATCCTGCTGTATATTGGTGCTCAATTCAAGACAAATGTGCTCCTGCACTCATTCTGTCACCTGAGGGCAGTTGTATTGTATTATTCTGAGGTACACACGGGAGCGGACTAGTGAATAAACATTTTATCGGCTCAGCTATTCATACTTGCATGAGGATTGTCTCAGCTTTGGCACTTCACTTCCCATCCACTGCAGTCAGATCCAGTTTAAATGCTTAATGAAATGTTTTTGATGACTAAAACCAAATTATATTACTATTGCAGTACTTTTCAGAGCAAAGACAGATGGCTTGCATTTACACATTTTAAAGACTTGACATGGTTCAATTGGAAGTGAGGCAAGATGATTTCAAGAACATAAGAAAGCGTTATTGCTTGCTCTATGATCCAGTAGTCAAATGGTGGGGTTTGCATAGACACTGTGTTAATATTTTTCCCTATTGTGTGAGTAGCATTGAAATTCATTTATTCCACTATTCTAAAGCAGCTGTCTTTTTTTTACTAAGATCACATAATGCTGAGGAGAGATCTATATTCAAAACGGAAGCTTACTTTCTTGATTTTGCTGTCACTTTTCATATCATGAGACCACCTCATCAGAGATGTAGTTGTACATTTCTAGTGTATCATTAGCCTGTGTTGATAACCCCCTCAATGCTTATCTGAGTATTTGTATCTCCCTGTCTGCAATAACACAGTTGAGCAGATTGCACTCAATCGCTCGACAGTTGTGTCGATATGGCCACCCACACGATTTATTTTCTTGAGTGTATTTTGCTGCTGTGCTGCCGAACAACATCTCAAGTTGTCCCAAATATTGTTCTTTCAGAGTCAGACGCATTGAAGCAAGGACAGGCCAGCTGTTGGCAGAATAACACATTCACACTCGCATGTCTCCTGCAAAGTTGGGACGAAAGTCCATAGTTTCAGACACCCAAGTCTTTGATGGGCTGAAGATTCTGATTGCACCATCATTTGAAAAAGTCATTAAACTAGATTTATTTCTTTTTGTCTTTTGTATCAATCATGAATTCAGCTATTATAAGTTCTATTAGTCAGACATCATATATCATCCACATAACTATCTCTCTAATAAACACTTTGACTGTCTCAACAAAGGTTAAATCTGTCTACTTCGAGTTTGGTGGATTTGTCGTTGAGAACCAGAATAAGTGTTGAGTTCAGTTGTTTGGTGCTGAGTGCTGATCTTATTTTTGGGCTGTATTCTACTGGAACTCAGTGGTTAGAGCATTTAACTCCTGCTGCAAGATATCATTGCCACTGGCAAATGTTTGATGTCAGGAATATTTTGTTACCTCAAAGATAATGTCACACTTAGTTCACTTAAGTGTACTTATCTATTTGCTTCTTACTGTATTAATTATATGTATTAGGATGACATTTGTTAAAGTAGTCTGATGGGGTGAGCCAGAGACAATCATTATCTTGACACCATTATGACAAAATAACTTGTCATGGTCCTGCGTCTGTGACCCAGTGTTTGATTTATATTCTTTGTTTTAGTTGTATTACTCATTCTGTTTACTTGCCTCCCCTATGTCCATGTTCAGTGTGTTGTCTGTCCTGTCTTTCATGTATGTTAGTTCTGTCGCCATGTTTGTTCATCTGTTTTCCAGTCGTGTCGCTCACCTCTTCTGTTTTCTGTATTCAGTCAGACCGTCTTAGTGTGTGTCCCATGTTTCTGTTTTTACTTTGATAGTCTCCTGTCCTGTGTGCATTACGTTCAGTCTTGTTTCTGTGCTGTTAATCTGATTAGCTCCAGCTGTGTTTCCCTCCTGTTTCCCATCCCTTCGTTATCCTCTGTGTATTTAACTCCTCTGTATGTTGTCACGTTTTCCACATTGCTGTGTGTTTCCCCAAGCTCCTCAGTTTTGCTCATTACTCTTAGTTTTCTCCTAGCTCCTAGTTTCTTAGTTCAGTTTCCCAGGTTCCAGTTTAAGTTTTGTTTCCTTGTTTTAGTGTTTGGTCCTACAGCAATAAAAGCTGCCTTCCTTAGTTAATACCTTTGTGTTCAAGTCCTGCATTTGGGTCCTACCTCTGCTTGCTCATAGCACATCCATGACATCATCAGTCAACAATTACGTTACTGTATTTGATGCAGTAATGTAGTTGTTCAAACATACATTTACAATAACAAATATAGCTCAAGATTGCTCTGGTGGCAGGCATTGCAAAAGTCCAATTTTGTTTGCTTTTCTTAGAAAACACAAAACATAAAAATGTAGATCTGATTGTCTGCAGTTGGCTGCGTTTTATGGAATATTACTGCCACCACTTGCTGATAAGCAGAACAGAATCAAAAAGGAGAGATCCACTTTCAGACACATACATATTGCAAACTGTGTTTTGGTGCTAAATATGTAAAATCATTTATGTCATGAACTGATAAACTAATACAATTCTCACCATATTGTTGGTTTGAATTTAGCAGTATATCAGGATTAGTGATAATGATTCCAAACAGCATGTAGTGTACCACTGATTCATTATGATCACCTCCCATTTGCTGTGCCCTTCTTCAGCTGTTTCACATTAAAAGTTTTCAAACTGAAGTTTTTACCATTTAGAAGATACTGCAGTTTTTGAATTGAATGGTTGTTTTATCAGTTGTAGTTTAAATGTATGGATTTACTGAGGTCTGGTATAGGGTGTCAAGTTATGTAGATCAGATCAGTCTTATTACATACCTGCACTGTTGGTGAAGTTAAATGAATTGTAATAAACATTTGGACAGTGTATGCTTATATCTTGTGTTTTTAAAAGCATGAGAGATGTACAAACATGTCTTGTGATCTACTTTTTGGATCATCTCCAGTAGTCATTAGAAAACCTACTGAGATGGAGGACTGATTGTTGACGGGTTTTCTTCCAGATCTATTAATAATGATGATTCTAATAATGTGCTGATAATGTACTGAAGTGCGTCATTTTTTCTGTGCTCTGTTTCTTCTTGCTCTTGCTATGCAATGACTGTTATTTTCCAAGCCTTTTGTTGTATTGTGGGCTCACACTATCAGGGAGGCGTGGAGAAGATGATAGATGCAGAGAGCTTTCTGCATGCAAAAGCCTTGGATGAAAGTAGGGGCTCCCCATTCATTTAAAATAATTTCATGTTTCCTTCCACCAACTCTGTGTCCTTCCAGCACTATTATCAGAGCAATGTGGCAACGTGTTATTCAGAGGATGGCACCCATTGTCTTGTTTTCTTCAGGGCGGACAAACACTTTACATTGGGAACAAAGTACACACTCACTCACACAGAAGTGCTGCCAATCATTTAGCTAGGGATATTGTAAGTTTGCTAATGTATCATTTTCTCTCTTTTCTTTTTTTAAACTCAAGCAACATATGTACAAGACCAGACAGGAACCGTTAATGATAACCTGTTGAAAAACTGAACAAAGACAAAAAATAATAAACAAACCAATTTTCAACTTTCTTGAATTACAGAAATGTGAAAATGGACAATGATGTTTTAAAACATTTTTAATAGAAATAAAATTTTGTATAAAAAAAAAAAACTAAACATGCTTCACACACTTCATTAGTTTTCATGAGGTTTAACAAATACATAGCTAGCCAGGCACTGTATCCTTTTGTATTTTTTCCCCAATTTTAAGATATGTCAGGACATAAAGCAGACATCATCAATCTATTTAATAACATACATTAACTTACCATTTAATTTGGTCAGCACTCACATTTTATTCTGCAACACAAATGGTGTTGAAAGTAATACAGAGGGAGGCATGAAAAGCAGCATTGAATTCACAACACAAATGACCCCACAATATTTTCCCCAAGACAATAGAGGGCTTTTATACTGCACGGAGCCAACCCTTAATCTGTTCTGCCAACTCGGAGTGATTGATAGAGATATTGTATAGTTTTGCAATTAGAATTTCATTTGCTAAAATGCCTTACAACTTCCTGACACCTCCTCCTTATCACAAGAGTGCCTGAAGAGGACATGATTTTTTTTTTTCAGTAGCTGGTCCATTATGGATATCACCTTCAGGGTATATTGCATGATCCTCTCAAGGGCATACTTCATCTTAATTCCCCTACTAATGGATCTGTACAGCTAAGCTTTACCCTTACACTATGAATGTGTGAGAATAGCTGGTGGCAGTGGTGGTAGGGTCATCCTGGATAACAGCTCACAGTGAGATCTCCTGGCTAAAACACTGTTTATTTTAACCATGAGCCACTGTTTCAAAGCACATACAGATATGCAGAGGGCAGTGGCAGCCTTGGGCTAGCTGGTAATACAAATCATGGCCTTACTGTAGCACAGATAAACAATCACTCACTAGACCTTCACCATTTGAGAACAGTTTTTAACGTACAATAGGCCCAAACAATTTTAAACAACACTGCAACAGAGTTTAAACGCATTCCTTTTTTTTCCCTTTTGTTTTTTTAAACAACACAACACAGGATGTTAAAACTGGCATGCTCAAAATCAGCAGAGACCATTTTATATGTGTAGTCATTCTTATTAACTCATCGGCAACTTGGAAGAGGAAATCAAAATACATGGAGTCTGGTAAAGATCTGTTGCATTGTTGTGACGATCAATATTTCCAGTCATTTGACTCACGAGACCAGAACACATTTAGAAATAAAAACAAACACAAGCCCCTCTCAGAGATCCATAGACCATGTTTGCATGCCTTTTTGGTGTTGATTAATCCCTTGTGATGCCTTGAGGATTTGAAGATTAATTATAATTCACAAAACTGGCAAACGACATTAAGAACCTGAACATATTCTTACTCGTAGTTCAGTTTCAGTCAGTGCTGCGAAAGATGACGGAGAAGTCTTTAAAAGAGGGCATAGCTGAAATGTAAACACAGAAAAGGAAAGCTCCATCCTTCAGTCTATAGGCCTCTGCCATGCAAATATTTTCATTTTTCTTTTATGTATTCTTCTGAGGCAGACCAAAGATGGAACCTTAAAATTGTGCTGTTATCTGTTCTGGTCCCAAGTTTTGTCCATCCCTGCATCTCATGTGCTCTTTCCACACAATGCCGCGTCTTTGTGCAATATTTCTCTGATCTCCACCCGGAAAAAATACATATCTATTTAATTTATTTGACTTTATTTATTTTTGCCGGATGCTTGAAATTCCACTGCATGTTTTGTTTTCTTTGCTGGGACGGAAATCCTGAATCGTGATAACATCCTTTGTCCTTCAGATTGCATGGTTGCTGTAGCTGATGTAGGTTTGCTTTGTTGAAAACGCTGAAAGAGACGAAATGAGAAGGAAGAGTCAGAGTTTAATACAGTTGAGGTAAAGTTTGTAACCTAAGAAAGGGAGCTGATTTGGGCATGAAGCTCTTTTTGTTTAGCGCTCTTCCTGTAGTAACAAGAGTAAGAAACTGCTACACAGGGCTGAAAAAATGTGTTTAGTTCCTGATTGGTTATGATATTACGATCCTATTAAAAATTCCCTAGTTCTCAGGTCATGTTATTCCCCTCAGCATGTGCCAAATGTAACTATTACCTTTAGCTACCACCACCATTTTTTTCCCTCACAGCTATAGCTATCAGGAGTTAACTTTCCAGCTGTCTCCCCGGACCATGTTAGCTGATTCTCTGAGTGGGAGCAGATAAATCCTGACATATCGCCACTAGATCTCAGCATTGGGGGGAGCTGGCCCAGACAGGAATTTTTCAATTTCATCAAGCCATATATCCACACTGGCGATGACAATGACAAATGGCACTCATTCAAATAGCCATACACTGTATAGCCCCCTGTAAACGGTAACCCCATCAGGATAATTTGCTGCTGGCTATCAATTCAGCGTCTCTGCCTTCTCGACACTTATTTTAACAAAAGGCCCTTTTAACCATCCACACAAACATGAAGCAAGAATGGAATTAATGCTGCTCTGTTTGGATGCATGTAGTTTTTGTGACAGGCCTCACACCATTGTGCTATTGTTACTGCAGAGCATTCTGATAAGTTTTACATTGATTTCTGGTTTTGTGCTAACAGTAAATATATGTCAGCTATTTTATTCTCCTATGAAAGGAAACAGCTGTCAATACCTGTGGTTTTGACCACAGACTGATAAAAACCTTTTCCAGCTTAAGGCAAGAAGAGTGTTTTGAATGCCACTTGAGTAATTTCTGCTGACTCAATTGCTGAGGTCATTATTTACCTCACTAATATAAATCCACAGTGCATCACAGGAGTGCCAAGCATTGAGATTAGGAGGCATACACAGTGATTCAGCTGCTTTATAAAAGATAGTCACACCTTTCTTGTTTTTTTAATAATGTGTGCAAATGCTAGGCTTTGATTAGTGATTCAATAATTTATCTATTGATTATTATTTCAGTTTATATATAGCATGTCAGTAAATAGTAATGAATGCAGATAGATTTTCCAGTCCGATGGCTTCATTTTACAGGATAGAGCAAGTAAATATTTGCATTATAATGAATTATAAGCAATGGTTGCATGACAAAAATCAACAGTTTAAGTCAGAGATAAACTGAAAATTATTAGAAACCCAGTTCCACACAAGAACTGGAACGCTATATAAAATATAAATAAAGCAGGATTCAAACAGATAGAAATAGAAAACACAAAGTTTACACGGAGACATTTTAATATTTGATGAATTAGCTCATTTTCCAATTAGTTGGCAGTAACATGTCTCAAAGTTTGAACAGGGATAACAAAATGTTAGAAAAGTGGTATTGCACTACAAAAACTACTGGAGGGATATTTTGCGATTGATTGGGTTAACTGGCAACAAGACAACTACGGATACTGGATGCCTGTGCTGGCATTTCTCCTACAGTGTTGCTATCAGTGTGTGAAGAGTGGGAGAAGAGGGTTGCATTGACAATCCAACACACTGGGCAGCACATTGAACACATTTTATAAGTGGTCAGAAACTTGTAAATAACTCATGAAAGAATAAAGTTATGTTGAAACCAAGCACACCATTGTTTTTCTTGTGACATTACCAATAAGTTTGATGTGTCACATGGCCCTCTTCCTATTGAAAAAACAAAAGTTGTATCCAAGATGGCCGACTTCTAAATGGCCACCATGGTCACCACCCATCTTGAGGAGTTTGCCCCCTCACATATACTAATGTGCCACAAACAGGACTTTAATATCACCAACCATTCCCATGTTATTACGGTGTATCCATATAAATGGCCCACCCTGTAGAATAATGGCTTTCAGAATAAAGACTTTGACTAACTCAACACCTATAATACATTTTAAATAATATCACAAAATGATTTTGAGAATCTGAATAAAGGGACAAAGGTCAGGTCTATGAACACAATTTGCTGTGCCATCTACAAATGAAGGTTAAAATTCTACAGTATGATGATTAGAAGAAACCATATGTGAAAATGATCCAGAAAAAACATTGTCTTCTCTGGGCCACAGCTCATTTGGACTGAGGCAAAATGGAAAACTGTTCTATGATAAGATGAATAAAAAATATATAATAAAGAATTTCAAAAATGTAAAAACACGGACATAGACAAGAATGGAACAACATTCCTCTCCCAGAAGTGCAGCAACTGGTGTTCTTCAGTTCCCTCATATTTACAGACTGTTTTTAACAGAAGGGAATGCCACACAGTGGTAAACACAGCTCTGTCCTAACCTTTTTTGAGACTTGCATGCTTCTAACTGGGCTGCACAGTTTGCATTAGCAGTTATTGACTCCGTGTTGGTTTCATACTGCAATTTTGTAACAACATGATCAATACAATTTTTCCCAAAACACATTTAAAAGTGAAACAATCAAATTGTATCAAATTTTAAGATGTGGTAAAGTCGTCTTCATCTTTTTAGAGAAGGCCTAAAATTTAGGCGATTGGACTTGAAGACTTTTTTAAGGACGTGTGTTACCCTCGTTTACTTGTTATTTTAGGAATAGTTTGACATTTTGGAAAACATTCACTTTAATAAAAAAAAGAAGAAGATTGATGCCAGTAATAAAATCATACCTCAATGTTTTACAGGCGTTTTAGTTCATTGCTGGACTCCAGAATATGCTTTCTAATCCATTCCTTTGTGACTTCATTCTCACACACATAATTGTGATTCCTGTAATGCTTCTTGAAAAACAATTTCCACAGCCTCACCACCAAATGAATAACAGTGTCACATTTACTAGATTCAATGAAGTGTTAAATAACATGCTATACATTTGTTAATAAGGTTGTTTTTTTTTTCACACTGCATCCTATCATTGCATCAATTTGTTTTACAGACACGGAAGGACAAAACATTCCTGAACTTAAGCCAGCAGGTTTCTAGTCAAAGCTTTCCTCATTTGCATTTTTGCTCTTACACTGTGTTTCGAGGCTTTCGCACAGCTCGGTCTTGGCTTCTCCGTTGGGTCTGAGTCCAGCCTTGGGGTTGAACTTGTTGGACATGGTGGCAGCAGTAACCACAGCCTTGAGGGTCCGTGTGCGCTTAGGCACATTCTGCTCAGGGTGGAAAAGAACCACATAGACCTTGGGCATGTAGAGCAACCCGAGGGACACTGAAGCACTCAGGCTCACAGAGATCGTCAGCGTGGTTGTTTGGATGTACATCTGCAAGAGGCAAAAACCAAACATGAATGATACAAACAGTTTAACAGTGTTTTGCATTACTGATTTTTCTGTGTGGGCAGTGGCATGTATAGTACAAGAGACATCTGCTGTGCATCATTATAATTAGAGTATTCAATGACCCATGTGTTGGTCAAGGAGTTTTTAAATGAGTATCTACTTTGTCCAGTAGAAGCTGCAAAGCTATCTAATGAAAATGATGTGTTAAACTTGTTTTAAATCAGCATCCTATCTGCTTTTATGGTGTATGTGTGCTGAGCCAGCCAGGGCCACAGTGTTTACTTAATTTTCTGCCATTCTAGTTTTAATATGACTATCACGTCCACCCTGAACACAGATTGGATCTTTTTCTGACTCATAATAAGCAGGCCCATAAAAAAAGAAACAAGCTCATGAAAATTTTACACATGGTCAAATCCTCCAAATTATGGGGGAGGGCAACAGAGTACCATCCTCATTCATTCCATTTAATTGTTTGCAGAACTGCAGCAAATTAATGAGTCATCTTTAAAGATGCAATAAGGTAGAAGAAAAGCTTATGCAATTTCTAAACATCATACTGTTGTGACTGATTGAGGAATGAGTTTACATTTGGCTAATACTGGGATACACACACACACTCTATCTATCTATAATTGATGGATCGAGATAGATAGATAGATAGATAGATAGATAGATAGAGCGAGATATAGACAAAATATATAAAATTTAATTTTTACATATATATAAAATTGAAAGTTCAGTTCACTAAAAAGGAGGAGTTTTGTTTGGATAGAAATTAAATTGTGCTTGCTGTAATTTACTACACCTCTGTAACACACAACAAGAATCTAATTATGATCATTTACCTGGTGTAACTACATAAATGTATGAATACTGTCAATAATAATAATAATAATAATAATAATAATAATGAGAGATTTTGTTGTTCCTTCAAATCCACCAAAATTGTTCCTAATGCATCAAAATTGATGGTGAGGCTTAAAATAATGTAATGGGTTATAACCTGCTGTGGGTGTAAGATTTAATATATTTACTCGGAGGATGACAGGTGCGAGTAGTAACAACAACAACAAGAAAGACTGAAACGAGAGCAGGTTTTTCATTCTTTGGTTACCATAATCACTGATTTACAAAGATAATTAAACCACAGTCGACTACAGTATTCAAATGAACACACATTTCCAACAAATCAGAATCTGTTATTTCTTGCAGGAACGATATTCGAATCAGACGATAAATCCTCTCATGCATAGATTTTTACTCACTAGTATTTTATATGTTGGTACTTTAAGAGTCAATCTTTCAAGTCAAGTTTTTCCTCATCAGGTCTCTGCTATTTTCTGATTCAACAAAAGTAACAGCTTCTCATACGTGACCTCTATTTTAATATGTTGTGTGTTTTTATTATTTTGACTCTCCACAGTGCTTTCCCTATATACTCAGCCAACCCTCTTTCCATGTGAGACTGCTGGCTGAAGAGAAGAAGGAAGAATGGAGTCAGTATTATAGAGAGACAGCTGCAGCGCTCCCCTCCCAGCTGTGGGGAGTATTAACCAGTGAACTGCTCAGGGCTTGGTTCACTGCTGCCTCAGGGACGGACTGTTGAACCCAAGCTGTTCATCACATAAACAGAACATAAAAGTGTTCTGCTGCTTTTCACCCAGGAATAATATCATCTTAAAATCCATCCTCTCGGTCACTGATTATATACCGGCACAGAATAAATAAGAACAGTAAAATGACTTTAAATCTGAGAACATTTAAAGTCTGTGTCAGAATAACATTTTTTTTAAAAATTGAAAATTATATTCTCAATCATTTCAGTTTTGGTCTGTAAAATTAATGCAACAAGGAACAAAAGACACTTAAATCATCTTTGATGTCCATACTAAAAGAAGTCAATTATCCTATGTCAGAGCTATAAAAACTTGCTTTATTTGTGGCTCAACTAATCAACTTATCAACGCAGTTCCAATAATAACTACTATGATTATGTAACTGCACCATATCTCACTGTAAATTAGGTCACGTTGAAGAACAAATATTGTTATTATCATTTAATCTAATGTAACCTTAGGTAAGGTTATTTTAAATTTTGAATATTATGTCAGCAGTGATATAAATCAGGACAATCAGTAAGCTGTCACATTGTAGAGGCTAAGAATAGAATATAAGTGGATTTAATGCCAAATAGTACAGTGTGCAAGAATAATAGTTTCATTTATATTTTACATTTAATGTGGTGATAATATACATTGGCCACTTAATTAGGTACAACTGTTCAGCTGCTCGTTAACACAAATATCTAATTAGCCAAACAGCAGCAACTCAAGGCAAGGTATGTAGAGATGATCAAGATGACCTACTTAAGTTTAAATGGAGTAATGTTTGTATTTTTGTAGGGTCTCTACAATAATACTGCTGTTGTGAATTGGTGCTATATAAATAAAATTGAACAGAATGAGGAAGAAAGGTGATTTGAAGGACAGCTAGTCAGCTAAGAACAGGGAACTGAGGCTACAGTTTCTAAAATTAGACAATACACGATTGCAGAAATGTTCCCTGGTTTTAAGAGTCTTGACTTCTACAGCAAAACATTCAGGTGGTAGCGTCAGAATTTGACATAAACATGGCTCCATTCTGTCTTATTACAACAGCTCAGTCTGGTGGTTGTGCAATGGCATGGGGGATATTTTCTTGTCATGCTTTGGGCTTCTTAGTACCAAGTTAGCAATACATCACAGCTCTGCCCGAGTATTTTTGCTGACCATGTCTATCCCTTTATGACCAAAGTGTACCCATCTTGTGATAGTTGCTTCCAGCAGCATAACAAACCATGTCATAAAGCTGAAATCATCTCAAATTGGTTTCTTGAACATGACAATGAGTTCTCTGTACTCCAGAGGCCTCCATGGTCACCAATCAATCTCAGAGCACCTTTGGTATGTGGTGGAACAGCAGAGTTACAGCATGGATGTGCAGCTAACAAATCTTCAGTAACTGAGTATCTTTTCAATATGGACCAAAATCCAAGAGGAATGTTTCCAGCACCTTGGTACATCTGTGGCAAGAATAACTGAGGCACTTGAAGACAAAAGCGGTCCAACCCAGGACTAGCATGTGTACCTAATGAAGTGACTAGTTAGTGCATGAACTGTTTTCTTTTTTAAAATAAACAATTATTTGATAATTTTACATTTTGAATCAATTGTAACAGCATTATAGACAAAGTGATAGATTTTATAGTAACTGGTACCTTCTTATAGATGAACAATGGAAAAACAAATCAGCACATTTTATAAACTAATCTCAGTCCTGCCTGTTTGTTGGTCTATGTTATAATAATATGTATATAATGTAATATGTTAGATGAAAGGAAATTATTGCCTTGACCTTACTTGAAATCAATATATTATTGTTTGGTATTTCATCAGATAACATGTGCCCTCTCTATTGCCTCATTGATGTTAGCTTACAAATGGAGTCCTTTTTTCAATGTCAGAGCACGTCCAATATTCAGTCCATTAATTTGTTTCCTCCTGATTGAAATGCACCTGAGCATTCAATGACTGGAGCAACTTGGAAGAGAAATGAAGAGAGATACCATATATCTCACACACATATCATCACACTGCCATTAGCGTAGCTTGCCTTAGGCAAAACATAACATAGAAGAAGTACTCATAGTCGCATTAATGACTGAACTAGATGGAAAGAAATCATGGAGCTATCAGTACCTGGAGGATCAGTGATGGGAAGAGTCCTGGAAATATTTACTCAAGTAAAAATGTACTTGTGTACAACAGTACTCCAATAAAACGTAGGTGAAATAATGGCATTATTAGTAAACATGGCTGTATTACACAAAAGAGGAAGCTGAAGAGCAAGGGTCACCTCCAGAATTTTTTTAATAGGTGTGGTCATATGGGGGCCAGTAAAAATATTGGCTGGGGAAATTGTGGGGGACATACAAAGTAACACAATGGGTGTCACTGGGGGCCCAGCAAATTGTTGTGGTAAAGAAAAGTAAAGAAAATTTCTTATATGGTGATAATAAGTCCAGTGAGCCACACCCAGCCTAAAGCAAGTAAATGTAGAGATAAAGCTCATAAACTGACATTTTAAATCAAAAAAGGAAGCTGCAAAATGTTTACGCACAGTGTAATGCACTCACACAAATACTATATGAAACTGAATACACTGCTTCGTGTAACAGCAGTTAGGCTGCCGTTGTATCTGCTGAATTTGCTCTTTAGTCTCAGATCCTCTGTTCCTCTAAAAAAAAAGAAGAAAAAAAATCATAACAGAAATGATAAGGTCATATTTAAATGTGGATTTCCTATTTACTCCTACACAGCTCAACTTCTGTCAAGCCAGAGAACAAGCAAATGCAGCATTAACTGAGCAACAATGGTAATGCATCCTAAATAAGCAAACGTAGCAAGCCAAAGTTTGTTAGATCGCCAGGCTAACACAAACTTAAAACATTAACAATCTGCTATACCCGTGACCTTTGAACTGAAGTCGTTACAGTTAATTAACATACAATACTTTTGCAGAAGAGGTAGTATGTAGAGTTTTTGTAAGAGAGGGCCTCTACATGGTTGTGAAAACACTGCATAATGAAGCTGTGTTGCCTTGGGCGTGAAGATGTATTAGACCATTAGATTTTTGTTTTTTTGTTGGTAACTCTGCAATTGATTTTCACATAAAAAATACACATGAAGATAACCAATAACGATAATCTACTTTCTTACAGTAATCATAGGAATTGTATTTCATTATTTTCATTCCAGCAGAAGTGATAAAGCAATTCCACACCCTGGCCTACGGTGAGTAGAGCAAAACTGAGTAAAAACATCTGTGATAACTCATAACATTAATTTGACAGCTAATAAACATGAACAGACTGCATTTTCAATTCAACCCAAGAGAGTCTCTGAGGCAGGATGCAAACAATCAAATTTATTTAAACTTGCATAATTCCCTCACTATATTAAGGTACTTTTTTTTTCTCAGCATGCTATGGAAGTACTGAGCAGAGGAGTTTGCTGCATAAGAATTCACTATAATTGCACTCTAATTAAGCCAATAAACAAATAGAACCCTTAGGGGACACAATAATATAGCTTCATGGCAGATTGTCATTTATAAAGATCACAATTCTTTGGCCTTGATTAGCTTCACGGCCTATCCACCCATTATCAAAGCACCCAGAGGTCAACAGAGGGCTGCAGTGCTTTAGGCCTAATGAAAGCAACAACTGCTCTCTGAAGTCCAAGATGTTGCTTAGCTTCCTCTGCTTCGTAGCATCAATCTTCATTATTTATTACAGAGCCTCAGGGGCATTACTGTGAATAACGCTGTTTATCTTACGACTGAGAAAAGACAAAGGGAGAAATGGGAAGGAACATGGAATGGGTGGTAACAGGTAGCAGGTATGAACACAGATTACACTGTGTAACACAAAAAAATAACAAAAAACCCCACTCCTGACTCTGGTCTGGTTGAACTGAAACTCCCACTTCTTTGTCTGACTACCACTTTAACAGCAGTTTTTTTGTTTTTTTGTCCTAACGGTGCCAATAGTGAGATGGAGACTTCATACAGAAATAAACAACCCCACTCAGTTAATCAGACGATTCATGCACTGTAATGGCAGGACCTCTTTGTGTGGGCTGATTGAATTTAAGCTGAGCCCATTGTGCTGTAGCCTCATTCCCATGCATGCTATTGTCTGCTGCCCCTCCTCCTGCCTATATCTTTGAGACAGCCGCTGATTTAGACAGTTTCTCCAGGTAAGTAGGTGTCACATCTATTCCTGAAGGTAGCATAAACACTCCATAGATAGACCAGATGTCCTCGTCTAAATGATAGAGAAAGCTTCCTATGGCATTCGTTGCATGTGTCTTGGCACCAGATGACAAATAAATGACGGTGCTTGTAATGCTGAGGCAGAGGCCTGCTGTAAACGGGTGATGAGTGCGTACACAGCTAGATAAGGTAAATCGAGACCCAAAAGAAGTGGAGCATTTAATTGCTCTGAAAGACTCGTCAATGTGGGCTGTGAAGATTTGTGCAGCCTGACATTTACAGTACAATGATTATGAGGTGTGTTTGCTTTGACATGTTAATTCCTTAAATAAGATCATTGTTTATATAACATCTCAGCAAATCAGTCACAGGCTTTATTTTAAAAAAAATAAAACAAGAAGAAGAAAATCTGGCACAGCAAAACTAGCTAACTTTCCTGCTCAACCAACAAGTTTTCCAAAATGTAATGTGTGTTCAACAGGTGAGAAATTTTATTTGTCCACACTTCCTAAAATTGTTCTGAATCTGCTTAATGATCTAACTTCCTATATTTATTCCTGTTATCCCTTTCTTCATTTCTAAATATACATATATATATATATATATATATATATATATATTGTTAAAATGATGAGTGGTCATATTATACATGACCAAATTCATAACCAATGAGGAGTCTTTCTGCTGCTGGTTCTGTGCAGTATGATGCCAATGAGAGCGTGTATCCTTAGGACAGTCATCTCAGGTACACAGCTGCTGTTCAGATCTTCTATTTATGAGGAGCAGTAAATAAGAGCAAAGTTGGCTGTAAGTGAGAGTAAGAAAAAGGCTCAAGCTGCTTGCTTTAGGCAATGGAGAAACTGTGTGCACCAACATTCCATGTAGATAAAGATTATTTTGAACCATCAAACTACCCTAACAGAGTAAAAATATGGAGTTAGAAATGGGCATAACAAGTTTCCTTTAAGGTCTTATTGGCTTTGAGCACATTCATCAGAAACAGTGACATGTAAATGGCAACTATGTCACTGTTTTCATGGTAACAGAAGAGCACCATTGGGGGCATATCCTGTCCGTTTCTCTGCGCTTCAGCTTTTCAGTTTAACTCAAGCCACCTGTAAAGGCTCTGACCACTCTGCAGTGGTAGAGTGCTGTTACAGATCATCTAGAGTTGAGGTAATGGTGGATATTTGTTTGCCCCGATGAGGCAAATTGCACTAAGTGCACTAAGACTTGGAAGATAGTCAACAATCTTATGATGGCTAGAAGTGCAATCAAGCCCATGACCATCCCTACATTTGGAATTTTAGAGTATTTAGGGTGTCAATTTAAATAGAATAGAGGACCAACACTGCAAGTGTACAAGAACAAGATGATTATTCTTTTTTCTTTTCTTTTTGCTGAGTTTTGTGCACAAAAATATTCCCGAGATTTTCAAGCAGTCTTCATTCAGACTGTGTGCTGTGTACAAACTGTGGAGTGGTTTTCTAGGAGAGTACATGGCAACAGAATCGAAAAAAAACCATTCTCAAGGACAGAACTTTAATTGGGGGGGGAAAAAACCCTTTACTCCAAGTCAGTGTAAAGTAGGAGGTCATTGAACAAAATACTCTCCATCATGGAGTATCCATCCTAACTCTCTGCAGTACACACTACAAAGACAGAAGAAGGCATTTTCCAACATGCTCATTTAGGCCCTATGTCACAGAAAATCATCAGCTCTGACAATTTTGCTGCTATTGCAGTGATATTACTGTTCTGACTGACTGTTACTGACTATTTTGAAAAAAATCATCATGGTTCTGATATTATTATTATTGTTGTTGTTGTTGTTGTTGTTGTTGTTGTTGTTATTATTAATAGCCTTAAATTTAGCTAGAAGTCCTGTATACAGCAAATTTGAACAAGAGAATTTCAACTACATGCATATCTGTATTCAGCATGTTTGGGACTCACACCGAATGCGATAGACGCGACCAAAAAGCGCCAGACGCCCCTAGCTGGTCACGTGCACATTCGCACCTCGACGCAACACCAACGCGAATTGGCTGCACTTCAAAACATGCAATTTTCACGCACATGAAGCGGAAATGTGGAAGGAAATAGTGCCAGATGGCAGCTGTCGATCTAGCCTTTGAAGAGAGAGTCTCTCTTCTCTATTTACTGTGGAGAGCAGAACAGCGGCATGAAGGACATCCTCGCTGTACCTGGGTCCATCAGGTCCTCCAGAAGAGTGAGCAGTTTGGTGAGTTTCACCACTTGCTCCAGGAGCTGCGTCTGCATGACGGACGCTTTCAGCGGTACCACCATCTTTCCCTCGCCCAGTTTGAGGAGCTGCTGTTGAGCGTCAGTCCAAGCATCGCCCACCTAAACACCTGTCCGTCTGCCTGCGGTTAGTAAAAGTGTTTAAAACGGCAGTCCTTTATCGATACCTGTGCTAATATAAGCTCATTTGAAGTCCCAGTGACTTCCCCACAACGGCTCTTTTAAGAGCCACCCACAAACCTCTAAAGAGCGTTCCTGCCTTTTCTTCTTTAAAAATTTCCTTAATAAATTACTTTGCATGTATACCTGATGCTCTGGTCGCGTCTATCGCGTTCAGTGTGAACGCACCGTAAAAATAATTTAGGGTGTCATTTGTCTTCAAGGTATTGGTATATCTCTGGCTACATCCACACTAATCAATCAATCAAGGCTTTATTCGCTACGTGCAGGTTGCCCTGCAGTGAAATAGGACCCCCCCCCGACCTTACACACACGGGGATAAAGGTCGGAGATCGGTAGCATTACAGAAAGAAAAAAAAAAACCAAAAAAAAAAAAACACAGAAATATTCACTACAATGGGAAAGTACAAGAGGAAAAAAAGAGACCTCTACTCATGCTGGGCTCCTGGGAGGACAGCATGAGAGTGTCAAGGGTAGTGTCGTGGATGAGAGAAGGAGGACCCAAACGCTGGACTCACAGGCAGGTAGGTGAAGGTGGATGTTTATTGCCGAAGGAGTGAGCAAACAGTACAGAGGGAGGAAATGGCTGGCTGACTGAATGAACAAAGGACTGACTGACTGACTGACTGACTGACTGACTGACTGACTGGACATACAGACGACATTGACATCAGACATACATCATTAATGACCCGACATTGAATGGGTAGAACAGAGGGCTTAAATACACAGACTGGTGATAATGATGATAATGAGAGACCGGTGAGTACACAGCTGAACATAATGAACTAATGATAATGGGAAGAGGACTGAACATAATGCACACAGACCAAGGCTAACACAATAAAACAGGAAGTGGAACAGGCAGTAGATAAACAGTGAACATGAACTAAGAATACTGGGTCAAAGACCCAGAAACCCTGACAGAGAGCAGGAAACAAAAAAACTCCTCTGCACAAAAAAAGCACATAAATGTCCACAGCACAACATTATGGAACACGTGACAAGCCACAGGGTCGGGTGGGTGGTGAGGAGTAATCCGAAGCAAACACAGCAGCCATCCTAATAGGTTTTCGTTTGAAAACGCATCATTTTCTCTCCGTTTTGACCTTCCGTCCACACTGAGATGGCGCTTTCCCTCACGGAAAACGCAGTGTTTTGAAACACTCTCGAAAACACATACATTTGAAAACGGTGCTTTTGCGTTGCATTGTGGACAGCAAAAACTGAGACTTTTTGAAAACGATGACACATTTTAGTCATGTGATGCAATTCCAGTGACCAGTTAAATTAAGATAGCAGAGGGCATTATACAGCGGTTGCTTTGTTTGCTCTCAAATTTTCTGTACGTTTTTGTCCATGACAGGTTAAACCACAATAAATAGCGATAGCATACACGTGGTGTGTGTGTAGTTGTCTGTCTCTTAAAACGCCAGTGATTTTCCTACAGTTTGAAATGTCATGCAATCTTGTGAATTTCATGAGTCCAGCAACTAACCACTCTTACTAGATTGTATCATGTCATCTCAACAAGAACAAATTAAGTTGTTGAATTTCATACAGATCCTACATGATTTAATTACGTTCAACCTAGAAACATGAAATTATTTTTGTTCAAATTACAAGTTAGACTTTTGTAAATGTAACAACCAGTCGAGACTGAAGAAGTCACTTCGATGAGTGACGAAACGTTTCTCCCACAAAACGCTACGTCCAGATGAATAGAATCAACTTTTGGAGCTACACGCAAGATGCTTACATAAATCCAAGAGATGCCCAATCCCTTTCCCCCCCCACTGTGTAAATGCTTCAGATAGCTTTTCTTCAAATTCTTAATTCTCACTGGCTTTTGCAACTTCGTACTCTTTTGGTACTCGCAGCAACAACTCCACCTCATCGTTAGTCCGTTTAAAAACTTGGTGCTTTTCCTCAACATTTTGCCACGACGTTTCAAAGGGCCGGAAAGTAAATAAACAACAGACAGAAATGAGGCAGATAAAAATCGTCTTGCGTTTCACGCATGTGCAGTATTGGAACATAAGCGGTTTTGGCCGTTTCAGTGTGGACTGACAACTCTGTGAAAACGACTGAAAACAATAGTGTGGACACGAGGCGTTTCCAGACGAAAACGCCTTTTCAAATCTATCCAGGCTAGTGAGGATGTAGCCTTCGTTACAAGAAACCAATGTTTCCATGTTCTGTGGACATTCATCTGCTTTGACCTCTGCCTTCTTAAGACTTTTATGTATTTTTCTACAGCAATATCTTAATACGGGCTCTTGCTCTCAAGGGACAAAACTCATTCTGATTCATTAAGTTACATCCGATCTTTGTTCCCATTATTTCTAAATGCTTGGTAAAAAAAAACAAAAAAAGAAACCAAAAAAACATTTGCAGTAGCAGTATGCTGTGTGGTCTGACAAAGCTACAAACCATATTGGAGAGTAACTTAAATTAAGTTTTTCAGACTCAACACTCAACAGCCCTTTTGGGTTATATATTAAATATGATTATTCTCTCTCAAATGAGGAAAGAAAAAAATGTAGGACATTTCCCTGAAGCTAAACTTCCATTTTGTGTTCCATTTTGTGCTTTACCTTAACATAGCTCAGGGCCAAAGTAAAAGTTTTCTAAATGATAAAAGTAAAACTGTCCTCCAGCCATAGTGTGTACAGTTTTCCACAGGAAATAATAATTAATAAGTGACTCATGTAATTTAGATCAAGAAAAGTGTTTTATATTAAGACTGGGTGAGAAAAGTTTTCAGGGTTTGTAAATTAAATTCATCTGAGGTAAGGAACAAAAAGTAGGACTTCACATACGCTTCAAAGATTTTTTTTTTCACTTCTATTTTACTATTCAAAGCCAGGCTAGCTAATGGATTACCTCATCCTCTAAAAAAGCTGTTCAATCTCTCTGTGATTGTATAATTCTCTTTCATCTTCAGAGAGAGGAGATGGAATGATTAAACAAAGAACTCGCTGATCTCCGCGGCTGGTGTTGACATGCGACTTCAGATGTGCAACACTCACATTAAAAAATAATGTGGGCTTTGCACTTGGACCAATTCTTCTTTACTATGTATGCTACGTGTATGATAATGAAAAATGTATAGTGACGACAGCTGATGGTTGTTTTTCCCCTCTGACTATATTGAGGAAATGTAACATTAATCAAGCAATATGTGTGAAACTCAACTGGTCTCTCAGTTTTCAGCATCTAAATGCTGTTGTCTGCACTTTTTCTGTTCATGCTAGTTAACATTTGGGGTAAGAGAAAGCCTGTAGCTTGGCCTTCATAGTATTAATGCAACATGCAGCATATGAAAATAAGTCATTGTACTGCCAATCACATAATGCATAAATATAATACAATTGGCTACAGTCATATGCAGATTTTCTGCAATGCCGCAAACTACAGAAATTGGGAGGGGGCGGGGTGTGCTCTGAACCACAATACACACTTTTCTTCCCACCAAGCTAACTATCACAGCCAGTTTCCAGGCCAGCATTTTGATGCATTGTTTTGTTTAATCCCAAATGGAAGAAGGTAAGGATTAATTTGTTGCATCTGTCAGACCCATGCTGGCACTGCTGATAGTGTCCGTGCCAGTTTTAGGGCTTTTTTTGTTTTTTTGTCTCACCACTGCCCTCTCTTGTAGCCATCAAGCCCCTTTTGTTACACTGCCAAAACACCTCTTTCAACTGCATCAACACATTGCTATTGTGTCATTGTTGTACCCCTTTGGCTTTGTCCCCAGACTTTCTCCTCTGAATGTGAGGTCCAAGCCCAACCTTCATTTCCATGTCCCATTTGGATCCCTCTTGACCTCAGTGCTCCTGCTGAACACAGTCCAGGTCTATGGTTCAAGAGGTCGGGCACATTGATTTGACATGGGAATAAGAGTGTGAGCTTGTGTTTATGTAAACAGCTCATGGTTCCCTAATGCACTGTGGCATACAGCTGTCACATATATGTGAGTCACAGGCTTGTGAGTTGCCTTCAGAGTTATTACAGAAACATTTACATTACTTTATGTGTACACGTTGCAGATTCTGTATTCACAAGCATCCTCTTTTAAGTTCTTGGTTTTTATAATTACTGGTACTTCACAAAATGTTTAAAAATTACAGAACAGCAGTAAGGAAAACTGAGTAGAACCATAATTTAGCCTTTTCATTATATTAAGTATATAATTAGATACATATTTAACATTCAAACAGCACTTTAATTCAGCAGACTTGGTGGATCTAATTATAAATGCTTAATACTGCAGGAAGGCTTAACCCAATGGTCACCCCACCGCCCACAAGAGGTTGAATAACTGGATAGAGCAGTAGAGAAAATCTTTTCTATAATCTTTGTTTCATGTCTTTCTTGATAATTGCGATATTCTAATAAACCAAGATAAAGACAATTGTTAAAGGAAACTAGGGAAACCAGGTAATACTGGTTGAAGTCAGTCTGTAAACCCGCTATGGGTTTGTTATGATAAGACTACTTCTGCTTTACATGGTCACCAGCGTACAATTATTTGTGAGGTTATTTTTGTCTTCTAAGTAAATGTCAAGAAATATGAATGCCAAAAGCCACGCTAATAGGTGTTAAAGATAGTTTTGTGTAGCTGCATGTCTAAGCATTTCTTAAAAGAAACTGACAGGCAAAAAATACAAATTGCACTCCAGTATTAGTTGTAAGCTTACCTTTTCTGTTGATTGTGATGTGCCAAAGAAGATTGGGATGAATGCTAGCCAAATAATGCAGGTGGTGTACATAGTAAAACCAATTGGTTTGGCCTCATTGAAGGTCTCCGGCACCCCTCTGGTTTTAATGGCATACACTGTGCAAGTGACCATGAGCAGCATACTATAGCCAAGCAGGCAGATGAGGGACAGGTCAGAGATGTCACACTTGAGCACACCACGAGCCATCGCTGGGTTAGAGGTTCTCTGGTCCTCATAGTCAATAATAGCTTTGGAGGGATCCACAACAAACCAGATGCACACCCCGACCAGCTGCACCGAGGCTAGGGTGAACGTGATGACTAGCTGTGAGGCTGGAGAAATGAACTTTGGCGCGCTCACAGACATACTACCCTGCTCGAAGATGCGGTAAATACGATTGGTTTTGGTAAGCAGAGCAGCATAACTAATGCTCATCCCCAGACCCAAGAAGATCCGACGAAGGGAGCAGATTACGACATCAGGGGCAGAGATCATCAGGAACGTTGTGGCATAGCAGAGAAAAATGCCAGTTAGCAGGACATAGCTTAGCTCCCGGCCTGATGCTTTCACAATTGGAGTGTCATTGTAGCGAACGAATGTGACCACCACAAACAAAGTGGCCATGATGCCAATGACTGCAACAAACACAGGGATGACTGCCCACGGAGAGCTCCACTCCAGCTTAACAATGGGGATTGGAACGCAGCCTGTGTGATTCTCATTGGGCCTCAAATCAAAGTGACACATCTTACACGTGTAGGTGTCTGCCTGGTATTGATAGCCATCGCAGCGTTCGCAGTGCCAACAGCAAGGGATGCCCTTCACAATCTTCTTGCGCTCACCAGGGCGACAGGCCTGGCTGCAGATTGAGGAAGGGATCTGACGGACACCACCGGGCCACTGCATTGAACGAACCTATGAGGGAGGCAGAGGAATGTGGAAAGGGATGAATGGACAGATAGAGAGAGAGAAGAAACATCTGAGAAAAGATTTTTAGTGTACAAAGCTCACTGAATTGCATACAGCTGAGATAGGTACAAAAGGGTGCTTTATTGATCCAAAATGGTCATCAGAAGCTCTGGAAGCCAAGGAGAATTCGTGTTTTTGGTTCTCTGTATTTATTTGGGTGAGAAGTTGAAAAAAGGCAAACTATTCAAGTATTCCTCATACATTCAGCAAAATCTTTCAGTGGTAAGTCAACTTTTCTGAAGGGCAAGTCTGAGAGGAAAAGAGAAACGCAATGTTTGTCCTGCAGTGAACTAATGGCACAATTCCTGTATTTTTTTTTTTTTGGCTTTGGCAATTTTTTGTGTTAAAAATTAATCAAAGTAGAAAGAGATGTCTCATTTCAAAATATTATTCCCCTTTGTGGATTTTACAGTTTCCTAAGCATACTTTGGAGGATAAATTAAATTCATCATTTGAAACAAGGTCTACTCCCTTTAATGTTATCGGTTTTATTTAATTGTGCCAGTTCATTCAAAGGCAGTAAATTTGTCTTTAAATGTGTATTTAATTGAGAACTCAAATAACACTAATTAAATACTGCTGGCACATTTTACAGTAGGTGCCTACAAATACCTTACCTTTCTTTTTTTCTTTCAGCACATGTTGTTGAAAGAGGTGAAGAAGACAAAGCTCCCCTCAGCCGGCCTCATGTGTTCAATTGAACTCATTTGCCTGCCCAAGGCCCCCTCTTCATTTTGTGAAAACATAATTTGTTTGAGTCCTTTATGTAATTTACTGTTATAATACTGTTACTTCATCACACTGCCTGCCCACAGTATTGTTTTTGGAAGTCAGTGATGCCGTCTGCTGTCTGATATTAAATATGTCTGTCCGTAAGCTCCCGTGGCTTTCTTTTCATCACAGTCCATTCTGTTAATCATTTAAAGTGCCCCCTGGATATTTACACCTTTGAAGATAGAACTGAGCACTGTGAAATGGTTTAGAGGGGTTAGAGATCTAACATGCAGCTGCAGAGCTGAAGTAACCTTTCGGAGGATTTTCATTGCAAACACTGACACAAACATAAGTTGTAGGGGACACAGAATAGAAAATGCCAGTGCTCACATTCAGATGGAGTTGATCCGCCCAGTGACCAATAATTTTGTACTCGGCTGTTCGGTTTCTGATCTGGTATTGGTAGATCTCATAGCGTCCAGGGGCATCTCCGTTTTCATTGAAGAGCACTGGGTTGCCAGCTATGCCTGAGTGAGAGAACAAAAATATTTATCATCATTATCTGTTTTTTTGTGTTCTGTGTGTGCTTTTTTACAATTTTTCAGTTCTTGTGCTCATGGGTGATTTTATAGTGTACAATAATTCATCAATATGTGGAAAGTAAGGGTGTGGAGGAGGTGGAGATCCATCAAAGACCAGCAAAGTTCTGAATGAACCATCCAGTCTTGGATTACTGACCACATTTTCACTGAGTTCAGTAACTGAAAGCAATGGTGACTTCTGTTTTTAGCTTTTGGCTAGTTGACAGTTGCTTCCACTACATTTCTACTTGGCTGTAGGTGGGATTAAGTGTAAATACATAACGATCCTGCACATGTAGCTACCAGAGAATGGAAATTGAGACAAATGTTATTTTTCCATTGTAGTTTGCACTGGCTAAAAGTGGTAGGACAGATATGTCAACATGCAAACTTCTTAAACACAACAAAACAGAATCTGAAAGAACCAAGTAAAGTGAAGACAGCAGTGTGTGTTTATCAGAGTTCTCATCTTAAACATAATCAAATTTTCCAGTTTCCTAAGCTTATCGATCTTGGCAATTAAACCCATATATGGTAGAATAAATAAAAAATACATAAGAATCTGACAATTAGAATTAGAATTTTCATGGTTCTCTTTTATCACTTTGTTTTGTTTCTGTGGGGTTTTTTTTTAAGAAAAATCCATTATCAGTGCATCTCACTGCACACAAGAAACCTTAAGAGCCTGCCTTCTTCTTACAGCAAACTGGCTGTAAACAGTTGGAGTTGAGCAGGAAGTTCAGAGATAGAGTACTGACCGCATTTTGTACTGATTTTTCTGTCAACTAAGGTGGGCTATAATTTATCTTTCCAATAATGACTCTAAATAATATTCCTGTGTTCCTGTTTTATGATAAGTATGTTAATCACAGTATGGTATTCATAGAATGGTCTTCCTTGGCCAGAGAATGGCGTAAATGCTTCTTTTTATTTTATTTTATTTTAATTTAGGCCACTTGTGGTTTAACATTAAGTCTCCCAAAGACAATTAAAATCTCAGTTAAGACGAAAAAGGTAAACCTGGCCAATTGCTGCTGATGGATTTTCTGCTGATGAGAATTTTTTTTGTCCTTGCTCTTTGTTTCAATTCTGGGGAAGCGGCACTGTAATCCACGTCTCGATGAGTCAGCCCTGTTGGATTAAGGCATTACTGTTTTACTCAGCCTTGTGACAATGCCGCCCACATCACAAAGCAGTTACTGATCATGGGAGGATTACAGTGACTTTATGAACCACAGAGGCAGTTTTTATATAAAAATATTAAGAACATCGCCAGTATTAGTAAGCTATGACATTTTTGTTCAGAGATTTTAATCATGCAAAGCTTGTTTTATTTTCACTAATGACCAGCGGAATTTCAAAAAGATTAAAGCTATCTGCCTTCCAGTGTCATGGTTGTCTGCCTACGCTGTCATGGTTGAACACATAACCTCAAGCCAAAGCCTTAAAAGCTTGGATATAGACTATGAGATCAAGCGCTCCTATGGACACCTTCAGTGAAAGAGGAAAACGGACCATGAATGTCACTGGCAGCTTTAAGAGAATGATACGGCAATGCGTCTGATATAGTTGTATGTAAAGCCTTGTGGGCCTTTTGGTTATGCTTGCTTTGCAAATTAAATCCTTTCATAGACTGACTGATCTCTTATTGAGTCTCTGAGCAACTGTTAATCTTCTCTTTTATGCACATATACAAAAACAAAGCAGTTTTGCAGTGATTTTATTTATATATTATTTTGTAATAACATTTAAATGGACTATTCTTTATTTTTCTGTTGGGTCATTATAAATATAAAAACAATGATGTTGGTTTTAGTATGTATGTGGGACACACAATAGAGACAGGGTGCATTAAGCCCCAAATTCCTTGTGCTACATTGACTTTGAATAGCATGGAGCAATGTGGTTAGATGCACTAAAAGAGACATCAGCAAGAACAGTGTTTGTACAGTTGAATACTTTTGGATCTTGACAACTAAAGCATTTTCACACCATGTAACTTTTAATATTGGAAATCTGGAGAATTCAAGAAACTAATGCGAGGAGTCAAATGTGAGGAATATGAAGTCCAGCCAAAAACTAAGAGTAAGAAGCAGCTGGGTGCTAATCAAAGCAGTTGATTAACTGATCGTCAGCAAGTGTGACCAACTCTATAAAAGCTTCATAACAGTACAATTAGAAAAAGACTGAGCAAGTATTTCTTAATAAGAAGGAGAAAAAGGGGAAAAGTCTTTTCTCTATAAAGAACACAGCAGCACAGCTTAAATATGTAAAGCTGAACCTAATCAACCCATAAGACTTGTGAAGCGATGTCCTTTAGACAGGTGGGTCCATAGTAGAGATGGTTGGCCTTAATGTACAGCATGCACTTGCTGAAAACCAAACACATATCAGAACAAACACTTCATGCTAGCTGTCAAGCACGGTGGTGATAATACTGGGTTGTTTTTGAGCCACAGGACCTGTGCACCTTGCAGTCACTAGGTCGACTGAACTCATCTATATGTGAAAATATTCCAGAGTCAAATGCGAGGTCATTTTTCTGACAGCTAAAGCTTATTGAAAAATGGGCCAAACAAAAGCGCAATGACTACAAGCACACAAGCAAATCTACAACAGGATGGGTGAAAAAGAAAAGAATCAAGGTGTTGACCCAGTCAAAAGCTCCCAATTCAACCTGACTGAAACGCTGTGGTGGGCCCTTGAGAAACATTTGTATAAACAAGTGCCTGCAAACCAAAATCAACTTAAGCAATGTTCTACAGATATTGTAAAGATGTTGTACAGTAATTTTACAGAGATTACTTATTGCTGATGAAGTTGGTTCCACAAGTTATTTAATCATGTGGTGTACTTTTCTTTTCAAATGACTATAAATGACCTTGCTATCACATGATATAACGCTAGCTTTCTAAATGCTAACTAGACATAGCTTTTCTAGAATAATGCAGTATGGGGGGCCAAATACTTTGGGACTAGAACAGGATATCAACAAAATTTAACAAAATATTGGCCACTTATTTTTCTATAATGAAACAAAATTAAAGAAAAATGGGGAAATACAATCTTAAGTGTGCAGGAAGGTAGTTTATTTTGCGGCACTATGGTCAGTTTTCAGTTGCAGCTAAGAAATTAGATTTCTCATCCCCTAAACTGCTTGTCTAAATAGTCAACTCTCAAGTCCAGGAAAGATTTATTTGCACAGAGGACTGTTCCATGGCTCCATTGTGCTGTGAACTGTAGCCTGGGGGTAGCACAAGTGTGTACCTCAGGCTGCTCGTTTGGGGTTAATGAGGTGCTAGTAATTATATGTAATATTTAATGATTTTGACCTCTTTCTGTCTTGCACTGTTGTGACAATCCCGAGTAAATGTATACATAAACTCTTTAATAATTGCCATGATATGATCATTAATCCAGCATGTGCTTGTTCTGCATCGATGCACAACCAGAACACCTCAGTGAATGACAACAACATGACAGCTGGTCATTAACTCTTAATGACCTGTACCCAGACACAATGTCGAATTTGGCATGGATCCACTTTCACTCTTTAAGCCATTCAGTCACAGGCATGACCTGTACATGATTGCTCAGTCATAGCATATACACGTTCACTATCTGCAAGTACTCTTAAACTGGCCCTAAAATGTTCTGAAAGCATGCAAGTGGTTGCTTTTAAAAACCCTATAATATGTGAAAATGTATATATTCAAATCACCACAACACATCTGGGTTTTGGATCTGCTAAGAGAGTGTAGATATTTTAAAACACTGCAAATTGTCACATAAAAGCCAGTATTTAAATATTACCCAACACAAACAAATGAAGGACATGCAAAAAGCATCAGAGGAGTGAAAAAACAGTAATGTTAGAGCTAGCATGGTAAATTTAGCATAATGTGGAATCTCACAGCACTATTTTCATCAGTGCAACAGCAGCTATATCACACTAAACATTTTCTCTTTACAAAACAGAAACACAGCTTTCATTTAGTCTGTCTCTGCCTTATTTGGGAGCACCATAAAATATTGTCAATACAACCTGACGTGCAGCTGTTTTAAAAGCATGTAAAAGCATGAATATACCTTTTGAGCTTTCAGTGTGCTGCAAGTGTTGCTATTGTTGTATTGACTCATTTAATCTAGGCTCAGAAAGATGCAAAAAGACCCAAAAACACTCACTAGAATAGTAAGTGAATGAAAACAGTGCTTTCATATGGAATGATGAGAAGTGTTTTTGAATCCTACTTCAAAACTTTCACAATGAAAAGTCATCAGTGTAAAGCAACTTCAGAGATTCTCTTCACGAGCATAGTCTCTCCCTCTGTCTGTGTTTCCGAGCAACATCTGCCAGCTTTCCACTGCCACACCCCGCTGCTCTAAAACTGGTTTGTTCAGTTTATCGTCTTCTGCTGACTCAGCAGTTCTAGCCAGAAAAACACAAGTAAACACTGCACTTCCAATGCGTAACAAATTATTTAGGGCTGATGAAGAGACAAAATTGTGTTATGTGGCCATGTACTGACACTGCCTTACAAACAAGAACACAGAAAAGCCACTCTCGTCTGAAAAGCAGTTCAGCTATAGTACAACTAAGGTGCGTGCACAGGAACACTCTCAAAGGACTTTAAATGTGTTTCCATTGGCTGACAAAGCTCCACCGCACTCTCCATCTTTCCAGAGGAGAAACACAGTCTGACAGTAGCTCCTCATGCCTGGTTAGCTCTGACTACGAGCTCTTTGACGCTGTCCACACTACACTGAGTGGTGGTCAGTCATTCTCTGTGTTTCCACATTACCTGCAACACACCATAGCCACGAGGTCACACCTCCTACAGTCACCCTGAATACGATTTTAAAATGAGAGCGGTTCATCAAACGGTTACAAGCACTAGCATTAAAGAAGGCCTATTTCTGGTAGAATTAAAGTTGTTTCAAATAAAGATAAATAACAACCCCAGCTGGTATTTCAACATTTTCTTTACTGTTATAGCTTCTGTATTAGACACAGACTCTGTAAACAACAGGATGTACTGCTCATCTGAGGGGACAGAAGTTGATAGTAGAGAATGATAAATAGATCTTTTTTTAAGATAATGTCTGTTCCTATAAGATATGGGGGGATCTTTTGTCAATAACATGATTGAGTATGATGCCGAATACAAAAAAACCCCAGACATACTGCACATGCAAAAAAATATGTCAGTATAGAATTAGCTTTTGTGCTATGCAACAATGAAGATCTTGCACATCCTTGAGAAGAAAGAGAAGTGTGGAAAAATGGAAAAACCTGAGAGCGTGCCTTTATTCCACACTCATAACTGCTGTCCCTGGTGAGAAAGACAGTGGAAAGGCCACTGCTTTTCAGTCAGAGGTAGAACAAAAACACCTCCCCCTGATGTGATTGCAAGAGCCATGAAACACTGACAGGAAGCTCCATTCAACTGTGGCCCACTGAAGCCTCAACAACCATTAGATACATGCATTGCTGAAAAGGAGCAAGAAAAGGAAAGCTCTAAAGTGTCAAACAGTGGATAAAGATAGATTGAAGGTGTTTGATTCTTTCGCTTTGTGGGCTGCAGCTCCAGCTGCTACTGAATGAACCAATAATCAGCACTTGTGAAGTTGGTGATTTACAAAAGAGGAGACACAGTTACATCCCCAGATACATCTGTGTGGGAAAATACAAAAGAATAAAAGCTTTTTCGAGAAAGCACAGACGCCACAGACCAATAGAAATAAATGTTTTTTGACTTTTCTTTTAATATTTTCTAAAAGGTTATCTGTCATCAGCTACTGTGTCCCTTGTTGAGCCCATGACAGTCTGCTCAGATATTGATGCATTTATGTATTTTCCTGGCACATGAGGAGCAGGTTTAGTACATCTTTGTATTTAAAGGAACTTGTTGACCTTTACCAGTTTCAACATCTGTAATGTAAGACAGAGTGCATTTGAGCTGTGTATGGACTTAACTATGCAGGTCTGCAGAGGAAGAAATTAGAATTATTTTTAGAAGATATCTGCTGAAACTGCTTACAATAAACAGAAATGTGTAACAATAGATTCTTGCTGGCTCGGCCTCAAGAATGATTCATCACAACAAAGAATGACCTACTTTCACATACATTTCTGTCAATTTGTAGGAAGAAGCAGGACAACTGCTCAGTGTATTTACTGCTGAGTAACATGCTAATATCCCAACACAGAGATAAATATTATCTTTGAAGTTTTTGTACACTGGCCAGTAAGTACAGTCTCAGCTGTTGGGCTGTTTTATGTATCTGGACAAGTTCAATATACTACTGTGAGCTGATGCAATTAGATGAAGTGTAGCGTAACCTCAAGGCAACCCCTCTGGTCTGAATATAGTCTCCCTGCTAAGAACAAAATTCAGCTCAAAAGTGCTTACTGCACAGGAGTTTTCTGTCCCTGCTCACAGGCTAAAACCCTGTTGAAACCAATTTTTACAGAGAGCATCTCTCAATCATTACTTTACAAACAGCCCAATTAAATAAATGTTTGAAATGATTGTGGATGCACTTATAATGCACACACATTACTAACATGCTATTCCATCATACAGTTCTTATATATTCAATATGTCAATTTTAATTCAATGTCTTGTTTCCCATGGTCGAAAATGTCATTTCTTGTAGGAGCATCCAAACATCAGCTCTAAAAGGGAGAAACAGAAGTTGCATTAAATTCAAGAGTGGTTGCCTTTGAACCTCCAGGCTTACTGGTCTATATACAGCATACGAAATTGGACACATCACTGTCTAGACAATGACATAAACATGATTTGTCTAGACAGAAACTATCAGAACCTGTTTGTCTGGGATGAAAAGAAAACTACAGAAGCTGTTTTACATCAGATCACGAGAACCACTTTCAACAACATACTGCATGTTGCGAGTTGTTTTTATCTAACATTATTGGATCCTGAGCAGCTCAGCTGGTGTGGAGCAGTGCTAAGGGCACCTGATTTACTACTAAGCCAGGAGATTGTAATCAGTACTTTACATCAATATATCATAAATAGGGTGAAAAGAGCTGAACTGATGCAAAAAATTGTGTTGAGGAATTATGTAATAAGATTTTAAAAAGGTTGCTCTTGTGCAAAACTCTTGAATCACTCCTCATTTCTTACTGTATTTCCCAGAGGAGAAGACCTTGTACTCCAGATATCAAGATATACTGTATTTAAGACAAAGACAGAGTGTCTACAATTCTAATGATCCTGAATTCTCTTAGGCAGGCTGCCTTGAAGTTGTCCTCAGGAATTGCCTGCCTTTTGTTCTCTTTCAACATGAACCCACACTGCTTCAACAATTCTGAGATCCGGGCTCTAGGGAGACTAATCCACGAGTGATAACGTCCATTGTATGTGTTATCTATCAAAGTATTGCATTGGCAGCGTGTTTTGAATCATTATTATGCTGAAAAAGGTTTCAAGCATAAACGTTGTGTAGATGGTGATATTCATGAAAACTTTGCTTGTAATTTTATTTATATTTGCATGGTAAATGGTCTGTATTTGTATAGCGCTTTTACCTGTCCCCCCTAGGGACCCCAAAGCGCTTTACACACCCAGTCATCCACCCATTCACACACTGGTAGAGGCAAGCTACAGTTGTAGCCACAGCTGCCCTGGGGTACACTGACAGAAGCGAGGCTGCCATATTGCGCCATCAGCCCTTCTGGCCAACACCAGTAGGCGGTAGGTGAAGTGTCTTGCCCAAGGACACAACGACCGAGACTGTCCGAGCCGGGGCTCGAACCGGCAACCTTCCGATTACAAGGCGAACTCCACACTCTTGAGCCACGATCGCCCAGATGTTCGAAATAGACAGATAAATGGTAAAAATGGTAAATGGCCTGTATTTATATAGTGCTTTACTAGTCCCTAAGGACCCCAAAGCACTTTACACATCCAGTCATCTACCCATTCACACACATTCACACACAGGTGATGGCAAGGTACACTGTAGCCACAGCCACCCTGGGGCACACTGACAGAGGCGAGGCTGCCGGACACTGGCGCCACCGGGCCCTCTGACCAGAAAAGCTATAGAAAATAGAAAAGTAGAAATAAATAGAAAAGTTTATCTAAAAATTTGGTCACTGCCAATCAAATTGCTTGGTGGATCAAAATCTGACCTGCATTTATCATTCCATTAATTTTGACAGGATCCCCAACACCATTTACTGAAATGCACTACCAAACCATGACAGAACCTTCACCATCTTCTATAGATAGCTGCAGACACTCAGTGATGTACCTCTCTCCTAACCTCGTACATATTGATAACGATTTAGTTTAAAAATATTACATTTGGATGCATCCCTCCATAAGACTTTTAGACATTGATTTCCAGTCCAGTTCTTGCGTGACTTGACATTCGTCAGCCTTTTCTCCCTGTTTCTCCTCCTTAAGAAAGCCTTCTTGATAGCCACTCTTCCACTAAGACCATTTCTGATTAGGCTTCGGTGAAAAAATAGATGGATCAACTCAAGGGCCAGATGCGTTTCTCAGGTCCTGTGTCACATCTTTGTTGGATTTTTTTCCCCAATTTGTTAAGGACACAAGTTTCAGATACAGTGCAACTGTTGTAGATCAATTTTCTTTAGGCTGACCACTTCTTTTGTCATCTATTTGTCCAATTTCCCCCTTTTTTTAAGGACACACTGCAAACCATGCCAAGTTTTCAGCTAATGACTCCTTTTCAGTGCTTGAATGATTTTAATATGACTAAAAAAAAGCAGACAATGTCAAAAAAAAGCTAAAAAAAAAAACAAACCAAAAACCTCACACTTTGATAGACCTCAAGAACACCTGGAGAACTATTGCTCAAAACCACTTTAACGAATTACAAGAAAATCTATTTCCTTGAAAGTAAAACAATTGTAAAAAAGTAAAGGGGGGTGACTTGAAACTTTTGCACAGTACTATATTTGCGAAAGTAAAAATTACATTTTACTGAATACTGTACACAGTCCTGCTTTGGTAATAATGCCGCAGGCATGGTGCTTGTTGCCTAAAAACCACTGACTCCTGCTGAAGTATTACAAGGAACTAGCTTTATGTCCATCAGTGGCGTAATTGTGCTCAGTTATGATTTCAATTCATCAACTATGGCATTGTAATAGTGGTAGCAGATTTCAGGAGTTTACACTGCTTTACTCTAACAAGCAACATTTTGGCCCAGATAACTCAGCACAGAAGTCAGTAGTGATTACTGACACCACTTAAGTAAAAGCTTTTTAGGCCAATAAAAAAAAAAAAGTGTCCCCATTTATTGCCACACTTAGGGTCTATGTGGCAACCTAGTAGTGCTCTAGTGCTATTTTTTATAAGTAGGTTGTTTCAAGCTTGTAAACATGGATTTAACAATGCATCTAAAACTGACTTTGGGCAATGCAGCTAAAGACTATGTCATAACCCCAAAATGTTGACTGTATGTTCAAAAGCAGGTTTAATGATACCAAAACCTGCAGAATCACCCAATCAAATTATTTTGAAATTAAAAATATAAATTTACTTCCCAAATGTGAATTAAACATTAAATTGACATTCTGCCAATGTAATAACTAGATATTAAAATGACAAATTAGCTTGAAGAGCATGAGTTCAAATGAATAATTTATCTGTGCAAACACTGCATACTCAAGTCTCTATGAAAGAATTATAATTGCGTTAAACAGCTTTGCTTTAAAAAGGCTGACTATATAATGAAACTCTGGATCACTGCTCTTTGTGTGAAAGCAGTCAATTATTAATATGCCAGTCATGAATGTGAACTTGACTGATAACTGGGTTTAATGTAATGCTACATAAAGAGTTGGGAAATAGGTCATACAGTAGAGGGGGGAAAGTAAGTTGTGTGCTGGGTCGGGAGCCATATATGGCATCTCAATGTAAGACAATGTTCTTCAAACTGTATGGTTGTGTCGAAAAAAAATAATTCTAATAATGTGAAAGTCAAGTACTTATCATTTTAACCCTCAAACACAGACCTCGGATGGCCATTGAACTTCTATAAGCAATGTATGTTTGTAATCCTACATTGCTTGCATCTTTCACAGCACACATTTTCAACCTTAAAACTTCACATTTAACATGAAAAATGTGAAGTTTGTAGAAAATGTGCATTGAGTTTCCTACAAAGTCAGTGGGAAATATATAGCAGTCATATATAAAACATTGTTCTGCAATTGAAAGAAGAGAAGAATCATCTCTTTTTAGCATTCACAGCCTCACAGACCTTTTATCCAAAGACTTCAAACCTGGATTGATCTGTCCATTCTCTCCATACCACTTTTTTTCTTCTTTTTTTAACCATTTATAAGCGGGCGGTTGAGGACCACTAAAGCATTTGTTTCTCAAAAAACACCTGCTTCTCAAAACCCTTTCAGCTCTGCCACAAGGGTTTTTCAAAAAGGCTTTTCGAATTACCAGTTAGCCTTTTAACATAAAAACTTGCATTTGGTAACAGAATGTGCCACTTAAATACGAGAATGACAGCTGCCAAAAAGGGCCCTGTAACACGTGATGTAACCCATCACTGATTCATAAAACTTATTCTAATAAACTTTAATTGACATAAGATGTTGTCAATTCAAAACTAATACCAAATGACCCTAAAAGTGTATATTTGAGTGTCTATAACTGACCTGAAAAGTTGAGACGACGAATATGCTTCAGCAGATGAGTGCCATTTATGGGGTCCATTTTAGCGCAGAGACCAACCTTGCCCGGGCACAGCTCCTTGTGCATGTTGTGCAAGGCATGAGCCATTGCATAGACGGCATCAATAACAAACTGTACCTTTCCTTCCTGCTCATATTGCGAGTCCTTTCCGATTCGCTCCTGATCTGAAAGACATAGACAGATGCATGTGTGTGGTTTTATAAGTATTAATTGGTTAAAAGAATTCATGAAATAATTCAAATCGTGGTAAGTGATATATGTAATGATCTGCAGTCATTCATTTGGTTTGGTCACCATGTCAAGGACAAGGTTGAGTCCAGTATTAGTATCCATGTAGTCAAGCAATCATGTTTGAGACAGAAAAAAGATTTTACAAGTAGATTTAAACGACTCAATCAGGCAAAAAATCTGTAGCTCTATCAGCCACATCATGCAATTAAGAAAACTGTATTCATTTAAAGGCATGAGCGGTTTCCATGAGTGGATCCAGCTTAAAGAATTATCTACTTGTGAGTTTGTCTCTGACACTTGTTTAAAGAAGGCCGATGATAAAGTTGCATATTCAGTGCCTGTTCTAGACAATTAATATGCACAATTATAGCAAAAAAAAAAAATCCATCTTGAAACTAATTTATAAAGTAACTTGATGAAGATACTACTGATGTGTGCCAATAGTCAGGAAAACTTATCTTCTCAACACTTGTCTTCTGTGTCATCCCCACTCTGGATGGCAGCTTTTAGATAAGACAATTGTGTTCACGCTACTTGGAATGAGCTAAACCTTTTAAACGAAGGGTGTGGCATCAGTCCAAAAGACAGAAGAAAATGCATTGCTCCTCAGTGAGTCTTATTTTTTATGTACTGAATGGTGTTGCCTCTTGCAATTAGCTAGAAAGTAAATATCTGGATCGCTGCAGAGGACCAAATCAATTCTAATATCTGGAGTGCAAGGTCTTCTCCTCTGGGAAATCTCATCTGTTAAAAATGAAGAGTCTTTCTTATATCTTCTGAAGGAGTAGTAGAGTTCCCTCTGTGTGATTTTCGTGAGCATTATGTTTTGGGCCTGCATTTCTATTCTACAAATTTTAAAAATATGCCTCATGCTATTTTTCATTAGTTGCTTTAAACAGTTCTTCCAATTTGATCAATTTTTTGTATTCTTTACCTTCTTGACTGAGTGTCCAACTCTGAATTCAGTATTTATTGCCTGGTTCAATTTAGAAGACCCAAAGAAGCAGGAAATAGAGACATCCATTCACAGGACAGGGATAATCCCCTTATGGGCTCAATGTAATAACTCGTGATAGGAGTTTATTAATCCTGGCTCAGGTTGTTCCAGAGGTTTTTGTGATTGTTAATTGCTGTGAGGAGGTGGGGTCTAAGGAGATACAACGTGCCAATCCTAACTTCGGCTGTCTGCTCACATGCATGAAGTCTTAAAGCTGTTTCTATGTAAATCTCCTGTATGTGCATTAGCCATTATTAAAAGCAGGTGTGTTCAATTAAGATTTACAATAGACTAATTACTAGGGATAAGCTAATGATAGAGCTGCATAGAATTCAATTAGGCTTTGCAAGTTAATAAGCACACAGCAGGGAATGAGCTGCTGATACTCACACAATAATTTCCATATTGTTGGTTGAAAAAAATACTTGATGCTATAGAGCTTCTTAACTTACTTCCATATTTTTCAGTATATTTCAGTAAGTAATTTGGTTAAATTCTAGGTTAATGCATTAGTAAACTAGAGTCTTTTTAAACATGACAAAAAGTAAGTTAAACCAATTTTGCCATAGGACAGAGAGTAACTAAATCAAAACCTAAGCCATGCCAAAACCTGACTCTATTTAAAAGTAGAGTTTACTGTAATGCAGTGAATGATTTTCAAAAATAAAAATGGACAGACCTGCATTATACTAAACATCTCTTAATCTTTTAAATCAGGTGTTTTCAGTCTCATTGCCACAGACCAAGCACCAAGGATGTAGTCAGTTTTTCTAAACATTTGTGAAAGAATAGGTTGTTTTAAAGAGCTCACTGAATCCGAATGTAGTACTCTAATAGGATGCCACAAATACAACAAGTTAAAGTCACAAAATTTCTTAAACATAAAAAATAAAAAAAATTTTTTATATAAAACATTGGTATTGGTTGAAAATTCCACAGTTGGTGCCTCCCCTTCATATAATTGTTCAAACAAATACGGCTTAATAACAAGAAAGACATTATACTGTCAGAACCGATGTGAACTAATGAACTACAAATGATCAATATCAATATTAAAAGCCACCTTAACAAACCTCAACCATATACAGGCTAGAACAGTTTTTTGTGACTATGTGGTTATCTGATACTTTTGGACATGCCGATATACAGCTTTCACAAGTAAACTTTTTCCTAAACATTATCATGCAACAACTATCCTCTTGAGGTGCAAGCTATTTTCGGCAGCTACTTCAATCCGAGAGAGTGCTAGCCTCCAAATCAGCAAAGGTCTCCTTCTGTTAGCCATCTTTCATTTGCTAGATCTCCAGCTCCTCACTGCAGACCAAAGGGGTTTTAAGTCTCAGATTATCTCATGAGCTTTTGAAAATGCATGAATTATTGTTGGAGGTTACGGCTCAGTAATTAAGGGCCACAGGGCCTTGATTGGACAGAGATTGTCACAGTTTGGCCGCCATGCTTATGCCGTGGGGAATCCTGTGAGCCAGAGTGGGTGTGAGAGTGATATTTCTCTCTCAGTCTTGGCAGGCCACCCACACTAACTTTGTATTGTCTCTTCTCCATAAGACAGTTTCCCTTTTTCCTTCTGTCTCTCTTTGTAGCTAACTCCTCATTGGCATTTTGGCACTCTCGCACAACTTTTCCAAGCTGGCGTTTTGCTTTCAGAGAAATCCTTTTAGATTAAGCAAAGCAGAAGCTGAGTGTGGGTGTCTTCCACTGAGGTGAAACACAAGACATTATGTGACAGACAGTGTGGGCACAAAACCTTTGACCTATTTTTCAGCTTACGACCGGCTGCAGGCCATCCAATCCACTGAGGCAATCGGACCATCTTTTAAGTTAATGTGACGCTGCTGACATGTGTCACGCACCTTCATTTCACATTTTCTGTGAATTTTCCTATACGTGATTGTAGAGCTAAAGTCTCAATTCATGTCGGACTAAAAATGTGCTGTTGTGTGTATGTTTTCAGTCAAACAGAAATAGTAATTTAAAGTATATTAAAAAAATATCAAAAATGATAACAAATATGATATCACATTTAAAAAACTGTTATTGGATTAATACTCAAAAAAGAAAACTCAAAAAATTGGTTATTGAAGCAAATAATTAAAATGCAACTTCAAGCAAATGTAATTTCAATATTAACACTGATTTAAAAAAAAAATAATCATTTTACAACTATACTGTATTAATGTTCAATAAACATGTCACAGCTGGTTTTATCACCCACAAAGCCATTGATAAGTCACAACAATGTAATAAACAACAGTGTAACCAACAAATGGTACCTTTTGAGCCCCTCAGAACCAACTGAACAATGTTTAAACCCCACAGCCTTCCTGAATATTGTCTGTGTTTATCCCTTTCTGACCGCAGTCTACCCATCTTCTGATGGCTGCTTGCAGTTGGATAATGTTCCATGTCACAAAGCTCATCTCAAACGTGTCTCTTGAACATGACAAAGAATCCATTGTCCTCAAAATGCCTCCAGAGTCTCTAGATCTAATCTAATAGTGAGCTGCATTGGGATGTGGTGAAACAAAGATTTGCTGGATGGTTGTGCAGTTGACAAATCTGGAGCAACTGTGTGATGCTATTATGTCAATATGGACCAGAATCTCAGAGCAATGTTTCCTGTCACCTTGTTGAATATGAAGAATTAGGGCAGTTCTCGAGGCAAACCCAGTCCAGGATTGGGGTTGACCTGGATTAGGCTGAAGTGGAGTCCAACTCAGGTGCACCTATTAAAGTGGCCAATTAGTGTATATGCAAATAACCTATTTGGTTACATCATATTAGCAAACAGATTTCAAAACCTACCCCAGTCAAATTTCTAACTAATTAAATGTAATTGCTATTTACTGATTAATAGTTGTATTAGTTGTATCGTCTTTTTCATGTTCTCACGCTTGGAATCAACTCAAGGGTAGGCTTTAAATTTTAAACTATTTAAACTCTCCATCACACCACTGATCAGAGATTTTCTGCTTCCTAAAATAATTTAATCTATTTCCACAATGAATTCAATTACTTTTTACAAAATCCTTTTTGTAATAAAAGGGCAAGCTGTCCAATATATTCCCCATCTCTTACCCAGAGAAGGCTGAAAACCCCCCTAGTCACCCTGGAACGCTGTTTAGGGTGAGCAGTATAAAAATAGATGGTTGGATGTGAGAGCACATGCGCGGTTTATCTGCATTACTTTCTCTGTGCTGTTCCGCTCACATCGTTAATACAGAGGCGAAACACACAGCCAGCGAAATGGGTCCCTGCTCTACCTCCCCTCTCCTCTCAACATTAATCAATATCAGTTTTACATCTCCTTCATTCCCAGATAAAAGACAAGTCTCACTTTTTTTCTTCAGTCACTCATGCCCTCCTTATCCTTTGATCACACTAAGCAGTCTAACCCTCTCAGGACACTGATAATTCTGCAGCATGCCCCATGTGGTTTTTGCACAGCTGCCACAGGGACACTGCAAAGCTCCCCACCAGTGAAGAGGCAGCTCAAGTGTCATACTTTAACCTCAAACAAATTCTGTGAGACTCTCACTCCCTGTGAAGCAGAGCTGATAGGGAAGTTTAATACTAAAATGTCTGTAATGAGCGAGACAAGTGATAGAAGAACAGCTACTTAGTGTGAGATGCAGGTGCCTATACAACACTCACTCCTAGTATAGAGATAAACTTAACGATGTCAATGTGGGTATTTTCAGAGCTATTAATTTAGCTTCTGCAGCAACTGAAGGCTAAAAATATTTCTAGTGCATAATCATTGAGAGTACAAATAATCATTAAAGATCATCATTGGTTTTATTGGTAGATAACAATCATTATATGTTTGCTTCATTTGCTCTTTTTCCTTGTCTCGTTGTGGAACACTTCCTCGTATAACAGTTTTTCCCCATTTATAGTTTTGGTTTCATTGATTGAATCCACCTTGCAGATAAAACACACATTTACATTTTGAAGCAGAGCATCTTTATTTTTAAGGATTAAACTGGAGATTCTCTATAGATTTATAAATTCAGCAAATCCCATAACATAAAACAGAGCTTTGATATCTCTGATCAAAAACTAAACTAACCTTGATCTCTACAGTGATGAATTCAGTAACTTTGTTATAGTGTGTGTGTGTCTGAGGGAGTGAGAGGTCGCTGCAAGGGTCACTGCAAATAAGTACAGGGCCGAGTGATCACCTTTACTTTGATGAAAATTTCTATCCTGATCAGAGCGGTTCCTTCTGATAATGCATGAAGGGTCACCTCAGGGAAATTTTGGGCCAGTACTCATAACCTTTATCAGAATGCAAAGTTAAGGAATATCTTTGGGAAAATTGTGTTAGAGAATAGATTTCCAGAGACCTGCCAAATAAGTACCAAGGTGTATTAAGCCTGTTTTGGTTGCAGAAAATAACCCAACAAAATAAGCCACATTAATGCTCCCTTACTTCATTATAATAAACTCTGTTGCTGTAATTGCTCAAAAATGCAGTACCCAGCTATTTTAAGAAATGATTTGGCCTTTTGTTTTGTTTTGTTTTTCAAAAAACAAAACAAAAACAATGCGACCTGATGAGTTTTAAAGGTCTGCATCATCTACAAGAAACACAAGGACTATGGAGTGCCACAGACAGAGCTGGAAAGTCAGACAGTATTAATAAACAGTTTGACATTTTGTTTTGTTTTGGTCTGCACAGGATTTTGTGACATTAAGAAATATTTAGATTACCAACTGGCTTATCTTCTATAACTTGGGAGGGAGGAAACAGGGTGGTTTGTTTATTTGCAATTTTTACCACAAAACACTAATTCAAAACATATATTGTAAATCTTCCCCCAGACCCATGTGTTAATATCAATCTAGATCGGTATTCAACATTCAGTATTAAACTACTACAGATATTTCAAGACACAAAGAAGAATAAATGGAAATACATTTGCTCCCAAACATAAACAATGTGCCATGTTTTCCATCTCATTTATATAAGGAAATGAAAACATGGTATGAGTGTTGGCCATGGTGTTGATCAGACTGCAGACTCCCAGAGGGTCACTGGAGTTATCTAGTTTTTTTGTTCTTGGCAACATTTCCTCTTGGGGGGGTGGGCAGGTCAGTGTAGCCAATCAGTAGACAAATTGATCCATCAGTACTATCTTATCCACCTGAGTGATGCCCTGAATGTAACCCTCTGTGTTGGGTTTTATTGCCTGTGAACACAGCACCAGCTGTTGGTTCTGCAGCTCACCCCTTGAGTAAAAGTATGTCTCTGGTGTATTTTGTTTGTACTGTTTCACCAGGGCTGTTTCAGTTATTTATTGTTTTACCAACCCTGCCCTTTATCTACAAATAAATAAACATTAAGATTCTCTAGAGTCTCAGCACAGGGGTCCTTGTCTTTTATCATTACATGTTATTATACACATTAGTACAGCAGAGGTAAGTGGCATGATCATCCACAATCACGCATAATTGCATGTCAACATGCCCATTTACACCGTACGTCAGAATTGCTTTGCTTTGGTGTAGTTGTTATGACTTCTTATGCTCAACAAAGGAAGAAAAGCAGGTTTTACTGTACCTCCATGTTACACCCCGGCCTAGGCAACCGGAGTGCAACACGAAAAAAGTAAAAATAAAGAAAAAAAAACACACACAAAAAACCCCACTAAAGCTCACCACCAAAATCCCGAAACGAAAGTATTGACAAATCTATTTACAACAAACTATTTATTTACAACAAAACACCAAACTATTTACAACACGGGGGAGATCGCGACCATGACACACTGAAACACAGGGTTTAAATACCTAGAGGGAGGAATCAGGAAAATGGACAACAAGAGGGAAACACAGCTGGGGCAACTCAGAACTGACGAGACAGGGAAACGTAAACTGAAAAGACTAAGATAACACAGACTTTCAAAGTAAAACAGGAAACACATAACAGTCACGCCAAAAACAACACACTGACAACACCGAAACGTAACACTCCACTGTCAGTGGTTGAAGAAAATTTGGAAACATTAAGGTAAAAGATGCAAAATAAGTCAATTCAACATTTGCAATACAAAGTAATGTATAGCGATTTAGTAGTATATCAGGTAGTCCAACTGCTATATTACAAAACAAATATTATTATTTGTCAGTATATTTGTGTTGCCATTTATACCAACTGATAAATGATGTGAAGACGAGATGGGAGAAACACCCTTCAACCATGTCCTGAGTGTTGCATTACATAGTTTGTCCACCAGGGGGTATTCTGCAACTTCCCTGTTGCCAAAAGGTGTGGCCACAAACACAACAACAAGCTGAGGAGTAGAGCATAATTAATTAACCTAGGACTTGTTGTGATGATAAGTTTATTTATAAAACTGCACTGTTATATTATCTTAGTAATAACTTAAATAGCTTCACATAAAAAAATATGGACTGATATAATGGGATTTTTAAATTGCTTAATATCGATATCAGTCTTGAGAATCCTGTATCAGCTGGGGTCTCATATCAAGTATATTTTTCATAGAGTTAATTGAGAAACTGTTTAGAGGTAATATATCTAAATGGGAATGTCTCCTCTGGCAGTTAACTACCTGACAAATCAGAGTTCTTCATCACATTTAGAAAAGTAAGCTGTAAATTTTGCACTGCCACAAAGTCCTCTTGACTGAGTGGTCTATTACAGTCACTTCAAATTTTACCATGCAATAAATAGCATGGTAAAATCTTTGGAAATCTTTCACAAATAAATAAATAAATAAATTAGTCTATATTATTCATGTTATATCGTAGGGTAATGCACAGCTGTGACCGATGCATATAGCATTGTAAGACAACGTACAACCACCTTAAAAATCTAATTTAGTCATGCTGTAAATCCCACCTCCACAAAGCCTGCTGGTTTGGAGCATTTTGTGATTTATGGCACTACTGAAGTGCACTAAGAGGGATTCCCCCCTCCCTGCAACAAAATCAGTTTGTTTGTTTTTTGCAACCAAAAATTGCCAGAAGAAAAAGTAAAGCTGGTTCCTCATAAGAACTAAATATAAAAAAATGAAAAGAATAAAGACAATGAAGAGTGTAACATTAACCTGTGGCCTCACAACAGCTGAACTGAGTGAAGATAGCATGCATTTTCAACACAAATTCCATCATTAGTAAGAGAATCATGTACTCCTATTGTCCGCCACCCATTCAAGCAGTGTACTGTATTTTGTTTTGTTTCTTTCTGCTGCTGCAGTCCCGATGAGTGCTGTCAACCTAACGAGGCACTTCATGGGTTTTTTTTTGGGGGGGGGGGGGGGGGGGGGGGGGGGGGGGGGGTTTAACATTAAAAGCTATCTAGATCTATAAATTTTGAATTAGCATTAACTGAAGGGCTGAAGAAATAAGAAATAAAAGCAAAGTAAACTTTGCCAGTCAGGTCACTATTTCAGAAAATGACTGTGCTCACATTCATAAATGTTACTGTACATGTAAAGCAATGCGCCGACTCCAAATCCTGCCCAGATTCTGTCTTTGATGTTTTTCTTTCTCTTACTCATAATGCTGCAGCATGTGAAACTCAGCCCAGCCACTGATGTGTGGATTACCGCCATATAAAGCCAGTGTGGAAGTATTGTACGCACGCTGTCACGACACAGTCTTGTTTATAAATACTAGTGTATGTGTGGAAACTGGTGTATGTAGATTGGGGATATACACATCTGGCTCCAGGGCAGAGTGGTGGCTCGGTGGTTAGTGCTTTCACCGTACAGCAGCTAGATTGTTACTTTTATTTCCTTTGATTTCTTGGAGTTTGCATGGTTTCCGCCTAAAGACAAATTGCTCATTCTTAACTGTAAATTCAAGAGAGGGATTTTTTAAACGTTGTGTTCTCTAATTGTGTGCTGATCTATTTTTCTGTCCATGCTGTATGCCCCCCAAATTATTCCTCATTCCCAACTATGTTATGAAGCATAATGTGATTGTTTTTATGACTTCTTTATCTGCTGTATATTTTGTGTCCTCACAGTGAGCTGTCTCAATTTAGTATATGTTTATTTCAGAGGCAAGTGGGGGCTATATGAAATTACAATAATTCAATCAAATTCAACTTTCTTTTTATTACCAAAAGAATGACACAGAGCACTATTATATCCAGCTTTCCATGATCCTCTAAAGCACAATACTGTCACATTTTAAGAATAAAGAGAATATGCAAGTAATTTGTAAGCGTAAATTTATCGTCATATTAAATAATTCAAATCTGGGCATTTGAGTGTTAATTTTTTAGGTTGTTGAAAAGCCACTGAGTCATCACTTGGACTCTTCTTTTAGAGGAAAGAACTGATCCTAACAGTCCAGTTGTGATGATCTGCCTTTAATGGCAATACTAGCTACCTGTAATTAAGAAGATATGGATTATTACTGCATGAAATCTGCAACAATTCTGCAGTGTTTGGCTGTAATGATGGTCATTATCATACAAATCTTATTTGTGTCTCTGGTTTCTTCTCTGTTGTATTGTTACATTTTCCAGCAGACTTCAGTGTTATGCTGTAGTTATTAATTAGTCATTTTGCTACTCTGCATACGTTAGGGAGAAATATTTCCATTAATTGATGTCACTCGAGGGTTGAGGCTATACGTGGCAATTTTCAAACTTGGGAGATTCTCAAGGGATCACTAAGACCTGACAGTCGAGAGCAATGTTAGACTGTTTCTTGGCAGTGTTCTTGCTTGCTGGGCTGCATACAGCAACTCTTACTTGAGTTTTTCCCCACCAATAACACACCTAATTCTTCTTCTTTTTTTTCACCTGTTCCTTTTATGGGTCACCACAACAAATCCTTGCCTTCATGCCACCCCTATCCCTTGCATCCTCTTCTGTCACACTAACCCTCTGCATATCCTCCTTCATGACTTCCATGAATCTTTCCTGTGATATCCCACTTTTACTCATCCCTGGCAGCTCAATTTTTAACATCCTTTGTCTGGTATATCCACTTTCTCTCTTCTGATATACTCATTCTGGGTACTTCCAACAAAAAATCTTAACATCTTGAACTCACCTCCACCTCCAGCTCAGCCTCCTATCTTTCCATTTGTGTCACCGTCTACAAACCATATATCATAAGAGGCCATCTTGCAAAACTTCCCTTTCAACTCTTACTGCTATCCTACTGTCACAAATCACTCCTGACACTTGTGTCCACCAAACCTGTAGTGTCTTTTTCCTCTCTCGGATAGTTGATAGTTGCATACTTGTCCATTTTCACTTCCTCTGCTCCGTGTAGATTCCCTGTTACATCTATCATTTACACAAATGTATTCTGCCTTGCTTCTACTTTCATTTCTCTTGTCTCCAAAGCATACCTCCACCTCTCCAGGCTCTCTTCCACCTGCTCCATGCTCTCATTACAGATCACAGCATTGCCTGTGATCATCCTCCTCCACAGAGACGTGTGCCTGACCTCATCTGTCAAACTCCCCATCACCACTGGAAAAAAAGGAGCTCAAAACCAACATGTCCTGCACCATCCTCACATCGTTGCCATTCCTGGCTTTCTCATGCAGTATACCACTTTGCTTTCTCTAGACCACAAATACACTATGAAACTCCTTCTGACCTTCGCTACACTCCTCCATCAACACTCTAAGTCAAACACTGGAACTGTGCTCTTTTCTCCACATGAAGCCATACTGCTGTTTGCACCTATCACCTATCTTCTTAACCCAGTGGTTCTTAACCTGGGTTCGATCGAACCCTAGGGGTTCGGTGAGTCAGTCTCAGGGGTTCGGCAGAGCCTCCGCCTTGACATGCACGGCTCATTTTGTGCACCAGTAAAAAAACATATCTATGTCTTGAATTTGAAAAAAAAAATAAATCATATTTTATTTTTCACTAAAGAGGGGATCAATGACTGCACATATGAAACTGGTGGGGTTCGGTACCTCCAACAAGGTTAAGAACCACTGTCTTAACCTAACTTCAGCAGCTCTTTTCCATATCTTCATGATCTGGCTCGCCAACTTTATCTCTCTGTAGTTACTACAGCTCTGCACATCACCCTTGTTCCTGAAAAGCACCAGTAAACTTCCTCTCTATTGCTCAGGCATCCTCTCACTGTCCACGATTTTATTAAACAATCTGGTTAAAAAGTCTCACAGTAGTCCTGTCAGCTTTCTTCATCAGCCCGACTACTTTCCATGTTTTCTTTGCTAATCTCTTCCTTTAAATACTTTCCTGCAGTAGCATTTATGAATGTGACCACCATTGCGTCACTCTGTCTTCTTTACTCTGTCCAGAGAATAGGACAAATGCCCTCATGGCAGTATCTGTGCAACATTTCTACCATTTAATCCTTGCCTATGTCTTCATTCACTTCCACTTCTTGTTTCCACTTGTGTTTCAGATTGCTTCTTCTGTATAAGATGTAGTGCACCTATGTGTACGTCCTTGCATTCTTATACATCCCTTTGTGTTCCTTCTTCATGTTCACCATAGTCATTTCCATCCTTTTTGCAAAATCCACAACCATCTGTCCTTTTGCATTTCTCTCCTTAACACTATACGTACCCAACACCTCCTCATCACCTCTGTTCCCTTCACCTACATGTCCACTGAAGTCTCATCCAATAACCTCATTACCAATCACCTCCAGTGTTTCTGTCCTTGCTTCCCTTCCACCTGGTCTCTTGCACAAACAATATACCTTCCTTCTCTCCAGCACATGAACTAGCTCTTTCCCTTTACCAGACTACAGAGTCCCTGCTCTCACCTCCCCACTTAGACCTTCCCTTCTCTCTTGCTACCTACAAACACACCTTCCCCCTTTCTTTGTCTTCACCCAACAGTAACACCGTTTCCGCAGTTATTGTTAACTCTAGCCCTGACTGATCTGGTATAGAAATCGCATATGGAAGCCTCAATAATCTGCTTGTTTGATTTTAACACCTGATACCCTTTCTCATGTAACCTTCCCCATTTACCTGGGGCTTGGGACTGGCTATAGAAATAAGCTGGGTTCCAAAAGTGAATCTAATTATCACCTTAGTTTCTTTTGCTTTTTGCTTTTCCAAAATAAATCTATTACTTTTAAAGATGCTATAATTGATATTATTTAGGGTTTAAAACAGTGCAAGTTTGTTTTCTTTGAAAAGAAAAAGAAAAAACAGCGAGAAATATCGAATGTGGAACAACGTAGAACGTAAAAGTCTTTTGTCTGAGCCTGTAGAGAATTATAGCCTGAATATACTCCTCCCTTCAGCTTTGCAGAGCTTTATAATCAACTTCAGATCATCGTTTAGGTGTCTAGCCAACAGTTTCAATGTTTTGTTGCACTCTTATTCCTCTCTCAACTTTTTGCAGCCATACCAAGTAGCTGCTTTTAGCAAAAAAAACAACAACTTTAAAATCAACAGTGAGCTGCCTGCATCAGACACGGTTGGTGACTAGCTGTTGAGCATAATGGAGTATTTAGCAGTTAGAAAAGGTAATGCAGTAACAAGGCGTGAATGCTAATAAGAGCTGATCACCAGATATGCTATAAATCCTATATTAAATTAATCAGCTTATAACTACTGCATTATATAGAACTTTGGTTTTGGATTTTTCTTTGGGGAGGGGGGTTCATTTAACTTAGTACGGTTTAGTTTTTACCCTGTTGCAGTTCTCAAGATAGGGCAGAAGTGGGGTGACTGTAAGCAAAATTTCAATTTTGTTATATGTTTTACTACTTAATAGAGGTTTAAATCATGATAAAATATGCAGTGACTTTTCCCACCAAGAGAGATTGTGCTATCTACAGCTGTATAAAGTATGGCATTAAGCCCGAAGCTTTAAGCATGCAGCCGAGCTAAACCATTCACTTGTTATAGCTGTGTGGATAAACACACTAGACTCAGCAGAAATATAGAGCAGCAATGAAATGAGCTGTGAGATGAACTGTGATTTTGAAGACTGAATATATAGCGGTTCCACTTTTAATAGGTGGGCAATGCTGTCAAAACACTTTCCCCATGAGCCAAATGTGTCACCTCCCTCATCATACATTAAAAGAGGAATGTTTTCATGTTGGGTAAAAGTTTAAACAAAAAGAACACAGAATAGCTTTTTCTCAACAGGAGAATATCTTACTTGTGCACTTCTTGAGCCCGGACCCTTTCTTCACAGCATGACGGCTGAGTTTGCAGTTGAAGTTGTTCTCCCAGAATTCAGCAAACCAGATATTCCTTCTGTTGTTTTCCAGCGTTCGACTGATGAAGTAACGATCAAACCCTAAACAGATCAGTCGGTTCATTGTCAGTGATGCGGTCATTCTCAGTGTAAGCAACGCTATATGAGAACCGTAGTTGTCATGTGTTCTAGAGTATATGCAATAATTCAATATCGTGTGCACATTCACTTTGCTTCTTTTTTGTTTTTTATTTGACTGAACTTTTTTACATCTTTGATGATTAAATGAGTGTTGAAGTCATTACAAATAACGTAGTCTTCTGAAAGAGTAAAAGATAAATAGTTTTGTTTTACTTGCATGGAAATAATAAATCACTGATATGTGCACATGATTTTAGAAGGCAGGGAGATCAGATGCTTGCATAATGTCCATCTCTGTACCTCTGATGGACTGACGCTTGGGCAAGATGGTGACTGCTCCCTCTGCCATCTCCTCCTGCTGCACAACCGGAGAGATCTTTGAGCCCCAGCTGTCTGAACCCACCCAGATAAAATGACCTGTCTGGTTGGCCTTTTTCGCTGCATGGAGCAGCCGCCTGTGAAGGTGAGGAAACAGATGTTGCCACAGATAAGGTCAGCATCCCAACCAGCTCCACTTGGATTTTGTTGTGCAATTCATTACACAGTAGTCTGGCAGACCCGCACTGAAACGGCTGTGTTCCCACATGTTTGCATGCTGTCTGCTGTAGTCATGTTTTCCTAATCTTCAAAAGAAGTGTTAATCTATTACCAGGTTATACCTGATATCATCTTCATTGGCAAAAAGTATGACGACTCTGGCATTTGGATTTTCTCTGAGTCGCCGGATGACCTTGTCGAACTCTCCTTGCTTGGGCTCCCGGGGAATTTTGACAGACTGGGAGATGCACACACCGCCTAGAAAAACAAATATAGAGACATAAAATAATATGTCAGAGAACTCTCAGACACGCAAACATAAGATTAAAACATCAATGATCAGCCAGTACCGTACTTAATTGAGTGGTTTGAACGTGAAATTAATATGAAATTAAATGTTGTATGTTGCTGAATAAAGCGCGGTGGCTATTAAGTGAGAAACAAACTGTCTTTTAGAGTTTATTAAAGTAACATCATTTTCACTTACTAGCAGCTCTGACCAGGAAAATATTCTTTGCATTTTTGTGGGATAGGAGAAATTATCTTAATTATCAATAATTGAAAGTTCTGTTCACCCATACTATTTGTTGACTCAGAGGATAGGTTTAAAATGTATGCAAAGTATATGACAGCATGAACATTGTCATGAATTTCCATATTTTAATAGTCAATAAAAAAAAGTTTATCTAAATTTATTGAAATATACAGTTTCACTTTTACCTGAACACTGTTGCTACCAGACAGAACGAACACTGAGATTACATGTTACTGTACAAAAAACTGCAACATCTGAAAATCAAAAACAACCTCTGTCAGGTAAGGTAGCGTGAGAGTCTACCAGTACTTTACACACTTTTAAATAATTCCCACTGAAAATTAAATAATGCTCATTCATGGACAAAACAGGTTTTTGTGTGCTGTTAATGCTTGTTAACAATAAAGCTTACTGTGTGTGCTATTCTTCTTCAAACTGTTTTGTTCAAGACTTATAAGGTATAAATGTTTTTAAGTCTGTTTAAGGTATGCTGAAAGCCTGAACCTCAGAGTTTATGCACCAAATGAACAAGGTAATGTTTGTTCATTGTAATGCATACAAAGGACCTTTATGCGACGGGACAGCTTTGCAGCTCTGATTTGTTTTCTGCCATGTTAGGTCCGGCCATGCTGGTTAGCATGACAGCACAAAACACTGGCACAAAAGGCTTTTTTTGAAAGCTTTGTTTCTCCACCGCTGCAGGCATGTTGTGAAGGTTGTGGTTATGTTGGCCTATCCGGTCTCTGTAATAAAACACTGAAATATTATAGGAAGTATGTTCTTTACCCATTAGACAAAGCAGAGTTAGAGAACCTACAAAAGGAAAAAAAATACACTTTGAGTCCTTGCAAAGGCAACAGAGAAAGAGGATGCTGACATGTGTTTTATGCCACTCAAGTGAGTTTTCCTGGGCTTCTCCAACAGGATTTCTTGGGTGAAATTTAGAGCGCCTCAGAGTGCCATGTTTGTCTGAACGATTGTTTCTGAGCTTCCTGCAGCTCTACGGACAGCAGGGACACTGCCAGACGATTGCTTTGCACATACTTTACACTGTTTATCGTACACAGAAACACAATGTTTAGAAGCCAGAAAGAGTGAGCGGGTCATAACTACTTAAACAACTGCAAAAGCAGTGTGTCTTATTTTTTAACTGTCACAAGTTGCTCTCCAAACTAGTAAAAATGAGAGTACTAGAATGCCGAATGAGTCTTATTTTTACTACACCTACATATATTTAGTTAAGGTGTGTGCACTTTGTAAAAGTCTATGGCCTAGACTCCTGCCATTTGGTGGTCTTCTGCTCTGATGCCCAGCCTAATGACGGGGCAGCTAAACCTGTCCCCATTTAGCTGTCTAAAAAAGTTTTGAAGTCTGAGACAGAGTCCCTGTGTTGGATGAAACTGTCTCCTCTTTCCTCACCTGTCAGTGAACCTCATTAAGTTTGAGAAGGTCAGACAAATCCTGGCTCAGTCCTCAGACATGCAAAGATTTAAAATGTTGTCAGCAAAAAACCTGCAGGGAATGGCATATAAAGAAGCTCCAAAAGGGATAACAGCATCAGCCAATGATCAGCAGTAATATGCTGTCTTTTCCTAATTTAATTTATTTTTTTCTTTTACAGCACAACTTGGAGCACATATATGTACTTGTATTGGTACTTCTTAAATAAGTGTTCATAAAACTTTTCAGTATAAAAACAGAAATAAGGCAGCAGGATAACTCAATCCTGTAAAAACACAACCAAGCAGAGCTGTTTTTACTTGTGAGTCTCCCCTGTGCGTCATCATTTTATACATCCCACATCAACATGTAAGGGAAACAGAAAGGAAAAGAAAGGAAAGGAAAAGTCAATATTAAACACTTTAATTAGATATTGAGCCAAAGCATGCCACTAGCAGACCATCAGTGCATTTTGACATTGATTGTTCATTCTTCCACCATCTGGTGTTGTGATGATGGGGGTGAGGACGTTCTCTGGCACAAAGGTGTTGAAGATCTAGTGATTAGCAAGGGCACAGCATGTGAATCATCATCACACCATTTAGTTATCGCTCATAGCCTACGTATTCGATTCTCATCCTGGAAGAGATCACTCCTGTTGCAGCAGAAATATTGCCTGAAACAGGTGAACACTCAGAACAACATTGCACTGTTTTTTCAATTACCCTTCCCACTAATGGTATCAGTGAATTCAAACCGTGTCCCATTTTTTTCAGCTTGCCAACTGTCTCTATAGCGCATTTCTTTATTTTATTTTTTTTGGCAAAATGTTGGTTTCACAGGTATTGCACATACCCTTTCGGGAAAATCCATTGGTCCAATAAAACACTACCCTGAAAACATTAAATGTCATACCTTTTGAATTTGTGCAAATATTTTGAATCAGTCAGACAGACTGACACATCTACAGCTTTTTTTTATTGCAGTGGTCCCTGGAAATATGCCATGCAGGGATATTTTTATGCATTTTTCATGCATTTAATGAAATGCCAAAAAAACCCTCACTTTAGCCAAATGTTCTGTGAATTGATTTGTCACCAAAAGCAGTATGCTTAGAAGAGAGGATTATTTCTGTAACAACCTGTACATCTGCGTCACCCACACTCTTATATTCACTACTTTTCTTTTGCAGTTATTCCTCTGTGTAGCTTTTTTCCTTTACTATCTATTTTTCCTCCGGCTAAGGGAAACAGCTATCCATGACCACAACACTGGAGCTATATAAATCACTAAACAAATCACAAAGACCAACAGCGATTTGGTGGAGGAAATATTCATTACGAGCATTCCATTTTTGATCCTAAAAGAGATGTTTAGCATGGATAAAAATAACACTTTAACTGTCTTAATGCTTCAGATCATCCTTTAGTTTATGGTAGATATGCTGCAGGATGTGTGTGTCTTGACTGCAGTCATGAGAGCATTTCATCACTTCCACCATTTATGTGTGATGACCCACTTGTCCATTTCACTCAAACAGGATCCATTATTGGTCATTCTGGACATTTAGCAAAATGGATGGGTTTAGATAACTGACAAGCATTCAAGGCGAGCATCTCTTTGCAGTTTCTCACCTGCCACAGCAGAGGACCACCGCAGTGCTATCCTAACAATGTCTTCACTTAAATTAATGGAAACTAATAGTGACAAATAGCTGCTGTGGTGTCAGGCCAACCACAGCCACGCAGTCGGTCTCTGTCACAATAACTGAGCCACCGTTTCTTACTTTTCTCTTTCTGTTTTTAGTTATAGTGAGATGCCTTCCAATGAACACAGACATGCGCAACATGCTGTTAGTGAGATAAACACAAATCTTCAAAGAAAATGTCAACAAAAAGTCAAGATATCAACAACCACAGCGTTTATTGCATTTGAACTATGTGAACACTGGATTCTATCATCACAAATCAGATTAAATCACAGCACCACAGAATGGACACTTCATGAACAAATAACCAGGAATTAGATTTATACTGCAGGGAGAGGCTATTTCTTCTTATTCTTTTTTTTTTTTTTTAAATTGTAAAGAAGACATGCTAGGCTGTCAAAAGTGAAGTGATTTATGGATTTTAATGGCATAAATTCATCAGAAGACAAGTCAGGCAGTCAAGCTGCAGCTTTCTTTTCCTAATAATCTGACATCATTTACTATAGTATATGTTCACTTAGATATCTTGACTTTCCACATCATGAACAAGTGCAGCATTTTTTCTTATTCATTTATTTAATTTTATTTTCGGTGCTTATTATCTGTGCTTTCTAATATTTGCAGTCTTAGCTGACCAGATCACAAAGAGAAGAATGCATAAAAATCCCAGCTGTAATAAATCGCTACAATCAAAGTCATTATACTAATGACATAATCAAATTTACATTTAAAGATCAGGCCATTATAATGACTCCTGTTGGCTTGCTTGTTAAATCTGACAAGTTGTTTCTTCCAAGCAATTCTCTTGTACTAGGTTCTTTTCTTTTTTCACATCACAAGGTGTCATTCTGATAGGGAAAGAAAACAAGGAAAACATCTTCACTGTTTTGTCAATATATAGTGTCAAACTAAGGGAAAACATGTTGAAGATATATGACAAGCTAATTAACACGTAAAAATACAGATGGGCAATAGATGGAAATTAAAACTTAGTGAACACTATTATTATTAAACGTCTAACTCTTTTGGAGACAAATAGTATTGAGAAACACTCGTCATTTCCAGTGACGCGTGGTCACTGGTGTATTTTCAGTGTTTCTTCAAGTTTGATATGTGACCTACTATAATTTTTCAGCTATTTTTTTTATTCATTGTGTTACATGTTGTTAATATGACAAAGATCATTTAATTTCATTTGCTTTTAGTTTGTGAATTTGGTTTGATTTCCCAAAGTGACAGTAATAAATATTTTTTAGGACTCGCACTATGACGCTGCAGTTCTGTTCAGCCCTACGGGGTGTTTACTGTCTTTCAGCTCACTGTTTTTTTGTTTTGGTTTTTTTTTTTACATCCCACAGATTTAATGATTTGAGTGCCATCAGTTTTTTTTTTCTGTCTGCTAAGAGTTTGTATGTTAATGTTGATCCATCTGTGCTGAATGTGTAAACAGAAAATAGCTTGCTGCCAACTTTTAGAAACTGACAAAATGTTAGAGTTGTGTTTTAAGATTGTACATTTGGTCGCAAGCTAGAGGAACAAACTGAACTTTCAAATTTACCGTCATGTTTGATTTGCACGCTGTACTGACTTTATTTATCTTACAGTGCTATAAAATACGATAACAAATTCACAGGAAGCTTTCAATTACACTAATTGCCCTCTTTGTCAATGATAAGTTAATGATAACGATAGTCAGGTAGGTAATTTGTTTCTTGTGATGACCACTTGCACAACATACTACATGCATACATCCAATGTTCCCTCTAATTTTTCATGTGTCTGAGCGAACACACAAACTCCGTGAGCGGTCCCTTGGACCACAGTGAGCAACAGCAGATGTGTGCACTGTGGTCACGCCGGCATCGAATCCATCCAAGTTACATGGTTTATTAAAATTATCAAATTACAGCGTTTATGTTAGACTACTTTTAATTAACTGCTTTATCCCACTTACAATGAAAATTAAAAAAAAAAATCTTGTTCATGACCTGTGTAGTATGTTAACACTATTGGAAGTAAAAATAACTTGAACTCCAATTTTGAAAACAAAACTTTCTTTTTTTTTTTATAAAGCTCTGACTTGTATTATGCGTCTGTGGTCTGGGAGAGAGTCCTGCAACTTTCTGTCTGCAAAATACAGTAAATAATGACCAATGTTTGCCAATTAATTATATAGTTACTTCTTCAGAAAAGTAACTGAGTTATGCAAACAACAAAGTTTTTTTTGCAGCTGTCTACCTAAAAATGCAGCCAAGGCGTTTTTTAAATAAACATTCCAAACTATTTACAGAACAATCAGCTGTTCTGCATCAAGTTTGATGCCACACAAATTATTTGTGCCACTCCAAAAAATAATTTCTGTCCACTATGAGATAAAGGAGAACAACAGCCTGATACCTGCAGGCCTGACAACAGGAGATGTATTACTCCTGCAACACCTGTAACACTCAGCAGTCGCCTCATTGTTCTGACACACACAACAAAACTATTGACTACACTACACACTAACACTAAATTTGCGCTAAACATCGCAAATCTCTCACATCTCAAAACACATCTTTCACATCTTTCCTAAACAACTAAATGCAATGTTGCCATATCATTTTTTGATTGGTCGACATGGTACATTTTTCGACCAATAGGAAAGGGTAGGGGTTATTTTGGTTTTGTTTTTGCTCACAGGCGGAGAATGCTTTCGAGCCTTTTCCTTATAAAACGCCATTTTTACCGTTTTTTCTGCAGTAAATATAAACAACGATAGTATTCAGGAAGGAAACCAAACATTGCAAATATTTTTTATCATAACTCTGGTTTTACGTGGCCGATCAACACAATTTAAAAACGGGTATAAAGTTCACACTTTCTCCGTCAATTGTTCCGACTGTCCTGCTCACATCTCCAATGGTTGTACACGTTGTCATTAAAGTGGCTTCACTCCACATCAGCCACGCCGCTTTGCTAGCTAAAACACCGGTGTCGGCACATAAGGACGCTGTCATAGCCTGTCAGCAACGTTGATTAGCTGCGTATATACGAATGTGAATCGCATTATTGGTTGGACTATGGGATAAGGTGGCATCGTTCTAATCCCATACGGGAGCAGCCAGTCACTGACTAACACTGCAAAACAGAATTGTTAACGTATTCATTTTAATTTCAATTCAGGTTAGATTTTTTTCTGTGCGCAACGCAGATTTTCTGTGCGGAGAGACCGTGCCAGTAGTGCGCAATTGCGCACGCCTGCAGCTTAGAGGGAACATTGCATACATCCCAAGCCAAGCCATTAACCATGTTACTTACTGTATGTAGTTTCAGATGTGTCAGATTTGTCATCACGACTACTTTGGATTGCTCAGGTATGCCTGTATAATCCAAACCCCAAGACTTTTTAAACACTTTTCTATTCCTTGTCACTTGGATTTTGTTTTGTTTCCTCAGGATACAACCATTTCTGGAAATTTCATCATTTTTCTTTGTCTGGTGCACAGTGACATACGGTGCTCGTAAGATTTTTTAGATTGTCTCAATATTTCAGTCTTGTACCTTTGATTTGAAGATTTCACAACAATAGCAGGTTTGGTTTTGTTATCCCTGCATGCAAGGGCGTAACAGGTAAACACTTTCTCTTTCTCTCAGCAAATATTATTACTGCTAGGAAATTGAAAAACTTGTTGACTTCCTAGAGTATGCATCTTCACCTGGTTGATCATCAACTGCAACTCTGGCATAGCTGCAAGGATTAGTATCTTGCCCAGGAATGATAATGTCATCAGAATGAGAAAATAGTTCCAATTCATCAATCCTTTAACCTCTAACTGTGGCCTTCAGGTCATGAACGTTTCAGCACCATTAGGCCCATGAGGTTAAGAATAACAACATTGTTTATAGTATAATTTAGTACAGTGATCTTGATGTTTTGGAGAAAAAAAAACTGTGAACGACAAAAATGTATTAAATCACCATCCTGCAACAACTAAGCCATCATTTGTGGAATTTCTGTATTTCCCATTTAAATCTAAGAGGTTCTGGCGCTTTTGGATTCTGACTGTAAAGAGTTAACTTGAAATTGTGTATATGTGCACAGCAACAGATTTGCTATTTTCCCCAATTTACTGTATTAGACCTAATTGCTGTATTATCACAAACAGATTGCAAGTAATTGCCAGCATGCCCTAATTCAACTACAAACTGATAGCAGACTGATACCGTCTTATTCCCATTTTTTTGCCATCTTGATGCACCAAGATCATTTTGAAGACAGCGACTGACCGCGAGTGGTCACAAGCCTGTTCTTGATTTTCAGTGAACCATTTCAAGTCAATGAGATTACAAGTGCTTTGCACATCCTCACAATCGTTTTAGTAGCGTCACCAACCATTATTTTCCTAGTGTGATTGTAGCATAGTATATGCCCGTGAAGATTTTCTTTTTTTTTTTTAATTTCTAAATCATCAAGATCCGATGTTATTTAAGTATCCCCTTCAGTTTTTGAGTAGTATGTTTTGATGCTCAAAATGAGCAACTGCATATATGAATGAATGTCTATGATGGACTGCTCATTTATAGAAACCGAGCCCTGATTGCAGACATTTACAAAAATTCTACATTTAACTCTGAAATGTATTTATTGTTATATGCATGAGAAAATAAAGGGAAAATACAGATTTAACTTGCAGCATGATGACTCTTCTATTTAATGTATGCCATTTTTTCTTAAAATAAAAAGACTACTGAGATGCAGACTCAACAAAGGACAAAATGTCACAATATTATCCTGCCTTTATTCTGCAGAAAACTGCACGGCTTTGTATTGTAATATTGTCGGCAGTGAACAACCACTGAAAAATCCAGGATTAATTTTTAAGGATAGACCTACATGAGCTGACAAAGGCTTTCTACTTAAACAGAATTTTTACATTAGCAACAGCCCATTTGCATGTCATGGCTTTTATGTATTAATCTGAGGTAAAACATACTGTAATTCCCTGCTTAAGTCACTACTTGTACAAACTGTGGTGAGCTTGCTAACCTTGCAGCAGTCCTATATAAAAAAAAAACTGCTTTTTAATTCTACTACAAACTCTCTCTTCCTGCTCTCTTCCCAAATTTGAATGCATTATGTAAAGAACTCTTTGTCAGTGAAGTTATTTCACAAAAATAAATCAGGTAGGACACAGACGTCCTCACAGTAAACATAGATAGCACTGAATCCCAAATAGTCATCAGACATTGCTGGATTAACGAGGAATAGAGAAAGTAATCTCACAGAGGTCAGCCCTGAATGGATTCATATTGTATGTAGACTTATGATATAACAGTTGCAGAAAAATACATTTAAAAAGACAAATGTGAACTTTTCACTATTATAATGTTCTCGAGAGCTGCACTGTGGTTTTACAAATGAAATGTGAAAAGCAGAAAAGTCAGAAAAGTTCAAGGAAGAGGGAACTGACAAAATATTCAAAGAAGAAAAGCAGATCCTGAGAAACACAGTTTGATGCTAGAAACTAACTCTGCTTGTGATGACTTTACCTTTCTGCTGCATTTACAATACAAAGGCAATTCTGCTGCATTTGCTGTTGGCATAGTTTGCATGAGGAGGTTGTTTTCATAGATATGTGCGATTTGAAATAATTTCTCTACAAATTATTCTCTTTTCTTGCCAAGTGCACACTGTTTAACTTAAACTGCTGTGTGTGACTGATGTGCCTGAAGAAAAAGAAATATACCGTATATATATATATATATATATATATATATATATACATACATACATATACATATACATACATATACATACATAGGAACACGAGAAGCTGAAGCTGGAGAAATACCAAGGGCTCAGAGAAGAGCTCGAGAGGATGTGGAGGGTGAAGGTAACGGTGGTCCCCGTGGTAATCGGAGCACTAGGTGCGGTGACTCCCAAGCTAGGCGAGCGGCTCCAGCAGATCCCGGGAACAACATCGGAGATCTCTGTCCAGAAGAGCGCAGTCCTGGGAACAGCTAAGATACTGCGCAGGACCCTCAAGCTTCCAGGCCTCTGGTAGAGGACCCGAGCTTGAAGGATAAACCGCCCGCAGGGGCGTGCTGGGTGTGTTATATATATATGGCCCACTGATGGGATTTGTTTTTCCAAAATGAATTTCCAAAACATTTTTTTCCAATGCATCTCCTACAACTGTGCCTGGTTGTATACTGTAATCTTTTATGATGGGCCCATGCTCAGTTCCTGTTCAATTAAACCAACAAAATACAATACTATTAGGTCTGAAAACACAATTTGTTGTTTTTTTGCTCTACTGAATTCCCAAATTGTACATCTATCCCCTGTTATTTGTTCACCACACATGTCTTTCTGTGTGTTTAGTCTGAGGAGCCACTCAAGGAAGTAATTAATGTGTGGAAAACACAATCTTGATTTCTTTTTTAAAGCTTTAGATGCTTTTGACTTTAAAGCGCTACTTCATTTTTATGCTTTTCAAGCATATCAAGCAAGTCTCAGACTTCAGTTTGAAATATTGTGTTAAAACAATTGAGAGCAAATACACCGCACCAGTCAAATACCAGTCTTGCACAAACAGAAATAACCACTTCCATTACAGTCAATGATGTGCAACATATACTGTAAAATGATATGCTGAAAGAGCAACATTTGATGGACAATGAAAGTAAAAATACTTGAAGAATAATTCAGAAACTGCAAGAGTTTGTATCTTTGAATTGAGCTACTGAGCTGTCTTTTATTTGGCTCTCTTCCTCCCTGAATCTGGTTCTCCTGGAGATTTCTTCCTATTAAAAGGGAGTTTTTCCTTCCCACTGTTGCCAAAATGCTTGCTCATAGGGGGTCATATGATTGTTGGTGTTTTCCCTGTTTTCTTCGTGTCATTGTAGGGTGTTTACCTTACAATACAAAGCATCTTGAGGCAACTGTTGTTGTAATTTGGCAGTACAGTAGAACCCCGGCTTATGAAGACCCCATTTAATGAAAAATTCAAGTTACGAAGGCACTTAACGGCAATATTTCTGCCCGTGGTACAGCAAAATGCCCGCGTAACAAAATAGATAAAATAGAAAATTTAAAAAATTAAATTCCATAATGTTATGTACATTTACACGTACGTATGCATGCATGCATATGTATGCTTTCTTCAACCCCAGCCACCTCCTCCTCCACCAAAAACTTCGTCTTCAGCCAGCATTGCCTCACTCAAAAGGCAATGGAAAAAGGTGCTTCGACTTACGAAAATTTTGACTTACGAAAGACCCTCTGGAACAAATTAATTTTGTAAGTCGAGGTTCCACTGTATATAAATAAAATTTAATTGAATTATATGTATTAGTAGGGTTACGCTAACCCATGCCACAAGGCAACCTCTGGTCTAGACTTTCACCAACGGTGAAGCTAGTGATTAGTTTTCTAGGAAGATCCAGGTAAAGCAAAAACATTTTTTTGAAAAAGGTGGAAATTTTACTAGTTTGAACTTTTTAAACTCTAACAATCTGATAATCAGCAACTACACTAAACACTGACATGCAACACACAGAAATGAACATGGTACAAGTGGAAAAACAGTGTTTAGTTTTATGGGCTTTATTTTTATACCACATATATCACACTATATAAAGTTGCAATCATCAGTGTTTATATTATGATATGTAAAGTGAAAAATATATTTTCAGATGCAAAACCAAGTGGTCTAGTTTGCAAGTGTATATCATTTTAGCATCTTAAGCTCATTATTCTGGTCTCATTTCACATTATTATTATTACTAAAAATGACTCTTGTATACACTTTAAAGGGGAATAGTTATTAAAATGTTATTACTTCCAATCTCATACTTTTATTCTTAGACGCCAACAGAAGTCTTTTATCATTTAAACATCAACATAGTCCTTTTATTTATGTTATTCTTGTCCTTAGCATATGCTCCGTCTCAAACGAGCTCATTTAACTCCTCTTAATTTAAGTCTACCCTTTAAATCAGCTTTCTTAGGATTGGCTGCCCTCCTAAACATAAAGATTGAAAGCATGAGGCTGACTGTGCTCACAGTCAGAGCCCGGTGCTTGAGCTCTCCAAACCTGAGCTTTCTGCTCACAGAGATTACCTGTCCATATGCTGTATTTATGCTAATTATTTTAATTTTTGGCTATGTTTAATTTAAGCATCCACCATTGTAAAATTATGCCTAAAAGTGAGAAAAGACATAATTGGTGTCCTTTAAAGCTAGTACACTGCTTCTCTTTACAGGAAAAGTAAATACACATTTTAAGTATCAAACTTTTAATTTGGTGCCTTTTTTAAAACTAATTGCTGCTTTTACATATTTCACTGGTTTCTTTAAAAATTCTCAGTTTTAGTGAATTGCAGCTGTAGACAGACAGAAAAAAAACATTTCCTGAAATAAGTAATTTGCTGAAGCACAAAGAATGGGTGACAGCCAGCATCAGGCCTTTTGACAAGTAAGTGTGAAAATTGTTGAAGGCTAACAGAATAGCTGATGCTTTCAGTTTTGCACTTTATCGCTCATCAATGGCTATTTTAAAAAAAAGAAAAAGAAACAAACAAAAAACATAAAAATGACTTCCTGAAAAACAGAGTGAGTACAGTTAGTCAACACATTTTAAAACAATCTATTTTAGCACATATATATTTAATTTCAGATATCAAATATATCCTGAAAAGATTTTCAAATTTTTTCTTAATCCAGACATTTTGGCAAATATGTCCAGTTACAAGTGCATCAGAGAGAAAAAAAAGAATAATTTCTTTCACCTCTGCCATTCTCACAAACAAAAAAAAAAAGAAAAAGATTTTAAAAAGTGTTCATATTGTGTTTTCAGCAGTACTGGCAGACAAACTATAGAAGAAGCGATTCTACAGAGATTACTGATTAAGTTAGTGGTGAGCCAAAATGAGCTCAAGTCTAAACCTGTCTATTTGAAAAGTTGACCTTTAGTTGGTATCGCCTCCATCAAGCTATTCACCATAATGCTTTTCAACATTAGAACACAGTGCCACAATGAATCATCCTTCAATGTTTGAGCAACACTGGATGGAGGTGGTGTCTGCCATATTACATTTAAGTTAAAAAAAATTATTATAGAGCTCTGCAATTCAGGCCAGCGAGTCTTCACCTCTGATATATCATCACAGATATCCCATCAACAGATGGATTGACACAGGCTTTTCACTAAGATCCCTCCTTCAATTGCAAGAAAAAGAAAAAAGAAGAAATGACAAGGCTGCATAATAGCCTGTATTTTATTTTTCACTTCTCTTCAAAAGTAAGGGCAGTGGTTTTAATCAAAACAATTGACTTCTGTCTGACCTCTTTCCTTTGAGTACAGTCCAGGAACGCCTTAGGCTGGGCTGAATCCACACCGTGCCATATGAAAAGGAGGCCTTTAGAATGTAGCCTACCTAATTGACTTTGTAATAGTGTCATAGTTCACTGCCACCAAATTGACTGAGTTTTCAAGCATGCTTTGGCTACAATGACCCCTGAAAAATGACAAAAGGGCCTCCCAGTGCAACTCCAAATTTATCACTAGCAACAAGAGGCTGACAATCTAAAACTGAACAGCAATGTGATTATTTACAATTGGTCATTTTGAGTAATTAGTTTAACATGTCGCATTTCCTCTCCACTAAATCTGCTTTGCTTAATGTTCTTTCATTTGGATATTTGACCTACTGGGGAAGATTAGAAGACATTAAAAGGCTATTTTAATACACTACTCTTTCAAATGTTAATAAATGACGTATTTTTGAGAATGCATATTGATGTATTTTGTGTAAAATCACACCACAGATTTTACTCAGATTTACTTGGATCAACAAAGTCTGTATCAGAGATATGGATAGGTTTAAAAAACAAAACTAATTCATAAAAAAAAAAAGAATGGTTATAGTATTTCCAATTACTGTATATAAAATCTCCAGGACTTTTAGAGAGACTCAAAATTAGAGAAAAGAACTGTATGTAGAATCATATGATTTTAGCATATTAGGTGTCACCACCAAGAATGTGATGTTATATTGGCCCGAGTTTTAGCAGGCATCTATTTTAAGCAAAATCATTCTGATTTATGGATATAATTTTGCCTGTCCTAGTTAGTGACTAGTGGGACGACACAGCAGAGCATTAGCATGAGGTGAAGAGAAAACAAGTTTTCAAATGAATACTTTTGAATATCAGATTTGTAAGGCAACACTGCAGAGAGTTCAATTTCAATATATAGTGCCAAATCACAACAGCTACCTCAAGGCTCCACAGAAAGCCAAAAGAATAATAAACATATTCTATTTTTTGTGGTTAAAAAAATGCACTCACTTTTTTTCTTTCATTCAAACTGAAACAGACAACTGGAATATTCCTCTCGTTCCTGTCTGGATAGCCTGGGCCTCTTACAGAGATTTTGTTTTTCACACCTTTGACCTGCACTGTGTAAAAAGAACTCCTGCTTACCTTCAAAAGGTGCTAATTAAATGGGGTGAGGGGGGATACAGGCACCATATGGAGGAGGCTCCTACTGCTTTAGAATTTTCACTTAACTGCTCTTTCTCTATGTTTCTATGGAAAGGATGTCATCTGACTGACAATGATTAGTTAACAGGTCTTCACAGCTCAGTGCTACTTTATAAATCAGCTGTACTGGATGACACATGACTCACTCACAAATCTGACTACGCTGGTTTGTCTTGTAAAATTGTGAATTACTTCACAGGAGAAAAGAGCAATTTGATGTTTCACTGAGAGCGAATTCAGAAACTATTTGTATACTTTTATGCTTAATATTTTATTGGTGCTATTGTAAGAGGTACTGTGAGTGTGAAGGAAGCTGCAATACTATGGGAAGCCTCTTATGAGAGAAATGCTAAGCCGCCAGAAATGATACATAGCTGCTCCAGAGTATTTTTGCAACATAATTGACGTGCCACAAGCATAATTTCCCATCATTAGAGGAACCTGTTGCCTGGGAGCATAGGGGCTTTCGAGGAGGAAAATCCAAGCCCTTAAGCTGCCAGGCCTGAAAGATAACAGGGCTGCAGCAGCACAAATGCAGAGATTTGGGGGAATATGTGGACAACAAACAAACACATTTTGCAATTCATTATACTGGGTGGTAGAAATTGTATCAACCATTCTGTCACATATAATGAATGCAGACCTGGAGGAACACTGTCATATAAAATCTGCAAAGCAGTGAAAAATAAGTGCAACCTCAAGACTGATTTGTGGAGCAAAGTGTTTTTGAAATGGCCTAATAATAAGACCGGTCCATCTTTTCAAAAACTCTTCAATCCCAACTCCCATCAGCTTTTTGCTCTTCAAACTAGCTCCAAAACTGCTGGAGGAGATGAATAACCTCTGTTTATTTGCCATGATCACCTCCTTGTTAATTAAACACTGACAGAATAAAACAATGGGATCAGATGTTTTCATCTTCTAATTGACTGATTGATTTGCCTGCTTTTTATCACCCCATGAGAAGTTTTTTATGATGTAATGCCAAGACTGTTTCAGTTGATTTATAGAATGCTGCTTCAGCGGGTGCGCTGATGTGGGAAGGTGATATAAACATCATTTGTGAATTCATGTAGTACAAAAGTCTGCTGAGGAAACTGACAAAAAATATGAAAAAAAAAATAGGCAAGTGTTTTGTTTTGCTAATTTGATGTTGCTGTGGAGTCCCTATAGAAAAGGCATAAATGTGGGCTGTAAAAAAAAACTCGCACATTTTCAATATGTTTATAAATATCAACAATCTGAAGCTGCAAAAGACTGACTGCCCAGTGTGGGAGTTGTTTACAAGATTTTGTTGTTATTGTTGCTGGATCATGGAAGCATTGAGAGCTTTCAGCCTGGAGGATGAGCTATTGTTGAGGATTTTTCCATCCTTCTGAGAGCTATATATCTACTTCTGCCTTTGGGATAATCGTTGTTCATGAAATGAATTTTGCTAAGAATACTTTTTATTAAAGAGTTGTTTGTCATTTTTGGTTAGGACTCTGAGGAAGTTTCTGACAGAGGTTTATGATGTGAAGCAATAAACAGCTTAGTTTCTCTCCCTGGAGGCAAAAAGTATAAACATAAATTCTCTCAAACAAGTCTTTTGGTTTACATTATTGTTAAAGACTGTGGGATTTTCACATTAAAGGATGCTATTATAAACATTTTACACTCATATTTAATGTTTATTTTGATATGTTTGCTTGTTAAGTTCACAGCTGTTCAACAATGTTATTACAAGGTACCAGGTTAAGTGTTCATGAAATCGTGGAAATTGGTGTCCCCAAATGATCAAGTGGGACTGATGAATGAAAACATACACTCTTAGCTACAACTGAAAGTGTGATTCAATCTCTGTAGGATGTCTTTTGAAAGTTGGACAGAAATTATCAATCAGATAAATATGGAATTAAACTTTAAAATACAACTAAAATAACAGAATAGTACACAGAGTAATTTTTAGAAGCTAGCAATGTTCTGCTTGGAGGGATTCTGTCTGGGAAGGTTGATTTAAATCTGCAGTTAACTGTTTCATTTTTTTTATTGCCCAAAATAATCTGACCCTTCTTTGCACTCCTTAAAATTATTCCATTATAGCAAAAACAACTCAATTGTTGGAAGATCTTCTCTAGTGAAATCCTCTAGATGCTGATCAGGACGTTCTGTGAAAACCTGATCCTCCTTTATCCTCGTCTATTGAAATGTTTTAGGATTTACAGTAACAATGTGTGGATACTAGGGAAAGCTGTTAAATGTGCCAGCAAGGAACTGAGCAGAACAGTAGATGTCAATTTTACCACAGAATACCCACAAACGCATGTTGGCAACTCCTTTACCCCAACGAGAAGAGCGCTTTAAAGTGATTGTGCCAGCAACAAAAGGGGACCTTTTACATTAAGAGTTTAACGTAGACAGTCTCTGAGAATTTTCTGGGTTATCCTGGATTACCAGCTCAGTGAGGGACGCTATTCAGGTCGCCAGTGATTACACTCAGACAGCCAGACTATTTTGATTTGTAGCCATGCTTGCAATGTTGTCTTAGGGATTGTAGGATGATCTAAAGGGTCAGTCAGTCAATCTAAAACTTGACACTTGTACTGACATATAATAAGATATGTGGAGATCTATGGCTAGTACTTTTTTTCTCTGCATTGTATTCAGATAATGAATCCTAAACAGTAGCTTTGTCATTCACTGGTTTTGTACTCAACTTTGAAGCTTTGAAGGAAAGAGGTCCAACATATGAACTTGAAACAGTGGATGAGGCTCAGCAGTGAATCTCAACCCTAATGGACAGTGTTGGACATCATTGCACCCACATCCCTAACTAACTAACTTTATTAAAAACAACAAACAGACAAACACTATTCAGAATTGCTATGTGATTTTAAAACGGGAAACTATGGGGATTGACACACAGTCTCAAGTGGCATCAAGAGGAACTGCAGTTTTTGCACAGTGGCTCATGATTTTTCTCCTGGCCACCAAATTTATACTGGATACTGAATACTAAAAGAAATTGTTTTGCTTTTTTTCTGAGCAGATTGGAGGTCAGATAAATACAAAGCAGTATTGTTTTTCCTCACAGCTCAGATGTGTAAAATTAATAGCCAAACGTTCAGCACTGGAAATAAGTATTACTCCTAAAATCCAATTTTAGGGCTGTTTTCAACTGAAGAACATCTTGGTCAGCTGAAATAACCCCCCCTTTAGCCAAATTGATTGCAGAGTTCACTCCACCTTCCTTTCTATTGCTGTTTTTTGTTGTTGTTATTGCTGTTGTTGTTGTTGTTTGCTTGTTTGTTTTAGATCAGCAATTTAAAAAAAAAAAAAAGAGTATTTGCAGCACATGGAGATACTTTTACCCTGGTTCTCTTGAGCTGAAATAATATGAAACTTGGAGTGGATCAGCAGCTGACCTGCTCATTTGTTTCCAAATTTAACAAAATAGACACAGCTGGTCAGCTTTATGAAGGCATAAAACCCATCAGTAATCTTACCGAAAGAGAGATGGTGGTACTATTTTCTCTGTGTGCAAGTAACTTGGCTTAATAATGTACAACTCACTGTGCTTATCTGTGTGTTTCATGTGGATGAGTCAGCATGGCAGAGTATGATATTCTACTAAAATAAACAAAGACAGAACTTGTTTACATTCCTTGAATGTCCTCGTTAAGTGTCAGCTTGTCCCCCAACAAACAATTACAGAACATTTCTTAGTTATTCATGATTAAAGGACAGCCTCAAAGTCCTTTTACTTTTCAATTGTTTTTGATAAACAGCTGCTGTACACACAGATCTTAAGAGAGAACATTAAAACAAAGAAGTCTGTGTTGTCGCTCAAACAGAAATAAATAAATAAATAAACAAACAAATAAATCCCCAAAACAGGATTTTAGGATTCAGTGTTTTGTGTGCAGAAAGGAAAAATATTTCTCACACACTGTGATGTTGTTAAGTGCTCAGCTGCACCAAACCAATTTTGCATCAAAGTAGTAAGATGAAAAGAATTCAAAGCGACAGTGATATAATTTTCACGGAAATCTCATGTTGCAACCTTCTCTCTGCATTCCTGATTCTGCACAATTCAGAAATGTTTTCTTCTGACAAAATGTCAATAAATATGTTTAATATAAATTGTGTGATACACAAATGAACGCAGCAGTCTTTATCCTTTATAAAGCCTGACCTTCAGTTCATTATAATTAATCATCTGAAAAGTGTTTGTACTAGTTTTGTGCTGACATCCTTTTTATTATTAATTAACTACAAAACATGTTTTGCATATTTTATTCTTTTGCATGGTCACAAGAGGGTTTTTTCTTTTTTGAAAGCATAACAACACTTTGCAGTGTGTCTGAAAACATGGTCCCTCAACATTTAACAATACTTTGTGCGTGTGTGTGTGCGTGCGTGCGTATGTGTGTGTACTTTTCATGAATATATTCACCATAAGAACATGTACAGGTTCACATTTAAGACAAATGCGTTCATAAAAATAAATATATTGTTTCAAATATGCACTGATGAGGCAAAAAAAACCCTTAGGACCACTCGCAGGTGGTATTCAATAAGCAATCATTATCTCATAAGAATGACACATCAATGTCTTTGATACATCAGACATTAAGTGGACAGTCATCTCTCGCCTGTGTTGGATGCCAGGGATGACAAGGTGTTGGGGTATAAAAAGATCTGCTGTTAATGTGTGAAAAACATAAGTATCCATCTTCAGAGGTCTTGTAGAGCTCATGCCGTGATGGCTCTGTTGTGTACTATGTGAGTATAAAGTCACTTTACCATCTGCAATGGCCCCACGTGCTGTGATCCAAACACACCTTCATAGTTTCACAAGAAAATTTCTGTGTGAATGTGCATTTTATTGTATAAATTTGTTTTCCAACAAGTTGTAATTGAATGAGCATGTCTCTGTAGTCTGTATTTACAGCATTATTGCTTGTCTAAAATGCTGCTCTTCTCTTTTTTTCTGCACTGTAGGGTTTTCCTTGGGAATTCTTTTATCTGAATCCAGGGCCTAATGATGCCAAGGATGTTGTACAGATTTCAAAGTCGTTCAAAGGCTGATTCATGATTTTGGCCGGCATAAATAAACTCATTTGACTTCAGGTATGCAGACCTTCACATATTTGCACATGGGAGCTGTCCAATACCTCCACAGTGCATCTTTGCTGAATCAACTACACAAGCGCTGGAATGGCTTTATAGCATGCCAGCAGCTTTATATTCATTTTACTATAATGTTATACTTGCCTTACCTACAGGGCTAAAGAACCTGGCTTCAGTGCCTTGCTCAGGCACATGCTGACAGTAGTTAAAAAGTCAATCAAGCCCCCTACAGCCTCTTCTAGCTCAAGTAGGTCTTCGAACTGGGAAACTTTCTGCTAGCCAGATCCGTTAACCTTGAGGCTACTGCTGTACCTCACTTGATTAATTAATTTATTTCTTTTGCACTTCACATCAGCAACTGCCCTCAGCAAGAGACATCTCACTCATTCCTTACAGACAAAATTGCACTAATTTCTTATGCTATAAACAATGTGAATAAAGTTAGATAATGATGAGACCTTAATTTGCCAGGGGCCTCGGGGTTCCCTACTGGAAGATTTTTTTTAATGTTTTCCTAAAGTCATGGCATATCAACCACTCAGGCAGCCCAGTTTATTTTCATTTGTGTTTAGTATGCATAAAGTTGCAAATATAAATATTATGACTGAAGGGGATTAGTGGATGAGCATTGTATTCAAAGATAACTTGGATTAACTAACGAGCAAAACAGATTTTCAGAGGCTTTGTTAAAAACTGGGAATGTGCAATGTCTTCCTAAATATTGGTTAAACTGACTAATTTATGAAGCCAGCATTGCTCTTTGGACATAACATGCACAATGCCATCCTCCTTAAAAATGTAATTCTTTTAGTACACTTTACCATTCCATTCATTTATCCATTTACAAATTGTTTTGCATGTTCTCCAAACAAACTAACTTGACAGCAACTGAAAAAGAAGTGGGAATTGTCCTTTATAAACAACAACAACAACAACAACAGATTTCGTCTTCACATGCAGAGACAACGATTCCACTTCCACACGGAGATCTGACTATTTCACGCCTGCTCTATCTTTCAAGCCTTGTCAAGAATTCTGTGGAGAATTCACAGATGAGTGCACACATTGTTCATCTCACAGTCGTACAATAAAAGGACACTTGATGGAAAAATACAGGCCAAACATAAAATGAATAACATATGACTCCAATTATGCCAAATAATGTGAATGAAAGCAGGTTCTTATGCTATGAAAGATATGTGAATCAAAGAGGCACAGTTTTACTTTATCATGTTATCTTCCGTTTTTAATTAAAGTCTTTGCCTTGTGTGCTTTGTCAAATGATTGGAGTGACAGTGTTAGTGCACTAAATGAATACAGTTTTTTAGGCTGCTAAATATATTCTTGCATCATTTTTCTGCTGCAGGTACAGCAGATTTACTGGAGTCTCAGACAAGCGAATGCCTTGCATTGCAGCAAGAAGATGACTGTAAAAGAAAGAAGCAGGAGGATCACTCCTAGATCTCTGCTCTGCTATTCATGTCAGTACACTTCAGAGCTTTCGGTTCAAATATGGTAATCTTAGATGTGGTTAGCCGGCCTGTGGGGGAGACTTTGTCAAGCAGGGCTACGATTTCAAGTCTCTGGGTCAGTGCAGTGGGAGCTCTATTACAGTGGGCTAATCCTACGGGCATAGTAACGTACCTTAAGGCAAGTGCCACGCTCTAATCTGTGCAGAGACAGAAAAGCTGATAACTTCCTACATTCTTTCCATTTTTCTTGTCTTTTGAAATTCATACATTATTCTAATATGGGTTTATGCCATTGCTTTTACTCAGTGTCATATAGATTTAACTACACTGTTTAAATACATTTTTAATCACATCTCTTCTTCTATATTAATAATAAATCCCTCTAATATTTTTTGTCTCTGAACTCTAAAATAGCACACCTTTTGTCTTTTTTTTAATTCATCCATTACCAGCGCTGAGCAGTTTTATTTGACAGCAGGAAAAATGGATTTGTTCATTTTCTTTACACCGGCATATTTGACTGAACATACTCCCTATTCTTTAGAGCTGCCACATCCTGTACAAACAATTCATCTGCCATGAAAGGCACCATGTGTTTTTCTTTGCTGTCTGATGTCGTAGATGACAAGTTTTGTAGACTGAGCAGGAAAGCTTTTTACAGAGGGGAAATTTCCTGACTACCACCAAGATAGGATACACCTATTGGTTGAAACACTCGTTGCCTTATGGCTGTATCCAGTGTGACTGATGCATTTGTCAGTCACAAAACAGGAAGACATACCTTTTAAAATGCAAGAAAGAAAACTGCATTGAGCTGCAGCCAGTAGGCGAGTGAAAGAAAGTGAATTAAACTACACAATGCACAATCACTTTTGCCTGCCTTTAGACTTTGACCCATTCTGAATCATTTGTATATCTTGGCAGCTTGGTCTCATAATTGATGCCATTCATTACATGATTGAGGGGGGCGTTTTGATGAGGTGAGTGGAGGTAACTAGACCATTGCTGAGAGCAACTTACACTGTGATGATTGATAGGAAGCTAGCTGCATAAACACTGACGTGCTGGTTGCCCAAATGCAAGTCAGTGTTATTCTCTTTCCCAGCTAGGGGCAAAGCCATTAATAAACCCTGCAAATGATGATAGCTGTTGTATTGATTCTAGTTTGCACTCTCTACTCCACCAGCCCGTCTCTTTTTCAATACTTTGCCTCAGTAAACACAGGCATCAGAACTGTTGACCCGGGTTGTCTCTGCCATTGATCACCCTGCTGATGTTGGGACACCACATTCTCTGTTTGCATGGTAGCTCAATTTATTCACAAAGCTTGCAGATGGCACAAAATGGATCAATACAACAGGAAAAATGGAAGTATGAGATTAAAACTCGTAAATGTTTTCCTGACAAATGAGGTAATATCAATCCTTGCTCCTCTGCAACAGATTAACCTGTATTTTCCAAGAAATCAAGACTGTGGTATTTTACCAAACAGAAACCTGGAGGGAAATGCTGCACTGCGCCTCATGATCACAGTATGGCGTTTGTTTACCAAAAAAACAAAACAAAACAGTAAGGACTAAACAGCTTTATTTTGATCACTTCCTCATCAGGCACAATAGAACAAATGCATAATGAATTTGTAGAGTTGCAGCAGTTCCCTCACTCCTAGCTGATCAAACAAATGCTTCTCTCTCATTCTGCAAAAACTTCCCTTTTTCCACCCTTCAAATCCGCTCCTACTTTCTCTCACCCACACGTCACTCCCTTCTTCTTCCTCTCCCCCTCTCAACTAACTGCCTTGTCATATCTAATGGAAATGACACGCCCTGAGACGAAGTGACATTATGTCAAAAATTTATCCTGCGATTACTGCCAGGCTAAATCACTCTTGCTTTATTTCTCATTCTGAATTAAAATAGGAACACTCTCACAGAGACACCATAACTTCAACGAGGCTCCAGTGTAATGTCTTCAATAACACTTCGTAGCCAATGTCTTCCACTATTTCAACTTTGCTGAGAAAGTTCAAAGCCTCTGTGCCTCTTAAGTGAGTTTGAAGCCTGTTGAAGAAAAAGAGCAAAATTGTGTTAAACTTTTAGATGCCAACAAAGGGTGTCGGTTTTTTTCTACTTCAATGAAATGGCTGCCTCCTCTCACACTTGCTTTTATAGAATTACCTCAAGCTCCTGCAGTTTGTCCTGGTGATTTATGGGCAATTTTGCATTTTGAGGAAGCTGTGAAAAGTCTCTTTTTTAAGTCTAGGTTACTTTAGTTCTCTCTGGGTGACAAATATAGGCAAAATATTCCAAATTTCTAAATGCTTGGTAGGGCAAAAATGCCAGCCATATTAATGTGTTACCATCTCAATCCCATGATGTGTTTATAACCCCAAAGATGATGGTTTCAAACCACGTGATTTGGGGAAAACCCATACCTAGAATATATTAATGCAATACCTTTTTTCAGCTGTTGTCACAAAATCTAATGCTTCTGGTCAGAAATAACTATAATTCCTCGGATGTTCCCTTCAATCAGTTCTAGATGTTTCGCCTTGCCCAGACATTTTCCCGATTTCATCAGGGCTAATGGGACAATTGGAATCCTATTTGTGTCTCACTGTGCTGCCTATTACCTTATGGAAATCCTGCTCAAAATACAGCATCACTTATTTCTTTACGCTAAATCAAATTCAGTTTCCACCATCAAGGTTATTTCAGCATGCTGTGTATGGAGATTGCTTGTGCCTAACAGTCAGTGGTTGGTTCATGCCAATGTTTTCCTATCACATGAGGTACCAAAGCCTCTATTCATCCCCCTCCCCCTTGTGACAATGGTACCCCTGACTCGCTAGCACAAGGGTGCTTTTCTCATTTATTCAAAATTGACCTTTCAAGGTCCTTGTGCAGAGATGAAATGTTGTTTAATCCCCCAGCAGATGAAGAATACAGTTTCAAGAACTTGTTAGAGTTTTAAGATCACAGTAAACAGTGTAAAACAACACCATTTTGACAGAAACAGGACAAAATATTGTTTTCGCTGCTTAAAGGGACCAAGGGCTCACTTAGCAGCTCAACATGCATCAGCGAGTTACTCACAGCAATATTACTTTTCACTGTCTTTAATTATTAAATATAAATATAGGTCACACAAATGATTATTTACACCCAATGGCAAACTAAAATGTTAGGTTTGGTTTTATATGAATTATGCAGCACAATCATTATTTAAATCTGCGTGGCTAAAAAGAAAATAGAGAAAGCATAGCTATATATTTGGTGTGGATAAAAGATGGAATCAATCAGTTCCAAGCATATTTAAATTAATGACTCTTAAAGGTCATCCCAATCTCCAGAGAGCAAAGGTGCAACTGTCTTACATCTTTTCACCTTTTCAGTGAAGTGCATTACAGAACTCGGTTCTAATGATATGGTAAATAAAAAAAACTTTGACATCATCTAGTTTGCTGTGCATCCCGTAGTTGCACAGCCATCAATGTTTCAACACTATTGTCAATTTAGAAAGAATGTTGCAACTATGCAAGTTAGCCAGAGCAGTAATTAGCTCTCAGGGGAGCCAGAAAAAGACTACAGCAACAATATTATCTTGTTTAACATCAGTTCACCCTGCTAGAATGCATCCTCAGGCACAGCCTCCAACTTCAGAAAAAGGCTCAGACTCTTATCTGACCTATACGTGCTTTCTATTTGTAAAGATTTTATATATGTAACTTTATTATATCATGAACCACATCTAGCAATAAAAGAAACCATTTTTAACATTAATATTTTACATTGTAAACAGTTTGGTCCTGTTAACTCCTTCATGTATTAGCTAGTTACCTCGTGAATTTCTAGGTTAGCAGAAAAGCTAGTTTGCCTCCTTGCTGAATTGTATCAGCAAAGCCATTCTTCCAGAATCAGTGTCGGTGGACAATTACAGGTTCATCCAAAGCACCATGGGACAGTTCTATGGATTTAAAAGCTCACTGCCTTAAAGCAGGATTTCTTCATTTACTCCTCTGGCTCAAAAAAAAAAGTCTGATTGTATAGAAATCGCACTTGTCAGTCTCCAGTTTCAAATCTTATTTAATGAAAAACAATGTCTGTTTTCTAAATTATAGCCCTTTGCAGAGGAAAAAAAAAGATAATAAAATGATGAAGGTTTAATGGAGGTCTAACTTGTGATGGATAATTCACAAGAGTATGAGCATGTGGACACTTCATAACCAGGGCTTACACATCAATGGGAGGAAATCAGGACAGGATGATAGATTCCATCTTTAATATACAGTCTATACTATATTGCCTGACAGGAAGAACTACAGCAAGAGGGGAGTGTGTCGTAATTAAAATACCACTTGCACTCGCTCTATCTGGTTTGTCTTGTAACGCAATGCATCATTGCTGATGACCTCATAACACTCTTAACTAACAAGACCTAACGGTGACAAATGTTTCAACAATCACACTCTGTCTACATACGATTCAACCACCAAGCCTTTTCTTTCCACAAAAAACAGCTCACTGATTTACACCAAAGAACGCACAATACTGTAACATAAACAGAACAGGTTCACGGTTTTCATCTAAAGCTTCTGTTTTTGTGTGAGGATGTTTATCAGGATGAAGATTCAAGCTAGATGAGAAGCTGACTAAACAACGTCTTCCACCAGCTCGTTAGGAAGAAACCTGAAAGAGCAATAGTTCTGAAGGAAACTGTACTGCCAGATGTATCTGTGTTTCTTTGTCATACAAGGCTCCGTGCTGTGTAAAGAAAGTTTACAGAGTTGTGAAGCAAAGTCTGATCAAACACAGATACTATAAAGACACATAAAATGATTTTGTCATTTCTGAGGTCATGAAAGCCTCTTCAGCTATGCTGTTGTTAAGTGAGATGTTAAGATGTCAGCGCCGATAAATAGATGCAACTGGCAAAAACACAATATCCATTAATTGACTTCCTTCCCGCAAACTGTGCTGAGATGCACCTTGACCGCCTTCTGTTTATTTTAGATTTGTGTAATTATATTATTCTCGTCTCTCCCTAAGCTAAATTTTATTGCTGCTGTAATGAGCACATTTCCCCAAAGGGATCAATAACTCTCAAGTCAAACTAATCTAAAGACACTGCTCTACTGTGCCACTGGCTGCATGCGCCCAGTAATCTAGATGCCAAGTGTGCCAACCAGCAACTATTAGGGGTGCAACGATACACAAAATTCAAGGTTCGGTTCGGTTCGATACTTTGGTGTCACGGTTCGATATTTTTTCGATACAAAAAAATGTTCAAGCATTTTTAATTTGTCATTTATTAAAATTATAAATATATATTTTAACTCAAAAGTACAGTTTTTAAATTTAACCCTAACCCTTGTGCGTGTTTTTTATTTTGACAGCGAATGCGCACCTGCGGACCACTTATGTGCAGCCCTGGTTATTTAGCTCATCATATTGCAGCCACAGAAATTATTTTGTCCATGAAACCATAAAGCTGCACTTTCTTTTTGCCTTATAGTCTGATTTGTCATAACTTCTCCGTTTTGTGGTAAGCTTTTCTTTGGCTGTCACTTCTTCACCCTGACCTGTCTTATTTGGCTCAGCAGAACTGAAATGCTTTTACACGCTCACTCACATAAGCTCAGCGATTCTCTGCGAGATCAACCTCTCACATGTTTAAGCTGCGGGAGATTTCACTTGTCATGTTTGCATAGTAAGCTAACGATTAATAAGACGATGTCAGAGGAATTGGTGCACAAATTATCATCACTCACAGATCAGTGCTGTCGCTCTCTATACACAGTTCGCACGATTGCAAAGTGAAAGCAAAAAAACAAGCGCAAATTCAAACGCACTTCAATATGTCACATATTGACAGTGGCTCACCGATGCCAATGACATAATTACCCAGCTACATTTCCGAAAGAATGCAAAAGCATTGACATATATTTTTCCTACAATAGCCCGACGGGCAGGGAAGAGATAGATTTTGGTAGCCCGACTGAAAAAATCGCTAGCTCCGGGACATCGGGCTAGCGATATTGCAAGCCCTGTATCTGATTGAGGAATCACTCATCTTTGGAAAAGAGAGTTTATTACAGAGAAATGGCTATTTCCAAAATAAAAGCTATACTATCCGCTTCTTCTGGGCTATATTCTCAGCAGCATAAGGAGAATCATGTGCTAACAGCTGTCTAAATGACTCGGCTAAAGTTAGTAGCATGCTTGTTGTTTTTGTCTTTGCACTAGGATGATGTGTGCAGTCATATTCGTTGTGTTCCCACTAGTGCTTTCAGGTTAATCTCGTTGAAATGACCTTAACACCACAACATGGCAAATCTCCGTTAACGAGCTACCGCCAATCGCCCCGTGCATGGGGCTAGACGGCTAACACGTTAACGAGCTAACTGCGCTAACACACTAGTTCCCACCCATGTAATTGAGCATTGCATGGCACATCCAACATACTGTTTTACTTTAGTCCATGACTCCTTACCTTCAGGGTCATACGTCACATGAAAACCAAAATAATTCCAAACGCCAGATCTGAATGAGAGTGGGGGAGGTCCATGTTAAAAGGAGAGCTTAACTTCTGTCTCGCTAGCTTGCCCTGCGCTCTTCCTTCTTGATGCTGTCTGTGTGGAGCGCTCAGTGGATCTGCGCTGGACAGTGCAGCCTAGGCGGAGTAGTCGAACACAGATTCACTGAGCGCTCAACACAGACAGCATCGTCAGAAGGAAAATTGATAAAATAAATTACAAATGTTGTATTGTTCGATACATATGCTTACCGAACCGAAAGCACTGTATCGAACGGTTCAATATCGATACGAATATCGTTGCACCCCTAGCAACTATATAAAAACAACACATATATAAAATGGAGAGAAAGTAAAAATGAAATGAATTAACCTTAGGCTGATAAAATCATAAAATACATCTTTCCTTATAGGAACCACATATAAATTAATTAACAATAACCATTGCTCTCACAGAAATAGTGCAGCTTAGATAAGGCGAAACTACAGGAAATAAAAAGCTGTATTTCCTGTAAACATGTGCGAATAGGACAAACAATCAAGTTTGGAGTCAGTACAATAATTCTTAGGATTTGTCTGTGTTTTGTCTGGTACAATGTTGGGTTGGTTGCCTGGCATATAAAAGGCAATGTAATGCATTTATTAAACAAATATTTTCACATGGTTTTGTGTGAAATCATG